>NC_138893.1:47048301-48289551 GCF_965194825.1 Balaenoptera physalus
CAGAAAGCCCCGGTTCTCTAAAAAGGCAGAGGAGAGAAGCCATTCCAGAGAAACCCTCCAAGTTCAGTGCTGTTCTCACTGTCATCCAGCAGAGGAAGCTCAGGCTCATATAGGCTAAGAAACCTCCCCAGCTCACTCAGCGCAGAGCCAAGATTCAAGTCCATGCAGGACCTCAAGGCCATTGCTCTCTCCTCAACTCAACGTGGTTTTTAAAAATCTCTGGTGGGTCTGGAAGGTGACCTGAGCAGAAGCCAGGTCCTGCCTGGCCCCATGGGTACAGCTGAGAATCCACTAAGCTCACAAACTCCCTGCACTTGAGTGGACCTGGGATAGCTGTCATTTCTGTAATGTGAAAACATGCTGTCAGGGCAAGAGCAAATACAAGAACAAGAAAAACTACTAGCAAAGTAATAAAGCTTGGTTGTTTTTCCTTATATTGCAAAGGATAACCACTGTTGGTCCAAGACCAGAAGCCGTGCTTACAGGCACCAGAGAGAAACAGAGATGCCTGAAAGCAAAGAACAGGTGGTGTACAAGGGAAGAATATCAAGTGCCCAGCAGACCATCTTCAGCAGAGTTCTAGAAAAGCACATTAACTCATTTCTGAAATGCTGGGATACCATTTGAATTAGTGAAAATTAATTTTGAAGTTATGAAGTGTAAGAATATTCTAAAGAAATGGATATCCTCATATCCTCTTGGGAATACTGTATGCTGGCCCAGGCCTGCCAGAGAGCATTCTTGCCAAATGACAAAGCTATTTATGCCCATAAACCTGCTAATTCCACTTTGGGTAATCTACTCTTATATTCCAAGGAACTCATTCAAAAAGAAAAAAGCTACTTGTATGGAAATGTTCATAACACTGCTCTCCATCACAGGAAAACAAAAAACAAAAAACAATCAACCTAAATACCCAATAGCACAGACATATGCAAGCAATTAGTAGCATATTCTATGATGGATTCTACATTGTTACTACAAATTAAAAACTGAGGACTTCCCTGGTGGCACAGTGGTTGGGAATCCGCCTGCCAATGCAGGGGACACGGGTTCCAGCCCTGGTCCGGGGAGATCCCACATGCCACAGAGCAACGAAGCCCGTGCGTCACAACTACTGAGCCTGTGCTCTAGAGCCCACAGGCCACAACTACTGAGCCCGTGTGCCACAACTACTGAAGCCAGCGGACCTAGAGCCCGTGCTCCGCAACAAGAGAAGCCACCGCAATGAGAAGCCCATGCACTGCAACGAAGAGTAGCCCCCGCTCGCCACAACTAGAGAAAGCCCGCACACAGCAACAAGACCCAATGCAGCCAAAAATAATAAATAAATAAATAAATTTTTAAAAAAAATAAAAACTGAAACTACATGGTCTATTTTAATACAGGGGAAAATGTAGAAACATACTTAAGTTATAAATTAGACCAAAAAGCGTGTTCATGATTATAGCTATATGTAAATATGTATATCCACTGATAAGCTGGTGTTTGGTATTAATGACATTATATCTTATGAAGGTATATGCATAATGAAAAATTATTTTTGTTTTATGTATTGACTTAGCCTGAGACCTACCTAAAAAAATGTGTGTCTAATATGTAATTATGGAAATGCCAACATATTCTCCTTTATATATGGCCAGAAGTGACAATCAGACAGAATAACATTTTTAAACAGATAATTAGGATCAAGATGACTCTACTTTGAATCTCAATTTCAAATCTTTTTTTATTTATAGTTAAGTGTGTCCAAGAATGTTATGCTCCAGGATCCCCAGTGACTGACTTCCCAATTGTTCTTTGCTACTATGGTTAGCTATTATTAATCCCTGTGGCTTAGTGGACACACTAGCAATAATCAGGTACACATATCCTTCTTCTATTAGTACTGTTTGTCTGTCCTGCCTCCTCTTTCAGAATGCAAGCTTTTTGTGAATAAGGATTGTGTCTTCCCTCTTCTTCCAAGAGTATCCACAGAGAGCATCTTATAAGTTCTCAGTCACAGACTGGAGCTCAATTAGGATTTGATGATGAAGAGAAAGAGAAAAGGAAGAATCATAATTATCAACTGTATTTACAAGCTATAATAATGCTGGGAGACTTAAAACTAGGAGCTAAGTACAAATAATCAACTTGCTGTGCTTTATTCTGGCACATCTTGAAGCAAATAAAATGTTCTCCATATCCATTAATTAATAAGTAGCATCTAGTATATGCCCTAGTGATAGATAAATTAGACCCGATCTTGCCCTCCTCCAGAGTGTTTCACATTTAGTGAGTTACATACATGAACACACAACAGTAATCTAAAGAGAGTGCCTTTGATGGAGGTTATTTAGCAGGAGATGCTGTCAGTGAACAGAGGAGGGCAGTCAGCTCAGGCTTCCAGGAGGAGGAGTAATACCTGGGTTGAGTCTTAGAGGATGATTAAGGAGAGGAAGATATGGAGAGAGGGGTTGGCAGAGGAATAGGATGAGGGCAGAATTCCAGGCAAAGGGAAGAATACCTGCAAAGGCAGAGGCATGATGATCAAGAACAAATAGATCTCAAACACAGGGTTTGAGTTAGAGGCAGCTGAGGCTGGGTCATCACCAAAGCCTGGTTTTTGAGGAGGGTCTCACTCAGTTATTTTGGGTAGTGTATGTCCTTAGAATGGGAAAGGAAGGCAGGAAGATGAGAGGGAAGGAATACAGCAAGGGCAAGTGACCCATCTCACTGCAGCTAGGGAGAGAGGTAACTTTCCGAATACCATTTCCAACATAAAAGGAAAGCAGAATCCACTTCCCCAAGACACTACAAAACTCAAAACACCACCACTCCCACTGCAGTGAGGAACCAGCAACTTGGAAGCTATTCAGACAAGAGAGATTCTAGTGGAGTGTTACATGATTAAGATGGCAGAGAACACATACTAATTTCTACCTGGTAAAGCTGCAAAGTTACTCTGGAATAGAGTGAAAAAAAACATCTTGAGTTTTCCTAAACTACTTATAGAAACCAAGAAAGAAAAAAAATTGACTCCCCCAAATATACCTTATCAGTGAGACAACTGTTTTCCTGCCGGAAGAAACAGCTTTTAGAATTTCCAAAATGTTCATGACAATGATAGAAGAAAAATATCTTCTCAACAAACCCATCAAAATGCTGTTGTCCTGGTTACTAATTTTGCTTCAGAAATGAATTATTCATCTTTAATGAAATTTCTCCCAACCCAGAGCATCTTCAGAGGAATATTCTCATTTACGGCCATCAGCTCCACCCACGGACAGAGACCAAGAGGTATAGAAAGGACCAGTGTACCCAACCCCGAAGAGAGGAAAGCCTCCCTACTCCTGGGATGTGTGATGTGCTCACACCCAATTTACCCTGGAAATGAGCTGATAAGGCCACAGAAATGGGATGCCTCAGGTTCAATCATTTGATAAATATTAACGAAGCCTCTTCTATGTTCCAGCCACTGAGCCAGGTGTGTACAATAAGTATATGTACATATATATTATACATACAATATATACACATATAATATATAGCACATGTATATACTATATATATATATATATATATATATATTAGTACATAAAATACGCTGTCCCTGTCAAAGAAATGAATATGTAACTACAAATTGTAAAGATGTTCTCTGAATCAGAGAATAGTAAAGAAGATATCTTTCACACTGGGGGGTCAGAAATATTCTTTCTAAATGGTGAATGAATCATGAGAAGTAGCTGGCCATCTGAAGAAGAAAAGAAGGAAAATCACTGCACTCACAGGGAACAGTGGTGAAGACCCTGAGGCTGAAAATACCTTGGAATAGGAACCCAGAAGAAAGTCAGTGAGGCTGGAGGGTGGCAGATAAATGTGAGATGGAGCTGGGAAGGTGGTGAAGCAGGCAGGGGCCTTGTAGGACCCAGAAAAAGAAAACTATCCTAAGGATGATTTTGGAGCTAAAGACCAAGGATTGGTGTCTTGGAGTTAGAGGTAGAGGAAACCATGTTTCTATAGAAAAGAAAGAGACGGGCTCTTCTTTCTGTAGATACATACATACATACATACATACAATTCAGATACCCACCACCCACCTATTACACCCTCATCAACAAGGAAATGGACGTGGAACTGGCCCACACTTCCTCCAAATACTACTCTGCTTATCCCCGCGGAGGCTCTGCCTGCTCCCCCTTTTCCAGCTGATTCCCGGGGAGCATTGCAGCATTGCCCTGTTACCCACTCACCCAGCCCCTGCCACAGACCACCCACTGGCCTGAGCTTCAGCTGGACCATCAAAGAGAGAAGTCTGGTTCCAACCAGAACAGACTTTGTTGGGGGCTGGGTCTCTCGGGTCCCTATGTTTCCCATCCCACTGTACTAGTACCACCTCATCACTCACTGGAGTATTTCAACATTGGATGTTGTTATTATTTAAGAAAACAAAGCTTTTATTTTTGGAATTGCAAGCTGGGAGTGGAGACAGAAAGTAGAAAGGAAATAATATTTTGAGTCAGGGACGTTTTGTTTGTTTGCTATTTTAACTGAAATAATATAACAAAATCTAGGTCAGAGCTTTTTCTACTATTTTGACTGAATCAGTAAAAGAACTGCTAGAGCAAATAAAATCCTGGAATAACTCTGGATGGGCCTAACTAGTCAGGGACTGAGCACCGGGCTATCTGCACCGGTTTCCTTTCTTTAACAGGTAAATGCTATCTTTGGAAGCAGGACAGCTCTCCAAGGGAAACTGGGAGTCTCCATCTACCCCTCACCCAATCCTTGAAGGTGTCACTGCCAGATTAATCCTTTCTGATTCACACCTCTCGGCAGGCAACTCCCTTGTTCTGAAGATATCAATGGCTTCTCTACCACCCAACTAAGGTCCAGAGCCCTTAGTTCAGAATGCAAGGCCCTCTGATATCCGGCTCCCCATCGCCTCCCTGCACCGCTCCCCAAATGAACCTCTGGTCTCCCACCTGACTCCCTACTTCCAAGGCTCTTCCCAGGAGATGCTGCGCTTCGGTCATGCCAGGTCTCCCTCCTCCCCATCCCATAAGGCTCAGCCTAACTCGCAGTCCCTCTCCAGGGCTCCAGTGACTAGGAGAGCAAGCACAGATCTAGGTGGATGCTGTGACTCCGCTTTTGAGCTGGGTGACCTTGGGCCAGTTACTGAACCCCCGTAAGCCTCAGTTTCTTCCTCTGCAGACCAAGCACGAGGCCCCCGCCTTCCCAGGCACTTGTGAGAAGTAAATGAGGCAAAGCACTATCTTTCCTTCATGCCTTATATCAAAATCTCTCTCTTCTCAGAAACCAACCTCAACTCCCCCAGGCAGACTCTTTCCTCTTACATACGCATCTGTTACTACAATCATCATGTTGGTAGTAACTGCAGGTCTGACCCCCGTGCTGCTGGGTTCTCTTTGACAACAGGCATTCTGGCTCTTCATCTTTGTATTCCCAGGAAATGAACAAATGAATGAATGTGTAAAACACCTGGCCCAGTTCCTAGGGCACAAAATATACCAATGCATATTTTCCCCTCCTATATGGTATCTTAATATGTTGTCTTGTGTTGTAATTATTGTGCGCACGTCTTATCTTTTTCACTGGATTTTAAGTTCCTTGGAGCTACGGGCATGCCTTAGTCACTTTTAAATTTACTTTTTAAGACGCAGACCTACTAGAGAATGGACTTGAGGACACGGGGAGGGGGAAGGGTAAGCTGGGACAAAGTGAGAGAGTGGCATGGACATATATACACTACCAAATGTAAAACCGATAGTGGGAAGCAGCTGCATAACACAGGGAGATCAGCTCGGTGCTTTGTGACCACCTAGAGGGGTGGGATAGGGAGGGTGAGAGGGAGGGAGACGCAAGAGGGAAGAGATATGGGGATATATGTATATGTATAGCTGATTTACTTTGTTATAAAGCAGAAACTAACACACCATTGTAAAGCAATTATACTCCAATAAAGATGTTAAAAAAAACAAAAAACAAAAAAAATAAAATAAATAAATAAATTTACTTTTTAAAATTACATACAGGACAATTAACTTATTTTGGTATACAGTTCTATGAGTTTTGACAAATGCATAAAGTTGTGTAAGTACCTTAGACATTTTTATTCTCCCTGGGTACTTTATCTCTCTATAAATGTCTACTGAATAAATGAATGAATCACTGAATGATGGAAACAACGAACAAATGCTTGCTGGGAAAGTTTCCACAATCGCCACCCAGATAGGCTTTGAGTCAAAGAAAATTCAAAGAATGAGATTATAACTGCTATAGCATTTTTCTGCAAAGCAATTTCTCAGTATCTACTGGAAACCTTTAAAAAAATGCTTATACCCTCCAGCCCAGTATTTCCACTTCTAAGACTATATCCAGAGTAAATAATCATAGGCCCACAGTGATTTGGGCACCAGGAAGGACATAACAGCATTATTTATAGTAGCAAACCCTCCGAAACAACATATATACCCCACAATAGAGAAATGGTTAATTAAACGGTGATACTTCCATATGATAAGATAAAATCATATCTCCACATCCTTATTTTATAATACTGAATACAATGCGTCATTGTGTAGTGTCAAGTGTAAAATACAATCTATAAAACAGTATACATAATAGTAACAAATGTTTTTAAAATATATATGTATATATGTATATTCTGCATAATGACAATGTTAAATTAAAATTTTTATACAAAGTATTAACCTAATTTTACAAAATTAATGTACATGTATGTTGACATAATCATCCGTGTGCGATAGGTGATTTTTATTTCCTTCATATGTTTTCAGACTTTCAAATTTCTTACGATAGATGCTCCTATTTCTTTTGTAATCAGAAGACAGTTATAAAAATAGAGATGAAAGGCTTTTATTTCTGCTTTAAAAAACTCATAACCTTTATTTCATCTCTACATGATTCAGTGGTGGCTAAATTTTAACATTCAAGATGTAGCATATGGCTCTGCTTATAGGAGAACGTGTTTTCTGTCTGAAGCGTGTTCAGAAATAGCCCATCCCACTGGTGGGTGACACATTTCCTGCACACCTACGGGAAGCAGCCCCTGTCCCAGAAGGCTGAGGCTTCAACAGTGGTTACATCAGGAGGACGTCAGATAAAGGACACCGGGGAGACTCTGGGACGCACAGAGTAACTTCGCCTTCACCACTAACAGGACCACCACGTTCCTCAACCTCAAGTGCTGGGACTGTGCTTTATTCACTTCTGTATCCCAGCAGCCAGCAGACAAGCAGCCCCGCAAGAGATAAGCGGATAACCCTTATTACATCAGGATGGGCAAGACATGAGTGAGAGCTGGAAGGTGGAGAAGTGAGGATGTGCTCTGAACCTGTAAAGGAGCCCTGCTTTCTTGGAGAACACACGTGTGGCCAACTGCCTGCAGCAATGGCCCCAACTGTCACACCTCCCTGTACCCAGGTTCATTTCCAGTTGTAACTTGCAGCTTCTCCCACCAAGAGTCAGGGTCTGCTGCTCCAGCCTCTGCATCTGGGGTGGCTTGTGACTTGTCTTGCCTAACAAGAACATGGCAGAAGAAAGGCATTCCAGTCCTGGGCCCAGGCCTCCAGAGGCATCGCATGTTTCTACTTGCTCCTCTAGAACGTTGGCTAACCCCCATGAGAACACCCTGGGTTACCTGTCGCAGCATGAGACTCGTGACCAGCCACCTGCCCAGGAGCAGAGCCACCCAGGACAGCAGATGCATGAGGAAGCCCGGCCAAGACCAGAACAGCTGACCAGCCCAACCTGCCAACTCACAGAATCCTAAACCAATTAAATGTTCTCTTAAGCCACTAAGTGTTGGGAGATGAATGACAAATGGACTTTCATTTCAGATTTTAAATCTCTATTTGTATATCTTAAAGATATTGAAAACTCAGCACACTTAAAACTCAACTCACACTCTCTCTCCCAGAACCTCTAGGAGTCTGTGATTGTCATGACTATCCTTCCTATTACATGTGACAAAAATCTAGAAGTCATCCTCAAATCCTTCCTTGCCCTCCCCACATTCTTCTATATCCAATGCACCATTAAGTTCTGTTGATTTTGCCACCTAAATACTTCTCAAATCCATTTATTTCTCTCAGTCTTTATCACAAACACTTTTCCAAGTTACCATCAATCCATTTCTGCTCTACATGACAAGTCACTTTACTTCTCTGAGCCTCTGTTGCCTTGACTGTAAAATGAAGATAATGCTAGTACCTGCTTCAGAGAGTTACTGTGTAGATTATATGAGATAATGTATCTAGGTGCTTAATAGAAGATCTGGTATAAAGTAAGTGTTCAGTAAATGTTTATTTTCTTTAATAATACACCACATGGTGCCCATTTAAGCTGGGCCTCAGTCTTTTCATCTACTGAGTGTTCCCACCATTTTGCTTATGCGAAGGCAACAGCAAACCATCTTCACCCATGCCTAATTCTCTCTCTTGCCTCCAGGCCTTTACAAATGCTTTTTCCTCCAACTGGAATGTCCTATCCCACCATCTGTTACAGGTGAACTCCTATTCATCCTTCAAAACCCAAGTCATACATAGATCACAGCAAGATCTTTTTCGACCCACCTTCTACAGTAATAGAAAGAAAAATAAAACTAAACAAATGGGACCTAATGAAACTTAAAAGTTTTTGCAGAGCAAAGGAAACCATAAACAAGATGAAAAGACAACTCTCGGAATGGGAGAAAATATTTGCGAATGAATCAATGGACAAAGGATTAATCTCCAAAATATACAAACAGCTCATGCAGCTCAATATCAAAAAAAAAAAAACAACCCAATCAAAAAATGGGCAGAAGACTTAAATAGACATTTCTCTGAAGAAGACATACAGATGGCCAAGAAGCACAATGAAAAGATGCTCAACATCACTAATTATTAGAGACATGCAAATCAAAACTACAATGAGGTATCACATCACACCGGTCAGAATGTCCATCATCAAAAAATCTACAAACAATAAATGCTGGAAAGGGTGTGGAAAAAAGGGAACCCTCTTACACTGTTGGTGGGAATGTAAATTGATACAGCCACTATGGAGAACAGTATGGAGGTTCCTTAAAAAACTGAAAAGAATTACCATATGACCCAGCAATCCCACTACTGGACATATACCCAGAGAAAACCATAACTCAAAAAGACACATGCATCCCAATGTTCACTGTGGCACTATTTACAATAGCAAGGTCATGGAAGCAACCTAAATGCCCATGGACAGACGAATGGATAAAGAAGATGTGGTACATATATACAATGGAATATTACTCAGCCATAAAAAGGTATGAAATGGGGTTATTTGTAGAGACATGGATGGACCTAGAGACTGTCATACAGAGTGAAGTAAGTCAGAAAGAGAAAAACAAATATCATATATTACCACATATATGTGGAATCTAGAAAAATGGTACAGATGAACCTGTCTGCAAGGCAGAAATAGAGACACAGATGTAGAGAACAAATGTATGGACACCAAGGGGGGAAAGGAGAGGTGGGATGAGTTGGGAGATAGGGATTGACACATATACGCTACTGTGTATAAAATAGATAACTAATGAGAACCTGCTGTATAGCACAGGGAACTCCACTTTGCTGTACAGTAGAAACTAACACAACACTGTAAAACAACTCTACCCCAATAAAAAAAGAAAACCTTATGTGAAATATATGTAAAAATTCCCATTTATCTCATGAGATTCCGCATATTTCTTAAGAATAAATTCTTCTGAAATGAAAAAAAAACCCAAGTCATATTTTACCTCCATACTTTCCAGCTCTCCCTGAGCCCCCTGTACAGAGTTAGTCACTCCCTCCAATCAGTCCCTCTTATATGCTATCTCTGCATTCGATACATGCTTCCACTGAACTGCACATTATCATAACTTATTCATTTACACCCATCTTTACTTTACTGTTAGCTAGTTGAAGGCAGAGGCCATATCTTTACATCCTCATCACCTAAAATAGTGCCCAGCACACAGTATGTGCTAAGTAAATGCTTGATGAATGGATAAATAAATAAATGAACATCCACTCTCACACCCTCCACCACCTCACAAAAGCAGAACACACCCTGAATCAATAGAACCAACTTCTTCTGTCTTGGGTGTCTTAGTTTTTTCAGTGCCAAAGTAACTGGCACCCATGTGGAAAATATTTGCCGTCACTCTCCTACCCAGATTCCAAATTCCAGTTCAAAGCCAAGTGCCTGTCTCCCTGCCAGGGCAGCCCACAGCTTTGCTGAGAATGTTTCCCTCAGCTCTCCTCTGCGCATAACCTTAGCTATATTATTTACTACCATGAACACCGTAATATGTATTTAAATATGCCATAAAGGTCAGACGACTGAGCCATACCCCATCCTGGGAATTCATTTCACACCATGGCAGAGTCAGGCCTCCCAGCACTCACTCAAACCCAGATTTGAAGGTAAATTATGAAGGCTTTTTTTTCTCATGTGAGGATGACCTCATCATGCACCATATTCTGTGGAGTAATAGCTATAAATCCTTCTGTTACATTCTGTTACAAGCTGAGAGAGCAGCAAGTGTTGGGAACCACAGAATGATTTTAACTTCTGGGCTGTCACCCTCATATTCAGAAAGTTCAGCTATAAAAATCAACCTCAAGTTTAAGAAGAAAATAAAGAGAGAAGAGTTGGAGAAAGCACATGGAGGACAGATGCTGCTTCCCCACCACCAACAACCGGAGATGCTCCAGATACGTGATTCTTAAACTTTCATCTCCTTCCTCTTCCAGATTAGGCAGCTCTTTTTTGTCCTTGCCATGATGACTCCAGTTCCGTTCTCTTAAATTTAAAGGCTCAAAGAGCTCTTAGAGAAAACTATTAAATGACAGATACTTTCTCCACAGAAACATATATTTCACATAAAATTTTCTACTCAGTAGTAAGGCATTCATGGATTCCCTAAAGCCTCTCCATGGACCAAGAAACCCCAAAAAAGAATTTGTTCTACATTATCCCTCAGCTGAGACTGAAAGAATAAACAGTGGTAGGCTGAAGTCTCCAAACACAAAACAGAGCGACACACAACACACATACACACACACACACACACACACACACACACACATACACTTTATGCAGGAAACTTAGTGAAAAGATTATTAGCGGGAGGTAGTTTCTTAAGAGCAACAGTCCAGAGTGTCTGAAAAGGCTGCCTGCAAATGCACATCATAGGAGGTTTTCCCAGAGGCGTTCAGAATACAAGAAGAATAAAAGGTGTGGGATATAGGCTCTGTGGAACCTGGCTCTGCCCTAAAAGCTCCCAAGGTCTAGGGCGTTTTCTAGAGTTTGTCAACATCCAATGTGGAAAGGGAAACCTAAGCTGGTCTCAACAGCTCCAAGCAAACCTTAACCCCTTAGTTCTCTTCCATTTGCTTTCATTATGAAAATCACAGCACACCAAAGACAACTTGGGGAAGAAAAAAAGGCATCCATAAGCACACTAGCCTCTTACTATTTCTATCCTTATGTTCTTTTCTGATTGGATGAAATGTACACCTTTGTAGAGACTTGTGATCAAGTACATATAACATGTGAGCTACTTTTTCATTTACGCCTAACCTATCATAAACCTATTCCCACTTTGCCCTAAAATCTTCATAATGATCATTATTGTTATCAGGGAACATACCTTATTATGTTTCCATTTTTTTTAATGTGATTTTTTATGCATTTAGCATCTTTTCATCTTCAAACAAGTCCTTAGGATAAATTCCAAGGTGTGGTATTACTTAGTCAAAAGCCATGATCAATGTTGTAGCTTTGGGTACGTCCTACCATACTGCTTTCCAAAATAGTTGCTCTGATTTACAATGCCACCAGCAAGATTCCTCCAGTTTCACTGCCACTGAAGAGGGTTCTAGAGCTTGCAGCACCATTAGCCACATTTAGAGGCATCATGCAGCTATTACTTGAGGCTACTATTCATAATCCTACTCTTTTGCTCGTAACTAAGCTTCCCACCCCTCTATGCCTAGACTTCCCCTCCGGGCACGTAGAAAATTAACTCAGAGCAAACAGTCTAAAATGGTAGAAAGACCTAGTATGAGACTAAGTCATAAATACCGTGTTTAGATTCCTGACGCTGCTAATGACTAGCTTAGGAAGGATACTTGGCCTCTCTGTGCCTCAGTTCCCTCATCCGGAAGCTAAGGATAACTCGACCTACTTTACAGGAAGTTTAAACGTGGCAAAAATGTTCACAACATCTTTCCCAACCGCCACTTCCCATTCCATGCCCTTTCTAATACAGGCTGAGGTCATCTGTAGCAAGACAAGCAGGGCATCTGAGATAGAGGTTTTTTTTAAAAAGGTCTGAAATTTACTCATGAAAAAGAGAGAGGGGAAAAAAGGAAGAAAAGAATAAATGGTGAGAGGGAAGAAGGACCAGGAGGAAGAGAAAGAAGTCTGTGCCAGGCTGGAGAGGGTGTGAAGAGGGGGACCCTGGGCTGCAGAGTGAAGAATGAAGGCCATGAGAAGGTTGGAGAGCGATGGGAATGGAGCACCAGCAAACAGGGAAGGGGATGGAAGAAGGGGCGCTGTGCCCACTCATTGTATCGGGTCCCTCCTTGGTGCTCCCTGCCCCCAATTCCACCCTACGGAAGGAAGTGACTGTGACTGGTCTCTGTCTTAGAGCCTTCCCAGCTCCCATCACCCCCTGCTCCCTGCTGCCTCCAAGAGAAGTCCTACCCCCCTAGGGTGACTCGTTAGCCCCACTTCAAAATTCCTGAAATGGACCACAACTCACCTTCTGTACTAATGCCTTCTAGCCAAAACTATTGGGTTGGTCAAAAAGTTCGTTCGGGTTCTCTCTCGTAAGATCGTACGGAAAAACCCGAACGAACTTTTTGGCCAACCCAATACTTTGAAACAACGTGGAACATTGGGATTTTCTGACTATCCCTTGCATTTTCCCCTTCTGAGTCTTTGCTCATGTTCCTTTTTTTTTTTTTTTTTATGGCTGCTTTGGGTCTTCGTTGCTGCACGCGGGCTTTCTCTAGTTGCGGCGAGCAGGAGCTTCGCTGCGGTGCATGGGCTTCTCATTGTGGTGGCTTCTCTTGTTGCAGAGCATGGGCTCTAGGTGCACAGGCTTCAGCAGTTGTGGCACGTGGGCTCAGTAGTTGTGGCTCGCAGGCTCTAGAGTGCAGGCTTAGTAGTTGTGGCGCATGGGCTTAGCTGCTCCATGGCATGTGGGATCTTCCCGGACCAGGGCTCGAACCCGTGTCTTCTGCATTGGCAGGCGGATTCTTAACCACTGCGCCACCAGGGGAGTCCCTCATGTTCCTTCTTGACATGGCTCCTCTTCCATGAAGCTTTCCCCAGATTTTCTCATTGGAATTACTCTCATCGTCCTCTGTGCTCTCAGGACAATTTTATTTCTACCTCTTCTATGATCAAGTCACATTCTGGTTGTATTAGGTCTGTGTGTACATGTCTTTTTCCTTGTAATCAAGGGTAAGAAACTGAAGTGCAGGGACTGAGGTTTGTAGCCCCCTGGTGACTCACATAGAGGAGGTTACTCATTGGGTGGGCTTATCGGAAAACTGAATTAGTTCCACGCGGCACCCAAGAACCAGCTAAGGGTGACACTCAGCATTTGTCTCCCCCTCTTTGTCTACTTATCTAAACACTGCTTATCTGAATGTAATAAATCAGTGCACAAATGAATGAATGAAACTTCAGAGTGTCTAGAGTCATGCCTTTCCTAAGGGACATGAGAAGCTCACACCTACCAGTCAGTCCATTTCTGGTAGAAATCAAGTAAGTTTGCCCAGTTCATATGATTTGGCCTCTATTCTGGTTTCAGGAAATGATATCAGTTGTTCAAATCTTACCCTATCTCTACCAGGACTTTGTTAACATCTGAAGATTGAATATCAACTTTAAAAATAAATGCATTACTATCCCACTTTCCGTGATGCAGCTCATGGAAAGGGAGTACACTAAGCTGTAGACTATGTTGTTAATTATGTGACAACGGTAGAGTCACTTCCTCTGTTTTAACCTCTGTATCGACATCTGTATAATGCACATAAGCATGCCCACCCTGCCCACTTCCAGAGCTATAAGAGTGTACAAAATGATGTAAGTGAGGCCACCTTACAAAAGTATCAGGTACAAAACTGGAGGAAGGAAAACTAACATGTGCTTTGAGCCCTTCCTACGAAGCAAGGACCATGAAAGAAACTTTCAACAGCATGTTTCATCCTCTCTACAGTCCATATTACCAAGAGTTTATGTACATGAAGGGCGATTCTGAAAGAACTGAGTTCAAATCCTGATTCTGCCACTTAGCAGTTGTGTGGTCTTGGGCTAGGTCCCTTGACCTTTTATCACCTGCATCCTCATCTTTAAACTGAGAATGATGAAAATTCCTACCTTCCAGGTGCTTGTTAGAATCAAATGAGATGCTCCATGTGGGGGCAGGAGGGAAGCCGTGGAAACTGTAAAGCACTAAGAAATTTCAAGGTATCATTACTAAAATAGCAGAACCCTTTACCCTAACAAGGTAACCAGATAACTGGAGGTAAATGGGTGATGTATACCCACCAACTTGGGAACTGACATCCCAAAGCAATTGCTTGGCATTGATTTGGGTCCTAGCGTTGGGTGGTAAACAATGACATAGTGGTTCTTTCTGTAGAGTTTAAAACAGGCTTTAGCTGGGAGTTAGAGAGGATCTCTGTGACAGCAGTAAATTTAGTCAAGGAGGGAGACCTTGAGCCCTGGAGGAGGCAGAGGACCCTCCAAAGTAGAGCTGGAGGAGAAGAGGATCAGGAAAAAAATACTGCCTTTCAAGGAATCCAGAAGCAAAAATGAGGTCGCTCACCTGCAGTAAGAGCTTGAGTGAGTAAATGAGCCTGGAGACTCACACAGGCACATAAATGCATTCCTTATAAACAGCGACCCAGAGACACCCAGGAAGGGAGAGAGGTGATACGGTAGAGGGAGAACAGTGCCAGTAATGGGTTATGCAGAGGATTATAAAAAGTGCTTACTGCAGAGGCTTTCAAAGATAATTTAGCCCAGGAAATCTTTCTTTAAAAGAAATTGATGTGAAAATCCACATGCATTTTACTTGCAAAAAACAAGTAAAATCAAGGTGAAGTAGTTGAGGAGAGGTTTGGAGCCTGAATGTTCAACCCCACAGCTTCTCTGTTCCCCTTTAGGTAGCTTCTGAGAGGAATCTGAGGCCCCCTAAGGGATGTGACAGCAGAATTAGAAGGCCATTGCCTGAATAAGGAACAAGATCTGTAACTAAGACTGCCAACGCGTTCCCCTTTCTTCCTTTTAGAACTGGAACCCCTCCTGCCACATTTTAGCCTTTATCCTGCTAGAAACTTCATTTCCCTGCTTGCCTTGCAGCTAGAGGTGATCATGAGACTAAGATTTTTTTTTTTTTTTCTGCCAAGGGAACGAGAGCGGAAGTGATGTGTGCAATTTCTGAGTCACTTCCTTAAAAAGAAATGGACTGTTCTCTTCCTCACCACCACATGGACATGACAGTAACTAGCTTCAACCACGTGGAAAAGACAAACTGAGAGGCCAGTAGAGCAACAAGATGGAAGGAGCCTGGGTCCCTAGATGATCTTGTGGAGCAGAGTCACCTCCCCTCCGTGGACCAACAACCAACACCTGGACGTGGGAGAGAGAAATCTCTTGTTTGAGCCTCAGCACTCTGGATATCATGGTAACAGATGCCTACAACCTAACTAACCAGGTCCGCAGGAGGGAAAGAGAAAGAGTGGGAAAAATTCAGCTTGGTGCCTCCTAAGCCCCTCCAAGATCTCCTCTGAGCACATGACTCCCGGCCCTAACACCAGAATGGTGACCTCTTTGACCGTCAGAAGTTGTCAGCAGCTTTGAATGGTAGCAGATTCTGTTTATGCTCCATTTTTCAGGGAAAAGGATTCTGTAGATGCTCAACAGATCCCGACAGGATCCTTAGACCAGACTATGACAGCACAGAGTTGCTTTCCTCTCTTTGCTTTTGCTCAGGGCTTCAGAGCTGGAACTAGGATTTCACAGTCCTGCTCACTCTGCACTTCCTAACACTGCTTCTTCCGGGCTATTCCCAGGATGAGCCATTGCTTCCTGGGGGAAACCACAGCCTAGTATCTAGTTCTTTAAATCCCAAAGAGATCTATCAGCTCAGACTGAAAACTGCTATCTCAATTCAAAGAACTATTACAAGATGTTGAGAAACCCTATAAAGTTTTATCTCTGTTGAGGCTGTTTTTCACTTTTTCTTCTTTTCTATTTTCTCATCTTGGATGATTCAATTTTAAAATAGAGGCAGAATAAGGAGATTTTAGGTCCTCCATCCCCATCACCTGACAGGCTCACCATCTCTTGGCTTCAGGGATCCAGAATCTTTGTGAAACCATTGTTAAATACTAGGTCATTACTGAAAATGATGATGTTGAGGTGTATAAAAGAAATGTAATACCTTGGAATATAAGAGTAATCACTACATCTAATTACCAAGAAGAATGATTCACCCAAATATTTTAAATGTCTTTGAATATAATAAAGTGAAAAGAGAGAATGTGAGCAATTGCTTAGTGAGCTGGCAATGGGAAGTAGATCTCAGAGACTACAATTCCCATTTTAGCATCAAAGAAGCCAGGATCTTTCAAAATCATTGTTAAGTTCTATTCTTAACAGTGTTTAAACTTAAGACCGTCAGAAGTGGTAAAACTTTTGAATTTTTTAAGGGGATCTGAAGCTCACCCTTGCCATGTACCACAATGACTCTGTAAGCTTCTACATATCTGTAAATTCATGTACAATTTTGGGATTAGAACTAACTGAATCCCTCAATGCTTTAGTTCCTCCTTTCAGGCTCTGCTTCAAAATAGACATGACCAGATGGAAGTTCGAAGATGTAAAAATTAGGTTCACAACAGATTTGTATCTTACCCTCAAAGATTCCCTCTGTGCTACAAGACAATACATCATTCATTCATTCACACACTCGTGTTTACGGCAGCGTGAGTGACAGCGTAAAAAGGATATTCATGCCGACAGAGTCAGGGGTGATATTTTTCACCGTCAGAATTACATTAAAAGGTAGGCATTTTTACTTTCATTTTACAAATGAGGAAATTATGGTTTGAAAAGGTTAATTTTTCCAAGGTCAAAATCAAAGATCTGTCAGGTTGCAGAGCTTGCCCACTGCCCTACACTGTCTCCCTCCACGGGAGTAGGGAAAGTGGAGAAAGAATAACACAAGTTGCTGTGCCCTAACTGAAGCTTCATATGAGATAGGCCCTCTTAATTCCCCCATGGTTACAGATGAGGAAGTCTGGGAAGACAGGTTAAGTGACTTCCCAAGGTGACACCAACAAGTGGCCAAAATGGAATTTGAACCCAGGCCATCTGGCTGTGCCCCTCACCACTACATTAAAGCTGCCCTGATATGCTAAAGGAAGTGAAAAGACACGAACGGGGGTGGGGGGGAAGAGGCAATAAAATAGTCACTAAGTTCTAAAATTAGGGGAAGGAGAAATCAGTCCTGGCTAGCTGAATCAGGGAATGCTTCACAGAAAAGGTGCTTTTTGAAACTAGAGGCATAAGGGGATGATTAGCCTAGCCATGAGGGGAACCAGGACTGAGGAAGGAAATTTATATGCTCCAGTTCTTTCAATGAGTAACTCGGTTTAACCCCAAAGACCATAGTTTACAGTCCCTCTTGGTTTTGTACATTCATTGGGTTTAGACAAATGTGTAATGACCTGCATCCGCCATTGTAGTGTCATACAGAATTCTTTCACTGCCCTAAAAATCTTTTGTTCTTCCCTCCTCTTTAACTCCGGGCAACTACTGATCTTTTTATTGTCTCTAGCTTTGCCTTTTCCAAACGGCCATATAGTTGGAATCATACAGTATGTAGTCTTTTCAGACTGGCGTTTTTCACTTAGTAATATGCATTTTAGTTTCCTCTATGTCTTTTCATTGCTTGGTAGTTCATTTCCTGTTAATGCCAAATAATATGCCATTGTATGGATGTACCACAGTTTGTTTCTCCATTTACCTCCTAAAGGACATCTTGGTTGCTTCCAAGTTTTGGCAATTATGAACAAAGCTGCTATAAACATCCACATGCAGGGTTTTGTGTGGACATATGTTTTGAACTCATTTGGTTAAATACCAAGAAGCATGATTGCTGGATCGTATGGTGAGAGTAGGTTTAGTTTTGGAAGAAGCTGCCAAACTGTTTTCCAAAGTGGCTGTACCACTTTGCACCCCCACCAGCCATGAATGAGAGTTCCAGTTGCTCCACATCCTCGCCAGCATT
The DNA here is from genome assembly GCF_965194825.1 of Balaenoptera physalus. Taxonomy (NCBI): domain Eukaryota; kingdom Metazoa; phylum Chordata; class Mammalia; order Artiodactyla; family Balaenopteridae; genus Balaenoptera; species Balaenoptera physalus. The sequence goes on from NC_138893.1 coordinate 47,066,657, forward strand.
CGGTCTTGTCAGTGTTTTGGATTTCCGCCATTCTCATAGGTGGGTAGCGGTGTCAAAGTTGCATTTTTAAAAAGAGCTTCCCTGTGATTCACATGCAGATGGCTCAAGGTTTTGAGAAATATGGAATTTATAGAAAAAGAAACCCTTACCATCTGCTTGCAGTTTCTTATATGAAGGTTACCAGGGCTGATACTCAACTGGAACTCACTGGTACAGCCACACCAGTTAAAATACTAACATACTTTCAGGTCCCTTAGTTAAAAAGCTATTGCTCCAAGCTCCCCATTTGTCCCACCATCCAGACATGCTGCTTAGACCTGCCAGCTTTTCTCACATCCTATACCTAAGTAACTAAGGTTTGGCATGAGAGGACCTCTAAGATCCCACTTCAGCCACAGCGAGGGTCCTTTCTGATTGGGTAGAGTCCAGTCCTTCCCTGGTTATTAAATATTTTGAATATCAACCATGGCATTGCCCCATGAGATTACGTACTGTTTCCCAAACCTTCCTGATGACTGTAAGCACCAGCTGAGCTTGTCAGAGAGATGATAAGGCTTGGCCCTCAGAAATGCTGATTCAATAGATCTGAGTTGAGGCCCAGGAACCTACCTGTGTATGTGGGTTTTTTGTTTTTCTTTCTGAAAAACACCCAAGATGATTTGTTTTTTGCAATCTCCCAAGGTGATTCTTATCTTTTGGGAGAGTTTTACAATTAAAAGTGGGGAGGAGCATAGTTCCACCCAGGCTAGAAAAAGGCAACTAAGTCCAAAATGCACGGTCCTTGGATGTAGAGACATTAGTTGGAGATATGTAATTCAAATCCTTGTCCCACCTTGCTTGCTGTGTGACTTTGGGCAATTAACTTTAACCTCTCTGAAGCTACAGTTTGATATAAAGACTAGGTGAAATAAATGCATGTGGCACATAGGAATTAGTCAAACGATTACAGCCAATAATGTAGATATGCAACACATTTACAGACTCTATTTTTTCAAAAAATAAGGCTTGATTCAGAGTATTTTCAGAGCAGCAAAATTGGCCAAGGTTGGCTTAGCAAACCACTCGGTTCCATCAAACCAATGGCAAATGTGGCTCCTTTGATCTTATTTATTTGGTGGGCATCCAATCTACACCAATATTTGTTGTTTAAAAAAAAATGGGGGGAAAAATACTTTTAACTCCATTCTGAGTTAGAAAACATTTACCTCAATCATTGTCATTAGTCACTAAAGGTTTCATTTTATAGACCTCTTACCTAGGCTATTTATTCTTCTCTTTCTATTTTTTGCAGCAGCAAATATTCTTGGCCCAGCTTCTTGCTTCGTTCTAGACTGGGGAGAGAAAAAATGGGAAATGCCTCCTTTCAAGGAATTTTACCTCTTCTAAAAGCAGAATGATTCTTGGGAATCTCAGCCCATCCCATGTCATTAGGGATGGATGCCACCTTGTCATAAGTGCTAGGCTGCAAAGAGTAGAGAAATGGGCAGATAATGAAATTACTGAACACTCAAGGTGTCAGAGACTGACAGGCTGGGGCCATCCATCACCGATTATATGAGGCATTAACATGCTGCTTCCTTATCCAGGGATAAAGACAGCAACAAGAATAGTAAATAGTCTGGAGTGGATCTGCGCAAGAAACCAATAATTTAATGAACTGACAACCAGCCAATACCCTGAGAGGATGGCCTGCCTCTGCCCCTGAACTTGTTTTACACCCAGGCACCTGCCCCTTGAATGATACAAAATGGCAATATTTCCTAAACTTCAATTCTACAGGCACCACCTTCTTTGCAAGCTACATCTGTGTAACACCTGTGCTAAATGTATTTCTTCAGATTGGCTCTTCTTTTTACTAAAATTAATTGAGTTTGAAATAAAACTTGGTATTACTACCAAAATGGAAAATCAGTATCACCTGCTATAAATGCAGAGTAATCATGAAAATAATTACAAAGCAGAGAAAACATGGCCATTAAAGTCTAGTCAATACCGTCCCCTGCTGTGGGCTCTGAGCCTGAAGCCTGCCCTTTCTTTGTTAAAATAGGAGATTATCAAGTGTTAGAAAGGTGTTAAAGACACACTAGCCCCAAACTGAGATTTTCTTCTTGATATCCTAAAGGGATTAAAAGCAAACTGAGAAAGGATTAATTATCTCACCAAATGAACCAATGTTACTTACTGCCACATCTATGTACTAGATGAACTCTTACAAGTCTCACACTTTGGGAAATACTGTGAAGAGCTTTGGCTACAGAAAGTATAGCACTGTCAGACTTTTCACAAATACACGACAAACTATGGAAATCGCAGGCCCTACTAAATCCAAATCTGAGAAAACAACTGTGTTCCACCCTGGTAAAAGGTAGACAACTAATGGAATCCCTCTTCAAGGACTTTTCCATGAAACATCTTAGAAGTGAAGATCCAGTCCTCCTTTTGATCCCACAAAGGAGGTTCAGCCAAAACCACACCACTGCTCAGGACGGTTCCCAGTCCAAAGCAGGGCCAGGTCTGGCTGTTGGCCTGGCTGTTGGGCACATAATTCTCATTACAGATAAAACCGAAGTTGATAACTAGAGTCTTGAATCAGGAAGCCATGATCAAAGAGGGGTCACAGTGCAGCTAGGACTTGAAATTAGTCAAATCCATAGTAATCAAATTCGTTTGCACCAAAGACTAAGCAGCACCACGGACAGATCCTGATTGATAATACAGGATAACTGGAGTTATTCACTTCCCAGTAGAATTGGTCTTTTCTGACTCCCACCAAGTCTAAAATAGTGGTTCCAACAGGAGAGCTACTGGCCCTTAGGGGGCATTTTGAAAATTTGGTGGGGCAGGGAAATCCTGGATTTAGTGGACAGAGGCAGGAATGCTAATCATTCCATACTGTGTTGTACCATGGAAAATCATCTCACATCCCTGGGTAGAAAAACCACCACCAGACATTCTTGTGGGGAAGAACCTGTTTGTCATTAACCAAGCCTAGAGCCTAAATTCATTTTATCTATAAGCAGAAAATATTTTTGCACAGTACTAATAGACTGAATTTTCTAGGTATACAGCTACCATAGAGGTTGAGGGAAGATTGCCTTTTGTTTTATAAAGAACTTTACCAAATTATTCACCATTTTGTAAAAAATATCACATAATAAATGGAAACACCATTTACAGTGTTTGAATTTCCAATACCACACACCTGTGTCAGTCTGCTTTTGTAGCTATCTTACTCGGGGTAATTCTAGGTACAGGAGTAAGCATCTGGCAACTTCATTATACCTTCCAGCATAGTCACACCTTAGCATTCAGTGAAATACACACTGTTTTGTTATAAATTACTCTCCATTTATTTCTCCTTTATATTAGAGTTAGGGCATTATGTTGATTTTAATTGTGTTTGTAGGCAGGTTACATTTTCTCTGATTTTCATTTCAGTACTGTAAAGTGAGGATTTCAAAATATTTGTTACAAAAGGGTAAACTAGGTCTGATATGCCCGAGAATGTTGTTCTCAGACATCAGGCCCACTGTGGTGTGTCGTAATCATCTCCATATCCCCCACTGAGTCCATCGAGGGCCTTCCTTTGGGTAGAGAAAAGCAGGCTCCTAATCCTCTCTAAGCCTTATGTGGGTGTTGGGCTAAGACATCCAGAAGGACAGTGTATTTGCCAGGGAATTCAACTCCAGCAAGGCCCCTCCTGTATCTCCTTGTTACCACAGCAGTCTCCTTGTCCTGACAGCAAAACCTGAATAAGATACGTAGGTATGTACTGTCTGCTGAAGTAACTTTCCAAATCTTTTCCTCTTCAACTATGCTGGATAATAATCAATGACCGGCCCCCAGCAGCCTCCTCTCTCTCTCTCTCTCTCTCTCTCTCTCTCTCTCCCTCTCACACACACACACACACACACACACACACACACACACACACATACACACACACAATCTGCCTTGACACCCCTCCTTGAACTTTTGTTTAAATCCTTCTGATGGGGGCTCTTTTGGTCAACCTCCCCTGGATTCCTGTAGCTTTTTCTCCTCTGGGCTCCTGAAGGACTCTCCACCCCATACCACAGGCATCTGTTCTGAGCCCCAGAGCTCCCTTTATCACTATTTATCTTTCCATCTACAGCAGCCACTTGGCTCTTTATCACTTTGGCTTCATGATAGAAAACGTCCCGACCATGAACTCTTGGAGGAAAACCAGCGTACTGGGGAATATCGCACGCTTCACTCCAGAGAGCTGACGGGCAATACATGTGCAACGTTTCCCAAGCCAAAAACCTGGACACAAAATCTGCCAAAGTATGGGTATGAAGTCTGACAACAGAACAAAGTATCTGGAATCGTGACTGTTGCAGAAATTCAGGGATGAATGATCCTGATAGGGAGGTCTTAGAAGTCTTCAGACGGAGCTGCATATTACTTTCCTATGGCCTGGAAACTGAGGCGAGACAAAGGCCGAGCCCTTGCATTTCTAACACTCTGTGGGCATCTTCTCCAGCTTTGTCATCACTGACCTGCCTCACTCCACCCCTTAAATTTTGGTCACTGCCAGAGTTCCACCTTCAACCCTCCCTCTCTCTCCACATTCTATTCCTGGGAAATTTAGTCCATTCTTACAGCTTCATTACCACCTAACTGCCAATGGATCCAAAAATTCCCTCTCCCATCCGGAACTCCTTCCTGATCTTCAGTCCTGTAAATCCAACTGCCTCCTAGAAAACTCCAACCTTTTGAACTACTGGTACTTCAACCATAATATGTCAAAATCATACACGTCCTCCTTCCCTCCCCTCTGCTAAAGAAAATCCCTGTTCCTGTCTGTATTCCTGTCTGAGTTAATGGTGTCAGCAGGAACCTAAAAGCCATATTACTGATCTAATTCTTCCCTAAACTCATTCAATCATTGCTAAGTCCTATCGCTACCTTTGCAATGATAACCTGTTATCACATCCTCTGTGTTCCCACAATTTCCGTCCAGATTTTTACCATCTTTTACCTGGAATACTGTAGTACCATGGACTTTAACTGATTCCTCTTCCTTCTCGCAGCCTCCCACCCACCTCCCAACCTTCTAACAAGGATGTCCTAATAAAATATATTGTCAGATCTCATACTTAGCTCCTCATCAAGCATTCAAAGGTCACCTGTGGTGCAGAATCCAAATTCCTAAACACAGCCCTCCATTACTGTTCCCTTTCAATCAGGAAGGGCTAGAAGCACTTGAGTCAGGCAGACCTGAGACTGAATAACAGGTTCACAGATTACTGGCTCTGTGATCTTGGGCAAGAATGAGAGTGCAGACTCATTATTTTAATGACCTTAATTGTAGAGTCTGTGTTTATTGTACATAGAGTTCAACTCCCTATTCAGCCACTGTAGGTAAAAAAAAATTCACCCATATGAGACAGGGTTATGTTATCTGACATTCAAGGTAACTCACTTCTAAAGTGATAGGAATCTCTTTTTCCTCAAAAATGGAGATAATAACAATGTTTATCACAAGTTTGTTGTGAGGATTAAAATGAGAAAAAATATAAGTAGATGTACATATATATTACATAATACATATGTTTATATATATACATGTTACATATATACACATATGCATTTCTATATAAACATATTTATAAATACATCATATATACACATATGTATACACATTTTATATATAAATATATTCCAGCACAAGTTCCAGGGCTCCTCTCCTCATTTGCCCCAACATGATAGTGATACAATGAAACTCCTTATTAAGAGATAAAACTTGGGAAATCAATGATCCAAAAATCATTCAGTCCCAAAGTAGGGACATAGCTACTGTGGAAGACCCAAGGAGCCCACAATCTACCTGAAGGTAGAAGAACTGAAAAAAAAAAATGATAATGCACAACCTACAGAAATGTAGGAGTTTAGAGAAGGTAGGGTCATGTAAATCAGAGTCATTAAAAGTTTCATGAAGAAGGCTGCTTCTGAATAATCTTCTCTGGAAGGAAGTAATAAGTGTGAAGAAGAAGAACTGTAGCCATCTTGAAACCAAGAATATTTAGAAGTTCACTTTCCAAAGCAGGAAGTGTTGCAAAGACCATAGCATTAAACATCCACTGCATTTCTTCTAACTGCCAGGAAGAGCACAAATGCTATGAGCAATCCAAGGGGAATAAAATGCTCATTGCCTTCAAGGACCAAATGGTCTTAGGTAGTCATTAACATGCTTAACTAGTGAAGCAAAACAGAATGGGATGCAGTCAAAAAGAGGAACCAACCACGTGCCACAGAAGGATGAGACTATAGGTAGCGTCAAGCTGCACTGGATAAACAGGCGGCCCCAGGACCGTGAGCTTGGAGGTCCCATCGTACGTTCTCCATCTTTTTCCCACCAAGCTCTATTGCCCAGGTAACTCGAACAGGATAGGTCCATGATGTTTTAGGATAACTCTGCCTTTCTTGGTCCCTGAGTTTTTAATTCAGACCAGAACCACCCCCCAAAACATAAGCTTCTCTTTGCAGAAAATGTAGACACTTGTCCAGGCTTCTCTCTACACTTATGACTCCGATCTATTCCCCCCACCTTCTTTCTGATTTGGTTCCCAAACAGAAATCTAACAACTCTAGTCTCAGCAAAAGATTTTAATTACTGGCTTTGTTATGGAAAGAGGTGTGGAAAATATAAATATCTGTTGTGACCACAGCCACCAAAAGACTCCCAATTTGGAAAGATCTTCAGTTTTCCCAGAGTTTCAGAGAACTGCAGATGATCCATTAGGTATCAACAGAAGGGCTTATCTGCTTATGAATGAAGAGAGATGCTCTCAGGAGATGCTCTGGCGCCTGTGTGCCTGTAGCTGCTCCAGCTCCACACCCTCTCAGAGCGGCATGGGCACCCCCTCTAAGTCTTGCTGTGTCACTCAAGCACAGCAGCCAGAGTTCAAAGTCTTAGACACCAACACTCTCATGCTCCAAGTTGAAGGCCAAAGGGGTGGCTTTAGAGTCAGTCCCTGAGGAGCCTGAGTTTCAACTGAATGAGGTGCCTTAATCAAAAAGAATGTTCACAAAATGGCCACTCTGTATACCGTGGATCACCACTGGGGGAGATCTCTCCTGAATGGTTTGGACCCTTAAACTCCTCTGAGCCTCTTTTAAGTCACCTGTTAAATGGAGACAATATCCTCCTGGCATAAAGGCAAGGGGCTGGATCAGATGGCTTCCTGAGGTATCTTCTAGTTCCAACTCACCTGCATAGCTACCAGGAAAAGGGAAGGCTGGAGTTTGACAAGGGACGGATTAAAGCTACGTTTGGATAGACATAGGTTTGTTTGCAGGGCTCTGAGTCCATATTGCTTCCAGGAGTCTACAAACATATGCAGAGCGACCAGTTAAAGAGGATCCACCTGCCCCAAGGCTCAGCCTTCTCACTCCACCACCAGCTTCCTCCTTGGTTCACGAAATCTTTTCTTAGCCTTTTTCAGACATACCTACCATTCCACTGGCCTTGCTTTGAATAGCTCATGCATGTTCTTTCTTTAGCTCTCAGTGCACCCTGAGTTGTATTCCCAACTTTGGAAGGCCAGGGCTACCTCCAGGCTCTCCCAGCCCTACTTATTCATCTATGAGATGACTGGCCAAGAGAATGATGCTGTTTGTAGACTATAAAATCAAGCAAGAAAAGAGTCTCCTGAGTTTCCATTTTTATGCAAACTAGGAATGTCATCTTATGAAGGTCAAGTAGTCATGGACCTCAATTTCCTCATCCTTAAAACAGGGCAGAGAGGATTGAGTCTCATTCACTCAATAGAGATTGCACACACACTGTGCAAAGAACCATACTTGATTCTCCTAAAGGTAAATGCCTTAGTGCTAAGACTGCATTTTGCTTGTGTAAGTATTCTCCCATTAGCACTGGGAGTGGTACATAATAAGCATTCAGTAAAATAGTTGCTAAAATGTTGATCACCAAGTCATAATCTCTGCCTTCAGAGATCTTATATAAACATGGACACAAATAACCACCATAAAAGGTAGAAAGTCAGCACTGAGAGAGAGACAAGTAGTGAAACAGAGTTATGTCCTAAGAGGGAAAGTTGTTTTCATCTGAAACATCAGGGAAGGCTTCAGGTAGGAAGTGGCATATAAGGCACTAAATGGGTAAACCATTAGACTGCAGAGATAGGGAAGGGCTGTGCCAACAAGGGAACAAGGTGGATCTTCCAATGGTAATCAGTCTACCTGGGGATTAAAACTCAAGACCATAGATTTTTCTCTCCCTCCATCTTGAAAAGGATATCTATCCTTTTTTCTTTTCCTTTTCTCTGGACTTCTTTCCAGTATAGCTTATTTTTGTCCACCCTAAGTTAACGGGCTTCCGGCTAAACACTTGAATTTATGCACCCTACACATTGTCTTTTCAGCACTGTTTTCAGTAATTTATAGGAACTGCTGTCTGCTGCATTGTGTTATTTAGTACTGCGCATGGTTCTCGGATATAGTCTGCACACTGGTCTTCTGCAGGAGAGAGAAGCAGTGTTACATGGAACCTGGACGGGCTCTCGCACTCCTATTCTGGGGAAAAAGCTCCTGTACGGGTGAGTTGCCGAGGAGAGTTATGGCAGCGTTGGCACAGAATCCCCTGAGTCATGCCAAACCATTAAGAAGAGACAGCATAAGGGAGAAAGTCCTGAATTATCTGACAAAGTTGGCCACTGGGACAGCCAAGATTCCTACTAGCCAGAGAGAGACAGACAGAGGAAACATCGCCCCAAAAGTCACGCAGCCAGATATTCTTTACATGGAGGTGGCAGCAGAGGGCTCAGAGCAGGACAATCTAAAGTATTCACCTCCACTTACAGCTACACTTTCAAAGGGCAACCATTATTCCCTTAATGCTTATCAGGTTCTTATTCTGAATACATATTGCGCTAAGAATGATTTCATTTGTTAATTACATCTTCTCAGCCATTCCGTTCTAGTTTTCACTTTTCCTATCAGAGAAATACGCCCTGGGAAGAGAGCCTCCCAGTTGTGATGCTATAACCCAGTAACATACTGCATGATCTAGGTTTTTGAAGAACAGCCCAGGGCAAGATGTGTTCATCTCTGCCCTCAGTAAAAAGATGAATAAGTCTTCGCCCTCCAGGAATCGGGTGTCCAATACAAGAGACAAGATGCCTTTTCAGTAACTTGGGGCAGAATTCACAGACAGGCAGAGTCAGGTTGCTTCCCGGCTATCTGGTCAACCTTCCTCTATCGACTCAACACCAAAACCCTGGAGGATGCTTTCTGACTAGAGAGGCTTCTATTGAATCTGTAGGGCCAGGCATGCCTGAAAGAGGAAGCTAAGACATCAGAGAAAGGTTTAGGAAAGGGACTATAGAATTTCCCAGGTCTTGAACAAGATATGACTTGCAGATTTTTTTCAAGCTGAATTTGATCCCAAAGGGGCATGCCATTCTGGTTGCCAAAGGCCTCACCACTTTTACCGCCTCCCACTTGGCCATTTCAAACATTTATATTACTTCTTTGACCCCTGATTCACAGGAAAGAAATTCTGAGAGCCCCCAAGAAACACACCATCCACCCCACCCCTGCGGAAGAATAGTAGGAAAGAAGAGGCAGTGAGCCCAGCTGCTGGAAACAAAGATGTCATTAGGAGGGATGTTTGAGCTTCTAATAAATGGCACAAAACAAATTAGTGTGGTATAAATGCAATTTATGTGGACCATAATGTACTCAATGCATCCGCATAAATGAAGGTAAAATCGTACCTCACCTGACAGGTTCTAGTTCTTACTTAGCATTAGAAGTGATAAATCCCACACAATAATGGGAGTTCCTGGAGACTCTTCATTTCTGGGTAGCTTTGGTTAGTCACACTCAAACCACAATTTGCTCATCCTTCCAAAAGCAAACCTTGCTAGATTTGAAAATCATTTTTTTAGCCTTAAGTGATTTTTGAGAAAGTAATACAAGCATATAGGAAAAAAAAAAAATCCAGAAGCACAAAAGGATTTTCTACAAACAGCTTTCCTGCCTCCCCTGTCTCTCAATCAAGTCCTTCCCTAGTGGCAAATATTACTACAAATTTCTTGTGAGTCGCCTCAGAAATCACCCTTGTAGACGTAAGGTACATATTTAGAAATCACTCTTACTTTTATACAAATGGAAGCATCATGCTATATAAAATGCACTGCACTTTTTTCTTTAATTATACCATGGAGATCAGTCCTTATCAGTGTACGTAAATCTTCCTCACTCCTTTTAACAGCTGCATAGTATTCTATTTTATGGATGGACCATAATTAATTTAACCAGTTCCCAACTGATGGACATTATGGTTATTGTTCCAGTCTTCTGTTCCCACAATGCAGCAATAAATGGTCTTTTGGCTCCATTTTCATTTTCTTTCAACGCAGCTACTGCCCAATTCAATTTCCCCGCCTTCTTCACCCAGATTCAGGAGCCCAGCCTGAGAGACAGAACACAGTCTCTGCGGAGCTGTGGTTCTCAGCAAAATGAAATAAAATAAAATCCTCCCTCCCTAGGGCCATCTGGAGGGAGTTGCTATGAGTAAGAATCTGTAAGAATAATAAATCTCTCTTGACACAGGCGCTGGGAGGAGGCTGCCCAGGCCGCAGCGATGGGCTTCTCAGTTTGAGATGTCGACAGCTATACTGAAAGCACAAAATGGAGCCATATAAATCTGTAATTGTAACCCCCATTCTCACACGCAGAGAGCTGCCTGCTTGTAGCTGGTTCTCATTACCTGCTTACAACTGTAATTTCTGTGTGGTCTTTTTCCCTACCCTGCAGTGTGCTGGGGATTCAGAGCTGTGGTAGTGGTGCTGGGCATTTTGAAAAGGAGAATGAAAAGGTACCAATTACGGAAAAGTGATTTCTTCTTTTGAATCCAACTGCTATGGACTTCACTGTCCCTCTTCAGGTGAGACCATCACAGCCTTGTGCAGAAACAGATTGTTTCTGGAAAAAGAAATCCCACCTGCCCATCCTGTAAGAGCGTCAGATGGCTAGGCTGGATTGTGGCTGAGCTCCAAGTACTCACCAGCTCAGACAAACGGACCAGCTCGTCTTCCTACCAGGATGCCTAAAGTATGTGTCTGAGCCATACTAGCCAAACGACTAGCCAAAGAAGGAGGCTAGTTGTTTTACTGGATGCATTACGGAGCCCAAACAATGAAGAAAACAGAGGTAACTGGCATAAACATGATTCACTGCAAAGGTGTTCATCATTCTGCAAAGTTCTCCCTCTACAGAGACTCCCACATCGGTGAGCTCCATCAATAAGGCTATGTGATCAGAAGAGACAGCCTTATCCCCTACCAAGTTCATTGATAGGCGCTGTGGAAGCTGTGGACCACAACAGGTGAGCCGATTCCTAAAACCCCAAGGTGGGGGCACTGTGTCCTCCGTTCTTTGCCTATAACAACTATGGGAAGTCACCCAAGTGGCTTCAGCTCTGCAGAGGGCACTGAAAAGGGGAAATGGACAGTGCTGCCTTGGGACCCTGGAAGGTTCTGGGTGATTTCTTAAAGCGCTTCTCGGGTCAAACTTGAGTCCAGGATCAAGTGCCAGGCACCTAGCAGACCCTGCCGGAGCCTACACACTTCTTCAATCCCAGCAGGTGGACCTTAGACCAGTGCCCTTTCCTATATCCTCTATTGTTGAGAGAAAGAAGAGTGGTTTTTCATCTTTGACTCCCCAGTAGTTGATATTTTGCTCCCCGGGAACAAAATAAACTTGTGCTGAATAAATGAATGAATGAATGAATGAATGCATGAGCTACTAACTCACTCTGTTAAATTATGATTCCCCAAGAACAACAGTTCTTTGAGGCAAGGAACTGAGGTGGTCCTTCCCTTGTACGCCCCAGTGAAGATGCTCAATGCAGAGCCACAAAAGCAGCCACTGTCTCCAAGGAGTATCCTGAAAATTAGGTATGTCAAATTCTGAGTTCACAAACACAGACCACCATGCACCACGTCGAATCACATGCAATATTGTGTATATGCATCTGTATGCAATTTTCTGCAAGAAGTTCCTTTGTTTCCATCAGATTCTCAAAGGGATCCATAGTCCCAAAGAGCTCACTGCTCACTGACTTACAGAATCAGAAAGCCTGAGAACTGGAGCAGGCTCTTCTGCCCTGATGTGCAGCAGGATGGAGCAGGGCGGGGGGGTGGGGGGGGCGCGTGGGGAGGCTGCAGGTGTGAGTTCTGCTGACTAACAAGCATCACTGCTCTGCTTTATGGAAACAGATCAATCACTGGGACTTAAAGAATCTCAGTCCCAGGAACGCTCTTGTGCTTGACAGCAAGCACATTTTTTTCCACCAAGTCAACATCTCCAGAAGGAGCAGCCAAGCCCTGTCGATCCAAGAAAAAGAAAAGAGGCTTGGAGCAAGATTCAAAAACATAAATAAAGCACAGTCTGCAAGCTGGGAAAACAGGATCATCCTATAACGGTGCTAAACCACTTGATTCTGGAAGGGAGGACAAGAACAGGCGATGCGCCCTGTCAGCCCTGATCCCAGAAGCTCTGCAGGGAGAAGGCCCCTTTCATCCCTGCCCACACAGTGGGATCGGGGGCTCGAGGGAGCTGAGCGCTGCCCCTCTCGGGGCACAAAGGAGCGCTGGGCTCTGGATCCGTTCGGTAGTGTTAGGGAAATATCACCTGGTGCGTGTCCTTCCACATTGTCCAGAAAACACCCCTCATCATAAAAGGCCCAGCTGAGTACCTGATTTTACGGGACCTTGCACTGCATTTAAACAGACCTGGTTCCTGCCTAACTCCAGAACACAGTTTCTCATCCTCGGCCCTAATGACATTTGAGTCCGGAGAGTTCCTTGCTGCAGGTGGCTGTCCTGTGCATTTAGGATGTGTAGCAGCATCCCTGGCATTTATTCAGTGGATGCCAGGAGCACGCTCCCCGCTAGCTGTAACAGCCCAAAAATGTCTCCAGATTTTATCAAAAGCCCCCTGGAGAGCAAAACCACCCCCGGTGAGAACTAATGCTCCCACTGCGTCCTGGGGAACACCAGTTCTGAGGGATGTTAACAGCCATTACTTAGAGGAAAACAGGCTACTCTGGTCAAACACTTTGGGAAACACTGGATTAAACAAACATAAACCAGGACTCCTCCCTGATGGATTTCTCGGAGTCTGAAATAGATCAGGGTGCGCTGTGAGTCTCTAAGAGGGAACCATAATACCCAGCATTTTCCCAAAGGCATTTGGCGGAGGAATCCTTTTCTCAGAGCCTTTAGGATTAGTATTCCGGGAGATTTACTTTTAGAAACACTTCTGCAAGGCAAAATTGGAAGTACACCTCTAAGGCAAACACATCCAAAGGAAGGAATGAAGAAGCTGAAGATGCCGGGAGCAGCCTATGCACATACCACAACTTCCCGGGACACAGTTTATCTTAGAACCCCAGACTTAATCATTAGACATCCATTTTTTTTGAGAAAAGGTTTAGATTCTCAGGTTTCAAAAGTCCCAAATATTTTTGAAGCTATTAAAACATCCTCAGCTAACACTTTATAAGCAGGGTAAGGTTATCAGAGAATTTCTCCATAGTGAAAGTTGGCTGGGTCCAATGGTCTGGGGAGAATGGGAAACCACAGAGGCACCTGGAGTAGAAAAGAGAGTAACACAGGAAAGAAAGTAAGGAAAGAGGATATCGAAACAAACCTCTCTTAATTCACTATTCTGGCCAGGCCTGCCTCTGATGTAATATTCACAACCTGCCCTTGTGGACTTTAAAAAGGTGGGAGACAGTAGGAAGGTTGTCTTGTAAGAGGGGTTAGAATTGTTCCCTGTAAAATAGATTTAAAGTAGTATTATTCTACTAAATAGACCTCATGGTAATTGCCACAGATTTCAAAGATCATACAAAATTAGAGCTAGAGAGGACCTTGAATCCTCTACTATTGTTTTTTAAACTTGTTTATCTACAAAAGTCATTTATTCAAAGCTCAAAACATAAAACACAAAATCATAATGATTCTCTTTTAGTATGACTGGTGTCCCTGCCAACACTTAACCCCCACCTCAACCTTCTTTGCAGCCCCTGAGGAACCTTCCAGAAACCCCAAGCTGCTCAGAGCACCCTCTGAAACCCAGTCCCCCCATTTCACAGGCAGAGGAAACAGACGCAGACAGATGACCAGACTTGCCTGAGGTCCTAGCTTATGGGTAAGAGAGTCAGGAGGAGAAGCCAGGCTCACACCAGGCTCTTAGCTCAGCGCCCCTCCCATCTCCCCGCGTGCTGAGTGTGTGCTAATCTACAAGAGAGCGAGCTGCCTTGGAATGGAGTGATCTCCTCGTCTCTGCAGGTATCCAAGAATAGGCTGATGACCACTTGTAAGGTCACTGCACTGATGAGAAAGATAAACTAGACATCTTTGCAGTCTCTTATTAAATTCTCACTAGCACTGAGACGTCCTCCCTGTCATTAGCGACAGGATGCTCAAGGGAAGCCTGTTCTAGAGAAGTGACACAGCCCCAGACAAACAGCCACCACGACCATTGCACATCCTGTCTGGTTCCCGAGCTTCTGCCTCCTCTTGATGGAAGCAGGCCAGCTGAAATGAACAGTGTAGGGCTCAGCGTGGGTGAGTGACGGTAGACGGCGAGGTGACACATCCCGAAGCTAAGTCCAGGCTCAGTGCGTATCAGGCAGAAATATGACAGTAACTGTCAGTCACAGGAAATATCATAAGGGAGGTTTAAAATAATAAAGCCGTCTCGGAACTGGTAATACAAATGATCCACGCACAGGATGGCAGATCCCGCTCCAGATTACTGACAGTGGAGGCATGTTTGTGAGTGCGTGTGTGGGTCCACATACACCCGCACCCTACTCTACACGTCGAAACAAAACTGGCACTGTGTCTGCAAAACTCAATAACTGTATCCTCATTCCATCTCATTTCCTTTTTCTGAGGAAGACTCTGCTGCACAAATGATGGCAGAGAAATGGGACAGACCCAGAGAACCCAGGAAAGAGGGGCAGGAAGATCTGCCCTGACGGATGCCAAAACCCCACACAGCTATAAATGCCCAGACTGGGCCTGATGATCAGCAGGAGGAAACGGGGGCACCCAATGGACCCCACGCATCATTTGCTGTTGCCTTTCCGGAAGGTGGGAAAGGACACCTGATATTTGGCAATGAGTGAGGCACAGTGACATAGCTAAAAGTTCTTCTTGGTTGCAGCTTTCTATTATTGTTTTGTTTGCTCTGTGTGTTTTTCTTCCTTTTTCCTTGGGGGGGTGTGTGTGTGTGTGCGCGCGCGCGCGCGTGTGTGTGTGCACGCGCATGCGCGCATGCGTGTGACTTTTGTGTTTTCTCCAGGAGTCATGGTGCCCTCCTCACACAAAGGCTGGCAGGTGGCTCAAAGCCATGTCATCCAACAACCTCATGCCTCTGAAAGGCCCAGAATAAACCCAACCCCTCCTCATATGCTGCCCCTCTGCGAGGATCAAAGGAGGTGACTGAAGTGGAAGGACTCTGGAGCATAAGGCACTGTGACCGCATAGCACACAGGAATGCACACCGTTCTGTGGGGCAGGCAGCTATGGTGGGGTGGAGCAAGTCCTGGCCTCAGCGTCACAAGGGGTTCGAACCCTAGCGCTTCCACTTACCAGCTGCGTGATATAAGCAAGCTACTTAACTTCTCTGGGATGCACTTGAGCATTGTGCAGATCACATGAGATATAAAGATGGGTACAAGCTATATAAAACATCCTGCAGATGTTAGATATCACTATTACCACTACACCTGTCTATAGAGCTCTCTACCCTCTGTAATCCCCATCGATACTCATTTTCTGTCCAAAACACATCTAGATTGGTACAACAGTGCTCTCCATTTATTGCTACTAATAGCGGTATGCATAGCTAAGAGAGCTACATAATGTATCTCCTAACAACTATATTACTCTCTGATATTAGGGAACAATATATTTCCTAGCAGCACTCGTACCAGTAATAGTAATAGTAGTCTATAGCTAGAATATTCTATAGTGTGTTACTATTCTCTCCCTAAGAAGGCAGTGAGCTCCTAAGATCTTATTTGACACTTCTGTGTCCCCATAAGTTGAGGATCACCCAGCAGACACTCAGCAAACGTTTGATGATTGACAAAAGCCGCAGGCGACCCCTGGTTGATGCCATCTCAGCTGGCCACTGGCCTGGCCTCCCTCTAAACGTAACCGTTTCAGAGCCTTAGTGCAGCACAGTCTAGCAGAGATCGTTCTCATCTCCCATCGCACCCAGAGATCCGGTTTCAAACCTCATTACCCCACAAAAGGAAAATGTGCTTTTGGATCAGACGCCCCTCCAGATCCAAACAGGGACAAAAATAAGAAGTGGGCTCCTCATCTAACAAAACAGCTCCTTTGGAAAGAAGAGCAGCTACCCAGGGCTCATGCCTCTAGACCAAGCAGGCTCGTTATGTCCCAAAGTCTGGACGAGGAGGCTTCGCAGAGAAGGGTTCCGTGTGGGAAAGGGGTGAGGACTTCGAGGGTTGGGCCTAAGGTTTATTAATAACCCCCCTCTCCATCCCTCTTCCTCTTCTCCCTCTCATCTCAGGGTGACCTCCACAAGTCGCACCATGACAGAACATTCATTATTATTATAATTACAGTGATCACATTGGTACATACGCTCACAGATGCCTCTGAATGTGTGACGTGCTAATTCTCCTGCATTTCCAATTCACAGCGTCCCGGAGCCAAAAATACTGCTCTATCAAACGACGCTCAGCTTTTTTTCTAATCTGCCTCTTTTCTCGGGGCAACTCTTTCCAATCCTGCGTGACGCAGCAGATCCTTTGCACCACGCCCACCCCCTCAGCCCCCAACCCCACCCCTGCCCCCGTCCTCCCTCCCACAGGCAAAGCTGCACTGTGCTTAAGGTTAATATGCCTGTCAAGACTTCCCCTGATGAACAACAGGTTAATGATGCGCACGTCTCCTTAAATAATTCATACTTCTAATAACCACGTTAGTCAGCACTTACACCGCCCATCAGTTGACGCAGGGTAGTGCAGGCGGAGGCTGGGGAGAGTGGAGACTCACGTGGCAAAGACGGGAAATGAAGAGGGACCTCGCCTGCCATCCTCTCTAAGCAGAGTCACAGGGGAGACAGAAGCAGCTTCCAAACATGTTAAGCCAACAGCAGGAACCACTGTGCCATCTGGGAAAGGAGAGGGCAGGAGACCAGATGGAAGGCTCAGCATCTAAGGGTCAGAGGATCACTGGGCAAGAGAGAAGTTTTTTCCAAGATGCCACAATGTCTTCACAAGGCATCAAATACACACCTCAGGGGCTGGCCACCTTCCCACTTCCTCCAGGGTGTTCCCCTGGATTAACAGTACCAGATGGGAAGGATCCTCTTATTCTCAACTGTTTCTCTCATATGTTTTCATTTGCTCCTTGATGCAAATCCCACCCCGCTCTTTTTCGGTTGTGTATGTGTCTCCTCTAACTGGTTAGACATCAGATGTCTGAACTCCCCTTTACCACTCAATTTCTACATTTGCAACAGCATGGATGGACCTAGAAAGGAATGCTTAGTGAAATAAGTCAGGCAGAGAAAGACAAATACTCTATGTTATCACTTACATGTGGAATCTAAAAAATAAAACAAATGAATGTATATAAGAAACAGACTTACAGAGAGAACAAACTGATGGTTACCAGCAGGGCGAGGGAAGGGGGAGGGGCAAGACAGGGATATGGGATTAAGAGATGCAAACTACTATGTATAAAATAAATAAGCAACAAGGATACATTGTAGAGCACAGAGAAATATAGTCCTTATCTGTAATAACTTTAAATGGAGTATAATCTATAAAAATATTGAATCACTATGTTGCACACCTGAAACTAATATAACATTGTAAATCAACTATAATTCAATAAAAATTTATTTTAATAAAAATGTGGTTTTTTTAAAGAATTTCTGGATAGGAAACCATGGTAAGTGTATAAGTTTCCTATGGCTGCTCTAACAAATGACCACAAGTTTGTGGTTTAAAAACCACACAGATGTATTCCCTTACAGTTCTGAAAGTCAGAAGTCTGACATGGGTCTTACAGGGCTGGTTCCTCCTGGGGGTTCCAGGGGAGAAGCCACTTCCCTGCTGATTTCAGCTTCTGGAGGCCAGCACCATTCCTTGGCTCGTGACCCCTTCCTCAAATCACTCCAGACTCTGGCTTCCAGTGTCCTATCTCCTACTTCCTCTGATCTCTTGCCTCCCTGTGATGATATCAGGCTCCCCCAGACAATCCAGAATAATCTCCCCATCTCAAGATTCTTAACTCAATTACACCAACAAAAATCCCTTTCACCATGTAGGGTAACATTAAAAGGTTCAAGAGATGCGGAAATGAACATCTTGGGAGGCTGTTATTCAGCTTGCCATACTCAAGAGTACCTAGAATGTGTCCCAGCTATAAAAGAAGGATGTTGTGAAGCTAAGTAGAAAAGATACTATAAGAGTATCTAACACGTGCTTGGAATGTAAGCAGCTGATGACTATTAGGTCTCCTTATCTAATACAGTCAACTCATCTAACAGGTCTGAACACCTACTGTCCACCAGGAGCTTTGACGCAGGTTATCTCATTGCATGCTCACTGCAAACCCTGAGATGGATGTGGTCCTCCCTCTTCAGAGAATGAGATAATACAGGCTCAGAGAATAAATAAATGACTTGTCCAAGGTCACACAGCTGACAAATGGCAGAGCTGAGGTTAAGATCCAGATTTATCTGAATGGGAAAATAATAAATGTTCAACCAACACTGTTACCTAATCCATTATATACCAAAATGGGCTCTCGGTCAGAATCACCTTTGAAGCAGAGTAGCAATACAGATTCCTGGGCCCACCCCTGGAGATTCCAACCCAGTATATACGAAGAGGGGTCTGGGAATACATCTTTTAACAAGCTAGATGTATAATGTGGATGCTTGGGCAAATTTGTAAAACAGGAGCCTAACCTACCCCCAAAATGGTATCAGTACCCTCCCTGCAGTCACAATGAGCTCTCATCTCTTTCAAATACAACTCCCTGCCACACACACACACTTACACACAAAATCAGATATGCAGAGTTTCTCAACAGCAGCGTGATTGACGTTTGGGGCCGGATAATTCTTTGTTCCAGGGGCTTGTCCTGCGTGTTGCAGGGTGTGTAACCGCATCCTTAGCCTCTACCCACTAGACAGCAGTAGCACTCTCTCCCCAGTTATGACAAATGTGTCCAGACATTTCTGGAAGACCTCTGGGAGGCAAAATTGCCCCTAGTTGGAAACCACTGAGCCTGGAGAGTGGGGGGTGGCAGAAAGAATGGTTATGAAAGCAAAGTCATTGCCTGTGGAGACTTGCGGTCTCTGGTCAGCTCACACCCCTCACTGAGCTAAAGCAAGTGAGGACGGGGCAGTGGGAAGTGCAGCACCTGAGAATCAAGAATGTAGGGTTCTGGTCCCACCGACCTGCCCAGCGCTCATCATGTAGCCATCCTTGAGGGCAGCCACAGACACACACACACCAAGTCAAATTTCCTAGTCTGGGTTTCAGTTTCTTATTTGCAAAATGAACAGGTTGAGCAAGAATATTTCTTCGGTCACCTTGAGTTCTGAATTCTTCAAAGGTGGGCCCATCTTCAACCAATTTTCCTAACTGTGAGAAGGCGGGGCTGGAGGGGAACTTGACCCTGGCTCCCAGGAGGAGGGCACAGCCTCAGATATCTGCAGCGCCACAGCACCACTGTGACCTGGGCATGTGCAGTGAACCAGAAACAGCCCCTACTCCCCACCACCCCCACTTCTCTCCCTCCTTGTAGGTTTTTCTTTCTCTCTGCCTCTCTGTCTCTACTGGCATATAAAAAGAGGAAATATGCAGGGCTTTGTGAGGCTTTACTTATTTTTTTCCCTTGCTGCTGAATAAGCCCAGGTACTTTTATTTTTATTAAAGCTGATACCTTCAGTGAAGACGGAACAGAAAAGTTCTCTGAGTTCTGAGATGTAAGATGATTACAATTCTGCCTGACCCAGGATCTCAGGGATGAGCTGAGACAGTGATCTTTGGAGAGAGGCCCAAGAACAGGCTGGTTCTCAGAGGCATTTGGATTCTGGACTGCCCTTTAAGAAAAGGTAAAAAGACAACCCTCCCTGCAAACTATGTTTGATGTAATTATTTGGCAAAGGTGTCCTACATGGAACACACTTAATTTCATTTCAAATTAATCTTATTTCATGAGCAGAGTGTGACATGGGGGAAAAAAGCTGCTGCATAGCACAGGGAGACCAGCTTGGTGCTTTGTGACCACCTAGAGGGGTGGGATAGGGAGGGTGGGAGGGATGCTCAAGAGGGAGGGGATATGGGGATACGTGTGTGCATATAGCTGATTCACTTTGTTGTACGGCAGAACTAACACAACATTGTGGAGCAATTATACTCCAATAAAGAGGTATGAAAAAAAAAAGCACCCAACAACAAAAATACCCAAATATTAAGCATAAATATCTTGTCCCATTTTCAAAAGGCCAATGCAATTGACTTTTAGATGAGGGCTTCATGCCAACGCCAACTACCCTTGCATTGTCTGGCAACATTCAAGCAGGCTGAGCAGAAAGATTCAAAATAGACAGGAGAATTCCCCAACCTTGGGGAATGTTGGCACTCTATGGCCTGAAGGAAGACTTGCAGAAACAGCACAGAGCTCACTTCCTCCAGAAAATCTCCCCCTAACCACCTCGGACTCCCATGAACCCCTTCTTTATATGCCTTGGTGCAACCCCATGACCCTCACATCCAGGCAAACTGTCACCTCGTACAGCCCACCTTGGCTCCCATACTCTGTCTCAGCATCCTTAGCACCTATAATACTTTGCCGAGCATAGTAGCTTATATGTCTGCCTCCCCTTCAGACTAGAACCTTCCAGAGGCAAGTACCAGGTTCAGTCACTCCAAGACCCTTAGCACACAACACCAACAAGTGTTTAATATCTACTTACTTAATGAAAGAAAAGGGAAGAAAGATGGCCAGGAGGGAAAGCACTGCATGACCATGCACTTGCCGGGGTCAGAAGCCATGACGCATCTCTGCCTCTAGCTTCTTGCTATTCAAGTGAGCACACGTTGTCTCCCAGCTAAGTAGCGACTCCTGGCTTCAGGGGCTGTTTCTTCTCATCTGTAGAATCCCACCACGCCACTCCCACCATGGTGCTAGCCCAGCACTGGAAACATAAACATTGATGCTGTTCTCTCTTGGAACACCTCAAGTACAGTGCTGCCAGGAGGGAGATAGTCTAAATGCCACACCCAAGCCCGATGTAGTGCTGAAGTCTGTCATTCTGCCTTCACAGAACTGGTCCCAGCTGCACTGTATCTGCATTTCCTGACTGTCACCAGGAGCACACTGGCCACTGGCTTTCTAGTTCATGACGCTAGGAGCTGGACGTCTTTCCTCTGTGGCCCTGATCATTGCATACTTACCTCAAGTGCTGATGGATGCCTCATCACGGAATGGGTGTCTGTCTGCCTGTAGCTCAGGGGGTGTCTTGCAAGCAAGAACCCCCTGACTTGCATGTATCTTTGTGTTCCTAACACCTAATCAAAGCCTGGAGCCTAACAGGGAAAGGAGTCACATTTATCGGCATTTCCAAGCCTCAAGCATGATATGCTATGTGCTCTAGACCTATTCTCTCATGCACTCCTCAAAGAGGAAGGGAGTCTTTCTGTCCCCATTTTATAGGTGGAGAAACTGAGACTCAAAGAGTTTAAGTACATGCCCAAGGCCACAGCTTACAAATAGCAAATCAGAGATTGAAACCCAGGTTTTCAATTCAAATTCCTATGTAGCTTCCAGTGTACCATACTTCATCCCAAGAGTGGACATTCCATAAATGCTTGCTGAGTTCAGCTGAATTCCCAGAACACTCTAAAATGGAACACACACTCAGACCAGGCTCCTCACAACTTACTGCTGCTTGCAAAAATTATTCTTAGCTAACAAGAAATAAATAGAGTCTCTGGAGTACAGCCCATTAGAACTACGTCCTTGGGAATTAGAACATAAAACAAGCCTAAATAGGAATGTCTCTGCTTGTTGGTGAAGTTCATAAAACCATAGACTCTCAGTGCTGAGGGGGACCTTGGAAATCACCTAGTTCAAGCCCATCCTCTTACAGAAAGGTACACAGAGGCACAGATGGAAAATGACTTGCTCAAGGTCATAAGCACATCAAGATGTGGCAATGACAGGACCAGAATCCAGAATGGTCCCTCCTGGTTCCCTCTGTGCTCTGGGATCCCAGTTCTAAATGTCCTGGATGTGATTCCTCACTGCCCACAGCCCTTAGAACCCAGGCTTGCAGATGGACTCTTGGTCAGATCTCTTTGTTGTCAGGTGACCAGGACGCATGGCCACAGACAGAAGCTGCCACATCATCTCAGCGTTTAGTCACCCACAAAAGCCATTTCCCACCTCGTCAGCTCCATGGCCAGAAATATTATCCTTAAATAATCAACACACAGAAGACACCCTTCGAGGGACAAGACTGTCTTCCCTTTTCCCAGGGATACAGTGATATCAGCACAGGTTGCAGAGAAAGAAGGGGCTGCTGCTCAGCCCCACCCCCTCAGAAGCCTGGGGGTTAACAGCACAGCCTACAGGATCCAGCCATCAATTTCAGGAAGAGGAAGAGGAGGAGGGGAGGGGGAGGAGGGGGAGAGGAGGGGGAGAGGAGGGGGAAGAGGGGGAGAAGAAGAGGAGGGGGAAGAGGGGGAGGAGGAGGGGGAAGGGGAGGGGAGGAGGAGGAGGGGGAAGGGGAGGGGAGGAGGAGGGGGAGGGGAAGAGGAGGAGGAGGAGAGGGAGGAGGGGGAGGAGAAGGAGGGGGAGGAGGGGGAGGAGAGGGAGGGGGAGGAGGGGAGGAGGGGGAGGAGGGGAGGAGGGGGAGGGGAGGATAGGACAGGGAGGGGAGGGGAGGAGGGGGAGGGGAGGAGGGGGAGGGGAGGAGAAGGAGGAGGAGAGCCCTCATCTTGCTGTCACGGGGAAGGGCTGGGACAGTCTGTTTAGTCAAAAACAAAGGCTCATCTCCCACTGAGAGCAGTGAGAGCCAGGGTGGGGAGAGGGGGTAGCAGAAGGGTGCAGTGATGTAAGAGTTTACCCTTTACAGGAAGGTATATATCCCACCTTCTTCCAAAAGGGTGGGAGATGGTTTGTGAAATTAAACACCACAGACAATATCATATTTTATAAAGTAAAAATTTAAAGTGTAATCAAAAGCAATGCAAAAGGAACAGAGAATAGATATTTCCAGTTCTTGAGAAACAGCAGAAACCGGCACGGTTTGGTTTGTCTGCCCTGAAGTGAGGACTCTTTGTTGGGCAGCTCTCTTGACAATTCTTTCCCGTAGCCATCCTCCCAAATCCGTCTCAATCTCCCCATTTGATAAATGAGGAAACTGAGCTCAGAGAGGCTAAATTACTTGACCAACAACACACAGCTGGTGTCGTCTCCCAATTCTGAGTCCCTGCTTCTCCCCGCCGCTGCCTCCTGCTCTGTATGCCCATCGCTGTGTCAGCTGGCAGGGGTGTGCTGCTAAATGTTTAAACACAGGCTCACTGAAAGGAAAAATGAGAGCCCTGATTTATAGCATTCACCAATTTCCACAGCGTAAATATTGTCATCGTGGCCAACTTCAAACAACCCATGTGCATTAACCAGCTTACAAAATTCCCCAAAATGTAACCGCCCGCTCTCAGTCACTCAGCAGCAGCACATCACTGCTGCTGGGGAGCAACTGGAGGTTTCTAGGAGCAGCCCCTGCTTCAAGGAGCCCACAGCCTGATTAGGAGAATGTGGACAGACACAGACATAATGCTATGCAGGAGAATGGCATGCTGGGAAGAAAAGCTATGCCTCCGTGGCCTGG
This sequence comes from Balaenoptera physalus, assembly GCF_965194825.1. NCBI lineage: Eukaryota > Metazoa > Chordata > Mammalia > Artiodactyla > Balaenopteridae > Balaenoptera > Balaenoptera physalus. The sequence continues at coordinate 47,090,624 of NC_138893.1, forward strand.
CGGGACTTGACCCCTGCCACCTCTCCAGCCTCACCTCCTTCCAGAAGCCTCCAGGCTCACACTTACACTCCTTCATGCGGTGCGCGGGCTTCTCATTGCGGCGGCTTCTCTTGTTGCGGAGCACGGGCTCTATGCGCACGGGCTTCAGCAGCTGAGGCTTGTGGGCTCTAGAGCGCAGGCTCAGCAGTGTGGCTCGCGGGCTCTAGAGCGCAGGCTCAGTAGCTGTGCCTCGCGGGCTCTAGAGCGCAGGCTCAGTAGCTGTGCCTCGCGGGCTCTAGAGCGCAGGCTCAGTAGCTGTGCCTCGCGGGCTCTAGAGCGCAGGCTCAGTAGCTGTGCCTCGCGGGCTCTAGAGCGCAGGCTCAGTAGTCGTCGTGGCGCATGGGCTTAGTTGCTCCGCAGCATGTGGGATCTTCCCGCACCAGGGCTCAAACCTGTGTCCCCTGCATTGGCAGGCGGATTCTTAACCACTGCGCCACCAGGGAAGTCCATGTAGTTCTCGAACGTGCTGGATGTTTGGCACTATACATGCATTAGGGACTCTGACAATCTCAGGTATCCCCGTAGTGCCTGATGTATGGAGAACATAGGCCAAGCAATGCTTTAGCCTCACATCCATGTGCTTCTCTGACTTTTCTTCACTGCTGTTCTCAGAAGTCATGCTCTTTGTCATTTTTTCTTTTTTATATGTGTCTCTTATATTATTTAGCATCAAGCTCCCCTCAACATTCTTCCAGTGAAGTCTGAAGAGTACTAGGTAATTATGTTCTACTGTAAGCGTTCTACTGCTTAGCTACCTGCCCCTTCAATTCTCATCCTAAACGTCGCTGCTTCAGGAAAGCATTCCCTGATGTTAGGTCTCCCTGTAAAACACTCCGACAGCCCCAAGATTCAAATTACAACAGTTCATTATAATGTGATGTGTCCGTCCTCTGCCCAGGGATCCCAGGACCCCTTTACAGGGTCAGGGGCCAAGAGGTCACTCCCTGAGCCAAACCACATCCACTTTTGCACACGGGGGTCCCCGTTTCTCACATCAGCGGTGCTTATCAGGTAACTGCACCCACACAGAATTGGAGGGACAGTAAATCTTGGAATTGGAAGAGAAGTCATCTAACACTCTCTCAAGCTTTAAGGTGCACAGAAATCCCTGAGACAGTGCTAAATGCAAATTCCAATTCACAGATCAGGTGTGAGATTTTGCATTTCTATCAAGCTCCCAGGTGCCGCTGATGCTTCGATCTTTGGACCACACGTGGAGTTACAAAGATCTCATAGATCTGCACTGACCAGTAGGGTTCCCGCCAGCCACGCTTGGACTATGGCCAGTCCCAAAATCTGCACCAGAGTTCAAAGGCTTAGTAGGAAAAAAATAAAAGAATGAAAAATATCTCAATAATTTTATGTTGATTACATGTTGAAATAACATTTTGGATATATTAGGTTAAGTAAATTATTTAACGTAATTCCACATAATACAATTCCAAATTGTATTATTTGTAATCATACAAATTATTAAAAGTAATTCCACCTGTTTTAACTGTTCTTGATGTGATTACTAGAGAACTGTGCATTTCATATGGAGCTCACACTGAATTTCTATGGGACAGTGCTGTCACAGATCCTCCCAGCGAACGCAGTAAACCCCACGAAGGCAGCACCCATGGAACTGCTTCTGTAACCTCATCAGAGGAGTGCCCCTCTCCTCCCATATCCAACAGAGTCCCACACTCCACTCTGGAAACACTAAGTTAATCAAAATTAACTCTATCAGATTCCCCAGAAACTTTTTCTGGCTCCTGTGCTTTGTGAACTTCCAACGAAGGGTATAGTGTGCAGGGTTTCCCAGACTTACTTGGTCCTTCTATAGAAGCACATGGCTTCAGACTTGTTTTTCAGACAAATTCCCAGGTCCCATCCCAAGCCTGTCAAATTAGAGTTTCTGGGGGTGGCGTCCAGGAATCATTTTTTTAATAATCAGATGATTCTGATGATATTATCTTGGAATCACCAGAAAGCATTCTTTGACTGCTGCTTGAATACTCCTAGTGACAAGGAGCTCATCACCTCATAAGGCAGCCTGTTTCACTACTGGGCAGCTAATCCTCTTGCAACAATCATTGCACATTTGGTGATATTATTACTACCATTATCATGAACCCAAATGGCCCCCAGAAGAAGAGCCATCTGACCAAAGCTTGGAACTCTTAAGATCAAGACAGGACTGAGGGCTCACCAAGCTGAAACCCTTCATTTTACAGATAAGGAGCTGAGACACCAGAAGCGCAAGTCCTATCCTAGGTCACACACACAGACAGAAGCAGACATCAGACTCCAAGTCAGTGCTCACTGCTGACAGCCCTGCCTCAGACCCCAGCAGCTAAATACCCCTACGGCTCTGAGCAGACATCCCAGACCTTCTGGAGGCTGGGCACCAATTCCTGGTGGACTTCCCTTAGCTCCAACAAGTCGTCTTGGAGACTCCCCGCACTTCCTCTAGGCATCAGATTGGAACCCTGGTAATGCCTCCCAGCCTGTTCCATCAGATGCTGAATCTTACACCCAGCCCCAGCTCCTCAGCAGGCATCTCACCACACCTGGGCACACTCCCCAGCACAAGGACCACGGCTAGCATCACTCCTAGGGGTAGGAATGTCCACAGCAGCACTCCAAATATCTCACCAGACACTTCTGTTCTAAAACTGTTTCCAGAAATAGAAACAGCCGGCAGCACCCTTGTGGGCACGGTGCCCCGGGCGGCCTTCAGAGCCAGCCCTGTGAACTGGCCTCACCCCGGCTCTCCCTCTGGCTATACACCAGCAGCAGTGGAGAGCCCCAGGGCGGTGTCATTGCTCCCACTCTCTGTGTTCTCCCCGGCGGCGTTGTAAAGAGCCCCCAGCCAGTGACTCCCTCATTCCTGGTGAAGCTACAACTTTTCTCACACCCCCCTGAGAGATCTACTTCCTTAAGTGCAAGTAAGTTGGCGGTTCTTTGACCCTCTGTGCTGTCACTCAGGAAAACAGGAGAGGTGGGAGGCTTGGAAGATGGAGGGGAGGGAAGGAGGAGATGCGGCAGCAAGGAGGTGAGAAAGTGAAGCCCAGTGTCAAGGTTTTGCAGGGTCCTCGGGGTGAGACACTCTCTCGGGCCGTGTGATTCTGTCTGCACAGTCAGTAGGACTCCACGAGCTGCCCTCGGCCCTCACCTCCTCTGTGCCCAGGTTCTTACACCCTTGTTCACACACTCTGTGCACTCGCATTTTGCCTCCACGTCAGGTCACTCCAGTGTCACTCAGGAGCAGGAGGGCCTCCAATTAGGCAGAGAAGAAGATGCTTCTTTCATAGAAAATTGGATTGGAGGGAGCAAGGGCTGACCCCTGACTTGTGAAGCTCCTGAATAGCAAATTCCCCATCGGTGGAAGCTCAACAAGCACTGAATGATTAATACGCACCACAAGAGAACTAAACACCGTCAACTTCAAGTGCCCTGATGGCTTATTATGTAGGGGCTCTGTTTGGAGGCCATGGATACCACACTGTCGAAGAAAACGAAAAATTAGACAAGCAAAAAGATTGTTTTTTCCTTCCTATGTATCAAGAACTCCCCTCCTCCTCTCACTTCCCCTGGCCCCATCTCAAGCACAATTTCTCTTTAAATATTCTTTGCATTATAAAATATGATTGACAAATAGAAAAAGTAGGGTGCTGGGCTTTTTACTATAACACTCTCAGATTTTCTCAAAAACTGCCTGTTCTCCAACTCCTCACTACTGAACTCCAATCTGATGTGCCTACTTAGCTCCCCCAGAAGAAGGAAGAGAGCCTGCACTAAATGATTCGCAAACTTGAATGCACATAAGAATCAACTGGGGGCTTCCCTGGTGGGGCAGTGGTTGAGAATCTGCCTGCCAATGCAGGGGACACGGGTTCGAGCCCTGGTCCGGGAAGATCCCACATGCTGCAGAGCAACTAGGCCCGTGAGCCACAATTACTGAGCCTGCGCATCTGGAGCCTGTGCTCCGCAACGAGAGGCCGCAACAGTGAGAGGCCCGCGCACCGCGATGAAGAGTGGCCCCCGCTTGCCGCAACTAGAGAAAGCCCTCGCACAGAAACGAAGACCCAACACAGCCAAAAATAAATAAATAAATTTATTTAAAAAAAAAAAAAAAAGAATCAACTGGGGAGGTCGTAAAACAATGCAGATTCACGGCGCCTTCCCGACAGACTCAGATGCTATGCAACTACTTCAGAGCTCAGGAAACCATAATTATAACAAGCAAGGCAGGTATTTCTGAAGCAATTCTCCTCTGAATCACACCATGAGAAGCTCTGTTCTAACAGTTCTGACCCAGGTCAAGGAGAACATATTTAGAGGTTGATTTTCAGAAAACATTTGACTTAAGTGCTAATTCTGCTTTATCCAGTTTAACCCCTGGGTGCTAGTTCCCTGAATCTGTCCTGCCCTGGAATGTCACGAGCTTTGATGCTGCTTTGTCTGTAGTAAAACGATTCAGAGAGTGGCACCTACTGGCCACCTTTTATATTACAGCCAAGCTCTCATATCACTTGTAAATAATAAAAAATAAATAAATGAAAGGAAAGAGGAGGGGTCATGATTCTAAAGAGAAGTGGTGATGTCCAACTTTCACAGAAGAACCCAAAAGCTTGCTACAGTCAAGTCCTCGGGAGGCAGCATTACAAAAAGATGTTATTTCTGCAGGCCTGGCAGGTAGGGTTTCATTTGTACCTTAAGGTGCAATTTCACCAAGTGTGTAGGTTGGAGACCCCAGAACTCCTCCGAGCTTTTCATTTACTCAGTGATTCAGAAAACAAACCTCACCACCCTCTAGGGAAGGTCATTTTCTCAGCTGCTTCAGCACAGAGGAAGTATACAAACACTGCCCACCAACTCAGCAAGTATTCACTCATCATTTTCTCTATATAAATCCTGAGTTGTGTCAGAACAAGTCACAGAACCAGCTCTCTGAGCGCTTACACCTAAGCTGGGAAATAAGATGCTGAGAGTCAGAATAATCAGGGGCCAAGGAGGACCTGGAGACACTGTTCACCAAAATTACTGAAGGAACATGAATCCAAAGAGCAGCCACTTTTCGCATCCTTCCTCTAAACCCGGAAAAACTAGAAACCTGACAGTCGTTACCTAGGAACTAATGGGTCTTACCCATAATACTGGAGTACAGGTAACACTTGTGTTAAATCAAAACGCACAGGCGGTCATGGTAAATGACATAATGAGAGAACATGTCACGGAAAGCCAAGATGCACCTTTGGGGTGGGCACAGAAAGGAGGTAGCCGCTTTCGGGCAAATAATTCAAGTTACAATAGAGAGCTATGTTCTTTATGTACTATGCCCCACATCTTCTTGAGCCCAGTGTGTGGCATCTGCTCCTTCTTCTACCTATGACCTCCCCAAATCCTGTCCCATCATGATCCCTACAGCAGCAGCGAGAGAAAGCTAAGATGAACGCGCAACTCACCACCATGAAGGAAGAGAGCCTCCTCCAACAGTCAGCTGTATGAAGGGCCTTTCCTATAATCATTCATTCATTCACAGTTCATTGACCAACTGCGTGCCCAGCCCTGTGCTAGTGCTTGACGTGCAAGAGTGGGCAAGAGGACACAGCCCCAGCTCCTCCCACACAGCTCAGATGGGGCACAGACAGGTAAACAAACACTGTGAATGCAATGCACTAGGACAGAGGTATGTCAGGATGCCACTTTCCTCGCTTCCCACAAAGCTCGTCTCTCAGCTCCACACGTGGGAGTCAGGCTGTGGCTCCAACACTGGGTCAAGAAGGCAAATGTGGACCAGATCTAGTGAAAGCATCCATTCCACCAGCACTCTCCTGACCCACTCTCAGCTCTTCTCACGGATGCCACAGCAGTCAGACCACAGCCTCACCCTCTTCATTCTCTCTGGTTTGATTTTACAGCTGTAGGGGTCCTGTCCCAGACTTAGTCTCACTCCCCTCTCTCCCATCTTGACTTTTCCCTGCGTCATTTCTCCTGAAAGCAGCAGAACAATTCCAGAAATTCCAGAAGATAAGGAGTTCTCCAGGAAACAAAGCAAATCTCTAACATCTCTGGCCTCAAAAGGGAAGTGAGTGGCTGTGGCTACCAGGAGGTCCCCCACCGCAGGCCTAGATGAAGCAGCATGGCACGGTGGCTGAAAGCACAGACTCTACAGCTATACTCCCTAAATGGGAATCCCAGCTCTGACACTCACTAGCTGGGAGATCTTGAGCAACATATTTAATTTCTCAGTGGAAACAGTACTTAATTCACAATGTTATTGTGAAAATTAAATGAATTGATATCTATAGTGCACTTCGAATTACAGCTGGCACAGAGCAAAAGTCTTGGACGTTCTTTTTTAATTGGGGCATAGTTGCTTTACAATGTTGTGTCAGTTTCTGCTGTAAAACGAACTGAATCAGCCATATGTATACATATATCCCCTCCCTCTTGGACCTCCCTCCCACCCCACCACCCCATCCCACCCATCTAGGTCACCACAGGGCACTGAGCTGAGCTCCCTGCGCTACACAGCAGGTTCCCACTAGCTATCTGTTTTACACACGTAGTGTATATATGTCAATCCCAATCTCCCAATTCATCCTACCCCCCATTGCCCACTCCCCATGTCCACACTCCCGTTCTCTACGTCTGTGTCTCTATTCCTGTCCTGCAAATAGGTTCACCTGTTACCATTTTTCTAGATTCCACATATATGCGTTAATATACGATATTTGTTTTTCTCTTTCTGACTTACTTCACTCTGTATGACAGACCCTGAGAAAACCACAATTCAAAAAGACAACACATGCACCCCAATGTTCACTGCAGCACTACTTACAATAGCCAGGACATGGAAGCAACCTAAATGTCCATCGACAGATGGACGGAAGATTTTGTTAAATAAAATAATTGTCCTTCTTTCTCCCCGTCCAACAGCATGTATGAAAGTCATCAAGACTCTATGTCAAGTCAGGTCACAACTCCCACCCTATGTCAATGTTGTTAAAAAAAAAAAAAAAAAAGAAGTACACACTGTGTGCAGAGGCTCAGCTAGAAGAAGGAACCAGCACTGACTGAATGCCCGTTGGGCACCAGCCACTGGGGTGGGTATTCCCACATACATTATATATCACTTAATCTCTCAACAGCCCTGAGACGTCAAAATCATTGTCCCAGTTTTACATATCAGGAGACAGAGGTTCAGAAATTCCTCTGACCTATTTAGGAACTAGAGACTAGCTCCATGACTATACAGTTTTGTAAGGGTCCATAAACCTCTTAACGTCTTCATATTGGTGTTCCTCTATTTCCACAGAAAGATTAGGAGTTGGGTCCATAAGAGAATGGGGTTTATGAGGAAGAGTAGAGCTGGGGAGACTGCCGTCCTCTCTGTTCGGATCTATGGAGAGAGAAATCGCAGGGGACAGAGGAAGTGTGGCTGAGGTAGGGAGAAAAGACTAGGTGCCATGGGGCCAGAAGGAAAGAAAGGTGAAGATAGGGAGCCTAGGAAGAAGTCCTAGAGCTTCATGAGAGGAATTTCTGGCAGGGTCTCTGATTCTTGGTAGAGATTCAAACCTAACTCAATCTGGCTCTAGAGACCAGCCCACCACTTTTCCTGCCCTCTGTCAAAGGCAGACATAAATAATCAATCACAGCACTCATGCCTTCAGGCCTGGAAAGAGTCTCAGCCAGGAAGCCCTGTCAATCAATCAGAGTTGACTACTAGATAAAATATATTTGCCATCCCTTCTATCCACCATGCTGCCAAAAGGAGTTTAAGAAGCCCCCTGTCTTTAAAGTGTGGGTAATCTACTTAGAGAACTGACTAGGACAGAGGAAACAAGTGAAAATATATACTCCTAGAAACTGCTAGGTGAATCCTGGTTTAAAATTCTGGACCCAAAAAAAAAAAAAAAAGACGACCCCACTACAGTGGGCCAGGCAATGCAGTGCAATTAGCTGTGCTTTGAGAAACTAATAATTCATTGCTTTCTTAGCTTAAATTTCTAGAATGCTTTATGATTTACAAAGTATCATCATTTTACCCTCAAAAGTACCTCACCAGACAGGTGGGCACCTTGTAAATGTGTCAAGCATTAAATTCTTAGTAGTTTTAGTGGTTCATAAAATTTTCAAGTAGGAAATCATTTTTGCAAGTAATGTCCTTTACAATTCTCATGCCCCTCCTTCCTTTTTCCTATTTTGTTGCACCCAGCCAGAACCTCAGAGCCTTGCTACTCAGTGTATGGTCTATGAACCAGCAGCAGTGGCCTCCCCTGGAAGCTAGCTAAAAAGGCAGAATCTTAGGCTCCATCTCAAACTTCTCAGAATCTGCATTTTAACATGATCCTCAAGTGATTCATATGCACATTAAAATGTGAGAAACATTGCTCTACTACCTACTGAAAAACAAAAATATTTAAAGCTCTCCTTATTTTTGCTCTGATTGTAATGAGAATGTCTCTATTTTCATCATAACTTATGATGCTTATTAGAAGTTTTTGATAGATATCCTGTATCAGTTAAAACAGAAAGCTCTATGTAAATATTAATAACTATGAAAAAATTAAGGTCTAGAGAAGTTGTATCTGCCACAAGATGACCCAGCTTGTAAGTAACAGATCAAGCACAAAAGTCCATACTTGGGCTGTCCCAATGCTGACCCCCATCACAGGGAAAGATGGACTAATAACAAATTATTCACACCTAGCATGAGGTTCTGTCCATCAATACATACTTGTTGAATGAACAAATGAATGAATGTCACTGTGCTTTCTTTCATATAATAGGTGTGTTTCTGCATAGCTGAATGAACAGTAAGTCTTAGATCCTTGAATATTTGTGAACCACATGACTCAGTGTGCAAGAAGAAACTCTATTTTAAGGTACTCTGCACTAAATCCTCTCACAAAGAGGAAAAAAATAGCTTGCTTCATGAAAATGTACTCCCTGATATATTTTAATCAACAAGTGTTGATTGGGTGCAGCTGTGTGCCTATTACTGTCTACGGGTCTAATAAGGATTCAGGAGACATAAGACAGTGGTTCTCACATTTAACATGCATCAGAATCACCTGGAGGGCTTATTAAACCACAGATTGCTGGCCTAACCCTCATCCCCCAGGTTTCTCATCTAGTCGGTCTGGGGTGTGGACCAAAAATTAGCATCTCTAATGAGTGCCAGGATGACGTTGATATAGCCAGTCCAGGGATCACACATGGAGAAGAGCTGGCATACAATATCCTGCATCTAAGGCCAGTGGTTCTCATCTTGGCTGTACTTTTGAGTCACCTGGGAAGCTTTTAAAAATACTGATGACTGGTTCCCTCCAATGACCACTTGAATCAGAATCTCTGGGGTAGAGGCTGGGTACCGGCATTTTTCGTACGTTCCCCAGGTATTTCTAACGTGAAGTCAGAATTTAGCTCCACTGAGCCTTAGAGCTAAGTTGGGGAGCAAGGGGGTAAGACAGATATGAAAGAAGAATTCCAGGGCAGCACACGCAGTGGTGTGCCAGAACCTGCCGGGACCAGGCGGAGAAAGTCAGATGTGCGGATCTCTTCCCAACACTGCATTCAGGGCCATCACTCCTCAAGCTTGCAATCAGCCACTGCAAGAGTATTTACACCACAAAAACTGGCAAGTGCTACAAATCAGTGCACCCCCGCCCATCCCCAGAGAACCAGTTATTAAACTTCTACCAGCAAACCACTGAATAGAAGGCAGATGTGACAGGTACCAAATAAACATTCAGACAAGAAGTAGCAGAGGAGATGAGAAGAGGAAGAAATCCCACTGGGCTGGAGTGGACATAGAGGACTTCATGGAGCTGGTGAGGTCCAAGATAGGCCATAAGGGATGGATGGGATCTGTATAGAAAGAAAGCCATCTGCCTGGGAGAAAAATAGGAGCCAATGTTTGGAGGTGGGACAGGGCAAGGTGCCTCTGGGCACAGTGAGGGGACTGAACATGCTCAGGAGAAAAATTCTTGTTGTAGAAGAGTGTTTCTCTGAAAATTTGACTTCAGAAGTTTAGAATTTCATAGGATGGGTTCCCATAGAAAAGTGCATACATGCAATATAGGACCATATAGTGGCTAAACTTTCTGTAAGGATCCTTAAGACAAAAGCCAGCCACAGCATTACCACCCAACCCTACCAGTGCTTCCCAGAGACTGCCTGGCTTTGTAACAAGTCCACAGTCACTGTGCCTAAGAGGCAACCTGGACAAGCCCATCAGGCCCCATTTTTCCCTTGGATGATACCAATCTGTTTGACCTCATCCACCTTCTCCCAGAAGCGGTTAGGGGGAGAATTTGCATCTTCAAAATCCTGCTCTCATTCCCAAGGGGAGATGGCACCGTCAATATCCATCCAAGATCCTGGAGATGCAGTAAGAAGCGGCAGTATCTTAGTTTATTGGAAAACCAAGATGTCATATGAGGAAAAAGAAAGTTGGAACTGGAGGGGAGGAGTTTTATCTATCCCTCCCTCCCCCAAAAGGTCAAAGACAGGCCTGCAGGAGCCATTTCTACATGCTTCCTCTGCTCAGAACTTTTGTCCTGGATGCTTTCACTCTTGCGACTAGAGAAGGAAGAGGCAAGAAAAAGAAAAATACCCATGAATATTTCATGCAGTGCCTCTGCTGACTTTTTAGTTTCCTGAACACCCATTAAAGTGCCACTGTAATAATGTCATTGTTTGCTCGTCATTTTCTACCTGGCTCTTAGGGAGGAAAAAAACAGAAATAATAATTCCTGGCTCTGATTGGGAGGTCATAGGAAATCATCTACCACTTGTACTAAGGCTTTTGAAGATCAAAGGGCTGAACAATCACATTTTCATTTATTTGGCATCATTCAAGGAGGTAGAATTCCATAGACATACATTTTTCAGATAAATGAAGCTTATCCTGAAGCATTAGATTTGTTTTTGAATTTTAACCATTTCAAATGCAAATAATTCCAGAACGGAACGGTACCTATTTCCCTGTTTACTTAGACAAAATACATGAAGCAAAATGTACTTCAGAATCCTCATTGTGAACAGCCTGTATTTTTAGCATGCTCTAATACATGATGTCCCAGCTTATTCTCCCACTTTGGGCTGCTTGACCCCAAATTAATAGCCTCACACTGATGAGCTTTGTTTGCCTCTAGTGCCGATTCCCCACCCCCACTTACTTCCCAATTATAATTCGTTGCTCTAAATTTGCTAGGAATAGGGAAACTTAACAACCAACATCATTATAATAGTATGTAAAAAGAGAGTTAATAGGCTCTGAACAAGGGCCAAAGGCAGTGTTGACTACATAAATTGTATGACCTTGAGTCATTTTGCCTTGGCACCTGCGAACCATGTTTATGTATTTATTCCTTCCCGAGGCACCCTGGATAGTAGGGTTTGCCTGAGAAGCAGTCCTTAGATAAATGCGGTATTGTTTAGTGATTTTTAATTAACATGTGTACATACAGGTGTTTACGGGTATTCCTTCAGCATATTTATATATATTGAGCACTGACTGTGTGCTAGGTGCCGTGTTGACAAAGGTACAGAATCCTCTCCACCGCGAGCTCAGTCTGGCAGGGAGACGCAGCCTACGTAACCCTGCTCCTGCGCACCTCGTCAACCCCAGCCCGACTCTCCTGCTCGGCAGCCGTTCGCCAACCACTCCAGCCTGAGCACGCCAGGACCATTCCCTCCTCTGGGCCTTTGCACTTTGCTCTTTCCTCCCCCGGGACTCTCTTCCCGAGGATCTTTGCGTGGTTGATTCCTCCCGTGCTTGCAGGTCTCCCTCAGTGATCGCATCCCCGGCCGCCCCACCTCCAGCTGCCTCCTGCCCCCTTCTGGTACATTACTGTGTTTTGTCTTCTTCATAGAACCCTCCATGATCTGACATGATCCTGTCCACTAACATCCTTTGTGTCAACTTGTCCTACTTCTGTATAAGCTTCCAGAGCTCAAGGGCCTCCTCGGTGTCAGCCAGCAGCCCAGCACCCCTGGGACAGCACCAGGCCCTCCACGGACCACCTGCTGAGTCAGCAAAGCAGCACAGATGGTTAGAATACAGCAGGGTAAGTTTTGAGAAAGGAGAGTGGAGAATACCTACACAAGCCTGGGAGGAGAAAAAGAGATCTCAAGGAGGGAAGATCTGACTTGGCCTCAGCACGTGAGCAAGAAAGGTCCAAGGGTATTCCAGACAAAAAGACACATTTAATTAACATACCAAAAATATATATTAAGATAACCTCTCCACAAAATCTCAGGCTAATGATTTAAATATTGTCCAAGAATCCTCTGCACTGCTGGACTGGCAACAAGAAAGATGGAGCCCCTCTGCTGCCATCTCCCCCCAGGTGATGAGTTTCCCTCTGAAAAGTGGAGCAAGCACACAAATACTTTGCATGTGGAGCCTGGAGTAGTCAGCTTGGGCTGCCATAACAAAGTCCCACAAACTGTGCGGCTTAAACAACAGAAATGTATTGTCTCAGCGTTCTGGAGGTTAGAAGACCAAGATCAAGGTGTGGACAAGACTGATTCCTTCTGAGGGCTGTGAGGGGAAATCTGTTCCGTGCCTTGCTTCTGGTGCTTTGCTGGCAATCTTTGGTGTTCCTTGGCTTCATCACTCTGATCTCTCCTTTAACTTCACATGGAGTCCTCTCTGTATGTCTGTCTGTGTCCAAAGTTCCCTTTTAATAAGGACACCAGTCATACTGGACTAGGGGCCCACCCTACTCCAGTACAACCTCACGTTAACTAATCACATCGGCAATGACCCTATTTCCAAATAAGGTCACATTCTAAGGTGCTGGGGGTTTGGGCTTCAACATATGTATTTTAGGATACAATTCAACCCATGGCAGAACCTCAGATTAGAAACCAGCTTCCCTAGCAGGGTCTGCTTCTACAGGGTAAAGACGTGTCTGGGGTCCACCCGGGGGCCCTGTAGAGGCAGATTAGCCTTGTCAGGCCACCAAGGGGGGAGCACAAAAACAACAGGCCCTTGGCTTTGAGAAGCATCCTGGAAGAAGGTCTGGAAGAGGGATGTGAGCCCCATTCGCACCCATGGAGCAACCACAGTCCCCCAAGTACCGGCTAGATCACCTTAACAGCTCAAAACCCCCATGAGGTCCTAGTTGTCATTTTAAAGTGATGAGGCCCAGGGCACTCAGGAAACGAGAGATCCCAGAGCCTGGACCTTGGACACAGGCTACACAGCTGAGGAAATGGAAACTAAGTTTCCTCATCTGCAAAGTGAAAGGTTGGACCCTTCTTGCTGTCCTGGTCTCTGGTTCCAGGCTGTGGCATACTTTATACCTGGCAGCCCCTTGATGAACATTTATCAGATAGCTGAATGAAGGAAGAAATAAATGAATGAATCCAAAGCCGTAAGGATAAGGATAAGATGCAATAACCCTCACTGTGGTTAACTCCGATCGAAAAAAAAAAAAAAGACCAAGAATGAATCTGGGGTAAAGATCATTGCCCTCTGGAAGCAGTTAAAATAGAATAATATCATACCCACTGAAACAGAGCAGTGCAAACACACCCAGGGCCTAATTAGACTTCTGAATACATATGCACACAGGTCTAGCCAGAATTTTCTTTGCCTCAAAACACAGATCTCAGACCCTTTTCTCCCCAACCAGGACCTATCAGTTGCTGGGGCTTAGTCTAAATCCATTCCTTAGTGTTCAGGCTCCCAAACAATCCAGTCCAAGAAGCAATTATTTCTGGAGCCGAGAATTCAGTTTCCACGTCCCAACCTAATGTGAGTTCTTCCCGCAAAGGACTGAGGAGCTACAGCCAAGAATACAATCAAAGAGAAGGACAACCTGTAATCTTAACTTGCCCTTTGTACTTCAGACAGCCGCGATCAGCATCAAGGCGGCAGGAAGAAAAACAACTGCCAGCGCAGCAATCACACGGACACCTGTGCAGGGAGACCTTGCCCACAGCAAATGAAAAGTGTCTCCCTTTACTGCCAGAGTTTAAGAGGAGAAGTCTCTTCAGAAATGAGAACTCAAAAGAAACAAAAGGAAAGAGAAAGAAACGGGGAGAGAGAAAGTTCACGTCCCCCAAACTGAATTTCAAACCACTACCACCACAAAGCAAGAGCCAGCTCAGGAAAAGCAAGAAGAAAACCTATTATCCTGACAATAAACTGCCGCCTTGCAAACACTCAGGAACCCAGATGCACGGGTAGTGGAGCCGGAGCTGCAGGGCAAACAAGAGGCACCGTCTCCAAGAGCAAAAGCAGCCAGAGAAAGTGGCCCCCGGGAGCCAGCTCTGCCACTGCACCTGCCTGGTGTCTGAAGGACAAGCATTTCCAGCCCTGCACTGGAGAGCTTTGCAAATGAGATGAAAAGCAGCCTGCAGTGGGACTCGGGAATGCTTGGAGGACAAGAGCTAATGGCAATTATTTAGTTTTAACAACTGGCTAATTGCTGACCAGACCAGCAGAGGCCAAAAGGCCAATGCCTTTGCTTTGCCAAGAAAACCAAAGGTTAGGTGTTAACTGCATAAAACTAAGTGCGCTGCTCCCCTGGTCACTTGTAATTGGGCTGTGCTGCCACACGATGTGGGGACAAACCATTTGGGTCAGGGGACCTCTGGCATACCCACCTGGACAGAGCAGGCACAAACTTTTGTGCCCGGTCATTGGGCTAAAACACCTTAACGTGGATAACAGGAACTGTTTAGTGCTGGAGTGACTTAGAGGTCTGAAGGTAAGAGTTGATCCTGAACATGGATACAGACCTTCCTGATTTAGGAGAAGACAAGGGACTATCTCAGGGGGGGGGATCCTGAAAGCAGGTGGAACTGCAGGAGGTCACGTCCTTAGCACTGAGTCCCAGAAATCACAAATCTGGAAGTCAGGAAGGTTTCCCCGGGCACCAGCACAGGACATGGACATCCAGACTCAGCCCATGCACTGCCTGCAGCTTGGGAAGTGAGGTACTTAAGCTCCTAAGGGATTTGTCTTGAAAGTATCACTCTGCCACCTCTCAGAGGGCGGGTGCCATGCGAGGCCCACTCTGACCCACAGCAGCCCCCATTCTGTATGCTCACTCCAGCCTCCACCTCTTCACTCCGGCTTTCTCCACTCTCGGGATGCTTATTCCTGTTCCAGTCACACCCCGCCTGGTACACCCCAAGTTCCATCTCACTCCACCCTTATCCACCAGGAAACCCTGTTTATGAAGAAGGTGCTGAATAAGCATCACCTGCCCTTCACAGTGATTTATCCCTGCCGAACATGTTGCGCCCTCGATCAATTTCAAGCTCAAAGGGTACTTAGAAATCATCCAGTCCAACTTTACAGATAAAAATAAACCAAAGCCTTGTAAATTGATACAGCCACTATGGAGAACAGTATGGAGGTTCCTTAAAATACTAAAAATAGAACTACCATACGACCCAGCAATCCCACTACTGGGCATATACCCTGAGAAAACCATAATTCAAAAAGAGTCATGTACCAAAATATTCATTGCAGCTCTATTTACAATAGCCAGGACATGGAAGCAACCTAAGTGTCCATCATCGGATGAATGGATAAAGAAGATGTGGCACATATATACAATGGAATATTACTCAGCCATAAAAAGAAACAAAACGGGTGTTATTTGTAGTGAGGTGGATGGAGTTAGAGTCTGTCATACAGAGTGAAGTAAGTCAGAAAGAGAAAAACAAATACAGTTTGCTAACACATATATATGGAATCGAAGGAAAAAAAAAAAAGGTCATGAAGAACCTAGTGGCAAGACGGGAATAAAGACACAGACCTACTAGAGAATGGACTTGAGGACACGGGGAGGGGGAAGGGTAAGCTGGGACAAAGTGAGACAGTGGCATGGACATATATACACTACCAAACGTAAAATAGCTAGCTAGTGGGAAGCAGCCGCATAGCACAGGGAGATCAGCTCCGTGCTTTGTGACCACCTAGAGGGGTGGGATAGAGAAGGTGGGAGGGAGGGAGATGCAAGAGGGAAGAGATATGGGAACATATGTATATGTATAACTGATTCACTTTGTTATAAAGCAGAAACTAACACACCATTGTAAAGCAATTATACTCCAATAAAGATGTTACAAAAAAGAAAGAAAGAAAGAAAAAGAAATTTAAGTAAATAAATAAATAAACCAAAGCCCAGGCAGGTTATCCGGCTAGTCCAGACAGTCTTTTGTTAATTTCAGTCTCATGTATGGGAATCTCATTTGTCTAATATGTTGTTATGTTTCTGAAAGACAAAGCTCTTATATTATTCTTTATGTTAGTCTTTTCTATAACCGCATAGTATTTAACGTAAGAGCACACAGAAGTAGATCCTTAATAAATATCTGCCCATCACTGGTCCCTCTCCTCTGCGGTCCGCTGATGACCTAACTCCAATAATAGTATTGTGGGGCTCGGAGTGACCTCGACTCCTTCTAACGGCACGGATGAGGAGCCATGTAACAACCTAATAACTTTCTAGACGAGCAAACCACTTGGCTGTCATCCTGCACACAGCAGGCAACGAGGAAGGGAAGAGGGATTGGTCCCCAACCTCCATGCAGAGAGATCACCATTCAGTCCACATACGCTAACAGGGCGCACGTTATTTGCCGGCTCTGTGTACGTAACAATACTGGAAAGTCGAAAAATACAGTCCTTGCTCTTGACTTTCAGTCTAAGGGGGAAGGCAGACAGGAACACAGATCATTATGAGTCCATGCGACAAGTGTGATGACAGAAAAGGCAAAGGAGTATCATTCTAGATCGTTAAATGAAGCTCCATATGTCTCTCAACTCACCGACATGTTCCGCATGAACACAAAGTGACGGGCTTGACTCTTTGCCAAAGCCCGCGGCATACCTCCGCCTCTAGGTCTTCTTCCACGCCACTCTCCTCACCCCAAATGTCCTCACTTCCCCCTGTAAATCTAACTCATCTCTGAAACTCAAGCTTCAGGTTGAATCCTAAACTTCAGAGTTCATCCAGGCTCTCCTTAACAACCTTACCACTTCCTTTCTGCAGCACTTATCTTGTCTCATACTATTTCTGGTTCAATTCTTACGTCCTTACTTAACTCTCATGCAATCTTATTATGGATCTAAATTTTAAATTCCTTAACGGTGGGTCTCAAGTTCTCTCCTCTAGAAAATTCACATGTGGGCAAGTCTCAGATACACAGCAAGTGGTCAGTATATCTCCTTACAGAATGAATGCATGAATGAATGAATGTGTCATATAACTAGTCAGGTTTCAGTTGTTTATCAATAATTCCAAATAAATCTACCCTCTCGCTGTCTTCTCTCTTCCTTATTACACACTAACACAGAGAGACATGATACTATTTTGGGTCAACCAGAATGAGTTCACCTGGAATGCATTAGCCACAGATCTCTGCTAAGATTAGCAAGGTTATTTCCCATGACACATGCCTTATTTGATTATAACCTTTTAGAAATATGTATTTACTTTAAGGCAATTCCACGAATTTCTGAGTTGCTAGATTTCTGAAATGTTTATCCAGTTATCTTCTAGTACTAAAATGAACTCGTTTATTTAGGTTATATGTGTGAGCTGTATAACAGTAATATTTACTATTCCAGATAAAATTCCCTAAAGTATTTTTAGAATCTTTACCATTTAAATTGCATGCTGCCGACCTACTAGAGAATGGACTTGAGGATATGGGGAGGGGGAAAGGTAAGCTGTGACAAAGTGAGAAAGTGGCATGGACATATATACACTACCAAATGTAAAAGAGATAGCTAGTGGGAAGCAGCCGCATAGCACAGGGAGATCAGCTCCGTGCTTTGTGTTCACCTAGAGGGGTGGGATAGGGAGGGTGGGAGGGAAGGAGACACAAGAGGGAAGAGATATGGGAACATATGTATATGTGTAACTGATTCACTTTGTTATAAAGCAGAAACTAACACACCATTGTAAAGCAATTATACTCCAATAAAGATGTTAAAAAAAAAAAATTGCATGCTGCCAATTTTTCATCAGTTTCTTACCTTCTCAATCTGGGAACTATAGTTTAATTCTGAGGTAATTCAATTTGCTAAATACTTTGTCATTTGTTTATATGATTAGAAATACAGTTTTCCAAATATTGTATATTAACACATATATGTGGAATCTAGAAAAATGGTACAGATGAACTGGTTTGCAAGGCAGAAACAGAGACACAGATGTAGAGAACAAGCATATGGACACCAAGGGGGGAAAGCAGGGGAGGGGGTACTGGTGGTGGTGGGATGAACTGGGAGATTGGGATTGACATACATATACCAATATGTATAAAATAGATAACTAATGAGAACCTGCTGTATAAAAAAATAAAATTCAAAAAAAAAGAAAAAGAAAAAACATGAATTTAGAAAAAAGAACCAGAAATACAGTTTTCAAGTGGTTAAACTCTCAAAAAAAAAAAAAAAAAAAAAGATTAGCCAGGTTATTTCAATAGTATCTTTTCTATTTTAATTTTTTCTTTGCCATCCCCCTCCAACCCGCCCTGACTCCATCTGGACTTTTTTAGTGCTTGGGGAAAAGGAGAAAATGAGTAAATGAGCTGGCAGGAAAGAGGTATAATTCTGTGGTTCAAATTGCCATCCTTTAATGAGTGGAATAAATTTTTACTGATGTTAACAAACAAGATGCCGATACATGGGCACGGAGGTCAGGACCTAGCCTGGTAGGGCCCCAGCAGAGACTGATTTCTGTAATCAGTTTTCATTCGTCTATGAATATCCCAAGCTACAAGCAGTCTGGATGGGAATCATTTCCTGGGTAAATGTCCATGTCCTAGTACAGCAAGAAAGGCCATGAGCCCAAACACTGATCTCAACCACCAAGCCCAGGGAAGCTTATCTACCTTACTATGTCTCTCTTGACTTCTCCTTTTACAGCACCTAAAACCAGAAATGCCAGGGGAAACGGTCCCCCCACCCACTATTTTGGAGTCTATCTCTAAAATATACTGATAGGTGTAAGTACACAGCAAAAGTCCTTCCCTCTACAGGATTACAGTCTAAGGCAGGCAGTAATGCACAGAGGGCCCAAACCTGCCTCCTGGCCACACATCCAAATCACCTGGAGAGCTGGCTCACAACAGCTGGAGAGATTCTGACTCGGTAGGTCTTGGGTGGAATCTGACAATCTGATGTTTAACATGAGCCCCAGATGATTCTGATGTAACCAACCATGAGACAGACTGGTAAACAAATGGAAACACTGTATAACATGCTTTTGAGTCAGGCAGGTCTAGGTGGAAATCTCAGCTCTACTATATCCTGCAAACTGGGGCAGGTTATTTAACCTCTGGGTTAAGAACAGCTTCTTCAGAAAGTTGTTGTAGGGCTTTAAGCACATAACACTCACAAAACTAGCAGTGTAGGGCCTGGCACACAGCAGAATTTTTATAAATAGAAACTGCCCACAAAGAGAGCCAGACGGTCTGGGCCAGTCCAAATTTCACTAAATCATATTAGGTCTATCAAATTAAAGCTCTGTATCAGGACATAAGTATGATTTAATCATTTCATATACATAAATTCTCAATTAGAATAAAGTGTACTTGCGGTTTCTGAAAATATAGTTACCATAATGATAGCACAGAATTCCATTGCTACAGCCTTGGACTTTTAGGTCACTGATCTCTGAAGAATGTCATGGTAATGTTGCCTCATTCATAACACGGTGCTACAACATAAACCCCAAGGACAATGTCATACTAGAAAATAAGATGGACAAGGAAGTCCTTTGGAAAGTCTACTATATAGTAATAAAAGTTAGTATCTTTAAAGCCACATTTAGAAGCAAAAGAGGGAAAAGCCATCAACAAAGTTACACATTACAATCATTCTTATACTTTTATTATAAAGGTTAATCATTCATATAGTATTAGGAAATGGGTTCTTGATTAAAGCTAAGTGTTGCTATCAGCAAACACTTGCATTCTTTCTGTTCTTGCTTTTTACACACATTCTGTATTCAGTGTATCTTTGAGAAGTTAGCCTTAACAGAAAGGTATGTGGGACTTCAGCACTTAAGTTCTCTTGACATAACTCAGCCCAATCACTCTACATGAATGTAGATCACTTTTCTATTCTTGGCAAGATAAGTTACTGGTAAATATCATTTAACCTTCCTCAAACAGTGAAGGTGACCCTGGTTCCATCCATCAAATAGATTCCTCACTCTTAATTTAAAATATTAGACGGTGCCCTAAACCTTTTTCTTGCGGGGAGACCCAAGCAAATCTTATTTGGATAGATTCCCCATGGTTGTCTACAGTCAATGCCAGATTCTTATAAGATACCTAGCCAGGTACAGCATTTAATTAAAAGAAGGTCAGTCAATACAGTGGACATACTCCTGCTTGAGCAGTTAATTGCTACAAAGAGTTTAATAAATTATTTTTGGAGCCAAACTCCCAGTTTCCATGAAGGTTTTTTTTTTTTTTTTCTTAAAATCCTCACTGAATTCCACCAGCAAATTCTTTCCAAGCTTGTTAAATACCCAAAGACAAACAGCTGTCTGTAGGCATTCAAGATAAATGGAAAATACATAACCTCTCTATTTTAAGTCCATAGTAACTATCAGAAACCCAGGAGTAACTTCATTATTATCTACTGCCCCATTTCACACTATGATCTTTTATTTTTAATATGAAATATTCAGACGAGAGTAATTAATTCCATTTAAGGGAATCAAGTGCTGGTGAAAGGAAGTTATATTTCAATCACCGAGCAGATATAAGAACAATCACAATGCAACACACCTCGTATCCTTGAGATCTTATTCTCAAAGAAATGGAAAAGGGATGCTAAATGAACCTGTGATCCAGCCAGAGAGCAGGCCCAGTCCACAGCTCAACTGAAATAATTTAAATGTGTCCTGGAGGTCCTTCCACTTTTTTTCAAACAAGGCTTACCCACAGTGGTGATTCTCCATCCCCCTAAGTTTGACAACTATTGAACCTTACTCAACTTTGCAACCAAACACTATCCCCATGATCTTCCTTTCCTAAACACCGAAAACTTCTTAAAATCCTGTGTTTAGCTGGAGCTTTTAGAGGAAACTAACCAAAAACCTAACTCCCTTGGTCCTTCCATTAGCATTTTTACATTTTTTTAAGAGAGAGGATGAGGACTTAATTCAATTGAATAAAATCTGAAAGGTGAAATTCCAGTCTCTATATAAAGTCACTGCAGGAGAATATGAGAGAATATACTAGGGAAGGAGCCACCTTCACATCCCTCCTCATATCACACTATTTAAGAGGGAAGCCAAATAGCTGTAAATGCACTTTCCCTAAAATGGGATTCTTGTAGCTTGTTCTCACCCCAGAACATCATGGATGAAAGGGATCCTGATTCTAGCCTCTCATTTCACAGTTGAGGAAGCTAAAGACCACAGCCATTCAATGATCTGCCCTAGATCACACAGCAAGCTACAGTCACATCTTATTCACTCTCTGTGCTTTACAAGGGTTTGGAGAAATGGATATACCCTACCTCTGCATCTACTTAACCTTTACATCCATTCAGTTGCCATGTTTTGTTTCACCTGGAAAATAGAAATAGCCTCCTAACTAGTCTCCCTGATTGCATGGTAGCATAAGTCTTATAGGGTGCTGAGAGCCCTTGTCACTCAAATGTTTAGAGTCTCCACGTTGCAGAAGACACCATTAATCTACAGGAATGTCTCTTGAGATTCACCCTATGTGGGCTTCCAACCCAGGATTGTTAACTTCCCATAACAGAAATTTCATAACCTCTGAAGAAAACTCATGTCATTACCAGGTATTCCTATTAGGACTTTATTCATTATTTTAAACCCACATCTGTCTCTCTATGGCTGCCACAGATTATCATGAGTTCTGCGATTTGATACCATATTAAGCAATCCTAATATTTCTTCTTTTTGACACTCTTACTACACAGGAAGGCTGCTATCATGTCTCTTCTCTGCCTTCTCTTTCTCTTTTCCATATTAATAATCCCCTGTTTCTTCAAACATCCCCTATATGACATGGTTTGAAGTCTGGTCATAGGGTTCTTCTTCTCCTACATGTCCTCCAATTTGTCCATGTCCTACTATGTAGCCACCAAAACAGGAGAATTATTCGAAACTAAAATATTACAAACACAGTATTCCAAACTTGAACGTGCATAATACAAAGAAATCACCCCCATTCTCATTCTAGATTACACAACTATGACAGAGATTAAGGTTTCATGAGCTCTTCGGCTTATGATAACAGAGTTGACTCATAGTGAACCGTTGAGCATAGTGAATAGTGGCTTGTTTTTCAAGCCACTTAATAATATTTTACTCATGCTACTAATTCTCTGAAACATCTCCCTCATCTGATTTTGTACAGTTTAATTTTGGGATTTGTAGAACTTTACATTTATCCCTGTTACATTTTGTTCTGTTAGAGTTGGCCCAGATCTCCGGTCTATAAATAGTATTTTATATCCTGTTTCTGTCTTAGTATTCAGTCTCTCCTGTCTTTATATTATTTGCACATTGGATGAATTTCCCATCAATATCTTCCCCAGCCTGAGGGAAATGATGCCTTTCTTAGGCAGAGTAGAGGGCAAGGCCAAGGACAGCAGCTTACAGCCCGTGACTGGGTGATCTCCAGGTTAACTTACAACCATGGTCAATATCCTTTGAGAATGGTTGTTTGACCAGTTATTAATCCATTTTCCCTTGCATACAAACATAAATCCATATTAATTACAAAAATATCACAAGAAAGTTGTTCAGATATGTTGCTGAGATCTTTCCTGCTTGTGTTATTTTTTTCTCACCTAATAGATTAGCGACCCTTATAAAGGAAGCAAAATTGATGTTAGCATGGCTTGCTTGCATCAACTCCTCACAGCATCCTAGTGGTCATCACCTCCTCCTCATTATTTCAATATCCCTTCTAAAATCTTGCCCATGGTCATCTTCAAGCTCACTGCTCCAGAGTTGTGACATCCATCATCTGACATTTGTCTATCTCATTCTTGAAATTAGTCAGTCTTTAACAGTGGTCTCCTAGGTAATGTTTTTCAGAGCCCTACCATAAAACTGCTCCGTGATAGAAGACTTAAATTTATTTAGATCAATATCATATTCTATCGGTCTCTACACGCACCTTACTTGGCTTTTCTCATTTATCCATGTTCATTTACACACGTTCATTCTACACCGTTGAGTCCAAAGATCAATTTACCTTAACCCCAAAGACAAAATTAAAGTGGAAACTGAGGTGCTCTGCTTTCTCCTTGTCATCCGTCACTTCCTTGATAGCTTTGCCTTAATATTGACAAAAATCTAGCTCTTGCCCTTGTTTTTGTTTAACCGTAAGGTATTCTAAAATTTTGCCTTCCAAACTGTTCTTTTAGGTCAGCGCCACCCACTCATTTATATTACACACACCTTGACTTCGAACACTTTTTCAAACATATTGCTTAAAAATTGTGTCTGATGCTGATTAAGGCAAAATAAAGTTACATAGTCATGTAATAACTTAATTTTATCATTTGTTGATTTTCAAAGAACAATGCTCAATCTCATTGCTTTGCAAGGGATCTATAATTATTTCAGGCTCAGGAAATACCAATGAGGTTATGTTTAAAAAAAAAGAAAAACCTTTCCATGTGGAAATCAAAGAAAGAAAATAGACAACATCAAAAATGTAAAAATAAGCAAAATAATGTATAATTTACTAAATCCTATTTAAAATGAAAGCTAGGATAGCATAGTACTGAAGAGCACTGGCTTTTGGGTTAGCAAAGTTGAGTTTAAATGCTTTTGTTCAGCTCACACTAAGTGTGTCATCTTGAGATACTTACCTCTTCTTTCCAAGGCTCCCTCTCCCTCATTTGTGAGATATGGATAATGCTAGTGTCTACTGCTTAGGGGGCAACGAGGATTCAATGAAAAAGAGGAAATAATGTATTTGTTCAGTTACTGACACACAATAAGACCTCACTAAACCCCACAGTATTTTATATGTTCCCATTTAAAATCCACTTTTAATATTGAATACTTGGGTGAAAGATGCCCCGATTTTTAAGGAACATGAAATATGAGGTAGATATAAATAACTCAGGAGAAAAGAAACTAGGAAATCGGCTGACACAGAAATCACAATCATGTTCAAATTGATAAAGCCGTATCTCTGTCTGGTTCTGGCCTTGCACTGTAACCTCCTAAAGGACAAGGTCCCTGAAATACACTTCTTTGTGACCACCGTGCACGCACGTGCACACACACGCACGCGCACACACACACTCGCACTCCCATACCTTGCACAGAGTGAAGTACATGGTAAGTGCTAAATAACCATGCTTGACTGAGCAGTGATCTCCTCAGAGTTGGAAAACAAGAAGTAAATTCACAACTCTCCAGGCAACACAAAAATCAACTGCAGTAGATACGCTGTATACCCACGTCCCCCTACTGGGAATTGCCTGGCCCACATAATGTGGTGGCCTCCTTGCAGTCATGTTTCTGCACCATGACCCTGCCCCTTTGGCCACAGCAAACTGGTTTAATGATGGACACCTAACCACCACTGGTGGACAGCTGGGAAAACTGGAATTTCTCTCCTGAGCATCTGTTAGGAATTTAGTTACACTCTTGGTGGAGATCTGGAAGGAGGGTCTACAAACTCCTGCCCCTGAGGTCTTGGATTTACTTAATCCCCACCCTTTCTTCAAGTCTGATCATTCCCTGAAATGCCTACGATACTACAGCATCTTTCCAATGAATTTCATTTTCTTGCCTAAGTGAATTCCAGACAGTTTCTGTTGCCTTTAGTTTAAACACGAAAACTGAACTAATACACTAAGGAAAATAAAGAGAAAGAATACCAGTTTCATCATCAGCCTGGCCTTGCCTATGGCTACACATGCTTTTGACTGATACAAACAACCAAAACAAGATCTAATAGTTTCCTATTTGCTAGAACACACTGAATGG
This sequence comes from Balaenoptera physalus, assembly GCF_965194825.1. Lineage (NCBI taxonomy): Eukaryota > Metazoa > Chordata > Mammalia > Artiodactyla > Balaenopteridae > Balaenoptera > Balaenoptera physalus. The sequence continues at coordinate 47,115,646 of NC_138893.1, forward strand.
AACTCAGTAAAGCTTGTTAGGAAAGAGATTATGGAATCATGTCAGCAAAATGTATCATCAAGATCCATAAGAGATTATAGACTTTAGAATCAGATCACATAAAATCAGAGAAAAGCCAGAATTTTCCAAGAGAGATACTTTCTGAGAAGATTAATCAAAATTACATGGTAAAAATAAGGGCCAACACTGGCTCAGTGCTTACTACATGCTAACCACTGCTCTAAGGCGTTTTACGTGCATAAACTCACTTAGCCCCTATGACAACCCTGTGACATGGAGCTACTAAAGATGAGGAAACTCAGGGACTGAGAGGTGAAGTACGTTCCCAAGGTTTCATGGCTAAAAAGTGGCAGACCGAGGCTTCAATCCCAGTGCTCTTAACAACGGCAGAGTTGGGTTTCTCCTAAACTAGTTGTTCTCTTTTCTCCTGTCTTCTTTCTGACCAACTCTCCCCACTGGGAGGTGGCCAGCCAGATGATGGGTGCAGCTGAGCCACAGGACCGTGGAGCAACATTCCCTGCAAACCACACCCATGGCACTGGCTTCACTAGTTTAGGTCTTCAGCCACCTGGGGGAAGTGCCCCACTCAGTAGAGTAAGCATGGATTTGAATCCACACAGACCTAGAGTTGAATCCCTGCATCTCCACCCGGCAGTTGGGTAACTTTGAACAAGCAAACTTCTCTGAGCCTTGGTCTTCTCACTTTAATACTTGCCTCACAGAATCATCTTGAGGATTAAATGGGGATCATACAAATGAAGGCACCAGAACACAGTAGAGGTCAACAAATATGAATAGCCCATCCCTTGTTAATTCAGCATATGTTTTTTAAAAATATACACTGAGAGAGTGGCATGGACATATATACACTACCAAACGTAAAATGGATAGCTAGTGGGAAGCAGCCGCATAGCACAGGGAGATCAGCTCGGTGCTTTGTGACCACCTAGAGGGGTGGGATAGGGAGGGTGGGAGGGAGGGACACGCAAGAGGGAAGAGATATGGGAACATATGTATATGTATAACTGATTCACTTTGTTATAAAGCAGAAACTAACACACCATTGTAAAGCAACTATACTCCAAAAAAGATGTGAAAAAAATAAAAATTAAAAATAAATAAATAAATAAATAAATGTACACTGATCCTTTTAGATTTTTAGAGTCTACTTTTCTATCTCCTCCATCTTCATCTTTCTGAGTTGGTAGACTTTTCCATATAAGTGTGACAATAGGGAACAGCTGGGAGACACAAATGATTAAAAAAGGAAAACCACATCATTAATTGAGGATGAGAGACCCATTAACTCAGTTTGCTGTTAACACTGTGCATGGGAAACCCCCTTGAAACCTCCCAACTCACAAAAACCAAAGGCTTGCGGTCATCTTCACTGTGCAAATGAAACATCACTCTGCAAACCACAACTAATTTTATGTTTAACTTTTTTAAGCAAACCATAACAAATACTAAGTGTAGCTAATCATTCCCTGATTCCTTTGGTATTCATTGTAATAGCACTAATTACGATAAACACATTTGGAATTAATGTGCATGTCATATGCATATACCAATTCAAATTTACCATTGATTAATGCCCGTGAAGTGAACAGCGAGGCTTCAGTTTTAATACACCACTCACATCTTGAGCAGCACAGCCTTAAAAATGGTCCCAGGCATGCAACACCAAAGCAGCAGCCTACAGAAGGCAAAAGGCAAGGGGGACACTGCAGGAAGATGATTCTGAGGGTCTTTCCCTTCTCTATTTTCCTGATGCATTCTGCGGGTGCAGGCAGAGTCCAGATTCTGCAAACCCAGCATTAGAACACATTAGTGTGAGAGAAAATTAAGTTTGGCGGTTAAAGCCTGCACTTGGAATCTGATCTGGCTTCATATCCTGGCTTTGCCGCTTATTCGCTAGTACATTGTTTTAGGCAAGTCACTCAGGGTCTCTAACCTTCAGGTCCTTCATCTGTAGCAGTGGAGATAATATGCTCCTCATAGGACTGTTGTGAGGATTCATAAGAAAAAGCAAATATTTCACTGTTCTCGGCAAATGGTCTGTGTTTTAATTTAAAAAATAGCGTTATTATAATTGATAATGATCACCATTATTATAATAGAATATTTGCTATTACAAGCTAGGAATCTCATTCAACAGGATGCACTGGCATAAATAAATATCCCCCAAGCAGGCCCAGCATGTCAGGGATCCAAGAGTGAGATAGGGGAGGGAAGGCAAAGATATGACTGTTTGTTTTCAGTTTTTGTTTTGGTTTTTTTTTTTAATAAGACTGTTTTAGAGGTTTGAGTTTAGAGCGCAGAGTGATGATGGGTAAAGGGGAGAACTCTGGCATGAGAAAGCTGCCCCATCACTCTCTTGCCAGCCACCGTGCACAAGCCCATCAAGCTTTTAAGAGTTGACGTCTTCATTTGTAATATGGAGGCGAAAATATCCATCTCACAGTGCTGTGAGGATCAAATGAGGTGATGAAATGGGAAATGTTGAAAGCATCGTGATCAGAGTTTGTAACTATTATTATTGGCATCATTATCATCATGATTGATTACCATCATCACCATGAATGAACGAAGGCTTAGGGACGCCCATTCTGAAATCCTTTCCTTGGAGCGCTAGCCTTTAAACTTATGCCTGAATAAAGGATGCTTTTCACTGTCCTGTTCCTAACCTCTCTTCCAAGCCTCCACATCTACATCTGTACAGACCAGGCAGACTTCCTGTGTTTCCCAGCTCCAGCCCGCTACCTCACCGAAGCATGCTTATGTGTGCAAAGGGGCTTAGGACAGCACGGGGATGGCTCAGAACAAACTCACCCCCTCCTAGGGAAGTAGAACTCAATCCACTGCCGTCCTGAGAGCCCACTTTCAGTAACACAGACTTATCGAAAAGAACGTCTTGGGCACAGTTATAAGGCACCCACCTCCTGCTGGCCTCCCCCACCCCCATGGTGATGCATCTGGTCAAGGGACCCCAGCACAAGGTGAATGCCTCTCACAGCACGTCTGCTACCCCTCCTCCTACTACATCATTCAAGCATTAAGCTTAACCTCCCCTCCCCCGGACCAGGAGTCCCTTGAGTAGAGAAATCATTTGAAGAAAAAGGCTTTTCCATTCCCAACACTGATTATTTAATTTTAAAAATTAAAAAAAAAATTGAAAGATAACAAGGGTTGGTGAGGTTGTGGAGGAATTGGAACACTTGTACATTGCTGGGTTTTTTTGTTGTTTTTTAACATCTTTATTGGAGTATAATTGCTTTATAATGGTGTGTTAGTTTCTGCTTTATAGCAAAGTGAATCAGCTATACATATACATATATCCCCATATCTCTAACACGTGTACACTGTTATCGGGAATGTAAAGTGGTGCAAAAAATAAAAATAAATAAAATAAAATAAAGTGGTGCAGCCTCTGTGGAAAACAGTATGGAGATTCCTCAAAAAATTAAAATAAAACTACCATATGATTCAGCAATCCCACTTCTGGGTTTATATCCAAAAGAATTAAAATCAGGATCTCAAAAACCAGTATCTGCACTCCCATATTCATTACAGCATTATTCACAATAGCCAAGATATGGAAACCACCCACATATCCAATGGCAGATGAAGGGATAAAGAAAATGTGGTGTATACATATAGTGGAACGTTATTAGGCCTTTAAAAAGAAGGAAATCCTACCATTTGCAACATAACAAGAATGGACCTGGAAGACATTATGCTAAGTGAAATAAGTCAGTCACAGAGGATAAATATTGCATGATTCCTCTTACATGAGGCACCTCAAACAGTCAAACATACAGAAGTAGACAACTGAATGGGGGTTACCAGGGGATGGGGGAAGAAGATATGAGAAGCTGTATTTCAATGAGTTTTAAGTTACAGTTCCACAAGAGGAGTAAGTTCCAGAGCTCTGCTGTGCAACATAGTACCTGTAGTTAAAAATATGGTACCCTGCACTTAAAAATGTAAGAGAGCAGATCTCATGTTGTGTTCTCACAAAACAAAACAAACCCCAAAGAGATGCAAGAAAACCTTTGGAGGTGATGAATATCTTTATTTACTGGATTGTCATGGTGTGCCATGAGTATACACATATGTCCAAACTCACCAAATTGTATAAACTAATTATGTGCAGTACTTTGTATACCAATTACATATACCTAAATAAAGCTGGGGGGGAAAAGAAACACACCAAAATGCTACTATTGGTTACCAAAGGAAGGTAGGATTGGATAAGAGTATATATGTGGTGGAGGCTAAACAACACACTACTTAATAACCAAGAGATCACTGAAGAAATCAAAGAGGAAATCAAAAAATACCTAGAAACAAATGACAATGAAAACACGATGACCCAAAAACTATGGGATGCAGCAAAAGCAGTTCTAAGAGGAAAGTTTATAGCAATACAATCCTACCTTAAGAAACAAAAAACATCTCAAATAAACAACCTAAACTTACACCTAAAGCAATAGAGAAAAACAAAAAAAACCCAAAGTTAGCAGAAGGAAAGAAATCATAAAGATCAGATCAGAAATTAATGAAACAGAAATGAAGGAAACGATAGCAAAGATCAATAAAACTAAAAGCTGGTTCTTTGAGAAAATAAACAAAATTGATAAACCATTAGCCAGACTTATCAAGAAAAAAAGGGAGAAGACTCAAATCAATAGAATTAGAAATGAAAAAGGAGAAGTAACCACTGACACTGCAGAAATACAAACGATCATGAGAGATTACCACAAGCAACTATATGCCAATAAAATGGACAACCTGGAAGAAATGGACAAATTCTTAGAAATGCACAACCTTCTGAGACTGAACCAGGAAGAAATAGAAAATATGAACAGATCAATCACAAGCACTGAAATTGAGACTGTGATTAAAAATCTTCCAACAAACAAAAGCCCAGGACCAGATGGCTTCACAGGTGAATTCTATCAAACATTTAGAGAAGAGCTAACACCTATCCTTCTCAAACTCTTCCAAAATATAGCAGAGGGAGGAACACTCCCAAATTCATTCTATGAGGCCACCATCACTGATACCAAAACCAGACAAAGATGTCACAAACAAAGAAAACTACAGGCCAATACCACTGATGAACATAGATGCAAAAGTCCTCAACAAAATACTAGCAAACAGAATCCAACAGCACATTAAAAGGATCATACACCATGATCAAGTGGGGTTTATCCCAGGAATGCAAGGACTCTTCAATACATGCAAATCAATCAACGTGCTACACCATATTAACAAATTGAAGGAGAAAAACCATATGATCATCTCAATAGATGCAGAGAAAGCTTTTGACAAAATTCAACACCCATTTATGATAAAAACCCTCCAGAAAGTAGGCATAGAGGGAACTTTCCTCAACATAATAAAGGCCATATATGACAAACCCACAGCCAACATCATCCTCAATGGTGAAAAACTGAAACCATTTCCACTAAGATCAGGAACAAGACAAGGCTGCCCACTCTCACTACTATTATTCAACTTAGTTTTGGAAGTTTTAGCCACGGCAATCAGAGAAGAAAAAGAAATAAAAGGAATCCAAATCGGAAAAGAAGAAGTAAAGCTGTCACTGTTTGCAGATGACATGATACTATACATAGAGAATCCTAAAGATGCTACCAGAAAACTACTAGAGCTAATCAATGAATTTGGTAAAGTAGCAGGATACAAAATTAATGCACAGAAATCTCTTGCATTCCTATACACTAATGATGAAAAATCTGAAAGTGAAATTAAGAAAACACTCCCATTTACCATTGCAACAAAAAGCATAAAATATCCAGGAATAAACCTACCTAAGGAGACAAAAGACCTGTATGCAGAAAATTAGAAGACACTGATGAAAGAAATTAAAGATGATACAAACAGATGGAGAGATATACCATGTTCTTGGACTGGAAGAATCAACATTGTGAAAATGACTCTACTATCCAAAGCAATCTACAGATTCAATGCAATCCCTATCAAACTACCACTGGCATTTTTCACAGAACTAGAACAAAAACTTTCACAATTTGTATGGAAACACAAAAGACCCCGAATAGCCAAAGCAATCTTGAGAAAGAAAAACGGAGCTGGAGGAATCAGGCTCCCTGACTTCAGACTATACTACAAAGCTACAGTAATCAAGACAGTATGGTACTGGCACAGAAACAGAAATACAGATCAATGGAACAGGATAGAAAGCCCAGAGATAAACCCATGCACATATGGTCACCTTATCTTTGATAAAGGAGGCAAGACTATACAGTGGAGAAAAGACAGCCTCTTCAATAAGTGGTGCTGGGAAAACTGGACAGCTATATGTAAAAGAATGAAATTAGAACACTCCCTAACACCATACACAAAAATAAACTCAAAATGGATTAAAGACCTAAATGTAAGGCCAGACACCATCAAACTGTCAGAGTAAAACATAGGCAGACCACTCTATGACATAAATCACAGCAAGGTCCTTTTTGACCCACCTCCTAGAGAAATGGAAAAAAAAAACAAAAATAAACAAATGGGACCTAATGAAACTTAAAAGCTTTTGCACAGCAAAGGAAACCATAAACAAGACCAAAAGACAACCCTCAGAATGGGAGAAAATATTTGCAAAAGAAGCAACTGACAAAGGATTAATCTCCAAAAGTTACAAGCAACTCATGCAGCTCAATATTAAAAAACAAACAACCCAATCCAAAAATGGGCAGAAGACCTAAATAGACAGTTCTCCAAAGAAGATATACAGATTGCCAACAAACACATGAAAGAATGCTCAACATCATTAATCATTAGAGAAATGCAAATCAAAACTACAATGAGATATCATCTCACACCGGTCAGAATGGCCATCATCAAAAAATCTACAAACAATAAATGCTGGAGAGAGTGCGGAGAAAAGGGAACCCTCTTGCACTGTTGGTGGGAATGTAAATTGATACAGCCACTATGGAGAACAGTATGGAGGTTCCTTAAAAAACTAAAAATACAACTACCATATGACCCAGCAATCCCACTACTGGGCATATACCCTGAGAAAACCATAATTCAAAAAGAGTCATGTACCAAAATATTCATTGCAGCTCTATTTACAATAGCCAGGACATGGAAGCAACCTAAGTGTCCATCAACAGATGAATGGATAAAGAAGAAGTGGCACATATATACAATGGAATATTACTCAACCATAAAAAGGAACAAAACTGATTTATTTGTAGTGAGGTGGATGGACCTAGAGACTGTCACACAGAGTGAAGTAAGTCAGAAAGAGAAAAACAAATACCGTATGCTAACACATATATATGGAATCTAATAAAAAAAAAAAAAAGGTCATGAAGAACCTAATGGCAAGATGGGAATAAAGATGCAGACCTACTAGAGAATGGACTTGAGGATACGGGGAGGGGGAAAGGTAAGCTGGGACAAAGTGAGAGAGTGGAATGGGCATATATACACTACCAAACGTAAAATAGATAGCTAGTGGGAAGCAGCCGCATAGCACAGGGAGATCAGCTCGGTGCTTTGTGACCACCTAGAGGGATGGGATAGGGAGGGTGGGAGGGAGGGAGATGCAAGAGGGAAGAGATATGGGAACATATGTATATGTATAACTGATTCACTTTGTTATAAAGCAGAAACTAACACACCATTGTAAAACAATTATACTCCAATAAAGATGTTAAAAAAAAAGAGTATATATGTGGAGGGGTTATTAACATTCTCTTTATAATCATTTAAATTTTTAATTGAAAACATATTTTAATCACAAAAATGATAATGACTAAAATTTTCCCAAATTTGGCAAAAGACACAAACCTAAAGATTCAAAAAACTTAGTGAACCCTAAACAAGATAATCCCAAAGAAACTCATACCAAGACTTACCACAATCTTCTGAAACCTAAAGACAAAGAAAAAAATCTAGCAATCTGCAAGAGAGAAACAATACGTTACAGACAAGGGAAAAAACAATTTGAAAGACAGTGAATTTCTCATGAGAAGTGAGTGACACCTGGAAGAAGTGGCATGATATTTTCTAAGAACTGAAAAAAAAAAAAAATACTGTCAACCACAAATTCTCTATCCAACCAAAATTTCCTTCAGGAATGAAAGGGTAAATCAAAACATTCTCAAATGAAAGAAAACTAAGAAAATTTTTTTACCAGCAGACCTATTCCAAAAGAATGGCTAAAGGAAGCTCTTGAAACAGAAAAAAAAAAAAAAAAAAGAAAATGATCAAAGAAGGAACCCTGGAAAATAAGGAAGGAAAACAGAACACCAGAATGGAGCACAGGAGAAAGGCGATCACATTGGTACTGCATAGCCTGCACACCAGAAATGCACGATGAAATCAGTAGATACTAGGATGACTGTCAATGCAAGTGGCCCTTCTGTTTCCTCTATTCCTACAAAATACACTGTTTTCCCCCATTCAACAGACTCTCATCTTTTAAATGCTCCAAAAATGCTCTTGCCCTGCCCACCTGGGCTTCAGGAATTTGTTAAATGAAGAGCACGTCCAGCTACTTCTTTTTTTTTCAAATTTATTTTACTGAAGTATATTTGATTTACAGTGTTGTGTTAGTTTCTGGTATACAGCAAAGTGATTCAGTTATACATATATATGTGTGTGTGTGTGTGTATACATAAAAAATAGCTCGCATCTTCTAATCCCAACTTCCCACTCCATCCCTCCCCCACTCTCCTTCCCCCTTGGCAACCAAAAGTCTGTCCTCTATGTCCGTGAGTCTGTTTACATTTCATAGATAAGTTCATTTGTGTCATATATTAGACATATGATTTGTATGGTATTTGTCGTCTCTTTCTGACTTACTTTACTTAGTATGATAATATCTAGGTCCATCCATGTTGTTGCAAATGGCATTATTTCACTCTTTTTTATGGCTGAGTAATATTCCACTGTATATATGTACCACATCAGCTTTATCCATTCCTCTGTCCATGGACATTTAGGTTGTTTCTATGTCTTGGCTGTTGTAAATAGTGCTGCTATGAACATAGGGGGTGCATGTATCTTTTCAAATTATAGTTTTCTCCAGATATATGCCCAGGAGTGGGATTGCTATATCCAGCTACTTCTGTTTCCTATCCTTATATCCAACAATACTCCTGGCCCTATTTGCCAAGCACCCCAGTACAAGGTCAGTCCCTGAGGCACAGGCTGCGTTCATCCTGGCCCCCACTGTTTCTTCTTACAGACTATGAAGAGGACACTTTCAGCACAAAGAACTGTACTCTTCATGGAATTCCAAATTTTCTAAGAAAAAAAAAAAGAAGTTATGTGGTAAAGGGGCATCTCTTCCTTTCCAGTTAGCCCTTACTCTCCCTCCTCCTTCTTTTTAGAATCCCAGAGGCTCACCTTGCCATATAAAGAGGCCTCCTATAATGTGACTGAGGCTCCACTTTTCCTCCATGAAATACAGAGGGAGAAGGAGAGGCAGCAAACCCTGGAAACTCCATCTCCCTTGGCTTCAGTGTATTTTGATCACCATCTGATCCAGATAATTTCCCACTCGAGAAGCCTTCATTATCTGATTCAGTGATATATGAGTGAGGAGGAAGAGTCCCACAAAATTTCTAGGACTACATACTATAGGCATATTTTTGGAAGGAATGTGTTATAATTAATGTTGACCCTTTCAGTTTTATGTCATGCAAATAGTGCCAATTTGCTTTTGTTAGTATGTGTTGCAAAATTTTTAAATACATACCTTTTTGTATTTTTTGATCATGCTAAGAAAGAAATTCTATACACAAATTAAAACAAATACTTTCCATCTTATACAAAGTAATACTGACTACTATTTGCTGGTCCAAGCCTTTCCTCTTCACCATTAAACACTATGTATCTCCTCACATACTTCCTACAGAAAGGAGGTACCAAGTAAAATGTTCTTTGATAGTTGAATAAACACAGAACCTGCAAATTACCATCTAGAAATCCTGGAGTCCTGTATAGGTGGGTGAATTCCCTGTCTTATTTTGATTGGCTTTTTAATGGAAATACAGTCAAAGGAGAGATGGGTGTGGCAGAATGTGGGGGAAAGGTATGATCTCACCTATCCCAATAAAATGGCAGCAGTGACTCAAGATCCCTCCAGAGGCACTGGGAGCCTTCAGAATCGGATGCCTGAGGAGAGGGCCTCAACTGACCAGCACCTATGGCTGAACTCCAGGAAGCACTGTCCTTCCCCTGTTGCAGGAACCACTTTGACAGCCCTACTCCACGAGGTATGGATACAGCACCTGTCTAAGGTGCCTTGCCTCCTAGGTGATGGAGACTGATAAAAGGCTTTTCATCTGCCCAGAGTGCTTTTAGTTCTCCCAGAAGAAGCAGATTCAGGAAAACCTGGAACTGAGCAATTTGGTCAGAGTCATCAGAGAGTTGAAGCCAGTAATGCGAACAGGCCTAAGAATTTGCCCTGGCATGGTAAGCTTCTATGTGACCATGGCAGAAAAACTCAGAAAAATTCAATCCATTTGCCTGAACGAGTTTGAAAATCCCTGCTGACTCTCTGCAAACACAGCTTCTGCTTCACCTCAATCAGGACTTTGGAGAAAAAAAATCAAGATGGTCTTTTCACTTGTCCCCAGTGTCTTGATATCTCTCAGATACAAAGGATCCCAATCAACATGGTCCCATGACAGCTGGTGGCTGAAATTAAAGTGTTTATGCCTGCACTGAGCATGAACTACTGGATGTGGACATTCTGTGTGCTTACAAGTCTGGATCGAGCCATGGCCAATAGCTTCCTCATATTTCTAACGACTTGCAGAGTGTCAGATGTGTGAATGGCCAGCAGAGTCCACCAGACAACTCTGAGACACACATCTCCGTGGTGTGTGTCTTGGGTTCCCCTCGCTTTGCTCTGGCGACCACCATTGGGAGGGAGAAATAGGAGAGTCAGCTGAATAGGCTGTGAGTCTCTACGGGAATATGAATAGTGTCAAGAAACTTCCTCTGTTATCTTCAGCCCTTGGGTTTTGGGTTGTGAGTCTTAGGGAAAGAAGTGAAGTTACTGTCACTTCTGAACCATGGACTTGACTCCATATAAACCCAAATTTGCAGAAAGTAAGAAATTTCCTGAACTGTGACATGAAAGCCATTTCACTTTTCAATGCCTCTGATGGTTTCCATCTATATACACACGAATGTGTCTGTCTCAGAGCCTTTGCATCCACTCTTCTGCCCTGGGGTCCCAGGAGACAGTGAAAATGTGGAACCTGTGAAGATCTGTCACAAAGAAGCTACAAATACTGCAATTTGGGCACAGTCTCCTCAAGAAGACATGTAAAGTCTGACCAGAAAGAAAGAACAAGTGGGAGAAAACTACTGCCTCATATATTCCCAAGTTCTCAGATATGAACAGGTATTTGCAAGAGGCTACGTCCATGAACTGCTGCTTCAAGAACAGTTCCTGATGAACCTCTTTCTGGAGAGTGTCTGGGCTGGATCAGTGTCACATGTCATAAATGTGTGGGTGAGTTGTGAACAAAGAAAAAGTCATCACATTAAAAGCCTGAACACCAAGCAAGAAAGATGACAAATACCTGAAGAAAGTTTCCAATTGAAAAAGTCAAAAGAGAGGACTCAGAGATGGGAACATTTTGAAAGAAAAAGAAAAAGTTCACTTGCAAAGAGTACAACTTTTTGTTGTACAAAACAGTCTTCAGAAGGACTCCTTCCTCAAGAGAGAATATAACAACTATTTAATCGAATAAACCGCAAAATCATCGAGGTCATAAAAAATTACTATAATGGCAGTGCTCTTTTGAGATGCCGACAATAAAATGCAAAAACACGAACGTTGAATTCATCCATGTCAATTTCAAATATATTTCTAAACCTCGACAGAATAACAAAGCGTCACTGCACTCTCTAGAACACAGCCCTCACATGCAACCAAACACGTGTGTACGTGTACATGTATGTGTGCCAGGATATCCCTGCCAGCCCGGGTACAGGCATGCCCCACCTAGAGCAGGTTCTTTACACCTGGGTGTTTACTTCTCTCAGGAAGACACTGGAACATTAAGAAGAAAACAACCCTTCCACACGAACAAGCAATAGCTTTGTTTTTCACAAGCTCACACCACTCCCATGGCCTTATTCCTTTTCCTCCTTCTATGTTTGAAGTCAGACCCCAACCACCAGGCTTTCTGAGCTCCACCCAATCAACTCACAAGAGGGTCTGGCTGAGGGCAGATGACTGGCGTATTCAGCAATGACCCGCAGAGGCCCGAGGCCCAGGAACTCAAGCATTCAAAAATTAGGTCGACAAATTTAGTCCTGTCGCAGGAGGACAATTAAGAAGGTTGGCTGGTTTGTTTCATAAGTGGATTCCTGGGCAGCCCAAGTATGACAGCTGTTTAACACCAGCCCAAGGAGATGAGCCCAGATGAAAAAGAAAAAGAGCTCAACCAAGCCTCATTCTGCTACTAAAGAGAAGCAGGAGAGAGAGAGAGAGACGTGCATTTGACTTCACTTTGAGCTACTACTGTATTGTGTTTGGAGGGCTGTATTTTTCCCTTGGGGGAGGGGGTGGCCAGATTAGAGGGAAAGAGGTTGCACTTTGAAAGAAAAGAAAACGAGTTATTATGAGCAAATCAGAACTGGTTTCAAGAAATCCGGGGCCTGGCTGGCGTCCGTGGCATGTGTAATAGCCGTGTCCCAAACAGAAATCCTTATTGGGATGCGCAGCCCCAAAGCCGACTTCAATTGCTGCCTTTTCATCTCCGCAGCCACCAACAGGCCAGAAGCTCAGCTGCAGCTTTCATTAATTTCCACCGTCACCTCTGATCTTGAAGCTTTAGCCAGGAAGGGAGCCGAGGGCTTTGTCTTTTTTCATAGGTAATTTTCAATTACAAGGGCCAGTTTCCTTGAACCCTACGGTGGGGCAGAGCGGCTTGGGGAGCAAGCTTCCTTCTCTCCCAAAGAAACAAAGGGATTGGTTAAAAAAAAAAAAAAAAAAAATCAGATGGTGAGAGCTCATGAATACCCCAGCTCTGGCTCCAACCAGAAATAAACATGAAAAATAATGAAAGCCCCGAAAGTGAACAGCTGAGGACGCATCGCCGGCGGCATTCGGGGGCAGCTCTCAAAAGCCACCTGGAGTTTCCTGAATCCCAAGTAATAACTTTCCAACCATCTCCTAAGCCAATTTTTTGAGAGCCCTGAATGGCTGGCATAAGTGCCAAGAACAATGCAGTGGCACAGCTTCTATTCAGCAGCCGGGCCCCCTGCCCGCCACCGACATTCACCAGGCAGGAGAGCACTGGGAAAGGAGAGCTGCAGGGGGACGGCCCCCTCTGGGAGCTCTTCTCTTTCCTGATGTTCTTCACCGACTCTTAAATTTGTACACTACACTTTCTGGGGAAAGACTTTTTAAACTGACTACCTTAAAGGGGAGATTCTTTTATGAACTATAAAAAAATGTTTTAAGAAAGAGAAATCTAACTTGCCAGGCATATTAATAATAAGTTAGTAACAGGCCCGGCATACATGTTATCTCATTTAACACTCATATCACATGTGCAAGGTCAGTGTTGTTTTTATCTCTGGTGGTTGGAGAGGTTAAATCATTCTAGTCAAGGTCATAAAGCTCAAAAGTACCTGAGCTGGAATTAAACCCAGCTAGCTCCATCCAAAGCCTGCAGATGTACTTTTCACTGCAGAACGTGGTCTCTCCTGTCAAGGGGTCCTGAGCAGTGTCAGTAGAGGCGATGGAGAGAGATATCAGAGGTGAACCCTTCTGCCCACATGCGGACCCTCATGTGTCATTCTCACAGTGATGGTCACCAAAGCCATCATTGCCTGCATGAGGCTGCAACCCACACACTCAGCAATGGGTCTCCCTGGGGTGCTGTGTGCAGGCACAGGGACTTCTGTGCTCTGTCTACTTAATAATTGCTTCTCAGGGAGAAATGCATATTCTGCCCCTGAAGTTCTGTCAATCTACTTGGTAAGATAGGACCAACGTCAGCTCTCAACTGAATTACAAAGAAGCAGTTTGTCTTTAGTGCCTCAGCTTTCTCCACTTTCTCTGCCCTTTGCCTTCTTTTGTCTCCTCTTCACCTCCACAGGCTGCAGGCTACACTCACTACTGTAATTGCTCCTAGAGCTAAAAGAAAAGACCACTGACTAATTCATCCTAAGTGTACAGAACTACAGATGTTCATCCTTACAATAAACAAGTATATTTCTAATGATAAAAATTATCATTGCATGCTGGACTAGGAAATAGATATATTTCTAGGGAAGAGATCTTTCTAGCATCCCTAAAAACAAACCACAGAAGTAAATAATTTTTTTTCCGCACTTCAGATTAAGCCAAACCAACACATACATATTCACACAGATATGCACACATGCACAGACACACGCAGAGACATGAACTTAAACACAGTAATGTCTCTACTCCAACTCAATCCAATTATTATATTCTGAGAGCCTACCATTATGGTGAGAGCCATGAGAGCAGGTCACCAAGATAAGCAAGACACTAGGACCCTTAAGAAGCTTATAATCTGTCTGGGGACAGACAGGCATCTAAAGACATCATCGAGGGAACATCATAGCACCAATCCTTTGGTTTTGAGGAGATGCTAAAAAAAAAAAAAGAGAGAGAGAGAGAAAGCAGCCCCATGTAAATGTGGTTAGGTTTGCAAACTCGCTCAAAAGAGGCGGGGCTCCCCTCTTCCTCCCCCCCAACAAAACAGGGATTGAGGAAATAAAAATTGACACCTTTGAACCTTACAGCAAAGCACCAAATCTGGTGCTTCCCAAGAGAAACTGACAGGGAAACACTGCAAAGCTGCTTTATTGAAATGCATAAACTGTTGGGATTATTTGAAGGCAAGTCTCAGATCTCCATATTTATTAAACCTAAATTAATGCCTGACAAAAAATGTGCAAGAGATTTGCTGAATGAATGAATGAGTTATAGAAATTAGGGAGGCATCAGGTCCAGTTCCTTGGCGTCGAGCTGGGTGGCCTTATACAGGCCCCTCAGCCCTCTGCATCTCTGCTGAGGGGAGAGCAGTGCCAGCCCTCCCCACCTCTTAAGGCTCCTGGGAGCATCAGAGGAGCTCATGGACTCCAGAGCATTTTCAGAAGCATAAAGCATTCTGCAGGTTCAAGGGTTGTTATTATTCTTTTGCAGATGCCCATGACAGTCGCAGCCGTTCTTGTAGGGAAACTGAATTCGTCCCTGATTAATCAGCCCGTTTACTGCAGGCTGATTGTAGCCTGACTTGCCCCTACTCTGGCTCTGGGGCTCCCTCTTCCACTGTTTGCTGCTTAGCCCCTCAACCTTCAGACACTCGAGCCAGAAACAGGGCCTGGAGGAGGCTCTCCTTCTCCCCTGCAGCCTCCGCCTGCATGGGGTCCATCACCCCTACCCCTGTACCCACCTCCATTCTGGATACACCAGGCTGTACCCAGAATGCCTACACAAAGCTCCCCAGCTAAACAGCCCTTCTGGATGTCAGAGGACTGCTGTGACCCTCCTTCCTTGCCAGTCCTGCTCATTAGCACAGCTATTTATTTTCAGGGAAATGGTGAGATATCTCTGCTCTACAATATGCACATTTTAGCCCAAGATAAAGGCTTCTAAACAGTGGCCAACAGCAGCATGTATGTAAAAGCAGAGGTTGATCCAAGTTAAGGAGACTGAGATTGGAGTTAATCTTTCTAGTAATTTGATACCCCCGCTTCCCTTTGGAGGTCAGCAGAGGCACTTGGCACTTGGCATGTTTAACTTCCTGCAGCGGAGCCCGGTTCTGTGTGTTCCTGTCTCATAGGCATCTATCATCATCTTTAAAAGCGGTGTCGTCCTGGAGTGATTCGCCTTTCAAATACAAGCGCCACAGTTTAGGAACATCGTGGCCAGAGACAACAGAGAACACTGATGTAACAACGGCCCTGACCTCATGTTTCTCTGTGCCTCTCTTTGTACCCATAACGTCTGCTATTAAGCCTCTGAGCTAGCACAATTCCGATAAAGCAAAACAATATCCTGTTTTATTACAAATGTGTCAGACCCCTATGTGGAGTCCCTTTTTGCTCTCCTTTTATATGGTGGGGTCCTTATCCAATAAGCACTCAAGATGGATTTACTGAGGGACAATTAAACACCAAATCAGCAGAAGTAATATAAGTCGGTGTCCTGACCTCCTGGTACATACACTAGAGCAAGCTAGGATTTCTTGAGCACTCGTTGTAACTACTTAAGAGTATTATGTTTATAATCTCATTTAAACCTCCTTAAAACCCTGTGAGATGTTCCCCAATGTTGAAGAAACAGTTTTAGAGAATTTAACTAATGTGCCCAAGTTAGTGGAAGGGCTGCGATTTGAATTCAGGCCTCTGACTTCTGAGCCCATATCCTGAAGTCAGCATCAATAAATGACCAACACGAAACAACCAGGAAATTCTGAAGGGCTAAATAGTGCTGGCCGGTGTTTATCCCTTCCTTTGTTCTCATTCATTCTTTTTACAGTATCTACTGAGCATCTTCAGAGTGCCAGGTACATTCTAGATACAGGAATCAGTGCCCCTGCCCTTCCGTTATTCATAGTTCAGCCAGTCTGTATGGGCTTAGTGACCTGGGCAGGTCTGTGGAAGGGGGCAGACTCCAGGGTAAGGCTTGGAAAAATACAAAGGTGTAAGGGATCACAGTGGGAGAAACAGAGGGAGCCAAGTCCTAGAGCCTGGAACGTGGATGAAAGGTGACAGGAAAACTGAGGCTCCCAACATCAGGGTGGAGGAAGAGTCAGGGATTAGGCAGACTTTTCTGGAAAAATCCTGAGCAGTGACTCCTGGGAAGGAGATGATTTAGACCCCATGCCCTGCTCTTTCTCCCAAAAAAAAACATGATTCAGTAAATGAAGATGCAGACTAAGAAGACACATCAATTTGCATCTCTGCCTCTAGCTGGGACCCAAGAAAACCCTTTGAAAAGGTCACCATGATACTCCCATGGACCATTTATTATGCTGCATCCCACAGGAGATGCTACCTGTGGCAGATGTGAATATATGGAGTGTGATGGTGTTTTCCCAAGCCCCCTCCACGCCTCTTCACCATGCAGTCAGCTGAGCAGGAGTCAAGGGGATGAGGGGGACAAAGTGGTGTGACACACCAGATAACCAGACGGCTCCCAGCTGCCTTGGGAACACATTCACTCACTCAAACCCCACCCAGTCCCTGCCATCCCAATCACGATAAATGCACTCCATGTCCAACTCAACCTTGGCCCCTTGGCCCTGGGGTCATCCACTGGGTAGAATGGAAAGCCTGGACTCACCACGTTTTTCAGTCTGGAAGGGATATTAGCGACTGTCCAGCAAAATGCCTGAAGGGCAGCTGAGAAAAACATAGTAAAGTGGGAGGCAGAGGGGTGTGGGGCCCTGTAGAGTTGTGACCCAGCTCGTCATCAGCTGGTCTTCGACTCAGACTCTCCTGGCACCCAATCCATCTGGATTTCTCCATTTACCACAAAACACTTCCCCCTGACAACCTACCAAACGTCAGTACTCCAGGATGCAAGACGTGCAACATGGCCGTCTAGAAGGGACGCAGAAGGTCAGCTTCTAGCTCAGCTCTGTCTCTTCCTAGCTATGGAGCCTTGGCCTAAACACATCTTCCCTGAGCCAGAGTTTCCTGATCTGTAAAATGCCAACAAAAACAGGACCTCCATCACAGGGCTATCCAGAAGGGCAAAAGAGAGAATCCAAGTAAAGCCCTCAGAACAACCTCTGGCAAATAGGACAGGTCCATCTCACATGCCTCCAAATCTACTCTTCTCCAGACTGCAAATCTTCACTTGACATGAATTTCAACTCGTAGAATCTTATTCACTCTCCTGTTAGCAGGGACAACAAAAAGAAATCCAAGATTTGCCGAGCACCAAGTCTGAACACGGACCAGTTCTAAGTGATGTTCATGAGTTATACAGTCCTCACAAAACGTGACAGAGTAGCTATTTATTGCTGCATTTTACTGACGAGGAAACTGAGGTTCAGTGAGAGTAACACATTCCCCAAGGTCCACATAGCCTGTCACTGGCGGATTGGGAAGTCGCCATGTTCTTTGCCTTTGTTTTCTCTCTCTCAAAGTGCTGTGCCCAGAATGAGACACCTCATTCCAGGTATGATAGAACCAGCGCCAGTGAAGGACTTTCTCCAGCTTCATCACAGGCTCTATAGTTCCATTCATGCAACTTGACACGTACTGAACTTGACACAATATCTTCTGAAATATGAGTAGTCAAACCTCCTCCTCCTGTCCTTGTGCAGTTGTTTCACTTTTTTAATGCAAGGTTAAAACCCAGCATATGACCCTACTAACCATAATTTTAAGTTAAATTAAGTTCATAAGTTCACTTTTCCAAGTCTGAACTAATCATTTTGGATCCGAATCTTTTTATCCAACATATCCATTTTCTCTCCCATCTTTCTTTGTCATTGATTAAAGGAAATGTTAACAACGCAGGATCAACAATAGAACCTCCCGGCTCTAGAAACCTGTCTCTGGCTTAAGAATGCTTCATTAAAAAGTACTCTGGAGACTGGATATAGTTCCCTGTGTTATACAGTAGGACCTTGTTGTTTATTCTAAATGTAATAGTTTGCATCTGCTAACCCCAAACTCCCAGTCCATCCCTCTCCCTCCCCCTTGGCAACCACAAGTCTGTTCTCTATGTCTATGAGTCTGTTTCTGCTTTGTAGATAGGTTCAACTGGTCCATATTTTAGACTCCACATATAACCGTAATGTAAAGAACGTATATATGTGTATGACTGAGTCACTTAGCTGTACAGCAGAAATTAGCACAACATTGTAAATCAACTATACTTCAATTAAAAAAAATAAAATTAAAAGAAAAAAGTACTCTGAGCATATCATTCCATGAATAACTGATCCAGCCCAAAGCCCTCTGCCTTGAGCCCAGGGTTACCCTGAGGAGCTTTCCAACGCCTTGCTGAAATCAGGACACACCATGCTTACTGCAAAGAAGGAAAGAGGTTAGCGGAAAAAGCCTTGCTCCTTTCTTAGCACGTGGTGATTCCTAGTGATTACTATTTGCTTTCCAAGGTTACACAAACCATCTTTTTTATTTTTTATTTTTTAATTTATTTGTGGCTGCATTGGGTCTTCGTTGCTGTGCACAGGCTTTCTCTAGTTGCGGCGAGCGGGGGCTACTCTTTGTTGCGGTGCGCGGGCTTCTCATCGCGGTGGCTTCTCTTCTTGTGGAGCACGGGCTCTAGGCACGTGGGCTCAGTAGTTGTGGCTCACGGGCTCTACAGCGCAGGCTCAGTAGTTGCTGCGCACGGGCTTAGTTGCTCTGCGGCATGTGGGATCTTCCTGGACCAGGGCTCAAATCTGTGTCTCCTGCATTGGCAGGCAGATTCTTAACCACTGTGCCACCAGGGAAGTCCCACAAACTATCTTTTAAATACTCAATTTTATAGTCTTGCCCAGGAGTTTAAACTAGCACATGAATTTATAAACTACCTCATACAGACTATTTTGAAAATAGGAATAACTGCTTGTCTCCAACCTTCTGGAACACTCCCACTCTGCAATGATTTCCTCAAACATCACCAGCAATACTATATTACACCAAAGTTTGACATCTAACCTGGGATGGGATCTCTCGAGATCGAGAGAGTTGAGCTCATTTAAAGCAGAAGGAGTTCTATTCTAATCAGGTCGCCAGGGCTTGGTGGTCCACTCTTAACAGTCCTGATCTACCCCCAGCTTGTGACCTGCAGGACTCACCTCCCATTAAGGCTGGACTTCCGCTGTCACTTGCTAAGCTCAGACAAACTGGAGCTAGGAAAGATCAGCCAGATACTAGGATTTTCCAGGGCTTATATTCAGATGTTCTTTGAGCCTACAGGCCTCAAGAGAGCCCCATCACAAAAATCAGTCCTTGATTTCTGGTAGGACAGGTATAAAAGGCTTCCTGCCTTAGGTAGGATTTATCACCATATGAAGGGCCTCACATGCAGTGTAATATATCCCCAAATTCAAGCGTCTTTGACCTGATTTGACCTAGTCTGACCCCTCATACTGCTCTAACCTGGTTCCCAAATCCTTTCCTGGCTTCAACCATCCTCCTCTCATCATCTCAGGCATACACAGGCTCCCCGAATCCAGATCCACCATAAACAGAGTGAATTCTCAGCCTCACCTAGGTTTTCTCAGCCCTGTAATAGGACTCAGTCCCCACAAACTTTCACCGCTCAAGTCTTAGAACAGCACTACAAGTGCAAGGTCACGGCCAAAGTTGAGATCTAAGCAAGGTTTAAACTCTAGAGTTTGCTTCCTCTTTCGGAGGTAAAATGAAAACTAAAATCTGCACCCTGACTTTTAAAATCACCCAGAAGCCTTTGACTCAGAAATTCTATCCCTAAGAATTTCATCTTAAGGAAATAATTAAGGATGGTAAAAAGATAGAGCCACGTGAACAAAATCTGTGAAACAAATGTCCAAAAATGGGGGACTAATTAAAAAAGAAAAAAGTGCCAGTACAACCACAAATGGAATGAGATAGACAGATGATAGACAGATACATAGATAAGGATAAATATATGATATATAAGGATATACAAATGCTCTAAGGATTATGATAACAGCATATTTAATTGCATGAAAAAAATGTTCATGATACACTATGAAGGGAAATAATAGGTTATAGAACAATAGGTACATAAGATCCAAGTATTTTTAAAAAGATATAGAAACAGACAGATAGATGATGATTGGATAGACAGATGGAAAGGGGGGAGGGAAGATACTGGAGGGATAGACAAAATGATATTAATAGTGGTTATTTCTGATAGTGGGTTTTCAAGCAATATATGTGTGCTTTTCTACTTTTTCCACATTTTCTGAAAAAACACAATGGACATTTATTTTGAAATCAATAAAAATTAATAAAAATCAATCAGTGTAGTTATGATACATCCTCTCACTTCAAGGATATCATTCATTCTCCATTCATTCACGTAGCAAGTAAGATCCAAACACCTACACGTGAAAGGCTCTGTGCCCCATGCTCCAAAGGATCAAAAGAATGAGACATGACCCTCGTCCCTGAATTATTTACACTTTCGATGGAGAGACAATAGTGAACACAAACACCTATGACAAAAGACACTATAAACAGCCGGTGCCACATGAATGTGTGGACGATGAGTGCTGGAGCTCAGAGGGCCAGCGGGGAATTGAGCAGAACCCTTAAAATGGGTGGAATTTCAATAGGTGGAGATGGTGTGGGAGGGGGATGACCAACCCATCCTGGTTCACCCAGGACTTCACCAGCTTGAGCGCTGGAAGTCCCGCATCCCAGGAATCCCGAGCCCCAGGTGAACTGGGACAACTGGTCACCCGCACGAGGGGGTGCTCTCTGGAGGAGAAGGGGATCAGGCAAAGCTTGCTCAGCAGAGGGAAGGCAGTCCACCTGAGGAAATGTGAATAGGAACCAAGCTGCGGATGGCTCCAAAGTCTAGCCAGAGGGGATGAATTTAACCAAGTGGCAACACAGAGCTATTGAAGATTTTAGAGGGAGAGCAATTTTGGAATAATAATCGGGCAGTAATCTACCTGGCAAACTAGAGGAGAGAAGGAATCAAGGTGCGATCCCAGAGAGGTGCCCAAGGGAGAGTCCCTCTTGGGGGAAGTGTGTGGCAGGATGGCACTAATGCCATCTACATGCAAACATGGAAAGTAGTTGAGGGAGGAGAAGCTCCGTATCGCTCCTAAAGTTCTAAAGTTCACATCCGGTTCCACAACTCTTAATGCACACGTAGGCTGCCATCCTCACCCACCACCTCACCATACTTGCCGAAAGCAAGAGTGCAGATGACTAAGCATGGTTTTAATTCCCCGCAAGAACAGACTGTCTAACAAAGTAGAACACCGTCTGCCAGCAAGTGTCTTCAGAGTCACGAAGAAACAGCAGGCACGAGTGCTCAGGAGAAGACCAGACTGTGTGTTCCTCAGAGTGTCCCCAGGAGGGAGGTGCTCTCCTGAGCACAGGATAGTTACCCAATGCAGGAGTTCCTGGAACTGGGGCCACTGAACGCTGAGGGAGGCAAATTTGCCTCTGCTGGCTTTAACTGCCAGGCTTGTTTACTTTAAAGACCTCTCTGAGCAGAGGACGCAGCTGGCTGATTACCTTCCTGACACGGTCTCACACACAAGACGGGGAAAGAGAGATCTGTTGTCAGACGTGGCTTCCCCAGCCCTAAAACATGAAGATCCAGGGTCATTTGTTTCCCTCGCCCCAACACACATACAAAACACTCCTCCAACCTCAGCATGAGTATAATTCCCATGGTTCCTTGTTGCCAACAAGGTTACCTTCATGCAAAGACAGGGAGAGGACCCAACTGATTTCGATCATCTTGAAATAGAGTGAAGTAAGTCAGAAAGAGAAAAACAAATACAGTATGCTAACACATATATATGGAATCTAAGGGAAGAAAAAAAAAAAAAAGGTCATGAAGAACCTAGTGGCAAGACAGGAATAAAGACACAGACCTACTAGAGAATGGACCTGAGGATATGGGGAGGGAGAAGGGTAAGCTGTGACAAAGTGAGAGAGTGGCATGGACATATATACACTACGAAGCGTAAAATAGCTAGCTAGTGGGAAGCAGCCGAATAGCACAGGGAGATCAGCTCTGTGCTTTGTGACCACCTAGAGGGGTGGGATAGGGAGGGTGGGAGGGAGGGAGATGCAAGAGGGAAGAGATATGGGAACATATGTATATGTATAACTGATTCACTTTGTTATAAAGCAGAAACTAACACACCACTGTAAAGCAATTATACTCCAATAAAGATGTTAAAAAAACAAAACAAAACAAAAAAAAACACCCTGCTTTATCTGTGTGTAGTGTGTTTACCTTTTCCCCTGCCCTTTACATCCAGTGTCCTTTATCCTCACAGCAATGCTGGAGGCAGGTATAAATGATCCCACTGTCCCCATTTAATGGAGAAGGACACAGAGAAATGGAAAGGTGAAGCGATTTAGCCTAAGATCAGACAGTGATGCATAATAATGTCTTTCCCTGTGTTGCATCCACCATCATTCTCCACAACCTCCCCCGTTGCGGAGAGGGCCTGAGTCAAGGAATAAGGAAGTAAAGGGATGTAGGTCCAGCCTCTAATTACTTACATTCAGTTACACTGACAAAACCTAAAGACCTAAATTAACCCAACCCACATGTGAGCACATATACACTAGACACTCAGGTACAAAGGGCACGCAAAACCAAGGAATACTTATAACGATGAAGAAATAAAAGAATAGGGATTTAGAGAAAGATACTCTTCTAGACCTGAGCTGTTAAGTACGGTAGCCATCAGCCATGTGTAATAACTGAGCACGAGAAATGTGTCTAGTCAGCACTGAGATGGGCTGCAGGTGTCAAAAACACACCAGATTTCAAAGATTTAGTGTGGAAAAAACAATATAAAAAAGCATTAATATTTTGTATTGATTGTATGTTGAAATGATAATATTTTGGATATGTTAGGTAAAATTAATTACTAAAATTAATTCCACCTGTTTTTCTTTTTTACTTTTTTAACCTGGCTGTTAGAAAATTTTTCATTACATATGTGGCTCACATTATATTTCTACTGGACAGTGCTGTTGCAGACAGTTTTCTTCTTTATTTTTATGGAACAAAACCGGAATTTCCTGCTTTTCCAATTCCTAAGAGCATGTAAACAGATGTTTCCCGATGGCATATTCCTGACATCGTCCCCACTTTACTGGACCTCTCCCAGCTCCTCTGGCCTACTTTGTCCATCATGGTGACCTTCTTCTCAGAAATCATCTGAGTTTCCTTTTGTCATGGTCTTTGCTGAAATTGCCACACCCAATACCTCAAAGCAGGAGTCCATTCATGAAGTGTTCCTCCCTTGGTGTGCTCCGTATTTCTTTCCTAGAGTAGAAGTCACTGGGGCAGGGGCAGGGCACAGTCAGATGTGTCAGACTCTAATTATACTTCAGAGGCACTTCCCAAACTTTTTGTTCCACGGTAACAAAATTCAATGTCCCAAGGCTTTGTGAGTCTTAAATTTTATCAGACTGCCCGGCTCTGGCCTTTTTTCCTGCTGAAATCACTTTCAGCTGATGGTGTGACTATCCCACAAGCACAATATGCAGGTGGTGTCCACAAGGGCCTCCTGATTGTCACTGCCCCTGGGTTTGGTATTTGATCATCAGATAGAAGATACTCATAAGCAAAGGCAGCAACTGAAAGGCAGGAAGAGAAAGACACCTGGAGCTCCTTCACCAACACCCAGTGGAGGGGACCAGATCACAGACAGCAGGCAACAAGGCAGTGTCAGTGACAGATTGGAAAGGGAGAAAGATGCTCTGGGCAAGGGAAAGGGACAGGAGAATAGAGAGGAACCTGAGCGAGGTCGACACAGAACCTCTCTTTCCTTTTGTTCCACTGGGTGATGCCACTTTTAAGGCTAGAGCATACTTCCTTTTTGGTGGGGAAGGGGATTAGAATGATGATTCCTCTTCCAATAGCAGGATAACCCTTCAAGCACTTTCCCTCTTCCTGTAGTCACCAGAAATGCAAGGCCAACTGACATCTGAAGCACTAAGGACGACCCTCTAAATAAAATGGCAATGGTCCACCATGGAGGGGGGACCTAGGGGATCTGGTTCCACTGACCTGAGACTCAACCTCAGAGGACTCAGGTGAGATTAGGAAACCTCTCTGCCTCCCAGAATATTGCAGAGTCAGCAAATATCAAAGGCCCGGGAGGAAGGAAGATGATTTCTTGTCTCCCAGAGGACTGCCTGGACATGGCTAAGGTTTGCTCTTCCTGGTCCTGAGCCTTTCTCTTGCTTTGGTTCAGTTCTCATTCTCTTCCTCTCTCTCCCTCTCTCCTTTCCTCTCTCCCTCTCTCCGTTCTTCCTTCTCTCCCCTCCTCCCTCTCTTTCTTGCTCCCTCTCTTCCTGAGAAGCAGCTTGCGGTAGTGTAGGCTTTGGCATCGGAAAGCCCTTAATTTTAACCTCAGCTTTGTTTCGTTCTAGTGTCATGACCTCACCTCCCTTCTCTGAGGCTGATACTGTTTTCCTCATGCAGCCCACCAGTCAACAAAATTTAACACTCTCTTCAACATTTATTCTTTCATGTATTCAACAGAGGATAGAGGATTTTCTACATATGTGCTGGATGAGAGAGACAGAGCAGTACCAATACAGACCAAAACCTTCTCCTTGTGCACCTTATATTCCAGTTGAAGGAAGAAAATCCTTAAACAAAGTGAATAAGTAAATTATATGGAAAAGTTTTGAGGAAAAAAATAAAGCAGGAAGGAGGAACAGGAAATGCAGTGGCTGCAAATTTAAAAGACTTGAAGAAATCAAGGAAGCATGTCAAGGAGACTTGGGGAAGAGCATTCTGGCAGAGGGCACAGCACTGCAAAAGCTCTAAGGCAGGGGCAGCAAGGGGCCTTGTAACCAGATGCTTCCGAGTGAGATGAGGGTAGCAGGAGAGAAGGTAAGTGGCAAGACCGCTGGCTTTGCTTAGAGTAAGACAGGAAGCCAAAGGAAGGGGTGACATGACCTGACCTGTGTGTCATAGGGTCACCAGGTGTGATCACACAGTGAGAATGGAAGAAGCAGGGAGACAAGAAGCCACTTGTCACGGTGGCTCAGACAACTGTTTCAGCAGTGGAGGTAGTGAGAACCAGTCTGTATCTGTTTTGTAATTCTGCCCTAATGCGTTACATACCCTTAATTATATACCCCAAAATAGGAGTAGTAAGAGGATGAGATTCAAAAATTCAGAAGGTCAAATATTTTGTTCCAACCACCTAACAGAATACCTTGTCCCCCCACCACCCCTGGATATACCCCAATTTGGAGAGCCCTGGTATAGATTATACAAATAATGTATAAAAAGTATCAAGTATAGGTGTGAGAACACAGGACAATCTTAATTATATTGGTTCCTCCCACCCCCCCACCCCATGTAACTTAGCTGATGACCAGTTGCCCAACTGTCCTCCTGCCTCTGGCCCTCCTGATGCTGCCTATGACCTGGTCCCTTGCCTGATTGAAAGGTTACACTAGTGTAAGTCTCAGTTATCCCAAAAGCTTCCCTACTGGAAAGGCACCATCTTCTGGGCTGGGAGGAAAAGAAGGGGAACCCTGTGGTTTGGGCCTTAGTCTAAATTGACATTGTACTCCATCCAGCAATAGCAAAACACACATTGTTCTCAAGCTGGCATGAAATTTCACTAAGACGGAACACATCCTGAGCAATAAAGCACACCTTATCAAGCTTAAAATAATAGAAATAGAAATCACACAAGTGTGTTCTCAGAACATGACAGACTAGAAATCAATAACAGAAAGATAGCTGTAAAATACCCAATTATTTGGAAATTAAACACCACATTTCTAAATAACAGTGGGTAAAACTGAAGTCTCAAGAGAAAGTTTTAAATAGTTTGAACCGAATTAAAATGAAAATATAACCAATCAAAATTTGTCAGATGCAGCAAAAGGAGTGCTTAGAGGTAAATTTATAGCACTAAAATGCATATGTTAGAAAACAAGAAAGATCTAAAATCAATAACTTTAGCTTCTACCTTAGGAAATTAGAGAAAAAAGATCAATTTAAGCTTAAAGCAAGCATAAAAATATATGAACAATCAGACATCAAAGAACTTGAAAACAGAAAATAGAGAAAATCAAGTAAACCTAATGCTGGTTCTTGGAAGAGAATAATAAAATAGAGGAATTTCTAGTGAGGATAACTAAGAAAACAAGAGAAAAGACACAAATTACCAATATCAGAAATGAAAGAGTAGTCATCACTACTCATCCCATTGATATTAAAGGGATAATAAATACCCATAAGTTTGATACTTTAGATAAAATGGACCAATTCCTTGAAAGGCACAAACTACCAAAACTTATACAAGGAGAAATAGATAACCTGAAGAGCCCTACATCTATTAAAGAAACTGAATCAGTAATTAATAATCTTTCAAAAAAAGGAATCACCAATTTCAGATGGGTTTGCTTGTGAATACTACTGATTACTTAAAGGAAGGAAGTTTACCAATTCTCTACAATCCCTTCCAGAAAACAGAAGCAGAGAGAACATTTCCTAACTCATTCTATGAGACCAGAATTACCCTAAAACCAAAATGAGAAAAAGACACTACAAGAAAAGGAAAACTACAGACTAATATCTCTCATAAACATAGATATAAAATCCTCAACAAATATTAGCAAATCAAATCTAACAATGTATAAAAAGAATTATACAACACAATTAAATGGGATTTATTTCAGGTATGTGCAACTGGTTCAACATTCAAAAATCAATCAGTGAGGGGAGGGGCAAGATGGCGGAAGAGTAAGACGCGGAGATCACCTTCCTTCCCACAGATACAGTAGAAACACATCTACACGTGGAACTGCTCCTACAGAACACCCACTGAACGCTGGCAGAAGACGTCAGACCTCCCAAAAGGTAAGAAAATCCCCACGTACTAGGGTAGGGCAAAAGAAAAAAGAAATAACAGAGACAAAAGAATAGGGATGGGACCTGCACCAGTAGGAGGGAGCTGTGAAGGAGGAAAGGTTTCCACACACTAGGAAGCCCCTTCGTGGGCAGAGACTGCGGGTGGTAGAGGGGGGAAGCTTCGGAGCCACGGAGGAGAGCGCAGCCACAGGGGTGCGGAGGGCAAAGCGGAGAGATTCCCGCACGGAGGATCGGTGCTGAGTAGCACTCACCAGCCCGGGAGGCTTGTCTGCTCAGCCGCCGGGGCGGGCGGGGCTGGGAGCCGAGGCTTGGGCTTCGGTGCTAGCCGGGAGGGAGTCCGGGAAAAAGCCTGCAGCTGCTGAAGAGGCAAGAGACTTTTTCTTCCCTCTTTGTTTCGCGGTGCGCAAGGAGAGGGGATTCAGAGGGCCGCCTTAACGAACTCCAGAGACGGGCACGAGCCGCGGCTATCAGCGCGGATCCCACAGCAACAGGGGCGCAGAGGGAAAAACGGAGAGATTCCCGCACAGAGGATCGGCTCCGAGCAGCACTCAGCAACCCGAGAGGCTTGTCTGCTCCCCCGCCAGGGCGGGCGGGGCTGGAAGCTGAGGCTCAGCTTCGGTGGGATCGCAGGGAGAGGACTGGGGTTGGCGGCATGACACAGCCTGAGGGGGGCTAGTGCGCCACAGCTAGCCAGGAGGGAGTCCGGGAAAAAGCCTGCAGCTGCTGAAGAGGCAAGAGACTTTTTCTTGCCTCTTTGTTTCGCGGCGCCCAAGGAGAGGGGATTCAGAGTGCCGCCTAAATGAACTCCAGAGACGGGCGCGAGCCGCGGCTAACAACGCGGAACCCAGAGACAGGCGCAAGCCGCGGTTATCAGCGCGGACCCCAGAGACGGGCAGGAGACGCTAGGGCTGCTGCTGCCGCCACCAAGAAACCTGTGTGCGAGCGCAGGTCACTCTCCACACCGCCCCTCCCGGAAGCCGGTGCAGCTCGCTGCTGCCGGGCTCCCGTGGTCCGGGGACAACTTCCCCGGGAGAACGCACGGCGCGCCTCAGGCTGCTGCAACGTCACGCCGGCCTCTGCCACCGCAGGCTCGCCCCGCATCCGTACCCTTCCCTCCCCCCAGCCTGAGTGAGCCAGAGCCCCCGAAGCAGCTGCTCCTTTAACCCCATTCTGTCTGGGCGGGGAACGGATGCCCTCAGGCGACCTACATGCAGAGGCGGGTCCAAACCCAAAGCTGAACCCCGGGAGCTGTACGAACAAAGAAGAGAAAGGGAGATCTCTCCCAGCAGCCTCAGAAGCAGCGGATTAAAGCTCCACAAACAACTTGATGGGCCTGCATCTGTTGAATACCTGAATAGACAACGAATCATCCCAAATTCAAGAGGTGGTCTTTGGGAGCAGGATATATTAATTTTTCCCCTTTTCCTTTTTTTGTGAGTGGATATATGTATGCTTCTCGGTGAGATTTTGTCTGTATAGCTTTGCTTTCACCATTAGTCCTAGGGTTAGGTCCGTCGGTTTTGTTTTGTTTTTTTTTTACTTAAAAAAAAATTTTTTTTTCCTAATAAATGTTTTCTTCATAATTTTTTCCTTATTTTCTATTGTTAGAAATTAAAAAAAATTTTAATAAGTTTTTTCATATTTTTTATTTAAAAAAAATTAAAAAATTTTTTTCTTAATAATTTTTTTCTTAATAATTTTTTTCTTATTTTTTATTATAAAAAATTAATAAATCTATCTTTAAAAATTAAAAAAAAATTTTTTCTGATTACATTTACTCTTAATAATTTTTTTTCTTATTTTTTATTATAATAGCTTTATTTTATTTTATTTTATCCTCTTTCTTTCTATTTTTTTCTCCCTTATACTCTGAGCTGTGTGGATGAAAGGCTCTTGGTGCTCCAGCCAGGCATCAGGGCTGTGCCTCTGAGGTGGGAGAGCCAACTTCAGGACACTGGTCCACAAGAGACCTCCCAGCTCCACATAATACCAAACGGTGGAAATCTCTCAAAGATCTCCATCTCAACATCAAGACCCAGCTTCACTCAACGACCAGCAAGCTACAGTGCTGGACACCCTATGCCAAACAACTAGCAAAACAGGAACATAGCCCCATCCATTAGCAGAGAGGCTGCCTAAAATCATAATAAGGCCACAGACACCCCAAAACACACCACCAGACGTGGACGTGCCCACCAGAAAGACAAGATCCAACCTCATCCAACAGAACACAGGCACTAGTCCCCTCCACCAGGAAGCCTACACAACCCACTGAACCAACCTTAGCCACTGGGGACAGATACCAAAAACAACAGGAACTACGAACCTGCAGCCTGTGAAAAGGAGACCCCAAACACAGTAAGATAAGCAAAATGAGAAGACAAAAAAACACACAGCAGGTGAAGGAGCAGGGTCAAAACACACCAGACCTAACAAATGAGGAAATAGGTAATCTACCTGGAAAAGAATTCAGAATAATGATAGTAAAGATGATCCAAAATCTTGGAAATAGAATAGACAAAATGCAAGAAACATTTAACAAGGATGTAGAAGAACTAAAGAGGAACCAAGCAATGATGAAAAACACAATAAATGAAATTAAAAATACTCTAGACGGGATCAATAGCAGAATAACTGAGGCAGAAGAATGGATAAGTGACCTGGAAGATAAAATAGTGGAAATAACTACTGCAGAGCAGAATAAAGAAAAAAGAATGAAAAGAACTGAGGACAGTCTCAGAGACCTCTGGGACAACATTAAACGCACCAACATTCGAATTATAGGGGTCCCAGAAAAAGAAGAGAAAAAGAAAGGGACTGAGAAAATATTTGAAGAGATTATAGTTGAAAACTTCCCTAATATGGGAAAGGAAATAGTTAATCAAGTCCTGGAAGCACAGAGAGTCCCATACAGGATAAATCCAAGGAGAAACACGCCAAGACACATATTAATCAAACTACCAAAAATTAAATATAAATAAAACATATTAAAAGCAGCAAGGGAAAAACAACAAATAACACACAAGGGAATCCCCATAAGGTTAACAGCTGACCTTTCAGCAGAAACTCTGCAAGCCAGAAGGGAGTGGCAGGATATACTTAAAGTGATGAAGGAGAAAAACCTACAACCAAGATTACTCTACCCAGCAAGGATCTCATTCAGATGTGATGGAGAAATTAAAACCTTTACAGACAAGCAAAAGCTGAGAGAGTTCAGCACCACCAAACCAGCTTTACAACAAATGCTAAAGGAACTTCTCTAGGCAAGAAACACAAGAGAAGGAAAACACCTACAACAACAAACCCAAAACATTTAAGAAAATGGGAATAGGAACATACATATCAATAATTACCTTAAATGTAAATGGATTAAATGCTCCCACCAAAAGACACAGACTGGCTGAATGGATACAAAAACAAGACCAATATATATGCTGTCTACAAGAGACCCACTTCAGACCTAGAGACACATACAGACTGAAAGTGAGGGGATGGAAAAAGATATTCCATGCAAATGGAAATCAAAAGAAAGCTGGAGTAGCAAATCTCATATCAGAAAAAATAGACTTTAAAATAAAGACTATTACAAGAGACAAAGAAGGACACTATATAATGACCAAGGGATCGATCCAAGAGGAAGATATAACAATTGTAAATATTTATGCACCCAACATAGGAGCACCTCAATACATAAGGCAAATACTAACAGCCATAAAAGGGGAAATCGACAGTAACACAATCATAGTAGGGGACTTTAACACCCCACTCTCACCAATGGACAGATCATCCAAAATGAAAATAAATAAGGAAACACAAGCTTTAAATGATACATTAAACAAGATGGACTTAATTGATATTTATAGGACATTCCACCCAAAAACAAAAGAATACACATTTTTCTCAAGTGCTCATGGAACATTCTCCAGGATAGATCATATATTGGGTCACAAATCAAGCCTTGGTAAATTTAAGAAAATTGAAATCGTATCAACTATCTTTTCCGACCACAACGCTATGAGACTAGATATCAATTACAGGAAAAGATCTGTAAAAAATACAAACACATGGAGGCTACACAATACACTACTTAATAACGAAGTGATCACTGAAGAAATCAAAGGGGAAATCAAAAAATACCTAGAAACAAATGACAATGGAGACACGACGACCCAAAACCTATGGGATGCAGCAAAAGCAGTTCTAAGAGGGAAGTTTATAGCAATACAAGCCTACCTCAAGAAACAGGAAACATCTCGAATAAACAACCTAACCTTGCACCTAAAGCACTTAGAGAAAGAAGAGCAAAAAAACCCCAAAGCTAGCAGAAGGAAAGAAATCATAAAGATCAGATCAGAAATAAATGAAAAAGAAATGAAGGAGGGCTTCCCTGGTGGCGCAGTGGTTGAGATTCTGCCTGCTAATGCAGAGGACACGGGTTCGAGCCCTGGTCTGGGAAGATCCCACATGCCGCGGAGCAACTAGGCCCGTGAGCCACAATTACTGAGCCTGCGCGTCTGGAGCCTGTGCTCCGCAACGGGAGAGGCCACGATAGTGAGAGGCCCGCGCACCGCGATGAAGAGTGGCCCCCACTTGCCGCAACTAGAGAAAGCCCTCACACAGAAACGAAGACCCAACACAGCCATAAATAAATAAATAAATAAATAAATAAATAAATAATTAATTAAAAAAAAAAAAGAAATGAAGGAAACAATAGCAAAAATCAATGAAACTAAAAGCTGGTTCTTCGAGAAGATAAACAAAATTGACAAACCATTAGCCAGACTCATCAAGAGAAAAAGGGAGAAGACTCAAATCAATAGAATTAGAAATGAAAAAGGAGAAGTAACCACTGACACTGCAGAAATACAAAAGATCATGAGAGATTACTATAAGCAACTCTATGCCAATAAAATGGACAACTTGGAAGAAATGGACAGATTCTTAGAAATGCACAACCTACCGAGACTGAACCAGGAAGAAATAGAAAATATGAACAGACCAATCACAAGCACTGAATTTGAAACTGTGATTAAAAATCTTCCAACAAACAAAAGCCCAGGACCAGATGGCTTCACAGGCGAATTCTATCAAACATTTAGAGAAGAGCTAACACCTATCCTTCTCAAACTCTTCCAAAATATATAGCAAAGGGAGGAAAACTCCCCAACTCATTCTACGAGGCCACCATCACCCTGATACCAAAACCAGACAAAGATGTCACAAAGAAAGAAAACTACAGGCCAATATCACTGATGAACATAGATGCAAAAATCCTCAACAAGATACTAGCAAACAGAATCCAACAGCACATTAAAAGGATTATACACCATGATCAAGTGGGGTTTATTCCAGGAATGCAAGGATTCTTCAACATACGCAAATCAATCCACGTGATACATCATATTAACAAACTGAAGGAGAAAAACCATATGATCATCTCAATAGATGCAGAGAAAGCTTTCGACAAAATTCAACACCCATTTATGATAAAAACCCTGCAGAAAGTAGGCATAGAGGGAACTTTCCTCAACATAATAAAGGCCATATATGACAAACCCACAGCCAACATTGTCCTCAATGGTGAAAAACTGAAACCATTTCCACTAAGATCAGGAACAAGACAAGGTTGCCCACTCTCACCACTATTATTCAACATAGTTTTGGAAGTGTTAGCCACAGCAATCAGAGAAGAAAAAGAAATAAAAGGAATCCAAATCGGAAAACAAGAAGTAAAGCTGTCACTGTTTGCAGATGACATGATACTATACATAGAGAATCCTAAAACTGCCACTAGAAAACTACTAGAGCTAATCAATGAATTTGGTAAAGTAGCAGGATACAAAATTAATGCACAGAAATCTCTTGCATTCCTATATACTAATGATGAAAAATCTGAAAGTGAAATTAAGAAAACACTCCCATTTACCATTGCAACAAAAAGAATAAAATATCTAGGAATAAACCTACCTAAGGAGACAAAAGACCTGTATGCAGAAAATTATAGGACACTGATGAAAGAAATTAAAGATGATACAAATAGATGGAGAGATATACCATGTTCTTGGATTGGAAGAATCAACATTGTGAAAATGACTCTACTACCCAAAGCAATCTACAGATTCAATGCAATCCCTATCAAACTACCACAGGCATTTTTCACAGAACTAGAACAAAAAATTTCACAATTTGTATGGAGACACAAAAGACCCCGAATAGCCAAAGCAATCTTGAGAACGAAAAATGGAGCTGGAGGAATCAGGCTCCCTGACTTCAGACTATATTACAAAACTACAGTAATCAAGACAGTTTGGTACTGGCACAAAAACAGAAATATAGATCAATGGAACAGGAATGAAAGCCCAGAGATAAACCCACGCACATATGGTCACCTTTTCTTTGATAAAGGAGGCAAGCATATACAGTGGAGAAAAGACAGTCTCTTCAATAAGTGGTGCTGGGAAAATTGGACAGGTACATGTAAAAGTATGAAACTAGAACACTCCCTGACACCATACACAAAAATAAACTCAAAATGGATTAAAGACCTAAATGTTAAGCCAGACACTATCAAACTCTTAGAGGAAAACATAGGCAGAACACTCTATGACATAAATCACAGCAAGGTCCTTTTTGACCCATCTCCTAGAGAAATGGAAATAAAAACACAAATAAACAAATGGGACCTAATGAAACTTAAAAGCTTTTGCACAGCAAAGGAAACCATAAACAAGACCAAAAGACAACCCTCAGAATGGGAGAAAATATTTGCAAATGAAACAACTGACAAAGGATTAATCTCCAAGATTTACAAGCAGCTCATGCAGCTCAGTAACAAAAAAACAAACAACCCAATCCAAAATTGGGCAGAAGACCTATACAGACATTTCTCCAAAGAAGATATACAGATGGCCAACAGACACATGAAAGAATGCTCAACATCCTTAATCATTAGAGAAATGCAAATCAAAACTACAATGAGGTATCATCTCACACAGGTCAGAATGGCCATCATCAAAAAATCTAGAAACAATAAATGCTGGAGAGGGTGTGGAGAAAAGGGAACACTCTTGCACTGTTGGTGGGAATGTAAATTGATACAGCCACTATGGAGAACAGTATGGAGGTTCCTTAAAAAACTAAAAATAGAACTACCATACGACCCAGCAATCCCACTCCTGGGCATATACCCTGAGAAAACCATAATTAAAAAGAGTCATGTACCAAAATGTTCATTGCAGCTCTATTTACAATAGCCAGGACATGGAAGCAACCAAAGTGTCCATCATCGGATGAATGGATAAAGAAGATGTGGCACATATATACAATGGAATATTACTCAGCCATAAGAAGAAATGAAATGGAGGTATTTGTAATGAGGTGGATGGAGTTAGAGTCTGTCATACAGAGTGAAGTAAGTCAGAAAGAGAAAAACAAATACAGTATGCTAACACATATATATGGAATCTAAGAAAAAAAAAAAAAGGGACATGAAGAACCTAGTGGCAAGATGGGAATAAAGACACAGACCTACTAAAGAATGGACTTGAGGATATGGGGAGGGGGAGGGGTGAGATGTGACAGGGTGAGAGAGTGTCATGGACATATATACACTACCAAATGTAAAATAGATAGCTAGTGGGAAGCAGCCGCATAGCACAGGGAGATCAGCTTGGTGCTTTGTGACCACCTAGAGGGGTGGGATAGGGAGGGTGGGAGGGAGGGAGATGCAAGAGGGAAGAGATATGGGAACATATGTATATGTATAACTGATTCACTTTGTTTTAAAGCAGAAACTAACACACCATTGTAAAGCAATTATACTTCAATAAAGATGTTAAAAAAAAAATCAATCAATATAAGGGACTTCTCTGGGTGTAGTGGTTAAGAATCCACCTGCCAATGCCAGGAACACGGGTTTGTGCCCTGGTGCGGGAAGATCCCACATGCCGTGGAGCAACTAAGCCCGTGCGCCACAACTACTGAGCCTGTGCTCTAGAGCCTGTGAGCCACAACTACTGAAGCCCACAAGCCACAACTACTGAAGCCCGTGAGCCACAACTACTGAACCCAGGTGCTGCAACTACTGAAGCCCGCGTGCCTAGAGCCCAAGCTCCACATCAAGAGAAGCCACCGCAACGAGAAGCCCGCGCATTGCAACGAAGAGTAGCCCTCGCTCGTCGCAACTAGAGAAAGCCCACACGCAGCAACAAAGACCCAACGCAGCCAAAAATAAAATAAATAAAATAAAATTTTTAAGAAAGCAATCAATATAAGCCATTGCATGAATAGACTAAAGAAGAAAAATCACATGACCATATCAATCAATCAATGCAGAAAAGGCAATACACAAAATCCAGCACCCATTCATGATAAAAACTCTCAGCAAACTAGAAACAAAGAGGACTTTCCTCCATTTGATGAAAAAAAATATCTACCCCCAATACCTACAGCTAACTTGAGGCACAAGCTAAAAAACAGAGAGAGAAGTATCCCAGGGAAAGGGACAAAGAGTGAAAGTGGATGTTTTTTCTCAGGTTTGGGGAAGCCTGCAGAGGCTGAGGAGGTTGGGGCTCCTTCCTGGGTACCAGCACCCTGCATGCAATTGACACGTAGTGCTGGGAGGGGGCTAAGATGAGAAAAGGTGACATAACACTTCCCTGGACACCCACCCATCACACACCCCACACCCTTTCTCTGTTTTTTTCTCCACAGCACTTACCCCTTTCTAACATGCTGTACAACTTATTTACTTTCTAGTTGACTATCATCCACTAAAAAGTAAACTCCATGGGGCCAGGGTTTTTGCTGTTTTAATAACTGCTATATTGTCATTGTATGGTGTTTGTTTATTTTCATTGAATGAATGAACCAGTTTGGGCCTTCAGGTATTTTAGGTTACTCAGGCACCAAGAACACTGCGAAAGTGTTGGGCTGGGAACAGCAGGGCAAAAGACACCCTTCAGCTGTGGGCATCTTTTCAGAGACAGGAATGCTTACTACTATGCCATAGAAGCTTCCTCCGTTTCCTGCACCCCTAGACCCACTCGCCAAGGTCTGGAATTGTTACCTGGCTCACCTGGGATAAGGAGGACATCATATCTCTCCTCAGCCTCTGTAGCCCTCCCCAGTCCTGGAGTGGCTTACTGAGCCAAAAGAACCATATGTGAGGATGGCCTAGAAAACTGCATCGTGTGAATGTTTTCATTCAGCAGCAAAATCGTTTGATTCCATTCAAGCTTATCTTTGCAAGGGCAACCAAAGCCAGCTTGGCAGAGAGCCGTTAAACAGACTAATTAGGAAGTCATTTGCAGAGGCAGTGCGGCAGAGTGGGGGAGAGTTAAGCGACTAGGACTGGATTCTGGCATAGTTATGTAGTACTTGCTGCGTGACGTCTGGCAGGACAAGTAACCTCCCTGAACCTCCACTTCCTCGTCTTTAATAGAGGGGCAAAATAATGATATCTCACAAGGTTGTTATCTGGCTTTAAGGAGACAATGCATACAAAAAGTGCTTCGTGCAGTGGGAAGTACTTCTAAAATCTGTTTGTTTCTACTATTTTATGATTGTTATTATTGGAAGAACCACAAGAGTGAGAATGAGGGGGAACTTAGCTGTTGGAGACTCAGTACAGGGAGAACAAAAAGCTAACCATGAACGGCCACGTGGCTATTTGAACCACACCACAGGCCCATCACAAGAAGCATGGGAAAGCCAAAAAAAAATTCCCTTCACATCTCCTCTAAGCACAGAACTCACAGGGCAGCACCTGAGCTCAAACACCCCAGTCTCTGAACTGTCCAGTGTCCCACAGCCAGATGTGGAGGCCTAGCCTTGACAGAGATTCTCTGAGCTCAGTAGCCCACGATGCTTCCAAAAACCCTTCCAGTGCAACTCCACAACCATCCCCGGGGCTGGTCCTCACCTTGGATCCCCATTCCTGGAGAAACACCGGGGTGAGCAGGAGGTACAGCTTGGTGCTGGGTAACTGCCCAAGGCTGTCACTAGCCTGGGTCATGTCAGCACCCTACAAAGTGAGCGTGGCCTGAGATGGACTGCCATGTGAGGGGCAGCTTACCAGGGCCATTAAAAACACAGACTTCAGGTGAGAAAGGCCCGTGTTAAATTCTGGCCTCTGCACAGCTACCCAACTATGTCACTTTGAGTTACAGGCTTGACTCTCTGAGCCTCAGTTTCTCCTGTGAAGATGGTAAAGAACACTTTGCTTATAGCTCTTCCCACGGTGCCTGGTCCATGGTAAGCTGCACATGTTCACTCACAGACTGCCCGGGTTCAAAACCCAGACAGGATACTTAGTGGATATACGACACTGGGCAACTTAGCAGTTTCTCTGTGCTTCTGTTTTCTCAATTATCAGATGTGGACAAAAGAACTTATTTCTTAGGCATGTTGTGAGCATTAAAGCAGTTAATCCATGTAAAATGCTTAGAACAGTGCCCAGCATATTGTAAGTGCCCAACAGTGATAGTTAATATTTGTTTAATAAAAATAAATAATAATAATAGTAATTACTGCTGAAGGGGCTTGAAAACCAAAGCAGTCCTGCCTCAGCCCGTACTTCTAGCACATAATAGGAAATTAATAAACATTTTCAGGGAATGATCCTGGAAACCTCCATCTAATCTCCCCACATTGTTGTGTTCCATCTACTCATAAATTCTGTTTCTTGGCCAACAGAGGCAGAAAGTATGAACCCATGTTACCGTCACCTTGTCCTTGTGCTTCACATGCTGCCTTTTTGTGGTGATGTCATTGACTTCTTCATAGACGTCTTATGAAAGGGAGACTCAGCTGTCATAGGCATTCTCCAAAGAAGCTGGTCTGGAGGAAGCTGCTATGAGCACAAGAAAGGGCAGCCACAGCTGATCCAGTTCGGGTCAATTCATTGCTCTGACTGGGGTGGGGGAACATTAGTTGGTCTGAAGCTGAGCATAAACCTCATGGATCTGCTGTTTGCTCCGGCTCAATGCTCTTCCTCTCTTCATTCAGGCTTTTCTCAGTTATCACCTCCCAAGAGACGCTCTCTGAAACATCTCCCCTAACATTCTGCATCCGCTATCCTGCTTTGTTTTTCTTCATAGAATTTTACATGACATTTGCTCATTAGTTTATCATCTGCCTCCTTCCCAAGGGAAAGGCAGGGAGACTTGCCTATTTTGTTCTCTATTGAGCCTAGAACAGTGCCTGACACATACATAGGCGGTTGCTCAAGAAATATTTGATCAGTGAATGAATGAAGCAAAGGTCCTCCCCTGGCAGAGGTGACCGCCAGCAGGCTGGGCAGACTGCAGAATTGACACCCTTCTGCCAAATGACTTTTTTCAAGCCCAGGAGGATGGGCTGGGCTGGGCTGGGCTGGGCTGTAGGGCAAAGGGAACCTGCAAACCCAGGTCCCAACCCAGTTCTTTCTGATGGATGGTAAGACTCTGACTGCCTTTCATCTGGAAAACACACTCAGTGACATTCCATCATTCAATTAGAAAGTTAAAGAGTTGCAACAAAATTAATTTGCTTATCACCAGGGAAATTAATATGTCTGCAAATAAATTCTACCCCTGCAGCCCAGTTTCAGGTGGTTGATACATCTGATGTGTTGGCAGCAGTGAGAACAAAGAGGAGAGTGCTGGGAAAACTAGAATCTAGCTGGAAGGGAAGATTCAGCAAAGGTAAAAAAATTTTTTAAAAACAAAAACAAAAAATATACTACCACCAATAAGGACAGCAACCACTGCTGTCTGAGTCTGTGTCTGTAATGTCTTCTCCAAAATGGGCAAATGATTATGATTTAAGGAACTAAAATGCAGGCTATCCAGTTAACATCTCATTCTCAAGACCAGAATTCAGATATTAATTGTATCCCCAAACGACTTGAGTTCTGTCATTTAGCACAGTGTTTCAGAGTATGGGCTTTGCAATTAGACAAGCCACTTACTAGCTGTGTGACCTAGATATATACTAACTTCTCTGATCCTTGAGTTCCTCACCTGTAAAATAGGGATAATAAACTTAATCTCCTGGATTGTTGAAATAATGTATAATTGTACATAAAGCAGAGTAGGTGCTCAATACATGAAATATACTTTTATTATTATATTAATACCAATAAATATCAGGAATGTTAAAAATAACAATGTCAGTAACAAACATAAAAGATAATTATCTTGAGTTTATAAAGGGAGATGGTACATATCAAAACACAGAGTAGGTCTGGCAAGAAATCTCATCAGGACCTCTACTTCTCCTGGAACTTTCCTCAGAGCCCTTCCATTCAAGACCCAATATGACATTTCTGTTCTAAGGGGACACAGTGAGATGGCCTAGAATGATCCCTAAGAGATGAATGAATTCCATGTGACACATTCAGTGACCCAAACACCCAATCCAAATCTCCCCTCTACTCTTATACCCAACTCCCACTCCATCCACCTCCCTCCAAACACACAGAAAGTGTATGCAATAAAAAAGGAAGGAAGTGACTTAGGAAAGCAGCCAGGGAGACAAGAGTAAGAGACTGGAGGTCTAGACAAAATTGCTCTCAAATCCAAAGTGAAAGTGAGGAGCCAGGCCAGACAAGATGGGACAGAGAAGGACAATGGGTGGGGTGAGCCCACTGCACTCTAATGAGCCTCCATCATGGTGATTCGATGGAATGGGCAAGTCCTCTTGCCACTTTCCCTTTTGTAATATTACTGTTTCCCTGGAATCACTAGCAATTAAAGGGCGTCATGATTGCCTGAGGGACAAGAGTAAAGAATGAGCTGGAAAAGGCATCCTATTCCATCCGGGAGAAATATAATCCCAAGGAAAGAGAGATTAAAATATGGCTACTAAAGGAAACCCAAGTCATGTCAGAGGCAAAATAACTGATGATGGAGTTTTTAAAAAAATGGTCAGTCCAAAGCTAGCAAGTTTGGGGGGATTTACAGAAAAGCAGAAGTCGGAATCAAGCTCCCTTTCTCCCTAGCCCAGAATCCAAGCATGAATTTTTGCTGGCTGTATGCACCAAACAAGTTATCATAAGCAATTTAGCAACCAGTCAAGCAAAGATAAATGGACTTACTGTTCCTTTTTTACTAAATTCTTCAGCCTAACATCTTTCACTGCACAATGATTCACATGGACAATAGGGAACCTCCCTTACTTTGCTACCTTGAGTCTCCTGGGAAGAAGGGGACCAGGACGTGGGCTGGTAAACTTCTATGCTTAAGTGCAAGGCTATGGTGGCACGCAATGCCATCAGGAAGACTGCACCAGGTGACACTGGCACAGTCGCTATTCATTCACAGCTGCGGGCGGGTTTATCCAGGGCACCAATTATCTAATTGCTGCTAATGTTCCGTCTATGTACTCAGCTGCAAATTTGCAAGATGGGGCCTGACTCACAAGAAGGGGATAATAATGGGAAATATATTTCCATTTGAAAATTCATGAATAAGCAGCAAGAGCCCTGTTTATTAAAATTTAGATGCAGATAAACAATGAGTATAGTTCCAGGAAAAACTGCAGGGTTTCCACAGTTACAGAAAAACCAGCCCTTTTGTCAACACTCCATTGTTCTATTTATACCTTGGGAGATATTGCACCGAGTTTCTATAAATACAGTGGAAACTCATTCATCTCAACCCCTCTCACGTGGAAAGTCTCAACGTTCTCAGCAATAAAAGAACAGCCTCCTGAGTGTATCTGACGTTGGGCCTCAAGACTGCCATAGGCAAATCCTTCCTAATATAAGGGATAAAGCAGAACAGGTTTGGATTGGGCGGGGCAGGGGGAGGGGAAGCAACAGGCCTTCTATTCTGGTCGCTGAAATAGACATGAAGCAGACACATCCTCACCAGCTCTCAGCCCCGGCGTGTTAAGAATCTCAATGATTAAAAGCAGAGGAAACAAACTGGCCAAGGCATCTCCACCCCTGCTCGGGATGGGAGCTCATCAGTGACACTCATTTATACATTTTTTTAATGTGACTGTCCTCCTCTGTGACTATTAGGCCCCTCTCTCCTATTATACTACAAACCTTCATCGTGGCAATCTTGAAATCTACTTCTCTGATCCTCCCACCCCCAAAGTACCCAGCTCTACACTTTGTACCGCCCTGTGTTAATCAGAGAGAGTCTGGCTCAGTGAAGGTCTTCTGATCCCAAACAGCCCAAAGAAACACCCCTATAGCAGAATGTAATTGTGCTGTCCCCACATACAATTAATATTTATAAGAATATCACATTTTTAAGTGTTTTACCATGTGGCAGGCACTGTGTAAATTACTTTCCAAACAAAAATCTAATCATCCCACCAGCTAAGTGAGGCAGTCCCATTACTCTTTTTTTAAACACTAAAACAGGAAGCAATAAGGTACATCGCCTAGACACACAGCGAGTAAGTACCAGGGCCAGGACTTGAACCCAGAGCTATCTAAAACTAGGATATATGCTCTTAGCCACTACATCATGCAATTTTTCTGCTTCTTAGATCCAAACTCACACTGCTCCTTTTTGTGGATAAGCCCCTGAGCGGCCTGTCCTATGCCATGGCTCAGACAGATCTTCCTTCTATTAACTCATTACTTTCACCGCTACACACATACACACACACATACACACACACACACACACACACACACACACACACACACACAGCTTTAGTCTCTCTCTCCATAATTCCTCGTTTACAATAGCTGACCCTACATCCACAGCAATTTTCCATGTGCCCACACTAATCTGTCTCATGTTCAGGGAAAATAATCATTTTATATAAGAGATATATAGTAGATATATATATATACACATACATATATATAAAAATAAAATGCATGTACGTATGTATGTGTGTCAGTTTCTTGTCAGTGTCTCCACACAGGTAAGGTAAAATTATCTGTAGAGAAATGGGACTACCCCAGAAATGGGGCCCTGATGTATATGCTACACTCTTCGCCAGCTGACATACCATATGCTGCAGTGGAACCAGAATCATTAAAGGGATTTACACGTACAGAATTTTAATACAAGTGGCATCCTTCAGTGGTCTATCTCTCTAGAAACTCTAGTCCCTGAACATTTCACAAGTTTCAGAGCGAAAGTAGAAGAAGCTGAAGCAAGAAGTAATGGCAGGGAGGGTCTCCAGGGAGCGAAGGAGACACTTTATACTTCACTCATCAACAAGACAGCAGCTGTGTCAGAAGGTAGGGCAGGGGTTTGGGGAGCCAGCTGGCAGGCTCATCCAGAAATCTGTGCCCTGTTCATTGGAGGGAGATTTGCCTCCATGGTCTTATTTTGCAGATGGTAGGGAAAGTTCCAGCCTTTTGATTTGGGCCCAGCACCCCTACAGATAGAGGAGATGGCCAGGTATGAGTTCAAATACCAG
The DNA here is from genome assembly GCF_965194825.1 of Balaenoptera physalus. Classification (NCBI taxonomy): domain Eukaryota; kingdom Metazoa; phylum Chordata; class Mammalia; order Artiodactyla; family Balaenopteridae; genus Balaenoptera; species Balaenoptera physalus. The sequence continues at coordinate 47,158,619 of NC_138893.1, forward strand.
TGGTCCTGAAAAAGTCATATTCCCAAAAGTTCTCTCCTTCACTTACTGGATTATTCATGCATCCATTTAACAAATTCTTCAACACCTGCTCGACTAGACACTGGACCAGCTCAAACAAGTATACGCTCCCTAAACAGAGTTTTGCTTAACCAACCTGCTGGATTAACTGCTGTTCTCCATTGCTTCTGCTGCCCACCTCGTGCAACTCCTACCAACTGAGTCACATGTTATTCCCCCCAAGCACTGCTTCTCCCACCAGCCGAGGTATGTGTTCGCAAGAGCTAATTGTGTTTTGTTCTCAAGCCTGTGTATAGTTGTCATACTTGTTATTATAAGTATATTATTTAAATAGTATGTAAAACAACAGAAAATAGTACAAAAAATCCATGTTTCCATAAATACTTATCTGAATGTTTTGCAAGACTTGATAACCGTGAATCACTAAAAAAAAATACAGTTTAATAAGAAAATTAGGAAACAACATGGCCGGCCAATTAAGATTAGCTATAGGCAGCTGCTAGTTTAAAAAAAAAAAAATACAGTTTAATTATGTGTGAGCAGGAAAAGAATAAAATACTGGGTGTGAGGAAGAATCTACAATCTTTGAATGGCTTTCCCAATGTCTTCCTACTTCATGAAAAACAAAAATCAGAAACTGGAAATTATAAATAATGTATTACAGGTATTATTTCAAAGAGAAAGACGATCTAGAGCTCTAATCAGCAGAATATGGAAAGAAAAGACAGAGCCTACCTATATCAAAAAATGGGTCAATGAACATACATCGCTCAGTTTTCAGTTCAAATAATATATTCAGAATATGTATGTACATTATTTTTTGTGATTCACCCAAATGCCAGGCAAATTTTTCAATTGCCGGCAACTGGTCTCCATTGTAAGATACAAATAACCACAATCCAGTGAGTCATGGGCTGTTATAGAGGCATGAGGAGTTGGGGAGGGAGAGGGGGAAGGCGGAGCATCTCAACCAGGCTTGTGGTGAGGAGGAGGGAAAGAGGAAAAGGAAAAAAACCTTCAGGGAGAAGGAACATATGTGTATAGTCTTGAAGAAGAAGAAAGAGGTAGGAAGGCAAAGTAGGAGCAAAGGGAAATTCCGAGCACACAGTGCAGCGTCTGTAAAGGCACATGGTGCATTTGTGGGTCTCCAAATGAGTTGGTACGGCTGGAACCCTGAACAAATGGTGGTGAAGGTGATTCCTTCCACGATGATTTGCACACTTGTTGTTTGCCAGGGACCATACTAGGATCTGCACTCATAGGACATACTTACTGTCTTGCTGCTCTATGGAGAAGTGGGTCCATAACACTGTACAAAGCTTTTTCATACACACTCTCCAGAAAGCCGATCCTCAGAAGGTTGGAACTGGGTCCGCCTCTGCTTTGGTATCCCCACCACCATCTCCACCTTACCTCTAGCTTCCAACCCAATGCAGGGCACAAAGTTATTTCTCAGGAAGTATAATGAAAGTGAACTGGGACAGGCTATCAGATCTGATCAACAACAAATTCACACTAGCCAAAAGGACCCAGAGTTGAAAATAACCATGTTATTTTCCTTCCTGTTGGTGCTATTTCTTTCTAAACTGAAATGCTTATCCAACCACCTAAATGCCACTGAAATAGGTGGTAGATTAGGTTATCTGATATACCTCTACATCCTCCAACAAATTTCCTAGTAATCACAGTGGCTGCTATTTTTTCCAGCTAGTTGCTGACAACGTTTCAAAATGAATCCTCCTACACTCTTATTTTTACCCTCAACTAGCTGACTTTAATGGTATAGGTTCAGAGCCCAGATGGAGTTGAAAATCTCTTTAATTTCTTTCAGAAGTGAGCTTTGGTAGAAAGTAGCTCCATCAGGCTACTCTTAAACAGTTTGTTTTCACTCTCTGCCTGCCCTGGCCCCCAACCCTTATCCTTTAATCTAAGCTACTATTCCATTGGCTTTCTTGAGAGTTCAGCTTCTAAATAAAGAGACCAAAATTTCCCTTGGTCTTTGGGATGACCTTTGTTTTAAAAGGTCAGGAAAATCTAAACTCGTGTAAAATCAATCAACATGAAGTTTTCTCTCCTTTAACATTAATGAACTGGATCACTTGAAGGTAAGCTTGGTAAGCATTTTGTTTACCAGTACATCCCCAATGGCAAGCAAAAGATACGGCAAGAAGTAGGGGCTCAGTAAAGAGAAACTGGATGAATGGTAATCCTCACAACAGCCTGGCAGGGTGAGCAAGGTGGATGTTGTTCCAGTTGAGGATAGACTCATTAAGCTTAAGTAGTTTGCTTAGGGTCACTTGGGACTCCATCAACATTTGTCTAGAGCCATTTTACTAGACCATGTACCCGCATGTACCAGCATGTGGCAGCAATAGAACAGGAAGACTTTGCTTCTGTAGAGCTAAAATCAGGCCCCCAAGTCCAGTCCAAGGTCCACTGCTCTTAAGGTGGAAATGCAGACAGTGGAAAAGTGGTGTTCTTGGAAACACCACTTAAAACTGAAACCTGTAACAGAGCTCTGCAGGGAAAGGGAAGGGAGCATGATGGAGGCTGCAGAAACATTGTGAAAACACAGTGTGTTTCCGCTCTGCCCAAGTAGAAGAGTCCACGCAGACTCCAGAAGACTGTGGACACGAAGTATCTGCAAACAACTGTCCAGGGGCCAAATCTGACCCTTCATCTGTTTTTGTAAATTAAGTTTTATTGGAGCAAAGGCTCACCCATGCATGTAAATATTGTATATGGCGGCTTTCACACTACAACAGCAAAGTCAAGTAGTTTACCCTATAGCCTCCAAAACCAAAAATCTTTACTCTCTGCCTTTTTACAGAAAAAGTTTGCCAACTCCTGGTGTAGACTCATGAAGTGACAACCTAAGAATCAACAGCAGCAGCAGAAATGAAATAAAGTACTACGGATGTTCAAAGAGCTGGAAGGATCTTTTTTTATACCCAATACCAAAAAAAATCCACAAAACCAATTACCTCAGCACTTGATACCTTGATACTTAGAAGCCTCTTGTCAATAACATCTACTCTTCCCTGAACTTCTGAATCAGACACCTACTCCCTTCATACCATACTATATTTAGGATTAGCAATCAGTGGAAAAGCTATAGAAAACAAACTTTTTTTTACTGTATTTTAAAAGAAAAGTGCACACTGAATGCAGTGCTACAATAAATGGAAACTCAGCATGCCTTGTAAAATGGTCTAGATCTCATTAAATGATTTCTTGGCTATTATCCTTTGGGCTCACCAATGGATCTGAATGGACTCTCCAGTGAAAGTGGAATGTTTAAGACGCTACTCTTTTGAAAGGAAATAGCATATTGGAATCAAAAAAGACGAAGACAGTTGTTAGGAAAACTGATTTCAAATTAAGAGCGTCATTTTCTATCTTTAGGTTTTGACACTGATATTCCCTTGCAAATCTCTTAACCCTCGCTATGTCTTACTTTCTTACAAGTACCAAATGGAGAAAATCATATCCATCTCCTACCCCTTATCTGCCTCCTCCTAACCAGGGATTTGGAAGGATGTATAAGACAGCATCCTTTCATTCATTCACTGTGAGCTTTTTAAAAGACCTTCGCAGGTAAATCCTCAACACTGTTACGTGTATGCTCTCCAAGCCCAGGTTGTTTTCAAGGGAGGTGCAACTCAGCAAATACGAACATGGCACAGTAGAACAAAAGCCAGGGATTCAAGGGCAAATGACCTATTAACTTGTCTCCCACCTTATTCACGTATGGCAACACAAGATGAAAACTCTCTGTGGATTAAATTCTGGTAAATTCTAAGAGAGGAACTTCAACATCTTCATCCTCCAAAGGCTAAGCAACTGTTGCTTTCTATCAGGATGAATAACTTTTTCTGGAAATTGGGATGGAAAGTCAAAGAGTTAAATCACTTTCTCCAGCCTTAAAGAGCTTGAATTGCGGTTGGCTGTGAGATCCAATAGGTCCTTGTCTCTGATAGCCACATCCTTTGCTGCAGTCCAGGCTAAGACGAAGTCTCTGCTGTTATTCTAGGCATGGGGCTGATAGTGTGGAACAGAGAGCTCCTAAGGCCACAGGACCACAGAGTCCTACCTCAAGACAGCCAGCATCAGCTGGTATCACCTTGATCTGAACTTCTCCCTCTCTCTCCCTCTCTCCCCCATCTCTGTCTCTGTGTGTGTTTGTGTGTGTGTCTCTCTCTCTGGTCTGGCCAACACCCCTTCCTTTTGGAAACTGTTCCTTTCACTCCATTTTATTCTGATAAGGCTGTCCATCAGAGAGTCTGACTCCTCAAGCTGACAGATAATTGGTCCAGAAGCGGGGTGGACACATGAACCAAGCAGGGGCAACTTTTTGATAAACAAAAATAAGAACGGAGAGAAGGACAAAGAGGGGAAGGAGAAAAGAGACTGACTCTCCTTCAGTCAATGCAAGTTCTAAACTTCCATCTTTACCACCACATGGAGAGTGCCTCCTGGAAAACGAAGCTGACAATGAGGAAAGCAGACTTGGAAGTGGAGAGAGAAAAAGACAGACTCAATCACACTGAGCCTCTAGATCCAGCCACAACTGAAGGCCACATCTATGCAGGACCCCTTAGTTAAGGTTTAGTTAAATTTTTTGTTTGGTTAAATGTTTTGGCTTAAACTAATTTGAGTTTACTTTCTGTCACTTGCACCCAAAGCTTCCTGACCAGTACAGTGAATGTCTATCTCAGGCCATCCCATTTACCTTCACAAAGTGATCAAGGGATAGAATGTGGATGGCTCAGGGCAAACCATCCCACCGCGAAATCACAGCTCAACATCTGCCCAACCACTAATGCATCTGAAGCAGTGCTTTGAGTTTGTTCTGTTCTGTGGCATGTTATGTTTGCAATTTTTCAACAGCCTCTTGAATGGGTATCTAATACACTTTTATTTAGAACTGGGTGAGAAAATAATTCATAAGTATCTCAGAATATATTACTTCTAGAATAAAGCTCACTTTGCATCCAGAAGCAATTACCCTAATGAGTAACAGTAAATCATCCATTCTTTAAAATCATGTGTATTTTTAAAATCTATTAGCTCTTATTATTTTCTGACAATCAAGAATTTCCTGATTATCTTTGTTATCTATTTTTCCTGATTATAACTTTTTAATACTTTGTACTCAAATTCTTAAAACCTTTAAACTGATGTGAGAGACTCCCATATTAAAGACCTCTTCTCCTCCTCCTACCTGATATCCACAAGCACCCTGCCTTCCAGAAAAACTGGTCCACTTTATCCCAGACTATCACATTCCTGTTTCTTCGAATCTGAACAGGCAGTTCTCTTGACCCACTCATCTCCCATTCACTCATCTAGAGATCTCAATACTAGCTTCTCTTCAAGGGTCAGTCAGGTCCCATCTCATCTTTGGAACAGTACTAGACATCCTAGCTCAGTTAACGCTCTCCTCTCTGAGTTTGTACCTGTTTGCTATTTGATATATACTTGGTAGCATACTGATCCATGTTCAGGATTGGTTCTACAGCCTTGAGGAGGCTCCTGAGTAAAAGATTTCCCCATACACCGCCATGACCTTCCTTCAGGAGCTCTGCACACATGTCCAGTGGTGATAATGATGATGGTGGTGACCAGGCAATCAGAGACTCAAGCGAAAGCCCGAAGTATTCAGTCTGTGAGAAGTTGGTGGTCCAGGTTTTTATCCTTTTATACCTATACCCTTGGGCCTTTTCTATGCAAAGGGGTCCCAGGAACCAGTGATTCAGGCACTCAAGAAGCAAACTGATTCTAAGGAGCAAGACGGAGTCACACAGGGTAAGCATTCAATAGGCATTTGTTCGATGAGGAGTCTAATTAGATTCCCTTATAGTGAAATCACTCCTCTTTCTTCCTAAAAGGCTCGTATTTAATTTGTGAGAGCTGATACACAGGCGTGTGTATGTGTACCTGTGCTAAACAGAATGACCAGCAATAGGCTGAACCACGGGAGTGACAGTGAAAGGCCTGTTGACTATCAAAAGCAAAACAAAACCCTAAAAATGATCACCCAGGAATTTGCACGTACGGAATTTGTTCTGTGCTCAAAGTCATGTGTGGAAGCATACATAGGCTGTGTGGACACAACTTTGAGATGTCCTGCGGGTTGTTATTTGTAGAAAGAGACTAAAAGGAAATTTCCTACAAAGCAGGAAACCTAGGTCTTAGATCCCAGTCTGATCACTGGTTCAGTACGACTTTGCATAAGCCAGGAAACTCTGACCCTCAGATTTTCATCTTTAAAATGGGGCTACTAATGCCTGCCCTGCTCCACAAGAGTGTTGTGCAAAGGAAAGGAGGAAGTGCCTTGAGAAAACAAAAGTGCTACATAATGGACTTGCATGGTCATGGGATGCTCCAATTAATGGTCCTCATGCAAACCTCCTCCCCCGAACTCGAGGTAACAGTGCACAAAACCCTTTAAAAGTTGCCCTCCGTTAAAGCACAATGGAGGCAGGCAGCAGGCAGCATCGGGTGTACTGGGCTTTAATTGTGGGTGACGGAATTAAACTACAGGCAGGATCATGAATATGCTGAATGGCATCATTTAACTAGACCCTTCACTTAGATGCACTAATGGGGCTATAGATCAACTACTATGTCACAGAGAGTGTCCTGGATGCATTTTAAAATTAACTATTCATAGGGGATCCTTTTTGATGCTTATTTACATGTTGGCGGCTTAGCACCCGGCGATGCACCTGTTCTCTTTGAATAGCCCCCTTGTCATGTAAAGCCTGAAACACCTGTGAACATTTTAACTGGCTTGGGTAGCAGCCCTGTGATCATCTGCAAACATGCTCGGATCAAAGCCCATATCCTAAAACGACGAAGGAAGAAAACACGCCTTATCCTGGAATCAGCACATAGGCAAAGCCCACCACCAGGAAAAGCTCTCTGTGACATAAAAACAAATGGCCAACAAGACCTAGGCAATCTGGCCAAAACAAACTTTTACCAGGAAGGACATCAGTGCACCAGACTCTTTCCTTGTCCAAATCTATATATGATAGTCAATCTCTCCTGAGAAATCAGTGCTTGGTTGTGTGCTAAGGAGAGGTATGCTCCCATAATCTCTCATCAATCTGCACCTAGCCTTCAATTCGATTCAACAATTGATGGCTCAGCCCCTATTGTGCGTTCAAACCCGTGCGAGTCGAGGGTCATATGTTTAAATGGTATAACGGGTGTTTGAACAAGGATATTCACTGAAGCTCTGTTTACTATATTTAAAATCTGTAAACAACATGGACATCCACTAATGGATATCTTCTTAAATAAATTTTAGTGCAGCCATTCAATGGAGTATTATGCACAAACAAAAAAGAATGAAATAGGACTTCCCTGGTGGTGCAGTGGTTAAGAATCCCCCTGCCAATACAGGGGTCATGGGTTCAAGCCCTGATCCAGGAAGATCCCACATGTCACGGAGCAACTAAGCCTGCGAGCCACAACTACTGAGCCTACACGCCACAACTACTGAAGCCCATGCGCCTAGAGCCTGTGCTCTGCAACAAGAGAAGCCACCACAATGAGAAGCCTGTGCACCGCAATGAAGAGTAGCCCCCGCTCGCTGCAACTAGAGAAAGCCCGTGTGCAGCAACGAAGACCCAACGCAGCCAAAAATAAATAAATTTATTAAAAAAAAAAAAAAGAATGAAGTAGATTTGTATGTAAGGATCTGCAAAGATATTCAATTAGAAGTGAACAAAGGCAGTACACAGTAGAATGTACAATAGGATCTTATTCTATATATATATACACACACACATATGTCACTATAACTCTGTATGCATATGATCATACATGTATAGAAGAAAGCTGAGGGCGACATGTCCTAAATACATATCACTATGTACAGTGATGGGTATTACCTACATTTATTGTGGTGACCATTTCACAATATATACAAATATCAAATCATTATGTTGTACCCCCGAAACTAATATACAGTTGACCTTTGAACAATAAGGGGGTTAATCTGGGTTCAGTCAGTCCTCTCTGTCAATGGTTCCTCTTCATCCTCAGAGTCAACCAATCACAGACTGTGTAGTACTGTAGTACTGAACAGTATCTGCAGATAAGTGGACCCGGGGAAGTTCAAACCCTCATTGTTCAAGGGTCAATGTAATGTTATATGTCAATTATATCTCAATTTTTAAAAATGGTGTACTAGACCCTCTTCCCTTTAGTATCATAACCATTCCCCTGGTATCCATCACCTAAGCTCCCTAACACTCCAGCAAATAAGAAACCACAAATACACTCTGAGGGACACACACACATGCGTGCACACACGCACACATTTGGAAGACTGAAAGGGCAGGTGTGAATGATAATACCTTCCCTCTTCCCTCTACTGGGTTTACAACACTTCTTTTCCTCGTTAATTCCTCACTAAAAGACTGAATTTGTTCAAGCTCTTCCTAAAAGTGAAAATATCTTTGGGAAGGTCCTGCAGAGAGCATATGATTTCTAGTAAAACTTTAAAAAGAACCACAATGATAAAATTCCAGTAAACAAAGCTGATCTGAATGTCCCAGACCACTTCTTATAACGAAGTTTGACGTGACTCACCAGGAGGGCTTCCTTCATAGCTCCAAATCATTCCTACTTTCACTGAAATTTACCGAGCTCTGATGATGACTGCATATTCAGTATTTTCCCAAAATACAGAAAAGTTCCTTGAACTTTTATAGCTATGTATTTTATAAAGTTTTAAAGCTAATAAAATAAAAGTTACATTTACAGAGGACCTACTGTTTTTCAAGCATTACACTAGGCACTTATATCAATGACCTCATTTAATTATCACAAGACAGAGGTGTCTTAGGTGCAGAACCTAGGTCTCTGAAAACTGAGATTTGCATGCAGGAGGATTTTTGTGGGGGAGTAGGGGGGAGGCTCAAGATAAACACTCGTGGGGAAGTGAAGGCTGTAGGACCAGGCAGAGGGAAATGAAGTCTCCCTCTCTGTGAAGGCAGAGGGATGATGCAGCCACAATAGAGGCCTCAACCCATCCATGGGAGCTCTGGAATTATCCGGCCTTACAGCAAAATGGCCAGGCCATTACACCTTTGACATGGACACAGGCTGCCTCCAGGGAGTGGGCATGACCTTGAGCTAGGCAGCTCTCTTAGGCTGAGGGCAATTCCTAGGAAGGACTCAGCTGCCAACACTCCCAGCAGCTACGGGGATGAAGGCTCATCCTGAAAGGGTAGATCTTCACGATGCAGCGCAGCACCTAATGCACGTGCTATGATAAAATCCATGTTCCAGAAATGAGGGCACGGCAACAGAGAAGTTAAGTCACTAGCCAAAGGTAAGCTGAGAGGCAGGACTCCTTCCTCCAAAACTCCTTCCCTAATGCCATGCTGCCTTCTCAAACGGAGTACCTACCCACTTGGGGCATCTGCCTCGGAGAAGGGTAGTTTCTGGTCTACATCTCACCCTTCAAATTTGGACTTTTAGGCTGATAAGCATATCCATTTGCCCACCAAGAGGAAGGGGAGAAAAGAATTCTTGAATCTGATGGTAAAAGGAATCTATCAAGCAGAATACATCTGTCACAAACACAGGAGAGGGGCTTTGAGAACAAACACACAGGTAACTAAGGCTCTGTTGCTTTGTACTCACTTTGGCTATCTTGTGCCTGGCACAGAAACTCTGTTCATCCTACTTATACTGTGGGTCTTACTGAAAGAGGTTTGGTTTCAAATGGATGCTTAAAATTCCATTTATTCTATTCCATTTCTACTCTCCAGGTCCTATAATAAACTATCAAAACTAGAAGCTATATATGATAAATTGGATGAGAGAGGAATGCACATTTTGGCACATGGAAGAAAAGAAAAAGAGGGAGGAGAGAAGAAAGGTGACTAAAAGAATCTCCTCTGTGCATAAGGCATCAAATTTCAGATGCATCGATTTAGTTATTCTTTTTTTTTTTTTTTAATTATTTATTTATTTATTTATGGCTGTGTTGGGTCTTTGTTTCTGTGCGAGGGCTTTCTCTAGTTGCGGCAAGCGGGGGCCACTCTTCATCGCAATGCGCGGGCCTCTCAGTATCGCGGCCTCTCTTGTTGCGGAGCACAGGCTCCAGATGCGCAGGCTCAGTAATTGTGGCTCACGGGCCTAGTTGCTCTGCGGCATGTGGGATCTTCCCAGACCAGGGCTTGAACCCGTATCCCCTGCATTGGCAGGAAGATTCTCAACTGCTGCGCCACCAGGGAAGCCCCGATTTAGTTATTCTTAAAGGCTCAGTTTCCCCTGTTGTTAAATGGAGAACAATGATACACAAGCCTCAGGGGGTCAGTGTGACGATTCAATGAGATTGTGAACATTCCGTGCTTAGCGCTGGGAATATACAGCATGAGCACTTACTAAACGTCAGCTCTTGGTTATTACTGTCAGGTTTGTTACCATAATCATCAGCACTCTCCCAATAGCCAACTGTAGCAGAAAAAGTCAGAATGAACCAAAGTGCAGTACATGAGTTCGGTTTTTCTGAAATTTCTGGGAAGTATGTTGGCTTAAAATGACTTTGCTTTCCTATCTTTAGAGATGCCCCCCAAAATGGCAGGTCCTTCTCAAAATTTTCCACCCTCTCTTGCGTTTCACAGCTCATGGTGTGGCCGGCTGAAATGACAGAAGCTCACCCTCACTGCCTGTGCGTAAACCTCACACACTCAGCGAGGGCACAGTCACTTCCGACCTGTGCACTGGAGCTCAGCCGACCTGCCTTTGCTTCCTGGCTTCATTAGTTAAGGATAAGGCAGGAATGAATTGGTGTTTTCTCTTCTGATGGAAAAAGCAAGGGTCCTGGATCTGCCAGCCCCACAGAGACTATCTTACGGTTGTTAAAACTATTTGTGCGGCTTCCCTGATGGTGCAGTGGTTGAGAATCTGCCTGCCAATGCAGGGGACACGGGTTCGAGCCCTGGTCTGGGAAGATCCCACACGCTGCAGAGCAACTAGGCCCATGAGCCACAATTACTGAGCCTGCGCGTCTGGAGCCTGTGCTCCGCAACAAGAGAGGCCGCGATAGTGAGAGGCCCGCGCACCGCGATGAAGAGTGGTCCCCGCTTGCCGCAACTAGAGAAAGCCCTCGCACAGAAACGAAGACTCAACACAGCCAAAAATAAATAAATAAATAAATAATTTTTTTAAAAAAACTATTTGTGAATCCCCTAAGAATAGCAAGCCTTGAAGCCCAGGTGTCTCAGAGAGGGTTCATTGCATGAGGAATACCCTTGGGGTAGACCAGTGTTTCTAAGTGGGTGGTCCCCAGGTGATCTCCATCTAAATCACCCTGGTAGCTTGTTTAAAATGCAGATTCCCAGGACCGAGTCAGAATCTTTAGGGTGGAGGTGGGAAGCTACATATTTAAACAGATTTCAAGATGATTCTGCTTCACCTACAGTTTGAAGGCCCCTAGAATACAGTCATGCTTTTCTTTACAGCCTACATCACCAGACTTGGTCATCACAATTGTTTTTAACTTCCCTAATCCCTGCCTCCATAGGTCCCAAATATTTACTCAGTGGTCAGCAAATCCTTATTTTACACTTGAAAATGTGTAGTCTATTAATGTCCCTGGGGTTTCCTGATCCATGGAGAGAGGTTCCATTTTCTCAGGTAAAGTGTAAGCTTGCCAAGAACAAGAATGACAACTCATTCAACAAATATGGGGCGTCCGAAAAACAATAAAAAAAAAAATGGGGCACCCAAATATGCGTGCCCATCCCTCTACAGGTGCCATAAGGTATAAAAACGTCTAGCCATGGGCCAACTTTTCAGGAGTTCATTGTGTATACACACAAAACTCCATCCATGGTGTGCCCTAAGGCCTCAGAGACACTTTGCATCAACAGCTACCCTTGACCGCTGAAGCACCTGTAATCCAGACCTGGGGCTGAAGGCCAATGTCCAGGTTTCTTTTCTCTGCTGCTATGGACACAGACCTACCCCCTGCCATTCATCTTTCCCTCTGTTCTTTCTCCCCAAGGCCTCCCATATCCTCTACTCCCCCACGCTTCCTCAAATGACGAGAAAGGCAGATGAAGGCTCAATTCCCTCTCCAGATCCATGCTGAGATGGTCCCATCTCAGAAAGATTGCCAGGTTGCTAAAAGACACCAGCCGCAAAAGCCAGTACCCAATCACCTGCCCTTAAATCAAGTCCTCATCGATTCAGAAATGTCTTCATGTGTCCACACCGCATGGTGAGAATTCAGACACTTGGCCCAAGCGGGAGGTCAAGTATAAAACAGAAGTCCAACACACACCATAGACCATTTAATTCACAAAAATGGACACACATGGAAACATCCCAAGCCATGCGGTACAGACATACATGGTGAAGGAAAGAGCAGCCAACTATTGTTACTGTAGCATCTACTCCATGTCTTAAGGAAGCAAAAGGAACAGAGATGTTATAAGAGAGAGGAGGAAAACCATGGGTGAGTGTTGTCCGAAAACCCAAGGTCAAATGCTCCAGACCAGACAAGGAAGAGGAAAACTAAATGGCCCAAGTGGGGAGGGGGATGAGTCAGGAAACACTTCCTAGAGGATGTGATGTAAAGCCAGTCCTGCTTTTTTTCTCTTTTATTGGTACTGATCCCGCAGAGCCTTCTCTATTTCTGTTTCTTTTAATAATATTTTTTTTAGTTTTCCAAACCCACCCAAAACAGCTTCTTCCAACCCTCCCACCCTAGTCGTTTTCACTCCTCCCACTACCACTCCCATCAGAGCCTGGCTGCTAATACAGTGGGTCAGCCCTAGTCTGACAGGTCCAGGGGTCCCCCTGTCACTGTGGATGGAATTCCTCCATTTGGTTGCTATGACACAATGGAGCTAGGACTCTCCAGCCTTGTTACCATGGAATCCTTCCTTCTCCATCCTTTACCGCATGTCAGGAGGGCACAGCACTGCAGGATAAGCTGCCCACAGGCTGCTGGCCAAGCCCATCCCCCTGGACACTGTCCTAAAGGACACAGTGGTCGAAGCCAGCTGCAGTCACACACCTGAACCAAGGCAGTCTGCGGAAGAGTTTTCCAGCAGACCCCTCCAAAGATTAACTGCGTAGAAACAGCCTTTTAAGATCTGTATCTGAAAAACGAAGTACTCGGAACACATGTGGTGCTCTCTTTCGTAAAGGAACCATGGAGCCATTGGTAACAGAGGGGTACCCTTAGCACAATCCTGCCTGGCCCTGAGAGGCACAGTCAGGGGTCAGCAGTACCTGTTTGGAGCACGGATCACTGGGAAACACCTGTTGCCCGCCCACTACCCTGGAACCCAAGACCTTGCCTTCACTCAGTGTTCTCAGGATGATGAACAGGGGCAGCAGGAGGGACATGAAAGAAGAAAAGGCTTATCTCTGTACAGTGAGAATAAAGATAAAGCTTCCTGTTGCACAGACGCGCACAGCTCTGAACTAACATCCTGGGTTACATGAGGATCTGTCCAGCTCTGATGAGGGCAAAGCACCCCAGACAAGGTAACATGACACCTGGGTTCTATTCCTGCCTCAACCCTGTGATTTGGGCAAAGAATTTCTTCTTCGTGAGTCTCCCTCCTCATCCAAAAAGCATGGGGCCCTGAGCAGATCATCTCCCCGGGCCGCACCCAGGTAGCCAGACATCACTATTAGTCGGGGCTCCGGGGATGGGATTTCTGAGCCTGCCCTCCTCAGGGGAGCAAAGCAGCAGAAATCAGGCTACCGAGGACTGGATCCTCAAATCCACACCCCATGCCCTGCCCCAAGGAGTCCCAGGGTCCAGAGAAGGGCTTCATCACCAAGAACAGGCCCTTGTGGGTACTGCCACCCCGGGAGTAGATATATTTATAAGGGAATCTCTCACCTGCAGGCAAAGGATAAAAGATACTCCAGCCCTTCCTCAAAGTGCCAAAACTCAGAGCTGACCCAGGCACTGTAGCTACTCCTCATCAAACACCCTACATACTTTCCAAAGATCCTTTCCATTGGCTAGACAGCAACCAAACTGAAGAAGTCCAAAGAAACTTACCTGAAAACCAAAACATGCAGAAGGAGAGAACATGATGATGCCACACAGTAGAGGTATCTGCTCCAAATTTAACTCATGCAGCCACAGACCAGGTGGGAAGATACAGTTTGCAGAGGAATCAGTCCCCGCATCCTTTCTTCTCTGTTCAACACATCTAGGGAGTCCTGACCTGGAATTCCTCTTCTCCAGGCCTTCACTGACTGCATGCCTCACGCTGCAGCCCATCCACAAATGGCACTGGGCAGGGGAGCGTGGGTACAATGGTGAACCAGCTACCGAGGCCCTTACCTTACAGGTGTTATCATCCAGTGGGGAAGACTGACAAAAGAGAAAGAAATTAAATTCCAAGTCGTAATAAACCCTTGTGAGAGGGAAAAGGGTGTTATAATAAACAAAATAATTCTCTAGGGGAAAGGAGAGTTAGGGCAGGTCTCTCTGATGAGGTGACATTTAAGCTGAGATATGAAGAATGATATGGGGCCAGTCTCATGAATCGTGAGAAGATGGGAGTGTTCATGAAGCGCCAACAGTACGTGCGAAGGCCCTGAGGCATGAATGGTTAAAGACATAATTCAAGGAACTTCCAATCTGGATGAAGAGACAGATAGGCAAACAAACAGCCACAATTTCATAAGATAACAGAGAACAAAGTGAGCAGAACCAAAGTGAGCAGAGAAAGAGGTGCTGAAAGCCAAGTTGGCCAGGAGCTGGCTGATAGGGAGGGCTTCTCGGAGGAGGAGGTATCTGAGCTGAATCTTGAAGGATGAGTGGATTTTGCCAAAGCAGGAGAAACACAGAATGTACAAAGGGCTCGAGGTGTGAGGGACGTAGAGCTTTCCTGAACCACAAGCAGTTCCATTTACCTGGAGCCTCAGGTGGGAGGAAAGGAGTGACGGAAGGTGAAGCAAGAAACAGATAAAAGGTTCAAATCATGAAGGGCCTTGTGTGCCAAGGCAAGAAGAAGGAAGAAGGGGAACCAGAACTTGAGTCCCCTAAATGGGTGGAGCAACAGAACGTTAACTGGGTAACAGGTCACTCCCAGCTATGCTCAGAGCAGACGGCCCCTCTGCACTACACGTCCTCGCTTCCCCGGCACGCCTGCCTACCTGGAGGGGAGGGGGCTCATCTCCCAAGGGTCATACAGCACATGCCTTGGTGCGTTTCCTCGCTGCGGGGGACCCAGGGCCCTTCTGCCAAGGGCCGGCCTTGCCAGGGAGGTGGCGGGGGTCAGCACGTGGAGGGGCAGAAGCACGTGGGTGTGGAACAGCCGGTACCCAAGGATGCGTCAGAACCCCACCCACACCAGCTCTCTCAGAAAGGCTGGTAAGGGGGGGAATTCAAGAGAGACGGAGAACAAGAGAGGAGAGGGAAGGAGAGAGGAAGGAAAGAGGACAGAGAGGAGGAGAAAAGAGAAGGCGCAGGAGGACTGGAGCTGAGGCTGCCCTATGCACCCCCTAGGGTGGGAGAGCTCCGGCACCACTGGCTGCTTCTTTCAAGAAGAAAACAGAAGCGGTCCCCACCGCTGTGTTCCTGCCACTGGGAACTGCGGTGTGGCCTCTGCACATGCGCTGCTACTCTCCCTGCCCACGGCCTGCTGGCAGGTGCCTGAGTCTACGCGCTCTGATTCACAACGCCCTCTGCATCCGCCAAGCACGCAGCTTCTGTGCCACAGCCGAGTCCTGCCCCAACTCCCCCCCTACACACACACACACACACACACACACACACACACACACACACACACACACACACACACACACACACACACACAGCCTCTGCCTGGGCAGCTCCCCTTGGCCCTCCTGCCCCAGCCTCCATAGGCCCCCACTTCTTCCAAGGCCTCTCTGACCATTTCTGGGACTGTCCTAGGGGATCCAGACCCTGCTTCTAAAGGGCTCAATTGGTTAAGATTCCCAGACAAAATACAGTAGTTAAATATGAATTTCAGATAAACAACAAATTGATTTGTACTTTTACTTGCTAAATCTGGCAATGCTATGACTGACAGTTCAGGTATGCAAACCCTCTTGCTTTTGCTCCAAATTCCTCTCCGAAACTACAGATGATGAAGATGATGATGATGATAGCTAACATTTTTGAGCTGTTATGTACCAGGCACTGCGCAAAAAGAAGCACGTGCCTCATTTTAATCAAATCCTCACAACAACCCTATGAGATCAGTATTATTATTTTCCCCATTTTTCAGGTGAAGAAGCTGAGGCTTAGAGCTTGTCTGAGGGCGCACAGCTAGGAAGTGGGAGCTAAGATTGGACCCACCAGAATCAGACTTCAGAGCCTGTGCCCTAAGCTCCCCACCACCCTCTCGAGACACACAGTGGATCAGGGGCTATCAGTGAGCCAAAGAGTTCTTATGTTGAAATTATTACATCTCAGTTTGAAACCACTGGCCCACAGAATCCCAAGAGGCTTCTCCTCCCACGTCCTACTCCCGTGTGGTACCCACTCACTCCATCCCAGGGCCCTCTCCTGGCCCTCGCTCCCAGTGCATAGGCACACTCAGGGGAGAACTTCACATCAGTCATTTACCCCTTAATGTGTATTTATGTTTGGTGTGACTTCTACCAGACATCTGAACTTGGAGTTGTCTCATACTAAGTAATAAAGATCTTCACCATTAAAGGCAGCTCAGTCACTGGTGAGTATTTGGTATTGGGAAAGGGGTTTCCCATTCACCCAGCCACTCCCTATCTGGAGGCAGCAGGAAGAGGTAAGGGACCCAGAGACCTTCCAAGTGTCACAGGTAGTACCTCATTCCCCAGCCCAGACTGGCTGGATGATTTTTGAAAAGGCTAAGTCACGTGTTCTGATTGAGGGAGCTTACTGTCCAGCTGGGGAGGAGAGACCATCTTGGTGGAGGGAGGATTTTAGGCAGGGCTGGATGGATGAATGAGTGGGTAGGTGGGTAGGTGGGAAGGTGGAGGATGGATGGAGAATGGATGAATGGAGGAATGGGTAGGTGGATGGACACGTGGATGGGTGAGTGGCTAAATGGAGAATGGATGGATGAATGGATGGATGGGTGGGTGGATGCAGGAATAGATGGATGGATGTTTGGACGGATGGAGAACCTGAGGGGGGTTGGTTTGTGATTCTTAAAGAGACCACTGACCATATGGCACTCCTCCTGGGAGGCTGGGTCTTTTCCATCATGTACAGTGAAAGGTTTAAACACAAGGAGAGAGGAGAAAGGGATGAAAACAGGATAACTAGGTAGGGGTAAGGAGGCAGGAAGCAAGGCAAGAAAACAAAGGGGAGGAGGAAGAGCTGGGTGGCATTTTGAATTCATCTGGCTCCTTCCCAAGGTTCCTGAACCTTCCAGGCTGTTATACCAGGGTACAGATGGCCCTGTGGGGACCCCAGCTTTTCATCTCTGCAATTTACTGAGTGTGGGTGTTCTAGAGCTCACGACGATTGGGTATTCGTCACTTTATTTATCCAGGAGCCTGGTGCAGGGGGTGGGTAAGGCTGACGTCTCCACAGTCTGAGTCTGCAGCAGTTGGCAGCTCTTTCACCTTCTCCTGCACTCCCACTCCCAGCCCCAAGGGAGTCACTACTGCTACTCTTGCCCCCTAAAGAAGCTGAGACCTAGGGAGCTCTCCTACAGAGCCCCTGCTCGCCTCCAGGGAAACCAGACCCTTGCTCAGAGCCTTCCTTCCAGAGAGACAGTAGTGCCTCCTCCCTGACTCCATTCACTACAGAGAACCTGACAAAGTGGGTCTACAAGAGAACTCAGAGCCCAAGGTCCCTCAGGAGATGTCCTGTGCTACTGCCCTGCCTGCTCCTACCTCCTTTCACCCCACATGCATTCACTTCCCACCATAGCTTGCTTCTCCCTGACACTTCCTCCCCCTACCCCAGGGCAGCAGGACCTCACTGACCCCAGGCGATAAGGAGCAACGGGTCAGGCAAGAGGGGTGTCGGCCAATCCCAAAGAGGCCGAAAAGTCAGCAAAGTAACCCACCAGAGGAGAAGCAAAAACCAACCCCACCTCAACTCTGGTGGGTCCCACAGGGGGCGGTGCCACCTCTCAGAGGACATGTGGAAGAGGGAGGGGAGAATACTACTGACATTGACTTGGTGGGCTGGAAGCAGGGACGCTAAGTCTGGCCATGCACACAGTCTGGTACCCCAAAGGGCAATGTGTCCCCTATTTTAAGAATACTGCTTAGAGCCGCACCTAATTTCCAGGCACGTAGAGGTTTCCGTAAGGGCTCAGGGGTACGGGAGGCAGCAGGCTAAAGAACCAGAAAACCATAAATGAAGTTTCCTTCCCGCAACCTGTCCAGGAGCCCTCACCCTCCTTCCCAGGGCAGCCTGCGGGCGGGATGCATTCACCGTATCAGCCCCCATAGGCGTCCTTTCTTGAGGGCTGGACCCAAGTTCCATGGAGGAGGGGTCCCTATGCCCGGAAGTAAAATATTAGACCTGAAAGCACTTCTAAAATAACAGGTGGCCTGCTGAACACACAGAAGATTCAGGTATTCTTCAGACTCTCATGGACTCCTTACAACAACCCTACAAGGTAGTTACACCGTTAGCTCCTTTTTACGGGAAAGGAAACCAAAGGCAGGGAGGCTAAGGAACGGGCCCAAGTTCACAGAGCTGCCACGTGGAGGAGCCCCGGCCACGCAGCCCCAGGGCCTGGCCTCGGATTCATGCATTCAGCAAATAGCTATTAGGCACCAAATAGAATTTTTTCCAAGTAAATAAAGAGCTTTCTGGAGAGGCCATTTCTTTTCACAGCTCAGGAGATAACGGGGGGCAGCGAGCTGGCAATCACGAAGTGCTTCTGCCGCCTTGCCTCGCTAAGCGTCCCCACCTCTACCACCCTCCTCCACTGCACTTCATGGGGGCTGGGAACACGACAGGCACATCTGTTTTCATGGGGCTTCCATCCTCATGAGGAGGGAGACGATACATAAGATAAATCAGTAAAACATAATATGCAAGACAGTCACCAGGAGGAAAACTAGAGCAGGGAAGGAAGGTGAACGGGAGAGGTGCACAATTTTAGACTGCATGGCAAGGGCGGGCCTCACTGAGAAGTACTTTTAAGCAAAAACCAGAAGGAGGCAAGAGAATGACCCATGTAGCTAGCTGGGGACAGAGCATTCCAGAGAGCAGAACGGTCAGTGCAAAGACTCCTGAGGCAAGAGCTTTGCTGATGTGTTGGGGAACAGAGAACCGAGCTCCCAAGCGAACCAGGGGAGAGCAAACCAGACGTAAGGCGAGGGCCGTGACAAGGACCAGCCATGTGGCCTTGTCTCTGACCAAACCCTGCACGATGCATGAGAAAACGAGGCTCAGAGAAAGCTGGTGATTTGTTAAAAGCCACACAGAGCTAGAGTTCAATCCAAGGCCCTGACACAAAATCAACCCTAATGGTTCCTCCCACTGAGCAGAAACCCCAGGGCCTTCTCCTCCTGCCACGGCCTCTTCAACCTGGTAACCCCATCCCTTTCTGGTTTCAAACAGCTACAGGAAATTGACGCAAAAAGGCAAGCTTGGTGGTGTTCAGTGGGAGGACTGGGAACTGGGGCTCCCTCACCAGCCCCACCCTGCAGTCAGGGGGATCCCCAGAGACACAGGGAAGGGATAGGGAGCCAGGTGCTAGGAACCCTCTGGCGAGGTGAGCTTTCTGTCTCCTTGGGCTGTAAAAAGAAACTGCCTCTCCAGAAAGGGGGTTTGTTGGAGAAAATCCACCCGCTGGTTCAGGAGCCTCTCGCCACGCCTGTGCTGCAAAGACCCAACTCCTGTTTCCCATTTTATTTCATTTTATTTTTATTTATTTATTTTTTAACTTGTGTGTGGTTCTTTGTTGTTTTTTTTTTAACATCTTTATTGGAGTATAATTGCTTTACAATGGTGTGTTAGTTTCTGCTATATAACAAAGTGAATCAGCTATACATATACATATATCCCCATATCTCCTCCCTCTTGCGTCTCCCTCCCACCCTCCCTATCCCACCCCTCTAGGTGGTCACAAATAACCGAGCTGATCTCCCTGTGCTATGCAGCTGCTTCCCACTAGCTATCTATTTTACATTTGGTAGTGTATATATGTCCATGCCACTCTCTCACTTCGTCCCAGCTTACCCTTCCCCCTCCCCGTGTCCTCAAGTCCATTCTCTACGTCTGCATCTTTATTCCTGTCCTGCCCCTAGGTTCTTCAGAACCTTTTTTTTTTTTTTTTTTAAGATTCTGTATATATGTGTTAGCATACGGTATTTGTTTTTCTTTCTGACTTACTTCACTCTGTGTGACAGACTCTAGGTCCATCCACCTCACACCCCACGGGGTGCAGCACGTGTCACATCCACATGTGAGCCGGCTTCCTCCCTCGAGAGAGGGGGCATCCATCCGAGGTGGGAATGTCCCAGGAAAGTTGTCTATTTTCCCTTTTCCAGAAGGCTTTCTGGAACTCTCCACAAAGGGAAGGGGGAGAAATGGGACGCTGCGTTCGAGAGCCCTGGGAAGGACTCTGCAGGAAAGGGAAGAAGGTCTTAGCTGACAAGGCAAAAGCCTGTGCTTAGAGGGCCATCCCAGCCCCCAGAGAAAGTTGCAGAAGGGTTTGAAACAGGACTGTTCTACCCATAAGTCATTTATTTAGATGAGGAAAAAGTGGACTTGGTATGAAAGGATCCAACTGACAGCACAGGGTTCCAGGAGATGATTAGGAAAGGAAAATGTGAGCCTGGGCCCAGTCACTCTACCTGCCTGAGTATGCTTCCTTCTCTACTACTCACCTGAAGGTGTTCTGACACAAGTTAGTCAGGTAAAGAACGCACCTGGCAAAAGGGCACCCTCCTACACTGTTGATGGGAATGTAAATGAGCGCAGCCACTATGGGAAACAGTATGGATATTCCTTAAAAAACTAAAATCAGAACTACCATATGATCCAGAAATTCCACTCCTGGGTGTCTATCTGGAAAAAACAAAAACCTAATTCAAAAAAATACATGCACCCCAATGTTCACAGCAGCGCTATTTACAATAGCCAAGATATGAAAGTAACCCAAGTGCCCATCAACAGATGACTAGATTAAGATGTGATATATATACACACATATATATACATATAAACACACACAAACACAATGGAATATTATTCAGCCATGAAAAAGTGAAATATTGCCATTTGCAGCAATGTGGATGGACCTAGAGAATATTATACTTAGATAACTAAGACAGACAAAGACAGACGAATACTATAAGATATCATTTATAAGTGGAATCTAAAAAATAATACAAATAGATGTATATACAAAACAGAAACAGACCTAGAAAACGAACTTATGGTTACCAAAGGGGAGAGGAAGGGGGAGGAGGGACAATTTAGGGGTATGGAATTAACAGATACAAACTACTATACATAAAATAGATAAGCAACAAGCATTTACCGTATAGCACAGGGAATTGTACCCAATATCTTACAATAACCTATAATGAACAAAATCTGGAAAAGGAAGGAAGGTAGGGAGGGAGGAAAAAGAAAGCACCTGGCAATGCTCCTGATGCACAGTAAGTACTAAATAAATGGTAGATCCTTCCTTTCTCTTTCAAGATGGGTGAGGTTCTCACCAGCCGTAGTTGGCCCAAATAGGCCACCCCAGCAGCTTTCCCTTGCCTCTCCACAAGCAAGAGAACCCAGCTCTCATCTCATTTAATTTCTGCCTTAGAAGGAAATTGAAAGATATAGTCCAAAGTCCTCCACACACCCCTCCACAGCTGCCCGATAAGAGCCCCAAGACTCTGCTAACCACTTCTTCCCCCAGGCAAAGTTCTTCCTTACGGTGCCAGAAAATCAGCCTCCTTGCAATTTCTCATCTCCAGTCTAACTTCTACCCACTAAGGCTCTAAAGAACAATTTTTTCCTTCTCTGCATAGAAGCCCTTCAAATATTTAGTGCTCCCATCCCCCAAGTTTTCTCTTCCTGGGGTTAAACAAACCTAATATTTTTAAGAGTTTATCTTACAAGAAGATTCCAGTGCCCTTCCCCGTCCTGGTCTCTCTCAGCAAATGATGTTCTCATTTATCTTGGTTGCCTAGACCTAAAGGCAGCACTGTAGACAAGGCCCTGCAATAACAATTACACACACTAACACTGATAGAGTACTTACTATGCACCAGGTACACGCAAGAGTTTTACTCGTATGAGCTCATTTACTAGCTGCCTTGGCAGCTCTGAACTCTGTGTCTGGAAGTCATTCGTGTGCACCAGGTCTAGTCCACCCAACCAGTCAACCACAAATAGGGGGAGTCACCTCACTTTGACAAGGCTTACCATTACTAAAGCGTCATGCCACAGTCACACATTACCACCTAAGGGCAGAATGTAGGAAGACGTGAAATGCTGAGGTCCTTCCTTGCTTATTCTCAAAGTATTTATTCTCAAGGGGTCTATGTCCAGTTAAGAGATTCAGTTTTGGCATCTTCACAATTTTCTATTTTAAGATCATGCACCTGTGTGTCTACCATTGACATCAATTCTATTGCTCCTAGAATGTTCCTAGGAAGTGAGAGTGCCTATTGCTTTAAACAAATGTCTGGTCATGCACCATCCCTCTTACTTGAAAATGCTGCATAAGAGAGAAAAATGCAGAAAATCTCCGTGGTGGGAGCATCAGTAATTTCAGTGGTCCTCTTCACTGAACACGCACGTGCACACACGCACACACTGAATGGTTTGTTTCTAGGAACAGGGAGGGGATGGTGCGGAATCACCCACACTTTCTCCAGAAGGTCACACTCAGAGACACCTGGCCGCTCTTAGGAAACTGGCTGTAGCCCTGGGGTCACCTTTACCGAACAAGATGATGACAGTGGCCTCATTCCCACCACACTCACCCACTGTGCCAACCCATCGTGGCCATCCCTGGGGACCAGTGTTATTTCATGTTTCAGTAATGATGATGGCCCAGGAGCCCTTATGCAGGCAACTTCTCAGCCCAAACCTCAGCCTCTTGCTCAACAAACTTTCCTGCCATGTAACAAACATGCCAGGTCCCCGGGCAAGCAGTGACAGATTGGCTACCAGGAGAGGAGCGTCTCGAATATATTAAAACACTGCAAAACATGTTTGCATTAGTCTTTCAAAGGGTAAAAAAAACTCTTCTTTATTCTGTTTCTTCTTCAGTGCTTTTTTGTGGCTGTTTTATGTTGTTTTCACCTTAAATGGGACCATCCTAATTCAGTCAGGACTAGAAAACCAAACAATGGCCTCAGGATAGACTCGGCAAAAGAGAAAGCAAAACCCACAGAAGAATCCAGCCAGCTGCAAAGTGCTCAGGCAGCACAGCTGCATGGTGTGCAAACACCCCTAGGTCTGGCCCATGACAGAGACCTCGGACCCCAGGAGATGAGCTTGGCTTGTGGCCACAAACGATGGACTTGTCTGGAGTGAGGAGGGTGGCTGCAGCCTTCACTCCAGCCTGAAGCTTGCTCATCCCTCTTACTCTGTGTGTACCGCTGACTGTTGAGTGGCCATTATTTGCAGAGAGCTGACACTGAGACACCAAGGAGGCACCAGCCATGTCCCTTCATCTCACGCCCCAGCCACTGTGGTCTGAGTGACCCAGGTCAACTGGCATTATGTAATGGGCATCTCAAAAGCTGAACTAAAATAAGAGGTAGCCCAGAGCAAGGGGCCACATATGATCTGGATGGAGGAGAAAAGGTGGTACACACCACCATTCTCCACCAGAAAGAGAATGAGATTAAGTTGGAGTCCAAGATTAAGATCAAGACTGAGATGATAAAGACTGAGAAAGAGACAGAAAGAAAGAATCAGATATGGAGAGACACAGGAAAGACACAATGCCCCAGGCCCATAGGAAGACTGTGCAATAGCTGTTCTCTTCCTTACAGGTCTTCCTTTTTGTTTGCTGTCCCTCCTGGTTCCCAGAAGACCTGGATTCTCACCCAGCCTCTAGCCTTCATTAGCCATGTGACCTATTGATCATAACTCCCCTCAGTTCTCACAGGGCCTGGAACATAGGAGGCATCCAAGAGATTCTTGTACTCTCCTTTGTAGCATCCTTCTTCATGCCCTTCTCTCTTGTCTCTCTTACTCTTACTCATGTTATCCTCATTATTACTCCCTTCTATATATTAGTTTTTACTTTTTACATACACTCAGAGACAATCATCAAATGTTAGACTTGAAAAAGAGATTTTTTTATCCCTCATCTGATAAAAGGTATCTATAACCACCTACAGCAAACACAGTGATTCATCATGAAATATTGAATGCTTTCCCCTTAAACTCAGAAATAAGAGAAAGATGTCAGCTATCACCGTTTCTATTCAACACTTTGCAGAGGTTATAACTTGTGCAATAAGACAAGAAAGTGAATTAGAGGATGTAAATAAAAGAAAAAAAACACCCTCCCATTATTCACAGTTGATATAATGGTATGAAACGAAAATCTGAAAGAATCTAAAGATAATACTAGCAACCAGCAATTAAAAAATGAAATTTTTTAAAATTCCCACTTAAAGTAGCATCAAAAAGCATCAAATTCCTGGGAATAAATCTATTTGAAGATTTTCAAGATTTCCAGTTCCAGAAAACTGTGGAACACTGCTGAAAGAAATTAAGGAAAACCAAATAATGTCAATTTTCCCCCAAATGACCAACTGATATAAGGTAATCCTAGCCAAAAATCCTAGCAGGCTTTTTTGGTGGAAATTGGCAAGTTGATTCTAAAATGTATTTGGGAATGCAAAGGGCCAAGAGCCAAGAAGAAAACACAAAACATTGACAAACTTAAATTACCAAATAATAAGATGGACTATAAAGCTACAGTATTAAGCCAATGTGGCAATGGGGTTAGGATAGAAAAAGAGGCCAACAGAACCAAACAGAGAATTTACAAACAGACATACACAAAGACACCTGATTTGCAACAAAGATATATTTTCCATAAATGGTGTTAGGTCACTTGGAGTTCTATATGAGAAAAGGAAATGAATTTGACCCCCTTCTTACATTACTCAGCACATTAAAAAAAAAAGAGAAAAGAAATTCTAGATGGATTATGGGCCTAAAGATGAAAGTTAAAACAGTAAAACTTGTGAAAGAAAACATAGGCTAATATCTTCCTGACACAGGAACAGGCAGAGGTTTTATAACCTTAAAAAAATTGACAAATTGTACTTCATTAAAATTAAGAGCATCCCTTTATAAAAAACACGCCATTAACAGAATAACAAAGCATGCCACGAACTAGAAGATATTCTAAAATAAATATATCCGACAAAGAACTTAAATCCAGGATATGAAGAACTCCTACAAATCCATTTTAAAAAGACAATCTAACATAAAATGGACAAAATATTTGAACAGGCATTTCACTGAAGAGGATATCCAAATGGCCATTAAGCATATAAAAACTGGTCAACATCTGTCAGTCATCAACTTTAAAACCACATGAGCTACATACCACTACATAGGCCTCAGCAAAGAAGTGGCGCAAATGCAAATCAAATATTGCTGGAAGGAGTGTAACTGGTACACCACTTTGGGAAGTTGTTCAGTAATATCTACTAAAGTCTATTCTATGATCCAGTTATTCTGGTCTTGGGTATATGCTCAAGAGAAATGAGTGCACATATCCACCAAAAAAAAAAAATGTACAAGAATGTTCATATAGTCAAAAAATGGAAACAACCAGATGTCCATCAATTCTAGAATGGATAAATAATGTGGGTGTATTCCCACACTGTAATACTATGTGCAAATTTTAAAAAATAATAATGCTATATATGTCAATAGGGATAGATTTCACAGACATAAAGTTAAGTGAAAAAAAAAAGAACATACTATACATATCAGTTATATATTGCTGTGTAATGGATTATGCCAAAACCTAGTGGCTTAAAATAACAGACACTTATTGTCTCAGCTCTGTGGGTCAGGAATCCCGGTGTAGCTTACCTGGGTCCTCCAGCTCAGGGTTGCTCACAAGACTCTAATCAAGCTCTCAGTCAGACTATGGTGATGTCAAGCCTCAGCTGGGAGAATATCTGCTTCCAGGCTGACTTATATGGGCTGTTGGGCAGAGAGCCTCAGTTCTTCACTGGCTGTTGCCCAGCGGGCAGCTCACAACATGGCAGCTGGCTTCATCAGAGCAAAGAAGAGCCAGAGAGAGTGCAAGCTAAATGCAAGTCACAGCCTTGAGTAACCTAATCTTGGAAGTGCTATCCCATCAATCCTGCCATATCCTATTCATCAGAAGCAGGTTTCAGGGTCCAGTCCACACTCAAGGGGAGGATATTACACAAAGGCATGATTATCAGGAGGCAGAGATGATTGGAAGCCGTCGTACAGGCTGCTTACCACACACTATTCCACTTATGTGAACTTCAAGAACAGACATACCTTGATAGAAATCAAAATTATCGATTACTTCCAGGCGGAGAGGCTATTGATGAGAAGGGAGAATGAAGGAGCTGTCTGGGATGCTATAAATGTTCTGTATCTTCATCTCATTTAGGTAGCCGGGTAACATCAGTGTAATCACACGTAAAAAAAATTCATTGACATACTATTCAAATCTGTGCACTCTGGTGCATATATACATAAAATATGTTAAAAAGTTTCTAGTAGCCCCTATCTTCTCCCTTTCTATATCTGAGGATATAAAAAGATGAACTGAGTTCCTGAAGTTCAGAGAGCTAGTTTTGAGGGGCAACCCTGGCTAGCCTCTCCCATCCGGTCAGTGTGTGCATGTCAACTCACACATCCCTCTGGCTGAATTTTCCCTCTGGCAGTACCACGCGAAGAGAACTCTTCGCTCTCGGAGGCAAGGCTACACCTGTTTAATTTGCTCTTACAGCACTGAAGTCAGGGTAACACTTGGGAAAATATCTCTGTTCCGTGACAAAGTTCTCAGAAAGCAGTTCCATATCAGGAGTTACACTTCCTGTGTCCCCTTCACCTATGGCACCTGCAAATGATGAGCAATAAAAATGCCAATTATTCTGATCCTTCAAACTCAAAATTTGAGAAAATCTATTATAGATGTGATCTGGGTTACAGCCAAAGTTTTGCACTGAGCTCAAAAAGTATTTATTTAACAAGTTATTGGGGAAAAACATAAAGATACATTTGGCCCACTTAATTAGAGTTAACTTTGACAAGAATGACATCATAATAAGATGTTCGAGATGTATCTCACTGAATCCGAACCCCAACACTATGAAGTAGGTACTAAGTTTCACGCCAATATTGTAAATGAAGACATTACACATAGAGAATATAAGTAAATCGCCCAAGATCATCTAGCTAGTAAGAGGCCCAACTGAGATGAGGCCGAACCCATATCTATGTCCCTCCCAAGTCTGTGATCTTAACTATAAAATAATTCATTACAAGACTCTTCATGCATGACTTTTAAAAAAGCCACTTAGTAGTTCTGTATGTGCCAGTCATAAATGGTTCTGAGAGAATCAATAGCACAGGTCCAGAAGGGCCACATTAGCAGCTAGACTGACATACTCTAGGTCCTAGAAAGAACAAGCTTGGATTGTAAATGCACTTCATATGGCTTACTAACACTGTACACGTTGTGCATGTGCGTGCGTACACACATACAGGCCTGTCACAGTAAAAGTATAATAGCAGAGCTCCAACCAATAAGGTCCTCAGCCGAGATGGGCAACCACAACTTAGGAGACCAAATAGAGAGCTGTCTACTCTAAGTCCCAGGGGTACAATGAAGGGGCCTTGACTCAGGCACCAAACACTCCTGACAGCTCAACAAGGTGGCACAAATGGAGAGAAGTGGGCTTCCTTAGACCCATCCATCTCCCAGGTGGGGCACCAGGACAGCAGCACCCAAAAGTGGTCCATAGCAAAGCACCTACAGCTCTTGGAACCCTGCGAAGAACTAAGCTAATTAGTCCTACAGACTCGGACCAATTTTACTAAGAGAATATGTGGCCAGATCACGTGACTACAACTTGCAATCACAAGCGGCGTGAGCCATGCAAACCACAACAGAAAACAAGCTGCTGAACTAAACATGATTGGCCACTTCCTTGGGGGTGTCTCCTTTTAATGTTCATTTGTTACTTGTCCATTCATTTATCAGCCAGAGTTTAATAACAGAAGTCTAAAAGAGAATATTTTTTCATTGTGCAAAATCTAGCCATGATTTGTTTTTCCTATTCAAAAAAGGGCCACTGCTCCTTTATTTCTGCAGCAGATAGTCTAGCCTGATCCTTGGGCAAAGCAAGGATTTTTTTTACAGCAGAGGGGAATGTCTTCTCTCTCTTGAGATTACTGTCTAGAGACAGAGAAGGGGGTAGGGGGGGACTTGGCAGGAAGATTCAGGATCAAGGGAGGAGGGCTGGCGGGAAGATCTCAGAAGAAGGGAGCAGACAAATGCGGAAGTGTGGGTGCAGGAAGACGGGGACACGGCAGAGGAAAGCAGCCCAGCAGGTGAGCTGAGGCAGGTGGGAGCATTTAGGAGCCCAGGGCCTTGTGTGTTTCAGTGCACACCTACTACATGCAGAGCCATGTCCCAAAGTTAATACACGAACGTAAGTCAGTTTCCACTCACACTCCAAAGCCTCCTCACTGAAGCACCATGGATTCACTTTACGTCTACCACAGTTTTAACGATTTCTATTTTATTTACTTAATAACTGTCTCCAACACACACACACGCACACACACAAAGGCAACTGTAAGCCTCGTGAGAGCACAGGCTACAACTTCTGCCTCTAATTCTCAGCTCTGCCTTTTCCAACTGTGTAATCTGAGTCATGTTACTGAACATCTCTGATCCAATAGTTGACGGAGATTTTGTGAGGATCAAATGAGCAATACATATAAAATACAGCGGAGGACTCATTAAATGTAATCCAGTTCACCTAACTATCACCGAGCAAGGACGGAGCCCAGCGCCCACATGCCACAAGAGCTCTTCCTCCTTATCCTAGATGAGGTTTATTCTGGCAACCCATGGCTAGACTCTCCACTCAAGAATCCAAACAGAAAAATCCCACCTCCTGCCATCACATGGTATTTTATTGGGATTTCATCCCTCCAGGCAGTCTCAATTCTCTTCTCTCCTCTCCCCCTGTCCTGCCTGATGTTATGATGCCACAATCCAGTCTCTGTGACTCCGGGACTGTCTCCATGGTGATGAGCAGTGATGTCATAAAGGGGCGATTGTTACAGGGTTGAATGAAATCTGGCACCAGATGCACCCTGCCTCCTTATATAAGGTGGGGGGGGGGTGCGGGTAGGAGACAAGCCCTGTGGGCACATCTCAGAAAATGGGAAACCAAATTACCCAAGGGATGGCAAGGGATGACCAGAGGGAGAGAAAGTTCCAATCCCTTCCACACATTAGCAGCCCCATTTGGAAAAGAACGGATTTAACAGACCTCACCAGGACAAGAATCATTTTTCATCGAAGGAAATCAAAGGAACGAACAAGAGGCAGTGACTACGGGAGACTCCACCTTCTAGTCTAGGAAGTCCCAAGCAGACAGTGGCTTCGTCCACCAAAGCCTGATGTACAAACTATTTATTGAATAAAAAGCCACGGACTCTTCCTTACCAGAGCCTTAGATTGCCATGTGCGTCTGATTGCTCCAAAGATAGACCATTGTGATTGTGGGCCCAGCATTGTTGTTACATTTTATAGTAACAAGTCTTACCAGAAAAATAGCAGCCACCCCCAGCTTAATTCCTAGAGGAACTCAAACCACCTTGTTAAGAAAATTCTCAAGAGATTTTACACTAAGGAGCATCCCATAATGCTGTCTGCCATCTCTAGGTTCTGCAAAAGTAAGCCCGGCCTTGTCTGCACAGTTGGAGGAACGAGAGCTTTGCCCAGATGAGCAATGCCTGGAAGAACAGAAGCGCCTGTTGCACTGGAAAGGCCTGGTCAGGGTGCTCACTGTCAAGGCCAGTTCCTTCTCTGTCCGTCCCTCGAAACTGCAGATTGAGTGACTGACACAATTGTGAGTGCCAAGGATCGGGTCCTTCTCAATAAAAGGTTTCCCTTGGTCCCACAGGAGGCTCTGGGAGCCAGTGCTTTAGACACTGCAGAGTCCGTTTTTCTTTGTCTAGGCAGCTGGCAAGTTTGGTCCACAGCAGTAGCTAAATACGTGTGCAGTGTGCATGTACTTCTATGGCCTTCATCATTATTTATGAACCAACTTCAAAGGGAAGTCACTTCCATCCAGGAAACTTGACATATGTTTTTCTATATCCACACATGCATATAGATGATATTAACTGTGCTTTCCTACTATTCTGGAGAGCAAGAGGCAATGTCTTCCAGATGTCACTATGGGCAGCACCAAGCCAGCTACCTTGTCTCAGAGAAAGTCAAACGGCCTGAAGGCTCCATTCCCAGGCCACTCTCCAGTCCCCGGACATAACCTCTCATGCCTCCTGAGCTTGGCCATGCTGTCCTCTTGCCCAAGAATGTCCCCCACCCCCATCCTACCCTCACAGCCCCTTCAACCATAAGATCTGGGTTCTGGTCAAATGGCCCAGATCCTCCTCTCTGAATGCTTCCTTCCAAGAAGGAGTCCCTCCCTCCTTCAGTGTCCATCTCCTCCACTACAGTGGGGGGCTCTTTGAGGGCAGGGATCATTCCTTATTCATACCGAATACTGGGTTGGAGCACATGCCCCGGCCTCTGCAATAGACATATGCCAAGGTGAATGATGGAACAGAAGCCAAGGTGCTTGGGGGGACTTCCCTGGCGGTCCAGCGGTTAAGACTCCGCACTTCCAATGCAGGGGGCACGGGTTCGATCCCTGGTCAGGAAACTAAGATCCCACATACCATGCAGCACAGCCAAAAAAAAAGAAGAAGCCAAGATCCTTGGACTCTGCAAATTTTCACTGCCAAATTCAACTGTTGCAAAATAAAAGTCAATTTTTAAAATTGAGTTTTGGTGACTCAAGTGACTAATTTTATGGACAAAGCTCCCCTAATAAATCAAAGAGGAGCAGTGTGATCCAATGAGAAGGCCTGGGACTCTGGAGCCCTAAACTCTGGCTGTGAGACACTGAGCAAACGGTTTATCCTCTGGGAGCTCCAACTTTCTCATCTACAAAGACAGAGAAGGGTGGAAGCCTGGGCTCAAAGTCCAGTTCTAACATTCTAACTCACTGAAGCAGCGTGTGGCATTTCCACATCCTGTAACAGGAAAGTGTTATATTTCAAGGATGATTCCTCAAGGCACTTTGCTGCCCTCCTGGGCGGATGTTGTCTCTTTCACTCTCCCTTAAAGTCTTCCCTCCTGGTTAGTGCTCACAATGCACTGCAGGCTGGGGACGGATGACAGTTCCCCAGGAAGGGCAGACCATAAAGACAAATGGAACCACTGCCCCTGTTAATGCCACGTCACTGGAAGAGAGTCGCCCCGCCCCTTCCCGAACACCTCTGAGCCTAACCTTGGCCATGCCCCCGGCACCAGCTAAGTTCTCCCCAAGTCTTGCCTGAGCGGGGCTAATTCCATTATTTTGCAAACACATCTCTGTGTACCTGTATATTCTGTCACTCTCCTTGTCCATGACAAATGTCTGGCATAAAAATTACCTTCAGAAATGCGTTAAGGCAGGCAGCAAGCACATCCAGAGGCCTGCGGAAGGTGAGAAAGCTGGAGATTGGTGGAGATGTTCTTCATGACTGTGCATCAGAAAAATAAAAGGAGAAAGAGGAGCGGGGAGTGCCAGGGTGAAGAAAAAACTGGTGGTTCATTCACCAGCAGCAGGCATGTGTTGAAAGTCTATCCCAGTTGCTCAGCAACCAAGAAGAAGTATTTCAGAGAGCAAGGGGCTAATTGGATAAATGAATTAATTAGACATTTCTGGAGTCAGTGCCATAAATGACAACAGGAGTCTTCAAATTTAGGGAGCTGGGGAGGGTGGGAACCAGGTGACAATGTGTCAGCGGGGCCAGTGATGGAGGGAACCCCAGTATTGGGGGAGAAGTTGAACAAAATGGCCTTTGAGGTCTCTTTCGACTCTAATATTTGATCAGTTTTGCTCTGCAGGGTAGGGGGGGGGGGAAAAGGAGTAAATCTCCACTCTAGCAGTCTGAGGGTAACTTAATAACCTGCTTTCCCACACCATCCTGTGGGGTTTCCCTTTGCTGTGTTTAAAGGAAGCAGGTTCCCATGAAAGCCGATAGACGCAGTTGTTAGGGAGTTTGTGTGGGAAATGAGATGTTTTGTTGGTGGTTGCTTTTTCCCTTGCTCTGCTTTGCTTCCTCCCGATGGCTTCCTTTAATTACAGCAGAACCCCACTGGTTGCTCTAATGCTGGAGAGGCCCGCTCCTGCACAGAGCTCATGGCAGAGAGGAGGGCGCGGGCGAGAGGCACTGCTGGTGGGAAGGGAACAGACCCAGGACAAGAAGGGAGGGTGGCCAGCGCTGCCTGAGCCCATCTCTCAGCCCTGAATATCCACCAGCCCGTCTCCTCCTCCCCAACTCCACGGGCCCCTGCAGTGAGAGCAGAGGTGAGAAAACGGTTAGGGATGGGGTTGGAAAAAACAGAAGAGAGCAACAAACTGCAAGTCTCAACACTTGCTCAGATACTGAAGAAGAGAATTCAGCTGTCTGAGGAACAGGGCAATGGGAAGGTGTTGTTGAATGGTTACAGAATTTCTGCTTGGACAATGAAAAAGCTTTGGAAACAGTGGTGATGGTTGCACAACAGCACAGAATGTAACCAAAGCCACTTAAAAATGTTTTAAAGGGCAAATGCTCTGTTATACATATTTTTAAATAAATAGGTAGATAAAATTTAAGGTGAAGAAACAGAAGAGAGCTCTCCCCAATTCCCCATCTCCTTAACCAAAGAAAATCCACTATGAGAAGCATTTGACCAACACAGAGATAGAAGCTATCCTTCAGTAAGAGCCCTTTGCTCTCACCTCACAGGAGTTTTTTGCGGCTGAGGTATGGGTGAGAAAGAAAACAAGCATCTCTGGCCAGGAATGGTGCCAGCCTCCCTCCCACTAATGCCGGCCCTGAAGGTGGAAAAGGTAGACGAATAGTACAGGCTACGATTTCCAGAGTCCCCATCCCTAAAACGCCTTTTCCAAGCCACTGCCAATAGAGGTGGAAGATTTTCATTCACCACTAGGAGGTCAAATTTAAAATGCATTTCTCAAAAGAAGACATACAAACGGCCAAACAGGTACATGAAAAAATGCTCAACATGGCTAATCATCAGGGAAATGCAAATCAGAACCACAATGAGGTATCACCTGTTAGAATGCCTATTAGACATATAAAGACAAGGAATAACAGGTTGTCGGCAAGGATGTGAAGAAAAGAGAAGGCTTGCAAACTATTGCTGGGAATGTAAAATGGTACTACCATTACGGAAAATAGTATGGAAGTTCCTCACAAACATAAAAATAGAACTACCATATGATCCAGCAATCCCACTTCTGGGTATATATTGTAAAGAAATAAAATCAGGATCTCAGATATCTGCACTCCCATGTTCAGTGCAGCATGATTTGCAATAGCTAAGATACAGAATCAATCTAAGTGTCTATCAACGGATGAATGGATAAAGAAAATGTGGCATTTATATATAACGAAATATTATTCAGCCTTAAAAAAATAAATCCTGTCATTTGCAACCTGCAGGACATTATGCTAAGTAAAATAAGGCAGGCACAGAAAGACAAAGACCATATGCTCTCACTTATACGTGGAATCTCTCGTATAAGTGAGTTGACTTAAAAAGTCAAACTCATAGAAGCAGAGTGTAGAATGGTGGTTGCTGAGGGCTAGGAGATGGGAGAAATGGGGAGATACTGGCCAAAGGGTACAAAGTTTCGGTTATGTAGGAGGAGTAAATTCTGGAGATCTAATGTACAGCATGGTGAGGATAGTTAATCATACTACAGTGTATACTTGAAATTTGCTAGTAGAATAGATCTCAAATGTTCTCACCACATAAAAACAGTAACTATGTGAAGTTAATTAGCATGATGGTAGTAATCACTTCACTATGTATACATATATCAAAATATCACACTGTGTACCTTAAATATGTACCATCTTTATTTGTCGATTATACCTCCATAAAGCTGGAAAAAATCAAATCAAATGCAAGGACCTCAGGAAAAGGAACTGAAGAAGTAACGGACTGCTATCAGAACGTTTTCCCAGACCAGGAAGAGTGAGAAAAGCGGAGGGCCCTGGGCAGAGGGGAGGATGAGAGCCAGGATGCTCTTCCCTGCATCCCTTTCTTTTCTTATTTCGCTTTAGCAAACACCGGCCCAGTCCCCATGGCTGAGAGCTGACACAGCCTCCAGGGTGTTTTAGATCTCCTACTGACCCTGGAAATTTCATCCTCTACCCAAGTGTTAACCCATGGGTGGCCCTGCTTTAATTGCTAAAATTCACAAGAAGCAACGGATCTTACCCAGCTCACAAGGAATTCAGGATAGACTTGCAAGCAGGATAAACTCTCTCTAGGAAAACTGAAACCTGTTTTTAGGAAATCACCTTAGTAATTTAAAACAAGAAGAGGAGCCCCATGAGACAGGGTCATGCAGCAAATGGACACAAGTGGTTTCGTTTGTTTCGTCTTCGGAGTCACCTGCTGTTCTTTAAAGATGCTCATCCCTACCTTCTCACCATCTCCACCCCCTTCAGGGGAAATTTAAATAGGGCTGGATCTGAGATTAAAGAGAAAGGGAAGGCTATTGGTAAGTCTTAGCTTACACCTCTGGCCATTACAGGACCCTTTCCCACTGTGCAGGGCTTCTCTCTGCTGGAGCGTTTCATGAGTCCCTCCATCCCTAACCCTGGGGAAGGGAAACGGCAGCTTCCTCCTCCCCTTAAAACGCACATCTTTGCAGTGCGGAAAACAGCTCCCAGGAAGTAGACCTACCAGGAGGTAGACCAAGCTAATCTTCAGGACCTCTTATCACCTGATAATTATTCCCCATTTTCAAGCACACACCATGCCAAGCATTTCAAATTCCCCAAATCCTCACAACAGCTGTGCAAAATAAGGATTATAATCCTGGTTTTATAAAAGAGAAAACTGGGTTTCAGAAAAGTAACTTGCCCAAGGAAGTGCTGGTCAGTGGTGGAGCTAAGAAAGTCTGGTCCATCTACCCAAGCACTACTCTGCCACCTAAAGCACCCCAGCTTCTGTCTCCCAACAAGTCATCTAATTTATTCATTCTGCCCAAGGCTGCCTACTGGGAGAAAAAGCTCTAGACTGCATTAAGAACTTAATGGAAAACTAAGGAACATCAAGGTGTTACAAAAGAGCACTGGACGAGAAGTCAGAGAGATGGGCACTGGTGTGGGCTCTTCCACGATCCTGGTGAATTGAAACATTCCACAGTCTCTCCTGGCCATATTTTTCAAATCTGGAAAAGGATGTGGTTAGATCATTATGTGTTCTTTCCAGCTCTAAAAATACTGTCTCTGAATTATTTATATTTCAAGAGGATCTTGGAGAGAACAATGTTTAACCCAAAGGAATGACTCTTGAATTGTGACGTTTCTGCTCCCCCTCCCCCCCAAAAAATTGAGCACAGAATCCTCTCTGCTGCCCCTCAAAATCACAGCACAAGAATGAGCAACTTTTCCTATGATTTGGTAACAATAGCATTCCCTTACACATGTCTGGAAATGTATAGTTTATAATGCCCTTTCAAATATATGATTTCATTTTGATCCTTGCAACTAATATACAGATGAGAAAACGTGAATCTCAGATGTTGACTGATTTGGACCATTTCATAAAGCTGATAGATGATGATGTGGAGGCTGGTGCTCCAGTTTCAGTTTAGTCACAACCAAAAGGGATGCTCCTATGTGTACCTTGCACTTGGATTCAGAGTCCTCTTGCAGCATGAGCCCGTTCATATGACCACTAAGCTATCATATCATCATCGTCATCCCCAATAATTTCTTTTGAGGCCATAATAGACACTAAGTAATAGCTGTTGAAATATCTAATAAAGGATGCTAGTACTGCTTCAACACATACACCTGAAAACCTGCCAACTCCATCAACAGGTCAAATCAGCTCTGCTTAGAGGTGTGTGCACATAATACTCACGTGTGCACACGCATGACCTCCCTACTATTTACTCTCCTCATCTCAGCTCATGAAAAAGGCCCACTGATGAGTCCTTTTTTTCCCAGACAATTCTTCCAGCATTCCTCAGTCTGGACTACAAAGAGGCTTGGCTGAGGCAGGGGATTGTCAAGGAACTACAGTGTTTCTCTACTGCCTGCCTATGTTCAGTTACAGGGTGTGACAACGGTGTTTCACACAATATTATCAACTCTGCCTCCTAATTCCATTTCTTTAAAAATTCATAAGTATGCACAAAAGAAAAGAAAACACAAAACAAAACCAGAAGAGGGAAAAGGCAATCTTGAAATCTATTCAACTGCAGAAGAGCATGTTCCTGCAGGCATAGTAGGTATTAATAATTCAACAAAACATTACAGTAATTACTATACTTTGCAAAATCACAACAGTGCACTTTCGCACAACTCCTACCAACCTCTCTGCAACTGCCATTAATAAATAAAACACAATTCCCTATATTAAATTTGTTGTTTAAAAGCTAAATATTTTATCAGCACTAATGTATTTTAAATACTCAGTCAAGACCAAGAAAATCCCTTGCCCCACATTCCTCCCCCCTTTAAGTGAAATCCCATCTTCCCCGCTAGAGCAGAAATTGACTTCAACTCTACCAAGAATACACTGAGTGTTAGGGCTTGAAGGCCCTCATGGAAGGATCTGAGGACCACTCAGCTCAAACACTCTGCTGGAATCTGATCAGGCTGTTGGAAAGAGAATGAGAAGGGAGAAGGAAAAAGAGTGGAAGATTAATTCTTTTGGACCATGAATCTGACCTACTTCATTCGGCTCCAGGAAAAGAAGCCATGAATTGTAAAGAGAGGTGAGTGGCAGGAAACCACCAAAAAGACACACTTAAGTATAGCCCTGAGCATGTATGAGGTTAATCTTGAAATATAAGCGAGCCTCCCTTTACACTGTAGTCACGGTCCCACAAATTTGCTACATCCAGTCTATCAAATTCTGTTGCTTTTATCTGCTGTATCAGCTTTTGCTGCAAAAGTGCTGCAGAACAAACCACTCGAATCTCAATCATTTACTGTCACAACAATCATTTGTTCTCATAAGTATACAGGGCAGCTGTGGGTTGGCTGCTCACAGTTGGGCTCGGTTGGGCAGTTCTGCTGCCCATGGCTGGGCTGGGCTGGGTTGATCTAGGCTGGGCTTGGCTGGGAGTGGCTACATACGACTTGTCTCTAGTTCTCTACCCAGGACCCGTGGGCTAGCCTGGGCATGTTTTTCTCATGGCTACTGCAGAGCTGCAAGACAGCATGTAGATACACAATGCCTTCTGATAACTAAGCTTAGAACTGGCACTCCTGCTATTGGGCAAAGCAAGTCACAAGGCCAAACCCAAGGTAGGAGATGGGGAAGAATGCCCCACCCAGAGAGAAAGGGCACTACAAAAGCCCAGTATAAGGGAGTTAGAGAGGGGAGTGAAGGACTATACAGAGGAGGCAACAACACAATCAAGCACGCCCGCTGAATAGCTCTTCAGTGGGCTCCTTCTCACCACCTACACTGCCACCACCCAAGCCACCATCCTCTTGAGCCACGGCAACACTCTGGTCTCCTAGAACCCAGCCTTTTCTCCCTCCAAACCACAGGCTGGTCAAATTTAATTATATGACTCTCCGACTTTAAACTTTCCCGAGGCTTACCCCTTTGCTCATAGGACAAAGAATAAACTCCTTCCCAGGGGCCCATATGGCCCTGCTTGGTCTAAGCCATGCCTGCCTGTCTAGCTTCATCTCTCACCAGCCCCTAAGCCACAAACCCTCTGCTCCAGACACTCTGTCCTTCTTTCTGTCCCTTCCAGAAACCTTGCTCCCTCATGCCACAGAAGCTGTGTGCCCTGAACACTCTGCCCATTCCTCTTCACCTAATTGACCTTGCTCATCTGCCTCTGCCTCTCTGCCCTCTCCAAGTTAATGTCGCTGGTGTAACCTTTGATAGTATCGTGAACCTCTCCTTCAGAGCGCACCGTTATGTACTCTGAGCCCAGCAGCATCTGGCACATAGACGGCACCCCGCAAATACCTGTTGAATATCCGATGACATTTTTTAAAGCTATTTTAAATTTTTTAAATAAAAGGTAGCCGACACTACCTCATCTGGTTGAGTTATATATTAAAGGTATTCAGGTAAAGTGTCTATGGCAAATTGCTCCAGAGAGCATTTATTTAATCTCCCACACTGTACTGCTGATCTTGTATAAATCTGGTTTTAATGCATGAGGTTTCCTTAGAGGGTTAGGCCTCACCAACAGGAGCAAAGCCACGGTGTCCCATGCTAGGCATATCCTTTCCCCACCCTCATCAGTCCCTTGAGGCGGAAGACACACATCATCCAAAAATAGCATATGATGCAAAACCAGCAAGTACTCTAAGAACTTCAAAGACCCAAGGGTAATTTTTTTGACCTTAGATTTCTATGTCCACATGAACCATCAAACCCGTGTGAGACCAAAATAAATTTTAGACATGTCAACAATGAAAATAAAAAGTATCACTCAAGCACTGGGTGACTATATAATGTACCATCCAAGGCAGGATCTTTTGAGAGTTAAAAGGAACCTAGCAATACTTATGTCAGGACACAGGAATAAGCCAGGACATTCCCCTGCACTCTCTGAAAAAGAATACTTGAGGATCTACCACAGAAAAATGAAACTCAGCCCAAAAGAGGGGAATGGAATCCAAGAAACAGAGGCACTAATCCAGGAGTAAAATAAATAGAAATATCAAGATGACAATAGGGAAGCAGGCCTAGAAGGATATCAGTACAAATTAGAATATCCACTAAAAATACAATTAAGAAGCTGGACTATCTTAGTGCTATGATGAAAAAAACAGATGTTTGTCTTCCTGTGAGGAAGATAAAACAATTAGAAACTCAAGGAAAAACAAAAGCAGACCAAGAAAAATAGTCCAAACTAATATGGCAGAATTCTGAGCAACTGTCATAGCATAAAATAATCTATTTGACCTCAAAGCTCAGAACACTTCTCATCAAGTGACACAGATTTAGTCATGAGGATTACATCTATTTCTAATCATGCTACTGGATTTTTTTGTAGATAATAAAACAACCATAATATTTTAAACATTTTATTAGTTTCCATTTACCGTGGTCTTGATTACATTCAATGTATTTCCTAAGAATGCTCAAATTTAGCACATATTTTACATGATCTCACATTGTTCTTTGCAATATTAGTCTAATAATGTGATTTCCACACACAAGACTATAAGCTTTTTGGGTATCCAGTCGGCATGATAGGCCTCACCAATAGAAACAAAGCCATGGTGCACTCTTTTGCACATTCTGCATCACTAGGCATATAGTAGATGCTCCCCAAATACTTCATATTGTCTGAAAGGAATAAGGCAGAGCAATCAATACAGGTCAAGACCTGGAACAAATGTTGTTGTTTTTTTATAAACATCAAATTACACTCCCATCTGAGACTTTTATTATATCAGATGTGACTTGAAATAAATTGTACATCATGCCTGGAATAAGAATCTCGAGTTTTTTAACACCATGGTTTGTGTGCTAATGATAGTGTTTCATTTGGGCTAGGAGAAGGCAAAAGAAACACGTGGTCTCAAATCTGCTATGGAAGGACCTCCGGCTACTCAAGGAATAAAGGAGAAGTAATGTGAACTAATATCGTGAGTTCATATCACCCCCTGCTCATATCGCTCCTGTTCACAGCGCTTTGAAAAGCACTCTTTTCAAAAGCCTGACAGGTGCAGTAGCTCATTATTGAACTGCGACATAAGGGGAGCAAACAGAATTGTCCCCATTTCACACATAAAGAAATGACTGACCTAATACCATATCTAGCTTGTTGTGAGATGGGCCTGAATCAAGAGTTGCATAAGTGACTCTTTCATTTTATAGGTAAGGAAACTGAATCCCAGAAAATCCAGATAACTTAATTAGCATCACACTAAGCAAACAAATTACTGAATAAATGAATGAATGAATGAATGAAAGTAAGTACATCTGCATCGGATAAGACCAAATTTATACGTGCGTGAAAAAAGCATTTTCCAGTATTTTTTAAATCATAGTTCTAGAACCTTTCCTTACTAATGAGCCCATTAAAATTTTTTTTACTCACAGACATAATAAGCTACTATACCTGGAAGGGTCTTCTTTCTCTTACACCTAAGAAACATGTGACTTGCTGAAGAGAGTTAATGTAAATCAGGAGGCCATCTGGACATCCCAACTCCCAGGCCAATATTCTTTCCAACCTCTCGTGATGCCCCTCACTAAGGATATCTCAGAAGGGAAGGTACCAACTGTAAGCTCAGCTGCTTCCTGCCAAAATCTTGACAAAGTCTAAGAAAAAAAAGAATCACACCTTATTCTTAGGTGAGAGACCGTCCGTCAGCAGGTAGAGGTCCAAATTTGAGGGAGACGATGTATTGTGAAGACCAAGCACATGCCCTGGGATGGGGAGGGGCTCTTTAGCTCTGAGAAATGACAGTGAAAACTAATTTGGGTGTGTGTCCCCTCCTCAAAGCCCCAATGCCATATTCCTGCCACTCAATATAACCTGAGCTCCTTCCTTCTGGAAGGTGCCAACCCAAAAGGAAGACCCTCTCACAACTGGGGTCAGTGACTCCATTTCCCTCTCTATACCCAGTATGTCCCATGGTAGGGCCTGATGCATAATTTTATAAGAGATGAGGGAAATTCCTGATTTGGTGTGATGGATAATTTTATGTGTTAACTTGACTGTGCCACGGAGTGTCCAGAAATTTGATCAAACATTATACTAAGTGTGTCTGTGAAGGTGTTTCTGGATGAGTTTAACATACGAATTGGTAGACTAAGTAAAGCAGATTGCCCTCCCAATGTGGGTGGGCCTCATTCAACCCACTGAAGGCCTGAATAGAACACAAAGGAAGAGTAAGAAGTTATTCTTTCTCTCTGCCTGTCTTTAAGTTGGTTGGTTGAATCCGCGGACACGGAACTTCACATACTGGAGGGCCAACTGTAAAGTCATACACAGATTTTTGACTGTGTGGAGGGCCAGGTCCCTAACCCCACATTGTTGAAGGGTCAAGTGTAGTTTATTTGGTAGGTGATCCCAGGTGATACTGACTGTGGGGTGGAGAAAGGAGATAGGGATGGGAAGGTAGCCAATAAAGCAAGCAAGTTACCACCTTAGGCAATTGGGGCTTAATCCCACTGGTAGCTCTGGGAGATGGTGTAGAAAACAAGCTTCAGAGTTACCCCACCCCAAAGGGCAAGGGAGCTGGGGTATTTATCCACCAGCTTCCAACAGTCATTGTCAAGTGGTTGCTCCCTACTCCTTGATGGAAATCAATTCCCTGATGCTTCCAGCCTGCACCTGTGTAATCGAAGAAAGCCCCAGTGGGCACACAGTCCCTGGTGCTGGTGGTTAGAAGTCAGGCCAGATTGCAGACAGATGGCAAGTGCAGAGGGCATATGGGCAGGGTACCAACATATCTGCTATAAAAAGACAGACACTCAACCTACCCCATTTCCTGCCTAGGCGATAATGAGAACTAACATTTTTTAACCAGTGTAATAGCCTACTATGCTAACCCCTTCAGAGTATTATCTATAAGATTCACAACATCCCAGTATTATTCCCATTTTACAGCCAGTGAAACTAAGGCTCAGAGACTTGTTTGAAATCACTGTTGCTTGGGGGCCTTCCCATAACAGAAAAAAAAATGTCTGAGTTTTGAGAAATCTTCCAGTGAAAAGTTTGCTTTCAAGCACAGATAACACTGAAAGCAACACAGTTATATGAGCAACTCTTTTGCCTCTAAAGATTCTTTCCTCTACCTGCCTCCACCCTGGTAAACAAGCTTCTCTGCATCTCCAGTACCACGGCCTCAAAACTCTTAACGTAACGAGTTCCCCCAGTACGTGTAATCACATTCAGATATGGCAACTTGAGCAACTGAAAAAAATGCTCAACTCCGTAATTGTTCTCCGTCTCCCACTGAGAACAGACTTTAAAAGGAAAAAGTTCATTTCTTACGCAGCAGTGTACTCTTTAACCTGATTCTACCCATCTGGAAGAGAAACTGCTTACCTCACATAGATGCCAAAAAGGCTTAGGCATGACTGAGTTAGGTACGCGGGACCTGGGAACAGGTGAGAGGCCATTGTGATGTCCCAGGGATGCAGACCCTAGGCCTGGAGGCAGCAAGAAGCAGCCAGATTCTTCCCCATTCCCAAGACACGCATTCTTTACCCAGGCAGTTTTAAGTATTTAAGAATGTACTTATGTCATTCAACTCAATAAGCTTATATTAACTGATCACGATGCCCAAGAAAGTGAGGGAGCACAAAAGCAGAAAATGCAGAAGAGATGGAAGACCCAAGCCTGAGCATCACTTCTGGCTGCATTTACATCTGGAGTCTTAGTTGAGTCATTTATGGGTTGAATGGACAGCAGAACGTCTGTATTTGTACAAAACATCCATTTCCTTTTTTCTGCGGGAAGGGGCTGAATGATCAGTCCCCCAGGACTCAGCTGCTCGGTTGCTAATCAATTGTTCATCTATGGGTCACCCTCACACAATGAACCTGCAGGCTGCTACCGCTCTTCTTCACTCCCTTGGAACAATTCCTCATGCAGTATTTGTTTTATTATTTCATCCTATTTATTTTCACTTCTTTCCCAGGGCAACACTCCCCCTAGTGTCTGTGTAGGGATCTCAGGTTCCACTCGAAGTGCACAGGGTGCAGGCAAAAAGGGTACAGGCAGGTACAAACCTGTACCTCGATGGATGCGGATTATTACAAAATATTCATGGGTCTGGCCAATATGATAATTCTGGGAAAGAGGCTGCAGACATCATGCAGAGAGTTCCAGCCATGGACATCCCCATTTCATGCCAGGCACAAAGCAGAGGTAGGAGATGGAAAGGAGAAGCGAACCTTGAACACCAAGGTCCATCCCATGACTTGGATGAAATGAGTCTTTGGCACTCCAGGCTTTTCTTGTCCACCAGTCCCAGCAGCCCTGTGTTCTCCTATTTTCTATGAAAGCTACACATTTCACTCACTTCCTTCAAGAAGTCTTCCATGATTAACTGTGAGGTATAATCATGGGTGCCCAAGCCAAGAGAAGCTACTCTTCATCTTTCTGGATGCCTTTCTCAAAACTCCACTCAACAAAAGCCCTGAGAAAATGTTCCACTTAATAGCTGTCTGTTAGTATAATCGTTAACCTGACTCTAAGCACCTGCTTCTAACCATTTCTATTACAAATTCTGAGTATGAGTTTCAATCAGCCGGGTCCCCAGCCACTCACACTTCTCTCTTTCACTGTTTCCCTTAGCATGACACAGAAGGCAGACACGCAAAGACTCGTCTGAGTCAGGTCATGCACTATGGGAGGTGGCTGAAATGAGCATCTCACTGAGAACTGGGTTGTAGCCAAGGGCTTTGCAATCAGCTCACTGGGAAACTTGGGGCAAGTACCTCCTTCCTCTGTTTCCGTGTTTCCATCTGCAAATGAAGAGAAAACCCCTTCTAATATAAGAATAACAACTAAACTAACTAAAATATCTGGAGGACTAACTACAGGTCAGGCATTTCTTTTAAACACTTTGCTATGTACAATATCTTATTTAATCCTTAAAATAGCCCAATGTGAGAGGTACTATTATTATCACTCCCTTTTGTAGATGAAAAAATAGACAAGAGAGGGTGACAACTTGCCCAATGTCACACAGCTATTAAGAGACAAGAGGCAGACAGCCCAATTTAAAAATGGGCAGGAAAAAAAAAAATGGGCGGGAGAACTGAATAGACATTTCTCCAAAGAAGACAGGCAGATGGCCAATGGGCACATGAGAAGATGTTCAACATCACTAATCATTAGGGAAATGCAAATCAAAACCACAATGAGGTATCACCTCACACCTGTCGGAGTAGCTGTCATCAAAAAGACAACAAATATATGTTGGCGAGGATGTGGAGAAAAGGGAGCCCTCCTACACTGTTGGTGGGAATGTAAATTGGTGCAGCAACCGAGGAAAATATGGCGCTTCCTCAAAAAACTAAAAATAGAACTATCATATGACCCAGAAATCTCACTCCTGGGTATATATCAAAAAAAAAAGCAAAAACACTAATTCGAAAAGATACATGCACCCCCAATGTTCATAGCAGCATTATTTATAATTGCTAAGACATGGAAGCAACCTAAGTGTCCATCAACAGATGAGTGGATAAAGAAGATGTGGTATATATACATATATACATATACAATGGAATACTACTCAGCCATAAAGAAGAGTGAAATTTTGCCATTTGCAGCAACATGGATGGACTTAGAGGGCATTATGCTAGGTGAAGTAAGTCAGAGAAAGACAAATGGTGTATGACATCACTTATATGTGGAATCTAAAAATATATAAGAAATTAGTAAATATAACAAAAAAGAAGCAGACTCACAGATATAGAGAACAAACTAGTGGCTCCCAGTGGGGAGAGGGAAGTGGGGAGGGGCAATATAGGGGTAGGGGAGTAAGAGGTACAAACTATTAGGTATAAAATAAGCTACAAGGATATACTGTACAACACAGGGAAGATAGCCAATATTTTATAATAACTATTAATGGAGGATAACCTTTAAAAACTGTGAATCACAATATTGTATACCTGTAACCTATATAATACTGTACAGCAACTATATTTCAATTCTTTAAA
Source organism: Balaenoptera physalus (assembly GCF_965194825.1). NCBI lineage: Eukaryota > Metazoa > Chordata > Mammalia > Artiodactyla > Balaenopteridae > Balaenoptera > Balaenoptera physalus. The sequence continues at coordinate 47,203,558 of NC_138893.1, forward strand.
GACTAAATTAAACTTAACCAAAAAAAAAAAAAAAAGAGAGAGAGAGAGAGAGAGAAGGAGCGAGAGAGACAGAGGCAGGATTCAAACCCAGGCATCCAGCTCCAGAACCCTTGCTCCTGTTTACCATATGGCTTTGTTTCTTGCTCCCAGCCTACCTCTGTTCCTAATATATCCTGAAGAGGATGGCATTCATGATGAAAACCCTCCACAAGTATGAATTCACACAAGTCATACAATCATACCCAGGCTAAATAATCTACAACCTAACAAGATCCTTGATGACCCTATGTAACTATGTCCAGCTTTTCCCCTAAACTAGGTCCTCTTCCAGCACAGGCCAAGCACCAGGCCACAGGTCACAAGGCACACATGAGAAGAGAAGAACTCACAGCAGGTGTGGGGATGAGGTGCTGGGTAAGCATTTTATCCCTCATCCCTCACCTTCAAAACACTCATAAAATAACCAAGTGCAAACTAAACATAATCAAATGTGTGGTACAGGCTGTAAATTCTATAAACAGTTAGGAGAAAGAAAAATAAATGCTTCTAAGAAAGGTTCTATAGAGACGCATGTTTGAATCTTAAACTGAGCCATGAGTAATGGGTGCATCTCAAGAGAGGAAGAGGGGTATCCTGAGTGGAGGAGACCTTAAGAGCAAAGGCTTGAGTCAAGAAGGGGTCTGGGACAATGAAGGGGCTGCCTTGGCTAGAGTGAAGGGGCCCATCAGGGAACAGTCAGATGCAGAGTTGGAGAAGCAGATCCAGGACATACGCAGTGAAGAGCCTTGAATGGCAGGCTAAAGGACTCTGGAGTTTAATTCAAGAGGCTAAAGGTACTCAAGCGAGAATGGAGACGTCCTGGGTGAAATGCTCCTGATTATAGTACCGGTCAAGTTATGAACAACCTGAGAAAGGAAGCATCACTATCCCAAGGGACAAGGGTTTTCAATCCCTTCGTAGCCTCTGCTCAATGAGACTTGGGACTCACTCATTCACCCACTTGGTCAAACACAGTTGAGTCTCTCTACTGCGTGTAAAGCAGAGCTCTCTCATCTCCACTCTCTGCCAACAAAGTCAGAGCAACATCCAGACCCTTCTCTCAGTAACCCACCACAACAGGGGGATGACCACGGTTAGCTGAAGGCCATCCATCCCACACTGCCACTGCTGCTTACCCAAAGTGGCCCACCAGGCGCCGGCACGCTACACTTTCCACCTCCAACTTCACAAGACCTCTTTTCCCCCAAACTTGCTGAAAATTCATCCTTTGACATTTTCTCCTCATAGGGAAGTGTCTCAAGCCAGCCAAGAGGCCAAAGGAAGCAGGAAATCAACAGGCGAGTCCAGCCCCCAGGCCTTGGTGTACGTGGCCTTGGATAAACCCTCCAGACACACCCTCCTATTTCAGCCATCCAGCTTTGTCACACCTCTCTGCTCCCTAGAGGACGATCACCCGGTTCCAAAGTGCCCCCAGTTACGGTAGGATTTACACAGCCGAGGAAAGAGCAGTTCTCCCTTCTGCCCCCGCTCCCTCCTCAGCCTTCCTGCCACAACTCCCTTCCCTTAAATCCAACACAATCTGAGAAGCCACTTCCCGAGTTCCTTCTCTGCCAACTACAAAGCGAGTTCCAACCGCTGCATTTCTGCCATCATTAAATTGGGCCTCCCAATTAAGGAGTTTGCAACTTCTGCTTACCTTGGAAATCACTGCAGGATCTGAGAAGCAAATCACGCCCTGTAACCGGGCCATCAGAGAAAACGCAGAGCAAACAGCCGGTGTGTGGTCCCTCCACTCACCACCCCCAGGCCTATGGTGACCAGGAGCAGTTAGTGCGTCCCGTGGCATTTCCCAGCTGCATCTCAACTGAGATGGCTCCCCTTGTAATATTAATTAAAAACAGTTTCTTTTTGGCAAACCCCTGAAGAACAGCTTCTGTGGCAGGCTTTTTTTTTTTTTTTTTAACATCTTTATTGGAGTATAACTGCTTTACAATGGTGTGTTAGTTTCTACTTTATAACAAAGTGAATCAGCTATACATATACATATATCCCCATATCTCCTCCCTCTTGCATCTCCCTCCCACCCTCCCTATCCCACCCCTCTAGGTGGTCACAAAGCACCGAGCTGATCTCCCTGTGCTATGCGGCCGCTTCCCACTAGCTGTCTATTTTACAGTTGGTAGTTTATATAAGTCCATGCCACTCTCTCACTTCGTCCCAGCTTCGTCCCTTCCCCCTCCCTGTGTCCTCAAGTCCATTCTCTACGTCTCTGCTGTTATTCCTGTCCTGCCCCAGGTTCTTCAGAACCTTTTTTTTTTTTAATTCCATATATATGTGTTAGCATACAGTATTTGTTTTTCTCTTTCTAACTTACTTCACTCTGTATGACAGACTCTAGGTCCATCCACCTCACTACAAATAACTCAATTTTGTTTCTTTTTATGGCTGAATAACATTCCATTGTATATATATGCCACATCTTCTTTATCCATTCATCTGTCGATGGACACTTAGGTTGTTTCCATGTCCTGGCTATTGTAAATAGAGCTGCAGTGAACACTGTGGTACATGACTCTTTTTGAATTATGGTTTTCTCTGGGTATATGCCCAGTAGTGGGATTGCTGGGTCATATGGTAATTCTATTTTTAGTTTTTTAAGGAACCTCCATACTGTTCTCCGTAGTGACTGTATCAGTTTACCTTCCCACCAACAGTGCAAGAGGGTTCCCTTTTCTCCACAACCTCTCCAGCATTCACTGTTTGTAGATTTTTTGATGATGGCCATTCTGACTGGTGTGAGGTGATAACTCACTGTAGTTTTGATTTGCATTTCTCTGATGATTAGTGATGTTGAGCATCCTTTCATGTGTTTGTTGGCAATCTGTATATCTTCTTTGGAGAAATGTCTATTTAGGTCTTCTGCCCATTTTTGGATTGGGTTGTTTGTTTTTTTTTGATATTGAGCTTGTGGCAGGCTTCTTTATTAAGCCTCTGAGAAGGCAAAATGCATTAAGATATCGTGACACGGGGACTGAGAGCGGGGACGAGAAGGTTAGACAACCCAGCCAAAAGCTATTTGAAAAATCTGTTTGGAAGCCACAATTAGATGCTCCAGTGAGTGAAACACAATTAATCTGATCAAATCTGTCACTATCTTGCACATTAAGAGTAAATATTTTAGAACACCGTCCAGCTGAATTAGTTACGGGTATGAAATCGTGCCTGGGAGAGTCAGTGCGTTCCCCCTGCTAGCAGGGTAAGGACGCCGGGTTATCGGCATCTCCCTGTTTCTCTTCACCAAGGTGCAGAGTTGGGCACATGAATACCATCTGGCAAGTCCTTCCAACCAGACACATTGCAGGGGTAGCAGCCTGCAAATCGCTGTCTCTGGGAGTGAGCTGCAGGAAAGGCATGGGGATCAATCTACAGGAGGGTGCAGCATTCTCCCCTCAGCACCAGAACAGGGGATCCCCATCAAGGCTTACAATGCTGAGGGGGCCCGGAAAGTGGGCTGTTGTCTTTACAGCTTTCCACTCTCCAGAGCCATTTGCCAACTCACTGACCAAGCAAGGAGGCGCCTTTCTTCTTTTGAAGGAGATCAGGATGATGTGTTTTTCTGTATCCCTGTCACAGCCACAGGGTCTGGACTCCCTTTGGGTGTTTGTGAAATACTCTCTAGCCCATTAATCACCAGGATCTCAGCTGGAGACAACCAGAGAGAAAGGCAAATCGCTCTTCCAGAATATAGGCTCCAATCAGCCCCGGTGGCCCAATGGATAAGGCAGAGTACAGGCTCCAAGCCCAAGCCCACTCACCTCTCCCCCGAAACACCTGGCAGGGCAAGAAAGGTCAGAGGGGGACCCAGACTCCATCCCCTCCTGGCTCAAGCCTGCTGGGCACCTCCCCCATTGCCCTCCAAGCCATCCCACCCCACTCCTGGGACCAAAGTGAATATGTGACTCAAGCCTAGAATGAGACTCTCAGCCCCTGGGCACATGCTGGGCACATAGTGTGGGGTGGAGGTGCTTCCCTTGCACGTCCACTTCCTTATGCCTGAACACAAACGGCCAGAGTGGAGTTCAATTTTCCATTATACGGGGTAACTGGAAACTCTCCCCAAAAAGGACCTCACGCCAGGAATGAAGTCCACCAGAGGCACTTGGAGGGAGAGCGGGAAGCCCCACAATGTGTTAACAATTAAACCGGTGGCCTTCCCAGAGAAGGACATGCTTAACACCCTTTACGTCGGAAGGGAAGATGGAATTCTCTTTTCACGTCAAAAGAGCTTGGTGCAAGGCCCCATGTTCTCTGCCTTGGGGACATCTCCAACCACTGTGAAACCAATGATAAAGGGAACTTCCAGAAGGGACATCATCTCCATCACGCCTCACCCTGGCTTTATTTTAACAGTGCCGTCTTTTGCTGTCCTCGGGAAAGGAGGAGGGGAGAAAGAAACCAACTGGGCAATGTTGCAGAAACTGGTTTCCTAGCTCCTCCCCCAGGGTTGTTTCCTTAAAGTCTCTCAAAGGCAGGGCCATGTTAACCTGTTTCCTCATCTTCCTCAGAGCAGCACAGACCTACACTCAAAGAAGCCCTTCTCGCTGGAATTGCCTGTGAAGCATCGTCAAAAGAGGCAGGTCCAGCCCAAGAGCTAAAGAGGCAGTAACTCTCTGGACCAGGGACAGTAGACACCATGGGGTCCCTGCACTCACCTGTGCTGCCTTGTCCTTTGCTTGGACAGTAAGACTGGCCATGAGCACAACCAATGAACCCCTGAGGAGCTATTAATGAACTGCCCAAATCTCATCACTGTCACTAAGGACTCCAAGGCCAACTGATACACTCCTCAGGCCCTCTGCACCCCCTTTTAACTGAAGAGCCATTTCCCTGGGGGGTGTGGGGCTAAACTTGCCCCCTCGCTTCCTCTGCTGTATAACTGCCTTGAAGATGGGCAGAGAAGGCCATGCACATTTAATTACTACTTGCAGAAAGCACTCTTTAACGGTCCCATCTTCAGGGAATTTGTCAACACACAAAAATGATCCTTAAAATAAAAGCAGAAACATAAAAAAACTCTTTAGGCAGAGTGAATTTATATCGTCCAAATGTGGCAGTGTTAAAATCACAGACATGTGAAGATATCACCTCCTCCTTCTCCTAGGGATACATTTACTTCCACACATCCTGTCCATCCTCCTCATGGAGTAAGAACACGAACAAAATAACACACATGCACACAATTCCTCACTATCAAACTAAAAGGAAGTTGAGAGTCGCGATCCCTGCGGTCAGAGAATTACCTCTCTCTCTCTCTTTCTCTCCACCCGCCCCCCCCCCCACACACAGAGTCCTTCGGAGACTTGTAAGTCCTCAGTCACCCATCCCTCCCAATGCACACGTTGCCCACCGCCCAAGTCCAGAGCTGTCCACTGCGAAGCTATGGGGGGGCCTTCACTGGAGGCAGACGGAGTCAGCCACCGCGCTGCTGGTAAGCTGGACTGCCCAAATGCTTCCAACCCAGGCTGCGCTGCCTGCGTGGTGCTGTGTGTCAGAAGGAACCAGGAAATCTATGCTCGGTATTGCTGATGTGCTGCTCTCTGCGGACTGCTGGCTTTCCTGTTATTCACCACTCACCCCTGTGACACCCTCCAGGCCCTGTTAAAATAAGGCGAAAATTTCCCCGGGAAATCTTTAATGTCAGTCGTGAAGAGAAATATAAAGGGAGCGGGGGCGGTGCTTTCCCATCAAATGAGTTCCCCAAAGCTGCCAGTACAGGCATCCGTCATCCTCCAGACTCTGCCCAGTGCCGGGCTCTGATCTGATCCTCAGAGCCAGAGATGAGGAAAGGATTTTTGCAGGAGTGGCTCAAGTGGGGGCCGAGGAAGGCAGGGGAGTGGAGTAAATCGTCGGAGGCTGTCCCCACTCTTCCCCGAGGGCCATCCCCCGCGGATCCTGGGCTAGACTGCACGTGCTGGCTGCCAGCTGGGGGTAGGGTGGGGCGCTCCTCCGGCCCGAGCTGCGGGCTGCGCAGACGGTACTCTGCGCCCGGTGCCTGGCCGCGGGCGCCGGAGCCGCCGGACTGGACTCCAGGGCGCCACCTCTCGTACAGCAGCTTCCAGGTTAACCTGGCAGCGGAGAGAGAGGCGTGGAGAGGTGCACAGAAAGCACCGGGACCCAACTCCACTTGGCGAGTTTGTCGTTGCAGGACTCAGCAGCCGGGGCGAGTATTTTGCTCAGCGACTTCCGTGTGCTTGTGCTTGCGTGAGAACGAGGGGTGCAGGATGGGTGTTGAATTTCACTTCACACTTTAAACTTTTTTTTTTCTGCCCCTCCTATAGCTTTTCGGGGCAGCTGCCTGGGTTGTTTGTTTGTTTGTTCTTTTTAATTTTTAACATCTTTATTGGAGTATAATTGCTTTACAGCGTTGTGTTAGTTTCTGCTGTATAACTAACAAAGTGAATCAGCTGTATGCTGCCTGGGTTTTGAAGAGGGAATCAGTGTTGCCTGAAGGCCCAGCCTCCCCTAAGGCTGGGAGAAAGTGCGCCCGGAGCCCGAGGCAGCATCCTTAGCCCGGCGGGCAGGAGTACCAGAGTCCGAGTGGCCTCAGTCTCCTGGCTTTCCGTCGCGTGACTGGAGGGGAAAGGGGGGAAGCCCCCGGGGCAGTCGCAGAAACCCGTCAGTCTATCCAGCGGTTCTTTCCCCAAATCAATCTGTGTCCTCACCCAAGAATTCACACACACCCACGACAGGAAAACTGACTCTCCAAGCCAAGTACCAGAGAAAGTGGTCATTGATCCCGTTAAGGACCTCTTCTTCCTCTCCCCTCCGGGCGGCCCCAATCCTAAGGCCTCCGGTAAACAAAAGCACAGGCTGTCTTACAACAAACTCCACTAACCTGTTGGGGTCATGGGGAAAGAGGGATGAACCAGTCCGTCTAAAAGTCGAGGAGCCCCCCTTCCCCTTGCCTCTACCTAGACCCAGAGCAACTATCTGCCCATCGTTCCCGCCGCCCATTTTCCCTCGCTGCCGGCAGACAGAGAGATTCGCCGCCGGGTGGGTACTCACGCTGCTGTTGTGTCCCGACCAGTGCACCATGGCTTGGTTGTGGGCCGAGTCCCCGGTCAGCGCGAACGAGGTGCTGGGTAGCCGGAGCTCTTCGGACGCCGACCCCCCAGCCCGTGGTGCCTTCACCTCCTCCCGGAGACCCTTGGCCAGAGAGCGGCTTCCTTTGGAACCATCGGCTAAGACAGTAGCCTGGGTGTCTCCGCGTTCCAGGGCACTGGGGGGCTGCGCCCGGCGACTCCTCCTTGTGCCGCCAGGCTTGCCAGGAGCCGAGATGCCCCGTCCCCACTGCGCGCCTGCCGGCAACAGCCCTCCGGCTTCTCTCTGCTTCTTTCTGCCGCTGCCTCCGCCTGGCTGGGGCAGTGGCTCTGGTCCCTGCCGGCGCCCCAGTGCGGCGCCTCTCCGTACAGTCGCCAGCTCCTCCGGCCACTGGCTTGCCACTGCCCGCAGCGAGAGAGGAGGCAGCGCCGGGGACCGCGAAGCCAGAGACGCTAGGCGCCCAGGACCGCCCGTTGCGTCCCAAGTGATCTCGGCGCCGGCCAGGACCCACGTCGACAGGAGCAGGAGCCCGGTGCGGGCGAGGGGCGCCCGGGGCCAGCCTGCGGGGCGCTCCGTGCGCGCCGCCTCCATCCCGCTGCGGCTGCCGGCTGCCGCGGCTCGGGCTGCCGAGTGTGTGGCGCCCGCCCGAGGTGCGGGTCGGCGCGGGGGGTGTGCAGGCGCCGGTAAGCGAGCAAGCGAGTGTGTGTCGGGGGAGAGCGGAGGGGGCGGCCGGGAAGGAGGTGGCTCGGCCTGGTGCGCCTTGCTGGTCCTCTCCACTCTTCCCTCCCGGCTCTTGATGGCTTGCTCTCTCCACGGGGCAATTCCAAAGCCCGAGAAAAATTAATAAATGCCCCTTCGGTGCTTTTTTTTTTTTTTCCTTAAAACAAGATTCCCGCAAAATCTTTCCCACCGAGCTCCTCCAGAAATTTTTTCAGGAGTATTCAAAGGTAATACGAAAATCCTCTTTTAAAATATGGAAAATGAAGCCCAATCCAGGAGGAGTGGCTGGCGACGGACCCCAATCCAGGGTCTCTCTAAAACCCAGCCTCCAACCTGCTCCCAGCGAAGAGTTAGGAGCCGCTTCTGGCCGCGTTTAGGGGGTTACCGTCCGGGCCTTTTGTGGGGGTGGGAGATGGCACGCAGGGAGGGTTGGGGGGCCTCGAGGGAGGAGGAGGAGGGTGAAGTGTTTTCAGCGCCTACTCTTCGGGTTGGGGAGCCAAAGGGGAGCCCGGAGCCTTCGCGCAGGAACGCAGTTGGCGGAAGGCGAGCGCGGGATTGACTGGGAGACTCCGCTCCCGGGTCCCTGGCCTGTCCCTCCCGCCACCCACCTCCCACCGCGTGCCTCCGCCCGGTGCGGGGGCTCGGAGAGTGCATGCGTGCGCGTGCGTGAGGGGCGGCGAGGGGTGCGCCCGAGGCTGGCGGGCCAGCGGGCGCCCAGGGTGGGGGTACCTGGCTGAGCCAAGGGTGCCTGGGTGTGCGGGCGCGCGCGGCTGTGTGCGTGCGCGTTTGCACGCGTGTGTGTGCGTGTTAGTGTGAACGATGTGAGGCAGGGAGGGGTGCGCTCGGGCTGTGGGCGAGCATGGATCAGGCACGGGCTGTGTTTGCATTTCCAGGAACCTGCGAGTCGTCTGAAAGGCAATATTGAGAGCGAGGCAAGGCAGGCGGTGCTGCACAGCCCGCTCCTCCGGGCGCCCCGCGCACCCGTAGTCCCCCACCGCTTGCGGACGTAACCGGATTGTTCCCGGAGCCTCCCGAAGGGCTAGAGGAGAGAACTGGGAGGCGCCGGCCACGGAGCTGGGGAAAGAGAGTAGTTGAGAGGGGTCGCTCCCACCGGGAGGATCTAGCCCCCATCTTTCCGCCTGCGATATTGAGGTCGCTCCCTCATCTCCTTAGATTAATCTCTGAAAGGGCTCAGTTCTTTCAAAGTGTCAGGCTGCCCGTTGAGGGTCCCCGGCCCAGCGCCACGCAGGCCTGAGGAACAGTTCGCACTGTGCCCTGCCGCAGAAGCGGAGCCAGAGTGCGCGGAACTCAGCCTGGGCTGGGACCGTTCGTGCCCATAGGAAAAGGAAAACTTTGGGTGAGCTGGAGAGAGGAAGCTAAACCCAAAGACAACCTCGAGATGTAGTTTACAGGCCCCCCGGCAAGGAGTACAGGCAAGTAGTGCAGCTGCCGCAGCCGCCACCGCGGAGCTCCCGGGATTTCTAGGGGTTGAAAAGGCCTAGACGCGTGGAGCTGGAGGGACTGTTAAGAAAGGAGTAGGATGGAGGAAGGGAGCTTGGGAAGAGTGAAGGCCTCCTCTTCTGGATTAAACAGAAGAGTTCCCTTATGGGAGATGGTTAAAGCAGAGTGAGAGGGAGGGAGTGCAAGGAGAGGGAAGAAAAGAAAGGGGGAGCGATGGTTTAAGGGGGGAGGAGACAAAGGGGGAGCTCGAGAAAGAGAAAAGGGAGCGGGAGACCAGCTGGGAGATAATGAAGTGGTGGAGAGGAGGCGAGATACTGGTGCAAAAAGAAAGGGGAGAGCAAAGAAGAGGCAAACGAGTGCCAGGGGAGGGCCAAGAGGGATGCAGGAAGCAGAGGAGGTGCCTGGGAATCTGAGCCTGCCAAGGAGGTAGACCACCTGCGGTTCCCAGGAGCCCCACCCTCGTGAACTTGCTTTTCCACCCGGAGCTAAAATGGAAAATTGGGAACCAATGAGGCTGGACCAGAGAACCACACCGGTGAGAACGTCCCACTCAGAATGAGGTGGGTCCTCTGTGGGTTTCCAAAGACAGTGGCGACTGGCCGCCGGGAGAAAAGTTCCAGCGCTGAAGGCTGAGGTGGGCGCGGGATCTGACGCTAGACGGGAGCCGGCCATCCGCGGGTTCCCAGCGCCCCTGCCGGGGAAGGCCCGGCGCTGCAGCCCAAGCCGAAGCTCAGGGCTTGGGGAGGGATGCGAAGCCTCCACTCTGCTCGGGCTCTGAGCAGAGCTGGTAGATGCCAGAGTCTAAGGTCTGGGTCTGGACCCTTAGGCAGGGCTCCCGGACGGGAGGCTCATACAGCCGGGGAGGATACGGCCTCCTAAGCCCCAAGCTCACAGGGGAGGTGCGGTGGCCAAGCTCCCTGGAGTCCCCCAGAGGGCAGTTGTCTGCAAGAGCAAGGCTGGGATCTCCCCTCTCTCTCTCCCACTTGCAGGAAGCCCTACCCAGACAGAGCTCACGGAAAGGTCGGATCCTAGAGATGGACTTATGGATATGTGGCTATAAAATATTTGGGAAAAAAATGGACGAAAGACTCTAGGTGCAACATTTTCATGTAGTTTCCTGCACCAGTTCCCCCTCTTAGCTTTTTCCATCCATTAGCACATCCTCCTGCTATCTTCAGTCTCGCCCTCCTTCGCCCTTTGCCTAACAGCCCTTGCCCTCAGCCCTGCGCTGCCCCTCCCTCCCCGCCTCCCTCCTCCCCACCCCCACCCCCACCCCCACCCCCCCCAGCCTCCCATTCCCCACCAACCTTCTCTAGTGTCCAGACCTCTGCAACTCTCCCCTTCCTCACCAACCACTCTCTTCAGGATTTTCTGCAATCTGACATCTGTCTTCAGGTGACTCATCAAAGGCCTATCCCAACAAACACCACCAGTGGCTCCCTGAGACAGTGGGCCCAACAGCTTCTGCTTCCTGCATTTGTAAACGTGTTCCATTTGGAAAGATCTCCCTTGGTCTACATGTCATCAGGGTCTCCTGGGTTCTCCCTGACCATCCTTATTCAAGTTCACCAGCCTCTCTTCTTTCTTCCACATCCTAAACTCGGAGCCCCAACCTCTGTGCAATCCTCTGTGCCTGGCTCTCATCCTACCTTCTCTCCATGAGTAAACCCCATGTTCTCACCCGTTTCTGTGCTTCTTCAACTACCACTTCTTGCTGGTGACTCCTGAATCTACAACCCCACTGTGTCCTCTCTTGTGAGCTTCACATCCGAATTCCCCATTGCATATCCCTGTTGAAAGCCATCCGCATCAAGTTCTAAAAACCATCCTCCAACACCTCAGTTATGCAGACTAGACATTTAACATGCAACCTTAAGTCTTCCCTCTTCTAATCCCCACATCCAGGAAAATCAGTGTCAAGTCCTATTTAAAAAGCGTTTTTACCTGTCCTCTCCTGCCTATTCCCAGCGTCACTGCCTTAGATCTGACCCTCATCATCTCTGGTCTAGGGCTTTGCTATAGATGCCTATCTTCTCCTGGTCTTCAGTTCTTTGCTTCTCCAAGCCAACCTCCCCATTGTCCACCTGCGCTGTCCAGTAGAAATATAATGTGAGCCACATAGGTAATTTAGAATTTTCTAGTAGCCTCATTTTAAAAAGTGAAAAGAAACTAATGAAATTAATGTTCATAATATACGGAACTGAATATATCCAAAATATTTTCATTTCAACTTGTAATCAACATAAAAATTATTGAAGTATTTTTGCATATTTTTGTACTAAGTCTTCAAAATCCAATGTGTATTTTACACTTACAGCACATCTCAATTCGGACTAGCTACATTTCAAGCGCTCAATAAGGTGACTAATGGCTATTGCTTTAGACAGCACAGCTGCACACGGTTGGCAGAAATAGCCTTCTAAACACAAGCAAGATTATGTCATGGATTGCCCTCCTCAAAACTCTTCATTACCAACTATTGTGCATGAAGTCCAAACTTTTTAGAATGGTGTCCAAGATTCCATGCACTCTCACCTCCATGAACTTGCTCACTGTATTTCTTAAGCCTGTAATCTGTCCTCTGACACAATTTCCATTCTGGTCTGGTTTAAATGCCAGCTCTTCCAAGAATCCTGCCCCCACTATCCCATAGTGCCTGACACTGTATCCATTATTATCACCACCACGGTCATCACCATCTTCATTTATCATCATCACCAAATTCTTTGTCTTCCTGCTCTAAGATGGGAGCTGTCCAATATTGATTTAGAATTTAAAAGAGAGGGCTAGGGTTAGAATGGGCTCCCATTTCCTTTGCTGGCATAATGCCTACTTCAACTGGGAAAGGCAGGTTGAGAGCTAAGATTAGCCCTCACCCAGTCCCAGTGGGGAGAGCAAAGAAGGCCTCACTGAGAATGCATTTTCCCTCTGGGTTTCTATGCCTGTTACAAACAACTGGAGAAAAATGTCACCTTAATATGGCTTCTTTCAGTTTTTTTTTTTTTTTTAACCATCACAGTGAAATAACACTTGGGGAAACTTTACTTTTTCTCCCTGATATCACAAACACACATGTGTGCACGTGCGTGCTCACACTCTTCCAACCCCTTAATAATCTAATAGATATCTTGCCATCAGCATCCATAGCCGGCACATATAGGGAAGCATTCCAATTATGCCTGTTTCTCATATTTTATAACATGTTCAGCAGTCATATGAGGCTCTAAAGACAAATTCCTCATAAAACTTAGAGCCAGGAAAAAATTGGATTTCTCCTGTGAAGCTGACATCCTATCTTAAAGACTTTCTTAAAATGGCTGTGTCTTCTCACTTTGTCTTCCTCTTGTCTTGACAGTCAAGCTGAGTACCACATTCACTTGCTGTAACAGTCTTCAGAACAAGATCTTTACCCTCTGCTCCCCTTTTACTAAATATTGTTTGATACTCTTTGGTCATACTATGTCTGTGCATTGTTGATAAACCACTTCATATCCTTTTTAGAACTAAATAGGAAATTAATTAATTGATTAACATCAAAACAACAGTCCACATTGTAACTCTCTAAATTTCTACAGAGGCAAGTGATTATAAAACAAAACCTGAAATGCAGATGAAAGCAGTTAGAAGACCACTGATATCAGGACTTCCTACTACTGTTGTGTCCATGAAAGCAAGAAGTGTCTATTTTGCTCATTGCTGTATCCTCAGCACCTGGCCCAATCTCTGGCACAGCACTGACCCTCAATAAATGTGCAATAAAAGATGAAACAGGTGAATGTAAATAATAATACTTCTGCTGCAACTGCTAATCATCTGTTCTTTTTAGCATACGTACGCTTTCTAAAGAAGCAAAAGCTCTAATATTTGATTGATGCTATTCCCTACCACAGGTGACCATCTGCCCAGCAGTCACAGATGTAGGCAGTAACATTAAGAATCTTGCCCAAAAAGGCACCAAAGAATTTATGATGAGGAAAAGTGGAGGAGAAAGAAGAAAAGCAGAGGAGAGAAGGCAAGAAAGAACAACCGGAAAACTGACATTTAGCAAGGGCTTTCTTTACGTCAGGCTCTAAGTCGTCTATGCCCACTGCTTCATTTAATTCTGACAAAGTAGGTTTTCTTGGTTCCAATCAATACATTGAGAAGCAGAAATGTATACAGGTGAAGCAGTATTGAGGAGGCGATCATGGTGATGATAATGATGAGTGTTAACATATACTGAGCGATAACTCTGGACCAGATGTGGGGTAACGACCCATCGGCATTCCAGCAGAATGATATATACACTACCAAATGTAAAATAGATAGCTAGTGGGAAGCAGCCGCATAGCACAGGGAGATCAGCTCGGTGCCTTGTGACCACCTAGAGGGATGGGATGGGGAGGGTGGGAGGGAGGGAGATGCAAGAGGGAAGAGATATGGGAACATATGTATATGTATAACTGATTCACTTTGTTATAAAGCAGAAACTAACACACCATTGTAAAGCAATTATACTTCAATAAAGATGTTTAAAAAAAAAAAAGAGTTCGACTTCGGAACTAAATTTCTGTATTCACATCCCAACCATACCAACCACCAACTGTGTGATCTCGGGCAAATTACTTAACCTCTCTGCACTTCTATTCCTCATCTGTAAATAGGAATGGTGAAAATCCTTACTGATAGGGTGATAGAGAAGATTAAATGAGTTAATGTACATAAAGCAGTTGAACAAAGTGTGGTACCAATAAATTGCTATATGAGTTTGGCTATAAATGTTCTCACTCTCCTTAACAGTCTGTGGAGGCCAGCACTTTGTGCCCATTTTACAGATGAGGAAACGTTGATTCAGAGAGGTTGGGTTGCATAGCTTGTGAGTGACAGAGCCAGGGGTTTGAATCCAGATCTGTCTGACATTAGAGCTAAGCTCTCACACAGTGGTCTATACTGTCTTCCTGTCCTGGATCACATAACATGTCCTAGACAATACTTGTATTCACGTCTTTCTGGCTCTAAAGCCAGTGTTCTTTCTGCTGCATCACCTGTCTTCCCACCCAAGCACACACCGTGAGGACTAACGCTGGTAGCCGGTACTCATTGGGCATATGGCTCCCACAACATGCCTAGCAATTTGAGAAGAGATTGGTGATTTGGTTGGTGGCATCCTTGTCTTTAAATGGCACCCCCTAGTAAGGAAGAGAAAATTGTGGTCAGTGAATTCCAGGCCTGCATTCAAGTAGCAAGTTCAGGCTTGAAGAAGTAAAGTCAACAGTGGAAAATGAACAACCTCCAGGAAAGCACATACTCCTTAAGCTAGTGAAAGTCATCAGCAACTTTGCCAACATTTTCCTCAAACTTGCGTCTCCAAAAGAAAAGCAGGGCAAAAAATCTAATGAGGTGAATGCAATTGGAAAATAAGGTTTGGAGGAAAGCAGGATTTTGTTTTATTCTTCTCCCTATTGCTCTAAAAGCAATGCTACATTTCTTTCTTTTTTTTTTTTTAATTAATTAATTAATTAATTTATGGCTGTGTTGGGTCTCCGTTTCTGTGCGAGGGCTTTCTCTAGTTGCGGCAAGCGGGGGCCACTCTTCATCGCTGTGCGCGGGCCTCTATCGCGGCCTCTCTTGCTGCGGAGCACAGGCTCCAGACGTGCAGGCTCAGTAGTTGTGGCTCACGGGCCTAGTTGCTCCGCGGCATGTGGGATCTTCCCAGACCAGGGCTCGAACCCGTGTGCCCTGCATTGGCAGGCAGATTCTCAACCACTGCGCCACCAGGGAAGCCCAATGCTGCATTTCTTAAAGAAAAGGTGGTCTCTTCAAGACAGCATGGAAAATGAAAGCTTCCAACTGAGACCCTTGACTTTGGTGAGAGGATGAGCCAAGAGAACAAACAGATGAGCCTGAGAAAGGGCAGCTTCAGAGGCTGGAGGGGAATCCATAGAGTGTGGCATCACGGAAGCGAGGGAAATGAGTGTTTTACAAAGGAGGAGTGGGCAGTGTTGCCAGATGCTCCTGGGTCAGCTCCCAAGTCCCCAAGCTCAGAACAGGCTGCGTCCTGCTGGATCTCAAATACCATCCTCAGACAAGAGGACAAGGAGGAGGACGCTTGCTGCCACAGCAGCCTCCTGGCCCAAGTTCTGGCCTCACCCACAAAGACCAGAAATGTATTTTTTTTAAGGCAAGTGTGTTAATCCAGGTCTTACAAGAAGCAGATGCCACAACAGGATTAGACCTACAAGAAATGTATGAAGGTAAATGCCCTGTAAGGGGGAATGAGAGGGAGCCAGGAGTGGTGGCTGGGAAAGCCATCAGCCCAAGATGTATGTCCGACTCTTGTGGAGGAAAGAGGGAAAGGAGGAAGGAAAGTTGAGTGAACGAATCTTTGATTACTGTGCATTCTGAGAAAGTCTGGCAAGACAGAGGGGAGTCCTTGAGTCAAAGTCACTCCCTAAGTAGTTCTCTAGCTCCCAGAAGCAGGCCTGCCATGGTATCCCTGCCACACTTGGTCGTGGCTGAGAGCAGCCTGTGGAAAACATGGCCTGGGCACTAACATGGTGATGGATTTCAGAGTGCCATTGCTGGGGCCTTGGTCAATTAGGCATTATTCAGTTTTTCCATTTTAAAAGAAGGTATTCTAACATCATCCCCATAGGATGGTTTTCAGAGGTAAATGAATAATATATGTAAAACTTAACCTAGTGCCTGATGAACCTAACAGATCCTTCCTACATGCTTTGTCAAATGAATAAAAGAGTAATGGAATGAGTGAACGGAAGACAGAAAGGAGATTTGAGCAATTTAATTAGAATATCTTATGGTAGAGAAGGAGGGGATTTTCTAGGAGAGGTGGAGATGAGGACATGAGAGGATTTAAAATGTAGTCTTGGTTTTCCCAGGGTTAGCTGAGCAATTTTAACAAGTCTCATGATTATGACAGAGGAAAGAAAACCCACTTCACTGAGTTTGAGGATTAAAGGAGAGAATGTGCAAGGAAGCACCAAGCAAACTTACAGGACGACGCAAAAGGAAAGGCATGGCCTGCTGTTGTAGTTGACATCGATATTGTTACAGATCTCATCTCTTTAGACTGGACCCAAGCCAACCCCCAGTTCTGATTTCTAGAACACAGTATATGCTTAGAGAGACTCTTTGTTGCATCCAGCCTCCCTTTTCTTTTCCCATGACTCCTAGTTCTGTGCTTCCCCAACAAAGTTTATACAGAGGGATCATCTAATTCATCCTTCAATGTTGATGTCTTAATGCACCCTTCCCAGGAGTACAATATTTGCATTTAAAAAGACACCACCAGATGCTTACCAAGTTTAACAAGGGCAAGAGACAACCACGGGAAACTCCAGGCAGCAGTGACAATGAGATCCTAGCAGAGCTGACCTGTCCCCCAGGGGTACCATTGGTGGGTTAAGGCCCAGATAGCAGAGAAGAAAATAGGACTGGGGGGAGGGGGGAATGGAAAAGCAAAGAAAAGATGAGGGAAGGGTTAGAGAAGGAGAGAGAGAAGAGGTACCTGGGTGGTGGTAGTGGAAACACTGGGGAGAAGACAGAAAAAGACAAGACAGATAAGCTTTCAGGTACTGGAGATGGGACATGATTTCCAGGGAGACTGCAGAGGCCAGTGGGCAAACAATGATTCTGGATCCAAGCAGAGCAGAGTTCAAATCCTAGCTCTGCCATACTATGTGTGTGATTTTTGGGGAAAGTGTGCAACCCCTCTGAGCTTTGGCTTGCCCATCTGTAAGATGAGATATCAGTAGTTCCTATCTCAATGAGTTTTTTGAAGATCCAGTGAGATAATGTCTGAATAGTGCCTGACACATAATAAGCACTTAATAAATTACTATTAGACCCTCTTTACCTCTTCTAATTCCTCCCTCCATCCCCCCAAAACATATATTCCATCTGCCCGGTGATGATGCCTGGATTTCCCTCAGGAGAAGTCAAAGCTTTTATCCCCCATGGTGAGACTGCAGAATTAGAGAGCAAATAATCTCATGGAAAAGGCCTCAGTGGCTGACCTCAGTGCTGTGACTCTGAACAATGGTATGCAACCCTTCCTCGTTTTAATCTTTTCAGAGTCCTGGGAGGTGGTCAGATCCACACAATGACACTCAGAGAGCTTAAACACACCCTCCAAAGCTAAGAATAGGGTTGGGTTGGGAGATTTTCTAAGAGCAAGTTTGGTTACAGGAGAAGCAAGTTAAGAAGTCTGGGTGGAGGGCTTCCCTGGTGGCACAGTGGTTGGGAATCTGCCTGCCAATGCAGGGGACACGGGTTCGAGCCCTGGTCTGGGAAGATCCCACGTGCCGCGAAGCAACTGGGCCCGTGAGCCACAACTGCTGAGCCTGCGCGTCTGGAGCTTGTGCTCTGCAACAAGAGAGGCCGCGGCAGTGAGAGGCCCACGCACCGCGGTGAAGAGTGGCCCCTGCTTGCCACAACTAGAGAAAGCCCTCGCACAGAAACGAAGACACAACACAGCCAAATAAATAAATAAGCATAAATAAATTTTAAAAAAAAGGAAGTTTGGGTGGAGAAACCAGGGGGAAGGGCTCCCAGGGTGAGACTGCTGCTCAGAGGAAGCAGCCCACCTGGGAGGAAGGAGGGACGCCCTCAAGGATGGCGTCAGCTGCTGCCAGAGGAGAAGGTGCTGTATGGCACATGCGCCTGTGGCCCTCCCGCCCCCATACTCAGGGGTCATGACCCTTTCACTCCTCCCCTAGTCAGAATCAGGAGCCGCGCGGCTGAGGGCTCTTAGGAAATTGTTCAAGGGTGGCAGAGAGAGCAAAGCTGGAGCTAAATATATAGCCGCAAAACAAACATGTGGTTTACAAGCCAGCGGGGCCTGCGAGAGAGACTGCGTCTGAGGTCTCAGGAACCAGGAACCGGAGCCTCCTGCTGTTATCCGCGAAGGGCGTTCAGGCGCTACTGCGAGAAGCCGAGAAGCCGTGCTGCTCCTGCTTCCGCGGGGCCCAGGCTCCCTCCCACCGCAGGATCTTTGCCTGTGCTGTTCCTTCCGTCCCTGCTTGCCTAATTCACTCTCCATCTCCCTCCAGATCCTAGGTCTAGCTTCACCTGCTTCAGGGAGCCTCCCCTGACCTCGAGCCCCCTCCCCTATCATTAGGGTGACCACGGACCCCAGTTCAGGACACTCTCCCAGCCTAATTACTAATAGCACCAATGTTCACTCTCAGAAGTGTCCCAGTTTGAGCAATAAATTATGTGGTCACCCACCCTACCTATTATATGTTCTCCCAGGACTATACGCCTCTTCTTTAAAGCATTATTACAGTTGAATTTATATTGTGTTTGTATAGAGATTCAATTAATGCCTCTCTCCTCCAGAATACTGTAAACCCCATCAGCAAAGGGATCAGACCTATTTTTTAGTTGCACTTTTAATTTTGAGATAATTGTAGATTCCCTTGCATTGTAAGAAATAACGCAAAGGGATTCCAGTTCCTCCCAGGGGTAACGTCTTACAGAAGCACAATGCAACATCACCAGCATATTGACACTGAAACAGTCAAGCTGCAGAATATTTCCATCACCACAAGGATCCTCATGTTGCCATTTGATAGCCACACCCACTTCCATCCTGTCTCCCAACCTCTCCTTAACCCCTGACAACCACTAATCTGTTCTTGATTACTATAGCTTTGTCATTTCAAGAATGTTATCTAAATGGAATCAGATTGGGATTGGCTTTTCTCAGCCTAATTCTGTGTCGATTCATCCAGGTTGTTATTTGTATCAATAGTTTATTCTTTTATATTGCTGAGTTATATTCCATGCAATGGATGTATCAATTTGTTTAACCTATTGAAGGACATCTGAGTTTTCTCCAGGTTTTAGCTATAATGACCAAGCTGCCGTAAACATTCATGTACAGGTTTTTCTGTGAATGTAAGTCTTCTTTTCTCTGGGATAAATGCCTAGAAGTACAATTTCTCAGTCCTATGGTAGTTGCATGTTTAGTTTTTTTTAACAAACTGCCAAATTTTTTTTCCAATTTGGCTGTACTGTTTTACATTCCCACCAACAATGTCTGAGTGATCCAGTTTCTCTGAATCTTCTCCAGCAATTAGTGTTCTCACTAGTTTTTATTTTAGCCATTCTGGTGGGTGTGTAGTGTAATCACGTTGTGGCCTTAATTTGCATTTCCCTAATGGTAATGTTGTTGAACATCTTTTCATGTCCTATTTGTCATCTATATATCCACTCAGGTGAAATGCCTTTTCATGTCTTTGGCCCATTTTCTAATTGGATTGGTTTGTTTTTCTGTTGAGTTTTGAGAGTTCTTTATGTATTCTAGATACTAGTCCTTGTTGGATATGTAGTTTGAAAATATTTTCTTCCAATCTATGGCTTGTCTTCTCATCCTCTTAGCAAGATCTTTCACAGAGC
Organism: Balaenoptera physalus; assembly: GCF_965194825.1. Taxonomy (NCBI): domain Eukaryota; kingdom Metazoa; phylum Chordata; class Mammalia; order Artiodactyla; family Balaenopteridae; genus Balaenoptera; species Balaenoptera physalus. Next base: position 47,223,241 of record NC_138893.1, read on the forward strand.
AGAATTTTTCAATTGTGAAGAAGTTCAATTTATCAATTTTTCTTTTATGGATCATACTTTTGATGTCATTAGCACTTTTTGCCTAGCCTTGGATCTCAAAGATTTTCTCCTATGAATTTTTCTAAAAGTTTTATAGTTTGCATTTTACATTTAAACCCATGATCCATTTTTAAAATGTATTTTATTCAAGTATAGTTGATTTACAATGTTGTGTTAGTTTCTGCTGTACAGCAAAATGATTCAGTTATACGTATATATACATTCTTTTTCATATTCTTTTCCATTATGGTTTATCACAGGATACTGAATATAGTTCCCTGTGCTATACAGTAGGACCTTGTTGTTTATCCATTCTATATATAATAGTTTGCATCTGCTAATCCCAAACTCCCGATCCATCCCTATCCCATTTCCTCTCCCCCTTGACAATCACAAATCTGTTCTCCATGTCTGTGTGTCTGTTTTGTAGATAAGTTCATTTGTGTCATATTTTAGATTCCTCATATAAGTGCCATGATCCATTTTTATTTAATCTTTGTATAACGTATGAGACAAGTTGAGGTTCACTTTTATGGCTATAGATATCCAATTGCTCCAGCATCATTTGTTGAAAAGCTACCTTTCCTCCACTGAATTACTTTTGTACCTCCATCAAAAATAAGTTGGGCATATTTGTGTAGGTCTATGTCTGAGTTCTCTGTTCTATTCAATTGATCAATCAAATGTGCCTATCCCTCTGCCAGTACCACACAGACTTCCTTATTGTAGCTATATATTGTCTTGAAATCAGGTAGACTGATTTCTTCCACTTTATTCCTCTTTTCAAAATTGTTTTAACTATTTTAATATTTTTGATATAAACTTTTGTCTTTTGATATAAATTTTAGAATAATCTTACCTATATTTATAAAAAAAATCTTGCTGGGATTTTGATAGAATTTGTATTGAACATACAATTGTTCTCAGTTTGGGGAGAACTGACTTCTTTAATATGTTGAGTCTTCCAATTCATGAACACAGTTTGTCTCTTCAATTATTTATATCTCCTTTGATTTCTTTTATCAGCATTCTGTAGTTCTTAGCATATAATTCCAGTACGTTTTGTTACACTTATACCTAAATATTTCTTTTTTGAGTTATTATAAACAGTATTATATATATGTGTGTGTGTATATATATATATATATATATATATATATTTGGCTGTGCCATGCGGCTTGCAGGATCTTAGTTCCTGGACCAGGGATTGAGCCCAGGCCATGGCAGTGAAGACACCAAGTCCTAACCACTCAACTGCCAGGGAACTCCCTCAACAGTATTATATTTTCACATTTTAGTGCCCATAAGTTTGTTGCTAGCATATAGAAATACAATTAATTTTTGTATCTTTACTTGAATCCTGTGTCCTTGCTGAACTCACTTATTCCAGGATTATTTTTGTAGATACCTTGGGATTTTATACGTAAATAATCATGTTGTATGCAAATAGAGAATGTTTTATTTCTTCCTTTCCAGTCCATAATGTCTTTTATTTTCTTTTCTTGACTTATTGCACAGGATTGAACTTCCAGAACTGTGCTACATAAAAATGGTAAGAGCATACATCCTTGCCTTGTTTCTGATCCTAGGGGGAAAGCATTCAGAATTTCACCATTAAGAACAATTTTACCTGTTGGTTTTTTGTAGTGCTCTTTATCAAATAGAGAAAGGTCTCCTCTACTCCTGTTATTCTGAGTATTTAATCACAAATAGGTGTTAAATTTTGTTAAATGCTTTTTCTGCATTGATACAATCAGTTGATTTTTCTTCTTTAACCTATTGATATTGATTGATATCCTCATATTAAACCAGTCTTACAAGCCTGCAATAATCCCCACTTGATCATAATATATAATTCATTTTGTATATTGCTGAATTGTATTTGCTAATATTTTGTTAAAGATTTTTGTGTCTATATTCATGAATGATATTGGTCTGTGGTTTTCTTTTTTTTTTTCTTTTCAGTACTCCCTGGTTTTGGTATCAGGATAATACTCACTTAATAAAATGAATTGGGAAATGTTCCCTCTTCTTCTATTTTCTGGAAGACATTATGTAGAATTGGTCTTAATTCTTCTTTAAACTTGATAGAATTTTCCAGTGAAATCTTCTGTGCTTGGAAATTTCTTTTGGGGGAGTTTTTGAAATTATGAATTTAATTTCTATAATAGTTATAGAGCTATTAAAATTATCTATTTCATATTGGGTAAGTTGTGGTAGTTGGTGTTTTTCAAAACGTCGGTCTATTTTGTCTAGATTGTCAAATTTGTGTGGGTAGAATTGTTAGTAGTATTCCTTTATTATCCTTTGATGTCTGCAGAATCAGTAGTGATATTGCTAACTTCTTTTCACTTTGTCAGTCTTGCTAGAAGTTTGTCGATTTTATTGCTCTTTTCAAAGGAACCAGTCTTTGTTTCACCGATTTTCTCTATTTTTTTTTTTCTGTTTTCAGTTTAATTGATTTCTGCTATTTTCTTTATTATTTTCTTCCTTCTGCTTGCTTTGGGTTTACCTGCTCTTCTTTTGTCTAGGTTCTTGAGGTGGGAGCTTAAATTATTGACTTAAATCGTTTCCTCTTCTCTAATATATGGATTTAGTGCTATAAATTGCCCTCTCAGCACTAGTTTAACTGTATCCCACAAATTGTGATATATGTTTTATTTTCATTCAGTTCAATATTTTTAAATTTTTCTTGAAACTTCCTCTTTGACCCATGGATTATTTGTTCTTCGTTTTCAAGTATCTGGAGATTTCCTATTATCTTTCTGTTATTGATTTCTAGTGTGATTCCATTGTGCTCTGAGAATACATTCTGTCATTCTGTATGGTTTCAAGTTTTTTAAATGTTGTGGTCTGTTTTATAGTCCAGGATATTGTCTGTCTTATCTATATTCTGTGGTTCTTTGAAAACAAAGTATATTGTAATGTGTTCTATAACTACTAGATCCTGTTGGCTGATGGTGTTGTTGAGTTATTCCATGTCCTTGCTGATTTTCTATCTAGCTGGTCTATCAATTGTCGAGAGAGGGGTCCTGAAGTCTCTAACTATAATTGTGGATTTGTCTATTTCTCCCTTTAGTTCTATCAGGTTTTGCTTCACATATTTTGCAGCTCTGTTGTTTGATGCTCACACATTTAAGACTGCAATATCTTCTTGATAGATTGACCCTTTTGTCATTACATAATGCCTGTCTCTGGTAATTTTCTTTGTTCTGAAGTCTACTTTATTTGCAATTAATACTGCTAGTCTTGCATTCTTTTGATTAATATTTTCATGATACATCTTTTTCTATCCTTTAATGGTTATATTTGAAGTGAGTTTCTTGTAAATAGCATATAGTAGGCTCATGACTGTTAATCCATTCTGCTAAACTCTGTCTTTTATATATCTAGACCATTTACAGTTAATGAAATTAGTTATATGTTAGAATTTAAGCCTGCCATTTTATTCTTTGTTTCTGCTTGATCTCTCTGTTTTTCATTTACCTGTTTGGTTTTTCCTGCTGCCTATGGGTTACTTGAACATTTTTTAAATTCCAGTTTGATTTTATTTATAGTATTCTTTAATGTATCTGTATAGCTTTTTTCATGGTTGCTCTAGGTATGGCATTAAATGTACATAACTTATCACAGCTGGCTAGCTTTTCATTTTACCAGTTTGAGTAAGGTATAAAAATCTTATTTCTCTTTATGTCTCTTTACCCTCCCCACTTAAAACTGTCTTAAATATGTTCTATATTTACATTTAGAACCATATCAGGCAGTGTTATAATTTTTGCTTCAACCACTAAACAAAATTTAGAAAACTCAAGAGGAGAAGGAAAGCCTATTTTTTTACCAGTGTTTTTTCTTACCATGTTCTTTCTTCATTCCTGGTGTTCCAGAGTTCCTTCTTTTATCATTTTCTTTCTTTTTAGAGTACTTCCTGTAGTTATTCATTTAGAGTAGGTTTCCTGGTAACAAATCCTGTTAGTTTTTCTTCATCTGAGAATGACTTCATTTCCCCTTCATTCTTGAAGGATAGTTTCACTGGTTATGGGTTTCTAGGTTGACATTTCTTCACTTTCAGCACTTGAAAAAAATGCCATGTCACTTCTTTCTGACTTCCATGGTTTCTGATGAGAAATCCATTGTCATTTAAATTGTTTTTCCCCTATAGGTAATGTGTCGTTTCTCGCTTGCTGTTTTCAAGATTTTTCTTTGTCTTCAATTTTCAGACGTTTGATTGTGATGTGTCTTGCTGTGGATTTCTTTGTGTTTATTTCTGATTGTTCACTCAGCTTCTTGAATATGTAGGTATTTCTTTTGCCAAATTTGAGAAGTTTTCAGCCATTATCTCTGTGAGTAATTTTCTACCCCTGTCTTTTTTTCTCCTCTCCTTCTGTGAATCACAGGACATGAATATTAGATCTTTTGTTATAGTCCCACAAGCCCCTGAGACTTTGTTCATTTTTCTTTCAGTCTGTTTTCTCCCTGCTCTCAGATTGGGTAATTTCTATTGTTCTAGCTTTAAGTTCAATGATTCTTTCCTCAGTCCATTCTATTCTGCTGTTGAATTTATCCTTTGAGGTGTTTTGTTTTTGTTTTTTCAGCTATTATGTTTTTCAGTTCTAAAATTCCCATTTGTTTCTTCATTACATCTTCTGTTTCCTTGCTGAAACTTTCTGTATTTTATTTCTTTTGAACATGTTTATAATGGCTTGTTGAAGTATTTTTACAATGACTGCTTTACAATCTCTGTCAGATAATTTCAACATCCCTGTCATCTCAGTGCTGGCATCTACTGATTATCTTCTTACATTCAATTTGAGATTTCCTGGTTCTTAGTGTGACAAGTGTTTTTTTTTTTAATTGAAATCTGGATATTATGAACATTATGTTATGAGACTCTGAATCTTATTTGAACCTCTGTTTTAACTGGCTTCTTCTGATACAGCTCTGGCAGGAGAAGGGGAAGGGGTGCCATTTTGTTACTGCCAGGTGAGGGTATGAGTCTACATTCCCTACTTGGCCTCCATTGACATCTGGGGGATGTGGGGCCGGGCAAAGTTTTGAGTTCCCTGTCCCCACCAAACCTCCACTGAGGTTGGTGATTACCAACCAGAGGTGAAAGTCCTGAGTCTCCACTAGTCCTCCTCTGACACCACTCCAGCAGGGAGGGGCAAGGGTACCTCATTCCTGCTGGGTAGGGGTAGAAGTGGCTTCTACTGACAATACAGGTAGGGATGGGGGGGAGCCCCATTACCACCTGGAGCAGATGAAAGTTTTAGCTTCCTACTTGGCCTTCTCTAACACAGCTGCAGCAGGGTCTTGGAGCACCTTGTTACAACCACAAGAGGGTGCAAGTCTAGGCTCCTCAGTCAGCCTTTGCAGTCTGGGTGGAAGTGAAGCCAGTTTTTTCAGTGGTGTTTGGCTAGAGTAGTCATTTTAGACAGTGACTTTTTGTCACTGTCTAAAAGTTCTCTGTCTAGCCAAGCTTCCCCTTTCCTGGGCCCTTGGCTAGAAAGAGGAGGATTTTTTATTGTCTTTGCCTATTGGCATTTCCAGGTTGCTGATTTCTTCATCTCCAGGTCTGGGACACATAAGGCAAGAAGAAGAACCAGGGATGTCACCTCTGTGTCATTCCTTGGGTCCAGAGGTCCCTGGCTGATCTGCCTTCCTTCCACGTTTCAGAGTCTTATTACGTTTGTTTCACATACAATGTCAGGGTTTTTTGTTGTACATAACAGGAAGAAAAGTACAGCTACTCCATCTTCCCAGAAGCTGATCATACCTAGTTTTATTCAGCATTATACATTCAACATCAAACTCAGTTCCTAGCACAGAGTAGTATATCTTCAGTGAATGTATGTATACAACCAAATCCAAATTCTCCAGTGTTTAAGTAAGCCCTTCATCCTACATGTGAGCTTTTTGGTGGGTCTACACTTTCCCAGGCTATAAAGGGGCCTCTGAGAAGTAGGTGCCCTTCCATTTTCTGTACCAAGTGCGTCCCTGAAGGGTTATGTATCTGTAAAATTGAGATAATCATAGAACCAACCTTACAGGTTATGGTAAGGATTAAATAAGGAATCCACATAAAGCACTAACAAATGCCTCTGTTAAATTATAAGCTCTCAATAAATACTATTACTCTGCATAAACAAACAAACAAACAAAAAACCCTGTATTTTTATCAGTTGGATTGCATTTCTCACTGATGTGCCTTATCATTTTAAAGGTGATGTCATTTTGTTTCTGATTTATTTTCAACCTGACAGTGGCCCCCAAAGCTTAGTTTCTCAGCCTCCCTCTCAGCCTTTGTGACAAGCCATTGGTAATCTACAAATGGACTGACGGTCAGTGCAGCCAAGGGTCTTTAGAATTCATTGAATTCTGGTGTTCCTTCTTTTGTCCAGCCCTTACATCACCCCTAATTGTTCCATTTGATAGACTCACATATTGGTTTCTTTAAATTCCGCATGTTTGGAGTTGAGCATAATTAGCTCTTACATTCACATGCTGCCCTTTACAGAGTTTTTCCACTGGATCATTATAGGTGGCACAGTTATAATAATACCCATTTTTTCCGTTGATAATAATCGTCACCATAATAACAGTAGCTGCTGCTTATGGGGCATTTATTATATCCAGGCCCTTTTTTTTCAGAGCTTTACCAGCATTTTCTCAATTAATCCTCATGAAAGAACAGGGATATAGGCCCTCTTGCCATCCCCACTTTTCAAATGAGAAAACTGAGGTTTAGAGAGTTAAGTAACTTGCCTACGGTATAGAGCTCCTAGGTGCTGGGTCCAGCATTCCAGCCCAGGCCTGTATGAGGCCCAGCCCTGGGGCTCTTTCCTGAGAAGTGAGGGCCACCTTCTTTAGCAATCACAACCACCACACAAATCAGTGATGTTTGCCCAGAGGGCCCCTTTTCCAGAGGGAAAGCAGTTTAAATCCTGAGCAAACCTGACTTATAGAAATCAAAAATTCTAACAGGCTAACAGGAGGAGGTCTGAGTTCTGCTTAATTGACCCGGTATAATTATTTCCACTGAATTGTTCTACATCTGGGGATGGGTATTTACTAAGCAGACTTGCCCAGCGGTTCCCATCAGCACCTGCTTTAGTCTGGAGGAAGTTAATTGCATGGAAAGTTCTCATCTAAATCACTGAGTTTCTTACTCCCAACAATGCCTGAAACACACACACACACACACACACACACACACACACACACACACACACACACACACAGTCCTGTGCCAAAAGGGTTTTGTTAGAAGATAGATTTGTCCTTTAGCTCAGATGCTGCTTCTGAATGATACAGCTCAACCCATTTTGAGGTTCTCAGTGGCACAGTTACTCCAAACAGCCTGCCCAGGGCTCTCTGCATTGCAGAGAGGAGACGGCAATGAGCAATACAATCTCTAGACCACCCAGACCAAAGACACACCCCCTTCCCCACCACCAAAAGGCACGAACCAGATATAGTATACAGGGAAAATGTGCTTGGCCAAAGTTGCCTTTCTCCTCTTTGTAAACACAAGAAGATAAATTACAGCTTCTGTTAGTAACATAATTACTTTAATTAAAATTTAGGGGGTTGGAAAAGCCAATTCTGAATGTCAGATTTCCAGTGATGTTTGCTAAGCCTGGGAGAATAGAAATATAGTCCCATAAATAACTAGCATATTATAACTGGAGCAGTGCGTGTGTTGTAATCACTTAGAGTTGGCATAGCAATTACATGATAACCAGGATTGCATTCTCTGCCCTCCCTTGCCTCTGTCCTCATTTCACACCCAGGTAACAATTACGTGCATAAGACTATGGTGGCTCTCCCACCCCCACCCCCTCCCCCTCCCCATCCGAGTAATAGTCAACCTCCAAGGCCCTTCTCAAACTGTTCCTTCAACCCTCTCCTGAGCACTCTGTCCCACAGAAACCCTCCCATTCTAATCAGCCACTGTACTTGTTTTCTGCACCAGGCATTTTCCTCCTTAACTGGGCTGATTTCAGCTTTGTACCAGTCTGTCACATACAGCCCTCTAATTGTGTCGTGTCTCCCTAACAAGATTATAAGCTCTTGGGAGGCATCGAATGTGTCATATTGAAAGAACAGACATTTAGAGCTGGAGGGATCTCAGAGACTATATTGCAGATGAGAAAACAGGTCACAGAGCTGGTTGGGGGCTGAGCTAGGACTAGAGTTCAAAAATTCTAACGCGTACTTCAATGCGGTTCCAACCCTGCACTGGATTGGTGGCAGGTTTTGGATGAATTCCAATCAAGTATCACCTTGGTCAAGTATGAGGGAGAGGGTGTTAGGGAGAACTTTCCTTAGACCGCCATCCTTCACGCTCCATCCCAGGGGGCTTGTCCCATTGAATGGGGTGGGAGAAGGCAGGTTAAGTGGAGAGCTAAGGAGAGACTCCAGTCCAGAACGTGTGCTGTGGCTGACGGACTAGCCAGCCGCTGTCATTTGGGTGGGGGCGGGGGGGGTACTCTCTGAAGGACAATAAGAAAGGCCAGGCTGGCCCAGCTTCTGTGTAGCCCTCTGATATGGCAAGAGACAGGGCTTCTATTGAAGAAGCCTCTCCAGCTCCTCCCCCTTCTCCTTTCCCAACCTAGATGTCTTAGCTCAGGTTCCCCAGAAGCAGACTCTGAGTGGTTTTTACAGGTGATGCTCCCAGAGAACTGGGAAAAACAGGAGAAGAAAGGGGAAGAAGCCAAGAAAGGGATCAAGTTCATGAAAAATCCGACAGAGGGTACATTCACCCTGATCCTGGAGGGATGCTCATGAGTCGAAGTCACCCCTGGGCGTTATCCCAACCAGAGGACAGGGGGCTGGGGTTTCATAGTCCCACCTGCAGTCATTGGCTGAGGACACCCTGGGGGGACATAAGTTCCCAGGCTCTCCTTTCTTCTCCTATGATTGGGCAGAGTGAGCTCCAGGTGCCCAAGGGCAGGTCTTTGAAAAGGAGCCACAGGGACTTCCCTGGTGGTCCAGTGGTTAAGAATCTGCCTTCCAATTTGGGGAATGCGGGTTTGATCCCTGGTCAGGGAACTAGGATCCCACATGCCTCGGGGCAACTAAGCCCACGCGCCACAACTCGAGAGCTGCCATGAAAGATCCCGAGTGCCCCGCGTGGCACATCTAAGACCCGACACAGCCAAAAATAAATAAATAAATTAAAAAAAAAAAAAAGCCACAGGCACTACTAGGAGCTCAAGGACACTAAAGGGGGGACATAAATGGTAAAAGGGGATCCGAGGCCATCAAAGCAAAGCACCAATGTTGTCAGTAACACTAGGACATTTTTATCTAGTCAACAAGCAGCTTGGAAACTTAACAGACAAGTATCTGTGGCCTTTGTTTTCTGGTTTCATAAAGGGGTGACCAGAGGTGGTAGGAAGTAGACAAGGTTTCCATGGGGAAAAGACCCTCAGGGCACAATAAAGGAATGTGGTGGTTTAAGGGGGAAGTCATCCTGATCAACACTTTGAAATATTCTCTCACCACACTTAGTACACACAGCAAAGTGGGAATCACTAGGAAGGCTGGCTGATGGACTGCGAGAAGCTTCCCCAGGTGGCATTTACCTTGGTGCCTCAGGGAGTGGTGGAGGATACTATTTAAGAATGCACATTGGAACCCGACCCTATAGCTAACCAACTACAAGTCCCTGGACAAATTACTTAACATCTGTAAGACTCAGTTTCATCATCTGTAAAATGGGGAATTATAAGAACTGTCTCATGGATTTGTTGTGAGGAATAAATGTGTGTGTGTGTGTGTGTGTTTGTGGAGAGAGAGAGAGAGAGAGAGAGAGAGAGAGAGAGAGAGAGAGAGATGGCAATGCTACTGAATATAGTAAGTGCTTGTGGCAGGTTATATTTTTCCAAAGAAAGCCACAATATTATTCCCATTGCACACATGCTCTTTAGAACTTTGGCATTTTCTCATCAAAGGGGGAGTCTATTTCCTCTCCCTTTGAATCTGGGTGAGTCTGTGACTCTCTTGTAACAAATAGCAGGCAGTTGGAAGTGACATGACTTCCGAGGCTAGATCAGATCAACTATTCTTCAGTAAACAAAATAAAATAAATTTTTTCAAAAAGTTGATAGAGCTTCCACCTGGTTCACGGAGAACCCTGCTTTTTGGAGCGCTGGGAATGCCATATTGTGAGGAAGCCCTGAGCAGCTCACAAGGAGAGAACACGTGGAGAGGTCCAGAGTCAACATGAAAAGAGAGAGATGCCAGTCAACCCCCAATTGCTCCAGTCAACCCCCAATTGCTCCGGTCATTGTCCAAATACAGCCCAAGCCAGAACTGTTCAGCTAAATCTTCCCAAATTCCTGATCCACAGAAACAGTGGGAAACAATAAAATGATTGCTCTTGATTCAAGCCACTAAGTGGTGATTTATTACAACAGGTAACTGAAAAGGTGCTTCATAAATGCTAGGTCTTGACATTGCTAGGATGTCATCCACAGCCTCGCACGTTCTGAAATGTGGTTTTCTTTTACTCTACTGAAAATGAATCAGTGTCTCGAGGATGGACTCTCAGTAATCGAGGTCACAAAGGACTGATGCGCAGCCCAGAATGCCAATTTACTATCATAACAGAACTGCAAGGGGGCTAAACATTCTGTCCTCAGGCCAGATTATTTCCTTCATGTAAGAAATTTACTTTGGAAAATAGAGTATAATCAGGTTGCCTAGCCAGCGTAAAGTGAGAATAAGGGAAAGTAGTTGTCTGACTCAAATGATTTGATGGTATCAGGTCAAGGGAAGCACATTGTGTTCATCTCCCTGGACCCACCAGCTGCCACAACCCGACAGCCCAGACCTTGGGCCAAGACATCATCTCCTTCAAGCGGCCCTTGGATGGACACTGATGGCATTTGTCCGATTTTCTTTTTTCCACATTCAGTACAGACAATTCCCCTTGTGATTGGTATGGTATTTCTTTAGTCCAGAAGATATTAATGGTGTTCTATGGAAAGCTTACATTTCATAATGTTCTATGAAAAATAAAATCGTCATATAAGTTCAAAAAATACTAGATTCAGCAAATTTTAAAAGGGTTCATTACTACAGGACTTCTCAGAACATTGACTCTGCAAATCACGATGCAAACCACCCAGAGGAAGATCTAATAAGACAATGAATTCTCCCACACACACATATCTCCCCCACCCCCAGCTCACAGTTTGTTGAATGCTGTTTTCAAGAGAGTTTCCATCAAATCACATTCTGCACCAGGAATCATTCTGACTACTTAAGTTGTCTTTACATACGACTTTTCTGGCCTGTTAAGTTGATTTTGTAGTTTAACTCTCAGAAGATTTACCTCAGTTTCCTTCTGTCCAAGTTCTCTTGGAGGGTATAGGTCTTCCACCCTTCAGGAGTTCTGGATTAGAGGGGTGGGGAAGAGGTCATGCTTACTGTAATGTAGGTACAGTGCTAGGACAGAGGTCCAAAATGTTGTGATGCCTCTGGAAATACCAGCAATGCCTTTTAAAAGGGGCAGCATTTAAGGGGAGCTTTGAAGATAGGAGTCTGACAGGAGTTCTACAAGCAAACTCGAAAAAAAAAAAAAAAAAAGGCACCTCAGGCTAAAGGACCAGGGTAAGCAAGAGGCCTGGAGAGGAGCAGGAAGTTGGGAGGAGAACATGTTGATGGAGGGATGAAGCTGGCAACACAGGAGGAGTCTAGAAATCCATACTAAAGAGACCAGACATTAAATGAAGGTGTAGGGACGCAGAAATAGACTGAGAAAGAGTGAGGGTAGCCAGATTAGCCCCAGGAGCTGGGAAAAGGACTCTGAAGCCAGTGTATGGAATGCACTGAGAAAGCAGAATATGGGAAGGCGCTAAGGAAGTTACTACAATATCCCACAGGAATGTCAGCCGATACTCAGAAATATGTGGTGGCTCCGTCATCTCCTTTATACTCCCGTGAAACAGGAGACAGACTATTAGAACAGCTGCTGTAAAGAAAAGAATATGGAGCTCTGTGCTTGAGGCTCTTTGAAAAATCATCACCAGATCATTTCAGGCGTGCAGCTTCACACAATGACAAAACAAAGAGAAAGCCCTCCTTGATGATAGCACGGAAGCAAGCCACACAAATCCAGCCCTGCAGACAGGAGAATGGGATTCACCACAGCTCTCAACACAGGGAGACGTGAGGGTACAGCCAGACATCCCCAAAGTGAATACAGAATGGTTGATGTCTCGTCTCTGAATCAGTACTCTGCTCTGAACTCTCTCCCACATCGTCAGAGGATATTCAGTTCTGTAATCCCATGGGGCTACCTTTTAGTGCTGTTCAGAAGTCCCAGGGTTCTTGTACGTCCTAAACTTTCAAAGGAAAATCCTTGTCTTCAATCCTCACAGTTACAACTAGGTGATCCTGGTTTAAGCTAGTCTGGTCATTTGAGGGGGCAGATTCAAGGCAGAGCCCAGCAGTCTCCCAGCACAGTGAGCAAGGGCACAGTATTCAAACTCCCAAGCATCTGCAAGCCACCTCACGGCAGTCCCAAAGCAGGGAGTTAGTCTCTTCCCCTCACAGGACCCACAAAAGCCAGTTGCCACATAAGCTTGAAGAATCTCAACTCTACTTCCCCTCCAGCTGCCTCTGCCTCTCCCCTCCGAAAGCCCTGATCCAGTCTGAGTCAGAAACTTAAATACCTAAGAGGTCCAGCAGATGATGCAAATGAATGGTACCTGCCAGGTGGAAGATGATAAAATGGCAACTGACTGTCAAGTCTGGGTGAGGAAGACAAGAGGGAGTGGTAGGGACTGTGGCTAACCACCCTTGCCTTCTAAAGGGGACAGGATCATTGCTGGCCCTTAAAATGCAGAGCCAATATTGACTGGGCACGCAATTTTCTGGGAAAAGCTTGAAATCTGGGTTTATAGATAGAACCTCTCCATTTAAAAATTTTAACAACTATCAGACTTAAAATTCTGTATTGATACTGCTCAGGTCATAACAGACACATCTCTTCACTGGCTTCAGCCCTGGGCCAATTGTGTGAGGCACAACTGGTCTCAGAAAGCCTGAGCTTTCGAAAACAAAGGAAAAGTCTGCTGCAGTCTCGCAGCACAAAAGCTCCTGAGGCAAAAGAACTCAGATTTTTGTCTATGTTTTATGTTCTTGGGTAGTTTCTTGGAAGCTATGTTGGGGGTTATAACTACAATATAAAGCACAAACTGAAATCTCAATAAGGAACTCTGCCACAACTGTGTTACAGAGCAGCCTGGGGTCTGGAAGAGTGTCTACGGGGGCCATAATGGCCCAAGGCTTCCTGAAGGAGCAAGGACTATCTATGGGCAGGGCTGATATTCAGTTAGGACACACTAGTTTGGTTGTGCCAGCTGTTAAAATACTGAAATACAGGATTCTATCACTGGCTAAATTCTTGCTATCCGATGCCCAGAAGCCAAAAAGATTTAGACAATTCAGTACTCCCTCATTATCTGAACTCAGTATCTAAACTCACACTATCCTAAGTACCCACACTTGTACCCACACTAAGTACTCAGAGCTGCAGCCTCATTTTCTTGGGCTTACAGACAAGAGGACTATGCCCACACATGGCGGATGGAAAAGAATGCAGGGTCTAGTGATACCACTGAGCAGCTCTCCCATAGGGTAGCCCTAGGTAGGTGAGGGGCCAACCAATGAAATCTTCCACAGAATGATGGAAGGGTCAGCTACTGTGATCTGCCCTCAAGTTTACTGAGAACAACTCCTGGTCCCTCCAAATATGACCCTGTTAATGGTCTTCTTCTGGTCTCATGCCATGCCTGGGGCTCAGGAGCCTTTTGTAAGGCAGTCTGTGGTTTCGACAGTCCAGATACACCACACGGCAGGTGGTAATCCTAGGAAACAGCAAGCAGGACCCATCTGATCTGGGGACCATTGACAACACTCTCTTCTCTTTCTCCCCCTACATTTCCAGTGTGAAGGAGAATCTCCACCTTCCCCACTGCTTCTCCAAGATTTTGTCTACACCAGTGAATCACCTCATTTTCTATAAGCAATTTCCTTTGCAAAACCCCTACTTCCTCCTACTCTTCGGTCCTCAATGTCCATGGTTGTCCCCTCTCCAGAATCAGAAAATATGAGTTTCCCTTCCCTCTAAGCAGAAAGGCTTCAAATCCTGTTACTACGGCAAAGAAGTGAATCAAGAATAAAGCTGTTACTTTTCCACATGAAAACAGCCTCAATCTTCATATCTATCTTGCTCCAGGTCATATGTCACTCATTTGTCCCTTTGGTCTCAGATATATTTTTCTCCTTTGCCCTGAAAACTACATTTCCCAGACTTCCTTACTAGCTGCCTTCTGGTTTAGCCAATGAGAGACAATGTTGGGAGATTGGTGGGCAGATGAGAGGGAGAAGTCAGGGTATTTCTTCCCCCTTCATTCTGCTTTGATTGGCATCTCCTCTGTGGTCCCAGGTCATGTCAGGCAGTCTATTGTAGATTCAGATCCTACTGAGTAGTTCTAACTCCAGTTCTCTGGCTCTGGTCATATCATGTCCTCCATTTATTCCCTATACCTTAGAGTTTGTAGAGGTTTCCTGCTTTCCTGATTAACCCTGTTAATCTCTGGGTTGCCTCATGGTCCTGTTTCACTCTTCAGCTCTCCCAACACTTTTGTAATCAATTCTTCATATTAAACTCCTTCTATTGGACTACCTAGTATGTACTCTGTTTCTGTAACTGGACACTGGCTGTCTCAGATCACCTCATCATTAGAGCACCAGCCTTTATACTCCTATTCTTGGTTGCACCATAGAGGGTAGTATCAAACCACAGAGAACTGGGCAACAATGCATTAATATATTGTCCTTGAGACCCCAACTCTCTACCAAGGCCACCACAAGCTAGGGAGCCTATCTTTTCTAATGTATATAGTAGTCCTGTTGTAACAAATTTTCTTTTAGTTAAAAGTGAGAAATCTCCTTTTGTTTAAATGGCAGGTGATAGGAAGTGTTGCATTTGCTTCCAGGAAAGTCATAAAATGAAAAATGAACCCATATATTCTGGGGGAAAAAAATGGTCAAATACTAAAAAAAAAAAAAGAAAAAAAAAATTGGTCAAACACTAAAATGCAATTCAAATCCTTTATCATTCATGAATGTATAGGTTGACCTAAAGGTCTTAATCCTGAGATATTCCTCCGCTTGGAGACTAAAACTAATCTTTTTTTCAGACTAAGTTTTTTGTTGTTATTTCTCTTTGTCATATACAATCACTGGCAGAAAAAAAATGAGACTAATTAGCTACTTCAAAAAGTATCTAATTGAAAAACTTGTCATGATTATGTGTTATTTTTACCTACCCATCAACCTTCCCTAATTCTTCTGATAATGATACTCAGGCTTTCCTCTGGAGGAAGTGCCAGCACCTCACTCTCCCACTGCCCTTCCTGTAGAGCTGATTATACCCCAAGTACTTTGGGGAGTCACCAATCAGCACTGGTCAGGCCAATCAGCATCAATTCTCATGGCATGGTGACTGATTGGCTCACGAATGGGCACATGACCTAATCCAAGCCAATAAGGTCAAACAGAGCTAACCCTGGGACTTTTACTTGAGCAATCAAGAAAGAAGAATTTTCTTTTTCTTACAGCTTAGAGCTGTGAAGATGCAAGCCTGGAGTTTCCACTTGGAGGGAGACTCCCTCTGAGTAAAATCAGAGAGAAATGCACCGAAGAGAAATGGAGAGAGAGAATCCAGGTCCTGATGGCATAACTTGCATCTCTTTATACAGCTATCTGATACGACATGGTATCTAGACATGGCTACAATTTATGCTTTGTGCATTTTGTTAAATATTTCTTTTGCTCATAACTCCCAACATGTCCTAGACCTTCCTCTCTGTGTTTAGCACCTCCATGACAGCACTTCTGTATTCCAAGAGCATAAACATAGAGCATTGCTGTAAACACAGAACATTCAGATCTCACCGAAAACATCCCATATGTGTGTGTATGTGTGTGTGTGTGTGTGTGTGTGTGTGTGTTTGGTTTAAGAAAGTTTGTGTTGGGTTTCTATCCTTTGTAGCCAAAAGAGTTCTGACTAATATACCTATAACAAGTAAGACGTTATGTTGGGCACTGTGGAGGATCTCAAGATGAGCAAGCTCTCAGGTAGTTGAGAGAGGAAAGAGATGGTTCCATTACTTGAAGCCGATGGTATAATGGGAACAGGAGATAGAAAGCACAACTACTCTACTTCTATTTTGCCTCCATCATTTCAGGAAAAATAATCATCAGATGAAGAGTGTAGAACAAATGCTTTCTCAGGGCTTGGAAATCTGACATAAATGAGGAGACAGAAGAAAGCTCTTCAGTGCCTTGAATGAGTCCAAATTGCTTGTCCCAACTGAGCCACACTGAAGTGTACTTACAGGACTTAAAGATGAGAATGCCAAGCCACAGGGGATACTCTTTGAAGGACTGTGGGGAATTCAAAAATAGTCTGGATTGTTTTTAATGTATTTTATTATTTACAGTCTAGTGAGTTGTATTTAATCCTTGGGAAATTAAGTAGTTGTTTTTGAACACATTAGAAAAATGTTTTCATTTCTTAAATTAAATGTTCTTTAAAGGAACTAATTAGTCCCATTTTTTTTCTGCCAGCAATTGTAGATGACAAAGAGAAACAACAATAACAAAAAATTTAGTCTGAAAAAAAAATTTTTAATCTCCAAATTGAGGGATATGTCAAGATTAAGACCTTTAAGTCCAACCTATACATTCAGGAATGATAAGGAATTTGAATTGGATAGTTTTTGACCAATTTCTTTTCCTCCAGAACAATAGCATGAGTTCAAAAAGAACAAGGTATACCAAACCACTCCAATCTCCTTTCATTAATAAAATTATAAGGTGAGCATAAAAGGGAGTGTGACAGACGTAATGTATCCAAATGGTAAAGTGATGGGCAGTCTTTTTTCTTGTTTTTGAAAATTCTTATTTTCAAATGGAGAAACAAGACACAGGATAGTACAGCTAAGATGATTAACTGATCAGAACTAAAGAGTGTTTGATCAATGGAGTAATGAAACCTGGAGGGTGGTTTCCAAGGGAATGCTATAAGACTCTATCCTACTTAAAATGATTTATCAGTGATTTTGATGCTTATTGATTTTGAAATCATATAAACCTGGGAGAGACTGGTTGATGAAATCAGGACTTAAAAGATCATTACAGGCTATAATAATTTATCTTAAAAGCAACAAGGTGATTTTTAATAAAAATATAAAGTCCTACATTTAGGTTAGGAAAAAAAAAAAACAATTACACATGTACAGAAAGGAGAAGACCTGGCTTAACTGCATCTCATTCAAAAAAGACGAGGTGTTTCACCTGACCACACAGTACAATATGATGTCATCACTATGGATGATAATGTAGAAAGATATTTCCTGACGTGGGGAAAATGCATGTAACATTCTCTTAAGTGGATAAAAACCAATTTATAAGACACACATGTGAACACGGTTATTAATAGAAAAAAGATTCAAAAGGTGGCAGTGGTTAACTCTCAGTGGTGATAATACAGGTAACCTTATTTTCTTCTTTGTGTGGTTTCTCTTTTGCACATTTGCTGAAATTACTTTTTATAATAAAAATTTCATTTTATCTCGATACAGATCAAAAGTGTGACATGGCTGATAAAAACAACATAAATGCAGTTTTAGGCTGCATTCGTAGAATTATATTTTCTAGAAAAGAGACACTGATCAATTTACCATGCTCTGTACTGGGACAGCCATATCTGGGATAATGGTGCCATGTCTTAGGGATAGTCTGACAATTTGGACTGTATATCAGTGTTAGGAAGGATGTGCATGATCCGAAGTTTAAAGAAATTGGTAATTATGGCCTGAAAAGAAAAAAATAGAAACACATTTGCTTTCTTTTATATATTAAGTGTGCTCATATGGAAGGGACAGTACATTTGTGATGGATTACAGGTGACCACAAATACTTTGACACTTATCCCAATGATACATGGGAGTCTATGTCCCCTCCCTTTGAAGGTGGATAATCTCTGTGACTGCTTTGATCAACAGAACATAGAGGAAGTGACACTATGACAGTTTCCAGGCCCAGGACTTAACAGACTGGCAGCTTCCACTTCCTGTCTTCTGGGGAAGTCAGTGGCCTTGCAAGAAGCATGCCTACACCATGATCACCATGCTGTGAGGAAGCCCAAGCTAGCCATGTGAGAGGCAATGTACAGAGAGAGATGCCGGACCCATCCCCAGCTGATCCACTCATCCCAGCACAGACACCAGCCCTGTGAATCAAGAAGCCTTCAGAGGGCTTCTTTTGGCTATGACCATACACAGGATATCAAGCAACAACTGCCCAGGTGGGCCCATGAAACCCAGAATCATGACAGATAATAACAAAATTGTTTTGGTTTTTTTTTTAATTTTTAAATTTAATTTTATTATTTTTTTTATACAGCAGGTTCTTATTAGTCATCAATTTTATACACATCAGTGTACACATGTCAATCCCAATAGCCCAATTCATCCCACCACCACCCCCACCCCCCTGCCGCTTTCCCCCCTTGGTGTCCATACATTTGTTCTCTACATCTGTGTCTCAGTTTCTGCCCCGCAAACCAGTTCATCTGTACCATTTTTCTAGGTTCCACATATATGTGTTAATATACGATATTTGTTTTTCTCTTTCTGACTTACTTCACTCTGTATGACAGTCTCTAGATTCATCCACATCTCATCAAATGACCCAGTTTCGTTCCTTTTTATGGCTGAGTAATATTCCATTGTATATGTGTACCACATCTTCTTTATCCATTCATCTGTCAATGGGCATTTAGGTTGCTTCCATGACTTGGCTATTGTAAATAGTGCTGCAATGAACATTGGGGTGCATGTGTCTTTCTGAATTATGGTTTTCTCTGGGTATATGCCCAGTAGTGGGATTGCTGGGTCATATGGTAATTCTATTTTTAGTTTTTTAAGGAACCTCCATACTGTTCTCCATAGCAGCTTACCAATTTACATTCCCACCAACACTGCAAGAGGGTTCCCTTTTCTCCACACCCTCTCCAGCATTTGTTGTTTGTAGATTTTCTGATGATGCCCATTCTAACTGGTGTGAGGTGATACCTCATTGTAGTTTTGATTTGCATTTCTCTAATAATTAGTGATGTTGAGCAGCTTTTCATGTGCTTCTTGGTCATCTGTATGTCTTCTTTGGAGAAATGTCTATTTAGGTCTTCTGCCCATTTTTGGATTGGGGTGTTTGTTTCTTTAATATTGAGCTGCATGAGCTGTTTATATATTTTGGAGATTAATCCTTTGTCCGTTGATTTGTTTGCAAATATTTTCTCCCATTTTGAGGGCTGTCTTTTCATCTTGTTTATGGTTTCCTTTGCTGTGCAAAAGCTTTGAAGTTTCATTAGGTCCCATTTGTTTATTTTTGTTTTTATTTCCATTACTCTAGGAGGTGGATCAAAAAAGATCTTGCTGTGATTTATGTCAAAGAGTGTTCTTCCTATGTTTTCCTCTAAGAGTTTTATAGTGTCTGGTCTCACATTTAGGTCTCTAATCCATTTTGAGTTTATTTTTGTGTATGGTGTTAGGGAGTGTTCTAATTTCATTCTTCTACATGTAGCTGTCCAGTTTTCCCAGCACCACTTATTGAAGAGACTGTCTTTTCTCCATTGTATATCT
This sequence comes from Balaenoptera physalus, assembly GCF_965194825.1. Lineage (NCBI taxonomy): Eukaryota > Metazoa > Chordata > Mammalia > Artiodactyla > Balaenopteridae > Balaenoptera > Balaenoptera physalus. The sequence goes on from NC_138893.1 coordinate 47,243,007, forward strand.
TTGCCTCCTTTGTCATAGATTAGTTGACCATAGGTGTGTGGGTTTATCTCTGGGCTTTCTAACTTGTTCCATTGGTCTATGTTTCTGTTTTTGTGCCAGTACCATATTGTCTTGATTGCTGTAGCTTTGTAGTATAGTCTGAAGTCAGGGAGTCTGATTCCTCCAGCTCCATTTTTTTCCCTCAAGACTGCTTTGGCTATTTGGGGTCTTTTGTGTCTCCATATAAATTTTAAGATTTTTTGTTCTAGTTCTGTAAAAAAAATGACATTGGTAATTTGATAGGGATTGCAATGAATCTGTAGATTGCTTTGGGTAGTGTAGTCATTTTCACAATATTGATTCTTCCAATCCAAGAACATGGTATATCTCTCCATCTGTTGGTATCATCTTTAATTTCTTTCATCAATGTCTTATAGTTTTCTGCATACAGGTCTTTTGTCTCCCTAGGTAGGTTTATTCCTAGGTATTTTATTCTTTTCGTTGCAGTGGTACATGGGAGTGTTTCCTTAATTACTCTTCAGATTTTTCATCATTAGTGTACAGGAATGCAAGAGATTTCTGTGCATTAATTTTGTATCCTACAACTTTACCAAATTCATTGATTAGCTCTAGTAGTTTTCTGGTGGCATCTTTAGGATTCTCTATGTATAGTATCATGTCATCTGCAAACAATGGAAGTTTTACTTCTTCTTTTCCAATTTCTATTCCTTTTATTTCTTTTTCTTCTCTGATTGCCATGGCTAGGACTTCCAAAACTATGTTGAATAATAGTGGTGAGAGTGGACATCCTTGTCTCGTTCCTGATCTTAGAGGAAATGCTTTCAGTTTTTCACCATTGAGAATGATGTGGGCTGTGGGTTTGTCATATATGGCCTTTACTATGTTGAGGTAGGTTCCCTCTATGCCCACTTTCTGGAGAGTTTTTATCAGAAATGGGTGTTGAATTTTGTCAAAAGCTTTTTCTGCATCTATTGAGATGATCATATGGTATTTATTCTTCAATTTGTTAATATGGTGTATCACATTGATTGATTTGCATATATTGAAGAATCCTTGCATCCCTGGGATAAATCCGACTTGGTCATGGTGTATGATCCTTATAATGTGTTGTTGGATTCTGTTTGCTAGTATTTTGTTGAGGATTTTTGCATCTATAATCATCAGTGATATTGGTCTGTAATTTCTTTTTTTGTAGTATCCTTGTCTGGTTTTGGTATCAGGGTGATGGTGGCCTCATAGAATGAGTTTGGGAGTGCTCCTTCCCCCGCAATTTTAACAAATTGTTATTTTAAGTTATTGTGTTTGGTGATAGGTTGTTACAGAACAATAAAAAATTGGAACACTTGTTACATCTAGCTTGACCTTCATATAACATTCAGTAGGGTACTATGGAGGGGTTTTGAGCAAGAGAAGACATTATTGCCCTTTATGACAAGTACTCTAATGATACAGGGTAGGATGGAGGGGTGAGCGGTACCAGAGACAAGTTCAGGATGACAGCTCAAAGCTTTGTAATAAGCTGCTAGAGAACTCTACCTGTAAGGCAATACCAAACAAGAAAGGTAACAAAAGTTGGCTCCATCCTCAGGGATTCCCACATGGACAGGGGATCATAAGCAGACACAGGGGATGCAAGCACTGCAGGGGGTGGTCTTTACTAGGGAGTTGAGATTACAGTCCCTTGGGTAGTGCATAAGCTGAGCAAAGTGGTGGGGAACGTCTCCCTGCTTTGCCAATAGCTGGCCATCCTGGTTTTCTGCTGCTCCTCTTGGTACCACCTTTGTTGCTGTTTTCTCCATCTCTCTCCTCCTTCTCTGTTGGACCCTGCTTTTCCCCCCCAGTTCCCTCTTGGCATGAGTCTCCTGGATATCGGATTCAGAGTTGAGGGGCCTCCTCCGCTCAATGCATGGAGTGAACTCCACTACAAGAACTCTGAGTTCATGCCTGGGAGGGGTGAAAAGAATCCATTCCTCCGCAGTATCCCAGACTTAGCAATCCAAAACAAAAGAATACCAGATAGAATGTTATAAGTCATAATTCTAGTTATTACTTTCAAATGTATATCTCAGAAATAACTAAAAAAAAAAAAAAGATTAGCAAATTGAGACTGATACTGAGCTTTTATGAATAAATCAATCAAACTAAGCTTGGTTAGTCCCTGCTCTAAGATTCCTTAAGATAATATCTCTACTTTCTTCTTTTCCTTCATTAAAAAATGAAACAAAACCAAAAACATTTCACAGAGCGATACCAAGCGACCATTAGCTGATGCAATATCTCTAGGATTATTTCTAGAGGTAAAACTTCATGGTTGTGGACAAAGAACTGTTGCCTGCCATTTCGTAAACAATGAATGTTGCTCTCCATCAAGCCATCAGCCACTGCAGCTGCCCAAGCATGCACCTTGAGGGGAATTCAGGATAGAGAAAGACAGGACACTGGCCCAGAATAGTTAAGATGCTTATCAAAGGAATAATGTCAAGGAGCCCAGATTCTTGCATCTTCCCATACATAGAAAAGCACCAAAATTGTTAACTTGAGATGTCTGTTTTTTGTGATTAGCAATGAACTTTGGTGTTCGACTACAAAAAAAAAAAACAAAAAAAAAAACCCAGAATGTTTTCTACCATTTCTCCAGAAATGTATTAACTGTATATACTCACATATCTCTAAGACAAATCCTCCCAGAAAACTCACCACAAGAGGATGGTGTATTTCACCACTAGCTCTAATAGTATATCATCCAAGAGGCAGCATCTACTTTAGCTATAGGTCTACCAGGAACCATCTGTATACAGTTGGCAGAAATTACTTACCCTTGACTTTTCTCATCTGCAAAAGGCGGTCTTCGGGTTGAATAATCAGGGGACACTCCCTTCCTGAGTTTTTCCTTCCACGATTTTCTTGCATAATACCTCCACTTGTTTCACTCCAAGAATTTATCACAATGTGTAAAATGTCTTTATTTGCTCCTTCATTGATTTCTGTTCCATTAGGCAGCAAGTTTGTGAGGCCAAAGACTCTGACCTTGCTCATTACTGTTTCACCAGCACCTCATCCAGTACCTGACACAGTGAAAACATTCAAATAATATTCATTAAATAAATGAATAACTGAGGCTTTATTGTATTGCGCTGTATTTTACTGTGCTTATCTTTGAGTCTAAGATTCATTTACTGGATACATACTTGGGAAACTTTCACACACAGAGGAAAAGGAGAAATAATGAAACTGCAAGAAGCCAATTATCAAAATTTCAACGTTTGGGCTTGATACTTATTCACAAATAACTAGGGGACAGAGCAGCATGGTGGATTAAAAGTAAACCACTTTCACGTGATTAATGTTGCTGTCTTTCCAAAGGTTGTGATTTAGTCTCTTTCGGCAGGACATCACCGGGCAGAGAAGAATAAGAAAACTGTTGTGATTGGGCAAAATAAAATATAACAAAGTTACAGTTCTTTTGAGGGCTGGGTGTTTGCGTTCTATGGATTCATATGTAAAATCAGATTCTGAGCAGATGAAAGGCTTATACAATAAGTCGGCTTGAAGAGAGAAACAGGCATATGTGCCCTCCACACCCCCGCCCCCAGGGAAACAACTGGGCCTTTAGCAGGCGCCAGGATTTGGGAAAACTGGGGAGGGGGATAGGGAGGAGGGAAGGAGCCTTCAGTCTCTGTGCCACTTTCCAGATCAACACTAAGTGCATTTCTGTAGGCAGATTACAACTCAGAGGAGCCACGTAGCTCAAGATAAAGATTTCCATACGGTGATGCAATTAGGACCCCTCTGCAGGGGTGCCAGCCAAGAGCCAGTAACCTGGGAAGAAGCTTGGAAGCGGCCTGAAGAAAGGAAAGCTTGGTGGGAGGAAGGAGACAGAATGTCTTTGGCTAAAAGAAAGTTGCTGCCATTGTCCCTGATGATGATGGTGCTTTGTTATCCCTGGGCTCTCTGAGCCATGGGCACAGATGACAGAGGACTGGGTCTCTTGGCTTAATCATCTAGCACTAGAAGAGAAACGCTCCCCTCTCCCACTCCACCTGGTTTTAAGACCCCACCTGATTTTCCTTCACACCTCACGTCTCTTCTGCTTGACCCCCTTGCTGCAAATATGGGGGTCTCTCTTCCAGCCTCTGTCTAACACGCCCCTGAATACAAGGTACGTTTCTCCCTGTTTCCTCTAGTCCTCAGATCTAGTGTCTGAATGACAGCTTGTTTGGCGCTTTACAATTGACTAAACACACCCACGTACTGTGTCTCACTTGATCATCACAACAATCCTTTGAGGAACCCAATGAGGAAAGAGAAAAAGCATTAATAACTGCTAAGTGTTAACAACTCCGGAGCTCGGCCCAGCTGAGCTTGCATCCTGCTCGCTCACTTCCCAGCTGTGTGACTTCAGCAAGTTTCTTAACCTTTCTGTGCCTCAGTCTCCCGATCTCAGCCTGACTTTCAGCCCAGGAGGTGAAATGGAGTTTGCTTAAGAGCTTAGCTCTGGAGCCTGACTGCCCAGCTAGAATTTCTGCCACTGGCCAGACATATGACCTTGGGCAAGTTACTTAACCTTTCTGTGCCTCAGGGTCCACATCTGGAAACTGAGGATAATGATATCACCAGCTCAAGAGGCTTCTGTAAGGATGAAAGAAGTACATGTGAAGCACTTTGAAGGAAACCTGACATACTGTAATCATCATATAAGTTTTATTGTTAGTCTTACGAGTCTTCAAAAAATATATTTGTGTCCTGCAACTAAAAGTAACACATCAGCATTGCAGAAATCTTGGGGGACCTCTAGCTTGCTATTTATACGTAATATTTTTTAATAAGAGTCTTAGTGAGCACGGCTCCAAGATATTCGGCCAGTGCCTCCTCCCGTGGCCCCATCCCCCTCCGTCCAGGCTGTCCTAATCACTGAGCTGGAACACAGAGGTACCAACACAGGGGCAGGGGAGAACTCCTCCACCAACCACTTTCCGCTATCCCCATGACAACCACAGCAACAAGCAACCAAGAGAGAACAGGATTCAAATTAAGGTCAGAAGTTTCTTCTTTGGAGCTGGTAGCTTGTTCATTTTACATGAGTTTTTGTTGCTTGGTGGTCATTTTAATTTGTCCTCTCTGCTCTGCTCTCCCTCTGGCAAGTGACCACTCACTTTCAGAATCTAGGAAGATGACAAAGTTCCCGTAATGTGTGCTGACCTGGAAAAAGAGGGAAAAAATAAACATCCATACGTTTCCAGGAGAGGGAGGGAGATGCGTTCTCCATGGTCTCCCCTCCTGTGGCCTCCTTGACCACATCAGAGAAGCCGCCTAACCCCCTCGATCCAACAAGATGCCAGGCTGCCTTCCCAAAGGCCAGATGTGGCCTCGCGGTACTTCCAGGCACACCCCTTCGAGCTACATGGGGACGTTTTTCTTTAGTAGGTCGGGTATGGCGGAATCATATAATTTAATATCTATCCCAGAACAGTTTTCAAGTGAAAGGGGGCACAGTTACCAATAACATCAGGAAGGCGGGCAAAGACTAGGATGGGTGGTCACCCTGGAGGTCCCCACCAGCTTCAGTCCCAGGTCCCACGTGTGCAACTGCTTTGTAGCTGGAGGTCTCCCCACGAGAGCGCTAATTCTCAGAGCCAAATCCCCTTTGCAATTCAGGTTGCCCCACTTTAGTCTCTTCTCCAGAATTTTTCGTGCCATATACAATGTTCTGACTCCAGTAGAAGAAGCAAATACTCATCCAAAACAGAAAAGATGTTCATGCTTCTTCACTAGAGAAGGAAGAAACCTCATTCCATACCAAGCCCACAGGCCGCACAGGCTTCACCAATATTTGTTGGATGAATGGTATTAAATTTGAGTAGTTCTCAAGATAATAGATAATATTGATTAAGTGCTTTCTCTCTGACAGGCACAAAGCTAAATGCTTCACACATCTGATCTCACTTGATGCTCCTAAACCCCAGGAGAAGAGATGTCCCCAATAACAGATGAGGAAATAGAGGCTTAGAAAAGTTGAATAGTTATCCAAGGTCACCGAGGTGGTAAGTGGCAGTGCTAAGACTCAAATCCAAGTCTTTCTGCCACCAAGATCCACTCTTTTAACCACTATTAAAAACAATAAAGATAATGATAATAATAACAAACACTGTGTGCTAGGCACACTAAGCATTTTATATCTATAAAAATATATGTGCATATATTATTGCTAGACATTAGTATTATTATGCCCATCCTACAGATGAAGAGAATGAAGCATAGAGAGGCTAAATGACATGTCCAAGGTCACACAGCTCTTCAAGTACCTGAGCTGAGACACAAACCCAAGCAGTCAAGCTTGGGAGGCCCTGTCCTCCACCACCCTTACTGTCCCCCCAGCTTGCTAAGACAACATTTTTGGTGGGAACTTTTCTCTGGCAGGACTCTGATAAAATAAAGACCCAGGCAGACACTTTCAATCAATGTAAAAACCTGTATTATATTATTATTTATTTGGCCCAGGGTTTCCTAGGAACTGTCAGGGACACAGCAGAAGACACATGCCTTTGCCCTCCAGAACCTTCAAGTCCATTCCAGGCTGAGATTCCATAAGTAGTAAGTATTTACCGAATCCTAACTGGACACTAGCACTGTGCTAGGTCCTTGTGTGTCCCCTGCTTTCTTTGATCTGCACAACCATCCTGGGGTTTTATAGGGACCCATCCTACTCATTTTATAGGTAAAGAAACAATGACTTCCACGAGAGAAAGAGATCCCTTAGCTGTTGGCCCTAGCTCCACCTGGCTAGGAATTCTCCCGGGCCCAACCTCAGATCAATCAGCTTCACACACTTAATTTTTTTCTCAATATTCAGTGCTCATACACACACATATACGTATACACGCATGTACAAAAAGCCTAGCTACTTGAGAACTAAATATAGAACTGATTGCTGGGTTCAGTGTTTATTCTAATCCATGCAGGTTCATAAAGTCCACTTTAGACCCAAATAAGGCTGACTCACATATGTAAAAGAAAATCAGTTCGTATTTACAAGCTCCATAAAACCTGCTGCAAATACTTAGGTAGAAAGATACAGCAAAGGCATTTATGACCTTCCCCAAACGTCTCACTGGCAGTGGTCTGGAGGAGGTTGAGAGAGGGCTGAAAACCCAGAAAGTGTAAGAGGCTCAAGTAATCTATGAGGGTAATGTATCCTAATTACCAAATGAACAGGGCAATCTGAGGATATTGGATTCAAATGGATTTTCCTGTGTTTGCAAACCACTGCAAAGCATGCCATAAATGAGGCTTATGATATGTTTAGAGGGCCAGACTCATGAATATACACATACACCATAGGGGAACAGAGGCTGTGCCTTTATGCCTGAAATGTCCCAGCAATTGTTGACATTTCTGAGGGCAAATGCTGTCCCCTGGTGCCACCCCGGGTCCTCAGTCATTAAACATCACTGGCTATCCCTGCAGCATCTCTTCCTTGCCCTGCCCCGCAGTGTGCATTGGCAGGAGGTAAGAATAGAAATGTGGTTCCTACTCTCAAGAAACTTACCATGTGACCCCCATGGATCAGTCAAAGAAGAAGTTAGTTGGGATCTGTTTGTGACAGGACATGAAAGCCCACTGGAAATGACTCAGGGAAAAAGGAGATTTGTTGCCAAGAAGAACAGCATCTTGAGGAACCCAGGTTGGGGGAGCACAGCTGGGCTCCTGTCCATCTCTCCTTCTTTCTGGAACCCCAGGTCTCACTCTCTCATCTCTCTTTTTTTTGAGGCTTCTCTCCCCTCGTCTTTCTCTCTCCACCAGCCCCCTCTGCATGCACACAGCCAGCCGTGTATAGAATGCGCAGGGCTCTTGATTAGGCAACTAAACCTGCTACAAAGGAATGAAGAGACTTCCCAAAGACTAAGAAACACTCAGAGCCACTCAAAGTCATGGCTTCCAAGGGGAGGACGTACCGCCTTGGGGACTCCTTGCCCCATTGGCTATACCCCCAGGGAAGGAGGAGGCTGGCTTATTTTGCACGGACTTTGAAGCTGGTCCCCTGAATCTGATTCTCTCTTGGGAGAAGGACTGTCTGCAATGAGGCCACTTTCCAAAGAGAGGTCATAATGAAACCGAGCAGGGCCCTGTGGGGCTCCTGGGCATGGAAGCCTTTCTGTGTCCCCCATTTCTTGATTGTAGGAAATAGGCTTCAGTCTGCATGACCTTCGCTGTGTTCCAAAGGGCAAGTTCAAACAGTTGCTAATCAGGGAAGGAAGGGAATGCAGAAACAAGGGAGGAGTAGTCAAGAGACAATAGTGAAGCCTTGGGACAGAATCCTGGTTCCGCCTCTAGGGATTCACATAGCAATATCTTTGAGCTCTTCTGCGGAACTAAAACCCCCAACAAATGGAAGAGGTTAACTACTTGATGAAGCATTCCTCATTCCAGTTAGAAGGTCACAGTTTGATAACCTTGAGAATCACAGAAGCTCTTCAGGAGACCACCTGAGGCCAGATTAAAGGAGTGCAGGCCCTTCACACACCCTGATCCCTATCAGCAACCCCACCCTTGAACCATTGTTATAAAACTCCTCACCAAATCCTCCTGCCTGGCAAAGCCTGGCAAAGCAATAAAGCTATTCTTTTCTACTTCACTCAAAACTCTGCCTCTAAGATTTGATTCAGCACCAGTGCACAGAGGCCAAGTTTTCAGCATCAATAACTTGCAGAGATTCCCCACATATGTGGAGGTCACAGCTCCAGGAACTATGCCTCCTGGGACACAGAGAAGAGGAAAAGGCCTCCCCAGGACCTATGTCCCTGAGCCTGCAGGAGAGAACACAGCCATTTCACAGCTGCTCCAAGCCAGCACTTATGACCTACAATATTCTCCGCTCTACCAGCATTAATGGAGAGCCTGCAGCAAGTCTATGCTTAGCACAAGGGGACCCAGAATCAGGAAGCAAAGTCACCAACCTCAAAGAGCCTGAATCCTACCAAAGAGGACAGACATGCACATAACCAACCATAATAAAAGGCAAAGGTGGAACAGGCCTCTAATGAAGGGAGGAAACGAAGACTTTGTTAAAAGACAACTCTGTGCAGGCATTTGAGCCTCACATTCTTCCTGAAAGACCAAGGGGTTATCCAGGGCTCAGAGAAGCTAAGAAACTTGTCTACAGTTGCACTGTTACTTGCAGGATTGGACCCTGATCTTTCCATGATGCTAGGAGCCTTCCTCCTAGAATAGTGCACTGCCCGAGAGAGGTGCAGAGGGCTTGGAGAACGCAGAGGAGAAAGAGGGAGTAGATGTGACTGCGCTGGGGAGATCTCCACCAGCCATACTGGGAGCATTATTATGTAAAATTAAGTTGCTATTGTACTTTTGCAATCAACAATGTGAGGGGTGGGGGAATAGATTTTAGATGATTTGCTTGAAGCAGGCACAATCAGAGACGGATGATGATGAAGACAGACCTAAGAAGCATCAAGACCCCAAAAGAGCACTAAATGAGGCCACTTAGCATGAAGCAACCAGACCCACACAGCCCAGCCAGCCCTATTTTGCAATGTTACATGGTAACTAGTGTTCCTAATGATACGTCTGGGTTATCAAGAAATGGATAAATTACCTTGCCATGTTGTCTAAGTGAATGGAATGCGCAGTCAGAACTCTGTAGTTTCTGCATCTGTCTTAGGCTACTGGTGTGATCTTGAAAAAGTCAGTGAACACCTCTGGACCTCAATCATCTCACTGACGAAATGAGGGATGTGGGAACTCTAAGTCTTTCATTGCAAACAAAGAGATCCTGGAGACAGAAACTATTCCCACCCATCCCACTTCAAAAGTACCAGCAATCATCTCACTGACGAAATGAGGGTTGTGGGAACTCTTAAGTCTTTCATTGCAAACAAAGAGACGCTGGAGACAGAAACTATTCCCACGCCTCCCACTTCAAAAGTACCAGCAGCCCTTGTTGGGGGACGGCCACATTCTCCCTCTGGACCATCCAATTCATATATGGTTGTTTATGCCACAGGCACCATCTTGCTTCCTCTCTCTGCTCATTTCCCTAAAAGTACTCTTCTTCACGGCAGCTCCACTTTTGCCCAGGTTGTCACTGGGGATAACATGACCATATTCATTTTAAAATCAGGGTCACTTTGCTACTTATGGAAAAGGAAAATGATATTAATATGGCAGAATTCTTTTTTACTTAGGATTTTTAAGAGCACAGGTCACACTGTTTAGATGCTAAGCTACATTTGCCATCCATAGGCAGCACAGGTCCCTTAATCTCCACAATAAAAATGTGTTGCAGAGAAACCACTGACACCCCAAGCTTCTACACTGGAGGATGCCGAGGCTGAATGCAGGCCTGGACGAGCTGCCTCCGCTCTGCTGGAAGCCTTGACAGGGCTGAGGGTTTGAGGCACGTTTCTATCGCCCTTCTAATGTCAAGGGTCAGAGCCAGTCTAGATCAGAGAAGGAGACTTGACGACCTCAGCCCTCAATTCCATCCAAGTCCAGCACTTGAAGTTACAGCATTAGAGGTCCAGTCCTGGAAGCCTTATTCTTTAACTTCCAGAGCACACTGTGTAAAACCAAATACCCTCGGGGGAGATAAGACCTTAATCCCTGGATGGTAAATAAATTTTATCTAAACTACCAAATTTGATCAATGGGTAATGACTGCCCCGGAGCACTCTACTGAGAAAGAGTCTTAAACTGCTCCCCAGGGTGATATTCAAAATATTTAACAACCCATCAATCAGCTCTTCCAGGCCCCCTGCTGGTTTGGACGGTAACTCTTCAGTTGCTGGGTCAGTGTGGCCAAGTCCAAGGGAGTTATCCCAGCAGCAGCTATTTACCAACTGATGCAGAAGATGTTTAAACCACCTGATTACCTGTAGAGTATCAGCTCTGGCTGTCCCTTGGGTTCATGGGAACTGGGAAGCAATAGATTAGCAGTGTCAGCCTTACATGGAGGCAAAGGAGAACATAGCAGCTTGTCCAGCATTTTCTCTCCCTGCCTGCAAACTTTACCTTCTAAAGAATCCACATTGTCCTTGGTAGGTCATGGGACCAGAAACTCCTGTGTTCTAGGCACTGTGAATTTGGACTGGATGCAAACAGAGAGGGTGAAACTCAGATGTATTCATACTGGATGTGGGTGCATTGATTTGTTTTCCATTGTCAGTAAACTTCTGTTGATGTGAAACCAGAACACTCACTGGTAATTTTGTTGGAATTAACCTTAGACAGCTAAAAATGATAGAATTGCTTCTATTCAGTGGCAATGAAAATTATGGGTAGGACCAAGACTATCGGTCTGACACAGATGGTGACTTTCAGACCATCGGAGCCCCGGAAAGGTGGTCAAGTTCTCCTGGCCTTCCTTGGGTGCTTCCTAATTGGAAGCTATTGCTAAAAATCTTAGGCAGAGGACCGCCCAGGGTTATGTTGCATGTGGGACACCTGGCCTGGCAGGTAGAGCAGATTACTCTCCAGCCTTGGAGGACATGTGGGGACAGGGGTCTAAGTCTCTTGCATACCTCAGTGTGCATCAAAAACACCTGGGACTGTGTTTAAATACAGATTCATGGGCCAGAAACAAAAGTTTCTAGCTCAGCAGACATCTGCATTTTAACAACTTTCCCAATTGACTCTGTTGCAGGCTGTGGAGCACATTTAGAGAAATCTTAGTCAGTGGGAATGAGAGCCTGAGAGTCTTCTGAAGGAGATGGAAACCAACAGTAAAATGGAGGAAAACGATGCAAAGGGGACATGGGGCAGCCGACTTAAAGCCCACCCACTCTGGCCTTCCTGATGGGTGGCCAGATCCTGCCTTCATCAGAATAATGAATGAGGCTCATGTATTGATGCAGTGTGACAAGTGCTTGCAGCACATTCATTGCTTCAAATCTCACAGCACCTAACACCGAGATGGTGGGCACTCACACCATCATTCTCATTTTTTTTTAATTTTATTTTAACATCTTTATTGGACTATAATTGCTTAAAATTGCTGTATTAGTTGCTGCTGTATAACAAAGTGAATCAGCTATATGTATACATATATCCCCATATCCCTTCCCTCTTGTGTCTCCCTCCCACCCTCCCTATCCAACCTCTCTAAGTGGTCACAAAGCACCGAGCTGATCTCCCTGTGCTATGCGGGTGCTTCCCACTAGCCATCTATTTTACATTTGGTAATGAATATATGTCCATGCCACTCTCTCACTTCATCCCAGCTCACCCTTACCCCTCCCTGTGTCCTCAAGTCCATTCTCTACGTCTGCGTCTTTATTCCTGTCCTGCCCCTAGTTTCTTCACAACCATTTTTTTTTTTAGATTCCATATATATGTGTTAGCATATGGTATTTGTTGTTCTATTTCTGACTTACTTCACTCTGTATGACAGACTCTAGGCCCATCCACCTCACTACAAATAACTCAATTTTGTTTCTTTTTTATGGCTGAGTAATATTCCATTATATATATGTGCCACATCATCTTTATCCATTCATCTGTCGATGGACACTTAGGTTGCTTCCATGTCCTCGCTACTGTGAATAGTGCTGCAATGAACACTGTGGTACTTGACTCTTTTTGAATTATGGTTTTCTCAGGGTATATGCCCAGTAGTGGGATTGCTGGGTTGTATGGTAGTTCTATTTTTAGTTTTTTTTTTTTTTTTTTTAATTTATTTATTTATTTATTTATTTATGGCTGTGTTGGGTCTTCGTTTCTGTGTGAGGGCTTTCTCTAGTTGTGGCAAGTGGGGGTCACTCTTCATCGCGGTGCGCGGGCCTCTCACTATCGTGGCCTCTCCCGTTGCGGAGCACAGGCTCCAGACGCACAGGCTCAGCAATTGTGGCTCACGGGCTTAGTCGCTCCGCGGCATGTGGGATCTTCCCAGACCAGGGCTCGAACCCGTGTCCTCTGCATTGGCAGGCAGATTCTCAACCACTGCGCCACCAGGGAAGCCCTATTTTTAGTTTTTTAAGGAACCGCCATACTGTTCTCCATAGTGGCTGTATCAATTTACATTCCCACCAACAGTGTATGAGGGTTCCCTTTTCTCCACACCCTCTCCAGCATTTATTGTTTGTAGATTTTTTGATGATGGCCATTCTGACTGGTGTGAGGTGATACCTCACTGTAGTTTTGATTTGCATTTCTCCAATGATTAGTGATGTGGAGCATCCTTTCATGTGTTTGTTGGCAATCTGTATGTCTTCTTTGGAGAAATGTCTGTTTAGGTCTTCTGCCCATTTTTGGATTGGGTTGTTTGTTTTTTTGATATTGAGCTGCATGAGCTGCTTGTATATTCTGGAGATTAATCCTCTGTCAGTTCCTTCGTTTGCAAATATTTTCTCCCATTCTGAGGGTTGTCTTTTAGTCTTTCTGGTTTCCTTTGCTGTGCAAAAGCTTTTAAGTTTCATTAGGTCCCATTTGTTTATTTTTGTTTTTATTTCCATTACTCTAGGAGGTGGATCAAAAAAGATCTTGCTGTGATTTATGTCAAAGAGTGTTCTTCCTATGTTTTCCCCTAAGAGTTTTATAGTGTCTGGTCTTACATTTAGGTCTTTAATCCATTTTGAGTTTATTTTTGTGTATGGTGTTAGGGAGTGTTCTAATTTCATTCTTCTACATGTAGCTGTCCAGTTTTCCCAGCACCACTTATTGAAGAGGCTGTCTTTTCTCCATTGTATACTCTTGCCTCCTTTATCAAAGATAAGGTGACCATATGTGTGTGGGTTTATCTCTGGGCTTCCTATACTGTTCCATTGATCTATATTTCCGTTTTTGTGCCAGTACCATACTGTCTTGATTACTGTAGCTTTGTAGTATAGTCTGAAGTCAGGGAGTCTGATTCCTCCAGCTCCGTTTTTCTTTCTCAGGATTGCTTTGGCTATTTGGGGTCTTTTGTGTTTCCAGACAAATTGTGAAATTTTTTGTTCTAGTTCTGTTAAAAATGTCAGTGGTAGTTTGATAGGGATTGCATTGAATCCGTAGATTGCTTTGGGTAGTATAGTCATTTTCACAACGTTGATTCTTCCCATCCAAGAACATGGTATATCTCTCCATCTGTTGGTATCATCTTTAATTTCTTTCATCAGTGTCTTATAGTTTTCTGCATACAGGTCTTTTGTCTCCCTAGGTAGGTTTATTCCTAGGTATTTTATTCTTTTTGTTGCAGTGGCAAATGGGAGTGTTTCCTTAATTTCTTTTTCAGATTTTTCATCATTATTGTATAGGAATGCAAGAGATTTCTGTGCATTAATTTTATATCCTGCTACTTTACCAAATTCATCAATTAATCCTAGGAGTTTTCTGGTAGCATCTTTAGGATTCTCTATGTATAGTATCATGTCATCTGCAAACAGGGACAGTTTTACTTCTTCTTTTCCAATTTGGATTCCTTTTATTTCTTTTTTGTCTCTGATTGCTATGGCTAAAACTTCCAAAACTATGTTGAATAATAGTGGTGAGAGTGGGCAACCTTGTCTGGTTCCTGATCTTAGTGTAAATGGTTTCAGTTTTTCACCATTGAGGATGATGTTGGCTGTGGATTTGTCATATTTGGCCTTTATTATGTTGAGGTAGGTTCCCTCTATGCCTACTTTCTGGAGGGTTTTTATCATAGATGGGTGTTGAATTTTGTTGAAAGCTTTTTCTGCATCTATTGAGATGATCATATGGTTTTTCTCCTTCATTTTATTAATATGGTGTATCACATTGAATATATTGAAGAATCCTTGCATTCCTGGGATAAACCCCATTTGATCATGGTATATGATCCTTTCAGTGTGCTGCTGGATTCTGTTTGCTGGTATTTTGTTGAGGATTTTTGCATCTATGTTCATCGGTGATATTGACCTGTAGTTTTCTTTTTTTTGTGACATCTTTGTCTGGTTTTGGTATCAGGGTGATGGTGGCCTCGTAGAATGAGTTTGGGAGTGTTCCCCCCTCTGCTATTCTTGGAAGAGTTTGAGAAGGGTAGGTGTTAGCTTTTCTCTAAATGTTTGATAGAATTTGCCTGTGAAGCCATCTGATGCTGGGCTTTTGTTTGTTGGAAGATTTTCAATCACAGTTTCAATTTCAGTGCTTGTGATTGGTCTGTTCATGTTTTCTATTTCTTCCTGGTTCAGTATTGGAAGGTTGTGCTTTTCTAAGAATTTGTCCATTTCTACCAGGTTGTCCATTTTATTGGCATATAGTTGCTCGTAATAATCTCTCATGATCCTTTGTATTTCTGCAGTGTCAATTGTTACTTCTCCTTTTTCATTTCTAATTCTGTTGATTTGCGTCTTCTCCCTTTTTTTCTTGATGAGTCTGGCTAATGGTTTATCAATTTTGTTTATCTTCTCAAAGAACCAGCTTTTAGTTTTATTGATCTCTGCTATTGTTTCCTTCATTTCTTTTTCATTTATTTCTGCTCTGATCTTTGTAATTTCTTTCCTTCTGCTATCTTTGGGGTTTTTTTGTTCTTCTTTCTCAAATTGCTTTAGGTGTAAGGTTAGGTTGTTTATTTGAGATGTTTCTTGTTTCTTGAGGTAGGATTTTATTGCTATAAACTTCCCTCTTAGAACTGCTTTTGCTGCATCCCATAGGTTTTGGGCCATCGTGTTTTCAATGTCCTTTGTTTCTAGGTATATTTTGATTTCCTCTTTGATTTCTTCAGTGATTTCCTCAGTGATTTCTTCAGTGATCTCTTGGTTATTTAGTAGTGTATTGTTTGGTGGTGCTGAATTCTCTTAGCTTTTGCTTGTCTGTAAAGGTTTTAATGTCTCTGTCAAATCTGAATGAGATCCTTGCTGAGTAGAGTCATCTTGATTGTAGGTTTTTCCCTTTCATCACTTTAAATATGTCCTGTCACTCCCTTCTGGCTTGCAGACTTTCTGCTGAAAGATCAGCTGTTAACCTTATGGGGATTCCCTTGTATGTTATTTGTTGCTTTTCCCTTGCTGCTTTTAATATTTTTTCTTTGAATTTAATTTTTGGTAGTTTGATTAATATGTGTCTTGGCATGTTTCTCCTTGGATTTATCCTGTATGGGACTCTCTGCGCTTCCTGGACTTGATTGACTATTTCCTTTCCCATATTAGGGAAGTTTTCAACTATAATCTCGTCAAATACTTTCTCAGTCCCTTTCTTTTTCTCTTCTTCTTCTGGGACCCCTATAATTCAAATGTTGGTGCATTTAATGTTGTCTCAGAGGTCTCTGAGACTGTCCTCAATTCTTTTCATTCTTTTATCTTTATTCCACTCTGTGGTAGTTATTTCCACTCTTTTATCTTCTAGGTCAGGTTCTTCTGCCTCAGTTATTCTGCTATTGATTCCTTTTAGAGAATTTTTAATTTCATTTACTTTGTTGGTCATCATTGTTCGTTTGCTCTTTAGTTCTTCTAGGTCCTTGCTAAACGTTCCTTGTATTTTCTCCATTCTATTTCCAAGATTTTGGATCATCTTTACTATCATTATTCTGAATTTTTCAGGTAGACTGCCTATTTCCTCTTCATTTGTTTGGTCTGGTGGATTTTTACCTTGCTCCTTCATCTGCTGCATATTTCTCTGTCTTCTCATTTTGCTTAACTTACTGTGTTTGGGGTCTCCTTTTCGCAGGCTGCAGGTTCGTAGTTCCTGTTGTTTTTGGTGTCTGCCCCCAGTGGGTAAGGTTGGTTCAGTGGGTTGTGTAGGCTTCCTGGTGGATGGGGACTGGTGCCTGTGTTCTGGTGGATGAGGCTGGATCTTGTCTTTGTGGTGGGCAGGTCCACGTCTGGTGGTGTGTTTTGGAGTGTCTGTAAACTTAGTATGATTTTAGGCCGCCTCTCTAATGGGTAGGGTTGTGTTCCTGTCTTGCTAGTTGTTTGGCATGGGGTGTCCAGCACTGGAGCTCGCTGGTCATTGAGTGGAGCTGGGCCTTAATGTTGAGATGGAGATCTCTGGGAGAGTTCTCGCCGATTGATATTACACGGGGCCAGGAGGTCTCTGGTGGCCCAGTGTCCTAAACTTGGCTCTCCCACCTCAGAGGCTCAGGCCTGACACCTGGCCAGAGCACCAAGACCCTGTCAGCCACACGGCTCACTTTGTCAGCAGAGATGGCCTAGAAGTAATGACACCCCAGGAGCTGTTAGCACAGCCAGTTCCTGATCTTGGACCCAGGAGCCAACATGAAAGAGCTTCCAATGGCCAGAGCTGGAACAACCTGCTAGTGTTGGAGGGTCTCCTGTAGAGATGGGGGGTGGCTGTGGCTCACCTCAGGGACTAGGACACTGGCAGCAGAACTTCTGGGAAGTACCCATCACTCTCGTTTTTAGGTGAAGAAACTGAGGCCCAGGGCCACCCAACTTGAAGGTGGTGAAACCAGGACTCGAAACCAGACAGCCTGTCTCCGGAGCCCAGATACTCATGGCCCACCTGGGCTGCCGACGTACAAGAACAATTCTGATATACCCAAGACAGTAGCCTACAAGGTCCTCGTAGACTAGCTAGAATATAAATACAACTATCAACTTTTCTCAGTTTATAATGACTATTACCGGGAGAAAACAGAGCAGAAACTAAAACTGACAGGACCTAAAACTGCACATGATAAATTTCATTATAACTAAAATACAACTAAAGAATCTTATCTCCTTGACAAAATTTAGATTTTCAAAAATTGAACCTGAGACAGTCGGACCCGAAAAGAATAAAATTATTATGGTGAGAACCAAAATTTGAAATGGTCCAAAAAAAAAAAAAAAAACAAAACTGAATGCTAAATCAAGTATTTATTTATTGTACAATATATATGGAATAGAATTTCTCATACTATCAATAAAATGGAAATGAAAGCCAAACAATTTTTTTAGATGCCATCAGATAGCAAAAGATGATCAAGAAGCTAAATTTACTTAATGGATTTTGCTCCATAAAGTCATATTTTGACAAAAATTAATGGTTTTTTAATTCCAATCAAAATTATCTTATTTATAAACATGGAATCAAAATGTCCTTAGGGGGTCCAAATGGCAAGAACAAGCTCTCAGTCAGTCCCACTAGGCTGTCTTTATAAATAGTGCCCATCACTTGGGCAGCCATCCTCCTTCACAGTCAGGATTTACAGAATGATCAGGACACAAAATCCTGTGCCTGTTGGTGGAGGAGGGCATGTCCCCCACGTTCCTCCAGCAACAATGTGCTGTTCCACCTTCCAGGGGAACCCCAGACAAGAATCGCTGCTGAACTGACATCCTTTTCTTGACATAAGTACACAACATTCCCCATGAGGGCAGGAAGAAGACGTTTGAGAAGCACTGCTTTAAATATTGAGACCTTCCCCTACCTCCTGGCATCTGTCTACCCTACCCTCCCTGCCCTGAGTATTTAAACACCCGTGCCCTGCTCACCAGCTATTGCTCTGGCCTACACAATCGCCATCGCTCATCTGGACCGCTGCTATAACCTCACCCGGCATCCTGTCTTCACTCTTGCCTCCTTACAATCATTCTTCCTTCTGTAGCTGGAGAGGTCTCTCAAAAAGTTAAGTCAAATTATGTTCCTCTGCTTAAAGCCATTCAAATGGTTCCCTGTTGCACTTAGAGTAAAGCATAAAATCTTTATCCTGGTTTACAAAACCCTTTACATTCTGACCCTGACTACTTCACCAGATACATCTGTATCTCCCACCCGTCTCTCATCTCACCCTTCCCGCACCGCCTGCCTTTCTTTGGTTCTGGTTAATCCCCACATCGGATTCTTTGCATTGGCAGTTCCCTCTACCTAGAGCACTCTGTCCACTGAAAGATCCTGGCTGGCTCCTTCTTGACTTTCAGGTCTCAGCTTAAATGTCACGTCCTCAGAGAGGCCTTTTCTGATCCCCATCCCCAACCCAAGAAACCAATCACTGCTGTTGAATCCTATTTTAATTATCTTTGTTCACGCCACATCTCCTATTTTGAGTTGTATGTTCATTTCTTGTCTGATCCTTGCATTATATGGTGAGGCTCCATAAGGGCCAGGACTGATTTTATCTTGTTCACTAAATGTAAGCACCCAATATATATCTGTGGACATGATAAATGGATACACGGATGAATGAATGAGTAAATGAACAAACGAAGTACCTTAAGGCTGCTGAAATTTTAGGAGCCAGTGTGCTGGGAATACCAAAGAGAAATGAAGGTAAGGTGATCTTCCTTCTCTCAACTCAAATCCCTTGCCCAAATCCCCCCTTCCCTTAGGAAACCTGCCCTATCCTCCTCTGAGCTTCTATAGCAGTAATTTACATTTATGGCTAACCCTTCATTCCAGAACGAAAGCACCTCCATCACCATATTGCATTATCTTCCATATGATATTGCTCTGCCCCATGGCCCTGGATTAGATCTCCCCAACTAGAGTAAATTCCCTGCAGGTTTGGACTATATTTTTTGTGACCTTCAGATCCTAGTGGGCACCCAATAAATATTTCATAAACCAGAGAAGTTCAGGGTTGGAAGTGACCTTAGAGATCACCTTCTGGAAACTCCTGTATGGAGGTAAGAGAGCTGAGACCAAGAGACATGAAGTGACTTGCCCAAGGTTGTGTGGCCAGCCAGACATAGGGCAGCTCCTCAGACCTCGGTGTCCTGTTTCCTAGGCCAGTATCTTTTCCACTGTGTCAGTGGAGACCTTGTTAGGAATACAGATTCCTGGGTGCCACCTCAGATCTGGGACAGGGTCCCAGAATCAGGTGCCCAAAGTGACTGTGGCAGTTGTGGCTCCAGGCATCCAAAGATGGTGCTGTTTGTGTAACTTAATGTTAGGTGTAACTGTGAAATCGCCAACATTCAGGAGCTCTTGAGGTACAAAACAGCAATTTCATTTGGTTTGACTTAATAATATTCTCTAAAAAAAGTGTTAATTGTGACCAAGGAAAAGACCCAGAAAAGAGATGATAGCTAGCTGAAAAAAATTTTTTTTGAAAGTCTGCGAAGGAAGGTAATAAATAGACTCTGAAATGGAAATTTCAGGAAGACAGGGAGAGCTTCCTTTCCTGGACCAAAAGCTGCCTTGAGGTGCCAGGGAGGGTGTTGGTATCACTGGCCATAGCAAGTCCTCATCCCCGAAAAGGTCATAAACAGTAAGGGAAGTCTTCAAAGGTTGTGTTTATTGAGGGGCTTCTCTTGCCAAGGACCACGTTAGCCCTTTATGTAGACCACCTCGTCCTCACGACAGTCTCACTGGGTCAGTGCTGTCATCTTTCCCGTTTTACAGATGAGGAAACCAGGACAGGGAGGGGGCAAGGAACTAGCCCAAGGTTGAGGATTAGGAAGTGACAGAGACCCTGCTCTCACCCACTGCACTATTTTGAAGATGGTCCAGGGAAGGTCAGATGACCATTCAACACGGACTTTGAAAAACCACTTACAGCATGGAGTGGACAGTAGAATAAAAGACCTTTGAGGAAACTTCTGGGCCTGGAGTCTTAGGATTCCAGGATTCCAGGATTCTGAGTGTGGTGTTCCAGTAGAGGACGTCTCACCACAGTGTCTTTTTCCCCAAACACTCTCCTTCCAGCCCTCCTCCTCCTGCCTCCTGGCCAGGTACACACTGATGCTGGGGGAGTGTACGGGGGTGGGTCCAGGACTTCGGGGTTATGCGCTCCTGTTTATTATACACCTGCCATGCCCCGGGCCCACTACAGGAAACGCGGTGTCTTACAAACTCCTCTGAACACCGCCGAAGCCGGTATACCTCCCGTCCCAGCACCATTTTACAGACAAGGAGACTAAGTCGCAGGAGAGGGGCCTGGCCTTAGCTGGTCAGTGACAGAGCCAGGATGGGAACCCGGGTCTGTCTGATTCCAGAAACTTGTGCTCTTTTCACAAAACCACATGAACGCCCATGAAATACGGCTGCAGGAACAGCTGTCTCTTCCCTGTTCTTCTCCGTGTTAACATGGTCTGAGAGCTGAGTGGCACTAAATGGGAGGGAAGGAGTCTTTAAATTCTGGGTCCTGACTGCAAATGGCACACGCCTCCTGCAGTTTCAGGTCCCCACATCAGAGAAGCTGGCAACCCCGATATGCTTATCCCAGGCAGTGCCAGGTATATGCCCTATGGCACCCGAAGGCAGGAGGCAGGATAAGGAACGTGCCTTTTCCAACTCTAATTGATCAGCAAACTTGATCACAAGAGCCTGTCAAGACTGTCTGACAACAACAAATAAAAGGAAGTCGGGATGCTCATGAAGTATTTAAAATCTAGCCCTGGCCCAGCCCCTGCCAAACTGTTCTCCCTCTTCAGGTGAGGTCAGGGGGAGCGTGCGCCCAGCTGTCAGCTCCCCGGCTGCTGGGTGAGAAATGCTCCCCCCAGGGCTCAGCTCAGGAGGCCGCTACCTCCCCGGCATCCCAGCTCTGGTTTCTGCCATGCAGGGACAGATGCTGTTTCCTTTACTTGCTTTATAATGATATCATTTACCTTGCGGGTTCCTGTGGCTGGTTTTTGTTTTATATGCTACAGGGGTTCTCAATTAGACTCTCTCCTCCACCATCTGCTGACGAGAGCTATGGCGTCGTGACAGCAGCGACACACAGGCTCCTTCCACTCTTTACGCAGAACCAATGAGAAGGGGTGCAGAGCCTGGCTCCAGACCAGAGTCGCTGCTTCCCCACTGCGTGGCGACCAGAGATGACAGAGATGGTGAGGGTCTGAGTTTACTATCAGATGAGAGAAGACACCCCAGTTCTGAGGCCAATTCACCAACTCCAGCTCAAGAGCCCCTCTCCAGCTGAGCTCTTCCTGACAAACCCAGGATCACCCCATCCACCTTTCTGAATGTCTGTCTAGCAAGGGCCGGGGCTGAGGAACCTCAGCTTTGCCTGTGGACCTGAGGGCAGCAGCCTACATGGGGTTGACAGGCCCAACATTTGAGCTGTTTTTCCCAAACTATGTTTTTCAGAAGGTTCATTAACAGATGTTCAATTTAAGTGCCCCTTGATCAAATAAAATGAAACAATTCCACCCCCAGGTGTTTACCCAAGAGAAATAAAAATTTATGTCCACAGAAGCCCTTGTACACAAATCTCCATAGCAGTTTTATTCTTAAACCACCTAAAACTGGAAATAACCCAAATGTCCATCAGCTAGTGTGGGTGGATTAACAAACAATGATACATCCATACCATGGACCACTACTCGGCAATAAACAAACTGCCAGCGCACACAACATGACTGAACCTCAAAAAGCATTATGCTAAGGGGAGGAAACCAAAGACACAAAAGACTACTTACTGTAGATTCTATTTATATGAATTTCTAGAAAAGGCTAAACTATAGTTATAGAAAAACAGACCACTGGTTGCCAAGGGATGGGAGTTGGGGAAACAGATTGACTATAAAGGGTCATAAGAGACCTTCAGGGGTTGATGGAAATGTTCTATATCTTGATTGTACTGTTGGTTACTAAGTATACACAGTCGTCAAAACTCACTGAACTACACTCTTAAAATGAGTGAGTTTTATTGTAGGTAAACCATACTTCAAGAAGACTATTTTTTCCAATTAAACAGGTTGTTTGTAAACTTTTTTAAAAGTTTTTTTTTAAGTCTTTTTTTTAAGACTTTTCAGAGCTTTTAGTGTGCTGATGTGCGTTTTAAATCTTCAAGAAAGAGATGTAAATATCCAAGGTTTTTCAAATTCACTTGACAAAAGATTTAACCAAAAGTTTTACAGAACACCAGTTAAAATCTTGAGGACACAGGCAGAGAAAATTGCACTAGAGAACTACCGATCTGGATAAAGCACTGCCCTCTCTTCACTGTCATCTTTAAAAACTCAAACCCCCTTAAGAAAAGGAAGTACATTCAGCAGGCCATCTTTGTGGGAGTCCTGGTTGAGTAGGCGATTTCCTGCAGATTGGAGGGCCAGGTATTAGCGTGAGCCCACTGGGTGAGGAAGAGGGTGCCGAGTGGCGAAGCAGGAGCCGGAAGCCTGACTGGGCTCCCTGTATGCTGTGGCCGTTCATCCATCCATCCGTCATTCATCCTGTGAGGCACTCCGCCGTGTGCCAGAGAAACAGTCATGTAAGGTGCCCGCCCTCCAGGAGCTCACAGCCTTGCCACTTCCGTTAAGAGCTGCCTGCCCGAGTCCCAGTGCCCGTGGGACCCTCTCCTCCACGATTTTCTTGTGTGGCTTCTAATTGCCTTTTCCTAGCAGGAGAGGAGGATGTAGATTCCTGCCTACGTTCCAAACAGAGCGGTCACCAGCTCTAACCAGCGGGTCATCCCAAGCTCACAGATCACCAGAAGGAATTTAGCACTGGCCCCAGAAAGTTCTGGCAGACGGCAGTAAAGGGAGAGAGTCTTCCACCTCACTACATCTCAAGCCACATGCAAATTCTTCCTACCCCTCGATGAGTCTACCTGTTGCACTAAGTCAGGGAAAAGCAGACAAGAGAGAGCATCGTGGAGAGAGCTGCATAGAACGTGCCCACTCTGTTAAGTGGGTGAGCCCTGGTCCAGCAAGCTCTTCTCTCGCCGCCTGTTTCCCTTCTGCCTTTCTCAGGTCTCCCCAACATGGCCACCCAGCTCCTGTTCAGAAATAGCCATCTCCAGGGAAGCAGAGCACAGACCCAAGATTGGGACCCTAGTCTGCTCTTTCTAGAAACAGCTCCTAATTGCTGCACTACACTGTTAAGTTCCCTCCCCACCCTCACCTAGGAGAGAAGGCAGACGCAGGAGTGTAACAGCCTCTCCTCACCTCTTTCTGTATTCTCTGCACCTGGCTTGTCATCCAGCCACAAAAAATCCCTAAGCCTCCAAGGCTTAAGAGACAGAAGTGCCTGGGAGATGGAACCAGAATTGCTAACACACGACTTCCCTGATCTGCAGCTCCTCTGATTGCTCAAGGTTTAAAGAGTGCGCCCAGAGCCCCAGGAATACACTCTGGAAGGGAAAAGAATCTTGGAAACACACTGTGTTGAAGGGAATTTGTTAGATGTTTTGACTGCCCATCACTTTCTACACTGGGTTCTTGGAGAGAGCGCGTCACCTCCTCTACAGGAGCCCAAACAGTCATGCACACTCCACCAAGCTCCAGGCTACAGGATCTTGCATAGGTGACCTCGGCTCCACCGTGAGATGCACCCATACCAGACCCCACCCAGGAGCTGGGACCACGAGGACTCCAGGATGGCACTGAGACATCCAGTTTCCAGCAGCAGGGTAAACCCCGTGGCCTCCTGTGTCCAGCACAGATGGCTCTGTCCTCACCAGTCTGGCCAAGACTCTGGAAACAACAGGCCTCCAAGTGTTCCTGGAGTCACTGGTTTTCCCAGGCTGATTCTGGAGTCTTCCTACAGTTCCTCCCTTAATATCCTTTGAGTAACTTCCATTGCTACTACATGATTGATACACTGTGTGTGCGCGACACCCATTGCCTCTAAACTAGCAGTTGTCAGACTTTTTGTTCTCAAGATCCCTTCACACTTAAAAAATTAAGGACCAAGATGGCGGAAGAGTAAGATGCGGAGATCACCTTCCTTCCCACAGATACAGTAGAAATACATCTACACGTGGAACTGCTCCTACAGAACACCCACTGAACGCTGGCAGAAGACGTCAGACTTCCCAAAAGGCAAGAAAATCCCCACGTACTTGGGTAGGGCAAAAGAAAAAAGAAATAACAGAGACAAAAGAATAGGGACGGGACCTGCACCAGTAGGAGGGAGCTGTGAAGGAGGAAAGGGTTCCACACACTAGGAAGCCCCTTCGTGGGCAGAGACTGTGGGTGGCAGAGGGGGGAAGCTTTGGAGCCACGGAGGAGAGTGCAGCCACAGGGTTGCGGAGGGCAAAGCGGAGAGATTCCTGCATGGAGGAGCGGCGCTGAGCAGCACTCACCAGCCCGAGAGGCTTGTCTGCTCAGCCGCCGGGGCGGGCGGGGCCTGGGAGCTGAGGCTCGGGCTTCGGTGCTAGCCGGGAGGGAGTCCAGGAAAAGGTCTGCAGCTGCCGAAGAGGCAAGAGACTTTTTCTTCCCTCTTTGTTTCACAGCGCGCAAGGAGAGGGGATTCAGAGCACCGCCTAAACGAACTCCAGAGACGGGCGCGAGCCGCGGTTATCAGCGCGGACCCCAGAGAGGGGCAGGAGACGCTAAGGCTGCTGCTGCCACCAAGAAGCCTGTGTGCGAGCACAGGTCACTCTCCACACCGCCCCTCCCGGGAGCCGGTGCAGCCCGCCACTGCCAGGCTCCCGTGATCCGGGGACAACTTCCCCGGGAGGACGCACAGCGCGCCTCAGGCTGCTGCAACGCCACGCCGGCCTCTGCCGCCGCAGGCTCGCCCCGCCTCCTCCGTACCCCTCCCTCCCCCCGGCCTGAGTGAGCCAGAGCCCCCGAAGCAGCTGCTCCTTTAACCCCATTCTGTCTGGGCGGGGAACAGACGCCCTCAGGCGACCTACATGCAGAGGCGGGTCCAAATCCAAAGCTGAACCCCGGGAGCTGTACAAACAAAGAAGAGAAAGGGAAATCTCTCCCAGCAGCCTCAGA
This sequence comes from Balaenoptera physalus, assembly GCF_965194825.1. Classification (NCBI taxonomy): domain Eukaryota; kingdom Metazoa; phylum Chordata; class Mammalia; order Artiodactyla; family Balaenopteridae; genus Balaenoptera; species Balaenoptera physalus. The sequence continues at coordinate 47,268,503 of NC_138893.1, forward strand.
AGCAGCGGATTAAAGCTCCACAAACCACTTGAGGTGCCTGCATCTGTTGAATACCTGAATAGACAACGAATCATCCCAAATTCAAGAGGTGGACTTTGGGAGCAGGATATATTAATTTTTCCCCTTTTCCTTTTTTTGTGAGTGTATATGTATATGCTTCTGGGTGAGATTTTGTCTGTATAGCGTTGCTTTCACCATTAGTCTTAGGGTTAGGTCCGTCCGTGTTTTTTTTTTTTTTTTTTTTTTTACTTAAAAATTTTTTTCCTAATAAATGATTTCTTATTAATTTTTTCCTTATTTTCTATTTTTAGAAATTAAAAAAAATTTTTAATAAGTTTTATCATATTTTTTATTTTAAAAAATTAAAAATTTTTTCTCTTAATAAATTTTTTTCTTAATTTTTTTCTTATTTTTTACTATAAAAAATTAATCTATTTTTAAAAATTAAAAAAAAATTTTTTTCGGAATACATTTATTCTTAATAATTTTTTTCTTATTTTTTATTATAATAGCTTTATTTTATTTTATTTTATCCTCTTTCTTTCATTCTTTCTATTTTTTTCTCCCTTTTATTCTGAGCTGTGTGGATGAAAGGCTCTTGGTGCTCCAGCCAGGCATCAGGGCTGTGCCTCTGAGGTGGGAGAGCCAACTTCAGGACACTGGTCCACAAGAGACCTCCCAGCTCCACGTAATACCAAACGGCGAAACTCTCTCAGCGATCTCCATCTCAACATCAAGACCCAGCTTCACTCAACGACCAGCAAGCTACAGTGCTGGACACCCTATGCCAAACAACTAGCAAGACAGGAACACAGCCCCATCCATTAGCAGAGAGGCTGCCTAAAATCATAATAAGGCCACAGACACCCCAAAACACACCACCAGACGTGGACATGCCCACCAGAAAGACAAGATCCAAACTCATCCACCAGAACACAGGTACTAGTCCCCTCCACCAGGAAGCCTACACAACCCACTGAACCAACCTTAGCCACTGGGGACAGATACCAAAAACAACAGGAACTACGAACCTGCAGCCTGTGAAAAGGAGACCCCAAACACAGTAAGATAAGCAAAATGAGACGACAGAAAAACACACAGCAGGTGAAGGAGCAGGGTCAAAACACACCAGACCTAACAAATGAAGAGGAAATAGGCAGTCTACCGGAAAAAGAATTCAGAATAATGATAGTAAAGATGATCCAAAATCTTGGCAATAGAATAGACAAAATGCAAGAAACATTTAACAAGGATGTAGAAGAACTAAAGAGGAACCAAGCAATGATGAAAAACACAATAAATGAAATTAAAAATACTCTAGATGGGATCAATAGCAGAATAACTGAGGCAGAAGAATGGATAAGTGACCTAGAAGATAAAAGAGTGGAAATAACTACTGCAGAGCAGAATAAAGAAAAAAGAATGAAAAGAACTGAGGACAGTCTCAGAGACCTCTGGGACAACATTAAATGCACCAACATTCGAATTATAGGGGTCCCAGAAGAAGAAGAGAAAAAGAAAGGGACTGAGAAAATATTTGAAGAGATTATAGTTGAAAACTTCCCTAATATGGGAAAGGAAATAGTTAATCAAGTCCTGGAAGCACAGAGAGTCCCATACAGGATAAATCCAAGGAGAAACACGCCAAGACACATAGTAATCAAACTATCAAAAATTAAATTCAAAGAAAACATATTAAAAGCAGCAAGGGAAAAACAACAAATAACACACAAGGGAATCCCTATAAGGTTAACAGCTGACCTTTCAGCAGAAACTCTGCAAGCCAGAAGGGAGTGGCAGGATATACTTAAAGTCATGAAGGAGAAAAACCTACAACCAAGGTTACTCTACCCAGCAAGGATCTCATTCAGATGTGATGGAGAAATTAAAACCTTTACAGACAAGCAAAAGCTGAGAGAGTTCAGCACCACCAAACCAGCTTTACAACAAATGCTAAAGGAACTTCTCTAGGCAAGAAACACAAGAGAAGGAAAACACCTACAATAACAAACACAAAATATTTAAGAAAATGGGAATAGGAACATACATATCAATAATTACCTTAAATGTAAATGGATTAAATGCTCCCACCAAAAGACACAGACTGGCTGAATGGATACAAAAGCAAGACCCATATATATGCTGTCTACAAGAGACCCACTTCAGACCTAGAGACACATACAGACTGAAAGTGAGGGGATGGAAAAAGATATTCCATGCAAATGGAAATCAAAAGAAAGCTGGAGTAGCAAATCTCATATCAGAAAAAATAGACTTTAAAATAAAGACTATTACAAGAGACAAAGAAGGACACTATATAATGATCAAGGGATCGATTCAAGAGGAAGGTATAACAATTGTAAATATTTATGCACCCAACATAGGAGCACCTCAATACATAAGGCAAATAGTAACAGCCATAAAAGGGGAAATCGACAGCAACACAATCATAGTAGGGGACTTTAACACCCCACTTTCACCAATGGACAGATCATCCAAAATGAAAATAAATAAGGAAACACAAGCTTTAAATGATACATTAAACAAGATGGACTTAATTGATATTTATAGGACATTCCACCCAAAAACAACAGAATACACATTTTTCTCAAGTGCTCATGCAACATTCTCCAGGATAGATCATATCCTGGGTCATAAATCAAGCCTTGGTAAATTTAAGAAAATTGAAATCATATCAAGTATCTTTTCTGACCACAACGCTATAAGACTAGATATCAATCACAGGAAAAGATCTGTAAAAAATACAAACACATGGAGGCTACACAATACACTACTTAATAACGAAGTGATCACTGAAGAAATCAAAGGGGAAATCAAAAAATACCTAGAAACAAATGACAATGGAGACACGACGACCCAAAACCTATGGGACGCAGCAAAAGCAGTGCTAAGAGAGAAGTTTATAGCAATACAAGCCTACATCAAGAAACAGGAAACATCTCGAATAAACAAGCTAACCTTGCACCTAAAGCAATTAGAGAAAGAAGAGCAAAAAAACCCCAAAGCTAGCAGAAGGAAAGAAATCATAAAGATCAGATCAGAAATAAATGAAAAACAAATGAAGGAAACAATAGCAAAAATCAATGAAACTAAAAGCTGGTTCTTCGAGAAGATAAACAAAGTTGATAAACCATTAGCCAGACTCATCAAGAGAAAAAGGGAGAAGACTCAAATCAATAGAATTAGAAATGAAAAAGGAGAAGTAACCACTGACACTGCAGAAATACAAACGATCATGAGAGATTACTACAAGCAACTCTATGCCAATAAAATGGACAACCTGGCAGAAATGGACAGATTCTTAGAAATGCACAACCTACCAAGACTGAACCAGGAAGAAATAGAAAATATGAACAGACCAATCACAAGCACTGAAATTGAAACTGTGATTAAAAATCTTCCAAAAAACAAAAGCCCAGGACCAGATGGCTTCACAGATGAATTCTATCAAACATTTAGAGAAGAGCTAACACCTATTCTTCTCAAACTCTTCCAAAATATTGCAGAGGGAGGAACACTCCCCAACTCATTCTATGAGGCCACCATCACCCTGATACCAAAACCAGACAAAGATGCCACAAAGAAAGAAAACTACAGGCCAATATAACTGATGAACATAGACGCAAAAATCCTCAACAAAATACTAGCAAACAGAATCCAACAGCACATTAAAAGGATTATACACCATGATCAAGTGGGGTTTATTCCAGGAATGCAAGGATTCTTCAATATACGCAAATCAATCAACGTGATACATCATATTAACAAACTGAAGGAGAAAAACCATATGATCATCTCAATAGATGCAGAGAAAGCTTTCGACAAAATTCAACACCCATTTATGATAAAAGCCCTGCAGAAAGTAGGCATAGAGGGAACTTTCCTCAACATAATAAAGGCCATATATGACAAACCCACAGCCAACATTGTCCTCAATGGTGAAAAACTGAAACCATTTCCACTAAGATCAGGAACAAGACAAGGTTGCCCACTCTCACCACTATTATTCAACATAGTTTTGGAAGTGTTAGCCACAGCAATCAGAGAAGAAAAAGAAATAAAAGGAATCCAAATCGGAAAAGAAGAAGTAAAGCTGTCACTGTTTGCAGATGACATGATACCATACATAGAGAATCCTAAAACTGCCACCAGAAAACTACTAGAGCTAATCAATGAATTTGGTAAAGTAGCAGGATACAAAATAATGCACAGAAATCTCTTGCATTCCTATATACTAATGATGAAAAATCTGAAAGTGAAATTAAGAAAACACTCCCGTTTACCATTGCAACAAAAAGAATAAAATATCTAGGAATAAACCTAACTAGGGAGACAAAAGACCTGTATGCAGAAAATTATAGGACACTGATGAAAGAAATTAAAGATGATACAAATAGATGGAGAGATATACCATGTTCTTGGATTGGAAGAATCAACATTGTGAAAATGAGTATACTACCCAAAGCAATCTACAGATTCACTGCAATCCCTATCAAACTACCACTGGCATTTTTCACAGAACTAGAACAAAAAATTTCACAATTTGTATGGAAACACAAAAGACCCCGAATAGCCAAAGCAATCTTGAGAACGAAAAATGGAGCTGGAGGAATCAGGCTCCCTGACTTCAGACTATATTACAAAGCTATAGTAATCAAGACAGTTTGGTACTGGCACAAAAACAGACATATAGATCAATGGAACAGGATAGAAAGCCCAGAGATAAACCCACGCACATATGGTCACCTTATCTTTGATAAAGGAGGCAAGCATATACAGTGGAGAAAAGACAGCCTCTTCAATAAGTGGTGCTGGGAAAATTGGACAGGTACATGTAAAAGAATGAAATTAGAACACTCCCTGACACCATACACAAAAATAAACTCAAAATGGATTAAAGACCTAAGTGTAAAGCCAGACACTGTCAAACTCTTAGAGGAAAACATAGGCAGAACACTCTATGACATAAATCACAGCAAGATCCTTTTTTGACCCAGCTCCTAGAGAAATGGAAATAAAAACACAAATAAACAAATGGGATCTAATGAAACTTAAAAGCTTGTGCACAGCAAAGGAAACCATAAACAAGACCAAAAGACAACCCTCAGAATGGGAGAAAATATTTGCAAATGAAGCAACTGACAAAGGATTAATCTCCAAGATTTACAAGCAGCTCATGCAGCTCAATAACAAAAAAACAAACAACCCAATCCAAAAATGGGCAGAAGACCTAAATAGACATTTCTCCAAAGAAGATATACAGATGGCCAACAGACACATGAAAGAATGCTCAACATCCTTAATCATTAGAGAAATGCAAATCAAAACTACAATGAGGTATCATCTCACACCAGTCAGAATGGCCATCATCAAAAAATCTACAAACAATAAATGCTGGAGAGGGTGTGGAGAAAAGGGAACACTCTTGCACTGTTGGTGGGAATGTAAATTGATACAGCCACTATGGAGAACAGTATGGAGGTTCCTTAAAAAACTACAAATAGAACTACCATACGACCCAGCAATCCTACTACTGGGCATATACCCTGAGAAAACCATAATTCAAAAAGAGTCATGTACCAAAATGTTCATTGCAGCTCTATTTACAATAGCCAGGACATGGAAGCAACCTAAGTGTCCATCATCAGATGAATGGATAAAGAAGATGTGGCACATATATACAATGGAATATTACTCAGCCATAAAAAGAAATGAAATGGAGGTATTTGTAATGAGGTGGATGGGGTTAGAGTCTGTCATACAGAGTGAAATAAGTCAGAAAGAGAAAAACAAATACAGTATGCTAACACATATATATGGAATCTAAGGAAAAAAAAAAAAAAAAAAGGTCATGAAGAACCTAGTGGCAAGATGGGAATAAAGACACAGACCTACTAAAGAATGGACTTGAGGATATGGGGAGGGGGAGGGGTGAGATGTGACAGGGTGAGGGAGTGTCATGGACATATATACACTACCAAATGTAAAATAGATAGCTAGTGGGAAGCAGCCGCAAAGCACAGGGAGATCAGCTCGGTGCTTTGTGACCGCCTGGGGGGGTGGGATGGGGAGGGTGGGAGGGAGGGAGATGCAGGAGGGAGGAGACATGGGAACGTGTGTATATGTGTAGCTGATTCACTTTGTTATAAAGCAGAAACTAACACACCATTGTGAAGCAATTATACTTCAATAAAGATGTTTAAAAAAAAAAAAAAATTAAGGACCCTCAAGAGCTTTTGTTTATGCTGGTTACATCTACTGATATTTACTGTATTAGAAATTAAAAGTGAGACATTTTTAAAAATATATTAATTTATTTAAAAATAATAATGAACTCATTACACCTTAACATAAATTCATAACATGTTAATATAAATTAGATGTTTTATAAAAACTAACTATATTTTTCAGAAAAAATTAGTGAAATGAGTGGCATTGTTTCATATGTTTGCAGGTCTCGTTAATGGCCGGCTGCATAGAAGACAGCTGAAATCATCTATCTGCTTCTCCCTTCAATCTGTATTTTTTAAAAAATAAATTTATTTATTCATTTATTTATTTTTGGCTATGTTGGGTCTTCATTGCTGCGCGTGGGCTTTTCTCTAGTTGCAGCGAGCCAGGGCTACTCTTTGTTGCGGTGCGCAGGCTTCTCACTGCAGTGGCTTCTCTTGTTGCGGAGCACAGGCTCCAGATGTGCAGGCTTCAGTAGTTGTGGCACGAGGGCTCAGTAGTTGTGGCTTGCGGGCTCTAGAGCGCAGGCTCAGTAGTTGTGGCGCACGGGCTTAGTTCCTCCGCGGCATGTGGGATCTTCCCAGACCAGGGCTCGAACCTGTGTCCCCTGCACTGGCAGGCGGATTCTTAACCACTGCGCCACCAGGGAAGTTCCAAATCTGTTGTGATATCGCATGTCATGTAGACTTTGGATAACTCCATTGTCCATTCATGACAGAGATTTGAAAAGGCAAATGCCTCAGTGTTATTATAAAAACAGATGTGAGCTCACATACCCCCTAAAAGGGGCTCAGAAACCCGTGGGAGTTACCAGAGCACACTTTGAGAATCACTAGTCTAAACCTTTCGGATTTTCTTATGGGATTGATTGGCTGGCTAAGGATCCGCACTTGACCTTGTGAGGGAAATGACCATGGCCCTCTGGCATTGGTGAGAAGAGTGGGAGAGGCAGCAGCAAACCAGCTGGACTGAAAGCAGGGCAATTGCTACCACCTCCCCAGCAAGAACACACATTCCATGAGGGCAGGCGTGGACTCTGTTTTGTTCGCTGCTCTGTCCCCAGATGGAAGAACCCCCAGTAGGCACTCAATAAATATGCACTGAATGAATGAATAAAATAAATGCATGTGTGTATATATTTCAAGGAACCCATTAAAAATTTTTTTTAAGGAAGAAAGAAAACAGAAAAGCCTCGATGCTTTAGGTGATAAACCTCATCCCCTAGGAACACTCAGCTTTCCAGAATAACAAGTAGACAGGGAGCACCTTGATGGCCGATTCTGTGACTCATCTGTGTTTCCCTAGCACCTCACAGGAGCCCACCACCTCAGAGGCGTTCAGGGTAGTTGCATAAATGACCACACAGTGGAGAGGGAACATTCGGGTATGCCAGGTGTCTGCTGTGCATATCCTGTCGTCGTAACACTTTTCACGGTCATCTCCTGGAGGCGGATTCCTCAAAACCATAGCATCTGTGAGGAGGCCAAGGAATTATCTAGTCCAGTCATTTTCAATTTCTTTCTTCATGACAGAATCGTTATTTCAAATGGCATTTTCCACCGTGCACCACAGGAGAAGTGGGGTTGCTTCAGACGAGGCAGAGCTCCATGGAATCAACCTCTTCATCTGCCCCTTTGCCGCCCCCCCTCCATCCCACCACCACACAGCCCCCATCCCAGGAGCAGTCATCGGCTACTGCCCAGCCTGGACATGCCCAGGAGAATTAAGAATCTTGGCAGCTCCGAGCCCCTGCTTCCAGATGGGATAAAGCTGTACCTCATTCCCGTCTCTGGGCTCTGTGAGCCACACCCCTGTGTCTTGTTTTGCTGCTTCAGCCAGTTTGAGGAAGGTTTTTGTCACTTGCAGCCAAAGCAGCCTTAATAAAGTTAGCCGATCTGTGTGGATACTCTCACATTCGGCCCCATGAGCCCTGCTGGGAGCCCGTGGGCCTCGGATGGAGAAGCAGCAGGAATAAAAACTCACGACCGTGTAGCTGACCAGCACGTTCCCAGCCTGTAGGGCAGGGGTCCTTTGCCCTAGATGAAATCAAAGTTAACCCCCTTAGCTCTCTTCCAGCAAAAAAAAAAAAAAAAAAAAAAAAAAAGAGGTGGAGGGAAAAAAAAAGAACTCTTTCATTCTGGGCAAGATCTAAATGCAAGAAAAAAAAAAAAAAGATCTAAATGCAATTATAACTTAGTAGATCCATGAGGAAATTGACAAGAGCCAATCCTTTGCACAAGGCATGCTCTGATTTCATGCCGACAAATTATTTTTTAAAGGGCATTAATATCACAAGCTGATGACTTTTAGCCCTGAGCAAATGATGCATTTTAATGTTTCTTTACACATAGCTCTCAGCCCAAGTGAAGCTGTCTTGGCAAAGCATTAGCAAACATTTACATTTCAAAACTCAACAGAAGTGTTGCTGTTAGGTTTTTCTTTCTTTTTCTTCTCATATATGCTTGCACAGATAACTCATATTTCACATGGTAAGTGGTGTATAGCCTTCCGTTTCTAACCCCTGGCATACCTTTAGAAGATAGTGGCTCCTGGTTTTCAGGCCTACAATTTAAAGATCGATTTTTTTGAAAGGGAGAAGGAAACACAGTGGCATCATCAAACACTATTACCTTTGTTGCAGGCAGGCTCTTTTTGAAATGGCAGTGTATTTTCAGATTCCTTTATTCCTCAGCACAGGTGAAGGCACCAGACATTTGGTGCTTTCTCCTGTCTGAGGGTCAGAGCAGGATCCTCAAAGAGCAAACAAAGTCCAGCGGTTAGTGTTTATCTTTCCAGATGGAGCCAAAGCAAAAATGACAGTGAACCCGGGGGTGGGTGAGAATTAGAATCAATGAGGGGCAGAGGCTCATTTTCCTTTTTAATAGACGCAACTTGGTTAAGAGTCACAAAATTAGAAGTCTTGAGTGTGCAGTCAGTATCTGATGCATTTTAAGTCATCTTACGGTACAGTCTATGCTCTAGACCAAAGTGCCCCCTACTATAAGAGTTTGAGCACGCAAACTCTGCAGGCAGAGAGGTATGGGTTCAAATCCCAGCTCAGCCACTCCCTGGCAGTGAAACCTTATACAAGTGACTCGACCTCTAGAAGCTTCAGTTTCTCCAACTGTAAAATGGGAGTAACAAGGCTGCCCACCTCATTGAGTTACTGTGTTAAAAGCAAATGTGATGACTCACGTGACAGTGTCCACAGAGGCCTTTCTCACTGTACACACACATCGTTCCTTCCCAAAAGAACCTTCCCGCCCACGCTACTCCACCACCTCCATTTCTTACGTTTACTCTCCTCCCAAGGCTGGCTGTGCACCCTCATCTCAAACCTTACAACCTCCTTCAATAACCTTGCAAGCTAATCATTCAGAGAAACAAGATAATTAAAACAACCAGTGTGCTAAAACGGGATTTCAGGGATGGTTGTACAACAGTCTACAGTTACTAAAACTCACTGAATTGTACATGCACAGTGAGTGAGTTTTATGGTAGTGAATTAGACGTCAATAAAAATAAACAACCAGGCCAGGAAAGTTCACAAGGTTCCAAAAGGTTAGCTGACAAAGATTAACAAATGGTTTGAAATCCCCCATACGTCTGAGAGCTATGATCGGACCCAAACATTCTCAACTCTTCATGTCCTTTAAATAAAGGGGGCCACCTGACCTGCACACTTCTCTCCCTTCACCCCTCGGCTTTGTGCCTAATGTTGGGACAGCTGACGGTGAGTCTTTGAGGCAGGAGCCCCACCTCCTCCCCCACCCCCCAGAGGAAATGTGCTACCCTGCTCTCTACCCACCTTTCCTTCCCCAGGTGACACGGATTGGAAGGAACTCAATGAATATGAATGGCACTGGGGAGACGCTTACCGGGAAACCCAGACCCAGGAGGGATCTTGTTACTGAGCTGGGGGAAGGCTGACAGAAAACACAATCCATTCTACCTAACGTTCACTCGCCCTGACAACTCATCTCTCCTACACACTCATTCCCCCAAATATTTACCTATCTCGCTTCCTCTCTGGGTACACAATGGGCCCTAACCAGCTTTAACGCAGATGACATTCTCCTGAAAAACGTCTTTTGTGGTGATGTGTGCACTCTGTTATTTTGGGAGCGGCAGACATCTGGACAGCCTACAGGATGGCTATTTAGAGTCCCCAGGGCATCCTTCAGGTGCAGAATGCTCTGCTCCCTCTTCAGTCTCCATCTCTGTCCCACTGAGGTGGGCACGATGCAGCCCACACGGAGGTGACCATAAAAGGAGGGAGAGGACAGCCCCCCCAGGTGCCTGCAGAGGACCAGTTTTTTCACCCCTTCAGAAGCTACCAGTGGCTCTCCTTTCTCCTCTGGAGCCCCTACCCCAGTCTCTGTTCCCTGCACGAAATTGCACCTTGGACTCCACTTCCCACTTCCCAGGGCTTTGCTCCTTGCTCACATCCTACCAAGTGTTCTCAGGATAAACAAAGTACAATTTCTGGCTATGGTTTTCCCAACAAATTTAACATAAGGCAAAGGAGAAACACAAGGAGTATCCCCATAACAACCCAGGAGGGGCTTCCCTGGTGGCGCAGTGGTTAAGAATCCGCCTGCCAATGCAGGGGACACGGGTTCGATCCCTGGTCTGGGAAGATCTCACATGCCATGGAGCAACTAAGCCTGTGTGCCACAACTACTGAGCCTGCGCTCTAGAACCCATGCACCACAACTACTGAAGCCCACGCTCCTAGAGCCCGTGCTCCACAACAAGAGAAGCCACCGCAGTGAGAAGCCCGCGCACCGCAAGGAAGAGTAGCCCCGACTCACCACAACTAGAGGAAGCCCGTGCACAGCAACAAAAATCCAAAAAATAAATAAATTAATTAATTAATTAAAAACAAAAAACAGGGCTTCCCTGGTGGTGCAGTGGTTGAGAATCTGCCTGCCAATGCAGGGGACACGGGTTCGAGCCCTGGTCTGGGAAGATCCCACATGCCGCGGAGCAACTGGGCCCGTGAGCCACAACTACTGAGCCTGCGCGTCTGGAGCCTGTGCTCCGCAACAAGAGAGGCCGTGATAGTGAGAGGCCCGCGCACCGCGATAAGAGTGGCCCCCGCTTGCCACAACTAGAGAAAGCCCTCTCACAGAAACGAAGACCCAACACAGCCATAAATAAATAAATAAATAAATTTAAAAATGGTTCACATCAAAAAAACTTTAAGAAAAAACAAAGACAAAAACAAAAAACAACCCAGGAAAGGAGCTGAGATGGACAGATTGGAATCACCGTTGCTGTGGTAGGGCCAGCTTTGGGCCAGCACCACTGATGTGGATGGTCAAGATAGTTAAGTGCTCAGAAAGCCATTCAGGGCCCAGCCTCCCACGGGGACCGTGATTTTATCTCTTACCCACATACATTAAGGAACGAAGGCCAGCAGACTTCTGCAGAATGTAGAGCAACAGAGAATCCACCAAGGACAGGACAGCAGACACACAAGATGAGCCCGGGCAGCCCACGGATGTGTCCTCCCTGCTGACTGGATGGGTTTTGGTGGGGTCTGGTTTAAGGGTGCCCTAACACGCCCATATCCAGATAATCTCCCATCCCATTTTCTTTTTAGGGTTTTTCTGCCTGAACAGAACAATCCTGTGCCTCGGTTTTCCGAAGCCACTCTGCAAATCTCAGGGCCCAGAAAGAACTTCTGGCTTCCTCCTTTCAGGCCTCAGGTGTTCTCACACCCTGCTCTTTTGAAGCACATGCAGGTCCAGTGCTTTCAGCATCTACCTGAGCTAGAATTCACCACCACGCAAGAGGATCCCTCATCCATCAGAAGCTGTTTTGTTGGGCGTCCAAAATGAATCAGATGCAGATGCAAAGCTTAGCTTCCTTACCCCTCATCAAATGCTTACACATTAGATTATTCTGCCCCAGAAGGGCCAGTCTGAGAAGAGAAAGGACCTTGCAAACGCTGCCCATAGAAAGGACCCCAGGAAGGTTTCCCTAGTTTCCTCTGTCTAAACTTTCCTTCCCTGGGGGACTCCCCTATCAATCTACACCCACCTGCTTAGACCTCTGTCTGGCAGCCCTCTCCTCTCTCCAGCCAGGCCTCTCCTCTCAATAAAACCCCTCCTGATCATCAGCTCATGATGAGATGTAGCCCCTAATGGGCCCCTCTGACCAGGTCTGTCCTGCCTTTACCGACACCCCAGCCCCCATTCCCTGCACCACCACCACCACCCAGAACCCTCTGAACAGGGGGCGTGGCAGCCCTCACTGGAATCCCAGGGTCCAGCCATTCGCCCCCTGCTTTCTCCTTACTGGTGAAAATCCCCACCTGGATCCGGGCACCCTGGTTTGTGAAGGCGCCAATTACTCTGTTCAACAAGTGCCCCTCCCACAGATCTCACTAGCCAATCCAGCTGCGCAGCTCCACAACTGCCCAGTGGCATCACTGCACACGCCCCAGGGCCGGAAAACACCACTGATCCCGCCCAACTCAGCCCTCCCACGGCCCTTCTTCTCAATAGATCTCACCCCCACACACCCAGGGTCCAGACCCAGACCCGAGTGTCATCCTCGACTCCCCACCCTCGCTCACCCACCATGGTGACTCTCCACCAGTGAGCCCTCCTGGTCCTGACTCCGAAAGACGTCCCGAGTCCACATGCCCTTTCTTCCCCACCCTAGTGTCTCTGAAATCGGCAACAGCCACTCTGATGTGTCCACGCTCTGCTCCAGCGTCTGTTCCTGCAGAGCAGCCGGATGTGGAACAGGGCACAAATGCCTGCTTCTCATACGTTACTCTCCATCTTCCTTTGCTTCTTAAGGAAAAATTGAAACATTCGCAGGGCGCCTCACTGTGGTTCTGATAGCGATCAGAAACCTACGCCACCCAGCAGCGTTTGCCCACCTCCCCAAACAGAGTAAAAACTAGGGGCATCACCTCCGCTGTCCAGTCACAGTGTTCTACCTGGGGTTTAAGCTTTACCTTCCAACATCATCCCTTTTTCTAAGTTCACACTATTTTCTAATTGTGTCCCTATTCGCTACCCAGCAGAAAACGCAGAAAAGTTAAGGCACGCGGAAGTAATGGAAACTCTTTGGTGCCCCCCTGTGGTCACGGATAGTTAGCCGGCTGAGATAAGCCCAGAAGAACGCTGGCTTTTCTGCTGCTTTCGAAGGTAGAGAAGGCTGCTGTGGGGACTCTGCAAAGGAGAGCCTGAGGCTGGAGAGGGAGGTATTTCCAGGCGCCAATCCTAGAGATGCACATCTACCATCCACAGGGGGAGGAATCCAGATCAAAATGCTTTCCAGCCAACTTCTCTGAGTCTCCGATTCCTGTTTGCTAATAGAGGTGTAATAATCCCTGCCCAACCATCCTAGTAAGTGTGCAGTGAAGCTACCACGAGATCAATCACCCGCACTTTTTTGGGGTATGTGTGTATATATGTATGTGTGTATAAATATGTCTATATATTCCAGTACTCAATCTTGATACATTCTAAAATGCTTCTCCTGCCCCAGCACACTTGCCTATTCATATGAGCTCTCTGTAATCACCAAATGAGTCAGGCAGGATGGAGTGGAGAATGTATTTGAGATAACGTGTGTCTGACAAAGAGATGCCCATATGCCACTCATCGTCATACAAAGAAGTCCTGGAGAAAATGTCAGTAACAAGGCATTGCAAGTGGTGAAGCAGAAAGGTGGGCGTGTGGTGGTGTTGTTTTCCTGGGGAAATTCAAGGGCAGATGCTGGGTTCTGACATTTGCAAAGGAACAGGAGCCCAGGTGGAAAGCCAAGTATCTCTGATTAAGAAAAGTAACCCTAATCTCCTGTGTTTCCAGCCCGTTTAGAGTCCCCACCTTCAAAATATTCATCTTTGCACCCCTGGAGCCTATTAAAGTGTTTGACACCAAACAGGTACTTAAGAAGGAGGTAGTGCATGAATGAGTGAGTGAATGAAGGAATAAATGAATTTGATTTTGAGGAAATATGTGCAACATCTACAAGTCTCTAGCTCTGAAGCTCCTTACTTTCTAGTCCTACCCGAGCCCCTGAAGACCCTGTTCTTGTCCCCTGTAAGCCTGAGCTTTTTCATCTCTCTTATTTTGAGTAAAGTGGGAAGAGGGCATGGCTCATTTTGTCAGGATTGCCTGAAGTCTTTAAATCCCTCTCTCTGCACAGCTAATTTGGCACTGTCTTCCCATCACATTGTCTTAGTCTGAGTAAAGAAAATCTGCCCAATTAGAACAGTAAAAATGGATAACTTTTTTCCTCCAAACCAATAGTTCTTAACTCTGGCTGAACATTAGAATAAGCTGAGAAGCTTGTGTACACACACACACACACACACACACACACACACACACACACACCAATCCCTGGGTCCCATCCTAGACCAATTATATTGAAATCTCTAGGGGTCAGAGCCTGGGCATCAGTATTTTTCCAAAGCTCCCCACTTGCATCCAGGGTTAAGAATCACTGCAATGAATGAGCCAGCCCTTGCCCAGAGAGCACAGACTCACCAATGCAGGATGCAACGGGAGGCTTTAATGTTGCCTTCCTAGCACCCTGAGACCCAGGCCAGGAAGAAAGGAAGGATCCCGAGCCTAGGGCTGGTAAAGAGGTCCAGTTCTCACCCCTCCCTGGGCATCAATCTTGTTGATGGCCAACAGGGGGATGGGACCCCAAGGGACTAGATCTGCCTTGTCCAGCTTAGAAATTTAGGAGTAGGTTCCAGCAGGTGTGATGGCATCACCACAGGCTCCAGTGTGGCCCTGCCAGCTTAGGGTGGCCTGCAAAGAGAGCCATGGTCACGGTGAAGGGAGGGGGAGGTCTCCTTTTTATGGCACTAACTGGATGGAAACTGGGCTTTCAATGCAAATAACCCGGCATTCAGGGGTTGCTGCATGAGGAACACACTAGTCATTTAAAATCATGTTTTCCACAGCCAGTCACATATTTCAAACACAGCACATGAACCTCAATTCAATCTGCTGCATTGTAATTTCTTGCTTTTTATTTAGGGCCTCTGGGCCTCAACTAATTTAAGGGACAATCTGGTGATGAAAAGGAGACCATCTTCTTACAAAAATGTCATTAGCCTAAGGGACTACTTCCCAAATTTGGAGCACAGTTGAGACTTTCCAAATCTTACCTACACTTTCGGAGTCTTTTAAAGCTATGCACCTGAGGCATAAAAAAATAAAGTCTGTCTACTAAGTAGCAAATCATGGTGGCGTCCATCTCTTCTATTCTCCACTAGACCATTTGTTCATTTAATGTCTCTGTGCTCTTAAACATTAGACGGCCGCCTTTGAAACCATGGAATAAACATGAGCACGATTCATCCCTTTGCCATGTTCAAACAGTGATTTGACCACGTTCCGCTGGCTCTCAGTGAGAGCAGCAGTCATCGGCTCATCAGTAAGCCCCACGCTGAGATCAGAAGTCCCACCCCAGGCACAGGGTACCAATTGCTTGTCACAGATGGATGGGAGCATTGCCAGGCTGGCCCTTCTGCATCTGATGGAAACACGGGGGAGAAGGCCATGTTTTAGGGCTCCCTGCGGGCAGCTCTGACCAGCAGGCCAGGAAACTGGAGGTGCTGGCTCAAAGGGACAGAAGGCAGAGTGACATTCACCTTGATTGCATCAACTAGATCCAAGCAGGTGCTCTGAGCTGGTCACCCTGGGGTGCCCCACACAGGGCGGAGGCCTTCAGAGGAACTTCTGTCCATAATGGAAGGGAAGTTACAGCAGCTAACCCTGGCTTTCCAAGGGCTCATCCCTGGGAGCTGCTGCCTGCGAAACAGCCCATGTATTCAAAAGGCCCTGACTTTCCCTTGCCTCACCCTCAGCCCTCATCCTCACCACTTGCCCCTCTGTCCTCAACAAGTGCTTGCCACACAGAGGACACTCAGTAACTATTTATAATGAAATTCCCAAAGAGCAAATAAGAAAGCCTCGGGACTTCCCTGGTGGCACAGTGGTTAAGAATCCGCCTGCCAATGCAGGGGACACGGGTTCGAGCCCTGGTCCGGGAGGATCCCACATGCCGCGGAGCGGCTGGGCCCATGCGCCACAACTACTGAGCCCACGCCCCTGGAGCCCATGCTCCGCAACGGGGGAAGCTACCACAGTGAGAGGCCCGCACACCGCAAGGAAGAGTAGCCCCCGCTCGCAGCAGCTAGAGAGAGCTCGCGTGCAGCAATGAAGACCCAACGCAGCCAAAAATAAGTAAATAAATAAATTAAAAAAAAAAAATAAGAAAGCCTCCATTAAAAAGCTAACCCGTAAGGTAAGAGGACAAAATCCAGGGTAGATCCTCCTCTTTTTTCAGAACTTTTGTTCAGAACTCTTTCATTCATTGTAAGCGCTTGTTCCTAAACACCACTGCCTTGATGGGGCTTTTCCTGCCCGCTCCAGAATGAAGAAAAGAAAACAGAAGGTGCTGTTGGAAGGAGTCTGAGATTCTTAAACGAATCCCATTCTTTGGTAGAAGAGAGAATTGAAAGGCAGAGAATTAGAGAAACCTACACAGAGAAGGCTTTCAATAAATGTTGGTTCGGTGAATAGCTGAACAGCTCTGTTGCACAGAACATGCCAAGAGCTCCCCGTCCAGTGCCCTGTCCATATCAGCACCCTGCAGGGAAGCAGCCTTCCTACTCAGATGCTTGGGTCCTTTGAGCCTACAGGTTTCCACTGGAGCCCGCTCCTAAGTGCCTTCCCGGCTTGATGAGGCAGTGTTTCCGGTCAGCCGGGGAGACGCCTGAATGTATCGTTGCCTGTGGGGAACCGAGGCGCTCTGGGCACTTGAAGCAAAGGGAAGCAATCTCAGGATTGGCCTATGCTGAGTGAGGCATGAAAGAACGGGCTGCTGGAGGGGGCGGCCAGGGGTTATGAGTTCAGAGTGAACGGTGGAGAAGGAGGGGCTGAGATTGAGGGCAGATCGGTCCAGGTCCCCCGCCACCCTCCAGTGCTGGCTACCTGAGTGACAGAGGGTACGTTAGGTCACTTCCTCCCACAAACACAGTCTGCAGTAGTGTCTCCCAAAGTATGCTCGCCAGAACACTCCCTGTGGGCCGTGTAATGCTGTCCTGTAAAAGTGTTCTGGGAAACCCTGCTTCTTCCACACCGGTCTTTCACAGTGAAAAGAGAGCTACGGTGCATCTCGGTGGTGTAAGGCTCTGAGCATTCCTGCAGCAGAGGAACGTGTTTCACTCAGTATTGTCGACCCGTGTTTGACCACGCAACCTTTTTTTCTGGGAGCATCTCAAGGGCAACTAGTTGGGGGAATGCTAGTGTCTAGCGGTGGTTCTCAACCAGGGGCAATGTTGCCCCCAAGGAACGTTTAGCAGCGTCTGCAGACATTCTGGGTTGTCACAACTGGAGGTGTGTGTGGGGGGGGGGGGTGTTGCTAATGGCATCCAATGAGCTGAGGCCAGGGATAAACACCCCACCATACCTAGGACAGCCTTCTACAACTAAGAATTGCCCAGTCCAAAATATCAATAGTGCCAAGACTGAGAACCCATGGTCTATAGCCGTTTCTGCACTTTCTCACCATTCACTCTGTTGTTCATCTCTGGTAACGAGTCCAGCTCTGCCTCCCTTGGTTCACCCACATGCCATCCTACTACCCATCCCAGAGCCTTTTCTCATGTCTCATCCCACTTGATCTTTCGCAGCACTTAGCGTTGATGAGCTCCATGTCGTTCTTGAAACTCTTTCCTTAGTTTCTAAGACCTTCCTCCTGGTTCTTCGTCAGCCTCTAGGGCTTTCCTCCCCTCGTCCCTCCACGTAAACCAAGGACCCACCAAGGATCTTCCTCCAGCCCTGTTCTCTTATGGTTCTTTCATCTTTCCCTAGATGACCACATCCCAATGACCACAGAAGCCAATGACAGCTCCTATGTGGCAAGCTTCCAGGGGAACAGGGATACAGAGATGGATAGGAGATGGTTTCTGCTTTGTAAGGACTAATTTAGAAAGGAAAAAATGTTTGTTTGTTCAATAAAGTACCTACTAAGTGTCCACTGTGTGCCAGGCACAAAAATAGGCATGGTCCCTGACCACATGAAATTTACTCTAGTGGGAGACAGAACCAAATCATCACGTGGACAAATGTTAAATTGCTTCTGAGGTAAGTGATAAGGGGTACCTGGTAAAAAGTTCCTACAACAGGGAGATGGAACCTTGTGAGTTTGTCAGCAGAAGCTCAGACAACGTGGCACTTGAATTAAGATGAGGAATGAATGGAGATGCTGATGAAGAGATGACTCAGTGTTCCAGGCAGTGAAAACAACTTGCACAAATGCTCTGAAGCAAGGAGACATGTGATGGACCAGAGTGCTGGAGCCAGGGGCGTGATGGGGCGAGTCATGCCAGGTGAGGTCAGCAAGATCCAGACTCTGAAGGGCCTGGCAGGTCTTGTAAAGGAAGTTTGGGATTTTATTCTCAGAGTAATTGGAGGCCTTTAGGGTTTTATTGAGGAGGAGTAGGAAGGTAAGGTGACATAATCAGACCTATTTTTAGAAAAGATTACTATACTCCTTAGAGAATGGATTGAAAGGGCCACAATGATGTGGGCTGACCCAGACAAAGGTACCATTTATATAACCATAGAGTAGAGCTGGGAATTGGGATCTTATGTCATCACTAAAGATGAAAATCACACGTAATTAATATTATCCTCAAAAATTCCTTATTAACCATTAAAAGTCAGTAGAGTGACATCTTCCAGTAAGTCCAACCCAGTCAATATTGGAATAGGTCACCAATTCTTTGATGGGACCCCAGATGATGTAATTACCTGTGTTTAGGGACACTAGTATAGATTAGATAAGAAATAGCTAGAGACATAGATGATAAAAAGATAGAGAGATAGACAGGCAGATAATCTTCAACCACAGGATTGACAGCCAGAATGGAGCAATGCCTACATTCCTGGAAGCCTGCAGACACTGAGCCTGAACAGGGAATGGCAGATCCACACCTCTGACCTCACACCCACTCGAGGGCAGAGTGTATTAGTCTGCTCAGGCTGCTGTAACAAAATGCTACACAGATTGAGTGATTAAATAACAGAAATTTATTTTCTCAAAGTTCTGGAGGCTGGACGTCCAAAATCAAGGTGTTGGCAGGTTTGGTTTCTCCTGAGGCCTCTCTCCTTTGGCTTGCAGATGTCTGCCTAATTTCCTCTTCTTATAAGGACACCAGTTAGACTGGATGAGAGCCCACCCTAAAAGCCTCATTTTAACTTAATCACTTCTTTAAAGACCCTATCTCCAAATACAGTCACATTCTAAGATGCTGGGGGTTAGGTCTTCAACATATGAATTGGGGGGGGCAGGTAAAATCTTTCTTCCCCCCTTTCTCCTTCCCTCTCCCTCTTTCTCTCTCTCTCTCTCTCTCTCTTCAGCAGGTAGAGTTGAGTTTCCATAAGGTCAATGCACACACCATCAACACGAGATGTTTCAGCACAAGATCTATGCTGAGTAGATGGCAGGTACAGTAAATAGGTCAAGCTCAGAGGATAGTAAGCTCATGGAGAGCTGAGACATTCCACTGGCAGGCAAGAAGGGAGAGGGGCGCTTCTGAGAGTACCTTTGGACAGATACCTGGGAAAGGAGTAGACATCTTAACAGAGGGCACAGGGCAAAGAGAAGCATGAATCCTGAAGTGGTCAAGATGTGTCCAGATGTGTGCTGAGCAGCTAGAGTGGCTGAAGGTGGCAGAGGGTTCACACCATGGAAGCAGGAGAGTGAGGAGAGCTAGCGGGCTGGAAGTGAAGTCAGCTTAAATCAGAGCTTGGAGGAACAAGAACGCTAGAACAATGAATATGGACTTTACCCTGTAGATGTTGTAAAGCCAGTCAAAACTTCAGAGTCTAGGAATGGCACAGTGAGGGAGGGGAGAGGCCCACTTAATGCAAGAGATCAATCAAAAAGATAGCACAGGGTGGCAAATAGCTAGAGACTTGGGGGTGACATAAGACTTCCCGCAATATCCTGCTCAAAGTCAAGGTCAAAAAGAGTTACTATGATCTCAGTCTGAATACCCTCCCCCCAAATACCAGAACCATCACATTACTCACCAGCTTCAAGTCACTAATCAAAGTACAAAAACCAACCTCATGCCAACAAAAATCAATTTGTCTTCTGCCCTTTGCTTTACAAATGATCTAGATTTTCCAAGTGCAGTAGAAGAAATAAGGTAACTTTTCCAATAAGATTATTTCATGCAAGAAACAGTCTCCTTTTCAATAAATAGTTTTAAACCATCTCCTTGGTTTCTGAATTACGCTACTCTCCGAAGATATATAAATAACAGGCAGCAGTTTTATTTCCTGTGAGTGGGGAGCTTTCGTTTAACAAGAAGGAGAGAGGCAGGGTGATGGACTTTTGGCGATGAAGAAAGATCTATTAGATCATCTCGGCCATCTCGCTGGGCCTGCTCAAGACTGCCCCCAGCTCCAGTGGCATATTCACTGCTGCTCAGGCTAGTCCAGTTCTAAATGATTTAAGGGTCACATATTAAAGGCTCATGACCAGCTATAAAGAGGTGCTTCTTTCTGAGACACCAACGAAGCCTTGGCTGTAATTTTAGGTGCATGCTTATCCCACCAGAGGTCGGGGGGCACCTTGCTGTCCTTCAGGCTGTATCACACCAGGGCCATGGCAGTCACACCCATCTGGACTGTAGTCACCCTCCAAGAAAAAGTACAAATGCCATGTGCATTTATCAACACTCACAAGCAACCATGAGCTGTATGCATTCTTACTATCCGTAGCAGTCAGTACAGATGGGTTTCAAAAGGAACGGAATGGCCCTAATTTGTATACAAGGTGGGTTGCGTGCTGCAAGAAGTTGGTCTTGGGATGGCGGGGTGGAGTGGGGCAGACCTAGTCACCTCCTCCTCTTCCCCAGCAGGAGTGCACGTTATCTCCACTGAGTTCTGGGAGCGATCCATCTCAGGATGGGGGACTCCAGAACTAGGAATATCCTAAATCTCATACACTGTCGCTGCACCTTAGGCCCATAGGATCAAAATGCTCTGAGTACATTTTAACCATTTGAAAGTCTTGGTGGCATGGCCCAGGTTTAGAAATAGAGGGCAGATGAAAAGAAATGGGGTGACTCAACCAACAGACTAGAGGCCATCACCAGTCTCTAAACAAGTCTTTAGAACTATAATAATCATCACTAAATTTAGCAAGCATTTACTACACTCCAGACGCATACATAATTTCTCCTTTTATGGTACATTCTTGGGTACTTACTATTATTATTCTTATTTTACAGCTAGGGTAACTGAGGTTTAGAGCAGTTAATTCACCCACCCTTATTTTCATATCTGTCTTCTCCACTCATTTAATCAGCACTGTTGGGGCCCCTCATAGACTTGCTGTCATTACTCTTCACTTGTGTCATTGTGGCTTTGGCATCCCTTGATGTGCACACACAGAAAAGCCTGGGATCCCTGATGTGGGATTCATTTACTACAGGAGATACTAAAAGTCACATCTCAATTCCAACAATGTCTTCTTTAATAATAACTCCAAGAGAAATTTCTTCCAGCCTTAGTACCTAATATAGCTGCATGTCTACTGAGGTCTGTTTTTACCTTCAGGCATTACAAAAAAATATAAGTAATGGTATTTCCCTTTTTGCATTTGCAAATAGGGAACTCTGGAACAAATTTCTATCCTACCTCTGTTAAAGTGTGTAAGACATTAAGCCATATATTGGGGATAATAATATTACTCCTGGTTTTGTTTTCTTTCTTCTTTCATTCTTGTCCCCTCTGCCCTCTTTCCTCACTTAAAATTACTTTTCTCTCCTTGGCACTATATGCACTTTTATATGTCACCACAAGCAGTTCTTAAAGTGAGATGAGATATAAATATATTTTAAAACCAAAAGATCTGGAGGTGTGTATGTCTTGTGAAAATGCAAGACTTCATCCAGCTTTATACTTATGAATTAGTTTGTGAAGAAGCAACAATGGTGGAGTAAGTAGCTCTAAGAGCCCATCCCTCTACAGAAACATCAAACAATCAAGAAAAGATGTCTAAATCAACTTGTCAGAACTCTGAAAAACACTCCAAAGTTTATAGCAAACAAGTCAATTCTGAATCAAGAAAAGGAGACTTTAAAAGTGTAGGAAAGCTTTGTGACTAGTTGGTTGCCCTGACCTCTTCAGCTTGGCAGTGAGTGGTCTTGAAGACATTAACCTGTATTCCTGTTTTGAGACCCTGACCCCTGGTTCTGAGGCAAGAGAATAGGCCTTATTCACAAGTAACCATGTTGGTCCCAACCTATCTGGGAGCTACCTGAAGACTCATGCAAGGTGTATGTCTTTGTTTAACCTATCTTGGAACCACTCAGGGTGGAAAACACAGTGGGTATTCCTCAAAAACATTGTAAGGTAAATGGAAACCCTGTAGATCCCTGAGGCATATAATAGAGTGCCTAAAGCCCAGGAAGAAATGCTAGGGAGAGAGTTTCTTTGAGAATTTCAGGTCAAAAGCTCCCATGTATAGAGGCCACTTACCCATGTAAGAAAGCCACACAAATGCCCAGGGTAGAATGTGTGCTCAGAAAAGACCTGTGAAGACCCTAAGCTTTGCTCTCTGGATGATCTCTAAGTTTCCTGTAGGCAGGAATTGAAGGCTAAGGCAAAATATTTAAACGACTTGATTAAGAATTGAAGGAGTTCCCCAGTATAGAGCCCAATCTCCAAAGACTGGAAGAGATTTTAAAATTTGATCCTTCTGGGGTTTTTTCTTTTTCTTCTCTCTCTGTCTCTCCCTCTCTTTCTTCCTTCCTCTCCCTCTGACTCCTGGTATTCAAGGAAATCTTTCTCAAAACAACTAGCTGAATGCAAGCAAAAGGAACAGAAACTTCAGAGACCACACATAACAAAAAATACAGACTGCAAAAATAGTTTAGAAAAATTGCTAAACCAATAACTAGAGTCTACAGGAAGCAGTAAAAAGAGGATGAATTTGATTACAGAGTTCCTACGATACTGAAAGTTCCAGTTTCCAACACAAAAATTAGGAAGCATGAAAAGAAATAAGCAAGTATGGCCAATTCACAGAATATATATATCTGAATCACTTTGCTGTACTGCAGAAATTAACACAACATTGTAAATCAACTATAGTTCAATAACTTTTTTTTTAAATGCTGCTGGGACAACTAGATATCCAAATGCAAAAGAATGAAGTTGGGTCCCTGCCTCATATCATATACAGAAATTACTAAAAATGTATCAACAACCTAAAACTCTTAGAAGAAAATTTAGGGATAAATTTTAAAGACCTTGGATTTAGCAAATGAATTCCTATATATAACAACAAAAGAAAAAATAGATTGGACTTCATCAAAATTTTTAAACTTTGTGCCTCAAAGTACATTATCAAGAAAGTGAAAAAACAACACACAGAATAGGAAAAAATATTTGCAAATTATGTATCTGATAGCTGTCTAGTATCCAGAATAGATAAAGAACTCTTAAGAGCTCAATAACAAAAAGACAAACAACTCAATTAAAAAGTGGGCAAAAGACTTGAATAGACATTTCTCCAGAGAATATATACAGATGAGCAGTGACAAACACATGAAAGGATGATCAACATCATTAGTCATTAGGGAAATATAAACCACAATGAGATACCACTTCACACCCACTAGGATGGTTATTAAAAAAAAAAAAACAAACAGAAAATCAGTGTTGGTGAAGGTATGGAAAAACTGGAACCCAAAACAATTTAGTGGCTCCTCAAAAAGTTAATTAGAGCTACAATATAAACAAGCAATTCCACTACAAATCTGGATATATATGTTTGGTATAGATCCAAAATAATTGAAAACAAATACTGAAACAAATATATGTACACACATGTTCATAACAGCACTAGTTCACAACACGCAAAATGTGGAACCCCAAATGTTCTTCAGTGGATGAATGCATAAAAAATTGTGACATATGTAGACAATGAAATATTATTGAGCCATATAGAGGAATGAAGTACTGACACCTGCTACAACAAGGATGAACCTAGGAAACATTATGCTAAGCCAAAGAAGCCAGACAAAATATCACATCTTGTATGATTCCATTTATATGAAACATCCAGAATAAGTAAATCCGTAGAAACAGAAGGCAGATTGGTAGTTGCCAGGGACTGGGAGGGACAGGGAAATGGAGGTTAACTGCTTTCTTTTGGGGGTGATGAAAATATTTTAGAATTACAAAGAGATGGTGGTGGCACAACACTGTAAATGTACTAAATTCCACTGAATTATTCACTTTAAAATGGTTAATTTTATCGTATATGCATTTCACCTCAATTAAAAAGAAAAAGTAAACCAGATAAACCAATTTTTAAATTTTTAAAATTTATTCAAAAGACAAAGCTACCTGAAGGTAGAAATCAAGTCTCACTCATCTTTATGTGCCCTCACCCCCTTGATCTTTAGCACAACCTGGCACATGAAGATAATGAACAGTATTTACCTGGATGAATAAATAATCTGAAGAAAAGCTATATATAAACTTTGGAGACTTAGAAGTTCCATAATATCTTCCTTACTTTCATCCATCTTTTTAATTTGTTTGTTTAAATGTTTCCTTAGATTTTCTTTTTCCAACCAAAGCAATACTCCCTAGTAGCTACAAGCCAACAACAGAGGTAAACAAAGAATTTCCACCACCTGCTCACCCCACACCCCAATCCTGCAGTCTCTGTACTCTCACAAACACCGGGTTCCCGCTACTAACAGATTAACACCGGTATTAACAGATTAACAATCTTGTGTGTATCTTATACTGTCCCCTTCATGCTTATTCAAATATCCCCTGAATGATGCATGCAACTCATCCTTCAGTTATAATCTTGGTATTAGTATTCCGAGAGTGAATTACTCCTGTGTGCTTTTATTCCTTCATCTCCTCCCCCAGATGATGGGGGCCAAGAGAAAATGATTAGGAGGCATCTTCCCAGGTCAAAGGCATGACATTTCAACTGCTCCATGCATTGTCTAATTATGCAAAGTGGGAGTTTGATTTGAAACTTTAAATGAGAAAGCTTAAGTAGGCGAGACATTTGGCAACAACCATTCTCCCACCCCTAATATATGCTATTCGTTGTTTTATAACCATCCCCCCTTATCAGCAGAGACCGTCTGCCTCCCAACATGGATTTTATCCAGGATTATTCTGACTTTTCTCAATTCACAGGTAGCATTTCATCACCTCCTAATATTTACTTATTTACAGTCAGCCCTCTCTATCCACAGGTTTTGCATCCGCTAATTCAACTAACCACTGATGTAAAGAATTTGGGGGAAAAAAAAGTCCAGAAAGTTCCAAAAAATAAAACTTTAATTTTCCATAAGCCAGCAACTATGTACACTGTACTAGGTATTATAAGTAATCTTATAGTAGAGATGGTTTAAAGTATACCGGAGGATGTGCATAGGTTATATGCAAACACTACACCACTTTATACAAGGGACTTGAACATCTATGGATTTTGGTATCTGCTGGGGTCCTGGAACCAATCCCCATGGATATCGAGGGACAACTGTATTTACTTATTTTGCTTACTGTCTGCGCCTCCCCCCACTAGCATGTTACCGCTATAGGGCAGAGATTTTGGTCTGTTCTGTTCATTGACATATGCCCAGCACCTAGAATACTGCCTGGCACATAACAGGTGATCATACAAAGAACATATCATAAAAGAATATTCATATATAAAAAATTCTACAAGATCTCCCCTTTTAGGACCTCTTGTAAAGGTCACTTCCCTCTAGAAAAAGTTAAGGGTATAAATCTGGAATATTTCCTCTTCTCTCCTCTCCTTCCTGGTTTCCCAGGAAGATTACAGCTAAATAAGGGAGAGGGGAAAGTTGACCAATTCAAAAGGTTCTTGCTTGCCTAAAGCTACCAGTTTCTCACCTCTCTGCATCCCCAGTGAAGTTTAGAGATAATAGACCCTCCCTGTGTATCATCCTAAGAGACTTGATAACCCCCTCTACATAATCTTGCTGGGTCCTTAGTCCAACCGTTGGGAGAGACAGAGAATGAGGTATCACCCTGTCACAGAAAGACATCTGGGAGGCTTCAGAGTGACGTGAGGGAGCTGATGTCAGAATCCACAGCTCCAACTGTTCAGGACTGTCGTCGATGCCAGCGAGAAGCATCTCCTCTCCCTCATGAGGTCGTGTTTAAAAACCCTAGCTCAGTGTCCTATTTTTCTACCACAGCAAGCATGTCCCCCAAACCTATTTTGGGACCAACAGAGTACAAAAGCAGAGGCTCAAGGTTTTTTCAAGAAGTACTGGTTGATTGGCAATTTTGTTGAATGTCTTTCAATTTGGGTTTGTCTGGTGTTTTCCCATGATCAGACTGAGGTTATGCATTTCTGGCAAAAATACCGAAGTGATATTTTTCCACCAAAATGAAGTTGTGTCCCCAGCACAATACTCTTTGAAAGTATCAAGGTCATAAAAGGCACACATACACACACACGCTCTAAAACAAGTGATTTTCTACTTATACCATATAACTTTCACACCATCAAGCCATACTCAATATTTCCGTAGTATTTGTGAAGTTGAAATCAAGTCATTGTCAATTGTGGGTGGCAAAAAATAAAGGACTTCCAACAAACCCCCGTCTACTGCATCTCATTCATTCAGTAAATATGTATTGGAAACCTGAGCAACAGGCACGGCAGAGCAACGGGGAGTGACTCATTTCCAGTCCTCCTTTTACAACACAGAGTAAGTGAACTCTCTTTGATGAGCCTGGACCCCATCCCATGACTCACTGGGTGGCCTAGTTTAGTTTCCACCCACAGGATGTGTATACAGCCATGGACATGCAGAAAGCAAAGGTTAGGATCAATGTGAGAGACATTGTAAAGGAATGAGAAAAAGATAATTAATCGGATATGGAAGTATCTAAAAGGAAAGAATCATGGAGTCCATCCTCTGTTCCTGTTTCTAAGTACCGAGGCCAGATTCTAACAAGAGCTTTAGGTCTTACGTCAAGGAGGCCTTTTTCACCAACTGTCTCAATCCATTCAGGCTGCTATAACAAAACTAACATAGACTGGGTATCTTATAAAGAGCAGAAATGTATTTCTCACAGTTCTGGAGGCTGGAAGTCCGGCATCAGGGTGCTGGCCTGGTCAGGTTCTGTCTGCTGAGGGCCTGCTTCCATAAACAGCCATCTTCCCAATGTAACCTCACGTGGTGGAAGGGGTGGGGAGCTTTCTCAGGCCTCTCTTATAAGGGCACTAATCCCACTCACTGGGGCTCTGCCCTTATGACCTAATCACCTCCTAAAGGCCCCACCTCCTAATACCATCACCCTGGGGTTAGGATTTCAACACAGGAATTTTGAAAAAATCAGACCACAGCACTGACCAACCTCAGTCCCTATTTCTTCTTCTAGTAAATTAAATCCTGGGCTCATCCTTACAGGTGGAAATGAAAAATAGGAATGATTTGGGTCCAACCTGACATGAACTTGACTTCTGAGGTTCCAGACTGCTATAGGGGAATGGAATGAGGAACACATCAGCTTTGGGAACAGACCCAAGGACCCAGGGAAAGTTTTCAGACCCCGCCTCTCTTTATAGGTATAATGAGATAACCATGGTGTTTCAGAGGCCACTGACCACAGCCCTGGGTCCCCGCTTCTCTCACTGCCCCCCACCAGGCTGTTCAGGCAACTGTGCTGGAAAGGTGGTGAGTCAGCAGCACTCAGAGCCGCCTTCCCTGAATGTTCAGAGTAGCTGTTTTTCATTTAGTCCCTTAAATGTCTCTCAGCGCGAGTGACATGCAGCCAACTATCTTGTTGCCCAACACGTCAGGAAAGGCGGCTGTCCCACATCTGCTCAGCCCATGTTTTTAATTGCTTAATAGTAGTGAGTGGGCTTCCCTCCTCCTCCCCCCCCAGCAAAGCAGCGTGGGGGGCTTTGACATTCAGGGCCTGGCGTGTGGGCAGGAAACGCAGATGAGGCTGGGAAAATGTCAACCTCCTACAGCTTCTCTCCCAATTAATCACAGCACCATATGACAGGGCACACCTCCGAGGGGGAACGCTGGGCTGGCGGTGGGGAGAGCTCGCTCCAGCTCCAGCCCCGCTACTAAATTAGCCGTGTGACGGAGCGTGGGCAGCGTGACCAGCTCACCCTCCGGGAGCCTCGAGCCCCTACTTGTTTGAAACTTTTTAAAAGGAATGGGAATTGGAGAAAAGGATCTTTAGGGGATGGTCCCATGGGCTAGTGATTAAGAGCTCCGACTCGGAATTCAGACCACCTGGATCCACGTGTGACTCCACCACCTGCCAATAATGGGATCCCAAGTCAGTGATTTGAGTTATCTGGGCCACAGTTCCCCCTGCTACAAAACGAGCATCATAGTAGGACCCACACAGCAAGGAGGTTGCAAGGACTGAGAACTGAGCGTAGCATGAAGTGTGCACTTCATAAATGTTAGTTGCTCTTATTATTCCGATTCTAGTCATCTAAGTCAACTGACTGTATTTAAAGTTCCAAGGGAAGTATTTTCAAAGATGAATACAACGTGGAATTTGCCCCCAGATACTCAGTCTTATGGGGAAGACAAACATATGCTTAAAACGTGTGAGGGCTGAAGGAGGTGGGCTGCCTGTAAGAGGTAGTGCCACGTGCCGGGGGCTGGGCCGAGGGCGTGGCGGGCATTCTCCCGCTTGACCCTCACAGCCGCCCAAATGAGGTTGATCCCGTTTTATAAAATGGGAAGCAATCTCAGAGAAGCTACATAATTTACCTTAAATCACACAGCTTCTATGTGTCAAAGACAGGATTCAAAGTCACGTCTTAAGTCACTGCTCTTCAACTCTGCGTCTTTGGGGAACCGGGTGGGCATCTGGGGAACGCTTTACAGAGGAAGTAGCATCTGAGCAGACTAAGCCTCCACCTATTTTTATTATGGAAAGGCAGGATTTCTGGGGCATGTCCCAGGAATGCTTCTTAGCTATATAGGTAAGTTCTCTGTAGCCCCAGTTCTCTCTGAGCCCCAGTTTCTTCATTTTCTGAATAATAATAGTGCCCACCACAGAGCTCATGGGAGGAGTAAGTGAGCTTATACCTGTAAAACTCTTAACAGTTCTGGAACACGGCAAACACTTAATAGATGTTAATTTGCCATCATCGTTGTGTCTTCTTTATCATCATCATTGTCATCATCTGTGCTCAGTTCCCCTTCAGCTGACAGGACCACCCACTGATAAAAAGGGAACCTCTGTTTTCACAAGGGCTCTCAAGACCATTTCCCAGCCTGAAATGGACAATCAGTCGTTTGTTCCTTAGGTTAAGAATCTGTCCTGTGCCTGGGTCTTCCTGTAAACATGAGAGCCACCAAGAGGAATGAATCACACATGCAATTCTTAGTGCTTTGAGAAAGGAGTCCATGCCCTGGGAAGGCTGGACTAGGAGAGTGAAGTAGAAGCAGACAAGAGAAAGGCCCCTACAAATGGGGACTGCTAGAAACTAGGGAGGGGGTAGAGCCAGATGCTGCCTCCTTCGAAATTCCACCAAGGGCTCCCTTGGTTAGAAAATCTGCCAAGAGGCTGAGCCCCCTCCCCCCCGCCCAGCCTCCGGCAGGGACGGTATATGAGCTGGGCCCTCATTAGCATGTGCCGCCAGAGTACAGAGGGGTGAGTGATGGCTCCCCCAGAACAGAGGCGTGTTTGATGTAGGCTTGTCAGCCCCACCATCCTTCACCAGGACCTGGGGCCAAGATTCATATCCTTTGTCAGAGGCTCATCTAACACCCTGAGCTGGCTTCCACTGGGGTCTAATTTGTATACCCTCTCCCTGAGAATGGCAGGCAATCTTTCAGGGCCCGGAAACGGGGGGAGGTGGGGGGAACACGCAGCAATGGTCCATTTTTCCGGGGAATATCTTAGGGGCTGGAGTCAGGATAAACTAAGAAGAGGGGAAACGGAGAGAAGGACCCAGAAGGAATGCATTAACCACAACTTTTTACCCTTAGAGCACCTGCCCTCCCTCCCCCAGCCCCACCTCAGGTTTTCCAGGGAATATCACTTGGAATAATGGTATATTATTCAGTATCAGCTCGAGATACTAGTCTGTCACAATAAGCAGCTGCTCACCAAGAGAAAACGATGCCATGACATGCCAAGATCAGATTCAGACGAGGAGTAACAGCCTCAGATCCAGATGAAGCAGTTTGACTATTTTAGCTGGAAGCCTTATTTGTCTTTCACTTGGGTTGCCATGTCTCTAGGTCAATTTGTTAAGTACCTATGATGTGCTGGGCAGAGGGCTGGGGGTTGGGAGACAGGCAAAGCTGTGGCCCAGTCTCTGCTCCAGGAGCTCACAGTCTGGACCCCGTGAGTATAAGCCTGCCCAGGACAGCAACTAGGTCTTGGGGTGGTTTACTCTGCCCTGTGGCTTCCACAGTGCCCGACACACAATAGATCCTCAATGGCACCTCTTCAGTGCTAAATTTCAGTAGCGTTTTTCCCACAAAAATGACGCAGAAACCAACAGGAATAAAGTCTTATATTCTTTTCTCTCATTTAATTCATTGCAGGGGAAGAGTGTTTCCCTCATTTTCCATTAAGCTTGGACAGTAAAGATGCAACAAAAATTGACACCACACACTCAGGCAACTTCACCATGCATTCTGTGTAATATTGATGGAAAGAATTCTGGGCTGGAGGCCACGAGTTAATGCTGGCTCTGCCCTAAGGTCCCCGCGAAGGTCCCTAAGGTAACTGGGAACCCCCTGGACCACTCTGAACCTGGTCCATGTAGGACCAGCTCGTCTGCCTGATCTATCGGAATACAAGGCAGAAGGGGCTCAAAGATGCTTTCATGTGGGGTCTCTTAGCTGGGTCTGTGGGTTCTGCTCTCAAAGCCTAAGGCTGAGGAAACAAAATGGTGGACCCAGATGTAGCGGTTTGGCCCCCATGAAGTATTAAAGAAAATGGAATTTCCAACATTGAAAAATTCGGAGAAGTTTTTACATTTTAAACTCTGAATTTCCAGCTGCTCTTGAAAAATCGAAAATCTGACAACACCAGACCAGAAGCTCAGCATGAAAGCAGTCTTTTGTAGTTGAAGTATGGCTACATCCTTTAGACTGGGCCTGTGCTCTGCAGCTCACCACAGTTCTCACTGCAATCAGCTTTCCTGTTTTAAGCCATCCCCTGGACCCTGCAGGCATCTGAATGGGTAATAAGCCTGAGCAGGTTAACCTGTGGTGCAAGACAGCACGAGCCCACCACCACCTAGGAATTTACACTTACAGGCACAAGTGGACCCCCAAGAATTCAGAGGAAAGGGAGTTCTAGAATGTTGGGCAGGGCAGGGGAGGTGGTCAAGGAAGGGAGGGAGAGATGTGTGTGGTCCTACTTGGGGTCCATGTGTAAGTCATTCTGGCCAGACTGGGGGCCTGTGCAGGGGAGCTGGTGGGAGGCCTAGGCTGGGAATGGCTAAGTTGAGCCCATAATGTGGAACAAAGGACGTGAATGCCAAGTAATATTATTCTCAGCCTTTCATGCCAAGAACTCCAGATATAATGTGGGGTTTAGGTGCTAAGGCTGCCAAGCTCACCCTACACACACTTCCACCCCACCTTCATGACAACAGTCAAGGTAGGAGGCTCGGCCTTGGGAAATGCACAGCTAAGTACAAAGTTCTGACAACCACCCTCCACCTTCACAAACTCCTCACTCTGTAGGTTTCCTAAACCGGCCAGAGGCATCCCACCAAGACCCAGTGGCAGCAGGGGGCAAACTTCTAGGCTGAATCCTCCCAAAGCACTTTAGGGGAAAGAACAGGAGAAAGAGAGAAGGGAAAAAAACCTCCTTTCAGCTTCATTAGAGCTCTTGCTTAACTGAGCTAAAAATAAAACTAATCGCTTTTGCTATTCTAATGTGAAAAATCAGTTTTTAAAAGATCAAGATTCTCTCCCTGGCTGGAGAAATCATTGAATCGGGAATAGACTGTCTGCCAATGAATTATGAATATAGTAATCAAGTCTTCTTGGAAGGCCAAAGTCTTGGTTACAAATGGGCACTATAATTAGAAATATGCTGAAACTGCCTAAAGCAGACCACCCCCCTGCAACTTTGTCTTTTTTTTAAAGAGGGAAGAGGCATGGACTGCTCCCCTCCAGGTACCTGGCTTGTCCTCAAGCAATTCCTGGTTCTCAGCATTGAAGGAGACATCTACACAGAAGAGTATAGGAACGCCACCTGCCCACCACCACTGAAAAGCCCCACCAACCTCCCCCAACAGTAGCTGTGAAAATGCTTCAATTATCTTCATTCACGACCTGGAATTCCACAAATTAAAAATATTCCAGGACAGCAATCAGCCTCTTTTCAAATCCAAGAGAGCAGGGCTCAGTCATCTACACCTTAGTGGGTTATCAGTTCGATTCAGTCCTTTCATTTGAACAGATAGTTGAGCCGCCAGGTTTGGGAGCTGCAGGAGTTGGGGCATGCATGTCAGGGAGGAAAATGAGAAAAGAAGGGCAACACTGAAAGGTGGGGTTCAAGGGAGAAGGAGGATGAGTAGGGCTGCTCCTACCTCCAAGCCCTCAACCAGGAAGGAGAAGAGGCACCGCTACAAAACTTAGACAACGAGAAAAGCCAATCGAGATCAAGAGCCAATAATAACAATCACATCCCCTCAAAAATGTATCACAATTGAGAAGGCATTATCTTACCTCATTTTCTTGAGGATAGAAGCAAAAAAAAGGTGGCTGGGAGTTGCTATCTTTCCTCAAATCCTTTACCTTTGGCTTGGCCTCTAGAGATGGGATCATTTCTAACCAGAAAGCCCCCTGAACAGGAGCTGCTTCCAAGAGCTTACTTATCCCAGCCCTGGAGCGGTCAGTTGGGGGAGGGAGGTCAGGGCTCTGCTTTTCTCTGAGCCCGGGATTGAAGGTAAGCCCAGCTCCTCAGTCCCTTGCCCCTTGCTAAGTACAAGCATATGGGCTTAATCAGTGGTTCTCAGCCCTGATTGCACATTAGATTCACCTGGGAGATTTTTCAACGTTGATGCCCAAGTCATCTCCCAGACCGATTAAATGTAATATCAAGGAGTGGCTCCAGGCACCACTGTTTGTTAAAGATTTCCAATGATTCTAATATGCAGTCATGGCTGAGAACCACTAACTTTTTTTTAATAACCATTTATTTCTTTTTTTCTTTTCTTTTCTTTTTTTAGACTTTTAATTTTATATTGGAGCAGAGTTGATTAACAATCTTGTGATAGTTTCAGGTGTACGGCAGAGTGACTCAGTTACACGTATACATGTATCTATTCTTTTTCAAATTCTCTTCCCATCTAGGCCATTACTTATTACTGAGCAGAGTTCCCTGTGCTATACAGTAGGTCCTTGTTGGTTATCCGTTTTAAATATAGCAGTGTGTACATGTCAATCCCAAACTCTCTAACTATCCCTTCCCCCCACCCTTCCCCCCCTGGTAACCATAAGTTCGTTCTCTAAGTCTGTGAGTCTGTTCTGTATAACCATTTTTTAAAATTGAAGTATAGTTAATTTACAATGTTGTGTTAGTTTCAGGTATATAGCAAATTGATTCATTTATATATACAATATATATTCTTTCTCAGATTCTTTCCCATTATAGGTTATTACAAGATATTGAATATAGTTCCCTGTGCTATACAGTAGGTCCTTGTTGGTTATCTATTTTATATATAGTAGTGTGTCTATATTAATTCCAAACTTGTGTCTATGTTAATTCCAAACTCCTAATTTGTCTCTCTCCCCTCCCCCCATCCCCTTTGGTAACCATAAATTTGTTTTCTATGTCTGTGAGTCTATTTCTGCTTTGTAAATAAGTTCATTTGTACCATTTTTTTTTTTTTAGATTCCATTTATATGTGGAATCATATATTTGTCTTTCTCTGTCTGGCTTACTTCACTCAGTATGATAATCTCTAGGTCCATCCAAGTTGCTGCAAATGGCATTATTTCATTCTTTCTTACGGCCGAGTAATATTCCACTGTGTATATATACCACATCTTCTTTATCCACTCACCTGTTGATGGACACTTAGGTTGCTTCCATGTCTTGGCTATTGCAAATAAAGCTGCTATGAACATTGGGGTGCATGCATCTTTTCGAATTAGAGTTTTGTCTGGATATATGCCCAGGAGTGGATTGCTGGATCATATGGTAACTCTATTTTTAGTTTTTTAAGGAACCTCCATACTGTTTTCCATAGAGGCTGCAGCAATTTGTATTCCCAC
This sequence comes from Balaenoptera physalus, assembly GCF_965194825.1. Lineage (NCBI taxonomy): Eukaryota > Metazoa > Chordata > Mammalia > Artiodactyla > Balaenopteridae > Balaenoptera > Balaenoptera physalus. Next base: position 47,303,076 of record NC_138893.1, read on the forward strand.
CAACAGTGTAGGAGGGGAGAACCACTGACTTCATCATTCCCATCCATCACCTGTTCTCCATCTTCCTGCCCCTCCTCTCACTTCCCAGACCCAGACTGAGGGGCTTCTCTAGCACAAGAGGTTCTGGAGGCAGCGATGCCTCCATCTCCCAGGGTGGGCACCAGGTTTCGGAGCATCTCTGTGTAGCCCAGCTTCCCCACACACCCAAAATCATTCCATTAGAAGAGACCTTAAAGCACATCTAACCCAGGGTAGCAGATAGGATTCATCCTCAACCCAACTCTGTTGGACCAGAAGTGGATCTTTAGGGTACTATATTGAGAAAACCCTTCTCAAGAGGACATGTCCAAGCTCAGTGGGAAAGAATATCATCTTCAACTATCAATATCAGCCAAGGAAGCAGGAGAAGGAAATGGGGGTACAGAAGCCTTAGCATCTGTCAAGCCTAAAAAAAATTCCTTATCTGGTTTTTAGGTAAAAGAGACCCAGAGAAAGGAAGTAACATGCCCATTAACCAGTTCAATAAATCAGCAAGTTCGCTTGAAAGGTTTTGTCTGTGTCTAATACTGTAGAACCTTGCCACTCAAATCAAGGTCCGTAGACCATCGGGTTCAGCATCTAACAAGCTGGGAGCTTATTAGAAATGCAGAATTTCAGGCTCCATACAAGACTAACTGGAGTCAAACCTGCATTTTAACTAGTTCCCTGGGGATTCAGCTTCACAGTGAATTTTGAAAAGCCCTGCTAGGGAGTAGAGAGAAGATGGGAAGGAATAACAGTGGCTCTGCCACAGTCCAGATGAAGAATACCCAAAAAAAAAAAAAAAAAAAGTCAAGCAAAGAACAATGCTAACTACTGTAAGAGAATAAACATGCTGCTGAGCCCACAAAGAGGAGAGATCCACGTAAGCACAAAAACACAGAAGGCTGCAGAGAGAAGGGAGCCTTAGGGTTGAGCGACACAGTATGGGTGGAGCTTAAATAAGCAGCAAGGGCCCCTGTCACTCTCTGGCAGCACTCCCCTCATCTCTGGGAGGCCTCTGTCTCTTGCCTTCTCCCCTTCCATAGCTCCGGATGTAGATCAATTGTTTCTGGTGGGAGCCTTCTCTTCTCAACAGGCTTGGGAGCTCCTTGAAGCCAGGGATGGGGTCTTTCCCCTGCCCCATCTCCTGCACACATCCACACAGGACCAGGCTCAGAAGGACCACTCCAACCCTTCTGAATGAATAAATGATTGAACGAACAAGAAAGGACCGAAGCCAGGTCTGTAATAACAGAGAGCCCAGCTCCATGCTGCCCCTGTCCATCACTACCTCCCCAAATTGACCCAGTGGGTCCTAGGCTGGTGCCCCAAATTATCCAACTATGACTTTAGAAAACTTAATCTAGAATCCCAACCCTCACCCAGGTCTAGTTTGGCTGCTAATAAGTTGGGGTCCCTTTATTCTGGAAAAAAAACTCCCTTGGCTCTGTGATCCCAACATTCAAAGCTGAACCACAGAGGGAGAGAAGCAGAGAATGAGGCTTGAAGAGAGGGGGTGGGAGCCCTGCCTGAAGTTTTATGGAGCGGAGATAACAGTCACTCTGCAGGGTCGGTTCTCCTTAGTCAAGATGTTCCCTCTTATACAGCAGCCTTCAAAGGCCCTGGCCAGCCAGTCTACCTCCAGCCCACCCCACAAAGTTAATGTATGTGGAAGTACTTTGTAGAGAGTAAAGAGATATGTAGTATAAAGTATTATCATAGTTGTATGATGAGAAAACCTCCAATAGAATCTTAGAGTCATGGATATTTTCCATTCCTTTATTCTTTCACAGTCTTGCCTTTGTGAACTCTGCAAAAAAAAAGAGAGTGCAGGCTCTGGGGTGATACTACCTGTGTTTGGATCCTGACTCTGGCACTTTTCGTTATTTAACTAAAGAACTAAAGCAAGTTATTTAACTTCTCTATATCTAGAGATCCTTATCAGTAAAACAGAGATAGTAATAATAATAACACCTACATCAAAAGGGTGTTCTTGGGATTAAAAGAGGTAATGCATATGTGAGTTCTTGGTACATACTACACATTCAGTAAAAGTTAGCAATTAGTTTCTGCCTTTGGCTCCTGCCCATCTTACCTTCCAGGGTCCATCTCACTACACATGTCTCCCCTAGGCCTATAAATGTGGCCCCTGGATGCCCAGTTTATCCCATGGACATCAGCCAGGCCTGGTCTAAGCTAGGATCTCATGTTTCAATGAAAGCAGTGCCCTCTGACACTTGACTCTTTATACCTACCATGCTCTTAGGGTATATTCTCAGTAAACTTTCAAGTATTTGATAATCTAATTTAATCTGGAAAGAAAGAATGCATTTTAAAATCAGAAAATGAAATAGATAACTGATAAGTAACTACTGTATAGCACAGGGAACTCTTCTCAATACTCTGTAATGACCTATATGGGAAAAGAATCTAAAAAAGAGTGGATATATGTATATGTATAACTGATTTACTTTGCTGTATAGCAGAAACTAACACAACATTGTAAATCAACTATACTCCAAAAAAATTTTTTTCAAAAAATCAGAAAGACCTCAGTTTGAATTCCAGTTACTCCACTTACTTGCTATGAATCCTTGGACAAAGTTCTTAAACTGTGTGGTACTCAGTTTCTCCACTTAAAATAGAATTACAGCATTTGTCTCCTAGGAATATTATTAAGATTAAATGAGCCACTGAGCGTCAAGTACCTGGAACACAACAGACACTCAGTAAATGGAAGCCAATTGTATAATGACTTTTCAGTTTTCTTTTTTTTTTTTTTTAATTGGGGTATAGTTGTCTTACAATGTTGTGTTAGTTTCTACTGTACAGCGAAGTGGAGTTCCCTGTGCTATACAGCAGGTTCTTATTAGTTATCTATTTTATGCATGTTAGTGTTTATATGTCAATCCCAATCATTTTCTTTTAAGGGTTTTCAATCTCCTTCAACCAAGAGTGAGCATGTTTTGCTGCAGTGACTTTCAAATCATTTTTGGGAGCAAAATATTCTCTTCAAAATAAATCAAACAGATTAAATTGGCCCCATCATCCCCTTCTCTCCTGAAGGATCCCCTGAGACACTACCTCTGAACCCTTAGAAAACTATCAGTACAGGATGAATTGGAAGACTTGAATTCTACTATCTGTTACGCCAGTAACAGTGGCATAACTATCTGTTATGCCAGTAACAGTGGCATAACTATCTGTTATGCCAGTAACAGTGGCATAACTATCTGTTATGCCAGGGAGACTTTTGACAAGTTACTTCTGCTCTCTGAGTCTCAGCTCTCTCATGGTTAAAATGGAGAGCTTGCAGTATGTAATCACTAATGACCCTCTGACTTCTATAACTCAAGGAGGACTCTGGTTACTGGATCTGATTTATTGGTTTTCCTGTCTTTCCCCCGTGCCTACCCCAATCTATTATGCTGAATAGCTATTTGTTGGTACTCTATGAGATAGCTATATCCCCATCACTAGGGTACAACTGCTTCTATTAAATGAAGCAATATCATCCTGTGTTGCCTTGCTCCACACCTGGGCACCTGCATGTGGCAGAATATCACATACAACTATCAAACTGAGAATAAACTAACGGTCCTGGGAGTGAGACTGTGGCTTTGGCCAGAGGGTGAAAGAAGCAAAAAGTGACATATCTACCTTAGTCCAAAGACCCTGAAGGATCCTCCAAAATGCGAAGTCAGGAGCTGGAGGTCCATGGGATCTTAAAGACCACATTGTTTCTTTTTAAAATATCCTTCACCTCAGGACTACCTATTATAAAAGAAGACGAACGTTTACCAATTACCTGGAGGCTTTAATTAGAGTCCAGAGAGTGTATTACCTAGTGGGCAAGTTGCCCAATGTTGAGTGAATGAAAGGAAATTGAGCAGGAGGCATGAGAAAGCAAATTCTAAAGGAGAGGGCAGAGAAGGGAAAGAGGGTGGTGGAGGCTTGGCCCGTGACTTCAGGAGTTCAAGGAGTCAAGTGTAGGTATGGGCAATATGAATGCCAGAATAAAGCCAAAGACCTTGTCATTCCAGCAAAGGCTATCTGTCAAGATCTTCAGGCAAGACAGAATGAGGCTTCATGAGAGGTTGAAAGTAAGGCTGTAATTGTGAAAATACAGATAAGGCATGGTGTATAAAAAGAGTCCCCAAATACTTTCAGGTCCTATCTTTAATGTATACAAAAAAGAATATAACTCTCAGAAGTGATAGTAGAATCAAGTGAAAAAACACATTTTAGAGTCCTTTGAAAACAATGAAATGTCTAATAAACATAAGATGCTACTTATTAAGGTATTGGACCCAATCAGTGCTTGTGATCAGCATCAAGGACAGATGACAGCAGAGCTAACTGCCTTCCAGGTCTTCCTTGAGCTCCCAGGTCTTCCAGGATGGGACTTAACCTTGAAATGAATCTTACAATTCATTTGTCAGGATAGGCCCAAACTGCCTAAAATGCATACTCAACATATGTGTCATGCAGCATTTATGCAATGTTTTCCCAGTAAATGAGTAGCTAGGCTGGGGAGCTTACCTAGTGGATTGCACAGAGTTAATTTCTCAATGTCCCCTTGGAGCTGAGGCAGGAACCTTGGAACACACCAGGAGAATATGACCTAGAGCAGAGGTCAGCAAAATTCTTCTGTAAGGGCCAGACAGTAAATATTTTAGGCTTTGCCGGCCATACAATTTCTGTTGCAATGACTTAACTCTGTTGTTGTAATGCAAAAGCACTGATAATCAATTTCTAAACAAATGAGTGTGACCATGTTCTAATAAAACTTTATTTACAAAAAAAGATGATGGGATGGATTTGTCCCATAGGCTGTGGTTTACTGACCTCTGATCTAGAGGGCCAGTTGTAAATCATTTTAGGCAGAACTGGGTAATGTTTTACTAATATGCACCCAATTTGGTGGTATATAACAGATATTTAAAATGTGTGAATCATCCTTTCATTACCCTGAACCTCAACTTTGGCCTTTATTCCAGATACCCCTTTTGGGAGAGCTCAGGTAGTCCTAGCTAACAAGCAGAGAATGTAGAAAAGATCAAGAAAGGCAAAAAAGAAAAAACAAGTTTGACGGTTATGAAAGGTTAATCGAGAACTATGGGCATATGGAGTCCTAGAGTTGGCCTTGCAAGAGACATAGTCCTTCAACTGGTAGACATATTTCCATAAAAATGAATAAGAGTGGACCACTGAGAACTGAATGACAGCAGGAAACCATGATTGCAGCAGAAGCAGGCTTAGATCAATACAAGGAGATGCTCCAGATCAATTAGGCATTGACTTTATGCTAGGACCAGCACTGGGAGTTTTGCCTATGTTATTGTGTTTCATCCCCACCATCCCCCTCCAATAGAATATTACTTCTACTAAAGCATGAGCGGTCTCAGAGGCAGAGAAATGATGTCGCTTGCTCAAGGACATGCAGCTAACGAGTGGGGACACCGAGATGACAATAGAGAACAATTTAACATCAGAACCCATGCTCCCCTCCCCCACTCTCTGTCTGCCTTGGATTCCAAAGCCTGAGTCACTTAGGGAAGCTGAGGGTTTGTTCCTATGAGGCTCAGGTCCAGAGAATGGAACCTCTCCTCTCCAACCCCTTCCCATTTCAACCGGGCCACCCTCACCAGTCTCCCAACTCTCTCCAGAGGCTTCTCTCTGCAGCTACCCAAACTGGGAATGACTGGGAACCACTCTCCCACCCTGAAGACCCTCTCTCTCCCTTACATGCCGGTGATCCCTTGACCTTCATTAGTGCCCTGGACAGCGCAAGGCTCAGCACAAGTGGGCACTGAGGGGAGTGGGCCTGGGACAGAGGAGGCTCTCTGAGGACCTGGGGGCTCCCAGAGTTATCTCCCACTGCCCTCCCCGCTCAAAGAGGGCCTGGATGGCAGCTGCAAACTGCATATGAAATCCACCCCTCAGTGCTGCCAAGGGCAGGGAGGGTGGGGGGAATGTTTTAAAGTAAAGCAATAATATGCCTGCAATAAAAGTTTACTGGCTTTTATATACATGCTCAATAATGAGGGGAGATATTTCAGCAGCTCAGAGGGGGCCACGGAAGAAAAGCAATTCCCAGCACCACTTCTTCAAGGTGAGAATCTGCCTTCCCCATATGGTCCATAACTGGGAGTGTTTCCCATTTAAAGGGGACTGCATCAAGCTCTGTGTCTCCTTCATTCCTCACTGAGGTTTGGAATGATTCCTCAAAGCTTCTGAATGAAGAGTTTTAAGGTGAAACTTTGCACTGAAGATGAGCGGTGAACGTTTATACCCCAAACCTTGGAAGAGTCCAAAGTTACAGCAACAGAGAGGTAAAGAGATGCGGAATTTCAGAGCGTTCCAGCAGCTCAGAGCTGGGGGCAGGGGTGCGAAGAGAAAGTCTGTGTCCTCAAGCTGTGAGCTCTGGGAAATAAATGGAGGCTGAATCAGAATGCTGCTGTCCTAGACAAGGACCTTAAGGGGCCATGTTCCCATGAGATGGCCAGGAACCTAAGAGAAAGTATAGATAAGACTCTCCCAGGGTGCCTGGGAAACGGGTACAACTGGGGAGCTGGAGAGAATGCTTGGCCACCTCGAAGCACAGGAGATGCCTTCAGAGATTCAGGTGAAGGGGCAGAAATGAGGTGGTGGCCAAGATAAGGGACGAGTGCTTGAGGGAGGCTGGTGCAAAGGCAAATGACCCTGGTGTGGGACCAGGAGAGAAGCCTGCTCTTCCGAGGTGCCCTCTCACACTACCCAGAGATGGAAGATTCTTTTTGTCCTCCGCAGGAAACTGATTGCAGCTGAGACGCCCTTGGGATTTGACACAGACCTGTGGGGCCCCATGGTGCTCACCGGCTAATGGGCATCGTGTCAAACCTCATTAACAGAAACATGCCTGATTTCAAACTCGTGATCAAGTGGACACAGACAAGACTTGAACTGACATGTGAGCTTTCAGTGAAAACAGTTTGTTCCACAAATCAAGAGTGTGAGAGAATTATGGGCAAGAGGGATAATTAACCTAATTGGGGAAAAGCAGCTGATTTCAAGAACTTGGAATGACATTAGCGCCTCTCTCTTTGCATCCAAATAAGTGATAGCCGTCTCCCTGCATCAGAGGCCCAGCAGACCCTCTGCCCCATAACACTTCCGTCAGTCACTAATAGGTGTTGTTGCCTGTGCTTAAAATAGCAATAGTAACTCTCCCCTACTTTCAAGGTCCAGCTCAAATCACCCCTCTCCTGCCCCTGCATGAGGCTTTCTAGGACTTCTCAGTCCAACAACTTTCCCTAAAGCATCCGGAGTCTAAGTCACCTAGGTGCCACTTATGGGTTACCTTGAAATATAAGTTCTTCTGTCCATGCCCAAGTCGTACAGCCCTAACTGGACCAGAAGTACCTGGAGACTAAAAGGGAGTCTTTATGGCAATTTGACCTGTTAGGTCACCAAGAACTCTGTGCTGGCTAATTGAAAGGGAAGTGTGATTTTCTAGCAAAATCTTTATATATGGATACTATGAAATATTAGGAAGCAATTAAAAAGGATAAGTTGGAGCCATATATATTGATTGACCTAGGAAGATATCCATTTCACTGTTAGTGGAAAAAAATTATTGCAGGGTTATGAAAATTGTGTGATCTCGTTGTTGAAGAAAAAAATTTTTTAAATATTTTATAAACATTTAAATACGTTTTGAGTGAATGTAGAGAAAAGGAAGGAAAGATATACACCAAACTGTTAATGTTTGTTTGGGGGGATGGAGGTGGGGATGGAGGAAGGAGTTGGCTTTTCCTTTTCGGTCTCCGTGTCACATGGCTTGTTGAAACAAGCATGCGTTACTTTTTACTCTGGGGGTGGATGGATCAGTAAGCATTAGAAACAATGCAAAGTCCAGCTATGTCAGACTTTGCTCTAAGCCAGACAGCATTACCTCTTTCCCATGAGGCTTAACCGCCAAGCTCAGCATGGGGAGGTGCCTGGCAGATCATCTGTCCCTCCTGCCATCCCATGTGGCATCCACACACAGTCTCCCCGGGGATCTTAAACACAACCCCCTGTGCCTGCCCACCTCTGAGGTTCCAGCCCCATCACTCGCTTCTCCTTGAAGTGACCATGAGTGGCTCTCTGTTTCTTCTGTCCCAGAGAGCCCTGCCTGAAACAGCAGATAGCACTTGAGGACTAGATATTGTCCATTTCTCCTTCCAGGTCCACTCTCCACCCCCATCTTAGTGTCCCTAGGAGGCTGGCATCCATGGACAGCATCAATAAGACTCCCTTACGGGGTTGGGTTCAGCCAACAGGAGGATCAAGGGGCCAGAGGGTGGGAGGAGAGAGAGGTCAGGCTCTTCATTCCCCCAGCTCTCTCACAGCCCCGCCCCAGGCGGGCAAAAGCTGTGTTCCTCTGCTGAAAACCACTGCTGCTGCTGGGCACCCCTTCCGCAGCCTTCTTGGGGTGTGGTAAGCGCTTCACGTCTCAGGTGGGGGGCCCAGTGTGGTGATAGTTTCTTACTGTGACTAATCCCGAGATATTTCGCATCCCTGGTCCCCTCAAACATGCCTACACTTGTGAACAGTCCCTTTATTAAGCTAGCTTCAATCCCCTCTATGAATGTACCATCTGTTTCCTGCCAGGACCCTGAGCAGCTCCCCCAGGCTCTGCCACTGGCAAAGGGCTCTGAGGCGCTCCAGCAGAGAGCCAGGGCTGTATCAAACACTGCCTACACTGTGAGAAGCCTCTCCAAGCCAGAGACGGGCGCCGCCTGGAAACGCCTCTCTCAGGCAGGCTGTCCAGCCTGAACCCGGGGAGCTGTAACAGGCACAGACGTGCGGCCTGGGTCTCTCACCCACTAGCCACGGAGAGGTGGTACACAGGCCAGCTCGCCTCCCTGCCGGCCATTTGAACAGAGGAATCAGCAAACTAGGAGAGATGGAAATCTCCACGTCCCCGCGCAGGCCAGATACAATCAGAGGGTTCTGCGGAGCCAGCTGCTGCCGTCCGCCAGCTCCCATGGCAAAGTCAGTCATGCTCCTGGGCCTCTCACCCAGCCGGCGTCTATCAGGCAAGGAACAGGGAGAGAACAGATGCAAACAAGCCATCTAAAAATACACCCGTTGCAGACTTCATTAAATGTGCGGGAACGTTCTTAGTCCCTGGGGCAATGACGGGACCTCAGGATCTCAAGGGGCACGAGCGAAATGGCAGCTAAAGTAAAACTCAATATAAAAACAACAGCAATAATGACAAATATAGATATCTGATACCAAAAATAACTGTTCCTATTCAAATCCTAATTTGACCTACCACTAACCTACCTAGTTACTAATCAAGCTGAGCAAGGTTGAGCTGTGGCCTCTGTACCAGCGCCCTTCCACCATCCGGAGCCCATCATTCAATCTGTGTGTGCTATTAATCCATGAACTCCAAGAGATGTGAGGGGGACCCATCTCAGGCCCACTTCTAGACAAAGCAGGAGGTTACAGCCAAGTGGGGCCTGAAGGTCAGGCATAGACGACAACAGACAAGCAAACAACCCCTCCACCATCACCCACCACCCACCCACCCACTTTCTTGGCAGCAAGAAAGCAAAGATGTTCTAGACCCAGGTATAGAACAGCCAGGAAAACAAAGGACAGGTTTTCATGTCCATAAATGCCTATGTTCTACCTTTAGTATAGTGAGAACACTGATTGAATGTTATAGAAGTCAAGTTTAAACTGGCTTAAGCAGAAAAGGGGACTGATTGACTCGTATAACTGAAGTCCAGGGATGAGTCAGGCATGGCTGGATCTAGGTGCTCAATGGATGTCACCAGGATGTCTAGCTCTCTGCCTCTCAGATCTGCTTTCCTTGGTGGGACTTGATTCTCATTATTCATGGGTGGCCCCCAGCAGCTCCAGGCTGATACCTGTTATTAAGCAGGTACAATATATGCAAGTTCCCAAAGGAGTCTTAGATTTGAGTTTCAGTGGTATGACCTGTGTCCCTCGCCCATCTGTAACCAGTCCTGTGGCTAGGAGAATGGAATGCTCTGACTGGCCAGGTCCAGGTCATGTGCTCACCCCAGAGTCCTGGAAGTGGAGTAGTCTGGCATATAGTAGGCATTCAAAAAAACATGTTGAATGCATGAAGGCATGAATGAATGAATCAATGAGTGGCCCAGAGGTGTGAAAATTCACGGTACCCTGGGGGACAGTGAGTTGGCTACTGTGGGTGAAAAAATGTGATGGGAAAGCCAAGAATGAACAGATAGTATCTGATGTGGTAGCCATGGTCAAGGTAGTCCGCCAACCGGACTACAAGCCACAGGACACATGGAGAAGCCCAGATGAGCCGTCTGCCTTCTGGAGCTTACGACCTGCTAGGAGTCACGTTACAACTACCTGCATGTAATAACAAGGAAAATGTGATGGGCCCTGTAGGAGCAAGGGGATGTCTTCCCACTTGAGGAAGGAGGAGGGCTTCAGGGAGCTTTCAGTGGAGGCGTCTGTATTCTATTTGGAGTTGGTGAGTGGGCATAGTTTAGACAGGTGGAAAAGAATGAGCGCTTCAGGCAGAAAGGCTGCTCAGGAAGATGGGGGCTAGGGTGGTAGGTCTGGTAGAGTACAGGTCTGGGAGAGGGGGCACCTAGGAAGGGGTTCGGAGGCCCTGGGGGAAGGCTGAGGCTTCTGGCCAAGGGTTTAGAGCTTTACTCTTTTGGCCGTGGGGCACTGCAGTGGCTTCTTGAGCCAGTTTGTCTCAGTCACCACCTTAGAAATAGCATCTGCCTTGTCTTGGGGCATCTCAACTCAAATTCATGGTTTTAAGGAATTGACGGGATCTCTCTTCCCAGCAGGCTGCTGCTGCAGGGGTGGATGATTCTTCTCTGAGGGGCAGCATCTTCAGGCTGCAAATCGCCTCCCTGACTTTCAACCATTTCCAGCAACAAAGGCGTAGCTCATCTTAAAGAGCCACGTTTCTTGGCATGCGTGATAAACTCAACTTTAAACTGATTATTGAAATTTACAAGCTGTTAATCCAGTGGCTGCAGCGAAACCCCATTCTCTCCACTGTTTAATCTTTACTTACAATGACAGAATTCATATGTTCTCTCTCAGCTGCTCTCAGCAGCCCCCGCCATGCCTTCTCCAGACCTCTTCTGCAGTCACTTCACACAACAAATACACTCACATAATTTCCTCTCTCCCTCTCCTTTTCCCTCTCCCTCTCCGTCTCTCATCTCCTATCTCTATCTCTATCATCTCTATCCCTAGCTCTAGCTCTGTCCCTAAATGAGGCATATCTGGAAATTACTGGCCAAAGCAAGCAAGGAAATCATAGGGGAAAATTCTGTGCAGGGGAAAAGAATGGATTCTTAAGGATCTTTGCCCACCCTGCTGGGGAGTGGTCCGGTAGGCTCAGATGACTGCTTGGTTTGATGAGCAATCTTAGCTGGCCGTCTGGGTTGGGCCCCTCAGCAGTGGTGAGCCTTGTCAAGGGCTTCCTCGGGGTTACCTGGGAGCGTCACTGGAGTGGGTGGTATGCCCCTCCCCCAATAAGCAGCTTTACTGCCGGTCTGGAGCTCACAGATGCCGGGGCTGGTACTCACTTGGCCAAGTCAGAGCTGCCCCCCTGTCCCCACACCAGACGAACCACAAGCACAGGGGATCTCATGTGATTTTCTAGAGCAGGGGCTCCAGAAAGGACCTAAGGGGGTTAGTGCCTCCCTTGTGTCTATCCTGCTGGGCTAAGGCTTTGTCCTCTGGGAACAACATCAAGACCAGTGTTACTACATATATGGCGCTTTCTTCATCTTCTTCCCAGAAATGAAGTTATCACGTGGAGTGGAATGGGGAGAATTGACATAGACAAGGAAGCTGATCCCCGGGTGTAGGGCTCCTTCTGGCAGTGGGATGAGGGTGGGCCGCCTGCTTATCTTCCTTTGTCAAATATGATCCATTTGATCCATCCATTCTCCTCAGCACTAGGCTCTCTTCACTCAGATGGTCCCCAGGATGAATTCTCAGCCAGGTTCAAAACATGTCACTGGATGGTATCTGCTTCCATCCATCCATCCTTCCACCAATGGCCTGTGGAGTATTGCAGGCTGCTGACATCCAGAGCCCTGTGCTTGACTCTGGGTGGGAGGGAGGGGGCAAGACATAGAAGAAGGATTCCTTTCCCTGAGAGCTTCTAACTCATTAGATAGACAGACGCAATCCCCACAAACCTCCCAGATGGCAAGTAAATTACAACCAAGGGCAGGTGCCGGCGGTCTTAAGGAAGGTTCCCAGATACTGACATGTGACACCTCTGCTTACATCTCATCCACCAGATATGAATGCATCTGCCTTGACCTGGGTCAGCTGGGCTAGAGCAGGGGGGGTGGAGGTAGGGGATTCAAGAAGGCTTCATAAGATACCCAGACGAGGCAAACGCGTGCATGCATGAGTGTGTGTGCATGCATGTGCTTGAGCGTGTGCGTACGTGTGCATCTTCAGACAGGCCTTTGCCGGGACTGTCAAGCCACAGGATTGTCCCTGCCTCCCTTTTAAGTGCCCTTCTCCCTCTTTCCTCAGCATCCTCTGTCCCCTCCCCACTCCCCTCATCCTCCTCCCTCTCTCCCCACCCCTTTCACTTTAGGAAGTAATTAACAAGGCAAGACTATCTGCCCTTGCAGTCACACGGCCCCAAACGAGGTGCTGGTTTGGGGCCCTCCCTAAGCAGTTTTTAAGAAAGCGATCTAAGCTGAATCGAGTATCCTTCCCCGCCTCAGATATTAGCAATGGAGTAATTTCTCTGGAAAATAATGGTAATGAAAAATGGCTTCCAATGATTCAAAGCCTATTTCCATGAATAATTCAGGAGCAAATGCTCTAGGGCTCCTTACCTGCTTGGTCACAGCACCCCTCCTCCACCCCCGCCCCTCCCTCACTCCCAGGTGCTTCTTAATTCCCCCCAAAAGACTGTAACTCTCTGCACACTGAAGTACCCAGAAACTTGGTCACCTGGAAATGCCAGTTAAAATAATTGCCATTATATGTAGAACCCGCACCATGAGCCCAACACTGGGTTAAGCATGTTGTGTGCATTCCCTCATGTCATTTCCTCAGGATCTGGTATTATCTACTTTTTACAGATGAGGAAGAAGAAGCTCGGAAATCGAAAGAAATTATCCCAAGGTCATATAACTAGAAAGTGATGGAGGAAGGATTCAAGTCCAGGAGATGCCAGAGCCTGGGCCCTCTGCCAGCACTCCGGTGCCATCTACACAGGGGGGCGGGGCCTTGCTAGGCAGCGGTCCAGACCACCCCTCTCCTCGTGCCCACCCTCAACTCCGAAGCAGGAGAGAGCTCTTTCAGCTCATTTCAGTGCTTTAGGATTTGCATTGAATCGTTCCTCCTCCTGGGAAGTTTCTGGGCTCCCCAGTTTATAGCATTGGCTTCCTGCAAGATCTGTTTGATGGACAGAAACCTGGGAAACATTTTCGAGCCCTCTGGCATCTAGGGGCAGGCTTTGCCTTATCTCGACTCCAGCTCCTTGGAGGAAACTTTTACAAAGTTTGATGTGTAGGTGAAAGCAGCCTCAGTACCCACAATCCCCTCCCTCATCTTCCCATCACCATAGCAACTTATGTCCCATCATCACCAAGAGGAGAGATGGAAGGAGCAAGCTTGCAAACAGGACTTTTAGCTTCCTGATCTAAGTTATTTGTACATGGATCTGCTCTGGTTCTTTAACTTTTCCCTGTGAGATTGGGCACATGGTCCCTGCTCTACACTCAGCACGGAGAAGGGACCCAAGTTGGCCAAAACCTCACCAACAGACAAAGCCTAGACACCCACTAGTGGGAGAATAAAGAAGGCACATTGACTCTGTCCATCCCAGTCATGAGTGGGCTTTGATCAGCTCCCCGGCAGAGCCAGTGGACTCCCGGTATCCATCCCCCTTTCTTCCTTAGAAACAGAATCCTGAGACTGATTCCTACACACTGTCTCCAGGAATAAAGCCTACATGTCCTGGCCTCCCTAGGCAGCTGGGTTCTGACCACATGAAATGGAGCAGAAGTGTGTGGGAAACTTCTAGGGAGTCTTCCTTTTCCTTCCCTTCTTCCCATTTTCTGCCCATACTCAGAAGTGACGGCAGTAAAGGACCCGAGCTACAGCCAAACCAGCAGGAGAGTCCCTGACCTCATTCATCTCTTGCCCTCCTCCCCCCTGCTGGCCCTTCACACTGGCCAGACCCGCCTGGAAGACAGAGGACTTGAGCTGACTGGTCCTTAGTTGTCAGCCTCTGGGGCTCAAGTAGGGAACCTCCAACCAAGGCAGGCATGACCCCAGAAGACCCCACACCCACTTCTCCCTTAGGCAGAATCCAAATAGCTCATACATTCCTGCCAGAACTCCCACCCTTTAAACCCACCTCAGCATTCCCAGCCAAAAACATTTGAGACTGCAGCCAATTTGCATACAGACCATTATTTGTACTTGCTAATTTCTTTTTGTTTTTGTTGTTGTTTTCATTTTTTTCATTGTGATAAAATATAGCTTACATAAAATTTACCATTTTAACTAGTTTTAAGTGCATAGTTCAGGGGCATTAAGTATGTTGACAAGGTTGTGCAACCATCACCACTATCCATCTCTAGAACTTTGTCATCATTTTAACTGAAACTTTATACCCATTTAGCAATAACTCCTCCCTCTAGGAGCTGGCAACCACTATTCTACTTTCTGCCTCAATGAGTTTGATGACTCTAGGTACCTCACATAAGTGGAATCCTTCAATATTTGTCCTTTTGTGACTAGCTTATTTCACTTAGCATAATGTCTTCAAGGTTCATACATCTTATAGCATGTATCAGAATTTCCTTCTTTTTTAAGACATATTCCATTGTACGTATAACCACATTTTCTTTATGTATTCATTCATAGATGGACATTTGGGATGCTTCCACCTTTTGGCTACTGTGAATAATGCTGCTATGAACACAGGTGTATAATATCTGTTTGATTCCCTGCTTTCAATTATTTTGGATGTATACCCAGAAGTGGGATTCTGGGCCATACAATAATTCTGTGTTTAATTTTTTGAGGAGCCACCATATGGTTTTTCCACTGTGGTTTTACCGTTTTACATTTCTACCACTGCTGACTTGTTTATCATCATTCTTTTCACGGCATTTTATGTGCCTGTATGTTGTTTCTTCACCCAGACAGTCAGTACCTCCAGTACAAGGACCACACCTTCTCTTGCCTACGGTTTTGACGGCAATAACTATTTATGGGGGACCAGTGGTAGAAAGACACCAAGCACATTAACAAAGATGACCAAGATCCTTTCCTAGATCTCAGGAAATCAAGATTTTCAACCTAGAAAGAAAAATACCCGAGAAAATAAATGCAGCGACATGGGCTATAACAGAAACAACATGCTAATTCCCACAGGGATACTTAAGGAAGTCTTCCCAGTAAAGATGGTATTTGAGCTGAGCCATGAAAGATGAGAAGACTGTCTAGAGCCAGCACTGAGACAGGGAACTCCGGGTGAGGGAAACAGTGAGAGAAAAGGTACGGCAGTGCGAAAGCCTCTGGTGTGTTTAGGGGCCAGCAGGAGCTCAGGGAGGACAGTACCTCGATGCAAGGGCAATCAACTAGGAAGCAACGTTGGTGGGGTAAGTGGGGGCCAGGAATGAAAACCTTATGAGTTGCCGCATTGAAGAGTTCTGGCTTTATCTGGGAGGCAGTGAGGAGACACTTAATGCTTTTGAGCTGGAGGTGTCATGATCAGAGCTTTGTCTTAATAAGGAAAGCAACAGCAATGTGAGCATGAACTAGGAGGGAGGAGATCAGAGGCCGGAAGCCAAGTCCAAAGGCCACTGCAAGTTTGGCTTTACGATATTATGAACCTTGACAGTGACGCTAATCACAGAGTGGGTCTGTGTTTGGGACTCTGGTAGGAGAACTCTGTGCAGGGTGCCCTGTAGGATGCGAGCTCATCCTTTCCAAAGTGAGGGAACCCACCGTGTGCTATCTTCTTCAGCCTTTCTCAGTTGACACGTGGTGTAGACTCCAAGTCAAGAATCACTTGGCCTTCTGCAGGGCCCACAGAGGCAGGGGTGAAATGATCCCATTGCAAAGGCTTGGGATGGCCGGCTGGGGCAGGGCATAGATGGAGGACATGACAGACACACAGGGCACGCCTGGTAGGAGGAGCTAAGTGAAGGCCAAGTCAGAATCTCTACTGGACGCCAGAGCCCGAGAACACTACGAGTCTCTGGCCCCCTCCGCCTCGAGTGCCAGCGAGATGAGCAGTGGGCAGGTGGGCAGTAACATCACTGTGGAAACCATGCAGACCTGACAACTCCTGTACCCTGATGCTCCGAGAGAGCCCCCATACTACCCCATATCAATGTGGGCAAGGTGAAAAGAAGAGAAACTAATCGTCCAGATCAGACAACGTGAAGTCTGCTTTTCCACTCATCACAATGCAGACTCAGCTATGGGAAACAACACCTTGTGTAACTATGGGGGAAATGTGCTGCTCTTCAAAGAAGCTCAATTTCTTTTCTCCTCCCACAAAAGCTGTCATCATTCAGGTCTTAACAGCAGCAGACTTGGTAAAGGGAAGAAGACGTTTGGGAAAATTTTTACACTTCCTCCACCTCCATTCAGTCTTCCATTTGGGGGATAACCAACCACTTCTTCAAGTCACTTCTCAATGTTCCATTCTTTCTAAAACGTCCATGTCATCCCTTAAAGACAACTAACGTGGGGCTTCCGTGGTGGCACAGTGGTTGAGAGTCTGCCTGCCAATGCAGGGGACACGGGTTCGAGCCCTGGTCTGGGAGGATCCCTCATGCCGTGGAGCAACTAAGCCCGTGCACCACAACTACTGAGCCTGCGCGTCTGGAGCCTGTGCTCCGCAACAAGAGAG
Organism: Balaenoptera physalus; assembly: GCF_965194825.1. Taxonomy (NCBI): domain Eukaryota; kingdom Metazoa; phylum Chordata; class Mammalia; order Artiodactyla; family Balaenopteridae; genus Balaenoptera; species Balaenoptera physalus. The sequence goes on from NC_138893.1 coordinate 47,320,015, forward strand.
GCCGCGATAGTGAGAGGTCCGCGCACCGTGATGAAGAGTGGCCCCCACTTGCCGCAACTGGAGAAAGCCCTCGCACAGGAACGAAGACCCAACACAGCCATAAATAAATAAATAAATAAATAATTTAAAACAAAAAGCAGCTAACGCCGCAAGGCCTTCTATGTTTTTCAGCCTATATTTTAGATGAACAGTTGTATTAAACAACTGTTGCTAAGGAATGAACACCCCCCAAATCCCACTGGCACCCAACGATAGGCATTTACGTTTCACTCAGCAGGTTGGCTGGGGCAGCTCTGCTTCATGTGTTTCTCATCCTCATCCCGGGGTCAGGGGTGAGTCAGGTGATGGTCACAGCAAAAGAAGGCAAGTCGACTGCACCAGCGCATCCCAAGCCTCTGCTTGCACCATGTCCCCTAGCACCCCATTGGCCAAAGCAAGTCCAGTGGCCAAACCCAGCATCGAAAATCAGGGACATGTAATCCATCTTTTTGAGAGGGACTGCAAAGTGATAAGGCAAGGGGCATGGCTATAAAGAGGGGTAACCCCATCCCCATAATAAGTGAACTATCTGCTATTCACCAGGCCCCACATTTGCTGAGTTTCCACTACATGCAAGGCACCATGGGATATCAAGTTGAATTCCAACCAGTCTTCGCCCTCCAGGAATTTACAACCCAATAAAAGAAACAAGTAAGTCCATAAAGAGGTAACATTGGAATACGAAGCAAAGAGCTTGGGGAGGAAGCGACATATCCTGTCTGCAAAAGTCAAGGACTACTTTGCAGGAGAGGGAACATCTTAGGTACAAGAATGATTTTGATGGGTAAAAAAGGAAAGGACCCTTAGCTCTCCAGCCAAGAGCAAGAAATCCAAGATCAAAGATGATGCCTAATATTGTAAACTGCTTTCATAGTACTGGATACTAAGGGTGCAGGGGGGCTGGGTTCCCAGCATGACAGTGCTGAAGAGGGTTTGAGAGGTCACCTAATCCAAGCCTGTATCAGGACCCCCAAATCTCCTAAGGCCTGGGGACCCAAAGATGAAGAAGACACAGTTTCCTGCCTTCAGACCAGGCAGTCCTTAAAACTCTCAGAACAGATGAGAGATGTTTGCACATGCATGCAGGTGCGCGGCTTATGACTGTGGGAAATCAGTAGAACCAGTTTGCAACACCAAAACCACATGAAACAAGGACAGCGTTAATGTGGAAGCTTCCAGGACAACAGAGATGCTGAGAAGCTTCAGGTCAAGGTCCACACTTTGCACCTTTCCCTGGAAGAGGATCTGAATTCTCTGTAGGCGTCTGGAGTAGAATTTCTTGTGAAGCCCCCGGGCTCCAAAGAGTTTGGGTGAACTCTGATTATCTTCTCGGAACTTGGAAATTAGGAGCAAGATTGCCTCTTCAGACCCATCGGTTCTCAGTTACATTGGGGAAACCAAGGCTGCCTAGTAGCCTTCTCTTGCTGATGATCTGAACTAACAAATGCTCAAGATCATCTAGAGGTTAATGCAGCAGGAATTCTCACTGTGGAGTCTAGGGATGGTCATGAGTAAGTCTGTAAGCACCCTGAAATGACATATAAAATGTGTGTTTTCATGACTACAATTTTGGAGTAAGAATTCATAGCCTTCATCAATCTATATTCTCAGTACAACTATGACCACTTCCAAAAAGTTAAAAATATTTGATCCACTCCTTCCTTCACTTATTCAACAAATACTGATGCTGACAATTCAGAGACCAGGTATTCAGCCCTGGGAATACAAGCAAGATAAGACGGCACGCCAGCCTTCAGGTAGGACAACCCATGTATCATCTTGCTTTTCCAAGAAACCTATTAGACAGGTCAGCACAACTTGAAACCCTTTCAAAACATGGGCCCATCTTGTCGCCCAACATTATTCCTCAAGATTCCCCACATCCTCTCCCCTCCCCCCCCAGCACTCCGTCCCTGTCTCCTTCCCTTCCAGCTTTCCACAGATATTTAAGGAGCACCTCCTTTGAGCCTGGCCCTGGGGCTGTATCTTTTTTTTTTTTTTGACAATTAACTTTATTTTTTTTAAACATCTTTTTTGGAGTATAACTGTCTTACATTGTTGTGTTAGTTTCTGCTGTATAACAAAGTGAATCAGCTATACATATACATATATCCCCATATCTCCTCCCTCTTGCATCTCCCTCCCACCCTCCCTATCCCACCCCTCTAGGTGGACACAAAGCACCGAGCTGATCTCCCTGTGCTATGTGGCTGCTTCCCACTAGCTATCTATTTTACATTTGGTAGTGTATATATGTCCATGCCACTCTCTCACTTCATCCCAGCTTACCCTTTCCCCTCCCCGTGTCCTCAAGTCCATTCTCTACGTCTGCGTCTTTATTCCTGTCCTGTGGGGCTGTATCTTTTTTAATTGCTGGAACCATGCATTGGACTGAACCAATGTGAGGCAATTCATCTCTGTGGCAAAAAAAAAAAAAAAAAAAACATCAAAGATCTCTCCTCCCCTCTCCCCTGCCACCCTGCCCTGCCCCAGTCAGGGAAAGCTTTGTTTTCTCTTTGAAGAAGCCATAATGAAGACTCCGCCTATGTTTATGGTTTATGGAAGAAGAACATTAGAGAATTGCCATGGTTACAGGCCCCATTCTGCCTCCATCTGAGGACCAGAGGGAGCTGGAGGAAAGTGCCAAGCAGCAGCTCCTGGGGCCGCTCAGCCTGGAATCATCATCAAAAAAAAATGTTTACATCAGAGGAGAAACTGCTCCTCAAATAGCAAAGGAAAAATGCCAGCCTTGATGAGATCGTTACACAGAATCTTGGCTGTGTTGTTTCTCCCTCGTTCCCCCTTCCCCCTGCCGCATTATTATTTAAGGTTGTATTAAATCAGGCAAAGGGAACAGACGACAAAATGCAACTTAGTATCGGCAGCTCTGGCAGGATGCTCAGGCTCAGTGCCAGCCCCACATCTCGTCCTCTTCATCTTCAGCCGCAGCCTCGGCCACCAGCATCACCATCTCCCTGCAGACCCTGCCGGAGGACCAGCCCAGAGTCTACCGAACCGACCTGACTCCATCTCCCTGGGGGCTCAGGGACTTGAGTAGATCATTCTGATTCTGAAATAGAACCAGCGTAGACTAGAACGAGGCAACCAGCAACCTAATCCAGCTCTGTTCCTTGTTAACTGTGTGTCCTTGGGCAGGTGTCTTTGACTCTCTGAACTATGATTTCCTTTCCTTTAAAACAAGGGCATAGGTAACCATCCTGAAAGTAAAGCAGGGGAATAGTGTTGTTAAGGGTCAGGTCCTCTCATGCCTCAGTTTCCTCACCTCCAGGAATGATGATAGCACTCACCACAAGGAGTCGTGAGGATAAACACTGTCACTCAGAAGTGGGCGTGGCCATGAGGATGCTCCGTCAGTGGGCCCTGTCATCCCTACGGCTACATCACACAGCACGCTGCTCTGAGTGTCTCCATTCTTTCAGGAAGCCCGGAGACGGATGCATTTCTGCAATAAGGGGTGTTGCTCGGGCTGCCAGATGGCAGAAGAGGCTGTTGACATTATAACAGAATGATTTTGCACCCCTCTTTCTTCCTCCCTCTTCCCTACCCCAGCCCCTCCCTCTGAAGGAATGCATGGATATGGGGTTACTACGTGGCATTCATTCAGAAGGGCTTAACCTGAGCTGGGGTGGGAGGTGTGAGTGGCCCCCCGGGGTTGCCGGGGAGGCTCCCTTGGTGGCAATCTGAGGGTAGGAAGCCTGGATTTCCTCACTCCCAGCTTCTGGAGGCAGAGATGTCTTGGGGAGGGTTCCCTGAAGAGGGAAAGCCGGAGCTGAGAGGTCCCAGTGGAGGAAGCCACAGCTGAAGGTGAGGAAACCAGATAGCGTTTGTTAATGACAATGGACTCATTCAGGACTGAGTGCACTGTCTGTGCTAACCGAGCACCAAGCCTGCCTGAACTCACCGCAGCCCCACACGCCCTCTGAGGCACACGCTATCCTGTCCCCACGGCGCACGTGGAGAGACTATGGCGTCACAGCCTCCTGCCTGAGCGCACACAGCTTCCACGTGGCCGAGCCCGGCTTTGACCCGGGATGGTCTGGGCTTCTCCGCCCAATAGGGAAAGAGCTGTGGGTGGCGTACAAGTGCCGTGGGCCTCGAACCCCAGACCCTCTGCTCTTCCTCATCACTCGGTTCTCTGTTGTCTTGTTGGTATCCCTGAGAACTTGAAAAGGTGTTACTTGGAAATCCAGCCTTGTGTCACCTGTGCAGACACCCAGAAGGAGAATTTGGAAGTCGAAAGGCAGCTGCGGGTGTGCGAGGCCAGCAGTCCCATTCCCATGCTGAGATGCTTCACCAGAGACGGCCTTGGAAGACCCAGACCCAGGCTTTAGTTCTTCCAGCAGAGGGGATTCCTTCACACAGGCCTGTGGGTACATTAGGTGGTTTAACCAATCAGTTTAAGCGGCACTGTGCCAGCCCAGAGGGCGTGCAGGAGGAAGCTGCCTCATTCCCTGTGCCAGGAGCTGTCCTAAGTACTTTACACGCATTATGCCTTCGTCCTCACCACTACCTGATGAGATAAATACTGAAGTTGTTCCCATTGTATGGATGGAAAAGGAGCCCCAGAGAGGTTAAGTGCTCTCTCCAAGTTCCCAAATTGGAAAGTGACACAACCCAGAGCTGCCCAGATCCAGACTCCAGATCCCATTCTCTGTGCCCAGTGGATCCCCGCTCAAGGCAGAAAGTGAAAAGAACTGTCATAAAGGCAACAGGCAGGTCTGTTTAACCCCAGACCTAATGGCTCTCGGCCATTAAGACAAGTTCCCTCTCCTCAAGGAAGTCCAGCCTCATTGGAGGGACAGGACAGCTACCAAAGCCAGCTAAGGAGCACTGGGAGAAGGTCCATGGTGAGGGATGGAGCCAAGAGTGTCGACGCCTATAGACGAGAGATCCCTGAGGGCTTCTGGGAGGAGGTGAGCTGAGAGGAGGGACTCATCAGAGCAGAGGGGAACCAACCCAAGCAAAAGCAGAGAGATGGGGACATGTGTGGAAGGGGCAGAGGGAAGAGCAGAAAGGCCAGTAGGGTGCCCTGAGAGATGAGCTGGAGGAAGCCCCTGCAGTGGGCAGTAAGGAGCAGCAGGGTGTCTCAGAGTTGATGTGTGACAGACTTCAGGGTCAAGAGCGACCGTGGGGCTGAGCCCTTGACTCCCCACTTGTCCCAAGGAGGGGCTCTGGAAAATGGGACAATGTGATTTAGGGAAACCCAAGGCCTCATGCCCCGTCCACGTCTAGCCCCCCTCTCAGAAGGAAAAGCAATTTTCCATCTTAATGTATCCGAGTCCCAAACCTGCTGACCTGTGCAAAACTCCTCCTAGTGATTTATTTGTCTCCTCTTGCTAAAACAACTGCCTCATTATTTTAAGTCACAAACACGCCAAAAGCATGAGCTCCCTTAAGGGGTCAAACTGGGCCTGCGATGGGAACCAGAAAAAGCCCAGGGAGGCATTGTTTGGCAGGGCCGCTATAGCACTCTGGGGCCACAAGAAACCCTTTAGAGACCCTAGTTCACAAGGGATTTAGCCAGGTGGTACCAGATCAAGAGCTAGTCTGAGCTCATGCAACAACCAGTAAAATAATCCCGGGAAGCCTCAATTTACCTAACGATGAAACCAGGGCACCTGTGCCATGACAGATGTCATAGAAGAGCTTTCATGGAGTCCACAGTGGACTCAGCTGTAGTCAGGGACAGTCTTATACTTTAAAATACCCTGCTTATTCTCAGATAGTAACAGAAATAATAATATCCCCAATACCCCTACTCCACCCCCCATTTCCTCCTTTGCTGGAAAAGGATGGGTGTTAGAGACTGGTCACCAAATATTTTCCTATACTGACTGCACATACTATTTTCAGAGTGGACATGCTCTCTTCTCAATTACAGGGATGGTTTAAGGAAGGCACTGTCTTTATACTTATTGTTGATCCCCTCTGGGATCTGGCACGGGACTGACACAGGGTGGAAACTCAAACAAGAGGTGTTTAACCAGCTGATCGTAGAGGCAGAAAGGGCCTGTGGGTGAGAAAACTCGGTCTGCTGGACTGGCCGGGTAAAGACTGGCTCAGTGTATACTGAGGACGTGGCCCGCCCATTGCCCACACATACAGGGGTTGGATGGATGGATGGATGGAGGGATTTGATGGATGGAGGGATTTGATGGATGAATACATGGAGAAGATGACCTAATCCTGAGGAGACTTCTCTGGCCCCTTGGTCCCTTCAAACTAACTGAATTTTGACTCTTTTCCCCCCTCCACAGGCTTAGTTATTCCAGCCAGGCTGCACCCAAAGGCAGAAGGGGCAGCCTGATTCGTTTTCTCACTTGCTTATGTTATGTAGGTTAATAACACAAAAACAACTCGATGTCATGTCCCAAACAGTTCTGCCGATGCTGTCAGCCTCCTAATTAATGCCATTGCCCAGCAGGCCCTCAGCAGCCTGTCGCTCTGAGAGTACCCTGAGCCCCCAGCAGGTCATGCCAGGCCTGGTGCAGCCTGCATCGAGCCCCAGCCAGTGACTTCCTCTCTTGCCCACCCGGAGACACAAACACTTATGACAAGTTCAGCGTGAGGCAATTCAGTGCCATCACATTCCCAAATTTACCCTAAGCCAATGCATTCTCCTTGTGTTAACTACCCACCAATCTGTGTTACTTATTTCAACCTGTTTCTCAACAAGGTCTGTGGGTTCCATGTTCAAATGACTTCACGTTCTCAACAAGTAGGTCAAAATAAACAAGCATGTCTAAAAGTCTGTCTCCAGACTAACAGAGAGGGGCTGCCCAGAGCTTCCAGAAGAGCAGCTTCTCCGCGGCAGTTGGCCTGTCTTCCATCTGCCACGACACTCTTGGTTTTGGCCCTGGCTCTGCCATCTGCTGGCTGTGTACCACCTCCACACCCCATCCAGCATCCTCAGTTTCCCCCCTCCACGATGAGAGGGTAGGACTAACTGATCTCTGCGGTCCTTTCCAGCTGGAGGTCCTTTCCAGACACAAATGGAGCCCCCGAGGGGCAGCACTGCCTGTGTCAGAACCTGCAGGGGGGGTTACATACGGATCGGTGTCTGGGGAGAGGGCCCTGCTTTTGTCTTTTCACTCCAAATAATCCCAGCTTAAATCCTCAAAGGCCCAGTTCCATCATCTCTGAGACTCCAGGGCCCACATCTCAACCAATGCCTGGAGCTGATTTCAGGTCCCACACAATCACAGGGATAGTCCTGGCCTCTAGTATAGGAATTTCCTTGAATACAGCAGATGAGAACGGATGTCTTGAAGGACCTCCCTCCAGGACCCACTGTTTGTGCCTCCACCCATTCCTGCCGGTGAGCGCGCTGATTGTCAGGCTACAATTAGAAATACAGGTAGCAGGTGCCAGCCGGAGCAGCACCCAATCCCTTCTCAGCAGCCCCTGCAGACACCTGCCCAGAACCTCCTGTAGCTGCAGCTGGTGGTGGCTTCCTCACCAAGGAACAGAGTCAAGGTAACCAGGCTCGCCATCCAGACAGGCCAAGGCCCCTGCTTGCCTTCTGGCTCCATCTAATGCCTCTAGAAGAAGCCCAGGAAGGGATATCCATACCTTGCCCCTCCCAGGTACTCCTGAAATTTCAAAATACCTTTAAAGGAATGTGGCCATGTAATTAGAGCATCAGGCTTGAGTTCCAGAAACCTGGACTCTAGTCCCAGCTTCGGAACTAACAACTGTGGGGCTTTAGGCTTGTCAGTCATCTTCGCTGGGACTCAATTTCCTCATAAATTTAATTATTGTTAATCCCACAATTAATTGTATAATTAATTGTATTAATACCTGAACCGCTTACCCTATAATGATGATACAAGAATTCAGTTAGAAAATAGACAACAGCCTTTTCTATTTAAGGAGAACTTAACTTCATGCCAGATCCTGAACTAAAGCCTTTTACTTTCATCGAAAACTAAGCATTTTAGGCATAACAAATTACTGCCACCTGAGCTGCTGCAAACACTGTCCATTTGTTCATTTTTAGTACTGCAGGTCAGAAGTCCAAACACAGTGTTGCCACGTGTTGCACAACTGGCACATCTGGCAATTCTGCTCCAGGAATCATAGGTTGAAATCAAGGTGTCAACCAGAATGCATTCCTTTTTGGTGCCTCTGAGGAAAAAAATCCACTGTCAAATAGTTCCTTTCTTGCTGGCTGTCAGCAGCTGTTCTCAGCTCCTAGAGGCTGACTTCATTCCCTGCTAGGTGGCTCCCTCCACCTTTAAGCCACTAGTGGAAAACTTCTCATGCTTGAATCTCTGACCTCACGTTTCATATCTCTGACCTTCCCACTCTCTGACTTCTAGATCCAGATTTAAACAGCTTGTGTGATTAGGTCAACCCACCCCGATCATCTCCCTATCTTAAACTCAACTGATTTGAGACCTTACTAACATTTGCAAAGCCACTTCACAGGCATAGCTAGATTAGTTTTTGAATAATTGGGAAAAGGTACATGTATCCTAGGGGTCAGGAATCTTGAGACTATCTTAGAATTCTTCCTACCACAGAGTTTTTGGCTATTCCAAATAAAGCTGCTATGAAAATTGTATAAACACACAACAACAACAAAACTAAGCATTTTACATACATCCAAACCAGGTCGACCTGCGATAGATTCCTTGCATGTCCTAAGCCTCAGTCATGGACGCACTGAATGGGGCTGAACCACTTCTCATGCTGCTGAACCAACAGGCAGAAAAGGGGGTTCAAGCACAGGCTGGGGCAATTGACTCGGGGAGGGGACTGATCCAGAGGGAAACTGGGCAGCTGCCCCACAGTGGGGCTAGAGAAATTATGTCTGGAGCACCGGGGACTCACTAGGTACCTTTGGTACTCCTTCGTCTAATAATCCTGGTTAATGGATTATTAATGGCTTAAAGGCAGCCCTAATAGACTTAGATCTCACAGGAATGAAGCCTTGGGACACCCACCAGGAAAACTCCACCCAGAAGGAGCCCACCCTGTCAGTAGCAGGCCTTTCTGAACTTCTTTCCTTCTATTTCTGAGGGAGAAATCCACCCACGGCAATCCCACCCAGATGCTCTTTTTTGTTTTGTTTTAAATCGCAGGGACATTGTAATACACAGACTTTGAAGACTGAATCACAGAATCTCCAGGTCGGCAGTCACTTCAGAAATAATTCAGTTCAGCGGTGTCTAGAGCAGTCAAACTCATAGGGACAGAAAGTATTTAGAATGGTGGTTGCCAGGAGCCAGGGGAGGGGGAATGGGTTTTGCAAGATGAAAAGAGTTCCGGAGACTGGTTGCACAACAATGTGGATTAACTTAATGTCTCCGAACTTAAAAAAAAAGGCTAAAATGGTAAATTTTATGTTATGTGGGGTTTTTTAAAATTATGGTAAATTTTTTTTAATTTAAAAAATAATTTACAATGAAAAAAAAAATTCAGGGAGATCAGCTCGGTGCTTTGTGACCACCTAGAGGGGTGGGATGGGGAGGGTGGGAGGGAGGGAGATGCAAGAGGGAAGAGATATGGGAACATATGTATATGTATAACTGATTCACTTTGTTATAAAGCAGAAACTAACACACCATTGTAAAGCAATTATACTCCAATAAAGATGTTTACAAAAAAAAAAAAGAACAGATTTGGATAAAGATGTTTCAGGCAAGAGAAAAAAAAAAAAAATTCAGTTCAAACCCTCACCACCACCAATGTTTAACCCCACTCTACAGCATTCTTTTCAAAAGGTCTTCTCCATCAACACCACTGACACCCCATCTAGGTGTGCTGTGAACTGGGTACACTGGGAGGGAGCCCTGGGGGAGGGGGAGACTGGGCAGGAAGCAGGGGGAAACAGGATATGGTTCGTGCCCTCTGTAACTGTGTGCTGGGGAAACAGTAGAGGCTCACTTTTTTTTTTTTTTTTTTTTTTTTTGTTATGTGTTTGTCAGGTTTTTTTTTAAACATCTTTATTGGAGTATAATTGCTTTACAATGGTGTGTTAGTTTCTGCTGTATAACAAAGTGAACCAGCTGCATGTATACATATATCCCCATATCTCCTCCCTCTTGCATCTCCCTCCCACCCTCCCTATCCCACCCCTCTAGGTGGTAAAAAAGCACCGAGCTGATCTCCCTGTGCTATGCGGCTGCTTCCCACTAGCTATCTATTTTACATTTGGTAGTGTATATAAGTCCATGCCACTCTCTCACTTCGTCCCAGCTTACCCTTCCCCCTCCCCAGAGGCTCACATTTTAAACACACTCGCATAGACTCTGGGCCAGTCCTTGCCCCTCCCCTGCTCTGTCCTCTGTAACAGAAGACCTTGGAGGAGCCTTTTCCAGGCTCCTGTGTCAGCTGGCTTCCTGCTGGGTTAGCCCAATGGGAAGCATTAGTAGAAGACTGGAAGGCAGGAGGAGAGGAGAAGCCAGAGTATCTTCCCTTCCTTCTCTATCGGAGAAAGTGTCGATGGCAACAGATGCTTTCCTAACTGGCTCCTGCTCCCATCAGAAACCCCTGCCCCATGGCTCCAGTTTCTACCAGGTGATAATCCTGCCTCCACTCCTGGGCTCTGGTAATACCACCTCTTCCCCTTGACCCTCCAGCGTAGCGGGGACAACTACATCCTGTGGTGCTAATCTCAGGGTTGCCTCATCATCCCTTTTAGTTTGAGGCTTTTCCATCACGTTGCACTAAATGTCCAGCATTGTAAAAACTCACAGTGTCTGTTTTCCTGGTTGGACCCTATTTCCTGAACACCAGCTTCTCTGGTTATGTCAGCATCTCAGGCCTGGAAGGCAAAGCATCTTTGGTCCATTGCTCTTTGTGCAGTTAATCAATGGGCCTGTGCTCCAGAGGAGGAACCTACAGACCCCAAGTGGCTAAGGAAGGAGCTCAAGGGTCTTGTGGTCCCGGGGACTTGAACTGCCAATCCAAGAGCTCCCCACCTGTGGCTCAGGCTCTCCACTGCTGTGGGACCTACCCATCCCCTGCAATGGCCAGATGTGCTCAGGGACCACTGAGAGCTGGGAGAACCTGCCCAGGACCTGAGAGCAGTGGTGCCCTTGGTGGAAGAGGGGTCTGGAGCAGTTCAGGAAGCCAACCACCCCTCCCCACTCCCCCCAGTGGAGACATGTAAACCCTCGTCAGGTGTCTAGGGGTTCTGCAGAGCAGCATTGGGGGGCAGGGGTCATTCCCTTCTAATCAAGAGTGATCTTGTTCATAGACCTGCATTGTCCACAATGGTGGCCAATAGCCACGTATGGCTTTTTCTCATTTAAATTAATAAAAATTAAATAAAATTTAAAATGGTTCTTCATTTGCACAAGGCCTATATTTCAAGTGCTCACCTTGTGGCCAGTGGCTGCCATATTGGACAGCACAGATGTAGAGTTTCCATCTATGGGGTAGCACTATTGGTAGACAAAACTGTCTTTGTCAACAGAGAAAGAAATGGAACCTGCACAATACAAATTAACCAATTACATGTTAACAACCAAACACTCTCCCAGCTATGTGTTTGCCCAAGGATGATGGCACTTTTGTGCAGAAATGGCTTTTAGCTAGACTAGCTGAGGGTTCAGGCAGAGTGGAAGAGGCAGAGAGATTATTTTCTAACGCCTCTTCCAAAGATGCATGCAATCAGAGTTGATGGGATTCATTTAGTACGCAAACCCACCAGAGCAAGGAGGTTTTAGAAATGAAAGAAAGATATTTACTTAAATGGGAAAGAAAAGAAACAACATGTTTACTCTTTACTTGGTTCTTTTAAAAGAAAAGAAACAAAAGAGCAGCAGCCAAATCGTATTCAACTATAGCACAAGCTTAGCAGGCCAGGACTCTGAAGGCAATGCTGGCAGAGAGTGAAGGAAATATGATATTTAACCTGTCTGCTCTGACAAGAAAATTAAAGACAATTGAGCATGGCATTAAGCCTGGAGAAACAGGGATGGTTCTTTTGCATTATACCTTCTCTCGCTGCAGCTCCGAGCTAGAAGGAAACAGCTCTATTTCCAGCTCATTCAAAATCTACATTCTGGGTGGAATAGGGAGTGTGGGAGGGAGATGCAAGAGGGAGGGGATATGCGGATATATGTATACATATAGCTGATTCACTTTCTTATACAGCAGAAACTAACACAACATTGTAAAGCAATTATACTCCAATAAAGACATTAAAATATATATATATATAATATTAAGGAGAAGACTCTGTAAAATAATTTTCTATATCGCATTAATAAATAGATGTCTCTAAAATAAATTATTACCACTTTGGCTACCAAAAAAAAAAAAATCTACATTCTAACTGGGGTGGGAATGGAGGGAGGTATCCAGGGACTCAGAGGGATAAAGAGGAGCTATTTGCTAACCCTTAGAAAGTCGACACTTTCATTACAAACCAAAAGTGTCAGAAGGCTACAGAGATGTTGTCCTAACCTGGAGAGAAAAGGCTGCATTCCCCAAGAAGTGGGTCTCACTAGCAATTTCCTGGGCTCTACCTCCTGATTCAGTAGGTCTTGGGATGGGGCCCAAGAAATTTCATTTCAGTAAGTTCCCAGGTGTTGCCGATGCTGCCGGTGGAAGCCACACTGTGAGAAACACTTCTCTAAAGAGAAGCTCCACACAGGGCAGCCCAAGGGAGGGTCGTGTTCCCTACCGTCCACTCAGGGCCGCGTCTACATGAGCAGAATGGGTTGCACTGGTTAAGGTTTTTTTAACGTTACATTAAAATATTATTTGTCTTGATTACTGAGGTTTTGGTGCCTCCTTGCTCTAAATTTTGCACCCGAGGTGAGTACCTGACTCTCCTTACTCTAGTCCTGGCCTTGGTTGCAAGATTGGCGCCAGGATCCCCATCTTCCATCTGAGGCTCAGAGATGTGGAGTGATTTGCCCAAGATCACACAGTAAATGCAAACCCAGGACTTTTGACTCCCAAATCTATGACTCTTTCCGCTAAACCCCAGTTCCCCAGATTAACACCCTCTGGTACCCCTGTTTTCCCACTCCTCCTGTGACCCCTTCAAACAGGTTGGCAGAGCCTGGCCTCCCCCATGACAGTCCCCCAGACCACCATGCATGCAGGAAACTGCGCTGTCCTCTGTCTGCCAACATCCTCAGTCCACACCAGAGAGCTTTTCTTTTGTCTGTTAGGTGTCCAGCTGAAAAATGGCAATTCACCTATTGAATCAGAACAAACAACTCCTTGAACCAAGGAAAGGTCATCTCTAACATTAATTTAAAATTTACCACGGACCGGGCACTCTACCCACATCATCTCATTCCATCTTTATGTCAAATCTGGGGAAGGAGGTATTGCTAGCCTCTCCATTTCACAAATGAGAAGTGCCCAGTACAGAAAGGTATGTCTGTCCAAAGTCACAAAAGCAGTAAAGGGAAGGATACAGGATTCCAACCTGGACAGCCTGCTTCCAGAGGCTGTATCCACCACCATTGCACTGCACATCAGAGGAGAGAGGAAGGTCCTAGATCCAGCAGATCCCCACGGTGTTTATAATCTCTTCTTTTAACCAAAGGCTGATTGCACACCTACTACGTGTGGGTGCCAAATAAGATTTAAAGATTCTTATGTTCCAGCCGTGCAGGATTTTACATATGTACCTCTTCCAGGCACACAGAGAGGCTGGTCCTTCATGGATAATGCCCAGATCATTTTTCTTTCAAAAAGAACATAAAAAAAAAAAAAAAAAACCACAACACATTTTTAGCAAGAAAGAAGATGCCAGAGGTAATTGCTTTGCAAATTACTGTAAGTTATAAATGGATCAATGATTTTCTCCAAAGTTGGAAGCAACTGTAATTAGCAATATGCAAATCCCACCCGGAGCCCTTTGCTGCCCACAATGAAGTGAGAGGCACCCTCAGCAGCCACTGACATTCATTCCAAGGAGCCCAAGGGGATACTCACCGAGTGGGGTTTGCAGGCTGAAAAATGAAAGAGGGTGGAGGGGAGCAGAGGAAGCCTGTTCCTGCCGGAGCTGGGGGCCAGGTGCTCCTTAGAGCGCTTCCAGCAAAAGTCCTGCCTCTGTGCCCAGCTCGGCCTGAGTGGGGATAGCAAAGGAGGATCTGCTTTGGATGTGAACTTCCTTCCACACTGCACAGTGAGGGTGGGAGGAGAGCAGGAAAACGGTCAGGATTTAATTTCTAAAGGAAACCGAAATGCCTGTCACCTGAAGGAAGAAGTCAGCCTGGGTGAGAGAAAAGAGCCCTGGATGAGGAGTCCAGAAGCCTGGGTACCAGTGCAAGCTAGCCTTGAGCCCTTGAGTCAGTCACCTTGCCTCTTAGGCACTCAAGTCTTCATTTGTAAAAGGATTGGGTTGTACAAGGTGTTCTTTGGAATTCCTTCATTCATTTATTCATTCACTACAAGCATTCACTCTGCCTCCTCTGTGCCAGGGACTGTGCCAAGCACTAGGGACAGGAACCCAAATAAAACTTGTCCCCACCATCAGGAGCTCTCAGTTTGCCAAGAGTAAAGGATGGGTCATCAGACCCCCTTAAAGACGTGCACTAAGCAACCCAGTAAACATGTGAGCAGGTTCATCTCAGGGAAACCAGGAACGCTTCTTGGAGGAGGTAACATTTGAGCTGGACCTCAGAGAATGGGTCTATACTTCAGTTCCAAGCAATTCACTTGAGACTCCATCTGCAGTCACAAAAGGTTGAAGGCAGTGCTTCTTGTGCTTTTATGAACACGTGAATCATTGGGGAGTATCTATAAAATGTGCAGTCCTGGGGTCCATCTCCCACAGATTCTGTTCAATCCATCTGAAACTGGCACAGAGAATCTGCATTTTAACAACCTCACCAGGGATTCTGGGGCAGTTGGTCTATGGACCAGATTCTGAGAAAGAACTGGTTTAATCCTTCTTGATTCTATCTGTACTATTATGAAAGGGAAGTAGGATTTCCCTAATGGCGCAGTGGTTAAGAATCCACCTGACAATGAAGGGGACATGGATTCGATCCCTGGTCTGGGAAGATCCCACATGCCGCGGAGCAACTAAGCCCATGCGCCACGACTACTGAGCCCATGCTCTAGAGCCCGCGAGCCACAACTACTGAAGCCCGTGCGCCTAGAGACCCTGTGCTCCGCAACAAGAGAAGCCACCGCAAGGAGAAGCCCGTGCACCGCAACAAAGACCCACCACCACCAAAAATAAATAAATAAATTTATTTAAAAAAAAAAAGGAATGGAAACAAAAACGCCAAAGGGCTGTTTTCAGACACTTGACATTTGAAAACAAATCCCAAAACTTCTACATAGGTGTCCCCTCCCAAGAAGCAAACCAACAGCTGCTGCCATAACACTGGTGCCACCAAGAGGACACAAAGAACTTTAGAGCTAAAGCCCCATATTCCATTCATTCCCTGCAGAGGGCCAGTGGCTCAGCGTCTGTTCTAGAGGCGCCTAAGACGCAGGCTAGGAAGGTGTCCCCAGGCTGTTCCTTCGATTCTGTTCTCCTGATCCCTCCCCGCTGATTAATGACTGGCTCTATGACCCAGAGGCACCTCGTTTTCCTCCCTCCAGTTTCTTCCTTCTGTTTCTCCCACCTCTGTCAAAAAGGGGATCTTCATCTAGCTCCAGCCAGGGAAGCAGAAGGTGAGGAGGGCACTTTTCCTTTTTGGATGGATGGATGAATTTCATCCCTGTTTTTCTTTTTTTTTTTTTTTAAACATCTTTATTGGAGTATAATTGCTTTACAGTGGTGTGTTAGTTTCTGCTTTATAACAAAGTGAATCAGCTATACGTATACATATATCCCCATATCCCCTCCCTCTTGCGTCTCCCTCCCACCCTCCCTGTCTCACCCCTCTAGGTGGTCACAAAGCACGAGCTGATCTCCCTGTGTTATGCGGCTGCTTCCCACTAGCTAGCTATTTTACATTTGGTAGTGTATATATGTCCATGCCACTCTCTCACTTTGTCCCAGCTTACCCTTCCCACTTTCCGTGTCCTCAAGTCCTTTCTCTACGTCTACGTCTTTATGAGGAGGGCACTTTTATGGTAGAGAAAGTCATTCTGCCCTGACTGGAATGCTCATCCCTCAGTTCTTCACCTGAACAGTCAGGGAAGCCTCAACCAAAATGTCACTTCTTCAGAGACGCCTTCCCCTGCCAGCCCACTTGCCATCCCCACACCTGCCTGATCTGTCTAACCACCCACCGTCTAGTCTAGCATCTCTGGGACAGCCCTTTAAATGGTGGTCCCCAATGCATCATGCCTCCAGCTACCTGTACCTTACACAGTCAAATTCCCTTGAATCTACGCTGGTCCTGTGACTTGTTTCAGCCAAAGAATGTGACAGAGGTGATGCTGTGCCTTAAGAAGGCCTGGCAACTTCCACTTTTGTGCTTGTGGAAGGCTGGAGCCCTTGTGTAAGAAGTCCAGCTCTGCTCCTAAAAGCCTAGGTGGAGAAGCCACATGCAGAGGGAGATACCCTGAGACCACACGCGGGTTGAGGGAGGGGATCTGATGTGGCTGATGCCAGACACTGCCAACCTGCCGGACGAATGTAGTCACACAGGGACCATCAGCAAGGTTAGCAAAAGAACCACCCTGCCGAGTTCAACCCTGATGGTAGAACTGTGACAAAATTGAATAATTTTTGCTCTAAACCGCGGAGTTTTAGGTTGGCATATCATGCAGCAATAGACACCTGATACCAAATCTCTCTGTTTCACTATATTCATACCATCTATCACAAATCAACAAGAAAGTCTGCCTCTAAAAGGTAAGCTCCATGAGGGAAGGGTCTGTCTGCATATTGTATCCCCACCACCTAGAGCCTTGCCCAGCACAGAGCAGGAGCCCCCTAGTATTGATGGATGAGTTCACCATTGCTCATCTGCACCAGGAGAAAATGTAAGACAATAATCCAATGCCCGGCAGCCTCTCTGCCAGAGCCAGAGTCAGAAAGATAAGTTGATTTTCCATTAGCAAACTTCACACTAATCAAAGCAAACTTTAAAGGAAAAAGAAAACAGCTAGTGAGGATTTTATGCTTGTTCAGAGGCAACCTAAACAGCTGGCGTACAAGCGGCAAGCACGGCAGTTCCCTGGCGTTGCGGGAAGCAGCAGCCGAGACCAAATGGAGCCGGCGCCAATCTTTGCGGGTCCTGGACCCAACAGCTGGCCTTCTGTGCCCCTCTCATGCCACTGCGCACAGAGTATGCCCGCCCCGAGTGATGACACTTCCCAAGCAGATCCTTGGCTGCCACCTCCTGCAGAGCACAGCCAGCTGCCGATGCCAAAGAAAGCCATGGATCCCCTCTGGGGAGGGCAAGCAGGCTAAATATGGGACAAAGGGAAGCTGTGTGCAAAGAGGCTTCCTGGCTGCTTTTTGCGCAGATAGCCCCCCTGACACCAAGCCCTTTACTCCCACTTGCACGCTTCTCCGTCCTCTTTGTCCTTCTCTGTGTTTGCAAAGGCCTGGGGACCCTTCTCTATATGTAGCAGCTGGTTGCTAGAAATGCAAGGAAGTGTACAAGAGTACTATCTGCCAGGATCCCCAGAGCCCCCAAATCAGTTGGCATCGGGATTTTTGAGGGGACCTAGTCAACCCCCTTATCTTTAAACCTTGCTAAGTTTCCTTGTCTTCTCTTTGATGGAGGTTCTCTCTGCGCTCTTGTGAGGGTTAAATTAGACAATGCATTTAAAGCAGCAGTTCTCACACACTGCTGCGCATCAGAACCATTTGGAGGACTTGTTCAAACACAGATTTCTGGGTCTCATCCCAGAGTTTCAGTAGGTCAGGCATGAGACCCAAGAACTTGCACTTGTAGCAGTTTCCCAGGTGATACTCATGCTGTTGGCCCAGGGACCCCACTCTGAGAACAACTGACTGAACAGAGTAGATATATAAACATGAACATCTGTATCCACACGCATATACTCAAGGAGCTCAGATTTTTCTAGAGGAATCACACCTCTGGATCCTTTGCCCAGGAAGCATCACTCCATTACTCATCAGTCAAGGAGGAGTGTTAGGTGGAGGTGGGCTCTTAGGGCTGGGGGAGTGCTGGTGGATGGACCAGGATTGAGAGAACACCCTCCCAAACTCTAAGATCCGTGGGCCTCCTGCATCAGAATCACAGAAACTCAGGCCCCCAGACCTCACTCCAGACCTGCAGAATCAGAATCTGTGAGGGGGAGATCTAGGACTCTACTTAAACACGATCGCAGGTCAGATTTATATACACTTGAGATATTTCCTAGGGTGTCTCAAGTCCCATCAAAAATGCAACAGGCGGGGGAAGGCGGAGGCCAGCAGTTAGCATTTCATGGGGACAGAGTTTCAGTTGGGGAAGATGAAAAAGTTCTGGAGATGGATGATGGCAATGGTTGCAGAGCAACGTGAATGTATTTAAAGCCACGGCACTGTACACTTAAAAATGGTTAAAATGGTAAGTTTTGTGTTACGTATATTGTACCACAATTTTAAAAAAACCTATTAAGGAGATTTTAAAAAATCAATGAGACAAGTTTAATTACAAATTACCTTGACAAAGTTGTCATAATGTATTGGATGGAGAGCAGAAAGACAAAAGAAATGAAGTTTTGAGGTATCCCTGTCCAGGTGAATGGCTGGTCTGATTTTAATAACAGACACTTCTGAATGCAGCAAAAGTATCTTCAGGATAAACAGGAGGCAATATTCCTGGTGAATATCCAACCCCCTTTGCTCCTCTTCTGGGGTCCCCAGGCAATATTCTGATCTACGATTGGGGCTTTCTCAAGCACTGCTCCCCACTCACCCCAGAAGGCAATGTCCCCTGCAGGTACATGAGGCTGGAGAGGCCTTTTGCTATAAAGTTCCACATCGGCACTCCACTACAGGTCTCGGTCCCCTGGGAACAGAGTCCTGTTTGGCCACAGCAAATCCATATCCCCAAACCTCAATGCTTGGCCAATACAAAAAGGTGAAGTTCTAAACCTGCAAAGCTGAGGATGCAAATGACCCCCTAGAGGATCACAAATTCCAGGAGGCCCAGAATGGGTAGTAAGTTGTCCACTCCATCCACCGTCTTCCCCCCAACACACACCTGTTTATAATGAAAATATAAGTTAAACCTGGGAAATTGCTCTCATTTTGAACAAAAGAAGCATTATTGGCTTATGCTTTCTAAGTTCGGCACAGGGATCTGTCAAGTCCTACTTTAAACTCACCTCCTCAGCAAAATCGTGGCTGAATTCTCCAAACCCTACTCATCTCCCCCTCTCTCTTCTAAATGAACACTGAACCCGAATCAAGGATGTGGCATTTGGGACTTCGCTGTTGGCGCAATGGTTAAGAATCCGCCTGCCAATGTCGGGGACACGGGTTCGATCCCTGGTACAGGAAGATCCCACATGTCGCGGAGCAACTAAGCCTGTGAGCCACAACTACTGAGCCTGCGCTCTAGAGCCCGCAAGCCACAACTACTGAGCCCACGTGCCACAACTACTGAAGCCCACGCACCTAGAGCCCGTGCTCCACAACAAGAGAAGCCACCACAATGAGAAGCATGCGCACCACAATGAAGAGTAGCCCCCGCTCGCCGCAACCAGAGAAAGCCTGCGCGCAGCAACGAAGACCCAACACAGCCAAAACTAAATAAATAAAATAGATAAATTTCAAAATTAAAAAAAAAAAAAAGGATGTGGCATTTAATTGTACTTGGCCCTGTGTCTTGTCCTGGCATCAATAGCTCGATAGGCTGCAAAAGGTGTGGGTTTTGTAGCCAAAGAGATTTAGGCTTGAAGCTAGTCCTGCCGGTCCCTGGGTGTCTAACGTTGATTCTGAGCCTCAGAATCTGCATCTGTGCTTAGAATTTAAGATACTCAGTCCAGGTAAAGAACTAAGAAGGTGAGATAACGGCTGCAAGAGTGCCCAGCATTGTGTAGCACACAACAGAAACTCTCTGAACACTACTACACTTCCAGAAGGCGAGGAACACAGTCTCCTCCCTTTCCCCCAAAGCCATGGTTCTCAACCCTGGCTGCATATTGGAGTCTCTTGGATAGCTTTACATGCCCAGAGATCCTGGGATGGAGCGAGTATCTATTCTTTTAAAGCTCCCCTAGCCACTTCCCTAGAGCAAACAGCACAATACTGAGTTTAACAAATGTTCAAGAAGGACTTAATAAATCGATTGAGATGCAGGGTTTGGTGATCAATATGACTGACAAGAAGGGGCTATCCCTTGCAGCCATCATTACTATTAGTTTCCATTTTAACAGTGAGAAAACCTCACAGAATATTACACAACTTCAGATGAGCATTAACTGAGCTGCCAAACACTTGGTCTTAAGGCCAAGGATCCCAACAATGTCTTTGATAATTATTCACATTGGACAGCAGTGTCTCTTCAAGTACTGAGACCCTTATTAGGAAAATAACCATCTTCTCCAAGACATACTTTGTTTGCTGCAGCAGTGAAAAATAAAAGGGTCATGGAAGAACTTTGGGAGGAAGAGCTGAGAAGCCCAGTGGTGTATAAGCAGAGAGCTGGATGGTTACTAAATTGACCCCTGAGTCATGTAATTAGAGAACAGGGGGGAAAATCTCATTAACTACAAAAATCATTAGCAGAGAAAGAAAGAAAAGGGAGGGCTGAAGGTAGAGGTATTGGCTGCCAAAAGAAGGCTGCTCTGAAAGAGGTGGGCACTGCCGCTTGAGCAGGTTCTGGGGGTCACTGCAGGCATTTGAGAGGCATGACAAAGGACCCAAGAGCTGGCCGGCCCCATGCATCCACCCAGGGTTTCCATGAGAATAGACAAGAGATTGAAATGCTCAGGGCATTTAAATGACCGTGGCCTCTGTCTTCCAATACTTAGGCTCAGGGTTATGTGACAGTCCACCCTGCAGGCACAGAGGTGTGCAGAGGTGACCCTGACCATGCATGGATGCGAGGGGCGCTCTGCGATCTGGAGAGTAGTCAAGGCGGGACTCAGAAGGAAGCCAAGGACGCAGATGAGCCCAGTCCCCAGCTAGCTAGCCCCGCCTGATGCCTGCTCCCCAAATCCCAGCTCCCACTAGGATACTCCAAGCCTACATCCTGCTTTGGACCCAAGTAGATGAGCGCTGACTCATGCCGTATCCCATGACCTCAGGAGAAATTTGTTCCCTTTGACTTGATTCATTCAGCTAACACACGCTGTGCTCCGACTGTGGGTCAGTGAACAGGGATGCACAGACACAGAGGACAATGTCTGATGAAGGAATGAGTGGTAAATATCAACAACAACAATAATAACTAGCATTTATTAAACCCATGGAATATGCACTGTGCTAAATGCCATATATTATCATCGTGTCCTTAAACAACCCATGAATGAGATATCATGATTCCAGTTTTACACATCAGGAAACTGAAGTTCAGAAAGTTTTAACAGCCAGGCCATATAGCCAGGAATTAGTGGAGTTGAAATTTAAGTTCACATCTGCCTGCCCCAGCATCTGAAGAGCTCAAAGCCATATTGAACAAACTAACTGTACAAGATAATGTGGTGAAAGAACCAGAACACTGCAGACACCCAGCATGGTGGGGCAGAGGAAGGAGAGATCAGGGGCAGGAGAGGCCAAGGTGCCCGGCAGTAGGGCCAGGTGGGGTTCCGAGAGCCTGGTGGGTTCCTGCTCAGAAGAACCCATCCATGCCTGGCCAGCAGTTTTTAAGGTTTGACTTTGACTGCCTTTAGATGTGGAATGTGTACCATTCTCTAATATCTTACCACAGCCCTCTGCCCAACTCCTGTAGACATTCAATCTGGGGATCCCAGGAAAAGATTATGGACCCCTAGGGCTTCCCTGGTGGCGCAGTGTTTGGACATCTGCCTGCCAGTGCAGGGGACACAGGTTCGAGCCCTGGTCCAGGAAGATCCCACATGCCATGGAGCAACTAAGCCCGTGCGCCACAACTACTGAGCGTGCGCTCTAGAGCTCGCGAGCTGCAACTGCTGAAGCCCGTGCGCCTAGAGCCCGTGCTCCACAAGAAGAGAAGCCACCGCAGTGTGAAGCCTGCACAATGATACGAAGAGTAGCCCTGCTCACCGCAACTAGAGAAAGCCGGCGCAGCAACGAAGACCCAATGCAGCCAAAAATAAATAAATAAATAAATAAATAAATAAATAAATAAATAAATAAATAATATCTAAAAAAAAAAAAGATTATGGGCCCCTAAAGGAGAGCAAACTCCATGATGAAGTTATATTACAGCATTTTACTTTGTTTTAAAAATACAAAGGGACTACTTTTTCTTTATCTATTAGAAGATGTGTGTGTATGTGTGTGCACACGCCCATGTGTGTGTATATGTAAAATTTTGCCTAAACATGAGGCTCAAGCACAAGATGTGTAGACGTTTTCCCTTCTCGCTCAAAGCATTTAGGCACATAACTTATAGGATGCAGTGGCCTCGGGCTACCTTGATTAAGAACAATGGTCATAATTTATTAGAATCCTTTATTAGCACCCTTTAGAAAAGAAAAATCTATCACATGATCATTGCCAGGGATTTAAAATCCTTTATTATTACCCTTTAGAAAAGAAAAATCTATCACATGACCATTGCCGGGGATTTAAAATCCTTTGTAGAATTTTCTCAAGGATGCTTCAGAACACCTACCCATATGCTTCCTTGGGGAGGAGAGAAGGAATAGAATTGCATGTGGTACCAAAGGAATTGCATATATACCATGGCCTGTCTCATCTAGAACGCGAACGGCAGTGTCAAGCAGCCACACAGTGTCAATCCGGGGTGGGGAAAGGATGGAAACATAAGACACAATCACTTCTCTGGACCATTCTCGACTCAGACCAGACCTCAGTCAGAACTGTCAGCCTCTGCAAGTAGGACAGCACCTGAGCTTCAGGCAAGGATTGAGAATAAGATGTAGGAAGAGATTCTAGGGCATGTTTACGTCATATACCCTAGTCTGCTGAAGACTTCAAAACACCAGTAATCCCAGGAGATACCCAAATCCCACACCCAAAACCAAAGTCCTATGCTGTCTGGGTTCACTATTAACCTGAGCCAGTTAATTCCTTCAATAGCATCACAGGTCATTTAAACGGCAGAAAGTTCCATCATGTGGCAGAGGAACTGCGGAATGGAAGGGAATAAAAATGTGCTCATTGACAGGAAAGTTGGAGCCAAACTGGGTCTGCTGGAGACTCCTGCTTTCGGGGAACATCAGTGTATTTACAGTGGCTCTCACAGATTGTTCTGGAAAACCTCTCTCCTCCATGATATGCTAGATTATGCGTTTGTTCTCAGACTAGATCTTCCAAGTTCCCTGATGCCCCATTCAGATAAATCTTCCTGAGCCTGGGGAACCAAGTCCTTCATCAGCATCTTCTCATAGAGTGTACTGCGTAACTGTTCACAGGGGAGATTTTTAAGCTACAAAGTCAAAGCACTCAGTAGCTGCAATTATATGTGTGTGCGTATGTACATGTGTAAATGTGTGTTAGAATACACACACAAATGTGTATCGCAAATAGCTCTACATACATATATATACAACAAATAGCTTATAAATATGTATTTGCTTAGGGACATAGATAGATAGACAGACAGACAGATACAATCAGATGAACGGGAAGCAGGAGAGAGCATGGTCCCATCTTGAAGCTAGGCTGTATCAACACTGGAACTCAACATATTTTGGAATGTTTGAAAAATTGGTGATTCAATTTAGGAGATCATAATAAAGACTGAGAAAGTCTCCTGGCAGTGAACTTCCTAAGGGATGAGGGATATACAGAAAAACGACCCAATATCAAGTCCTCAAGGTGAGAGATGAGGCCTAATTCTGCTGATAATATAGAATCTGTCACTTGGCCCTGTTCTTGCCTAGCCCTTATGCTGTATCATTTGGGCCTATTAGCTAATTTATATCGGCTAACATTACAGAGCATTACTACATATACGGAGTTTTGCATGCATTAGCTCATTTAGCCTTTAAACAATCCTGAGTCAGGAACTGTTTTAGTACTATTTCACACAGGAAGGTGTTGAAGCTCAAAGAAGGAAAGAACTTTCTCTAGCATAGACGGCTACTGAACGGGAGAGTTAGGTTTTAAATTCCAGTCAGTTTGAACCCATTGCCCAGATTCTAACCTCACACTATCCTGATCCCCTGTGGAGAGAGGACCTTAAATAAACATTGAAAAGCCCGATGCCAGACTACTCTTCAAGGCAGCAGCTGCTGACAGGATGGCTTTGGGGGTGCACAGAGAGGAGACAGCAATTCCCTCCAACTGTACCCCAGACCGCCATGCATGAGCACCTCCAAAGTTCCCCAGGGCGTTAGTCATGCCTCAGTGGGAGGGCATGTGTTCATGCAGGGAGACTGTGGTGCCCCATGGGAGATGGGGTAGAGGTGGCAAGCAGGGGCAGTGCCCTGTGGACACGGCAACATCCAGCAGAGACACACACACACAGTTGGCCCAGGGGCAGCAGCGCCCAGCAGAAACCTGCAGCAGCTGACCAAGCTCGCTTGTGAGCTCTCACGGGACACCCCAGCGCACACCAGGAACACCTGGGGGGTTTTTGGCAAGGATCAGGGTCCTGCATTAGCAGGAGTCGGTGCGAGCTAGGAAAGATAGGAGATTACTGATGACATGACCCGCCTTAAACCTCATGCTGCAATGGCCTGAGGAAACATATATTAAATGCATGTGAGAGAGAGAAAGAACCATCTGATGTCCATCATGACTTTTTTTTGGACTGACCATGATTTCTTTCAAACCAAAAGCCCAAGTTAGATGACAAAAAAAATTTTAATAAAATTTGCATCAAAATGAGGGTAATAGTTTCAGTTACCCCATGCCACCTTCACCCTAAATTATCCTCCATATTGATGAGAATTGTCGGCTTAAGTTTTTCCAAGGGTTCCAACCAGCCCTGACCATCCAGGGAAGTATCTAGTGGCTCCACGAGAAGAGCTCACACCCCATATCCCTCAAGCCAACGGGAGTATGTACCCCACATTCACCTACACACACGTCCATAGGTGCCCATACAGCACAGACCCGCCTGTAGATGCAGAGTTGACAAGACTGGGTTAAGGGCTTGGCCTTGCTTTTCCTCAGCAGATGCCATGTGAAAAAATGCTGGCCTGGCTGTGCCCTGTGGCTTCAGCAATCAGGCTGCGAAGGCTAATTAGTCAGTCTGAGCTCCATGGGGGAAATGCTGACAGACTCAATAAGCAGCAAGTGCTAGGCTCCAGAGGGCGGGGGAGAGTAGAGAGGAGAGAGGAGGCTGGCCTCACGTAAAAGCAAAGGGCAGCAGGTCCAGGGGCAGGAGAAGGGCACATCGGTGCTCTCCAAAGAGCCCTTAACCTGCTGACCTCTTCAACCTGAGTTCCAGAGATAGTTTTCGAGGCCTTACCAAGCACCAGACACTGTGCTCGTGCTTCCTCAGACACCCATGGCTTTGGAAGAGGAGTGGGTGGTGGTGACAGGCAGCTGATGCCAAATGTCACAGGGCTTTGCAGGATGTGCACAATATACCATCATCTAAACAGCCACCAACAGAGCATAAGGAAACCCTGAAACAAACAAAAACTGTCCCTTCCCCTAGTGATCAGGTGTGATGTACACTGAGTTATACAAAGAATAAAATGTTTCTTTTTCATCTCCTTTAATATATCTTTCTTTTGATGTGTCAGTGACTCAGGACATCACAGAAGCCTACTGGCTGTGAAAAACTGATTTAGTTTTAATAGATATATTTGCACACTTTCTGGACCTTGGTGGAAACATTAAATTATAGTGGTTTCCGAGTATTTCTGAAGATTAAAATTCATAAAGCTTGGGTGAGCTTTTATTTCACTGGCATACCTTTATTTCACTTATTTCCTTGCATATCTTCCAAATTGAAAGATGTACTGCAGGCAGTGAAAGTCAGGTCTGGAAACTGCCCGTAGGGAGAGTCTCACAGGGGTGTTGGGGCAGACATGGGTGATAGACGGCTCCCTGGAGGACCCGGTGCCTTCCTGCTCGGGCAGCTCTGAAGGTTATAGTCAAGATGAGGAGCAGAAAGTAAGGGGCTTTGGAATTCACCCATCCAACAGACAGTTATCATGCCAGGCAACTGTTCTAGGCACTGGGAACACAACCGTGAACAGAAGAGTCGAACGTCGTTTGGAGTAAGAGAGCTGATGCAAATTCAGACTCTTGGGTGAGTAAAATAAGCTACAAGGATATATTGTACAGCACAGGGAATATAGCCAATATTTTATAATAACTATAAGTGGAGTATAACCTTTAAAATTGTGAATCACTATATTGTACACCTGTAACATACAATACTATACATCAACTATACTTCAATTTTTTAAAATAGGTGAGAATTAAAAGGTACTTAGAATAGTGCCTGGCATATATAAGCACTCTGTAAATATTAGCTTTTATTAACAACAATAATACAAACAAGAAGATATAGAACTGATGGTTCACTGAATGGTTTTTGCTAAATATTCAATATATGAATGTCAGTTACCTTTCCTCTGGCCTCCTCTCTCGGTCCCCAGCCAGGTGACAGAGGGGGCTGAGAACACACTGAATGTTAGTGACTATGTGTGTCCAATCTCTGACTTCACTACAAACCGAAGAAACCAATGATTTTGAACTTCCTTTGGCTTTTGTACCAGTCGTCCCTGGGAAGAGCTGAATGGTGCCTTGCACCTGAGTTCCCCAAGCACATGAGGCCAAATGCAGGGGTTTCATCAGCATTTCATTTTGTTTATCACCCTTGGTAACCAGATCATAGCCTTTATTCCCCCCCTTGGATGGGGCAGTAGAAGTAGCTCTCCTTACAGGATAAAACTAAACAAATAAATGAAGTAGAAAGGGCGGGGATTGGGGATCTGCACACTGTCCGCAGACAGAAATGGGACTGGCTCCACCAGAGGTGGATATTAAGTAAAAGGTTCAGCCCTGGAGAGCACGGGGAGAAGGGAAGAGAAGAGAGGGGCTCACCGCAGCTCCCGCTAACTGCCCTCACCCTGCCCTCCATGCTGGCCTTCAGCTGAGAGGAGGGGGACCCATTCTTACAAAGGAGCAACACAAAGGAGCCAGTTGATGAGCTGAGGGGAACAGATGTCTTGATTTCCTCCCTGGGCTCCTTAACGCTGCTTTCAGCTTACTTAGCCAATTGTGCTGCCCTCACACCTGGATGGGATTCTGGATGGGAATCCGGAGGGCTGAGCAAACACCCACTGGATGCCCTCGCCACCCTCCAGGCTCTGTCTGAACCACAGGAGGCTGCCCCCCAACCAGACCTCTCCTAGGATGCTTCCGCCAATGTCTCAAGACACACTTAACCACTTGTTTTCCTGTCTATCACTAATCTCTGTCTGCACAATAGGACCCAATTCAAAGGGTTATTGTGATAATTAACTGAGGTCACAGACATTGGATACTCAGCATGAGACTGGCCCATGGTGAGGGCTCTTCCTACCATTCATCTCACTTTCCCTTCTCACTCAGAAATTAGAAACCCCAACATATTTCTGACCAGTAAGACAAACCAATTAGAAGGTACCAACTTGTAAATCCCTATTTAGGTAGGCTTCTTACAATACCTCAAGGTTTAGGAAAATCTCAGACCCCTGGAAGTTCATTGATTTACACAAGGAAATCAATATAATCAAGGAAAATTAGAGCAAATTCAGGATTATTTTTTAAGACCAGTGTGGTTCTCATCCCTGACTGTATTTTAAAATCACTCAAAGAGCATTTAGAAAAAAGAAGACAAATTTCCCAAGCCTCATCCCTGAGATTCTTAAGAATTAGTCAATGATGGTATCACTAATATTTCTTGTATTAAAACATTAATTTTTTTAGAGCAGTTTAAGTTTCTCAGCAAAATTGAGGAGAAGGTACAGAGATTCCCATGTATCCTCTGAACCCACACACGCATAGCCCCTCCCATTATCAACATCTCCCACTAGAGAGGTACATTTGTTACAAAGGATGAACCTATATTGACACATCATAATCACCTAAAGTCCATAGTTTACACTATGGTTCATTCTTGGTGGTGTATATTCTCTGGGTTTGGACAAATGTATGATGACAAGTCTCCATCATTATGATATCATACAGGGTATTTTCACTGCCTTAAAACTTCTCTGGGGCTTCCCTGGTGGCACAGTGGTTGAGAATCTGCCTGCTAATGCAGGGGACACGGGTTTGAGCCCTGGTCTGGGAAGATCCCACGTGCCGCGGAGCAGCTGGGCCCCTGAGCCACAATCACTGAGCCTGCGCGTCTGGAACCTGTGCTCCGCAACAAGAGAGGCCGCGATACTGAGAGGCCCGCGCACCGCGATGAAAAGTGGCCCCCGCTTGCCACAACTAGAGAAAGCCCTCGCACAGAAACGAAGACCCAACACAGCCAAAAATAAACATAAATAAATAAATTTAAAAAACAAACAAAAACAAAACAAAAACTTCTCTGTGTTCCACCTATGCATCACCCCCCATCCCTCCAGGCAGCCACTGATCTTTTTACAGTCTCCACTGTTTTGCCTTTTCCAGAATGTCATACACTTGGAATCACACAGTCTGTAGCCTTTTCAGACTGGCGTCTCTCACACAGTGACATGCATTCAAGTTTCCTCCATGTCCTTTCATGGCTTGATCGCTCATTTCTGGAGACGCCACAGTTTATCCATTTACCTACTGAAGGTCATCTTGGTTGCTTCTAAGTTTTGGCAATTACAAATAAAGCTGCTATAAACATCCATGTGTGGAATTCTGTGTGGATGTAAGTTTTCAACTCCTTTGGGTAAACACCAAAGAGAACAATTGCTAGATAATATGCTAAGAGTGTGTTTAGTTTTTTATAAGAAACTGTCAAATTGTCATCCAGAGCTGCTATACCATTTGGCAACTATACCGTCAATGAGTGAGAATTCCTTTTGCTCTGCATCCTTGCCAGCATTTGGTATTGTCACTATTGGTTTGGGCCATGCTAATAGGTATGCAGTGGTATTTCTTTGTTGTTTTATTTTGTATTTCTCTGATGACATATAATGTGTGACATCTTTTCGTATGTTTATTTGCCATCTGTATATCTTCTTTGGTGAGGTGTCATGGTCTTTGGATCATTTTGAAATCAGTCTGTTTATTTGCTTATTGTTGAGTTTTTAAGAGTTCTTTGCATATTTTAGATACAGGTCCTTGGCCAGATGTGTCTTTTGCAAATATTTTTTCCCAGTCTGTGGCTTGTATTCTCATTCTCTTGACGTTGTCTTTCACAGAGCACAAGCTTTTAATTTTAATGAAGTTTAGCTTATCAATTATTTCCTTCATGGATCATGCCCTTGGTGTTGTATCTAAGAAGGCATACTCAAGGTCATCTAAGTTTTCTCCTATTTTATCTTCTAGGAGTTTATAGTTTTGCATTTTACATTTAGGTCTGTAATCCATTTTGAGTTAATTTTTCCGAAAGGTAAGCATCAGATTCATTTTTTTGCCCATAGGAGTCCAGTTGTTCAACACCATTTGTTGGAAAACTATCTTTACTCCACTGTATTGACTTTACTCCTTTGTCAAAGATCAATTGACTACATGTGAGTCCATTTCTGGGGTCTTCATTCTGTTCTACTGATCTATTTGTCTATTCTCTCACCAATACCACACTGCCTTGATTGTTGTAGCATTATAGTAAGTGTTGAAGTCAGGTAGTGTCAGTTCTCCAACTTTGTTCTTCTTCTTCAATATTGTGTTGCCTCTCCACATAAACTTTAAATCAGTTTGTCAATATCCACAAAATAACTTGCTGGGATTTTGACTGGTATTGCATTGAATTTATAGATCAAGTTGGGAAGAACTGGCATCTTGACAATATTGACTCTTCCTATCCATGAACCTGAAATAGTTCTCCATTTCTTTAGTTCTTCTTTGATTTTGTTCATCAGAGTTTTCCTCATATAAATCTTGTACATATTTTATTAGATTTATGCCTAAATATTTCATTTTTCAGGGTGCTAATGTAAATGACATCGTGCTTTTAATTTCAAGTTCCAATTGTTCAATGTGGCATATAGGGAATCAATTGACTTTTGTATGTTAACTTTATGTCCTGTGATCTTGCTATAATCACTTGTTAGTTTCAGGAGTTTTTGGTCAGATTTTCTACATAGACAATCATGTCATCTGCAAACAAAGACTTTTATTTCTTCCTTCCCAATCTGTATAACTTTCATTTCCTTTTCTTAGCTTACTATATTAACTAGTATTTCCAGTATGATGTTGAAAAGGAGTGTTGAGGAGGGACATTCTTTGCCTTGTACCTGATCTTAGTGGGAACACTTCAAGTTTCTCACCATTAAGTATGATGTTAACTGTAGATTTCTTCTAGATAATCTTTATCAAGTTAGGAAAGTTCCCCTCTATTCCTAGTTTACTGAGAATTTTTATCAAACATAGATATTGTATTTTGTCAAATGCTTTTTCTGCATCTATTGATATAATCATGTGATCTTTTTTAGTCTTTTGATATGATGGATTGCATTAATTGATTTTTGAATGTTGAACCAGCCTTGCATACCTGGGGTAAATCCACTTGGTCACAATGTATAATTCTTCTTATACATTGTTGGATTCTATTGGCTAATATTTTGTTGAAGATATTTGCGTCTATGTTCATGAGAAATAACGGTTTGTAGTTTTCTTTTCTTGTGATGTCTTTATCTAGTTTTGGTATTAGGGTAATGCCTGCCTCACAGAATGGGTTGGGAAGTATTACCTCTGCTTCTCCTCCGACAGAGATTGTAGAGAATTAGTATAATTCCTTCCTTAGTGGAATTCACTAGCGAACCCACCTGAGCCCAGTGCTTCTATTTTGGAAGGTTATTAATTACTGGTTCAAATTCTTTAATAGATATACACCTATTCAGATTGTCTATTTCTTCTGGTGTGAGTTTTGGCAAATTGTGCCTATCTTGGAATTGGTCCATTTTATGTAAGTTATCAAATTTGGGGGCATAGATTGTTCATAGCATTGCTTTGTTATCCCTTTAATGTCCATGGAATCTGTAGTGATATTCCCTCTTTCATTTCTGATATTAG
Organism: Balaenoptera physalus; assembly: GCF_965194825.1. Lineage (NCBI taxonomy): Eukaryota > Metazoa > Chordata > Mammalia > Artiodactyla > Balaenopteridae > Balaenoptera > Balaenoptera physalus. The sequence goes on from NC_138893.1 coordinate 47,351,144, forward strand.
TAATTTGTGCCCTCTCTCTTTTTTTCTTAGTTGGCCCAACTAGAGGCTTATCAATTTTATTGATCTTTTCAAAGAACCAGCTTTTGGTTTCATTGATTTTCTGCATTGACTTCCTTTTTTCCATTCCATTGATTTCTACTCTAATTCTTATTCTTTCTTCTGCTTACTTTGGATTTAACTTTCTCTTCTTTTTCCAGTTTCCTAGAAATTCAGATTTCCTAGAATCGCATAGATGATAGATTTTGCTCTTTCTTCTTTTCTAATATATGCACTCAATTCTATAAGTTTCCCTCTAAGTACTTCTCTCATTTAATTCCACAAATTTTGTTAGGGCTGTGTTTTTGTTTTCATCTGGTTCAAAATATTTTTAAGTTTCTCTTAAGACTTCTACTATGACCCATGTGTTACTTAAAAGTGTGTTGTTTAATCTCCATGTACTTAGGGATTTTCTGTTTCTGTTTCTGTTATTGATTTCTAGCTTAATGCCAATGTGTTCTGAGAGCAGACATTGTATAGTTTCCATTCTTTTAAATGTGTCAAGGTTTTGTTTTATGGCCCAGAATGTGTTCTGTCTTGGTGAATGTTCTGTATGAGTTTGAAAAGACTCTGTATTCTGCTATTGTTGGATGAAGTAGTATATATATACTATCCAGTTGATTGAAAGTTCTGTTGAAATCAACTATGTCTTTACTAATTTTCTGCCTGCTGGATCTGTCCATTTCTTATAGAGGAGTGTTGAAGTCTCCAACTATGATAGTGGATTTATCTATTTCTCTTTGCAGTGCTATGAGTTTTTGCCTCATGTGGTTTGATGCTCTGTTGTTAAGTTATGAAGCAATTATTAAGGAGTGTTGTATCTTCTTAGAGAAATGATTTATTTATCATTATGCAATGCCTTCCTTTATCCCTAATAAGTTTCCTTGGTTTGAAATTTGCTCTAAGATTAAAATAACTACTCCTGCTTTCTTCAGATTAGTGTTAGCATGGTATATTTTTCTCCATCTATTTATTTTTCATATACATGTGTCTTTATACTGAAAATAGGTTTCTTATAGACAATATACAGTTTGCCTTGTTTTTTTGATCCACTCTGACAATCTGTCTTTTAATTGGTGCATTTAGACTACTGTTATTCAAAGTGATTATTGTATAGTTGGATTAATACCTATCACATTTGTTACTGTTTTCTATTTGTTGCCCTTTTTCTTTGATCCTATTTTCGTCTTCTGCTCTTTTTTTTTGTATTTTGTGGTTTTGAACCAAGCATTTTATATGATTCTATTTTCTCTTTTTATTAACAAATTGGTTATACTCACTTGTGTTTTTGAAAACCTTCAATGGTCATTTTTTGCCAACTTTTTTTCTGCCAGTTCAGGTTGTCTCTCTGTTCTTCTTTCACCAAGTCCATTCCATGAAAGCCACTTTCTGCTCTCGTTGGGCCATGCTGGGTTATCAGTTATTCAATTAACAACTTTATTTTGCACTTAGATCTAGGTACATGGTGATCCCTGCCCTCAGGAGTTGATAATCACAATCACCATTTACTGAGCATTTATTATGTGCCAGTCACTGTCCTAGGTGTTCTTAACTACTTCAAGACGGGGGCATTACTATTCCAGTTTCAGAGATTTGCTGCAAATATATCCCTTATTCTACGTTGTTACCATAGTTTTTTTCCAAAAGAAATTAGGACAGTCCAAGGTCTGAGTTGGGATCTAAACCCTGATGTTTCCTATTCTTGGCAAGTTAGAAACCTGGCTTTCTTCACTCTGATTTCCTCCCAAGTTCATTTTTTGACCCATGAAGGGGGAATCATTTGTCTTCAGCACTAGCAAGTACACGTTGTGGTTTTTAATTAAATTAAATTTTTTTTATTTGCAAAATTTAGAGCAGAGGCATTTGGGGACAAGCATAGAAAAGGATGACTTCACCCCTTCTGAGCATTCTGATATAATCTTAGCTGCAATGATAATATTGTAGTAAAATCATAGGGGGCACCAAACATTTGGAGGCACCCTGTGCACATCTGATTCAATCAGTAATGACCATCTTGCCTAAGTGATCTGCCACTTCTGGGAATGTGAAATGGAAACTGAGATTCAGCCCCAAATGGGAGCAGATTAGAAGTGGAGTTTAGCTGAATCACACTAATGAAGAAGCAATAACGCAAGGTCAGGGAATTCTGCTGCTGCTTCTGTTCTGGGGGTAGCCTGGTTCCCACCTTTCCTGTGACCTAATTGTCCAGATTTCAGTTGGATTCCAGCAGGCCCATAGCCTTACAATATTCTTCCCCTTACTTAACTCCAGGGGACTTCCATTCCTAGCAAATATATGGCCTCAAAGATAAACTGATTTTGCCTAAACAAATAAAATGTACCACCTTCATGAAAATACGATAGCTATTCTCTCCTGAGCTTCAGATCAAACACTGACTCTAATCAAACACTCAGGCAGGTGGGCATGGAGCTCCCACCATGCATTTGACCCTGTGCCAGAGCTTGTGGCTTAGAGTGAAGAAGGGACAGGACTCAAGGGGGTGGCAGGCTTATCCTATTCATCACGGAGGTGAGAGAACAGGAGAGAGAAGCAGGGAGCCTGGCTTACGCCCAAAGGGAACAAGAAGAAAGGAAATGGAGCGGCTTTTGTTCCATGTTTGCTCCTTTTGCTGCCAGCTCTCTGGCTGCCACAAAGACGGGCTGGGTTGTCTCCCAGGCTGAGCACTTCTTCTCTGAGAGCTGGGAAAGAGAATAAAGCTACAGCCAAACTCGCTGACACATTTGCCAAGCCAATAAACTGCAGTTCATGAGCTCATCCAAGGACAATTATCACTAATGAAAAACTGTACAAGATATGAAAGTAGCTTTTCTTTTAGGAATCAAAACTTATAAAAGTTTTATGTATCTGTATATAGAGTGAGTGTGTGCGTGTGTGAGTGTGTGCATGTGCTTTTGGAGAATAACTGGAAAGAAAAGCACAGTGACAGAGAAAGCCACTTCCTGGGTGTCCTTGAGTGAGTTATTTAACCTCTTTGAGCCTCAATTTCTTCATCCATAAAATTTTTAAAAGGTAATATCTACGCCACATGGTCATCGTGAGGATTAAATGAGCTAGTATATAATGCCTGGTATATAGTAAGCACTCAATTAGTAATAAATATTCTTTTTAAGTTTGGTTGGATTTGGGAGTCCTATCAGTTCTTACAATAAGATCCCTCCTAATCCCTTGCTGTCTGGATGGAATAGAAAGTTCCACCAGCATTACAGTTGGCCCTCCACTCTTTTTCTTTTCCAATGACAAATTTAATTTTCAAAGCCAACACTGAGATGGTTAAGAAACAGACCTGGATACACCTGAAACTATCACAACATTGTAAATCAATTATACTTCAAATTTTAAAAAAAAGGAAGAAACAGACCTGAAAATTATAGAAAGTAACAAAAACTCACTGTGACTCAATGGTTTAACTAGTTCATTCTCAAGGAAGATATTAAAAGTGGTTTGGAAACTATGAGCAAATAAAACTAACCCTTCTTCTACCTAGAGACAGCAATCAAAATTATTAAATGATGATTAAAGGCTGACCTATACTCTGGAAGAGAGATAAGGCAAAAGATAAAGATGGATTTGGGGGCAAAAACACACAGAGTAGAATCTGTCAGGCAGTCTTAATTTTTTAAGTCCCCTGGTCATTGGTCCACCACCAAAAATGTCCTACATTTAGTTTCCTAAATTACCATCTGGTAAACTGGTGAAATAATCCAGGATGGTCCATGATGAAGGTAGGTTAGCCCTCCACTCTTAAAACAGAAAGGCTACAGCATTCTGGAATAATTTCTTCTCCCTTACAGGAAAGTTGTTCAAGGAGAGTGGTGGAAAAGGAAGCACCAGGGAATAGCCGAGTTTCCTCTCAGCACTGAGCGTCCTTTGCCTCTACTGCCCTGTCTCCTATCAAATCCCAGATTAGTCGATGTGGCTAGAGCAGAGGCTATACTCAGTCTGCATAAAAATAGCCTAAACTCAGGTCACACAAGAATTTTTGTCTGACCAATTCAGGGTTTCATATTTTAATACAGACAATATTTAAAAATCAGATTTTCTATTTTAAAAAGTTCACGTTTCTAGTCCCTCTTGAAGAGCCAGAAATCAGGCCACACTGGACCCTCCTTCACCTGTGTCAGCAGTAGGCTGGAACTTGGTATCAGCTACCTCTTTCAGTCGGGGCGAGAAGTCTTCAGTTTGCCACAGTCCTCACCATTCCCTTTTGCTTTATCTTCACTTACATCGCTTGCCTGGCCCATGGGCATCTGCAACATTTGGTCTAGAGCCACCTACTTAGCTACTTTCCCAGTCAAATCCTGACCCTCCGTCGGTCCCTTATTCTGTAAGAAGACAAAGAACATAGGTCCCATGGGGTTCCATGAAGTCCTTAAAATGGTGCCCTGAGAAGAGGCCAGGACAGTTTTGCCCTCCAGACTCTGTTTTTTCCCCAAAAGAAAAAGAGCACTGGGTTGGGAGTCTGGCACCAGGGGTGTGTAAATTCCTCCTCCCCCAGGTCACCTCCATGGACTCCCGTTTCTCCTCCTGTGACGTGGGAAGACTGGAGGAGAGGGACGCAGAGGCTCCCTTTGGCACTAACTCGGCATCACACAGAGTCAGCAAGTATCTGGTTTGGCAGGGGAAGGAATAGCATGATGACCCCAGGGGCCTCAGTCCTTGTTCAGAGCTAGTCCTGCCCTCCGTGTCCTGTTAGAGACAGGCTGAGCTGAACACTCCCAGCTGCTGGAACCCCAGCACTTAGAGGGAGGTGAGCCAGACACCTTTGTTTCGTGCTGCCAGGGTTCACTCACAACCCAAAGATGCACCGCGGGTGGGTGTCAGAGAAAGGGGACTTCCTGGCTAGAGCTGGGAAAGCAGTAAAAACTTGAAGCAGAGAAAAAAAAAAACATTAAAAGCAGGAGGGATAGGGGAAAATAAAAGGAGAAGAGAGAGAGGCGCCTTGTTAAAGAGCTGTATAACTCTGGAATAAAAAAAAATTAAAATCCTGGGGGATGAGAGCACTGAAGAGGGTCATCAACTCATGTAGACTTTTCTGGAGCCACCCAGATCCTTGAGGCATTTATAGCCCTGGCTTCTCCCACCCGCAGCCCCACCCTCCAAGAATGTGCTCTGTCTGCCGGCTCTCCTTCCCCCTCTGAGCCCCTCTGAGCCCCGGCTGCTTCCAAATGAGCCCTCAGTTCTGTAAGCCGTTTTCTTAGATTGCATCTAACGTAAAATGTTCCGCTAGAATAATTGTGTTTTCATTTCACCGACCAAGAGAAAAGACTTGAGATGCTTTGAAAAAGCAGTCAAGCCCAGGCAGTTTTAATAGGCTGGCAGGAGGAATAATAAGAGTACTTTAAGACAGATTTTAAACAAAGTAGAAGCTCCAGAGAGACAGAGAAAATGACAGAGAGAGAGAGATGGAGAGTGAGAGAGCGTAACCACAGAGGAGTGGGTTTTGGAGCACTCTTCTCAAACTCTGGTACCTCACCTGAAAGCCAAGGCAGCCTCTAGGAAAATGAGTGGCCACAACCAGAACCTCCTCTGTCAACAGTATCCATCGAGCAAGCCCTGGCATGGGATACTATCCCTACAGCTGGCGCCTTAGACGGATGACTCTGGTGAACAGCCCTCGGCCCGTGCTAGCTGGCCTGTGGGTGACATTTGGGGAGACCTATGTGTGCTTTTTCCTGGACAGGCATGAAGTCCTTGGCCTTTCAGGAAATCCCACTAGGGCTCCCACCCATTCAGATGCTGCATGACACAAGGTCACCTGGTGACGAGACGCCAGGACGTTTTAAACCCAGCCGAAGGTTTAACTCCTTTAAACTTGAGTTCTGGAACTTTCTTGGGGTGGGGGTGAAGTTGAAGGGAGTAGTCCTCACCATTGGTAATAAAAGACAACTCTTCCCCCATCACTACAGAAATTGCCTCCTAACTGGCTTTCTGCCCTGCACACTTGGCCCCCATCCCTGGTCCGTTCCCCTCACTGCAGCCACATACTCTCACCTGGGAAACTTGAACCTGATACTCTCAGGGGAGGACCTTATCTGCTGAAAACACTTTAGCGACTTCCCATATTTCAGAATAAGAATGAAATCCTTAATGTGGCCTGAGGGGGTGACTGTATACTCTGTCACCCAGACCAAGACAGTGTTGGGAGGAAAGGGAGACCTTATTCCTAATTTTCTACAGAAACAGAAGCAAACCAGGACTGTCCCCAGCAAACTGAGGTGTATGGTCACCATCCATACAAGCCCTGCATGTTCTGGCCCCAATCTCTCTCCAGCTCAACCTGAGCTACCTTCCTGCTTTGCTCTACATTCTAGCCATGCTGGCCTTCTTTCACTCCCCAGAAACCCTCGTGCCCTTTCCTACCACAGGACCTTTGCGTGTGCTGAACCCTCTACCTGGAATTCCTTTGGCCATCCCCTTTAACAGAGTAACTTCAGCTCATCACCCATATCTCAGCTTAAACAGTACTTGGAAGAGAGGCTTCCCCTGACCTCCTCCCCCACCCACAGCCAGCCTGGGCCAGATCCTTCCATTACATGTTCCCAAAGAGACACGTTCTTTCCTTTAGATCCTCTATCTCCCTTTGTGGTTATTTGCTCATTTGTTTAATAAACTGATTGCTGTCGATTTGCCTCATCAGATTCCACAAGGGCAAGGACTGAGTGTGTTCTGCTCACAGTATACCCTTAGCAGCCAGCACAGTGCCTGGAACACAGTAGGTGCTCAATAACTCCATGATGAATTAACAAGGATAGGCTCAAGTCCTTTCTAGAAAATTCAGGGAAACTCACTTTGTGTCCAGCCCCAAGCTCTGGACCAACTTTACATCAGGTCCTCATGTGCCCTCTCCCTGCCTGTCCCAGACCACCCACCCCTCTCCTTGCTCCTCCATCCCACGTGGTCTCACACAGTCTGGGCCACCAAATGGAGCACTGGATTGTGTCCTGCTCTGGAACATTCTTGAATAGATTCATGGGTAGCCGTTGGGTCTCCCAACCAATGTAAGCTAAGAGCACGAGCGTCAGAGATGAAGGGACTCTCTGAGTTCAGAGCCAACTCTACACCTGAGTGGCTCTCTATTTTTTCATCAGGCTTTAGCTCAGTGATTAAGAGCACATATCAGAAGACACACTGCCTGGGTTCCAATCCTGGCTCCAGCATTCATTAGCCAGGTGGCCTTGGACAAGTTGCTTTACATTTCTGTGTCCTCTTCTGTGAAATGGGCATGGGAATTGTACTACCCTTGCAGAGTTTTTAAGAAGATGAGATGAGTTTATGTGTATAAAGCCTTTAGAACAGGTGGTGTTCTAAACGACATGTACTAATGTGCAATAAGCAATGCTATTATTACCAGGAACACTCTAGCAGTAATTCTGGGGGTGAGGGTAAAATCTCAAAAAGACTCCAAGTTATTCAAGTACACATCCCCTGGGAGATGCCTCTCCCAGTCTCCCCCGTACGCCGTCATGGAAACCACTGACATAGTGACTGCAGTCCAGTCTTGCAGAGGCCCCTCCGAGATTTTCCCTGACTTTGCTCCCATAGCTCCAGGGTCAGAGAAATCACCACCTCCTGAGACAGACCAACCTCATCAGACACAGCTTTAGTCCTTTATTCACTCAACAAACATTCTGCAAAGCTCTAAAGACTGGAGAAGCCCCTAAAGGTCAGAACCTTGTCTCCCTTGTCCACTAATGTACGCCCAGTGCCCGACATGGTCCTGACACATAGGGAGTTCCCAGTAAACATTTTTTAACTGATTGACTACTTTTTGCCAGGCACTAATCTAGGCACATGGGGACAAGATGATGAGTAAAAGAGACAGAGCCTCTGCCCCATGGGGCTTATGATCTAGCTGGAGAGATACAGATATTAAGAGGCCATTATGTTACAGTATGCCAAGGGGGGGTGGAAATACAGGGTGCTATGAGAGCATGGAGGAGGAGCCACTAAACCAGACTCAGGGAACCAGGGAAGGCTGCCTGGAGGAAGAGACATTTAATCTTTAACCCTTGGACTTGAAGGATGAGAAAGTCATCCAAGAGAAGCTGAGGTAGGGGAAGGGTGCTACAGACAGAGGGAGCAGCATTGTGAAAGCTCAGTGGCAAGAGGAAATGTGGTATGCAAGGAATTGAGAGGGATCTGGGGAACTGGATGGCTGGAGACAAGGAAGAGAGTGTTTGCAGGGAGCTTGGTGAGGGGGCCAGACTGATTATGCAGCCTGAAGCCACGCTAAGGCATGTGGACTTTGTCCTAAAGCAGCAGAAAGCATTCCCCAGATATTTACTAAGCAACTTCTGTGTGTCAAGACTGGATGAGACATTGGGAGTACGGAGGGAAGCAAGTCAGATGCGATGCTTGCCCTCGTGGACTTTACAATTTTGTGCAGGGGCCAGACATGAATCCAATAATAACTGAACAAATCAACATATCATCATTAAGGAAGATGAGCAATCTGAAACAGCCTGCCCAGATCTTTCCGTAATGATGGATATAGGTGGACACAGCACAGGCACATATGGCTGCCATGCACTTAGAATGTGACTAATGTGACTGAAGAACCAAATGTTTAATTTTATCTGATTTCTATTATCTTAAATGCAAATTTAAATAGCCGCAGATGACTAGTAGCTACCACATTGGACAGCATAGAAAAGAATGGACTCAGTTCTGAGAGCACGTAACACAGGAACCTGGTCCCACTGGCAGGATCAGAGTAGGAGTCCTAAGTAAGTGACATGAGTTAGGATCTCAATTATGAGGTGGCAGATACTGTCCACTGGCTTATCCCAAAACTCCTAACATACAGTGGAAAGAACACTAAAACCAGACGACACAAGTCTTGGATTCTAGCCCCAGCTCAGGGACTTACAAGCCAGGGGACACGTTACTCAAGTCCCTGATTTACTCAGGCCCTCAGTTTCCTCATCTGTAAAATGGGAATCTCTGTTCTACCTAATTTGCAGAACTGTTATGAGGATCAAACCAAAGCATGTATACAAAAAACGTTGAAAACTATAAATATTACTTGAACATAAGATATGATCTTAATATCTCTTTTGCTCATTGCAAAAGAAATACACACCCATTGTAGAAAATTTGGAAACAGTAGAAAGATTTAAAGGTGAAAAAAATTTGTAAATGACATATTTTAGCTGACTCTTCATTCATTTTTTTGGCGTATGTGTGCGTATATGTAATTTTTTAAAACAATCACGGGGCATACTTACATGCTGTTCTGTAGTCTGCTTCTTCCCCTTAGCAATGTATCATGAATCTTACCCGAAGTCATTAGAAAGTTTTCTACAACATGGTTTTTAATGGCTGCAAAGTGTTCCATAGCTGTTGTCATTTTACCTTCAGAGCCCATTACTTCCTTCATTAGCAGGTGGAAAGTGAGTGAAGGGAAGTCCCCAACGGCTTCCTCCACCGTGGAGCTGGCACTGGGCCCAAGGACACTGCCAGCACATTCAAACGCCACGGCGCCCAGTTCCTGGAAGCCAGTGCCTTGATACCCCTGAACAAACCAAATTATGAACAAGGAAGCCTCCCAGGCTCAGCTGATCGCACCCGTAGCTGCGGTACTCGCTTCCCCAGGCCCTGGAATCAAGCCAAGCCCAGACGGCAGCTTTGCCAGATTCACCAGTGATTTCCCATCGGCACTTGGCACCCAGCGCTGTGTGGGTGGAATTCCCCAGGGGTGACCCTCAAGCTCCCTCGCCAGTCCACCCCTACGCCGGGCTATTTGGGGAAGTTTCCTTTCTTTGTCACCGATGAGCTTCACTGGGCTTTCATGTTTTCAGAGTTCAGGTGGCCCTGGACCCTCCGAGCGGCACTCCTGCTGAATTGGTTTTCAGGCTGTGCCCCTTTAAACATGATTCAAGAAAAATTACCAGAGCCTCCACTCCATCTGTCTCTGGAAATGGTCTTTGTGCTCAGATCGTTTGCCAGCGACACTCCATCTCCACAATTACCTCGGCTATTTTGTCTTTATCTGTCTGGAACACTGAAGAGGAAGCAGCAGATAACGCCGTTATTTAAGTGACTTGTCCAGCTTCAACATTTTTGCACCTCAGAGTGCAAAATACCCCACTGCTGCCCTGGCCTTTCCTGGGGCACCAGCCCCTGCACTGTCTTCAGGTTTTGAGCATGATGAAGGAGGGCCACCAATGAAAGGGCTTCATCATAGCGAGGCTGCATCCCTAGGAATGCAGGGATGAGACTGAACCCTAGCCACAACCAGAACTGCCTCTTCATGTGCGTCCTGACCCCCAGGCGGCCCCATGCCTGAAAGGTCAAGAAGAGCACGTGTCAGCCAGGATGTTAAGCTACCTGCTCCCTACCCATGTATCTCTTCACCCACCCCCTTTATACACATGCTGTACACTCCATGCAGAAGAAAGATGCCACTGCATGCCTCCTGCCTTCAGGGGGATAAAACGTCAAAAGACAACGAACAAAACCAGGCAGCGCGTGCCAGGTGAATGATAACAGCTAGCGATGCTGAGCTCTTACCGTGTGCCACGCACTCCACCAAGCACTTCCTCACATTCTCTTATTTACTGCTCCCAGCTACCCTGTGAGGTGGACATGTTGAGCCTCATTTTTCAGACGAGGACAATGAGCTGTGGTGAGAGATTAAACAACTTGCCCCACGCCACACAAGCAGTGCTTGCAGCCAGAGCTTTCTGCTTCGTAAGCAAGACGCCACTGCTTCCAAAGGGAGCAGTGAATTGGCGGAAGAGAAGGGGCCCTGTCCCACTTGCTAATAAAGCCGGTCCATTGGCGGGTTCAAGGACCAGAAACTGATCCAAAGAACGCAGGGCAGCCCCCGTGGGTGGTGGACACAGCTCCTCGGGGCTCTGCTCCTTCTCTAGACACACATCCGTACGTATCGTGCCCGAGGTGTGGTCCTTTCACTACCCTCTCCTGCCCTCCCTCAAGAGGGAGGCTTTCTCTCCCTCCCTTCCTTCCTTCCCTCCTTCCTTTCTTCTTTCTTTCCTTCCTTCCTTCCCTCCTTCCCCCCTCCCTCCCTCCCTCCTTCCTTCCTTTCTTTTTTCTTTCTTTCTTTCTTCCTTCCTTCTTTTCTTTCTCTTTCTCTTTCTCTCTCTCTTTCTTTCTCTCTCTTTCTTTTTTTCTTTCTTTTTTTTCTTTCTTTCTCTCTCTCTTTCCTTCTTCCTTTCTTCCTTTCTTCCTTCTTTCTTTTTCTCTTTCTTTCTTTCTTTCTTTCTTTCTTTCTTTCTTTCTTTCTCTCTCTCTCTCTCTCTCTTTCTCTCTTTCTTTCTTTCCTTCCTTCCTTCCTTCCTTCCTTCCTTCTTTCTTTCTTTCTCAGAGGATCCTGAAACAGATACGCCCTGAGAAGTCATATGAGTTTAAGGTAAGGAAGGGAGCAAGAAGGGCCTAAGACAGTACAGGACAAGCCACCTCGGATCTTAGACCTACAATGAGAGACTCGGGGCCAAGATAGGAAAGAGATCTGGCTTAGGTTGCCAGCTCCCAAGCAGGCTCTGAGACAAGGCTCTGGGAGGCGACTCAGAAATAGTAGTAGGGGCTGGGAAACTGAGGCAGAAGAGGAAGGAAGTGAATGCAGGGCGTGTTAATAGGAAGTTTACCACTGGGGGCAATTGGGGCCAAATTGCACAGGGAACTCCTGGAGACAATGCGGAACAAACCTCGGAGCTGTCCCACCCTAGGGGTTAGGGAACTGGGGTATTAGCCCATCAGCACCTTCACATGAATAGTTGAGGGTTGGTCCCACGGGAGATAACTCCAAGCATGTCAGCCCACCCCACCTGCTCAGGCTAAGCACGCTCCTCCTACAGCTAGAGGAAGCCCCCAGGCAGACAGTCACAGGTGCTTGCAGAAGAAAGCCCTGGCTAGGTATGCCCGGGACGTGTGAGCAGGCACCAACAAGGTCAGAGCCAGAGCAAACAGTAACTGAAAGGAAAGGAGGGTAAGGACACAGTGCAAGTCCTCAAGACAGAAAGGGCACAGAGGACTGTGGGCTCCCAGTGCAGCCTGGCTGACAACCACGTGACACAGGCACAGGCAGGGCTGGGGGCGTCAAGGGTCAAGGTTGGGCTGATGGGGAAGCAGCTCTGGTGCACAAGTCACTCAGGCACTCTGCCCCGTGTGGACCTGCTCTGCGGCCCCTTCCATGTCCTAAGGGTGAGCTGGGGCCAGAACTCAGGAAATGGAAGGGCACCCTGCCAAGCCTTGGTACCCTTGTCACCATCTAGCGTCTCTCCTTCCCCCACTCTGCTCCGCAGGGCATGGGTAGCCATGCACTTGACCCCTGGCTTGGGGGCAGGGTGATTTTGCTGAGATGATACCTCCTCTCTTGCAGCCCAGACCTACAGCCTGACCCTGTGACAGTGGCCCCAGAACGGTCACTCTACAAATAATTATGGTCACGGTGACAGGTGCAGAAGCCAACATGAGAATCTGAGACAGATATCTGTAATTTTATATTCGGGAAAACCCAGACCTTTAAACAGAAGTGCTGTTTCAATTTTCTCACCCCATTCTTCTTTAACCTCAGACTGAGGGAGGCATAAACCCTCTTTGATTTGTAGACTGAATTCTTTAAAGAGCCAGCTTGTCCTTTTTTAAATTTATATTTTTCCTTTTGCTTGGGGTGGACACCAGGGGCCCAAATGGGAACGTGGTACCTTGGTCAGATGGCTCAAAATGCCAGGAGTTACTATAGAGAATATCAGGCCACCAATCCATCTTTCCTACTAATCCTAAAGTCAAATAAGTCCATAGAGAGCTTTTTTTTCCCTAGAATTTCAGGCTCCCCATGGACTAATTTCTCTGAAATCTGCACTAAACTAATAGCACCATAAAAGGCCCATTGTGAGATGTAATTAGTTTGCAGGACTTTCCTATAAAAATAATAAAAGACTGCCAAAGGCAGTTTCCAAAGGTCAATTATCTTTGTGTTGCTTGAGTCGAATGGAGGTCAGTCCCAGAATTCCATTTTATAGGCATATTAATCAAAACCGGGCCTGCCCTACGCATCTGACCCCACTGGCTGTCAGAGGAGTCATAGGCTCCACCTTATGTTGATCAATTACCTAAAGGGTGCTTTGCACTCCTTTTTTCCCGGGAGGATACGGGCCCTTCGCCACAGTGAATGCAGAGCTGGAAGCTCTTCGAGGCAGAATGAAATGAAGAAAAGTTACACCCTGAGCATAAAAAAAGAAGAGAGTAAGTTAGGCTGTGTGTTTAGAGACTAGGTGAGACAGGGCCCCTGTCCCCAAGGAGCTGGAGAAGTAGTTATGACTTTTGGTTATATTTGACCAAAACCAGCTTAAACTAGCTTAAGCAAAAGTGAAAAGTTTAGTTGGCTAACATAACTGGGAATTTTAAAGTTGTCTGGGTCCAAGGGCTCAAACAGTGTCAACTCATTGGTGAGAGCTTGTTCTCACCTACCTTGTGTGTGTGTGTGTGTGTGTGTGTGTGTGTGTGTGTGTGTGTGTGTCCTTCTCCCTCTCCCTTAACCTCTCCCCCTCCCTCTTCCTCTCTCCCCATGTCTATCTCCGCACTGCTGGTCCCTGCTCTCAGACAAGCTCTCTGCCACATGGCCGGCAAGAAGACATCAGGCTGCCCCTGTTGTCCACCTTCCCCATTGAGCTACCTCAGTATAAAGAGATGTTTTCTCCTAGTGTTCATATATCAATTCCAGGAATAACTCTGATTACCACAGTTTGGATCACATGCCCACCCCTGAACCAATCGCTGTATCTAAGGGGTTGCAAGAATATGATTTGCTCAGACTGGGTCATATGTGGCTATAATATCTGGAGGGAGAGGGCATACATACAGCATCTTCAACAGTTAACCATGTCACATTGAGTAGGGGGAGAGGAGATTCCCCCAAGGACAGAATGCTGGCAAACAAAATCCTGCCCACCCAAAGAAAGTTATCCAAATTCAAATGCACTCTACTGGTTAAATTAAGGTGTCTTCATTCCAAAAAATCCATTAATCTAACCATCTCTCCTTTCTTCCACCCATCCATCCATCCACCTGTTAGGGAAACGTTGACAGAAACCGCCCGCCTAGGCCAGGCATGATGATAGCCACTTGCGTAAGTTGTCTCGCAACAAGAGGTCCTGATAAGGAACATGGTGCTGCCACCGAAAACTAACGAGGAGAATTCAGGAGAGGTCAGAAGGAGGGAGGAGATGCCAGTCCATATGTCCTACCAACCTCCCAGAATCTTTCTCACTGGAATCTATCTTGGCTGAGAGATGTGTGTGCCACCAGGAAGGACCCCGAGTCAGACCAAATACGGGCCAAGCAAGATGATTGACCAGAGACAACCCGGAAACTAACCTCATAACCATAAAACCTGAGACTGCGAGCCACGTGGCAGAGCAGTTCTCCTGGGTTCCTTTGCACTGCTGCTCTCCACCTGGGTGCCCCTTCCCAATAAAGTCTCTTGCTTTGTCAGTATGTGTGTCTCCTCGAACAATTCACTTCTGAGTGTTAGCAAGAGCCCACTCTCAGGCCCTGGAGGGGTCCCCCTTCCTGCAACACATCCATCCTTTCATCCACCCATGCATCTATCTATCCATCCATGCATCTGGCAAAAGAGTTGGTTTTACAGGAAAAGGAACTTCCCCTTCTTGCCCCTGCTCAAAATAAAATCTGAATACAATTACTCTTGTAGGACCTTAAGTTTCTAAAAGAATGAATTATCATCAAGACCTAAAGTCTATAAGTCTCAATAAGGAGGCATAAAAATGTATGGAAGGCATCAACAGATGAATGGATAAAGAAGATGTGACACATACATACAATGGAATATTATTCAGCCATAAAAAGGAACGAAATTGAGTTATTTGTAGTGAGGTGGCTGGACCTAGAGTCTGTCATACAGAGTGAAGTAAGTCAGAAAGAGAAAAACAAATACCGTATGCTAACACATATATATGGAATCTAAAAAAAAAAAAAATGGTCATGAAGAACCTAGGGGCAAGACGGGAATAAAGATGCAGACCTACTAGAGAATGGACTTGAGGATACGGGGAGGGGGAAGGGTAAGCTGGGACAAAGTGAGAGAGTTGCATGGACATATACACACTACCAAATGTAAAACAGATAGCTAGTGGGAAGCAGCTGCATAGCACAGGGAGATCAGCTCGGTGCTTTGTGACCACCTAGAGGGGTGGGATAGGGAGGGTGGGGGGGAGATGCAAGAGGGAAGAGATGGCAACATATGTATATGTATAACTGATTCACTTTGTCATAAAGCAGAAACTAACACACTATTGTAAAGCAATTATACTCCAATAAAGATGTTAAAAAAAAAAAAAAAAAATGTATGGAAGGGACTTCCCTGGTGGTGCAGTGGTTAAGAATCCACCTGCCAATGCAGGGGACACAGGTTCAAGCCCTGGTCCAGGAAGATTCCACATGCCGCGGAGCAACTAAGCCTGTGCGTCACAACTACTAAGCCTGTGCTCTAGAGCCCGCGTGCCTAGAGCCTGTGCTCCACACAAGAGAAGCCACCGCAATGAGAAGCCTGAGCACCGCAACAAAGAGTAGCCCCCGCTCGCCGCAACTAGAGAAAGCCCGTGCGCAGCAACGAAGACCCAACGCAGCCAAAAAAAAAAAAAAAATGTATGGAAGGTTATGCATCAAAATATTAACAATGGTTATCTCTAAATGGTGTGTGTGGCTCTTTTTTTCTTTATATCATGTTTTCTAATCTTTCTGTAATAAAAATGTATTGCTTGTGTAATTTTAAGAAGGAAAAAAATCATGATAAAAACCTCTCAATCTCATTACTCTGATTCTATACATACCAAGCAACATTTTGGGGACTTAAACTGGTTTCCCAAGTCAACTTTGCTACTAAAGAGAGAACAGGTTGACCATCCTGTTGCAAGACAATAGCTATGTCTTTCAATAATAATAATACTGCTCAACCACACTAGCCTATCACGTCTTTCCTGAGTCTTGGGCTGCTCCTGAGATGCTGGCCCAACAGCCAGTTTCTTCTTAGCAGAACCTGAAGGCGGCATCCAAGGCCCTGGAGGATAAAAGTGTTTTTGCCTTCTCACAACAGCCCTGTCGTGGCTGGCCACATTTGTGCCAGCCGCAGGGCCATTACTCATTAGCAGCTAAGTAAAAGCGGGTACATATTCTATCATCCACATGAGGGGGTGGTGTCCTGATACCATCAGTGACTGTCCACACTGAGCATGAAAGGGACGTGTCCTTCCTGGGAACAGCGGCAGAGATGTTCCAGCTGGGGCTGGGGGCTGCATAAAGAGTTATTTCTATGTTGGGAATAAAAGTGGAAATTATTAGACCTTTGAAATAGCTTAAACTCATACCGTAATATTTCGAATAGGATCAAAGTGCCTGGGTGGGTATAGTACAGTACTTTTCATGGACTCCTTTGTCACACAGATATGGAAATACACATATATGTCAGTCAAAAGTATTTAAAACTTTTATACCCAGACTCATGTTAGAGGAGGTAGGATTACTGATCAAATAAGGAATACCATTTCTAAAGGATGTTGGTGCTTCTCAGATGGGAAACTGTTAAATGATTGAAGGCCAAGCTTCATAATATTCACATGGACCCTGAATCTGATATACTTCCAAAGAAAAGCAGCTATCAATCACAAATAGGCTAACATTTCCTATTCATCTCCTATGATTTATATATATTAGTTCGAGTAGTCCTTTTACAACAACCCTACACATTTTAGAAGGTAGGAAATCAATTAATAAAACTAGTAACTGGAAGAACCAGCGTTTAACCCAAGTCTCTCTGGACTCCGTCCCGTACTTCCTTCCATGACCCCTATGTGTCCTTCTCAGCAATGCCCCAAGTGTGTCTGCATGTAGCACGCACATTTGTAGGCATCACACGTGTGATAAGCTTGTGTAATGCTCGGGTACCACATTTTCTGCATCAACTTAATACGCAGGCAATGGAAAGGAATGCCAAGTGAGAAAAAGGAAAATAGAAGGTAGAGTTAAGTACGAAAGTGTAAAATCAATTTAACTTAAAGAATCCTTCTAGGGGGGTCTGGGCAAGACGGTGGAAGAGTAAGACGCAGAGATCACCTTCCTCCCCACAGATACATCAGAAATACATCTACACGTGGAACTGCTCCTATAGAACATCCACTGAACGCCGGCAGAAGACCTCAGACCTCCCAAAAGGCAAGAAACTCCCCACGTACCTGGGTAGGGCAAAAGAATCCTTCTACTGCATAGAAAGTAGTGGCTGAGTAGTGGGTTCTGGACAAACCTGGCCATTTCTGGCTTAAATACAACCTCTTCAGAGGAAATTTCCTGAAGTGTCAGGTAGGCATAATTCTAAAATGTAACGCTAAACATCAGTAGGGAAATAAACCCTGTGGTTATAAATCCCATAAGGAAATAGTAAAAATGTCTTTGACTAAATAAGAGCGTGACACACCAATGTTCCAGAAAGACAAACATAAACATAAGTTGCTGCCTACTTTAAAAAAGAAGAAGCAGTGACAAATTGACTCTCGCGACTTTGCCGAGTCCTTCCTATTAGTGCTTGGAAAGTTACAGGGCCCCAGGGCCTGTTCTCAGATGCTGTTTCTGGGAGGCGTGCTGGCCAAACCGGGTTTATTTCTTCTAATGCCCAGACTAAGTAAAGTACAAATCTTTCTTTAGAGGTTTACAGAAAACAAAACTGGTTTATTGAGAGTACAGCTTTTTTGTTGTTGTTCTTAACAATAACAAGAGGCTTTGGATACACGCTTGGGTTTATGAAGTATAAATCCTGTTTAAATCTATAGAAGTTAAAAAGACGTGTGATGGCTCTTTGGAGAAGAAAGCAGTGCCGGTGTCAAATTGTACTGAGCAATGTTCTTTGCTGTTGTGAGATATTGATAAATCTCCATGTCTTCAAGAAGGGGAGGTGAGAATAGGAAACTCATTTCAAATCATATCTCAGGTAGGCGTCTGAGCCAAAATAAGATAAAAGTCATTAACTTTTTTTTCCTATTAAGCCACCAAGCACAAGTGGAATAGTTCTCTTCTTTTCTTATTGGATCCTAAAACCTGGTAAGGACAAGAGCCAAGATTCCTGTTCTAAATCTTCAGAGAACTGCACAAAATTGTTCTTTCCTTCTTCCTTAGCAAAATCAACAAGGTGTGAACAAAACTGTCATTTGGCATGTTAATTAATACAGGGAGATTAATTAGGTGCTACAAGCACTCCTTTCTCATTGCAAACATCACTGATGCCAAGGAGATTAATGTCTCCATCACTGTTAGGGTAATAGCCCACCTTATGGATAGGTGTGCTCTACCTGTCTTGATTTGGTAACACAATGTCCCAAATTAATTTCTGAATGATTTCCCCAGGCCTCCTCATGGAGGAAAAGAGTCAGAGAGTCCAAAGGCATCCTCAGGCAAACCTTCACATCTGTGATCATAAACAGCCTTAGACCAAACCACTTAACTTTCTGTAACAACATAAATATGGGTAACACCAGGAGGGCGGCCAAAGTGGACCCTGCAACTCAGGGCAAAGCTGGAACAATCTCTGATGGTAACAAACTAGACAGCTAGCATCTGAGGATTTAACCACCTAAACTAAAAACCCCACTGCCCTCAGTCTACATATGATCCCACAACAAAAAAGTTGAGACACCATCTTTCGCAGGCTGTATTTAGATGATATTATACAAATGATTTATACTACACCTGGCTTTCATTTCAAGCCAAGGTCATTCAATCAGAAAACAAAACCCAAGCATGCTGTTTGCCTAGTAATAAGCATGCTGCTCCTTTCCCTGGATCATTCCCCCCCTGCCCTTACCCTTCTCTCTCTCCATCTAATACAAAACACAAGCTGCTGGTGGTCCAGTTACCTTCTCCCATCACCCAATTTTCTCCCTACATCTCTGTCCACTTCTCACCATCCCCAGTAGCTTGCATACTTGAGGTCAGGCACTGTAGTCTTTGCTTCCCATATTTTTTTTAATTTGGAGCTTTCACGTGTCTTTCTGTATAATCAGTCATAAAGTATGATTACTTCTTTGAGTAGAATTACCATTCCATCAAGTTTATTAATTCTTCAGGAAAACAGGGTCTCATAATATTTGAGTTGGGAGTGCTTCTTCCAACGTGTCTGCTCTGAGCTTTCTCCAGTGCACACATTCTCTGATAGCCCGATACATGATCTTCCCCACTTTGCTTCAACACTTCAGATGTAAAGAAGGTCACGATATTTGAGGCAACCTGTTGGATTGACAGACTGCAAACATGTGTAGACCATTCTGCCTTCCGTTTGCTGGAGGTTATCCCTTACAACCTGAGTTGTTGATTCTGGTTGTACTCTCAGGGACTCCATAGAGTACATCAACTCCCCTTCTAACTTAGCAACCCCTCAAATAGCTAGAGAGAGCAATTTCATCCCTCCTAGCAAGAGTGTTGGGCTCAAACAGCTACAGTAGTCAAAAATCACAGTAGGTAGGCTATGTGGGACTCTGGGGAACCAGAGAGCAGCTCATACAAGGGGACAAGCAATGACTTGGCACCATGCAACTTTGTCATAGATAAATGAAGATCCAATGCCGCCAGAGCTCTCAAATTTCCAAGTGAAGCATGAAATCTAGATTTGTATTTGAAATTTTCCAGTTTTTGAAAGTTGACAACCAAATCAGAAAATAATTTTAAATATCTTGTAAGCCAAATGAAACACCTCTGACAGCCAGATCCAAACCACAGAACACAAGCTGGAATTCACTTCTCTAAAACCTTCTCTTCTCTGAACCAGAGGTATGGTAGTTTAGATGACAATGGCAAGCATTGTTTAGGTTCTCTTTGTATTTTTATTGCCCTACACACTGGCCTGCAGAAATGGTTAAATGTCTTGCTGAGAGCATGTATTTGCATTTACCTGGAGGTTTTCTTTTTTAAATCATTTCAACCAAACTAATCCCTCATGCAAGGCTACCTGCATTAATACAAGTTGGATGGCTATAAGTTACTAAGGTAATTAGCCAACATCATTAGCCATACAACCATCTGTGGTCTTAGGAAGTTCACTCAAACTCTCTGAGCCTCAATTTCCACATCTGAATACTGGGACAAAAAATATCTCCCCTGGTGGAATTTAATTACTACCATCCCTTCACGGCTTGAGGTTGCACTAGACTAGAATTAGTGACTCACTTCCAAAGAACAGAGTATGGAAAGGGGAAAATAGTCATTTGACAGTGGAGAAAGCTAGCAAACACTACCTTAACAAAATGATAAAGGTGAACATCATCTGTGATGTTACATGGCTGTCATGTTCTTCTTGATATGAAGGGATTACAAGGGCACTTCCCCTCTGTGGTATTCTTCCCCAAAATAACTTCAATCCATAACTTCAATCTCATCATAAGAAAAACGTTAGACAAATTCATATTAGAGGCATATCTACACGACAGTGTTTCAAGGAGGAGGAAGTAGTTGGTTGGGTCAAATGTTGTTGAGACGTTGCATAAGATTAGGACAAGGAGGTTTCTACTGACTTGATTGTTTCCAGAGGGGCAGCTGGAAACTGAAGCCAGATTGGAGAAGTTGGAAGTGTGGGTGGGACCAAGGATAGATAACGGGTTCAAGAAAATTTTCTGGAAAAGAAAGAAAAGATACTGGGATATGAGTGGAAGGAGGATGTGAAATCCAGGAAGATTGTTGTTGGTTTTTAATGGGCCATGCTAGCAAATATCTATACATTAATGAGGATGATCCCATAGAGTAGGACAGACCAATGATGCAGGAGAGATCTAATAAAACTTGCTGAAACAGCACATTCTTGAGAAAGTGAGGAGATAAGATCCAGAACTCAAGAAGAGAGGTTGACATTCTATAGAAGTGGGAACACTTCTCACCTCTTAATGGGAGGGAAGTGAAGATAGGCAAAGCTCCAAGTAGATTTCTAAATTTGTTGGTGGGGAGATTATGGCTTCTACATTCTCAGTTAGGTATGAAACAAGCCATGAGTTAAAATTAGAAGGTAAGGGGTGAGAAAGGCTGGTAAAAAGGGAGCGTACTCACACTAGGAGACTTGCCAGTCCATTACAGCAGAAAGGGAAGGTTCACGGGAGATGAGAGTGTTTGCAAGGAAATAGTAGTAATAGGAGGCCATGAAATCTAAGCCACATAAGGTGGGGAAGGAAGAAAAGAGATGAATAGTGACAAAGTAGCGGAGACTAAGTTTTGAAGGGCTCAGTGATGTTGGAAAACTGTGGCGTTGGTTACTCTAGAGCATATTATCTGGAAGAATAGGAAGCAGAATATTCAAAATCAAGAGTTTAAGACTATAAATAATTGGAATAATTAATTGTAAGTGGAATAATTGGATGGTGACTTGAGGCGGAAGGGAGAAAAAGTTGTGGGAAGTGAGGATCTCAAGGAACAAGAGCCCGGCACATTGTGTGGGTCATCCACACAGTTGCTGACATCATGAGAAGCAATAAGAGGAATAGGTAGGCTTGCAAAAGACACAATGAGCCATTAGCTAAGGCATGTGCAGAAGCATGAGGAGAGTGCCTAGGAGGTGGGTGTGTAGATGAATGAAATTCAAAGGGCTGGTGGGAGATACAGCAGGATGGCCCAACTTCAAACACACTAACAGTTTGAAGGAGAAAATAACAGGAATTAAAGTAGAAATGCAGAGCAAAGATGACACCTCCTCCATATCCTCAACCTGGAGTATGGAGTATGTGAGATTTAAGAAGAAAAAGGTCTCCACTCAAGAGAGATACAAGGGTGTGAGCCAAGTCTCCTTTAGGGCAAGGAGAGGAGAAAGGGGACTTCTATTCAGAATAAAAGGTTGAGGATTTTGGAAGTTGGCTGATCATAGGTCAGAGTTCAGAGGGCACATGAGGGTGAGGAGGGATAGAGGGTTGGGTCAGTTTGAATAATGTGAGAATGGGATGGCTGGGAGCTTGTGCTTGCATCAGAGATGGAGGAAAACCTCAATGTCATGAGGAAGGGCATGACAGGATTACACAAAGAGGCATATATCAGTACAAGCCCTATCTCTGAAAATCAAGCTCCAGGACCAGGACCCAGGAGGCTGCCTCCTCTGTCACTAGTGAGGCCATGTGAGTCTGAAGACAGGCTTCTCTCAAGGGGGACGTATTGTGTGTAAAGCAGCCATTCTTAAGCATGGCCATGCATCAGAACCACGTGGGATCTTTAAAAAATCCTGATGCCCACATCATATCTGGGCGGATAAAATCAGAGTCTCTAGGGCAGGGGCCAGACATCAGTATTTTTTAAAGTTCCCCAAATGATTCCCATAAAAACCAGGTTTGAGAATGTGGATTCCTCTCCCAAAGATTCTGGGGTGTGGCCTGGGCATTAGGGATTTTAAAAGCCTTTGTTGATGATGGCTATTACTGTCATTATTACACTTATTAATTTCCCTTGCATCATCACAATGAGAAGGAGGAAAAGGAACTGTCTTTATTTAAATAGAAGAAAACAAAGTTATTCTGGAACTAGAGGAAAGAATTCCTGGTATTTTGTCTCAGATTAATTGTAAGAAAAACTAATCACTTATGTGAAAGAGACAGAATTGGTAAAATATACTTTCATAGCTTGTTCAATCTTCTAACACCTATTTAAAGAGCAAAATAGAAGGCTTCACAATCCAAGGAGGATTCTTGACTATATCCATTCAGACATAAGCATTTGTCATGATGTTTACTGTCCATTCAACTGACCACTTGGAACAATATTTTTTAAATTTCCAGGCTATTATTAGGAGCAAGGAGATGATTTTTAGATAATAATAATTAAAGCTGACACGGATTGAGCACTTACTATGTGCCAGGCATTGTGCAAGTATCACATATGGTCTCCTATAATCCTTATAATAATTCTATGAGATGGGTACTGTTATTATCCCCCATTTACAAATGAGAGTCCAAAGGCTGGAGAGGCTACTTAACTAGCCTGAGATCAAACAGTTATAACTGAGAGGGTATGGATTCAAATAAAAATGTCCATGTGGTCCCCAAAACTGTATGCTCTTAACCACTATGCCATCCTGTCTACTTACAAGATTCCATAAGTCATAAAAGGGAAGAGAACTGTGGGCAAAGATAGAGGAATTAGCCTTAGAGAAAAAGTAGAGGATTGCTCCCTTGCTTGATAGAATAAAAGAGGGAAAGTTAGCCAGGAAAAAAAAAATGTAAAGGAACTTGAAAGTGAAAAGGAGAAAAATGCAAAAATTCTAAAATTTACAAGGACATCTTTACATTTCCTAAAGTGCTTAGCACAATAAATTATGTACAGTAGAAACTCAAAACATACTGTTGACTGAATATTCTTTCAATTGTTGTTGTATCATTAAACAAGAAATCTTAATGAAAATAGTCACTTTGCCAAAGAGCTTAGGTTCTGGCAGCTTTTTGTTCATTTTTAAAATTGTTATATTTATTACAATTATATTGTTTGTATAAATATCAAAAAGAAAGAAAGAGAGAAAAATAGGAGGGAGGGAGGGAGGAAACATTCTTTCTTCCAGTAAAAAGTCAGTTAATAAATGGAGAAGGAATGACAGAATAAGAAAATCACCATTTGGCAAAATATAATAACTGCTGCTGATTCAGGAAAGAATCATCATTAGTGCTAAAACTAGTGGGTAAAGTTTAAGGAAGGAAAGAATTTTGACATAGTCTCAAATTATTTACCTACTAGATATTTATTAGTTTCAGTGGGTTGGAGAATAAATTTACAGTGGAGAAACATGGCAATACCACCTTAAGCAAAATATTAAACTTATAATCAGAAGGGGAATGACTATCTATCTCCTGGTATGATGCAGTGAGAAGAACTCAGCATCATCTCTGTGATATTTCTGCCAAAATTATATGACCTAAATGTAACCACAAGAAAACATTGAAAAAAATCAAATTGAGTTTAAAAAATAAACTTTCAATGCCATGAAATACAAAGGAAGACTCATGAGCCATTCCAGATGTAAAGGGTCTAAAGATATACAACAACTGAATGTAAGATATGGTATTGGATTTTCATTTTCTATAAAGAACATAAATGGGATAAGGTGTAAAATCTCAATAAAGTCTCTGATTAGAAAATACTATTATATAGTGCTAATTTTCTGAGGTTGATTTTATTAGAGTTATGTAACCGGGTTCCTTGTCTTTAGGAAATACACTTTGAAGCATTTAGGAGTAAAGAAGCATCATCTCTACAATTTACTCTTAAATGGGTTCAGAAAAAAAAAGATAAATGAGTAAAGCCAATGTAGTAAAATGATAGCAGTTGGTTAATCTGGGTGAAGCATATCAATGAACTCTTTGTACTATTTTTGCACCTTTTCTGTAAGTCTAAAAATGAGCTTAAATTTTTTTAAAACTTTTGAATAAGACTTTAAGGTAATTCACAAGGAATTTAACTATCTACCAAAACAAACCTGCACACTCATTAAAGGAAGACAACAAAACCTAGACACTCAACAGTGTGATACTCACAATATCTAACATCCAATAGAAAATTACCAGATTTGCAAAGATGCAGGAAAATGTGACCCAAACCAGAAGAAAGTTCAGTCAGTAGAAATAGCTATAAATTACAGAGATGATATAATTAGTAGATAGGGATTTCAAAACAGCTATGGTAAAAACAAAAGCAGCTCATGTACGTAAAGAATCCATGAACATAAAGAGGAGAGAGATGGAAGATACAAAAGTAACCAAATGAAACTTCTAAAGCTGAAAAATACAATACCTGAAATAAGAAATTTACTGAATGGGGGTTAACCACAGAGTAAACACTACACAAGGAAATATTAGTGAAACTTTAAGAGACAGCAATAGAAACTATCCAAAGTTTCCATTTCAAAGAATCACAAAACAAAAAAAGACTGAAAATTAATAGAGAAATCAATGCCTGTAAGATACTATCAAACTGTCCAACATGAAAGTAATAGAAATCCCAGAAAGAGAGTGCACAAAAAATTTTGAAAAAATAATGCTCAATTTTTTTTCCAAATTTTATGGAAACTATAAGCCTATATACCCCCATATCTCAATGACTCCCAAGCAGGATAAACATTAAAAAAAAAAAAAAAAATCACACGAAAGTATCATAATAAAATCCCCAAAATCAGTTCTAAAGACAAATTTTGTAAAGTAAAAGACAAATTATATTCAGGTGAACAAAGATAAGAATATTTGCAGACTCATAATCAGAAATATTATATACCAGAAAACAATACAACAACAAAGGGAGAGATTAGTAAAAGGGTATAAACTTTCAGTTATAAGGGGAATAAGGTCTGAGGATTTAAGTATAACATGATGACTATAGTTAATAACAGTGTATTATGTAATTGAAATTTGCTGACAATAGAACTTAAATGTTCTCACTCCTCCACAAAGTAAAGGTAAATATGTGAGGTGATGGATATGCTAATTAACTCAATGGGGGGGATCCTTTCACAATGTATACATATATCGAATCATCATGTCATACACTTTAAATATCTTACAATTTGGCAATTATACCTCAATAAAGCTAAAAAGAAAACTCACTACAAAGACAGATGGGAAAAGAGGAACAGATAAGACAAATAGAAAACAAAGAGAAAGACAGCAGACCTAAACTAAACAATATTTATAACTGATTTAAATGTAACTGGTCTAATCCCTCCAATTAAAAGGGCAAGATTGCCCTCCATACTGAACTTCAAAGGAAAAAAGCAACATCCAACTATATTCTATCTACAACGGGTATATTTTAATATAAGGATACCAATAGCTTAAAAGTAAAAGGATGTGAAAAACTATACTATAAAAACACTAATAACAATAAAGCTGGAGTGACTATATTAATATTAGACAAAGTAGGCTTTGAGATAATCAATATTACCAGGAATAAAAAGAGAAGTCTTTTATAATAATAAGAGGGTCAATTTATCAAGAAGATATAATCCTAAATGTCTATGCACTAATTTCAAAGCTTCAAAGTACAGGCAGCAAAAACTGACAACAGTGAAAGGATAAAGAGAAAAAGCCACAACCATATTTGGAGTTTTGACAATCCACTCTCAGTAATCCATAGAATAAGTAGAAAAAAAATCAGTAACAATTTAGAAGAGCTGAACAACACTTAGCAAATTAACTTCACCTAATCCACAGTTACACAACACTCCACCCCACAAAAGCAAAATATATATTATTTTCAAGTGCATATAGAACAATTATCAAGACAGTCTATACTCCAGCCCATGAAACAAATCTCAGTCATTTTGGAATGATTCAAAGTATACAGAACATGTTTTCTGATAACAAAATTAAATTAAAAATTAGTAACAGAAAGATACTTGAAAAAGCACCTAGATGTTTGTGAAATTTAAAAACATGATTCTAAACAGCCCATGAGTCAGAGAAACAGTCATAGAGTAAAGTAGAAACAAATTAGAATGAATAATAATGAAAACAGAACATATTAAAATGTGGGGGAGCATTTTAAGCCAAGCTTAAAGAGAAATATATAGCTCTAAGGCTGTATTTTAAAAAAGGAAAGGGCTAAAATCAACTACGTTAAGAAGATATAAAAGAAAGAAAAAATAAGAGAAAATCAAACCCAAAGTAGAAGAAAGAAAATACTAAGTATTAGACCAGAAATCAATGAAATAAAAAACTGACAATAGACAAAACTTAATAAAACAAAAAGCTAGTTCTTTGAAAATATCAATAAAAGTTTATTGATAAACTCCAAGCTAGACTCTCATAAAGAAAAAACAGGAGAGAAGATTTAAATTACCAATATCTAGAATGAAATAAGGAATATTTGTTCAGATCCTAGCAATGTTAAGGGTAGTCAAAAGAACATTTTGAACAACTTTAAGTCAATAATTTAACAACTTATATGACATACACAAATTGCTTGAAAGACACAAATTATCAAAATCAAAACAAGATGAAACAGGAGATTGGTTCAAGACGGCAGAGTAGAAGGACGTGCTCTCATTCCCTCTTGTGAGAGCACCGGAATCACAACTAACTGCTGAACAATCATCGACAGGAAGACACTGGAACCCATCAAAAAAAATCCCACATCCAAAGACAAAGGAGAAGCCACAATGAGATGGTAGGAGGGGCACAATCACAGTAAAATCAACTCCCATAACTGCTGGGTGGGTGACTCACAAACTGGAGAACACTTATAGCACAAAAGTCCACCCACTGGAGTGAAGGTTCTGAGCCCCAAGACAGGCTTCCCAACCTGGGGGTCTGGCAACGGGAGGAGGAATTCCTAGAGAATCAGACTTTGAAGGCTAGCGGGATTTGATTGCAGGACTTCAACAGGACTGGGGGAAACAGAGACTCCACTCTTGGAGGGCACACACAAAGTAATGTGTGCATCAGGACCCAGGGGAAGGAGCAGTGACCCCATAGGAGACTGAACCAGACCTACCTGCTAGTGTTGGAGGGTCTCCTGCGGGGGGGGGGGTGGGGTGGCTGTGTCTCACTGTGAGGACAAGGACACTGGCAGCAGAAGTTCTAGGAAGTACTCCTTGTTTTGAACCATCCCAGAGTCTGCCATTAGCCCCACCAAAGAGCCCAGGTAGGCTCCAGTGTTGGGTCGCCTCAGGCCAAAAAACCAACAGAGGGAACCCAGCCCGACCCATCAGCAGACGAGTGGATTAAAGTTTTATTGAGCTCTGCCCACCAGAGCAACACCCAGCACTACCCACCACGAGTCCCTCCCATCAGGAAACTTACACAAGCCTCTTAGATAGCCTCATCCACCAGAGGGCAGACAGCAGAAGCAAGAAGAACTACAATCCTGCAGCCTGTGGGACAAAAACCACATTCACAGAAAGAGAGACAAGATGAAAAGGCAGAGGGTTATGTACCAGATGAAGGAACAAGATAAAATCCCAGAAAAACAACTAAATGAAGTGGACACAGGCAACCTTCCAGAAAAAGAATTCAGAATAATGATAGTGAAGATGATCCAGGACCTCGGAAAACGAATGGAGGCAAAGATCAAGAAGATGCAAGGAATGTTTAACAAAGACCTAGAAGAATTAAAGAACAAACAAACAGAGATGAACAATACAATAACTGAAATGAAAACTACACTAGAAGGAATCAATAACAGAATAACTGAGGCAGAAGAACAGATAAGTGATCTGGAAGACAGAATGGTGGAATTCACTGCTGCAGAACAGAATAAAGACAAAAGAATGAAAAGAAATGAAGACAGCCTAAGAGACCTCTGGGAAAACATTAAACGCACAACATTCACATTATAGGGGTCCCAGAAGGAGAAGAGAGAGAGAAAGGACCAGAGAAAATATTTGAAGAGATTATACTCCAAAACATCACTAACATGGGAAAGGAAATAGTCACCCAAGTCCAGGAAGCAGAGAGTCCCAGGCAGGCTAAACCCAAGGAGAAACACACCGAGACGAATAGTAATCAAACTGCCAAAAATTAAAGACAAAGAAAAATTACTGAAAGCAGCAAGGGAAAAATGACAAATAACATACAAGGGAACTCCCATAAGGTTAACAGCTGATTTCTCAGCAGAAACTCTACAAGCCAGAAGGGAGTGGCATGACACATTTAAAGTGATGAAAGGGAAGAACCTACAACCAAGATGACTCTACCCGGCAAGGATCTCATTTAGATTTGATGGAGAAATCAAAAGCTTTACAGACAAGCAAAAGCTGAGAGAATTCAGCACCACCAAACCAGCTCTACAACAAATGCTAAAGGAACTTCTCTAAGTGGGAAACACAAGAGAAGAAAAGGACCTACAAAAACAAAACCATAACAATTAAGAAAATGGGAATAGGAACATACATATCGATAATTACCTTAAACATGAATGGATAAAATGCTCCAACCAAAAGACACAGGCTCGCTAAATAGATACAAAAACAAGACCCATACATATGCTGTCTACAAGAGACCCACTTCAGACCTAGGGACACATACAGACTGAAAGTTAGGGGATGGAAAAAGATATACCATGCAAATGGAAATCAAAAGAAAGCTGCAGTAGCAATACTCATATCAGATAAAATAGACTTTCAAATAAAGAATGTTACAAGAGACAAGGAAGGACACTAAATAATGATCAAGGGATCAATCCAAGAAGAAGATATAACAATTATAAATATATATGCACCCAACATAGGAGCACCTCAATACATAAGGCAACTGCTAACAGCTATAAAAGAGGAAATCAACAGTAACACAATAATAGTGGGGGACTTTAACACCTCACTTACACCAATGGACAGATCATCCAAAATGAAAATAAATAAGGAAACAGAAGCTTTAAAGACTTTTTTTTTTTTAAAGGAATTCCTTTATTTTTATTATTTATTTATTTATTTATTTATTTATTTTTGGCTGTGTTGGGTCTTCGTTTCTGTGCAAGGGCTTTCTCTAGTTGCGGCAAGCGGGGGCCACTCTTCATCACGGTGCGCGGGCCTCTCACTATTGCGGCCTCTCTTGTTGCGGAGCACAAGCTCCAGATGCGCAGGCTCAGTAGTTGTGGCTCACGGGCGCAGTTGCTCCTTGGCATGTGGGATCTTCCCAGACCAGGGCTCGAACCCGTGTCCCCTGCATTAGCAGGCAGATTCTCAACCACTGCGCCACCAGGGAAGCCCGGAAACAGAAGCTTTAAATGACACAATAGACCAGATAGATTTAATTGATATATATAGGACATTCCATCCAAAAACAGCAGATTACACGTTCTTCTCAAGTGCGCATGGAACATTCTCCAGGATAGGTCACATCTGGGGTCACAAATCAAGCCTCAGTAAATTTAAGAAAATTGAAATCATATCAAGCATCTTTTCTGACCACAATGCTATGAGATTAGAAATGAATTACAGGGAAAAAAACGTAAAAAAGACAAACACATGGAGGCTAAACAATACGTTACTAAATAACCAAGAGATCCCTGAAGAAATCAAAGAGGAAATCAAAAAATACCTAGAGACAAATGACAATGAAAACACTACGATCAAAAACCTATGGGATGCAGCAAAAGCAGTTCTAAGAGGGAAGTTTAGAGCTATACAAGTCTACCTAAAGAAACAAGAAAAATCTCAAATAAACAATCTAACCTTACACTTAAAGCAATTAGAGAAAGAAGAAGAGAAAAACCCCAAAGTTAGCAGAACAAAAGAAATCATAAAGATCAGAGCAGAAATAAATGAAATAGAAACAAAGAAAACAATAGCAAAGATCAATAAAACTAAAAGCTGGTTCTCTGAGAAGATAAACAAAATTGATAAACCATTAGCCAGACTCAAAGAAAAAGAGGGAGGGGACTCAAATTAATAAAATTAGAAATGAAAAAGGAGAAGTTACAACAGACACTGCAGAAATAGAAAGCATCCTAAGAGACTACTACAAGCAACTCTATGCCAATAAAATGGACAACCAGGAAGAAATGGACAAATTCTTAGCAGGGTATAACCTTCCAAGACTGAACCAGGAAGAAATAGAAAATATAAACAGACCAATCACAATCACTGAAATTGAAACTGTGATTAAAAATCTTCCAACAAACAAATGTCCAGGAACAGATAGGTTCACAGGTGAATTCTATCAAATATTTAGAGAAGAGCTAACACCCATCCTTCAAAACTCTTCCAAAAAATTGCAGAGGAAGGACACTGCCAAACTCATTCTACAAGGCCACCATCACCCTGACACCAAAACCAGACAAAGATACTACAAAAAAAGAAAATTACAGACCAATATCACTGAAGAATATAGATGTAAAAATCCTCAACAAAATACTAGCAAACAGAATCCAACAACACATTAAAAGGATCATACACCACGATCAAGTGAGATTTATCCCAGGGATGCAAGGATTCTTCAATATACGCAAATCAATCAATGTGATACACCATATTAACAAACTGAAGAATAAAAACCATATGATCATCTCAGTAGATGCAGAAAAAGCTTTGGACAAAATTCAACACCTATTTATGACAGAAACTCTCCAGAAAGTGGGCATAGAGGGAACCTACCTCAACATAATAAAGGCCATATACGACAAACCCACAGCAAACATCATTCTCAATGGTGAAAAACTGAAAGCATTTCCTCTAAGATCAGGAACAAGACAAGGATGTCCACTCTCACCACTATTATTCAACATAGTTTTGGAAGTCCTAGCCACGGCAATCAGAGAAGAAAAAGAAATAAAGGAATACAAATTGGAAAAGAAGAAGTAAAACTGTCACTGTTTGCAGATGACATGATACTATACACAGAGAATCCTAAAGATGCCACCAGAAAACTACTAGAGCTAATCAATGAATTTGGTAAAGTAGCAGGATACAAAATTAATGCACAGAAATCTCTTGCATTCCTGTACACTAATGATGAAAAATCTGAAGAGAAATTAAGGAAACACTCCCATTTACCACTGTAACGAAAAGAATAAAATACCTAGGAATAAACCTACCTAGGGAGACAAAAGACCTGTATGCAGAAAACTATAAGACACTGATGAAAGAAATTAAAGATGATACCAACAGATGGAGAGATATACCATGTTCTTGGATTGGAAGAATCAATACTGTGAAACTGACTATACTACCCAAAGCAATCTACAGATTCAATGCAATCCCTATCAAATTACCAATGGCATTTTTTTACAGAACTAGAACAAAAAATCTTAAAATTTGTATGGAGACACAAAAGACCCCAAATAGCCAAAGCAGTCTTGAGGGAAAAAACGGACCTGGAGGAATTAGACTCCCTGACTTCAGACTATACTACAAAGCTATAGTAACCAAGACAGTATGGTACTGGCACAAAACAGAAATATAGATCAAAGGAACAGAATAGAAAGCCCAGAGATAAACCCACGCACCTATGGTCAACTAATCTATGACAAAGGAGGCAAGGATATACAATGGAGAAAAGACAATCTCTTCAATAAGTAGTGCTGGGAAAGCTGAACAGCTACATGTAAAAGAATGAAATTAGAACACTCCCTAACACCATACACAAAAATAAACTCAAAATGGATTAGAGACCTAAATGTAAGACTGGACACTATAAAACTCTTAGAGGAAAACATAGGAATAACACTCTTTGACATAAATCACAGCAAGATCTTTTTTGATCCACTTCCTAGAGTAATGGAAATA
Source organism: Balaenoptera physalus (assembly GCF_965194825.1). Lineage (NCBI taxonomy): Eukaryota > Metazoa > Chordata > Mammalia > Artiodactyla > Balaenopteridae > Balaenoptera > Balaenoptera physalus. Next base: position 47,383,392 of record NC_138893.1, read on the forward strand.
AAAACAAAAATAAACAAATGGGACCTAATGAAACTTAAAAGCTTTTGCACAGCAAAGGAAACTATAAACAAGACGAAAAGACAACCCTCAGAATGGGAGAAAATATTTGGAAACAAATCAACGGACAAAGGATTAACCTCCACAATATATAAACAGCTCATGCAGCTCAATATTAAAGAAACAAACAACCCAATCCAAAAATGGGCAGAAGACCTAAATAGACATTTCGCTGAAGAAGATATACAGATTGCCAGCAAACACATGAAAGAATGGTCAACATCACTAATCATTAGAGAAATGCAAATCAAAACTACAATGAGGTATCACCTCCCACCAGTTAGAATGGGCATCATCAGAAAATGTACAAACAACAAATGCTGGAGAGGGTGTGGAGAAAAGGGAACCCTCTTGCACTGTTGGTGGGAATGTAAATTGATACAGCCACTCTGGAGAACAATATGGAGGTTCCTTAAAAAACTAAAAATAGAATTACCATATGACCCAGCAATCCCACTACTGGGCATATACCCAGAGAAAACCGTAATTCAAAAAGACACATGCACCCGAATGTTCATTGCAGCACTATTTACAATAGCCAGGTCATGGAAGCAACCTAAATGCCCATCAACAGACGAATGGATAAAGAAGATGTGGTACATATATACAATGGAATATTACTCAGCCATAAAAAGGAACGAAATTGAGTCATTTGTTGAGACGTGGATGGATCTAGAGACTGTCATACAGAGTGAAGTAAGTCAGAAAGAGAAAAACAAATATCATATATTAATGCATGTATGTGGAACCTAGAAAAATGATACAGATGAGCCAGTTTGCAGGGCAGAAGTTGAGACACAGATGTAGAGAATGGACATATGGACACCAAGGGGGGAAAACTGCGGTGAGGTGGGGATGGTGGTGTGCTGAATTGGGCGATTGGGATTGGCATGTATACACTGATATGTATAAAATTGATGCCTAATAAGTACCTGCAGTATAAAAAAACAAACAAAACAACTAATACTAAACTTTCATTGGGTTATTTGTATGGAAATATGTTAATATAAATGTTTCAGACATTACATGAAATTCCTAAAAATCTTATATTTGTATTTGTATGGAAATATGTATGGAAATATGTTAATATAAACGTTTCAGACATTACATGAAATTTCTAAAAATCTTATATTTGTATTTGTATGGAAATATGTATGGAAATATGTTAATATAAATGTTTCAGACATTACATGAAATTTCTAAAAATTTTATATGTTCTGGTATAATGTTATAAGTCATAATCCTAGTTATTACTTTAAAATGTATATCTCAGAAATAACTAATTTTCTTGTCAACTGCATTATTATGAACTTTCATCAAATCTTTTACCGTGGTCATTTTTAAGTCTTTTGTCATTTACAGACAGTTCTGGGTGTACTCTGATGATTTTGCAAATATGTTCCTATAAAAGGGTTTCATCTTCAAGAAATTCATGGAAAAGACTCTGACAAGTACAGGTTTCTGGTAACTGACTGTACTGCTGAACTGAATGAATAAGCATTTTCAGAACTCTGATGAAAAACTGATGAACTCATAAAAGTGCTAACAAAAGATCAAGATGAAAAAAAACAATTAATTACATGGGACTGAGTGAACTGATGAGGATGAGTATAATTTTTGTGACTTTCTGTCTGAATTAAAAAAAAAAAAAAAAAATCCCACAAGGACTCAGAGGCAAAGAATATACAAATCAATTTTCACTGCAAAGTAAAGGAGCTGTTACAGTGGAGGATTACTGGACTGAATGTCAATATTATGACATAGTATGAGTGTGTTTCATGTTTGGTAATTGCAATCATTGTTGCTTTTGTTGTGGTCATCCATGTACAATGCTTGGTGTCAGTCTATTTATCTCTTGTAAAAATAAAATACAGTGTGTGTGTGTGAAAAAAAAAAAAAAAAAAAAAAAAAAATTTTAAATAGAGAAGCCCAGATAAGCTTCAATGAGAAGATGACATCTGAGCAGAGATTTGAGTTAGCCAAGTTGGTATCTAGTGGAAGAGTGCACAGGAGAGGAAAGGGCCAGTGCAAAGACTCTGGGGCAGGAGCTTGTCTGGTGTGTTAGAAGAACAATAAGGAGGCCACTGTGGTTGTGGCACAGAAAGGAGAAGAGAGTAATGGAAGTCAGATACACAATGGATGAGAGCAGTAAGCAGATAGGACACAGTGGTCAGACCCCTAATGGCCCTGTAGGACGCTCTGCGGGCTTTGTTAGCTCTTCACGATAGGAGCCAGTGAAGGGTTTTAAGGAGAGGAGTGGCATGACTGATCACATCCCCCATGATCACGGTGACTGCTGTACGAAAAACAGACTGTGGGGGCCACGGTAGACACAGGCAGATCAGTTAGAACGCTCTTCAGTCACCGATGTCAGAGATGATGGTGGCTCAGGACGGAGAGATAGTAGGGGAGGTGGTGAGAAGTGGTCACATTCTAAAAATATTTTGAAGGTAGAGCAACAGGAGTAAAACGAAGAAAATCAAAATCCCATGTCCCAGAGATAACTATTAATTTATTTATTCTAAGCAAACATGGTCCCCTCTAAAAACTAGAAAGCTTGCCAAGGATGCTCTTCTCAGAGGTACTTACTTTTTACTCCTCAGCCTACTCCGGCCTGGCCTCCCCCCTCTGCCACTCTCCCAAAACTGCTCTGATTAAAGTCACCAATTACCTCGAAGTTGCTCAATCTACGAGACACTGACCTGTCCTCAATCTTGTTTTGCTAGCAGCACATGGCATGGTTGAGCCTCCCCTCTTCCTTGATCTCTCTCCTCCCTGGGTTCGTCGACCGCACACTCTCCCAGTTTTCCTCTCTACCCCTGCTTTTCAGTCTCTTTTGCTGGTTTCACCTCCTCCCCTCACATGTTGAGGTTGCTGCTTAGTCGTGGGCCCTCTTCCCTTCTAATTTCACACATCCTCCCTCACAAATTTATTCACTACCATGGTTTAAAATATTGGCCATGATCATCTCTAAAGGCATCCCAACCTCACACCAACTGCTCAAAACACATCCCCACTCGGATGTCTTAAGGGCAACTTCTACTCAACATGTAGAAAACAAAGCCTTGATCTTCCCTCCTAAGCCTTGTCCTCTGTCTCCAATTATTTATTTAACATACGCTTACTGAGCCCCTAAGATATGCCAAGCACTGGTAGGCACTAGAGATAAAATGATGAGGCAGGAGGGAAAGGTTCAATAGAATGGAGGGTTATAGAAAGGGAACTTACAAATATGTGTGAAATTAAAACTGTGTATGGTGCTACGAAGGAGCAGTTACGTAAGGCTGTGGGAGTCTATGTCAGCAGGGAAGAGACTGATGGGGGTTGAGGAGGGTCTCCCTTAAGAAATAATCTCTGGGGACTTCCCTGGTGGCGCAGTGCTTCAGAATCCGCCTGCCAGCACTGTTTACAACAGCCAGGACATGGAAGCAACCTAAGTGTCCATCGACAGACGAATAGATAAAGAAGATGTGGCACATATATACAATGGAATATTACTCAGCCATAAAAAGAAACGAAACTGAATTATTTGTAGTGAGGTGGATAGACCTAGAGTCTGTCATACAGAGTGAAGTAAGTCAGAAAGAGAAAAACAAATACCATATGCTAACACATATATATGGAATTTAAAAAAATAAAATGGTTCTGATGAACCTAGGGGCAGGGCAGGAATAAAGACGCAGACGTAGAGAATGGACTTGAGGACATGGGGAGGGGGAAGGGTAAGCTGGGATGAAGTAAGAGAGTAGCATTGACATATATACAATACCAAATGTAAAATAGCTAGCTAGTGGGAAGCAGCTGCATACCACAGGGAGATCAGCTCAGTGCCTTGCGACCACCTAGAGGGGTGGGATCAGGAGGGTGGGAGGGAGACGCAAGAGGGAGGGGATATGGGGATATACGTATGCATATAGCTGATTCACTTTGTTATACAGCAGAAACTAACACACCATTGTAAAGCAATTATACTCCAATAAAGATGTTAAAAAAAAAAAAAAAAAGACACATGCACCCCAATGTTCACTGCAGCACTATTTACAATAGCCAGGTCATGGAAGCAACCTAAATGCCCATCGACAGACGAATGGGTAAAGAAGATGTGGTACATATATACAATGGAATATTACTCAGCCATAAAAAGCAATGAAATTGGGTCATTTGTAGAGACGTGGATGAATCTAGAGACTGTCATACAGAGCGAAGTAAGTCAGAAAGAGAAAAACTAATATTGTATATTAACACATATATGTGGAACCTAGAAAAATGGTACAGGTGAACCAGTTTGCAGGGCAGAAATTGAGACACAGATGTAGAGAACAAACGTAGGGACACCAAGGGGGGAAAGTGGAAGGAGGGTTGGTGGTGGTGTGATGAATTGGGAGACTGGGATTGACATATATACACTAATATGTATAAAATGGATAACTAATAAGAACCTGCCGTATAAAATAAATAAATAAAATAAATTTCAAAAAAAAAACCCAAAAAACAAGATGAAACATAAAATCCAAATAACCCTATATCTATTTAAAACCTTCCCACAAGAAAAATTGTAATTTCAGGTAACTTTAATGGAAAATTATGTCATGTATTTAAGGAAGAAATAATACCAATCCTACACAACGTATTTCAGGAAATAGTGGAGAAGGATCATTTCCCAATTCAGTTTGTGAGGCCAGCAAAACCTTGAAACCAAAACCAGACAAAGATATTATAAGAAAAGAAAACTACGACCAATAACCCTGATGAACATAGCTGTAAAAGTCATTAACAAAATGTTAGCAAATTTAATTCAACAACATATAATAATGATAATATGTATAAAAATGACCAAGTGGGGTCTATGCAAAGAATACAAATTTGGTTGAACATTTGAAAGTCAAGGTAATTCACCACGTTAACAAAACAAATGAGAAAAAAAATATGATTAACTCAATACACGCAGAAAAGGCATTGATGAAACAGTATCTATGCATGATTAAAAACTTAGCAAACAGGCAATAGAGGGGAGCTTCCTCAACCTAATAAAAGGCATCTATGAAAATCCTACCGCTAACATCATACCTCATGATGAAAGACTCAAAGCTTCCTCCTAACGTCAAGAACAAAGCACCACTTTAATCTAACAATTATTTGAAGTCCTAACCAGTGCAAGTATGGTGATTACGAACAAAGAAACAAACAAATAATAAAAAGCATACTGATTGGAAACAAAGAAAAACTGTCTTTATTTGTAGAAAACATGTTTACGTTTACAGAAAATCCTAAGTAATTCCAAAAAGCTGTAAAATAAATGAATTTAGCAATGTCCTCAGATACAAAAGGAATATACAAAAATCAGTTGTATTTCCATATACTAATACCAAACAGAAAATAAGAGGTAAAATACCACTTACAATAACATCAGAAATTGCAAAATACTTAGGCAAAAATTTAACAGAATATGTGCAATATCTGTACACTGAAAACTACAAAATGTTGCTGAGAAAAAATTTTAAAATCTAAATAAATGGGGATATGTGCCATTTTCATGGATTAAAAACCTCAATTTTGTCAAAATGACAGTTCTTCCCAAATTGATCTCTAGATTCAATGCAATCCCAACCAAATTTCCAGCAGGCTTTTTTGTAGAAATTGACAAGCTGATTCTAAGCTGTATATAGATATGGATAAAACCCAGAACAATTAAAAGATTTCTATAGAAGAAGAAAAAAGTTGAAGACCTTGTACCATTAAATTTCAAGACAAAATTGTCAGCAAAATAGATAGGTATAGAGTTACAGAACAAAGTCCATAAATAGAACTGTTCAAATAAAGTCAACTGATTTTCTATAAATATGTCAAGGTAATTCAGTGGAAAATGACAGTCTTTTCAGCAAATGGAGCTGAACAACTGGATATCCATATGGAACAAAAATGAACCTCTACTCTAACCTCACACCACACATAAAATTAACTCTAAATGGACCATAAATATAACATAAAAACTAAAACGATAATAAAACTTCTAGATGAAAACAGATATAAAATCATTACTATTTCAGAGTAGGCAAAAATTACTTAGGACAAGAAAAGTACAAACTACATAAGAAAAATAAGGATAAATTGGACCTCAGTAAAATTTAAAAGGTCTGCTCTTCAAAATACACTATTAAGAAAATGAAAAGGTAAGCCAGAAACCAAGTGAAAATATTTGCAATACATATATCTGACAAAGGTTTTGTATCCAGAAGGCACAAAGAACGTTTACAACCTAATAAAAAGATTTTTTAAATGGTCAAAAGATCTGAAGACACTTCACATATGAATGACAGAAAGCACATGAAAAAATGTTTAACATTATTAGTCATTGGGAAATACAAATTTAAACCACAATGAGATATCATTATATATCCAATAGAATGGCTTAAAAAAATACTGACAATACTGAACACTGACAAAGATTAGAGTAATTGGAATTCACACACATTGTTGGTAGGAATGTAAAATGGTCCAACAGTTTGGCAGTTTCTCATCAAATTAAATGTATACTCGAATTGATCCAACATTTCCATTCCTGGAAATGATACTATTTGTCTACATAAAGACTTGTACATGAACATTCATAGCAAATTTATTCATAATAGCTAAACACTGGAAACAACCTGAATTCCCATCAATAGGTAAACCAATAGACAAATTGTGCTGTCAATATAATGGCATATTACTCAGCAATAAAAATGTATTAATTACTGATATAAACAACAACATTGGTGAATCTCAAAAAAACATTAAACTACATGAAAAAAAGCCAGGTGCAAAAGAGTGCCTACTGTATGATTCCATTTATATGAAATCTAAGAAAGACACAACTAATATAAGATGAAAAACAGATCCATCATTGCTTAGGCTGGATGGGGGCTGTGAATATTGCCTGCCAAGGGGCATAAAGGCATTCTTGGTGGGGGTGGAGGGCAGGGGTTGTAGTTGTGGTAGTGATTGTGGTAGTGGTTACTTGGGCATATGCATTTGTCAAAACTTAGCAAACTGTACACTTAAAGTACGTGCTTTCATTATATGTGAATTATATCTCAATTACATCTTTGATTTTTAAAAAACAAAATATATCTATATATACTTATTTTAAATGTCCAGAAAGATACACTCAAAATTATAAAACAGTAGTATTTCAAAGGTGATATTCAAAATATTTAACAATTGGGAATTACAAGCACCAACCAGTCAGAACAGATGGTGGGCATGAACAATTGGTACAGCGAAGGAGACGTGTATTAGCCCAGGAAAACAATAGTTATCAATAGATGGTGGGATTACTGATGTCCTTTTTCTTCTTTTTGCTTATTCGTATTTTCTAATTTTCTATCTGTATTTCAATCAGGTACTTTAAAATAAGGGAAAAAATCTATTTTTAATTATAAAAAAGAAAAATGGTACCCTGTTGACATCACATTTCATACTGTTATAAAATTCTAATGGATCTCAAAACCCTAATGGAACTTTTAAATAACAGATATGAGAAATGGTATACTAAAACAGCATTGAATTAGAAGTTAAAAATGGATAATACCATAAAAATACTTCCTATCTACTACAAAGAAAATAGTGAGATGTATTTTTTAACTATTTTACCATTTTAATATTTTAAAATGCCCTCCCTTTGCTCCTATTACAACTAGGTCTCCATACAATTGATTATGTTTAAGACAGAGAATATCTTTCCTCAAATTGTCCAGGCTCTGAAATGCCATTCTGCTCTAAAGTCAAGATATAGTATTTTCTGATGGGTATCTTGGCCTAGGTCAAACTTCAGAATCTGGCTGAGCAAGCCAGGAAATCAAACAATAATTATCAACCTTGGATAACTTTTTATAGCAAAATTACAGCCCATGACAAGGAGAGTTGCTGCCATCTCCTCCTAGCATGACAACCTCCATCTCTACGGCTTATCACAGCAACAAACCTTTGCTCTGAGCAACTTCTTCAGAGGTAAGCACAATAAAAACCTGGCCTAAGAGCAGTCACTGAGAAGCTATTATCAGCAAATAAAGACCCGGGAGTCCTCTTTATCATGTGTCTCTCTATCAACAGAGAAACCATACCAGCTCCCCATCAGCCCAGTTGAGAGTCAATGGCTGGTTTAGCAACAGGACTCTTTTTTTTTTTTTTAACATCTTTATTGGAGTATAATTGCTTTACAATGGTGTGTTAGTTTCTGCTTTATAACAAAATGAATCAGTTATACATATACATATGTTCCCATATCTCTTCCCTCTTGCATCTCCCTCCCTCCCACCCTCCCTATCCCACCCCCCCAGGTGGCCACAAAGCACTGATCTCCCTGTGCCATGTGGTTGCTTCCCACTAGCTATCTACCTCACGTTTGGTAGTGTATATATGTCCATGCCACTCTCCCACTTTGTCACAGCTTACCCTTCCCCCTCCCCATATCCTCAAGTCCATTCTCTAGTAGGTTTGTGTCTTTATTCCCATCCTACCACTAGGCTCTTCATGACCTTTTTTTTCTTTCTTCCTTAGATTTCATATATATGTGTTAGCATACTGTATTTGTTTTTCTCTTTCTACTTACTTCACTCTGTATGACAGACTCTAACTCCATCTACCTCACTACAAATAACTCCATTTCGTTTCTTTTTATGCCTGAGTAATATTCCATTGTATCTATGTGCCATATCTTCTTTATCCATTCATCCGATGATGGAGACTTAGGTTGCTTCCATGTCCTGGCTATTGTAAACAGAGCTGCAATGAACATTTTGGGAACAAGACAAGGTTGCCCACTCTCACCACTATTATTCAACATAGTTTTGGAAGTTTTAGCCACAGCAATCAGAGAAGAAAAAGAAATAAAAGGAATCCAAATCCGAAAAGAAGAAGTAAAGCTGTCACTGTTTGCAGATGACATGATACTATACATAGAGAATCCTAAAGATGCTACCAGAAAACTACTAGAGCTAATCAACGAATTTGGTAAAGTTGCAGGATACAAAATTAATGCACAGAAATCTCTTGCATTCCTATACACTAATGATGAAAAATCTGAAAGTGAAATTAAGAAAACACTCCCATTTACCACTGCAACAAAAAGAATAAAATATCTAGGAATAAACCTACCTAAGGAGACAAAAGACCTGTATGCAGAAAATTATAAGACACTGATGAAAGAGATTAAAGATGATACAAATAGACGGAGAGACATACCATCTTCTTGGACTGGAAGAATCAACATTGTGAAAATGACTCTATTACCCAAAGCAATCTACAGATTCAATGCAATCCCTATCAAACTACCACTGGCATTTTTCACAGAACTAGAACAAAAAATTTCACAATTTGTATGGAAACACAAAAGACCCCGAATAGCCAAAGCAATCTTGAGAACGAAAAATAGAGCTGGAGGAATCAGGCTCCCTGACTTCAGACTATACTACAAAGGACTCCTTTCTGAAACGCTCAAAACCCTGGGGTAAAATGATGCTACTGTATAATCTCCTAATGTTGCTTTACAATGCAGCTCAAATATGTGATTTTAAAAGCACCTTAAGCCCACTGTGAGCTCACAGTTATCTTTAATGATCTGCAAATCTCAGTGTTTTTAATAGCTCATTTTTGTACTGTGGCTACAGTGGCAACACCTGCACCTAAATAGTTATTGCTTTTAATACCCTGGGCTGTCAGGATGTGCAGTAAATGAGAGGCAGCAGCAGTATCTTCCACCTTTTCTAAGCCTTAATTTACTCTTCCTCCGTTTGAACATAAGTGTATTGAGCTGATAGAGCTGCTGCGTCAGCTCCCAGAGCCTGTGCGATCTCAGCTAATGGGACCAAGATCAGAGGTCATCAGCAGAGGCTGACCACCCTTCTCCATTACATGGAGAGAAACAAGAAGAAAATGGTAGCTAGAGGCCACCAGGGTCCTTCCCTCTGGAAGCTCCAAATCCTGAAAGTGAAGGATCTGTCCCCAGATCACAGTTATAAGAAAAATATACAGACGTTTTCATGAGGTCCCCAATATGGCATTTCTGCAAGATACTAAACTATAAATTGCATTAGCAAATCTAGCTTCATCCAGACATTTTAATGTCACTCACCCGCTAAACGAGGATAAGAATCATCTTTACAGTTGATATAATAAAGTATTAAGTAACAACTTTGATTCTCAAATTTCAAAACATAAGGTATCTCTTATGTAATAATAATAGTAGGTATTTATTGAACAATTACTATGGGTCTGACATTGTTCTAAGCTTACATACACTAACTCATTTCATCCTCAAAACAACTCAATTGTTATGACGAGCCAGGATTTGAACCTGGCATCTGTCTCCAGAGTCTTTGCCATACTGCAATAGATCAAGAATCACAGATCCCATTTCTCTAGAGAAGTGAACCTCTTATAAAGCCACCCAAGGGCTCAGAAGGAAGTTGGCTATGGCTGTACTTCAAAATGTTCCTGAATGGATGGGAAACCCTCCAGTGTTGCACATGTCATAACTGTCTTGCCTCACCTTACCTGTAAAAGTCTTCTACCTAAACAGATTGTGGTTGGCTCTGAGGGAATACAGCATCAGTGATTTTCAAAAATGGAAACAGCCCCATTGTGATTCTTCAGGTTCAAGGTTTTCTAAGCAAATTCTCTTGTGTATATAACCATCCTCACGCTCCCGCATGGTACACAAATTGCTGATGATCACACCTCACCACAGGGTCACCAGCTACACTGGAGGTTGATTTCCATCTGCAGTTCTCGACTGGGATCATGTGAGAGAAGCAACAGAGGATGACACTGCCTGACTCAGTTCCCCCAGCCCTTAAACACTTCTGCTTTCAACAGTCAGCAACCGCTGTCTCTTTGTCTGAGAGCTGCTTTGCCTACAGGGAAGACCAGAAAGACCCTTCCAGAGCAGTCCTTGGCCAGTGATTGGAAGCATGGGGGATATAAATATCCCAGTTCCCTCACCCTGATGGGGACAACTCTGAGATGTGATTACATTGTCTCCAGAGCTCCCTGAAAGGTCCAGCCAAAGTCTCCCACCATGGAACTTGACATTGAGCCTTAGGTTGGTCTCCTTCCCTTCCCTGTCCTACTTCCCCAACTCTTAGGGTGTTTCCTGGGATCACTTCAGAATCAATCACTTTCATGGCCATCATTGCCTTGGGTCTGCTTCTGGCAGTGAACTGAGAGGGACAGCGGAATATGATTTTAGATCCCTCTAAACTCCCACCTCTCTGGATAATCTAAACAAACATCTTGGGGCCATTAAGTCTCCTGCTCCTCTCAATGGGAACCTTAGTTCTGCAGCACAAATGGAATGATCTACTTATACTGTCCTTACTTATCCATGAGCTACTTACTCTTCAGTTATTTTTTAAAAATTACAGAGGTCAAGTTATTGGGAGAGAGATGGCCAGAGTGTCCCACATAATATTACTGAATGAACACTCTAAACAAGGGAACTTTGAACTGATGCCCACATAACTGTGGCTTCAACACAAAGAAAATACAATGGATTCAGCGGCTCAAAATGCTGGCCTACAGCCTGGAAGGCAAACAGATCTCTGTCCCATGTAACTCTGTTCTCCAAGTGTGAGGTCTAGAAAGGATAGACCTTCAATGGATACCAGCCCAAACCCCTCATTTTACAGGCTTGGTTCCTCTGAATCACATCCTTGGGTTAAACATTTCTCACAGTAGTTTTAAACTTTAATTATGTACTCTACCAAAGCAAAGATCAAAATCTCTACAAAGGTTCTTTTTATTTTTTATGATGAAGCATTTATTAGTATGTCTCTTTGGAATAGATTTTCATACCCCAGGCCTGAAAAGAAATTCCACATAGAAATCACTCTCAGAACACTTTTTAAATACGAGAGTGTGTCCTTCTTTCTCATCTCATCAATGACTTGTTAGTGAGGAATAATTACAATAGATTCTTATTAATAAGAATGCATTGGATTTCAAAAAATTTTTTAAAAAGTATAAAACCTATGCACCAATGTCTATAATAGAGACATTAGGATCCAAACTTTCATCCATACAGAGTATCTAGATGTGGTGCATTTCAAAATAAATCAATGTGGTAGTAACAAAAGATCAGCTTCATGGAATGGGTCGGCCTAATTGAACAGATATAATTACACTCTGTTAATATCCATGTGGACTATGTAGAACGTCATCACTCTTATATGTACATGACTATAATAGTTCTGCGTTTCTTTCCATCCTGGAATCTGAGAACTGATTTCCCTAAATGTCTGTGATCCAAGGGATTTCAAAGAGATTCCTCCAAAATGTTCCAGAGTGAATTTCATGAGCTGTTCAGCTGGACCCAGCCAGCAGCTTGGAGTTAGGACTTCATCTTGGATGACTTGCTGAGGGGAAATCCACCCCCCGTAAAACGAGGGCCAGCTGGTTTGGCCATTGAGAAGGCATTCTCCATGCCTATTCTGTCCTTGTTCCTATAAGAAAGGAGGTGAAAGTTAACTTCCTTACCACCTTTTTCCTCTTCTATGTTTGATAGTTCTTAGGGTGAATTAGCCACTGAAAACTGCTTTGATCAAAGCTTCCAGTTTGAGACAAGGTGGTGGTTTAAATCTAATTAGGTGTTACTGATAACACATAGAATTAGGGAAAGACACAATTAAATGTGCTTTCCTCATGTTGATCTAAATACGGACAGAAGGCCTCATAAGAGCTCAGACCCTGTGGACTGGAGGCTCCTGACTTGTAATCATCTTCCTATTTTATAAAGCATTTGTTTAGTTCCAAAGATCAGTCAGAAGAATCCTTCTCTTGGCTCAATTATAATGATTAATTCATCATTTATCAACTTTTATAATCCAAAGTTTCAGTGGAAACATAAATATTTATCACACACACAAGGTATCTTCATCAAACTTGGACATTTATAAAATACAAATTTTCTTATAACTTTAGATGAGCAGCAGTTATTATTAGAAATAGTTTAAGATACAAGAAAAGCTGGGAAAGATAAATAAGATAGTACATTTGGCAATAGATAAAGGAAATTCTAATCTACAATGTATCTTCTATGCAGATCTTCTTTAAATACCCACACACACACACACACACACACACACACACACACACACATTCAGGTTTCCTGCAGAGGTATCTTAAATTTATACAAATTACCTATTGAATAATTAGGGGTCTTATGGAAAACATCTTTGGAGTCCCTTTTTAAAAATAAAAACTGAGCAAACTACTAAGACTAAAACCAATTAGATTTGGCTAATAGAAGTGATTTACTTCAGGGGAGAGAATTTTACCTTTTGCAAAAGAATCTGAATTGTACTGCAGACTCTAGACCAGCCTGGAGGTCCAGAGTAGGGGAGTCAAGGGCAGGTGGGTAGGACTGCAGGTCAGGACTGGAGCATGATAAAAACAGGGTTTGAGAAAAGTGAAAAAAAAAAGGCAAAAAGGTAAAAATGATACGAGTTGCTATTTTATAAAGAGTATATGTGAGGAGAATATCCACAGAGATTATTCTAAATTATTCCATTTGAAAAGAACCTGCAGAGAATTTGTTAATCAATCTAGCTGTCCCTTAGCAGAATTGATTTCATTATTATAAAAAGCCGTCCTCCATAAATAGGACAAAAGCTTTAGCCTTGAGTGGGTCCAGCAAAGAAGATTCCTTCAAGTACTGTGACAACTTGTCTACCTCCTGACTGTTGCTAGATGCAGGCAGTGCCCCCCTCCCCCTGCCCTCTCTCTCCTTAAATAACCTAAAATTTCCTCTCCGAAGGAACTTAAGCTTAATGCTTCTGGCCTGATCTAAGTTGACTAATGGGAATAATGTCTCCTTTATATGATCTTCTTAATGTATTTATAGACCATCTTAATGACTCCCTTCAGCCTTCTTCCTTCCAGTCTAAACCATCTCAGCACTTTTGTTCTTGCCTGGGCATATTTTCCTTCAGCTCTTTAATCTTTTTTTTTTTTTCCCCTGCTCTCCCATGAACTCAAAACTCTCTGTCTCCCTCCAGTTTATGGATCCCAACTAAATGGAACGACCAAATGATGCCCTAGCCAGGTCAGATTGGCCACAAGGAATGAGGATTCAAGGCAAAGGCAGAGTCTAGAGCAATGCTATCTGACAGAACTTTCCATGATGGTGGAAAAGCTCTATATCCGAGCTGCCCAACGTGGCATCCACTAGCCACACATGGCTACTAAATAGGTGAAATGTGACTAGTGCATTTAAGGAACTGAACTGCTAAGTTGATTGAATTGCAATTCACTTTAATTTAAATAGCCACAAGTGGCATACTGCCCGGGGGCAGTGCAATTCTAGTGGATGGGCCATTGGGAGGGAATGAGCTATCAGAGGGGTGTCTCTCTGTCAGCATGCTCCCTGTGTCCAGAAAACTGTGTGTGCCTGGCCGGGGGATCAGTAAGGTCAATGGAAACTAGGCCAAATCCCAGGGCCAAGGCAGGGGAGTTAATGAGCTCTAGGAAGGCAATTAACTGCTTAGCCAAGCCAGCTGTTTATAACTGTTTCAACTGGACCACTGGTCTCCAAAATGGAGTGCGCGAACTCTACAAGATGAGTGGGATGACCTGTTGGCAAGTGGCAAGAAGATATTAGAGATTCAATATTTTATCTTTGAAAACTAAAAATCATTCTTTACTAATAACTACTCACAAAGTGACAATAGTATTTGTGTGTACTTTATAAATTAAAATATATTGGAGGTAAAAAACTATTCCAAAATAGTATTTTTTTAATTTTAAAAACTATATGCATATATATTAGGGGGGCTGCAAGTTCAAAACTGTTTTTCTGATAAGGGTGCACACTCAGAAAGTTTGAAGGCCACAGAGCTAGACAACTGCCTCACATGGAAACTAGACATGACATTTCCTAAGCACAACTTTGGTGTCCTAAAAGAAAACTACAGTGTTTCTACTCCAACATTCATTCAATTCACATCATTAATATCAGTGGTTCTCAAATATCAGTGTGCATGGAATTCACCTAGAGAGCAAGTAAACTGCAGATTTTTAAGGCCCATCCAGAACCTGCTGAATCCAAATATCTGGAAATTGGGCCTAGGAACCTGCATGTTTAATAAATCTCAACAGTGATTCTGAATCAGATAGTTGCTAGACCCACACATTAAGCCAGACCCATCTAAATTAGCTATAGTTTTTAGCAATATTTTAGTCTACCAAGGAACTGGCATCTAAATGTGGAATGGGGGAATATTCTGATTTACAAAAAGGACAGATTTTTACTGGCAAATGAATTCGCATCCAGCTACTTTAAGTAGCTGTTTGCCACTAATGGACTATTGGTGGATGCGTTCAAACCCTGTTTCACCATGTCCTTGAAATGCCCATGTGGATGAAATACCAATCCTGACTTTCAACTCACAATGTGAGCCTCTACAGAATGAACAAGATGATTTGGGCAATGCACACAGCCAAGGTTCAAACCTGCTGATTCATCTGGGCCCACTCACCCCAGGATTAGGCAAACAATAACAAAGTGAAGAGAACATTTACTCTTCAACATGTAGGCATCCTGAAACCCAAAATATTCACCTGATATCTGCATTACCATCTCCTAGAAGAATGCTCATGCCGATACCCTACAGCAGATATTGAAGTCAGGTACTAGACATAGAAATGGTTCAGAGACAGTTTATCTAAAACATAGGTGAAAATTACTTGTGAACTGCTCATAATTACAGTGGTTTTTAATGTGAATATGCTTCAGCCCATACAAGGCTAATCGTGAACCTCCTTTGCAGACATAGTTATGGAATGATTATCTCCAAACCGTGAGAACAGTGTGGGGAAAAAAATCACACTAGGTTTCCTCTGCTCCACACGAGGTCCACCGGTGAGCTGATATTAATGAATCCCTGTTAGGGTCCTAAGGAGGGGTCTCAGTATCAGAGGAGACACCCATCTTGCTCTGACACCAGCCCACTGAGGGACCTGTAGAAAGTAATTTGCTCACCCCTGACTTAGTTTACCGCAGTGAAGTCTGTGACTCTGTGACTGTCTGCAATTATTTTCTTATCAGGAGTTAATAGGCACAACAAAACTAGAATATTTGACTAATTCTTACTTCTGAATGTATTCTTTACGTTTCTGAGCAAGGTATTTCTTCTTTAAGTTCAGCAGTTCATTGCTAAGTTTCTCAATCTCATACTTATATTCTTGGCTCTGTGATTCATACATATTCAATTCTGAAGACAAAACCTAGCGTGACAAATAAAGCAGCATTAACAGAAGATACGCGGTGAGACAATATCCTTTTCTGAAAAATCTTTTTAATCTGCGGCCACTTACCTCAGTGAGGCTAGAGATACAAAACCATGCCCAGGTTTAACAGTTAACCCGCACACTTCTACCAGTTCAAGGTCTGTATCTGGGTAAAAGTCTGACGGAGGTCTGAAGACTCATAATCCAGTGGCAAACAATGGAACCTCGTTCCCCTGCTTTAAAGGAGAACCATCAGGCACAGGCTCACATATGAATGGTGTAATGTGGTTCAAGAACACTGTGAGTCGAAACAGAAAAACTCCTAGACGTACAGCATAAAATTGCTTTCAAAGCCTTTTTTAATAAAGCATTCAGAAAAGTCATTACGAGGGAGCGTGATTCATCTGAGGATTACTGTAAAAATTACCCAGAATCATCCTGCCGCCACCACCACTCAGTAGGTATTCAATTTATATGTTTTCCAAGGTTGCTGTTCTGCTGAATGTCAATCACCTCTTTACTGTGCCCTTTGGGACTATTCACAGGTTCTCTCTTTATCCCGGCACTGGGACTTATCTCTAAGAAGCGGGGGCGATGACATCTGCAGGGAGGGTGTGCTGCACGCGAGGGGCTCTAATAGGAAGCCTAATTACCTGCCTCTTGCACTGCTGTGTTCAGTAGATGCTACTGGTTTCAGGCTGGACAGGGAAAGAGGGAATTTACTCACCTAAACGGATGTGTAGAGCACACTAAAGCGAGGGGTACCCCCCAAAAAAACCACGGGGAAAAAAGGGAGGCTACTGTCCTAAGGGGCATGCAATAGATTTGATTTGTTTTCCGTCTAGCTCTGCATTTTTAAAAAATTTGCATAAAAGGCGGATCTTTATCTTTCGAGTGTTCGTCTGCTTCTGAACTCTTTCCTCTTAACTGCTGTGAAAAGGATTCTGACGATGTTATCATGAGCTAAAGAATATGATTTTCATGTTGGAAGAAAAACTGTCTTCAGCCATAAAAAGAAACGAAATTGAGTTATTTGTAGTGAGGTGGATAGACCTAGACTCTGTCATACAGAGTGAAGTAAGTCAGAAAGAGAAAAACGAATACTGTATGCTAACACATATATATGGAATCTAAAAAAATAAGGTTCTGATGAACCTAGGGGCAGAACAGGAATAAAGACGCAGACGTAGAGAATGGACTTGAGGACACGGGAGGGGGAAGGTTAAGCCGGGATGAAGTGAGAGAGTAGCACTGACATATATACACTACCAAATGTAAAATAGATCGCTAGTGGGAAGCAGCTGCATAGCACAGGGAGATCAGCTCGGTGCTCTGTGACCACCTAGAGGGTGGGATACGGAGGGTGGGAGGGAGGAGATATGGGGATATATGTATATGTATAGCTGATTCACTTTGTTATACAGCAGAAATTAACACACCATTGTAAAGCAATCTTACTCCAATAAAGATGTTAAAAAAAAAAAAGTTAAACTCTTAGGAACAAAGACCTTGTTTCCAAACAATGAATGTGGAATTTTCTAAAACAGCCCAGATAATGAGGACAAACTGGTGGACAGGCTTGGTATTATCCACCCCTGAATCTTCCACCAAGGGTCACATGTCATTCAGAGCAAAAATCTGGATATCCTCAGATAAAGGTTTAAAGTAACAAAAGTCTCCTATGAACCACTGAATACGATCCAGCGCTAAGTATGCCTATCTGAGAGTAGTGTAAAGACATGTGCTTTTCTAATTTACACCCATCCCTGAGAAAATAAGTTTTTATTTTATTTGATATATTCAATTGTTTAAAGGGATGAAAATAATCAAAAGATTATGCCTCCTGCAAAACTCAAATTATGTCTCAGGATACTCATGTAAAATGAATGCTTACAGTGATAAGCTGAAAATTAATGCTCTCATTACATTTCTGTTTCATCTGCCTTTTTTAAGTAAAAGGATGTGATTTTACAACATTCTATTTGTGAAAGGATTAGTACTATATTAGTAGCGTGGCATCTATTTTACCCCAGGCAGAAAGGCAATGATTATTACCATCATTGCACAGGAAAGTGCGAGAATTCAGCTGGCATGTGCTACATTCTGTGCTTGTGTGTGTATAAGGCTTCCCTAACATGCCAAGAATATCTAAGTACTTTTTAGCAGGTAAAGCTGAGGATATAGTGGAAACATACAGTTTTTGAGAAAACTTTAAAAAGGCACATATAATACTAAAACATTCCATCTCCCCAGCTAATGTTCTTATGTCACTTAGAAGGGAACTTATGCTAACAGAATCCTAGAATGATTTTACTTCCCTTTCATGGCTTCTTATTTCATAGATGGTCATGAAGCAAGGTTCCTGGGGACTGGGGAGTAGCCTGTGTTTTGTGTACATGTATTTCAGGCGGAATGAATAGTAAAAACCTGCTTTGACACAATGATCTGCTTCAGTGGGCAATGGTGTTAAAATATTCCCTCTTTTTTTTCACACCATCTGAATCCTCTAAATCATCTTGAGATAATCTATACAAACTTTGTTCCCCAAATTTCTATCCCATTGCCATCATCCTCTCCCTAGCTCTTTCTCCACTTGTTCATCTCCCTGTTTTGTGGGAGTCTATTAGCTTAGGAGCGGAGGGGTAGCTTTAAGGCTTGCCCTGTGCCTCCCGGGACTGGAGCAATAAAAAAGCTGGTATCAAAGGAGGACAGAATTTGGGAGACTGGCTTCTTGTGCTGAGGCAGTAGACTTGTCCACGGGTATTCCCGAGTGTGTCTGTCCTTCAGCCAGGAAGGAGCAGAGGCTACCACTTACTTTAAGCTGCTTGGTCTTCTCCCGCAGCGTGTGGCGGTAGATCTGTAGCTGCTCTGCAGCCTCAGGCCCAGGCTGCCGGGCCAGGATGTGCTTTAGTTCCACATACAGTTTCTCCTTTTCCTGGTGGAGAGTATAACCACAGGTGGAGATAAATAACCCCAACAAGACAAGGGAAGTGCCTTTAACAGCATGGTCAGGATGATACGGGATCATCCTAAGGCCCTTCTCAGCTCCACACTGATTATATTCACACGTAGATTCATTCAATCAAGCATCAAGACACATAGGGACCTGGCACTGCCCACCAGCAGGCCGGCAGCAGCCTTGCAACTCCCAGGTTGTGTGGCAAACCACATGGGAAGCCTACCCTGCCCTCCAGTGGACTTGCAACAACTGCATGAGGAATGGCCTCCCAGCCAGCCTGGCCAGGGGCCAGCTCCACCTACCAACATGTCCACAGTAGTCAGCCCTGCCACAACAGAAGGACACATGCAGTCCACAAAGGGGGCACCACTAGAGCATACAGCTCTGGTGACCAGAGGGGAGTGTGTTGCTGGGCCCTAAAGGATATTTCCTACATAAGGCAACTTCCCCAAGATTGGAAAATGTAACTGATGTACCTAACACACAGAAATAAACACAGAGAATTGGGCAAAATGAGGAGACAGAGGAATATATTCCAAATGAGGGAACAAGACATAACCTCAGAAAAAGAACTAAAGGAAGTGGAGATAAGCAATCTATCCAACAAAGGGCTCAAGGTAATAATCATAAAGATGCTCACTGAACTTGGGAGAAGAATGGATGAACACAGTAAGAATTTCAACAAAGAGTTAGAGAATATAAAGAAGAACCAAACACAGCTAAAGAATACAATAACTGAAATTAAAAATACACTAGAAGGAATTAACAGTAGATTAGATGGTACAGAGGAACTATAAACCAGAAGACAGAGTAGTGGAAATTACGAAGCTGAACAGAAAAAAGAATTTTTTAAAAAAATAAGGATAGTTTAAGAGACCTCTGGTATAACATCAAGTGTAATAACATTTGCATTATAGGGATCCCAGAAGGAGAAGAGAGAGAGAAAGGGGCAGAGAAAATATTTGAAGAAATAATAGCTGAAAACTTCCCTAACCTTGGAAAGAAAAGACATGCAGGTCCAGGAAGCACAGAGAGTAGTCTCAAACAGAATCAACCCAAAGAGGACCACACCAAGACACACTGTAATTAAAATGGCAAAAATTAAAGATAAAGAGAGAATATTTAAAAAGCAAGAGAAAAGCAACTAGTTACATACATGGGAATTCCCATAAGATTATCAGCTGGCTTTTCAGAAGAAACTTTGCAGGCCAGAAGGGAGTGACACAATATATTCAAAGCGATGAAAGGAAAAAACTTAATACCAAAAATTCTCTACCCATCAAGGTTATCATTTGGATTTGAAGGAGAGATAAAGATTACAGATAAGCAAAAGCTAAAAGAGCTTAGCACCATTAAACCGGCTTTAAAAGAAATGTTAAAGGAATTTTTCTAGGTGAAAAAGAAAAGGATACAACTAGAAATATGAAAATTATGAAAGGAAAGATCTCACTGGTAAAGCTAAACATACAGTGAAGGTAGTAAGTCAACAATGTATAAAGCTAGTAGGAAGGCTGTAAGATAAAAGTAGTAAAATCATCTATATCACAATATGTAGTTAAGAGATACACAAAACAAAAAGATGTAAAATATGACATCAAAAACATAAACCGTGGTAGGTGGGGAATGAAAATGTAGGGTGATTAGAATGCATTCAAACTTAAGAGATCAGCAACTTAAAATAATCACATATATATATCAAATATATATATAAATATATAATAATAGATACACACACACAAAATAAGAAAGGCATTCAACTGTAACACTACAGACAGTCATCAAATCACAGGGGAAGAGAGCAAAAGAAAAAGAAAGAAACAAAAAACTTAAAAAAAAATTAACAAAATGGCAATAAGTATATACCTATCAATAATTAAATGTAAATGGACTAAATGCTCCAATCAAAAGACATAGAGTAGCTGAATGAATACAAAAACAAAACCCAAATTTACACTGCCTACAAGGGAGTCACTTCAGATCGAAAGACACACACAGACTGACAGTTAGGGGACAGAAAAGAAACAATAAAGATCAGAGCAGAAATAAATTAAATAGAGAAATAATAAAGAATCAGAGCAAGGATGGCCATCTGCTGGTTCACCTGTTGGATGTCCCAGAGGGTATCCATGGGCAGTGTAATGGGAGTGTTGTCCAGCCATCATATGAAGCTGTCAGATATGCCAGACAAATGTTGCTCAATTGCACAAGGCAGGCAGATGATAACCTCGTAGAAGGTACCACAGCAATCAGTTGCCATGGCAGTGCACTATGGTCAGCTTTTCCTGCTTATATTCTCTCACCCTGAAGTTTCCCTGTTATCTGGTTCTTTCATTCGCGGTCATGTGGTGGGGAGCATAGCAAGTGGTACAACCGGAAGTGGAGATTGCATCAGCCAGAAATGACTCAGCAGGAAGGGCATCACTGGAAGTTGAAACGTCATCAAAGCACAACAGGGCAGGGCTAGGGTTGGGGTTAACCTCACCAACGGGAGTCAGCAGGGCCACCTTTGAAGAGAGAGTGAGAGAGGACCCAAATAAACAAAAAATCAGAAATGAAAGAAAAGTTACAACCAACACCGCCAAAATACAAAGGATCATAAGAGATTACTACAAACAATTAGACGCCAAAAAAATGGACAACTTAGAAGAAATGGATAAATTCCTAGAAACATACAATCTCCAAAACTGAATAATGACAGAAGAAAAAGAAAATATGAACAGATCAATTACTGAAATTTAATCGGTAAAAAAATTGCCTAACAAAGAAAAGTCCAAGATCAGATGGCTTCACAGGTGAATTCTACCAAAAATTTAAAGAAAAGTTGATACTTATTACTCTCAAGCTACTCCAAAAATCTGTGGAGGAAGGAACACGTCTTTTTTTTTTAATTTTAAAATTTTATTTATTTTTTTATATACCAGGTTCTTATTAGTCATCTTATTAGTCATTAATTTTATACACATCAGTGTATACATGTCAATCCCAATCGCCCAACTAAGCACACCACCATCCCCACCCCCTCGTGGCTTTCCCCACTTGGTGTCCATATGTTTGTTCTCTACATCTCTGTCTCAACTTCTGCCCTGCAAACTGGTTCATCTGTACCATTTTTCTAGGTTCCACATATATGTGTTAATATATGATATTCGTTTTTCTCTTTCTGACTTACTTCACTCTGTATGACAGTCTCTAGATTCATCCACGTCTCTACAAATGACTCGGTTTCGTTCCTTTTTATGGCTGAGTAATATTCCATTGTATATATGTACCACATCTTCTTTATCCATTCATCTGTTGATGGGCATTTAGGTTGCTTCCATGACCTGGCTATTGTAAATAGTGCTGCAATGAACATTGGGGTGCATGTGTCTTTTTGAATTATGGTTTTCTCTGGGTATATGCCCAGTAGTGGGATTGCTGGATCATATGGTAATTCTATTTTTAGTTTTTTAAGGAACCTCCATACTGTTCTCCATAGTGGCTGTATCAATTTACATTCCCACCAACAGTGCAAGAGGGTTCTCTTTTCTCCACACCCTCTCCAGCATTTGTTGTTTGTACATTTTCTGATGATGCCCATTCTAACTGGTGGGAGGTGATACCTCATTGTAGTTTTGATTTGCATTTCTCTAATAATTAGTGATGTTGAGCAGCTTTTCACATGCTTCTCGGCCATCTGTATGTCTTCTCTGGAGAAATGTCCATTTAGGTCTTCTGCCCATTTTTGGATTGGGTTGTTTGTTTCTTTAATATTGAGCTGCATGAGCTGTTTATATATTTTGGAGGTTAATCCTTTGTCCGTTGATTTGTTTGCAAATATTTTCTCCCATTCTGAGGGTTGTCTTTTCGTCTTGTTTATAGTTTCCTTTGCTGTGCAAAAGCTTTTAAGTTTCATTAGGTCCCATTTGTTTATTTTTGTTTTTATTTCCATTACTCTAGGAAGTGGATCAAAAAAGATCTTGCTGTGATTTATGTCAAAGAGTGTTATTCCTATGTTTTCCTCTAAGAGTTTTATAGTGTCCGGTCTTACATTTAGGTCTCTAATCCATTTTGAGTTTATTTTTGTGTATGGTGTTAGGGAGTGTTCTAATTTCATTCTTTTACATGTAGCTGTTCAGCTTTCCCAGCACTACTAATTGAAGAGATTGTCTTTTCTCCATTGTATATCCTTGCCTCCTTTGTCATAGATTAGTTGACCATAGGTGCGTGGGTTTATCTCTGGGCTTTCTATTCTGTTCCTTTGATCTATATTTCTGATTGTGCCAGTACCATACTGTCTTGATTACTATAGCTTTGTAGTATAGTCTGAAGTCAGGTAGCCTGATTCCTCCAGCTCCGTTTTCTTCCCTCAAGACTGCTTTGGCTATTCGGGGTCTTTTGTGTCTCCATACAAATTTTAAGATTTTTTGTTCTAGTTCCGTAAAAAATGCCATTGGTAATTTGA
The DNA here is from genome assembly GCF_965194825.1 of Balaenoptera physalus. NCBI lineage: Eukaryota > Metazoa > Chordata > Mammalia > Artiodactyla > Balaenopteridae > Balaenoptera > Balaenoptera physalus. The sequence goes on from NC_138893.1 coordinate 47,407,115, forward strand.
TAGGGATTGCATTGAATCTGTAGATTGCTTTGGGTAGTAGAGTCATTTTCACAATATTGATTCTTCCAATCCAAGAAGATGGTATATATCTCCATCTGTTTGTATCATCTTTAATTTCTTTCATCAGTGTCTTATAGTTTTTTGCATACAGGTCTTTTGTCTCCTTAGGTAGGTTTATTCCTAGGTATTTTATTCTTTTTGTTGCAATGGGAAATGGGAGTGTTTCCATAATTTCTCTTTCAGATTTTTCATCATTAGTGTATAGAAATGCAAGAGATTTCTGTGCATTAATTTTGTATCCTGCAACTTTACCAAAGTCATTGATTAGCTCTAGTAGTTTTCTGATGGCATCTTTAGGATTCTCTATGTATAGTATCATGTCATCTGCAAACAGTGACAGTTTTACTTCTTCTTTTCTAATTTGTATTCCTATTTCTTTCTCTTCTCTGATTGCCATGGCTAGGACTTCCAAAACTATGTTGAATAATAGTGGTGAGAGTGGACATCCTTGTCTTGTTCCTGATCTTAGAGGAAATGCTTTCAGTTTTTCACCATTGAGAATGATGTTTGCTGTGGGTTTGTCGTATATGGCCTTTATTATGTTGAGGTAGGTTCCCTCTATGCCCACTTTCTGGAGAATTTTTATCATAAATGGGTGTTGGATTTTGTCAAAAGCTTTTTCTGCATCTATTGAGATGATCATACGGTTTTTATTCTTCAGTTTGTTAATATGGTGTATCACATTGATTAATCTGTGTATATTGAAGAATTCTTGCATCCCTGGGATAAATCCCACATGATCATGGTGTATGATTCTTTTAATGTGTTGTTGGATTCTCTTTGCTAGTATTTTGTTGAGGATTTTTGCATCTATATTCATCAGTGATATTGGTCTGTAATTTTCTTTTTTTGTAGTATCTTTGTCTGGTTTTGGTATCAGGGTGATGGTGGCCTCACAGAATGAGTTTGGGAGTGTTCCTTCCTCTGCAATTTTTTGGAAGAGTTTGAGAAGGATGGGTGTTAGCTCTTCTCTGAATGTTTGATAGAATTTACCTGTGAAGCCATCTAATCCTGGACTTTTGTTTGTTGGAAACTTTTTAATGACAGTTTCAATTTCATTACTTGTGATTGGTCTGTTCATATTTTCTATTTCTTCCTGGTTCAGTCTTGGAAGGTTATACCTTTCTAAGAATTTGTCCATTTCTTCCAGGTTGTCCATTTTATTGGCATAGAGTTGCTTGTAGTAGTCTCTTAGGAGGCTTTGTATTTCTGTTGTGTCTGTTGTAACTTCTCCTTTTTCATTTCTAATTTTAGTGATTTGAGTCCTCTCCCTCTTTTTCTTGATGAGTCTGGCTAATGGTTTATCAATTCTGTTTATCTTCTCAAAGAACCAGCTTTTAGTTTTGTTGATTTTTGCTATTGTTTTCTTTGTTTCTTTTTCATTTATTTCTGATCTGATCTTTATGATTTCTTTCCTTCTGCTAACTTTGTGTTTTGTTTGTCCTCCTTTCTCTAGTTCCTTTAGGTGTAAGGTTAGATTGTTTCTTTGAAATTTTTCTTGTTTCTTGAGGTAGGCTTGTATTGCTGTAAACTTCCCTCTTAGAACTGCTTTTGCTGCATCCCATAGGTTTTGGATCGTGGTGTTTTCATTGTCATTTGTTTCTAGGTATTTTTTGATTTCCTCTTTGATTTCTTCAGTGATCTCTTGGTTATTTAGTAACGTATTGTTTAACCTCCATGTGTTTGTGTTTTTTACGGTTTTTTCCCTGTAATTCATTTCTAATCTCATAACGTTGTGGTCAAAAAAGATGCTGGATATGATTTCAATTTTCTTAAATTTACTGAGGTTTGATCTGCAACCAAAGATGTGACCCACCCTGGAGAATGTCCCGTGCGCACTTGAGAAGAAAGTGTAATCTGCTGTTTTTGGATGGAATGTCCTATAAATATCAATGAAATCTATCTGGTCTATTGTGTCATTTAAAGCTTGTGTTTCTTTATTAATTTTCTGTTTGGATGATCTGTCCATTGGTGTAAGTGAGGTGTTAAGGTCCACCAGTATTACTGTGTTACTGTGGATTTCCTCTTTTATAGCTGTTAGCAGTTGCCCTATGTATTGAGGTGCTCCTATGTTGCGTGCATATATATTTATAATTGTTATATCTTCTTCTTGGATTGATCCCTTGATCATTATGTAGTGTCCTTCCTTGTCTCTTGTAACATTCTTTATTTTAAAGTCTATTTTAACTGATATGAGTATTGCTACTCCAGCTATCTTTTGATTTCCATTTGCACGGAATATCTTTTTCCATCCCCTCACTTTCAGTCTGCATGTGTCCCTAGGTCTGAAGTGGGTCTCTTGTACATAGCATACATATGGGTCTTGTTTTTGTGTCCATTCAGCAAGCCTGTGTCTTTTGGTTGGAGCATTTAATCCATTCACGTTTAAGGTAATTATCCATATGCATGTTCTTATGACCATTTTCTTAATTGTTCTGGGTTTGTTTTTGTAGGTCTTTTTCTTCTCTTGAGTTTCCCACTTAGAGAAGTTCCTTTAGCATTTGTTGTATAGCTAGTTTGGTGGTGCTGAATTCTCTTAGCTTTTGCTTGTTTGTAAAGCTTTTGATTTTTCCATCGAATCTGAATGAGATCCTTGTGGGGTAGAGTAATCTTGGTTGTAGGTTCTTCCCTTTCATCACTTTAATTATATCATGCCACTCCCTTCTGGCTTGTAGAGTTTCTGCTGAGAAATCAGCCGTTAACCTTATGGGAGTTCCCTTGTATGTTATTTTTCGTTTTTCCCTTGCTGCTTTCCATAATTTTTCTTTGTCTTTAATTTTTGCCAATTTGATTACTATGTGTCTCGGCGTGCTTCTCCTTGGCTTTATCCTGCATGGGACTCTCTGAGCTTCCTGGACTTGGGTGGCTATTTCCTTTCCCATGTTAGGGAAGTTTTTGACTATAATCTCTTCAAATATTTTCTCGGGTCCTTTCTCTCTCTCTTCTCCTTCTGGAACCACTATCATGCGAATGTTGTTGCGTTTAATGTTGTCCCAGAGGTCTCTTAGGCTGTCTTCATTTCTTTTCATTCTTTTTTCTTTATTTTGTTCCACAGCAGTGAATTCCACCATTCTGTCTTCCGGGTCACTTATCTGTTCTTCTGCCTCAGTTATTCTGCTATTGATTCCTTCTCGTGTAGTTTTCATTTCAGTTATTGTGTTGTTCATCTCTGTTTGTTTGTTCTTTAATTCTTCTAGGTCTTTGTTAAACATTTCTTGCATCTTCTTGATCTTTGCCTCCATTCGTTTTCCGAGGTCCTGGATCATCTTCACTATCATTATTCTGAATTCTTTTTCTGGAAGGTTGCCTATCTCCACTTCATTTAGTTGTTTTTCTGGGGTTTTATCTTGTTCCTTCATCTGATACATAGCCCTCTGCCTTTTTATCTTGTCTGTCTTTCTGTGAATGTGGTTTTTGTTCCACAGGCTGCAGGGTTGTAGTTCTTCTTACTTCTGCTGTCTGCCCTCTGGTGGATGAGGCTATCTAAGAGGCTTGTGTAAGTTTCCTGATAGGAGGGACTAGTGGTGGGTAGAGCTGGCTGTTGCTCTGGTGGGCAGAGCTCAGTAAAACTTTAATCCGCTTGAGTGTTGATGGGTGGGGCTGGGTTCCCTCTCTGTTGGTTGTTTGGCCTGAGGCAACCCAACACTGGAGCCCACCTGGGCTCTTTGGTGGGGCTGATGACAGACTCTGGGAGGGCTCACGCCTAGCAGTGCCTCCCAGAACTTCTGCTGCCAGTGTCCTTGTCCCCATGGTGAGCCACAGCCAACCCCCACCTCTGCAGGAAACCCTCCAACACTAGCAGGTAGGTCTGGTTCAGTCTCCCCTGGGGTCACTGCTCCTTCCCCTGCGTCCCGATGCACACACTACTTTGTGTGTGCCCTCCGAGAGTGGAGTCTCTGTTTCCCCCAATCCTGTTGAAGTCCTGCAATCAATTCCCACTAGCCTTCGAAGTCTGATTCTCTAGGAATTCCTCCTCCCATTGCTGGACCCCCATGTTGGGAAGCGTGACGTGGGGCTCAGAACCTTCACTGCAGTGGGTGGACTTCTGTGGTATAAGTGTTCCCCAGTCTGTGAGTCACCCACACAGCAGTTATGGGATTTGATTTTACTGTGATTGTGCCCCTCCTATCGTCTCATTGTGGCTTCTACTTTGTCTTTGGATGTGGGGTATCTTTTTTGGTGAGTTCCAGTGTCTTCCTGTCGATGACTGTCCAGCAGCTAGTTGTTATTCTGGTGTTCTCGCAAGAGGGAGTGAGAGCACGTCCTTCTACTCCACCATCTTGTTTCCTCGAGGAAGGAACACTTCTGAACTCATTCTACAAGGCCAGCATCACCTTGATACCATGATCAAGTGGGACTTATCCCAGGGATACAAAGATGGTTCAATATGCACAAATCAATCGATGTGATACACCACATTAACAAATTGTAGAATAAAAATCATATGATCTTTTCAATAATGCAGAAAAAGCTTTTGACATTCAACATCTGTTTATTACAAAAACCTCAACAAAGTGAATATACCTCAACATCATAAAGGCCATAAGTGACAAACTCAAAGCAAACTTGATGAAAAGCTGAAAGCATTTCCTCTAAGATCAGGAACAAGACAAGGATGCCCACTCTTGCCGCTTTTATTCAACATAGTATTGGAAGTCCTAGCCACAGCAATTAGACAAGAAAAAGAAGTAAAAGAAATCCAAATTGGAAAGGAAGAAGTAAAACTTCACTGTTTGCAGATGACATGACACTACATACATAGAAAACCCTAAAGATGCTACCAAAAAACTACTAGAACTAATAAAGAAATTCAGTAAAGCTGCAGGGTACAAAATTAATATACAGAAATATGCTGCATGTCTATACACTAATAACAAACTGTCAGAAATAGAAATTAAGGAAACAATCCCATTTACAATGGCATCACGAAGAATAAAATACCTAGGAATAAGTCTAACCAAAGAGGTTAAAGACTTATACTCTGAAAACTATAAGACATTGATGAAAGAAAATGAAGGTGGCACAAATGGAAGGATATATCATACTCATAGATTGAAAGAATTAATATTGTTAAAATGACCATACTACCCCAGGCAATCAACAGATTCAATGCAATCTCTATCAAAATACCAAAGGCATTCTTCACAGAACTAGAACAAATAATTTTAAAATTTGTATGGAAACACAAAAGACCCCCAACAGCTAAAGCAATCTTGAGAAAGAAGAACAAAGCTGGAGGTATTATGCTCCCTGATTTCAAACTATGCTGCAAAGCTGCAGTAATCAAAACAATATGGTACTGGCACAAAAACAGACACATAAATCAGTGGAACAGAACTGAGATGCCAGAAATAAACCCATGTTTATATGGTCAATTAATCTCTGACAAAGGAGGCGAGAATATACAATGGGGAAAAGACAGCCTCTTTAATAAATAGTGTGGGGAAAACTGGACAGGCACATGCAAAAGAATCAAACTAAACTAATTTATCAGACTTCCCTGGTGGTGCAGTGGTTGAGAATCTGCCTGCCAATGCAGGGGACACGGGTTCGAGCCCTGGTCCAGGAGGATCCCACATGCCCCGGAGCAACTAAGCCCATGCGCCGCAACTACTGAGCCTGCACTCTACAGCCCACGAGCCACAACTACTGAAGCCCATGCACCTAGAGCCCATGCTCCACAACAAGAGAAGCCACTGCAATGAGAAGCCTGTGCACTGCAATGAAGAGTAGCTACTGCTCACCACAACTAGAGAAAGCCCATGCGCAGCAACGAAGACCCAATGCAGCCAAAAATAACTTAATTAAAAATATTAAAAAACAAGAACATAGAAAAAATAAATTGTATGCTTACCCACATAAAAAAAGTAAATTAAAAATAAATAAATTTTTTTAAAAGTTGAAAAAAAAACAACTAATTTATCACACCATATACAAAAATAAACTCAAAATGGAAAGCCATGAAAAGACTTAAATGCAAGGCCTGCCATAAAAACTCCTAGAAGAAAACATAGGCAGTAAACTCTTTGACATCAGTCATTACAATATCTTTTTGATCTGTTTCCTCAGGCAAGGGCTACAAAGCCAAAATAAAACCAAATAGAACCTGTATCAAACTAAAAAGCTTTTGCACAGAGAAGGAAACTATCAACAAAATGAAAAGGCAACCTACTCAATGGGAGAAGATATTTGCAATCAATATAATCAACAAGGGGTTAATATCCAAAATATACAAAGAACTCATACAACTCAAATCAAAAAAAACCAAACAACTCTATTAAAAAACAGACAGAGGACCTGAATAGGCATTTTTCCAAAAATGACATACAGACTGCCAACAGACATATGAAAAGATGCTCAACATCACAAATCATCAGGGAAATGCAAATCAAAACCACAATGAGATACCACCTCACACCTATCAGAATGGTTATCATCAAAAAAGACTATAAAAAGTGTTGGCAAGGATGTGGAGAAAAGGGAGTACTTGTGCACTGTAGTGAGACTGTAAATTGGTGTGGCCAATTTGTAAGTTGGAAAAGAGTGTGGAGGTTCCTCAAAAAATTAAAAATAGAACTACCATATGATCCAGGAATTTCACTTATGGGTTTTTACCTGAAGAAAACAAAAACACTAATTCAAAAAGATATATGTACACTAATGTTCATTGCTGCATTATTTATAATAGCCAAGATATGGAAGCAACCTAAGTGTCCATTGATAGATGATGGATAAAGAATATGTAGTATATGTATACAAAGTGATATTACTCAGCCATAAAAAATTGAAATCTTGCAATATGCAACAACATGGATGGATCTAGATGGTATTATGCTTTGTGAAATAAGTCAGATAGAGAAAGACAAATACCATATGATCTCACTTAAATGTAGAATCTAAAAAACAAAATAAAACAGACTCATAGATACATAGAACAAATAGGTGCTTGCCAGAGGGGAGGCAGGTAGGGGGAGGAAGAAATAGCTGAAGGGGATTAAGAGGTATGAACCACCAGTTATAAAATAAATAAGCCATGGGGATATAACATACAGCATAAGGAAAATGGTCAATAATATTGTAATAACTTTGTGTGGGGACAGATGATTACTAGACTTAATGTTGTGATCATTTCATAATGTATGTAAATGTCAAATCACTATGTAGAATACCTGAAACTAACATAATATTCTACATCAACCATATTTCAACTTTAAAAAGTTGTGCATATCCCAACCCTGATCAAGGGCCCAGGATGTGCTAGCATTTGGATACAAGTAATAAGACAAATGAGGAAGAGATAGTCCCTCTCTTCCTAAACTTATGTCACATGACTGAGAGACAAGGATGGTGACAGAAGATTTCTACAAAGTGTTGTGGCCAGTAATAGCAGGGAGTGACTAACTGTTTGGAGGAGTTGGGGGAGAGTTCACAAAAATGTCACTTAAACTGTCCCTTGAAGAATGAGTAGGAGTTTTCCCCAAGCAGAGAGAGAAAAGAAGGGCTTTTTAGGCCAAGATTCAGTGATAGGACAGAGGAGAGGTGAGTCCGGCTCAGCAGGTACACTAGGCAGGTACAGGAAGAGAAAATGCTGGGTGCGTAGGCTGGCACATGCGATGTGGTTTGAGACCACATCCTTTAAGCAACTGGGAGCCAAGGATGAGCCATGCCTGGGTTTGTCTTCAGAAGAATAACTCCAGCAGGAAAGCAGAGAACAGAATGAGGGGACTGCTCAGGGGACCAGTACAAGCAAAAGATGAAGAAAGCTGGACCCAAGGCCGCTAGAATGGAAAGTAGGTAGATGTGAAGACATTTCTGAGGCAGAATCAGGGAGATTTGGTGAATGGCCAGACAAGGGAGGAAGGAAGGAACAGGAGCCAATAGGACTTCAAGGTTGCTACCGTGGACACCTCGGGGGGGTGGAGGTGTTGGCATTGGAGGCAGACAAGCTGGGAGAGGGGAGGATATAGGGAGAGGGGAAGGGAACTGTTACTACATTCTCTGCTGATGATCAGTGGGTTCCTGAAATGTTAAGCTTGAGGCCCTGTGGGACTACCTAGAAGAGAAGTTGAAAATAAAGTCTCAGACTTGAGAATTGAGGAGCATGTTGGAACTAGAGGTGGATCACATCCAGAGCCATGGGAGTGGATCTGTCTACTGGGATGGCTTACAGGGAGGGCCAAGGCAACCAGATTTTTGAGAAAACTAGCATATAAGGGGTAGGTAAGTATGAGAGACCCAGAGAAAGAGAATGAGGGAGAATAATTTACCCCAAACCATGAAAAGGCAGACATTTTAAAAGGAAGGAAAGATTTGAATCATCAGTGATATCAAAGGGCATAAAGAGAAGAAACAGGAGAAGGACTGAAAACAGCCTCTGGGGTGGGCTGTGAGGACCAAGCAACCTCGGTCAGAAAGGCTGGAGTAACATATGGGGGTAAAGGTCACAGAGACTGAAGAACAAGTCAGAAGTAAAAAAGAAGTGAGTCTTTTAAGAAACATGGCATGAGAAGAAATGAGATCTGGAACTGGTTTGAGGGAGTAGGTAAAAATCCAGGAAACCTAAGATATACAAATTTGTAGAACTAAAAGAAAGGACTTCCTAGGATCCCAAAGCAAATCATAATTCTATGACTTATTTAAACCAATAAGCAATACAGAATTCCCATTTCTACTCTGAAGTTTAATTGCTTGTAACGTGTTTTCAGATCCTTGAACTAAAGATATTACACATGAGCCAAGATTTATTTCTAAGGCGTCTCAATTCTGGATTCCCATTTCTCTGAACTGCAGTCACTTGAACAAACACTGATAAAGACGAGTGTGTCAGGCTTCCCTGGTGGCACAGTGGTTAAGAATCTGCCTGCCAGTGCAGGGGACATGGGTTCGAGCCCTGGTCTGGGAAAATCCCACATGCCGTGGAGCAACTAAGCCCGTGAGCCACAACTACTGAGCCTCCTCTCTAGAGCCCACGAGCCACAACTACTGAGCCCACGTGTCACAACTACTGAAGCCTGTGAGCCTAGAGCCCGTGCTCCGCAACAAGAGAAGCCACCACAATGAGAAGCCCGTGCACTGCAAAGAAGAGCAGCCCCCGCTTGCTGCAACTAGAGAAAGCCTGTGCGCAGCAACAAAGACCCAACACAGTCAAAAGTAAATAAAATAAATTAAAAAAAAAAACCGACTAGCGTGTCTACTCATTTGTCTCTGTACTTTTACATTTACTTCCTTAAGGTAATTAATTATGTTTAAGGAAAAAAAATATAAGTAAATGCCCTCTCATTAAATAAACATCCAATCAACTGGAAACTAATTTTTACCTAGAGCTAACTAATCTTACCACTGTCATCAAATAATCTGTTTTTGCCAGAGAACATAAATGTCATCTAAAAAATAGGTAAAAGAAAATTCATTAACCAGTCATTGTTACCATTTGTTTTAGTTTTCCCTAGCCAAATTACAGAAAATTTATAACAAATAACATGGCTCTACTTTCAAAAGAGTGTATGCAAGTTAAAAATTAGTCAGATGGGATAAGCTTCTGGAGAAACAAATATCAAGATAATACTCACGAGAGGACCTTCAAGATGGTGGAGGAGTAAGACTTGGAGATCACCTTCCTCCCCACAAATACATCAAAAATACATCTACATGTGGAACAACTCCTACAGAACACCTACTGAACACTGGCAGAAGACCTCAGACTTCCCAAAAGGCAAGGAGCTCCCCATGTACCTGGGTAGGGCAAAAGAAAAAAGGAAAAACAGAGACAAAAGAATAGGGATGGGACCTGCACCTCTGGGAGGGAGCTGTGAAGGAGGAAAAGTTTCCACACACTAGGAAGCCCCTTCACTGGCGGAGACGGGGTGTAGCGGGGGGAGGGGGTGGCGAAGTTATGGAGTGATGGAGGAGAGCACAACAACAGGGGAGCAGAGGGCAAAGAGGAGACATTCCCGCACAGAGGATCGGTGCCGACCAGCACTCATCAGCCTGAGAGGCTTGTCTGCTCACCCGCTGGGGTGGGCGGGGGCTGGGAGCTGAGGCTGGGCTTCAGAGGTCGGATCCCAGGGAGAGGACTGGGGTTGGCTCCGTGAACAAGTCTGAAGGGGGCTAGTGCACCACAGCTAGCTGGGAGGGAGTCTGGGAAAAAGTCTGGACCTGCCTAAGAGGCAAGAGACCACTGTTTCGGAGTGCGTGAGGAGAGGGGATTCAGAGCAACGCCTAAACAAGCTCCAGAGACAGGCGTGAGCCACAGCTATCAGCGCGGACACCAGAGATGGGCATGAAACGCTAAGGCTGCTGCTGCAGCCACCAAGGAGCCTGTGTGCAAGCACAGGTCACTATTCACACCTCCCCTCCTGGGAGCCTGTGCAGCCCGCCACTGCCAGGGTCCCGTGATCCAGGAGCAACTTCCACGGGAGAACACACAGAGCGTCTCAGGCTGGTGCAACGTCATGCCAGTCTCTGCCGCTGCAAGCTCGCCCCGCATTCCATACCCCCTCCTTCCCCCCAGCCTGAGTGAGCCAGAGCCCCCTAATCAGCCGCTCCTTTAACCCCGTCCTGTCTGAGTGAAGAACAGATGCCAGAGGGCGACCTACACACAGAGAAGGGGCCAAACCCAAAGCTGAACCCCCAGGAGCTGTGCAAACAAAGAAGAGAAAGGGAAATCTCTCAGCAGCCTCAGGAGCAGCAGATTAAATCTCCACAATCAACTTGATGTACTCTGCATCTGTGGAATACCTGAATAGATAACAAATCATCCCAAAACTGAGGTGGTGGACTTTGGGAGCAACTGTAGACTTGGGGTTTGCTTTCTGCATCTAATTTGTTTCTAGTTTTATGTTTATCTTAGTTTAGTATTTAGAGATTATCATTGGTAGGTTTGTTTATTGATTTGGTTGCTCTCTTCCTTTTTTATATATATATAAAATATATATATACTTTTTCCTTTTTCTCATTTTGCGATTGTGTGTATGCTTCTTTCTGTGATTTTGTCTGTATACGTTTGCTTTTACCATTTGTCCTAGGGTTCTGTCTGTCCATTTTTTTTTAGTATAGTTTTTAGCGCTTGTTATCATTGGTAGATGCGTTTATTGGTTTGGTTGCTATCTTCTTTATTTTTTAATTAATTTTTTATTTTAATAATATATATATATTTTTAATAACTTTATTTTATTTTTTATTTTTTTTATTTTCTCCCTTTTCTTCTGAGCCATGTAGCTGACAGGGTCTTGGTGCTCCAGCTGATGTCAGGCCTGAGCCTCTGAGGTGGGAGAGCTGAGTTCAGGACATTGGTCCACCAGACACCTCCCGGTCCCTCGTAATTACAGTCAGCAAGAGCTCTCCCAGAGATCTCTGTCTCAATGCTAAGACCCAGCTCCACTCAACGACCAGCAAGCTCCAGTGCTGGACACTCCATGCCAAACTAGCAAGACAGGAACACAACCCCACCCATTAGCAGACAGGCTGCCTAAAATCATAATAAGTTCACAGAAACCCCAAAATACACAACTGGACACAGTCTTGCCCACCAGAAAGACAAGATCCAGCCTCATCCACCAGAACGCAGGCACCAGTCCCCTCCACCAGGAAGCCTACACAATCCACTGAACCAAACTTACCCACTGGGGGCAGACATCAAAAACAACGGGAACTACGGACCTGCAGCCTGAGAAAAGGAGACCCCAAACACAGTAAGTTAAGCAAAATGAGAAGACAGAGAAATACACAGCACATGAAGGAGCAAGGTAAAAACCCACCAGACCAAACAAATGAAGGCAGTCTACCCGAAAAAGAATTCAGAGTAATGATAGTAAAGATGATCCAAAATCTTGGAAATAGAATGGAGAAAATACAAGAAACGTTTAACAAGGACCTAGAAGAGCTAAAGAGCAAACAATAACGAACAACAAAGTAAATGAAATTAAAAATTCTCTAGAAGGAATCAACAGCAGAACAACTGAGGCAGAAGAATGGATAAGTGACCTGGAAGATAAAATAGTGGAAATAACTACCTCAGAGCAGAATAAAGAAAAAAGAATGAAAAGAATTGAGGACAGTCTCAGAGACAGCTGGGACAACATTAAACGCACCAACATTTGAACTATAGGGGTCCCAGAAGAAGAACTAGAACAAAAAATCTTAAAATTTGTATGGAGACACAAAAGACCCCAAATAGCCAAAGCAGTCTTAAGGGAAGAAAACGGAGCTGGAGGAATCAGACTCCCTGACTTCAGACTATACTACAAAGCTACAGTAATCAAGACAATATGGTACTGGCACAAAAACAGAAACATAGATCAAAGGAACAGGATAGAAAGCCCAGAAATAAACCCATGCACCTATGGTCAACTAATCTATGACAAAGGAGGCAAGGATATACAATGGAGAAAAGACAGTCTCTTCAATAAGTGGTGCTGGGAAAACTGGACAGCTACATGTAAAAGAATGAAATTAGAACACTCCCTAACACTATACACAAAAATAAACTCAAAATGGATTAGAGACCTAAATGTAAGACTGGACACTATAAAACTCTTAGGGGAAAACATAGGAAGAACACTCTTTGACATAAATCACAGCAAGATCTTTTTTGATCCACCTCCTAGAGTAATGGAAATAAAAACAAAAATAAACAAATGGGATCTAATGAAACTTAAAAGCTTTTGCAAAGCAAAGGAAACTATAAACAAGACGAAAAGACAACCCTCAGAATGGGAGAAGATATTTGCAAACGAATCAATGGACAAAGGATTAATCTCCAAAATATATAAACAGCTCATGCAGCTCAATATTAAAAAAACAAACAACCCAATCAAAAAATGGGCAGAAGACCTAAATAGACGTTTCTCCAAAGAAGACATACATATGGCCAAGAAGCACATGAAAAGCTGCTCAACATCACTAATTATTAGAGAAATACAAATCAAAACTACAATGAGGTATCACCTCACACCAGTTAGAATGGGCATCATCAGAAAATGTACAAACAACAAATGCTGGAGAGGATGTGGAGAAAAGGGAACCCTCTTGCACTGTTGGTGGGAATGTAAATTGATACAGCCACTATGGAGAACAGTATGGAGGTTCCTTAAAAAACTAAAAATAGAACTATCATACGACCCAGCAATCCCATTACTGGGCATATACCCTGAGAAAACCATAATTCAAAAAGAGTCATGTACCACAATGTTCATTGCAGCTCTATTTACAATAGCCAGGACACGGAAGCAACCTAAGTGTACATCGACAGATGAATGGATAAAGAAGATGTGGCATATATATACAATGGAATGTTATTCAGCCATAAAAAGAAACAAAATTGAGTTATTTGTAGTGAGGTGGATGGACCTAGAGTCTGTCATACAGAGTGAAGTAAGTCAGAAAGAGAAAAACAAATACTGTATGCTAACACATATATATGGAATCTAAAAAAAAAAAAAAAGGTTCTGAAGAACATAGGGGCAGGTCAGGAATAAATACACAGACGTAGAGAATGGACTTGAGGACATGGGAAGGGGGAAGGGTAAGCTGGAACGAAGTGAGAGAGCGGCATGGACATATATACACTACCAAATGTAAAATAGATAGCTAGTGGGAAGCACCCGCATAGCACAGGGAGATCAGCTCGGTGCTTTGTGACCACCTAGAGGGGTGGGATAGGGAGGGTGGGAGGGAGATGCAAGAGAGAGGGGATATGGGGATATATGTATACGTATAGCTGATTCACTTTGTTATACAGCAGAAACTAACACACCATTGTAAAGCAATTATACTCCAATAAAGACGTTAAAAAATAATAATAATGCTCACCATTTAAGAAATAATTCCAGAAATGACACGGAAACCCAAAAGTCCATGCAAAAGAAGAAAACTTGGACAAATAGAATTACAAAGTGCTGATTTTCCTTTGCTGTACAATACCTCCTGTCACACCTTACAATATAATGTTCCCAGTAAATGGATGTAGCAAGCAATGAGAAAGATATCAGGAAGTGAGTTTATTTTCTCTAGCCACTTAATGCCTGCTCTGTTGGAAAAATAACACTTCTGACAAGGCTTCAAGATTCAATTTGGAGAGGGTAATAAATATGTGGGGAAGCCCATCAAACTGTTTTGTCCATTTCTGTCATCTCACATTTCTCTATACCCAGAGTATGAGTCGACTTGAAAAGTAAAGAATCTCCCAGTGACGAGGAGGAAACAATCTGGTTTGGGATACAATAATGTCTTAAACCGAAAAGGCCATCTTTCTCCGAGAACCGTCTAATGTTTCACAGGCATAATTCTTTTCAATTGCTCCTGGTAGGGTGGGAGGAAAGAGTCACAGAAAAGACTGGAAGAAGCAAATCTCTTTACCTCATCTCACAGATAAGAATCCCAAGGTCAACAGGAATGAGTGGTGCATCCAATTCTTCGACAAGTCAAAAACCTTGTCATGATATACTCAAGGATCACTTTTCCCATGCAACACCTCCTCTGGGGCTTGAAGACGTGTTACAACCCTGAAAGAATCTGGATCAAATTGAGCTACATAATTCCTAAAGGCTACACGATTATATCAATAGAAGAATGGAGTCAGGTTCAAAGCCAGGTGAGAGGGTATCAGAGGTAAGAGCCTAACTCAGCTCCCACTTCTCCTGACCCACCCCATCTGAATGAGCCTTGCCGTGTCCTCTAACAGGACGTGCAATCTTCATATACAGAGTGGACAATGTTGCCATTTATCCTGTCTTCTTCTATAACTTCCTGGGGTTTTATCGAGGCTATAAAATGAATTGAAATGGATTTATTCTAAAGAATAACTGAGTGAGTGAACAGTCAGGGCCCACAAGTGTGGAGGGGAAATGAAGAAACTGAGTGAATAACCATGAAAACTGTCTGAGTATTCAAAGTCAAAAAGTTCTGAGGGTGAAATAACCCAGGAGAAGTGATGCATGTGCATTCATGGTGGATGGAAAGAATACCAAATGAAACTTCAGTGACGAAGACAGTGGGAGAGGGAATGGAGGGTTCTGGTTGAAATGCACTGGCAGGCTTCAACGTGCGTGAACTTGGGTCTATGCTTACAACAAAAAAACTAGCTTTTGATAAAAGCAAAGTGAAAGCTGGTCAGCATTAACATTCTAGCCGTGTGTATCACACAGATTTGTATTTGGGGAGAACGTGCTAGTAATTTAGATAAACATGGAATGTTTGATGGATTGAAGGTCTTAAGTACGATTGTTTTCCAATTTATTTCTCTCCTAACCCTCTACAAGGGCCAACTAAGCTCTTCAAACATTGTGCAATGGTGTGTATAATAACCCCATTTAGAGACAAAGCATGCAATTCTATTATGAAGAGAATCTATCTTATGCAACAGAGACTCATTAGCTGTTCGTCTCCATAAGCCAGCAGTGGCAGAACCAGCTGCCTTGTAATACATATCCTGTCCTTCTTCACTAAGCTGCATCCATTTCTTTTTAAACCAAGTCAATTAATTTGTCACTGGGTTAGAAGAACCATATGTCAATGAAATATCATAAGAAAATCATAAATAGTTTATTATTTCCCCACCAACAATAGAGAGCATCTTCAGCTCGGCACTTCTTTATTTATTCAGTTTGTGCATAATGCACATCAATATTACTTTGTAGCATGCCTCACGCTTTAAATTATTTTATGAACAGTTGTACTGGGCTATTAACACCAAAAGACTAGCCTTCCCTTTGGCTGAGCATAGCATTAATCATACTACGTCCATCCTTGAAATGATATTCTCTTTCTAGACAGCCCAGTCTCTCAGTTGGACAGACTGTCAGACATGGTTATGGATTCTTTTGCTGCAAGAGTCTCTGCCAAGTTATGCTGGATAACAGCATGGCTCATTGTCAATATTGGCTGAGTACAGTGGTAAGAAATTAATTACAGTATTAGCTTCAAATAATGCTGTCATTACATGGTGACAGTCTGTAACCCCATATTGGAAGCTCCAGATATGGAACCACTCAGACTTCAGGTATTTGTATTTAATCTGACAATAAATTAAAAGTCTACATTCTGAACAGTCTATGCAAATAAGAGTCAGTGTTATTTGGGGTACAATTCAGAGGAAGAAATTGAGTTGCTCACAGAACTCCTTTCCCCACTGAGCTACAATTTTATATTCACTGTCTGTTTCTATTCTGTGTCTTCTGATTTGCCTCTTCGGCTGAAAACAGAAGGTAGTTCACATTCAATGTGCACCCTAACACTCTTCTTCCTCAGCTCACCTACTTGAGGCAATAACTGACTAAGAGGAACTAATTTATTCCGTTTTAATCTGAATCTGAGCTTGGCAAATGCCAATGCATTGATTCTGCTCACCCTGGATGCGTCAATTTGCTTGCGCGAGCATTAGGAATAATTACCTCACCCTGTGGACTAACTACCTCATGTGAAACAGGCAGCTTTCCTCCTGATCTAAATACACACACTTATCTACACCCGCCAGGGTGAAAGTCACCCACTCAGATGCTTGGATATCACACACTCTAAGGAAAGAAACACCGCCTTACCTTCACTCTTGCTCACCCAATGGGTTCAAGATGAAGTTGATTTTTTTTTTTAAATCCCATAACCACTACTTCTGAGAAAGCCTATTTCACAGAATATACAGAAAATCTCGTTTCCAAAATGTCAACAGATGCCATTTGTGTTACTTCAGTATTTAATCTTTATGAGTCCATTCTTTCTCTCCAATTGAATTATGAGCCTTTAAGGTCAGAACCACAATGGATCATTCCGTAGCTCCCTTGCAACTACTATTGTTCTCTACTCATTCTAGGTGCTCAGTAATTTTTTTGCTTGCAATTATGTTGTCAGCAAACTATGTCCATCATACTTTAGTAGGACACGTCAATAGAGGTAAGATATATTTATGTTGAACTTTTACTTGAATTAGACCATTGGGTACAATCTTCCTGTTAACAGAGCTTGTATATAATTCACCCCAGTGAGCCAGTACTATAAGTTTCACAGATTTGAGCTAAACTTTTTCATTGTGTATACTGTTTGTAACTGAGGAAGTCACTTGATCTTTTAGTTATATGTTTATAGTGATTTTCTGATAGTTCAAGTTGTTTCAAATGCCTTTTTAAATTCAAATGTATTCACTTAATTGGCTCTGAAAACTCTACTTGTATGTGCACATACATACTGATACATGTAAGTATGAAAATGCAAGCATAACTCTTAAACTACAGTCCTCAACTAAATAATATGCTAGCTTTTTCAACAGCCTCCTTAAACACAGAAATTCTAATTGCACACATAACTCTTTTCCATAATGAAAAAAAATTCAATACACTTTTGCCTCTTTGCTTGGTTTTAGTCTTTTTCTATCCTCCCACCCCCATCCACAATTCTTAACAAAAGACTAAAGATGAAAGACTAAGATTTAAATGTTTAAACAAAATTGCTTCCCTCTCTCTGTAAAGGCAACTCCAGAACATTGCCTAATTTATCTAGGAATGCCTGTTTTCATTAGTAGGAAAATAAATTCGAAACTTTGTAAACATATTACATTTCTATCCAGCTTTAGAAAAGGAAAAAATAACAGCTGATACCTTGGGGCTTTCTTGTTTATTAGCTTTATAACAAAAATGTCAGCTAAACTGAACTCTGGACCTATCTTGTTTATGATGTCATGAAGTAGTAAAGCCCCCTGGAGAGGGTGGGAGATGCTGGATTTGGGGATAAAACAGAATTATACAGCTGACTTCCTTATGAGCATGGAACTACTTGGTTACACAGTGGTTCTAGGCTTCAGATGTAGATGATTAGGTGTTTTATGAGGCGTACGAGAAATGTGCATGCACTAACCTTCACCATTTTTGTGACAATAGAAAATACTTCTGGTGCCTTCTGATATAAGCAACACAAACTTTCTTTTTTCTTCTTTTTTTAACACAAACTTTCTTGAGAGATCTTTTCACAAGGGATTTTATTTCCAAATGCAAATATATGTTTATGAAGTCCTGTACAAAGTATATAATTGTCTAGAGCAGCCTGAACTTCATTACCACGACGGTTGGCTTGTTTAACCTTTGTACCTTACCTAGCAACTTAATGTATATGAAGAATCTGCACATGTTAAATAATGATAGTGTTGAGTTTAAGCTTGTAATGAAACAGGTCTAGAAAACTGCCAGTCAACTAAGTTTTTATTTAGTACCAATACCATGCATGTGATTGTCCCAGTTTCATACATACAAAGACAAGTAAGATCAAAAACTTCAAGGAGCTTACTATTCAGTTGAGGAAAAACAATAAGTCATAAAGCAAGACAGAGTAATGCCAGGTCCACAGAGAGGTGGTAGGAGTGGTGCGCAGTGTGTGAGTAGGTTCAGAGGTAGAGATGAGAGCCATTGGTGGGCCATAGAGAGGGAAACAGTTCATTTAGATCTTCATAGGAGTATTAGTAGCAGCAATAATATTTGTATTCATGAATTAGAAAAGGGCCTCACTATCAAAGGACAAATTTAATAGCTAAAGCCACTTGAAGTCAATCCACTTGAAATGTGATCATTTTTCATAGTAAATAATAAGGAAAAAAGTTTGAATGAGATTTTTTTCCTTGAAAAACTCATCTAAAACTCATAAAAAGAAGTTTATCTTGTCTTACTTAAATTTTTATATTTTAATTGTAATAATATACTAATTACTAGAACAAAAAAATCAATTTAAATAATTGGGTTTTTAACACAACATTATTTTATAGTACAATTTGACTTCATATATCTGACTTTTGCAATACACCATTTTCTTAAATTTTTATTATTTAACAACCACATAAAAGAATATCTATACCATATACAACTACAAATCATAATAACAAAATGAATGCTTGTGATTAATCCATCCCCCAACTTATGAAATAGAACATTATCAATACCTAAATCTGTATACCCCTTTCTCTGTCCCATCCTTGTGCCTACACAACTGTCACCATTAGCCAAGGTAAGCACCATTCTGAATCCCATTATCATCATTCCCTAGATTTTTTCATATAGTTTTATCATATACCTATTATTTAATTTTGCTTTGCTTTGAGCTTTATAAAAATATATCCAAGTGTACCTAATTTTCTTTGACTTGCTTGTTTTATTCACCATGATGATTCTAGATTTACTGATGTCATTTTATGTTTCTGCTCATGTAGTTCACTTGATATTCTATAGGATAAGAATTCTACAATTTACTCATTCTCCGGTTGGTGGGCATTTGGATTGTTTCTAGGGTTTTGTTTTTACCAGTAATGTTGCTATGAACATTCTCATGCATGTTCCCTAGCTCACAAGTACAAGTCTTCCCAGCATGTAGACCTAAAAGTGGAATTGCTGCATCTTAAAGATACATGAATGTTCAACTTTGTAAGACAATGTAAAATTATTTTCCAAAGTGTTGTATAAACTGATCTGCATCTTTGCCATTACTTGGTGTTGTCAGGCATTCCTCAGCAGAGGACCCAGCTAGGCCATACCCATACTCCTGATTAACTGAAATGATAAAACAATGTATATTGTGTTAAGCCGTGAAATTGGTGGTAATTTATAACAGAGCAATAGATAAACAACTTTCATCCCTCTAGAAACTGCAAAATTGTGCCTCAATGAGGTTGTATATTTCATTTCTCTGCTTATAAAATAAGGTTGAACATTTTTTTTCAAGTTCATTCATCATTCATGTTTCCTCTTCTGAGAAATGCCTATTCACATACATCATTTTCCTGTTTTTCTACTGAGTTGTCTTTTTCTTGTTGACTTGAAATTCTTTATATATTCTGATAGATAAAGATATATAAAGTTCGTGACTTGCTTTCTTTGACTTTTTTTGAGGAGCATGCTTAATTTTAATGTAGTAAGATTTACCCATAATTCCTTTCATGGTTAATGCTTTTTGTATCTTAGTTAAGTACTCAGACCAATTATTTTTAAAAGACTTCCTTCAGCAGAAATATTCAAAGCCCTCATTAATTTCTCCCAAATCCCCTCTTAATCCTTTGATATTTAAAACATTCTTTTCTGAGGTACCTATACTTTACTTGTTCAATTTTCTCTTTTTCCACCGGATGCTGATTTGTCATTGCCTTTGTATATGATTCCATCATTTTTCTAATATCACTTGTGTTGACTTCATGAGACCTGACATCTTTTGCAAAGTTTACATTTTCACTTTACAACTGCTTTGCATTGTATTTGCACTTCCTGTTGGGTATTAATAACATTGGACAATCCTACTGAAAAATGAGACCAAAGATGTCAAGATGGGTAGGAGTTAGTCACATGATGCTGGTTAGGAGGTCTGAGTAGTAATAGTCATATAAATGTCAACCTCATTATTGAACATATTTATATTATGACAACATACACTTTCCTGCACAATCTCACAATTTGGGATAACTGGACAAAAGAAAACTGGAAAAAGAGTATCAGAAGCAGTGGCAGCAGCTCTCATTTATAGAACAGGTATTATGGATGTGCCAGGCATGATGCTAAGCTCAACACGTGTGTTATTTCAATAACTCATCACAACAAACCTGAGAACTGATGGTTATTATTCCTGTTTTCCAGATGAGGACATCGCAGCTCTGAAGTGTCAGTGCCTTAGCCAAATGAAACAACTAGAAAGTGGAAGAACCAAGATCTGAACCTATATTAAATAGAACATTTCAAAGACTGAGATATATCCATTTTGTTCTTATGTAACACATGTACTGCTTCTTACAGCAAGTGGAGAGTAAAAGAAGAGAAAAATACAAACAAAGGTATAAAGGTAAGGAGTGAGAACACAGAAGCCTGCAGACTTACTAGACTAGAAAGAAGGATTGCATGTGTCTTGAGTAACAGGCAGATGAATTTGTTTTCAACATAATAGGCAGTAGAAACCATTGAGCGTTTCTTGGTGGATAATATATTATTACTAGAGTAATAATATTAATATATTCTTATATATTGTATATATGTACTACTCTAATAAATTATTTACAAGATATTGAATATATGTAAAATAGAACATTTTAAAGACTGAGATTAATATATATATATATATATATATGTATGCATGCATGTATGTATAAATTCTAATGTTTTCTTCCAACACTCAGTGGATTGTCTTAAGTGCTCCACTTTGAAGAACACAGGTCTAAGATAATAGAAATGAGGACCTAAATCAAGACAGTGGCTGGGAGCAAAAATATAAGGTTAGAAACAGATGCAAGAGCATGTGGAGATGGAATTTACATGACTCAGCAACTGACATGGTGGGAAAAGGATGGAGGAGTCAGACATGACTCTGGTATTTGAAGCCTCTTGGTACCTGGAAAAGCCGCCCCACCAACAACGTGCACACACAAGACAAGGACAGAGCTGGCTTCAGGAAGATGGAGAGTTCAATTTTAAGGGGTGAGTCAACAGGACATCCTTTTGACCAACAAGTATTAAGAAATATGAATCCAAATACAGGAGAGTCTAGATTAGCCACCAGGACTGTATCTACATAAAGGTGAAAATTGAAGCCTTAATAAAGAACAAGATCCTCAAGGGAGAAAGTAGTAAAAGCAACATTCAAAGATATGCCTTGGAGATTGGTTACCATTTAGGGAAGAAGAAAAGAAGAAAAAGAGCCAAGAAAGAAGAGAGAAGGGATAGTCAGCAAGGGAGGAGAATCAGCAAGCTTGTGAACCCTGAGATAAAGGAAGAAGAAAGTGTAGAATGCGTTTGACAGTATCAAATATGGTTGAGGTCAACAAAGACAAGGGTTGAAACCAATCCACTCATTGTTTACTCGTCTATTTAAAAGTAAATTCCAATAGCCAAGACATGGAAGCAACCTAAATGTCCATCGACAGATGAATGGATAAAGATGTGGTGTGTATACACACAAACACACACACACAATGGAATATTACTCAGCCATAAAAAAGAATAAAATGATGCCATTTTCAGCAACATGGATGGACCTAGAGATTATCATACTAAGTGAAGTAAATCAGACAGAGAAAGACAAATACCATATGATATTGCTTATATGTGAAATCTAAAAAAACATGATACAAATGAACTTACATACAAAACAGTAATGGACTCACAGACATAGAAAACAAACTTATGGTTACCAAATGGGAATGGAGGGAGAGGGATAAATTAGGAGTTTGGGATTAACATATACACACTACTATATATAAAATAAATAACCAACAAGGACCTACTGTGTAGCACAGAGAACTAGACTCTATATTTTGTAATAACCTATAAGGGAAAAGAATCTGAAAAAGATAGATAGGTAGATAGATATATATGTATAACTGAATCATTTTGTTGTATATCTGAAACACAACATTGTAAATCAATTTTAAAAATTAAAAATAATAAATAAATAAACATACATTTGTTTGACATCCATTCACCCAACCATTTGTCTATCTATCCATTCAACATGTGCTCATGGATACCACAGGCACTGTGCTACACTCCAGTGACATCACCACTGCTGTTGTGACTGTTCTCATCATCACCAGTTACCATTTTAAGCAACTACTCTATGCCAGTCACTTTTCATAAATTATATCCAATCCTTATAACAATTATTTTAATGAGTAGATATCTTCACTTTACAAAATGGGGAAATAGGTTAAGTAGGTGACCAAGCTCACCAGTGCTAGAGCTATGAAGCTAACCTAATTCCAAAAGACCATATTGGTCCTTGTAGACTGTGTGGTTCTCAAGGGATTTAGAGTCAGAGAGAGAGAGAGAGAGAGAGAGAGAGAGAGAGAGAGAGAGAGACAGACAGACAGACAGACAGACAGACAGACAGACAGACAGACAGACAAGTGACTCAACAATGTGTTGTGATAAGAGCAATTCTGGACAGGCACAAATGATACCATCAGAGAAAGACAACCCTAAAAAGGAAGGCCCCTGAGATTCCATAACTAATATTGGTCCATCATTTCCCAGGGGCTCAAGGGGTTCATCTGCAAAGACTGCCTGGCTGGGTCCATTTGTTTCTTTCCCCTGGATCTCTCTCTCTCTGGGACCCTTGCATCTTGGTGATTTGTTCAGGGGTGGCTGAACTAGGCTGCATGAATATTGGGGCTCTAGAGAGAGACAGCCTAGGGGGATGCTTTAATCAAGCACATATTTTTTGGTCCTAAAAGTGGCTCCTTCCTCAGGCCTTGTCTAAATTGTCTAAATTAGAAGGAGATCTCAAGGCTTCCTATACTCTGCTCCTTAAAGCCTGGGGTAAAGAGGTCAGACAATGAACTTGCAGCTTCCTCTCACTGAGGTACCACTGAGGTAGGAGATACAAGGAAAATTCTAGAACCATAAAAAAATTAATTAGGCCTACCATATGAATGACCTGTTGGGGATTAATAGGAAAAGGCAGGATGATTCCAATTATTCATAGAATAGTAATTATAATAGCTAACACTTACTGAACACATACCACAAGATCTGAAAAACACTTTACAGACATTATCCATGTAATCCTCATATATCAACTCCATTTCACAGATGAGGAAACTGAGGCTCAGCGAGGCTAAGTAACCTGCACAAGATCACACACCTATGAATTACAGAGACAGGATTCTAACCCAGGCCAGTGTGACTCCAGACCTGGACCAGCACATTCTTGGCTTCTTCCAATCTGTTGTCAAACTTACTCCACCACTCTCAGCCAAACCAGAGAGAGTGAGGGATCAGGGGAGAACAGAGCAGCTGTGTAGCTGTTCATCAACAGTGATAACTGCTGCATAAAAGACCCTACACAACGAAGTTACTAAAACATGCAACATGGCCAATGAGAGGTAGCTCAGGGAAATCTTGCTAACTTGGAAAATTCTTCAGAAAGTGCATAGCTTTGAGTAAGCCAAATTCAATTTAAAAATAAGAAATACTCTGATGGAATTACATACTCAAGTTGAAATAACTCCAAGTAACTTAGATTTTGTGATTAAATCTAAAAAGCTTCCAAGCAAAAATAGATCCATGACATCACAGGATGGGCTCAGAGCAGAGAGCGCTCCATCTTTACTCTGCTCCCCTTCATGTTCCCTGTGAGCCCATGATGCTAAGTCATTGTCACTCCCTGATCCACCAGACTCTTTTAAGCTTTCTTGCCTTTGTACTGGCCACTCATTTCTCCAGAAAGCCCTTTCCCTACTCCCACCTCCACCCTTGGTCAAACACCTTCTCATCCTTCAAGACCCTGCTCAACCTTGTTAGGAGTAATCTCCTTAGGAGGACTTTCCAATTTCCTCCAATTAACTGCATCCTTGGCATTATCACAATGTTGTTTAACCTTGGGTTGACTTAATCATATTCTTCAGTTCATGATACATTATTCAACATTGGTCCATCTTTAAATTTATACATGGTATAAATAACACTACATTACGCATCTTCAGTACAACATTTATACACAACTGACTTATTTTCTCTGAATTAATTTCTTAAAAAGTACAAATTCTGAGTCAGAGTTTGCACATTATAAGACCTTTAATACATACTACCAAAGTCACTTCTAGAAAGTTTACATCAATTCAAACTCCACCTACAGTATACAAAAGTATCTATTACCCCATACATTCTCAGTAGCACTAGGTATAATCAATCTTTTTTCAACTTCTCTAATCTGATAGGAAAAAGGATAGTTATTCTTTTTATTTTCATTCCTCTGATTACTAATAATGCTAATCATACTGTTATATGTT
Organism: Balaenoptera physalus; assembly: GCF_965194825.1. Lineage (NCBI taxonomy): Eukaryota > Metazoa > Chordata > Mammalia > Artiodactyla > Balaenopteridae > Balaenoptera > Balaenoptera physalus. The sequence continues at coordinate 47,431,908 of NC_138893.1, forward strand.
TATTAGCCATTCATATTTCTTCCTTTGTGAATTACTTGCTTATGGTCTCTATCAAATTATTCATTGAGGTGATCATCTTTTCCAAATTGATTTGCAAAAGTTCTTTATATACTAAAGATATTGATCCTTTCTCTGCCATATTTGTTGCAAATGTTTTTTTTTCTTTTTTTGCCTTTCCATTTTTAAAGTATTTTCTGCTATACTGATGATGTTTCAAACTCTTTATGTAGACAAAGCTATCACTCTTTTCTTTTGTGATTTCTACCTTTGACATTACACTTAGAAAGTTCTTCCCCAACCTCTAGGTACATAATCTACAGGGATGTCCATCTATGTGTACAAGGAGCCTTGTACAAGAAAGCCCACTGAAATAGGTTTACAGTAGTGAAAGTTTGGGGGAAAAACTAAATGTGCATTGTAAAAAAATAAACATAGTAAAAATATAAATATAGTAGATAAATATGGTGAAATATACAACAGAATTACCTGTAGCATCTATGTGTATCTTCATGAATATTTCTCAAAATATAATGTTGATTCTTCAGAACCTTTTTTTTTTTTTTTTAGATTCCATGTATATGTGTTAGCATATGGTATTTGTTGTTCCCTTTCTGACTTACTTCACTCTGTATGACAGGGGCAGGACAGGAATAAAGACACAGACGCAAAGAATGGACTTGAGGACACAGGGAGGGGCAAGGGTAATCTGGGACAAAGGGAAAGAGTGGCATGGACATACATACACTACCAAATGTAAAATAGCTAGCTAGTGGAAAGCAGCCGCATAGCACAGGGAGATCAGCTCGGTGCTTTGTGACCACCTAGAGGGGTGAGACAGGGAGGGTGGGAGGGAGACGCAAGAGGGAGGGGATATGGGGATATATGCATACGTATAGCTGATACACTTTGTTATACAGCAGAAACTAACACACCATTGTAAAGCAATTATATTCCAATAAAGATGTTAAGAATATATATATAATGTTGAGTGGGGAAAAAAGAACAAAATGAATACTAATACCTGTACTATATTACCACGTGTATAAATATAAGTAATTCTCTATGTTGTTTGTAGATGCATCAATTTGCAATAAAAGCATAAAAACATACTGAAGGAATAAACATCAAATTCATGGTAGTTGTTGCCTCTAGGAAAGGCAGGGGAAAAAATCGGACTTTGAAGGGGTACAAAGAGGCATTCACCCGATCTGAAAGATCTACTCTATTTATTTTTTAATCAAAAACAAATGCACACCCCAGCCTCACCACCAACCACCATAAAAACCCCAACCAAGTTTCCTGCCCCTGCTCTTTCTCAAGCCATTTTTGGATGTGCTTGACAGCCACTCTGATCTCCCCAGAAAGCCTCATTGTTTGAGTAATAAACCTTTTATAATAACCCTCTTTAAAAAATGTGACAAAACATTAGTCTTTACCATTCTGGATGGGTAGTGAGTTCTTTTGTTCTATTACACTCTATTTTTCTGCGTTAACATTTTTTCCCAAATGAAAAAAAGGGGGGCTTACTCCACCTTCCAAGAATATATAGAAATTCACTTTTATTTTATTCTATAACATGTGCAATATTTCTTAAAATTTAGGATATAAAGTATGATTTGAATAAATGAATGAATCAACAAAAATGAGTGAGTGAATGAATGAATAATTCATCTAAATGACTAAATAATTTTCTGCCACTCAAATTCAGACTATATAAACATACTCAGCAAATCAGAAAGAATTTAACAGCCAAGCTGATATTCAAGTAATCGTGGCTGTAAGACAGATCTATGCCAGTCAATATGGTAGCCACTCGCCATATGTGGCTTATCAAGCACTTGAAATATGGGTAGTCTGAATTGATATGTGCTGTAAATGTGGAATACATACTTGATACTCTAGACTTAGTATCCCCAAAATGTAAAATATCACACTAATAACTTTTAAAATTCATTTCATGTTAAAATGATATTTTGGATAAATATTTGGATAAAGAGTGAACAACGCACACTATTAAAATTCATCTCACCTGATTCTTTTTCCCTTGTTATTGGGACTACTAGAAAATTTACAGTTACAGATATCGCTCACATTACATTTTTACTGGACAGCAATGAAACAGAAAAACAATGTTGTTTTAGATCTAAAATTACAGAAGAAAAAAACATGCTCACTTTTCACATTTGCCTAAATCTGAATGCAAATCAACCACATCTTTATATAAATAATGGCATGAAACTAGATGAAAAAATATGAGGTCATTATGCTGCACAGCCACCAACCTGGAAAATTAGACCTTACGCAAATTGTTCTACAAAGCACTTAATAAAATTTTAAGGAAGTGGAAAATTTTGTATTAAGTTTTGTGATACAAAATAGATTCATTTGCAAAAGAAGACCATAAGGTGAGAAGGTAACATGAAAAACAACAGCCATAACGAAATGACATTTTGTTGTCAGTCTTCTAATGTTTCTGTTGTCCCGTGGATCATCACTGTATCAGCACATGTTATTTCAATGGTCATGGGGTTACTCTCTTTTTTTTTACTGTGGTCTATTCTTGACTGGAAAGTGATGATTCTAGTGCAGCCCTATTGATACTAAGACCTATGTGGCCCAGTCACAGAGAAGGACCATGGTCAAAGAAAGCTACTAAAAAAGTAATTTCAGACTAACTTCAGTACTTCCTTGGTATCAACTACTATAAAGGGGCTATATTATCTACATCAGTTCTTAAAATCCTCCTTCCCTCATAATCTGCAGCTATTCCCACATCCTTGACTTCACAATTCCTAGAAAAACTTCGTTCATGTGCTGCTCGTCTATCCATCCTTCACTGTTACAATGATTATGTATCTCAAAAGCCAAGAGAACTACTCAGATAAGGACAGACACCTCCCTCCAAGTGCAGAGGAGGGCCTGACAGTGAGAGGGCAAAGCCAGAACCCTCTCGAGCAGGCAGAAAAAAGGAAAGGCTGTGGGGAAAAAAATTAAGTTTATATTTGGTGTCTTGTCCAAACCAGTCAAAGCTATTCTAAGGGTCAACATGGGTAGCTAAACATCTGAAAAGATCAGATTTTATAAAGAAAAGGTGAGGGGTGGTACAAAAATGTACCTTGAGTCATTTTTTACTTAGGATAAATTCAGGATGTATCAGACCTTGCAGAATGGAAGGATTTCACAAGTCAGAGAGCATCTGTAATAGTCTATGTTAAAGATGAATCGAGACTTCTCCAAATACATGCCATTGGGAGACATAATGATTTTCAGAAATGACACTAAGGGATGCTTCAATAACAAGGAAATTTTCATAAACAAATTCAGGAAATAGAGTCTGATACACCACTATAGGCACTGGCTTTTTTTTTTTTTTTTGCTTTTATCCAGTTGAAATAGTACACCTGAAATTCCATAGCCAGTTTAATATGAATGCCATTAATCCAAGAGCAGGCTTTAAAATGCTCCAGCTCCATGTTCCCCTCTCTGAATGCAGACTCCTAACTTATTATTTCTCTCACTCCTTCACTCTCTGCCCTCCCTGGGACCTACAATCACTCAACCTTCCCACTCCACTCAGCCCATTAGCCTCCTCCTGGCTTTACTGTTTTGCTTCCCCAACTCCTACCCCAGAGTCAAATACTTCCAAGTGCCCTCTACACTCTCAACTCCCTCCTCCAACCTTCTGTCATGCCTGCCGTGCACACTCCCAGTACGACCTCTGTCCGACTGTCCAGTTTCTCAGCTCCCAGGCCACCAGTGCTGCTGGAGGGAACTGCAGAACGGACGTGCAGAGTGGGGCCATTACTAAGTCCAGCTGTGCACGGTGATGTGTTCCCTCCGTCTCCACAGCAATCCTCACTTTCATGTCTTGTGAACACCCAGATGTCACCTCCTCAGCATCCTCTCCCGACCTCCTTCCTCGGGACTCCAATTTCACCTTGGTCACACTCCCTCTCAGCAGATGACTTGATCTGAACACACAGAGGTGTCTTAAGAGACCCCAATCTTCATCATAAGACATCAGTGCTAATAAATGCTCTCTTCCTTCCTGTCCATGTTGAATGAAGAGCTGGACACCTTCATCCTCTCTCCCAGTGCATGTGGATGAATAAACATATGTAGACATACACCCATGCACATAAAACCACACATACTACACCCCCCGCCCCCCCCCCCACACACATATCATGCCTACCTTGAGTCTCCTCCTCTCCTTCTTCTGGGCTTACTCTCTGCACTCATGCCTGACATTCACATTAATCTCGCCCTTTCTCTCTAAAATGTTTACCAAGGATTGAAAGAGCACGTGTCACTCCATTACACTCGGGTATGCAATGAAAAGGGACAGAGGTCTTGCATGGTTTACTCTATGTGTTTCTAAATTCTTTGAATCTTTTGTAACAGTTCATATGTATGTTTTTGAATTTTTTATAATAGTTTACATGTATGTTTTAAAAAACTTTTTCCCCAATCCTTCACAGCCAAATGTCTTACACAAGTAACCCAAGTCTACCTCCTCCATTCTCTCACCGTCTCTTCCCTTCTGGGCCCCTGGTGGCCAGGCTTCTGTGCCCAACAACCTCGCAGAACTGGACTCTAAGAGGGCATCAGTGGGTGGCTTCCTTGTGGGCATATCCTTCCCTCTGTCCTACTCTTGGAAGATGCCAACAGTGATGACCTACCCCCTCTTTGAAACTCTCTCCTCTCTCGGCCTCTATGAGATGCCTTCTGAGTTCCATTGCAAAACTGGACACAATTCACTGAAAGATCCTGCAAGCAATCAAAGGAGCTTTCCCTTTCCTTCTCCTAAAATCAAAGGAATTAACAGGAGCTGCAGAATGGGAGCCTCTAGATGCATGTATGTGTGTTTGCTTATGAAATGTCATCCTCTAAACAGCACACTACACACCCTCACACAACCTTCTCCACTGCCTCTACTTTGGGGGAAAGCCAAAGATGATAAGGCCACACCAAAGTTTCCATAACCCTCAGCATTGCCAAGAGGACTTCTTGTCAACCATCCTCTCCATATTCCTCCCCCAAGGGCCACAGGGCTGGCTTCTCCCTTCCTGAGCTACTTTGCCCAGCTTCCCTCCACTCCACCCCTGTCCATTACCTCTCTCTTGTGAGGAAGGAGCAAAGATAATGTCCTCCTTGAACAGGGTTTTGAGAAATGAAGAGAGGTTCAGCATGTGGACAAGGCAAGGAAGGACATTCTCCGTGGGGAATTTCATTTTCAAAGACCAAAAAGTCTGCATGTAGCAAACCACCATTAGATAAACCTTTTGGGTGCACGTTAGAAACCAGCGAGTGTTGAGTATTCAATGAGGTTGTGTAGGTGGGAGGATTTTGCAAACTGTAACTTGCTGGGCAAATGTTAGATACTTCTCTCGTCATCTACCTCACAGAGTTGTTGGAGACCAAATGAGATGATGTATGAAAAACGGTTTTATCAACTGGAAAAAACATTTATAAATTGTAGTTAGTATGTGATGTTTTGCCTCTAGGTAGGTTAAGAATCAGACCATGGCAATATTGAAGAAAATTAAAATACCAGCTAATTTCTTTTAAATCCACAGTCCTGGAGCAGTTTATAACCTGAGAATTCTAATTAATTTCTATATTCTCACCTCTTTTCAGGTGAATTGATTGCAGTAAACTTCAAACTCTATTAACAACGGAGTCAAGTTCCCGGTGACTTCTAGATTACCAAACTTTGGATTTGAGGCCCGAAAGTCATCTTTTGTGCCCAGGCCACAATAGCAAGGCCAGCCCATTTTCTCTTGTGACTATTACCTTCCTTTCAATTTCCTTGGGCATCATAACATCATGATTCTACTGCAGTAGCCTCCTGGCCATTCACTCTATCTTTAGCCTCTCTGATTTACAATCCATCCTTCCTACAGATGCTCAAAAAAATCAACATTATTTTTGTTATTCCAACTAATTTTTTAAAATATCGATATTATAAACAAAGTGATGAGTCAGGAAACAAAAACAAATTGAATAATTATTGGAAAGGAAGAAGAAAATCATCACTTCTTAGAGAAGGTATGATTATATACCTAAAAAGCCCAGAAAATTTACTGAGAAGCTATTTAGTGTGGTGGGTTGGATACAAATTAAGCATGCAAAAATCAACAGCCTCCCAATACGTCAGCAGTAACCAACTGGAACACATAGTGGGGGAAAGATTTCTTTCACTCTAACTGCCAGTGCCCACCAGAGGCACAGTTAGGAAGAGTGAAAGTGGGGAGGAAAGAATTACTAGAGTCCCTCGTTTTTCTGTAATGGTAACTGCAGCCCTTATGTGACATGGGGTTTCTTTCCTGTTTTATTTTCACCTTCTGTTCAAGATTTAGAGTCTCATGGTCCAAGTTTCAGCCTGGGCAGCTCTGTGTGTGGGTGGGGAGGTGGGAAAATGGTGGGAGAGTAGGAGCAGGGTGGGTGTGATGTGGTTAACAGGCCCCAAGGCAGTGATCCGCTGCACCAACCTGGCACTTGTCACTGATCAGGATGGAAATCTGAAAGCCACCTTTGACTCTTCTTCTTTGTCCTACAGACATTCAATTGCCAAGTCCTATAAATTGATCCTTTTAAAGATTTCATGCATTTACTCCTTTCTCCTCAACCCTAGCACCTGTCCCTTGCCAATATCCTCAGTAACTTGGGCCTAAACTACAACCATCTCTTAACGGTTCCTTCAGCCCCAGTCCCTGACTGGGGACTTTCTGTTTTTTCTTCTCATCACTTTTACTGTGTCACACCCCTGACTGGTTAATATCCTATAGAACGTAGGCCTGGCAGGCCAACCAACCTGGGCTAGAATACGGGGTTCACCTCTCACACCAGACTGAATGGGTTTGAGCCCCAAGTCTGCCACTGGTTAGCTTTGTGACCTGGACCATATTGCTTGATCACTCTGAGCCTCAGTTTCCTTGTTTGTAAAATTGGCCTAATGCATAGTAACAGGAATTACTGTGAGGATTAAAAATAATACATAAAATACAAGACCCATCATAGGACTGGACACACAATAATACAACAGGCATTCAAAACCCATCACTGTTGCCATGAGAATTGTGGTCATTATCACGATTAGAGTCCATAGTTGTCTGCTGGCGCAAGTTTAATGCTGATACTTGTTCTCTAAGACCATATAATTGGTCCCCACCCAACTTATCCAAGGCACTCCCCAACACAAATTAGCCAGTTATGCATCCCTGCTATTCAGTTCCATCTCCACATCCCAAATGTACTCACCCCTATCCCAGACTTTGACTCTCCATCTTCCCTTGGCCTAAAGTGCCCTTTGCACTTGTTTCCAAATATGCCTCCTTCAGGAACTCCTTCCATCACTCCACCCTTGTGTCTCCACAGTGCCTTTTCCACCCCAGAAGCACCAACATCACACGCAGTGAGCTCTTACCACACTGCATGTCCAGCTCTGTCCTGGGCAGTTTGAATGAGGCACCTCATTTCATCCTCACAACAGCCCAAACAACCAGGTACTATTACTCTCGCCACTTTACAGCTGGAGTCACTGGGGCTGTGAGAGGGTGAGTTGCTTACCCAAGGTCACAAAGTCAGCCACCGGTAAAACAAGGACTCAAAACCTAGGTCTGTACTCTCAACCACTATCCCATCCTTCCTCAACTCATATTTTTAGGTAATGGCTGGATGAGTCAACTTAACACATCAAAGTCCAGCCCAATCACATCTTCTTTGTCCTTGAGGGAGCCAGTTCTTATTACTCTCCCCTGCTCTTACCCCTTGGCACTTACAGCTGTTTTAAACAGCAAACACCATACTATATACTGTCCTAGACAGCATCTATACTGCATAACTGGGCGCTCACTTTTGTCAGTATCCAGTATAACATGATTATGCATAATTGGGTATCCTTCACTAAGTGGAACCATAAAGTAATGATCTGGATTTTCACACACTGCTCATAGAGACCAGTCTCATTTCTTCCCAGATATACCTCAGGAATCTTCCCAAATATAAATTTCTTGCAGGTAAGGATCACATCTTGCATTTCTTTGTGCCTCACAAACTTCTGCAGATATTAGAGATACCCCAAAACACCTTTTGGTTCATAATTGGTCTTCCAAGCAGGCTTTCTTAACTGGGGTGGTGGGGTGGGGTGAGGTGGGGGGGAAATGGCAGGTCCCTGGAGGTATGCAGGACAAAAGGATCCAAGATGGAATGACCTTCTGTTATTATGTCAGAGCAGAGAGCACACCTGGGTCCCTGTACACATTGGGAAAAATGTTTCCAGTTGTCAGAAGCCTGAAGCAAACTGGATTTGATGGCATCAATATAATGCTTAATATGCTACATATTTGGCATCTGTTCCAGAAAAGACTGTGTGTCAGGAACTCAGAAAAGGTCTCCTGGGCATATGGGCAGCTCCCGGTCTGTCTCCGACACATTAAATATACTCAGGGTAGGGAATACACATTTTTAAATGCATGAAACATGAGCCAGACTTGACACCCATCTATCAGAGCTGCTTTAAGGATAATAAAATCAGTGCTGCCATTATAAGGAGAGGGAACTTGATGACCAACTGGAGATTTCTTCCAATCTAAATGATTCTATAAATTCCCCTAAAATCATAAAAAAACAGATTAAGGATTCATGTAGGTGTCTGAACTATAAATACAAATTAATTTCTGCTCCAGCTGCAGTTTTTTCTCATCCTTGTGAGAAGCACTTCTATCTCTGAGATATTTCTGGGTGAAACACCAACATAGCAGCTAAAAATAGGACTCCCCCAGGTTCTCACTGGCAACTATTTTCTTCTAATTTCACAAATAAATCTGCATCTTGAAATGAACTGAATTGAATCTTGCTGCTGTCCAGAAACATTTATCACTGGAAATCTGTTTCATTTGGGGAGTAAGATATAATTATGCACAGATTCAATAAGAACCTAAATGTTCCACTGAGAAATTCTTTATTGAGAATGTTTTGTTTGAACTCTAAGTAATCTATTTATTTCCATTTTCAGTTACTAGCCATATTACTACTATCTGTTTTTGCATTAAAAATATCCTGTTTAAACACTGCTCTTACCAAAAAAAAAAAAAAAGTGAATAGTTTCTGACACCAAAACCTCACGTTATTCTGCTTATCACTTGGTTTTGTGAAACTTTATTCAAACTGGCCCTTATAAAAGAAAGAATTTTTTAAAACATTCCCTCATCTGTTAGAGCTCAATAACTAGAAATCAAAAGAAAATAGTAAATAACATTTTTAAAAGGTTAATTTATTGACTTACATATTTTTGGTTGACATATTTGCTCTTATTCAATATGAAGTCAGAGACGAAAATAGAAATAAACAAGTGGATTATGGGTCATGTTTCCAAATGCATGGGGATAAATGCATATCCCTAAGGAAATGTGCTCAGTTATGACATCACAGCTGTTTCTCCTATAAAAAGAACTATGTCCTGCAGCAAACTATAATTTCCCAAATAAAGGGAATAAAAGATTAAAGAAAAGAAAAACATGTCAGCAATAAAATCCAAGGAGAGCGACCAGATGCCAAGCATATTAAAATACCATATCTGACAAAGGATTAAAAAAAAGAGGTCTTATACCACTTGAATGCTTAAACGCAAAGTATTTCCCCTCAGATTCACAGAAGAAAGGAGACTGTGGCATATTGTTGCAATAATGGCTGCATGTCTCCTGATCTTAATCCTCTTCCACATTTACTCTGGGCTTGGCCATGTTACTTGCATTGGTCAATGGAACATTAGCAAGCATGACACAAATGGAGGCTCCAGAAGCACTTGCATGTTGGGGCTTGTCCTTTCTTGCTGCTCTTGGAAACCCTGAGACTGACATCAGGAGAATAAACCTGGGCTAGCCTAGTGGACACATGTGGTCTGTCACTCCCATCACTCCAGCCAACTGCCAGCACCAAGCACCATACATGTGAATTACATACCATCTAAGTCAACCAACTCCTAGCAGCCTGCCAGCTGCCTGCAGAAACACAAGTGAGTCCAGACAAGTCCAACAGAAAAACTGGCTGGCTGAGCCCAGCCTAAATTGCCAACTGATAGGATCAAAATCTAACAAATGACTTTGTTTTAAGCCACTACGTTTTGGACTGGTTTGTTATACAGCAAAAGCTATCTGATACCAAGGTCATCACGGAACCTATTTCATGAGCACACCAGTTAATGCTCCAGTCACCATAGAGAGAACGTGAGAGGCTTCCCTAAGAATGTGTGGGTCTATGTGATTATTCCCAAAAGTGAGTTTGCCTATGAAATGCTGAGTTGTTATACTAAGCCATTTATAAGCTACTAGTTTGGGAATCCTTCTAAAATCTACATCCAATGTGCAATCTATGATAATAGCAGCTAACATTCATTCAGTGCAAGCATGAGGCTATGTGCTTGATACAAATGATCTCGATTAATCTACATAAAAACCTCATATGAAAGGTATTATTATAATCTGTATTTTACAAATCAAGAACTGAGGCTTAGGGAAGTAAAGTAACTTGGTTGGGGTCACACGGTATTATGAGTAACCCTGGACTCACACATCTGATTTGCTCAAGAGTCTGAGCTCTTAATCACTATGCTTTTCTATCTGATATCACCCACACCATCTGCCATGAAAGGCTTCTCTTGTCCATTGGGCTAGATAATTGTTGGGACCAAGAGATTTAACCTCTCTCTCTCTCTCTCTCGTATCTTAAGTGGTCAGGCAGAACAGATCCAATGAGGCCTATCCACCTAATCGAAGATACATAGGATTTAGGGTGGATGGTGGACATGGTGTATCTTGCCCTGGCCTGCTGACCTCTGACACAGAAACTGGAAGAGCAAGAGAGCTTCAGCACAAGGGCAGGAGCTATTTAACATATGATGACCTGGCCCATCAGCAACAAGTGGCCCAAGTTTCAGGCTGTGACCAATCAGATGAGCAATGACTCCCTTTCCGGTCTTGGGGGGATGAGGGTGGGGAGGGAAAGGAGTCTTGGAAAGGTTGGAGAAATGGGTGGGAAGTTGGGCAGAAGTTCCTTTCTTCTTGTGGGTATAGAAGGTGTTCCCATGAGGAGAGGGAAGAGCCTCCGTATCTACCTCAGACTTACTGTCTGTCTAATGAAACCTCTGGAATCAGGCCTGCTTTGCCCTGGATTTCTGAAACTTTAAAATGCCTCAACCCTAACTCAATACTGAGATGAAAACAGGGGTGAGGAGAAGGAAGTTGATCAAGACAGCCCCTTTCAAAAACCACTTATTTCAAATCACATAACATGAACAAAACCCTTCTTAACCAAATCAAAGGTCTAGCCCACCAGTCAGCTGTGGGAATGCTATGGGTACCAAGGGGGAAAGAGGGGGGGTGGGAGGAATTGAGAGATTGGGATTGACATATATACACTATTGATACTATGTATAAAATAGATAACTAATGAGAACATACTGTATAGCACAGGGAACTCTACTTAACGCACTGGGGTGATCTAAATGGGAAGGAAATCCAAAACAGAGGGGATATATGTATATGTATAGCTGATTCATCTTGCTGTACAGTAGAAACTAACACAACATCGTAAAGTAACTATACTCCAATAAAAATTAATTTAAAAAAAGAAAGGAATGCGCAAAAAAATAAGAGAATGCCATTTCAAAAAATAACATCTTACATCTCCAAAGGCAAGAAAGAAGGACAACGGAAAAAGAGAGGTCCCCAAAACTAAAAAGTAAAATTGGCTTTATGCTACACATTGTGCTCTTTCATTACAAACCAAAGAATATTTGTTTGGAAACATACAGATTTTCCCAATCCCCAGTCAAACATTTGGGAACGACTGAGATACAATATATGGAAGGCACTTTGATAATGTGCCCATCAGACACTAATGGTTGCTGTGGTGCTCTAAGATCATGAGTGAGGTGCCACCCTCTCTAAGCGCTCACACTGAGGCTGACCCAGACAGACCAGGTGGATAGAGGTAGATGGTGCCCCGCAGGCAGCCCACACAGATGTGTGCGCATCTCTGTGTCGGGCCAGCATTAGCAGCTTGTTTTCTGAACAACCCATCTCCAATTGCTCCTTCCATCCTCCCTGACATGGAAGAGCATGTGCAGGACAGCAGGAATCCCCCGGGATTCCTGGAAGAGGTGGCAGGGGCGCAGCAGCCCAGCAGGAACACGCTGGGGAAGAAGCCACTGCCGCCATTCCCAACACGTTATACATTCTCTGGTGAGGACAGCAAGGCTCTCCAGGAGGTAATCCCCCTCTCACCTCATTCTTCTTCCCTTTGATTTTAGACCCAAACAAAAGCCTGCAGATGGGCTTCTAGTCAACAGCTCCGGCTTACACTGTGCCTTTCAGTCCCTCCGTCTCTCTAGGGAGGGAATATCTTCAACAACTTCAGCTCTGTTTGGGGAGCATGGTCACTTAGCTAGCCTCGAACAGAATGGGCCAGAACTGTGGTTGGTGTCCATCACACCACCAGCAACTGGGACACGATATTAGAATTCACCTTCCATATCTTCCATATCTTAAGGCAGTGCATTAATAATTTTATAATTACTTTGGAATTTGGGAGAGAAAGTGGTCATGGAAATGGGATGCTTAGTGGCTTTATGCGGAGGCACCATAGGGCAGTGGTGAGAGGCTCTGTTCTGGATTCCGGTGACGAAGGTTTCGAAGAGGAGGCAGGAAACCCTTCCTGTAAAAGGCCAAACAGTAAGTCCTGTGGACTTTGTGGGCCATACAGTCTCTGTCACAAATACTCAACTCTGCTGTTGCAGCATAAAAGGAGTCATGTACAATAGATGAGTGGATAAGCATGGCTGTGTACCAAGAAAGCTTCATTTGTGGACACTGAAATTTGAATTTCATATCATTTTTACATGTCACAAGATATTATTCTTTTGATTTTTTTCTAATCCCTTAAATATATAAATACTATTCTTATTGTGGGCCATATAAAAACAGGCGGTGACGCGATGAAGAGTAGCCCCCTCTTGCCGCAACTAGAGAAAGCCCTCGCACAGAGACAAAGACCCAACACAGCCAAAAATTAATTAATTAGTTAATTAATTAATTAAAAAAAAAAAACAGGCGGTGAGCCAGATATGGCCCACTGCAGGCCATAGCTTACTAAACCCTGGTTTATAATTGCAGCTCTGGAATTTCTTAGCCATAAAATCTTGGGCAAGTTTTGTTTCCAAGCCTCAGTTTCCTCCTCTGTAAAATGGAAACAATAACAGCCTCAACCTCAACTGGGTTTCCTATGGATACAATGAAAGCAAAATGTTTTAGCAAGGAGTGGCTGCGCGTGCTCGCAGCAGGCAGTAAGTGTGAGCTGTTACCATCATTTTCCTCCACTCTTCAAAACTCTCCGTAGCTTCTGCCAAATGCATCCAGGCTGCTATCAAACAGGATCAAGGATCCTCATGCCTCTATTAACGAAGAAACATTCTAGACTTTTCATACTAACATCGGTAGCCTTCAAGAGTTTATGGGGTCCTAAAACATGCCTCAAATCCTGGGTGCACTCATTTGTCAGTTCCCTCCCAGATCTCAGTCCTTGGAATTCAAGAGCTGAGGAACAAGGTGTCAGGTTAGTATGCTCCAACCCAGAAATACAGTCATCCCTCGGTATCCATGGGAGGTTGGTTCCAGGACCCCACACAGATACCAAAATCCACGGATGTTCAATTCCCTTATATAAAATGCCATAGTATTTGCACCTAACCTACACACATCCTCCCATATACTTTAAATAGTCTCTAGATTACTTATAACACCTAATACAATGTGAATACTACATAAACAGTTGCCAGCATGTGGCAAATTCAATTTTTGCTATTTGGAACTTTCTGGAATTTTTTAAGATATTTTTGATCCACAGTTGGGTGAATCCACGGATGTGGAACCCACAAATATGGAGGACCAGCTGTAACGATATTTCTTGAGCACAGGCCAATTCTCGTGCCCCCTGGCATCTGCTAAGTGCTCTATGCAGTTCTTTCCCTTCATCTTCACAACAACAAAAGGATGCTGATAAGATGATGAGCTCCAAGTTTCAGAGAAAGAGACCAAAGTATAAGAAGGTTAGATAACTAGGCAAGGCCATGCATGTAGTAACCAAGAGTCGTGGGATTCCTTCCTGAACCACGGCTCTTGCTTTGGAGCTAAGAAAGGGGCCTCAGTGCTTCTCTGTCTGAACCAGTATCCTGAATGCCTAGGAACTTTGTTATAATGCTGGTTATGATTTATTAAGGCCTGGGGAGGTCCTGCGATTCTGCATTTCTAAAAAGCTGTCAGGTGATGCCAATGCCACTGGTCCTAGGACCACGCTTAGAGTGACAAGGCTCTAGATGCAGTGAGAAATGTGACCTTTCCCCATTAATGACCAACATGGTCTGCAGATGAATCAAATCAGTGACCTAGTTTTCCATGGAGCCAGACTGCCACAGTTAGACTCAAAACTCCACCGAATGCCAGATGTGTGGCCTTGGGGACAAGTTTCTCAACTTTTCTGTGCCTCATGTTTCCTGCCTGTGAAGGGAAAGATAATAGCTCTTATCTCATTGGGGTGTGACAATGATTAAATGAGATAATACATATACAAAGCATTTAGAACAAGGTCTAACCCACTGTAAACATTCAATAAATGTAAGACAATCAGAAGATAAAGAAAAATGAAGATCCTACCAAAGAATTATCTAAAAATGTGCTCTATGAGGTTTGCTCTCACTGCACAGCTAATAATTTGCACAGATCCATCCAAACCCTCTTATCATTCAAGCCATTTTACAGTTAAGTAAACCAAACTTGCACCCAGTCATAAAATTAGAGAGAAAGTTCACCTTGAAAGGGCAGGACCCAGATGCCAAGGAAGAAGCAGCTTTCCATACTACTCAGCCATAAAAAGAAACGAAATTGAGTTATTTGTAGTGAGGCGGATGGACCTAGAGTCTGTCATACAGAGTGAAGTAAGTCAGAAAGAGAAAAACAAATACCATATGCTAACACATATATATGGAATCTAAAAAAAAAAAAGGTTCTGAAGAACCTAGGGGCAGGACAGAAATAAAGACACAGACATAGAGAATGGACTTGAGGATAAGGAGAGGGGGAAGGGAAAGCTGGGACAAAGTGAGAGAGTGTCATGGACATATATACACTACCAAACGTAAAATAGATAGCTAGCAGGAAGCAGCTGCATAGCACAGGGAGATCAGCTCCGTGTGGGATGGGGAGGGTGGGAGGGAGACGCAAGAGGGAGGGGACATGGGGATATATGTATATGTATAGCTGATTCACTTTGTTATATAGCAGAAACTAACACAACATTGTAAAACACAGTAAATTCCAGGCTCCTGCAAAGTTAGAAGTTAATAACACAAATGCAGAGGCAACAGGAACAGTAATTCCCATAACCTCTCAGAGCTCAAAGACAGAACTCAAATGACTGTGGGACACATCACTTATTGAAGGACCACCGTTCTTGCAACATTTAATCAGTCACTAAATAAATATTTGCGAGGGATGAAATAATCATTGCAATAGACATGGGAACTGCCTTTGGAAAGCTTATGGTCTAGCAGGAAAGTCACTAAGCACACAATTGCAATTATTTCATTAATTACAAGTGTGACAGTGGTATGAAAGTGAAGTCAAGGTATGGGAACGTGTACCAAGAAACCTAACCTAGAGACCTAAGAGGGACCCCTGAGGAGCGAGCATTTAGTCTCAGGCCTAAAGGGTGAACAGGAGTTGCCCAGGCAAAGAGCCTGTCCATCTTTACTGAGCACTTATTATATGCCTGGTTCTGTATCAGGCATTGGGGTTAGAAGGATTAATTAACAAGTGCCTTTCCTCAAAGAACTCACAGTCTATTGGGGGCAAATAGACTTCCATTACATCTGCTGCTGGGAAATGATAGGGGCTCTTCAGCACCATGTAACAGATTAAACAATCATTTAAAAAATGTTCTGATACTCAAAAGAGTTCAACCAAAAATCTTCCTAATTGCAAAATGTTCTGTTGTGAGTTTAGAGAACTTCTCTAATAATTTAATAAAACAGACGAAATTGAGAAACTGTCAAACCCCGTGGAGCACCCAGGGTTTCACCAAGATACCAAGGCTTGTTTGTCAGCAGATGTGCAAGCTCTGGAAGAAAATTCACAGCAGACCCAGGGCAGCCCAACCATCCAAAAGAAAGATGAAATGAGGAACTGGACAGAGGGGAGTGAGGCAGGATATTAAACTTTGGAGACCTGGAAAAAAAAAGCTTTTTGGTTAATAATATTAACAATCATCACCATAATGTCAATGATAACTAAACACTCTGATCAACCTGTATGTGCACTTCCACTCAATTCTGTGGGTGGGTACTTATTGTACCAGTTTATGGATGAGAAAACTAGGGATTAGAATAAACAAGAAATTTCTGTTTATGGCATTATGGCATACTAAATAACCTGAAAACTGAAGTCCACAAAGCATTAGACTTGCTCAACAAAACAACACATCCTTTTAATCACAAAATGGAGTTTGCAAGTAGTTTGATCCTCGAATGTCAAAATCAAAGGGTGAACTGCGTATTAGAGCAGTAAATAGAAACTGCAGCTCTCTCTTGGGGGCTGATTGGGACAAATGGCTGGACTCACTGAACAAGGGGCTTGGAGTTTAACGGCCATAAGAGGATAAAAGATGAGGTACTGAGCCTGCGTGAAGTGGGTAGTTAGTACTGAGACTCCTCCACATAAAGTTAGGGACTTAAAAGAGTTACAGCCTCAGTGTAAAGAGACAACAAAGAGAAATTCACCCACTGGGACAGGAAGACCACAAGGAAATCCAACTATCTCTCCTGGGTTCTGCGTGGGGAAAAAAAAAAAGCCTACCCTGAGGATCTGTATCCATGGGTCTTCTATCATAAGAGTTTAGAGTTCTAATATACATCAACCAGGTAGTCTAGAAAGCCCCAAAATGAGAATTTAACATAAAAACTTATCCTAAGCAAGTGATATCTCTTAGAGCGTCCGACAGAAACAAATGAAAGGACATACCCTTAACCTGGACCATTCCCAAGTTCCATAAATAAAGCCTTTCTGAAAATGAGTTCATAATCCAAAATTCAACACAAACGGAAAAAGTCCACCATGAATGAAAGTCAGCAGTCACAGTAAACAATAGGAAAGACCTCCAAGACCTTCAAATAATAGAACAATCAGATAAAGACTATAAAATAAATGTTTCAATTAATTGAAGACATAAAGAAAGGAATAAAAACATAAAAGATCAAGACACTATCAACAAAGACCAGTCATATGTGAAAAAGAATCACTAGAAAATAAAAATTAAATTTTTGAAAATAAAATCTTGATGGATTGGCTAATAGCAGATGAGCACACCTCAGGAGAGACTTCGTGAACAAGAAGATAAGGCTGAGAAAATGTAACACAATAAATAAAGAGAAGAAAAATATCAAAGAGGTCAGTAGATAAGAAAAAAAGAATGTGAAGAAGTCCAACATACATCTAATAAGAGTTCCAGAAGGAGTGAAAATAGAAAGATAAAGGAGAGATTATTCAAAGATGCAGTGTTAAAAAAAGAGACAAAAGGCCCAAAATGCAGTCACTTGTGTTAAGCCCACATCAACAAACTGAGACTTAATGCCTAACCCAATTGCAATTTCAGCCTTTCCTAGAAATGTAATCTCAACTGGTCAGTCTGAAATTACCTGGTCAGCACTGGTCATTCCTGGTCATTGAGGAAATCTGCCTGACAGACCCCTGCTGTACCCCAAAGGAAGGTGACCTTGCCTGAGACAACACACTCTTTGCTAGTAACTTCCTTGTCCTGCCCCCTTCTGCCTATAAAAGTTTTCCATTTTGTACAGCTCTTTAGAGTTACTTTCTAATTGCTAGATGGAATATTGCCCAATTCATGAATTGTTGGAAAAATCCAATAATATCTTTAAAATTTACTCAGTTGAATTTTGTTTTTTAACAACAGGAATCCTCAGATTCAGGAAACACAATGAGTCCTAAGCATAGTAATTAAGACTAAATTCATACCAAGTGCATTGTGTTGAAATTCCAGAACACGAAGGACAAAGAGAAACTCTAACAATCAAACAAAGAAAGGGCAGGATACTTAAAAAGTAGCAATAATAATTAGACTGACAGCAGACTCCTCAACAGCATCATTAAAAGCTAACACAGAGGACTAACATCTTCAAAGTACAAGCAGAAAACAGGGTTTCAACTTAACCATTTACAAGTAAGGCCAAAATAAATACATTTTCAGACAAGCACAAGAGAGTGTTAGTCATTGAAAAATTTGTCATTTTAAGAACTATGAAAGGATGCACTTCAAGAAGAAGGAGATGGAACCTAGAGGTAAGAAATTAGAGAGGTGAAGAAACAGAAAACAAAAGAACTGGTAAATATTCTGGTGAATCTGAATAAATAATTCATAGACTCTATAAAATACTGATGATGATGACTAATACTGGGAGGACTGTAGGAGGTAATTGGAGTTAAAACATTCCAAGTCCCGGCACTGTTTGTAAGAAGGATAAGGATATTGATCAACTTTACATTTGTTTAGACTTGATGTCAACTATGCATGTTAAATTTTTAAGGAAATCAGAGAGAGATGGAATTACACTGAGCGGTGGTAACTATTCAGCAAAAATAAATAAATACACCAGGAAAAGGAGAATAGGGAGTAATGAGGAGAGAGAAGTGAGTGGTGGAGGGAAAAAGAGGGAATAAAGAAAACTCAGTCCAACAGAAAGCAGGAACACTATATTTGAGCATTAAAAAACAAACAAATCAGGGTAAATAATAGAAAATAAGAAGTAGAAATAAACCTAAAATTATCAATAAATATAAATAGACTAAACACACAAGTCAAAAAACAAAGATATCAGATTAGGTTTTCTGTTTTTTTTTTTTTAATTACAAGAGACTCACTGAAATATAAGGACACCAAAAGTTTAAAAGTACAGAAAAATGATGCAAAAAAAAATGGTAAAGCTATATTAATATCAGACAATTTTATAAGTAAAAGCATTAAGGATTAAGCAGGGTTCTTACATAATATTAAAGGAACAATTCACCAGGAAGAAATGTTAACTATAACCTTTTACTCACCTTGTGAATATAATCTAAAATGTACTTAAGGCCAAAATCTACAAGGAAAAATAGACAAATCTCCAAACTTTTTTTCAGTAATTAGGTAGACAAAAACATTAGGAAAGATATAGATTTGGACAATGCAATTAACAAGGTTGGTCTGACGAACATCATATAGACTCCCGAATCTTGACCATTTGGAGAATACATATCTTTTACAAGCACCTAGGCATTGGTTATAAAAACTGACTATCAGCAGAAGCAAGAAGAACTACAATTCTGCAGCCTGTGGAACAAAAACCACATTCACAGAAAGACAGACAATGAAAAGGCAGAGGGCTATGTACCAGATGAAGGAACAAGATAAAACCCCAGAAAAACAACTAAATGAAGTGGAGATAGGCAACCTTCCAGAAAAAGAATTCAGAATAATGATAGTGAAGATGATCCAGGACCTCGGAAAACGAATGGAGGCAAAGATAGAGAAGATGCAAGAAATGATTAACAAAGACCTAGAAGAATTAAAGAACAAACAAACAGAGATGAACAACACAATAACTGAAATGAAAAATACACTAGAAGGAATCAATAGCAGAATAACTGAGGCAGAAGAAAGGATAAGTGACCCGGAAGACAGACTGAAGGAATTCACTGCTGCGGAACAGAATAAAGAAAAAAGAATGAAAAGAAATGAAGACAGCCTAAGAGATCTCTGGGACAACATTAAATGCAACAACATTCGCATTATAAGGGGTCCCAGAAGGAGAAGAGAGAGAGAAAGGACCCGAGAAAATATTTGAAGAGATTATAGTCGAAAACTTCCCTAACATGGGAAAGGAAATAGCCACCCAAGTCCAGGAACCTCAGAGAGTCCCATACAGGATAAACCCAGGGAGAAACTCGCCAAGACACATAGTAATCAAATTGGCAAAAATTAAAGACAAAGAAAAATTATTGAAAGCAGCAAGGGAAAAACGAAAAATAACATACAAGGGAACTCCCATAAGGTTAACAGCTGATTTCTCAGCAGAAACTCTACAAGCCAGAAGGGAGTGGCATGACATATTTAAAGTGATGAAAGGGAAGAACCTACAACCAAGATTACTCTACCCCACAAGGATCTCATTCAGATTCGATGGAAAAATCAAAAGCTTTACAGACAAGCAAAAGCTAAGAGAATTCAGCACCACCAAACCAGCTCTACAACAAATGCTAAAGGAACTTCTCTAAGTGGGAAACAAAAGAGAAGAAAAGGACCTACAAAAACAAACCCAAAACAATTAAGAAAATGGTCATAGGAACATACATATAGATAATTACCTTAAACGTGAATGGATTAAATGCTCCAACCACAAGACACAGGCTTGCTGAATGGATACAAAAACAAGACCCATACATATGCTGTCTACAAGAGACCCACTTCAGACCTAGGGACACATTCAGACTGAAAGTGAGGGGATGGAAAAAGATATTCCGTGCAAATGGAAATCAAAAGAAAGCTGGAGTAGCAATACTCATATCAGATAAAATAGACTTTCAAATAAAGAACGTTACAAGAGACAAGGAAGGACACTACATAATGATCAAGGGATCAATCCAAGAAGAAGATATAACAATTATAAATATATATGCACCCAACATAGGAGCACCTCAATACATAAGGCAACTGCTAACAGCTATAAAAGAGGAAATCGACAGTAACACAATAATAGTGGGGGACCTTAACACCTCACTTACACCAATGGACAGATCATCCAAACAGAAAATTAATAAAGAAACACAAGCTTTAAATGACACAATAGACCAGATAGAGTTAATTGATATTTATAGGACATTCCATCCAAAAACAGCAGATCACACTTTCTTCTCAAGTGCGCATGGAACATTCTCCAGGATAGATCACATCTTGGGTCACAAATCAAGCCTCAGTAAATTTAAGAAAATTGAAATCATATCAAGCATCTTTTCTGACCACAACGCTATGAGATCAGAAATCAATTACAGGGAAAAAAATGTAAAAATCACAAACACATGGAGGCTAAACAATACATTGCTAAATAACCAAGAGATCAATGAAGAAATCAAAGAGGAAATCAAAAACTACCTAGAGACAAATGACAATGAAAACGCCACGATCCAAATCCAGTGGGATGCAGCAAAAGCAGTTCTAAGAGGGAAGTTTAGAGCTATACAAGCCTACCTCAGGAAACAAGAAAAATCTCAAATAAACAATCTAACCTTACACCTAAGGGAACTAGGGAAGGAAGAACAAACAAAACCCAAAGTTAGCAGAAGGAAAGAAATCATAAAGATCAGAGCAGAAATAAATGAAATAGAAACAAAGAAAATAATAGCAAAGATCAATAAAACTAAAAGCTGGTTAAAAAAATAAATAAATAAAACTGACTATTTAGCTGGTCACAAAACAAGTCTCAACAAATTCCAAAGAATCAGTATAATACAGATCACAATGCAAAAAGTGAGAAATCAATAACTAAAAGATAACTAAAATACCTATATTTTTGGAAATTTAAATTTGTACTTTTAATTATCATAGGAGAAATAGTGGATATTTTTTAAGACTTACTCTCAAAATAGAAATAATTTTGAAAATAGAAAATATTTAGGACTAGATGAAAATGAAAATACCACGTTTCAAAACCTGTGGGAAGAAACGAAAGTTTTTCAAGGATATTTTGTACCTGTAAATGCTTATTTCTATTAGAAAAGTAGGCTGAACATTAATGAGCTGAGCACCAACCTTAACCAGGTAGAAAAAGAACAGAATGAACCCAAAGTATGGTTAATATTATGGGCTTTGGAATTAGGAATAAGAAGAATAATTGGTCATTTATTTGCCAAGCATAATGCTAAGTTCTTTCAATCTTCCTTTCAACATGCCTTTTATTTTTAACATTTTGCCAATTTTATTTCATCGATCTTCCATCTCCATATCCATGTGTCTCTGATCCCTTCCCCCTTTCTTCATTTCTTTGCTGGAAAATTCTAAAATAAACCCCAGACTATGTATCATTTCATTTGTAAATACTTCAATACATCTCTCATAAAAAGGCTTTTTTTTTTTTTTTACAAAACATAACCATAACATTCCTACTACACCTTATATAATCAACACTAATTTCTTAATGTCATCCAACACACATCCCATGTTCAGATTTCATTGACTGTAGAGAAAACAATGAACAGAGACACAGACCTTGCATGAAGCCAGCCACACGGAGGGCCCAGGCAAAAGAGGGAGCTACTGTTGTTGGTACATGATAAACGGTGACCAAGGACATTGAGGTGTCATGCTTTCCCCGTGTGGGCACTGAACGAGAGTGATGAAACCTGAGACTATGACTGAGGGCAGCTAAAATGAAGGGGGATAAATGAATTCTTCTGGCACAATTACGTGCTAGTTTCTGTGCTGCCTGTAGAGTGAAGCCATGCTCTTCCTTTCACTGAATTACTCAGTTTCGTAGGGAGCTACTGAAGTTAAATGGTTACACTACTGGGGACAAGTAGCCTTATATTCTAGAATTCTCTACCTAGTGCTGGTTAATTTTATTACTGGGGAGAATCACAGGCTTTCCCCACACTGGAGTGCCCTCAGAAATCAGGGATATGGGCCAGGAGCAAAATATAGGAGCTCTCTCCCCACATCTGGGGAGTTAGGACCCAGGCAGCCCAGGAGCATCGGTGTGAGTGCACGAAATAGGACAAGGTATGACGTCAAAGATGGGGATCCTGAGCCATTAGTCTTGTACACTCTTAATGTCCCAACAACATCCCTTTTCATAGGTTCTATATTGTCCCATAATACAGATCAAGAACTTCAGGTGCAGAGAAGTTAACCTCACACAGCTACAGATTAGCAGAGGCAGGATTCCAACCCAGGCCACCTAACACCAGAGCTTATATTCTTTATCCACACCAAACTCCTGAGGTTAACCTTCCTCATCCGCTGATTGGGGATGACAACCCCCAACCCCAGAACTATGAAGAGGAATTGAGACAAGGAGATAAAGCCACCAGCACAGTATCTGGCATGATGATGATAATGGTGATGAAGGAAATGATGGTGGTGACAACTGGTACTTGCAAAGATACAGGCCCACAAGGATGTTACCATTGTTAATTGCTCCAGAATAACTTACTGCATAAAATCCTCAGAAAGATACCTTTCCTTCCATTTCACTCTCACAAACCTTCAAGAGGACATTTGTGCTCTATGTGAAAGCTAGTTTTCAAAGTCAAAATCATGGCATTTCACATTATATGAAGATATGAAGAAAAGTATTTAAAAGAATCTAACGAATAAAACTGCAGGGCAGCAGGGAGCTCACATTACCCAATGCAGTAAGTGTAGCCTTGAACTTAATTTTCTAGAATTCTTGAAATATCAGTGATGGCAGCATAAAAGACCAATTAATCAGATTGTTTGTTCTCTGTGTGTGAGTCCCTGTTGCCATCTACAGTTAAAAATGGGGCATGCAACACTGCCAAATAACTAATTCTAAAAACACTGTCCTGGAGATGATGGTGCTAAGAAAATATACTTGTTCAATGAGTACAGACAATGGAAACGTTACCTGAAGGAGCAGCTCTTTTTCAACCACCTCTTCTGTCTTGCTGATGAGACGCTTCTGCAGGGTATGAATTTTCTGTATCAGCTCAAAGGTACTGGGGTCACTGGCCTACTCAAGGGGAACAAAATAAAGCAGCTGAAATTATCAGTTTCAAAGCACTGAGGTCCCTATGTAAAATAATTATTGTTCTGTTAAAATCTATTGCAAAGCTGTAGACCCAATACAGAAAGAATTAGAACCAAAAAAATAAAAAATAAAAAGTACAACAGGGCTTCCCTCATGGCGCAGTGGTTGAGAATCTGCCTGCTAATGCAGGGGACATGGGTTCGAGCCCTGGTCTGGGAAGATCCCACATGCCGCGGAGCAACTAGGCCCGTGAGCCACAACTACTGAGCCTGCGCATCTGGAGCTTGTGCTCCGCAACAAGAGAGGCCGCGATAGTGAGAGGCCCGCGCACCGCGATGAAGAGCGGCCCCCGCTTGCTGCAACTAGAGAAAGCCCTCGCACAGAAACGAAGACCCAACATAGCAATCAATCAATCAATAAATAAATAAATCTTAAAAAAAAAAAAAGAGCTACTTCTGTTAGCTCTGATCTCAAAACTAATGAAAGTCAATAGTGATTTAAAAAAAAAAAAAAAAAAGTACAACAGATGAGACAGTCATCAAAACAGACTGATGTTTGGCTCTAGTTAGCCAATAAATGGAAAGTGAGTACGTTTATTCCACCAGGGAAAATAATAACAACAGCAGCAATAATGGTAGCTCCTGGGCCTGATACCTGGTTCTCTGCCGCCATCTGGACACTATGCTAAGTGTTTTTCATACATTATCAAACTTTAGTCACATGACAGCCCTACTAGACAGTATTATCTTCCCCTTTTACAGATAAGGCAACTGAGGCTCAGAGGAGGTCATTTACCCACACCGATAAAGGTCAGAGCTGGATTCAAGCCCAGATTTGCCTGGCTCCAAAGCCTGGGCTTCTTAATTACTATGCTCTGAGGTTTTCCCTACCATCATTTCTGTTTCCATAGGAATGAGACAGGGTTCCCTAATTCATTCGGTCTCAGGATTCTCCTTTCATAATTGTCAACAAGAAGATTCATTACAGCCTATGATGGGGAAAGTTTCTAGAATGTGGACATCTGCTAATAATTGGCAGCAGAACAGGACCATGGCATTTAGCTCTCAAACGGCATTATCAATCTGTAAGGCTCTGATGCGCCTTCAATAGCTATCTGTGTACAATTCAAACAAGATCTACAGTTATACATTGATAATTTGTCCTCTAGACGTTGAGCCAAAGCTTTACTTTCAACTGTACTGACATTCTGAATTAATCTAGCAGCTAAATATTTTCAACTACCTCCCAGAGTCTCTATTTTCTAATTTTTTTAATAGACATTGACATGGAATTGGAAACTTTAAAGATCTGCTTGAAAACACATGGAATAAACTAATGTGACAGTAAATGAATTTAAAATTTTCAGCTCCTTAGGAAAAGAATAGATACATGTATATGTATAACTGAATCACTTTGCTGTACACCTGAAACTAACACAACATTGTTAATCAACTGTACTCCAATTAAAAAAAAAAAAAGTTGTGCAACAACCAAGCTACCACAAAAATAAATAAATTAATTAAATTAAATTAAATTTTCAGCTCCATTTCCCCAGACGCATCCATGTTATTGTTAGTTTAGTAAGCTACCCCACTCTTGGCATTTGAAGAGGAATAAAGGAGGGTCCAAAAGAGGTGGGGGGAGATATTCCATTGACTATGACTTTGCTTAAGAAATACTAAGCACTGCCAACCGATATCCATATTTTGGAAGTAGATTTGGCACACATTCACTTGGCAAGACTGGATGTCGTTAAAACTCAGGCCTCATGTTTACATAACAATTTATAATGCATTCTCCTTAATGCTTTCTTCATTTAAAGGAAAAAATAAAAATGGAAAACAAAAACCTACTTGGCTGTTTTTCCCCCTTGCCCTGCTCTTTCTTATACCACATACTTCTATTCTCCCAACACCCTAATTGTTCACTTAGTCAAAGCCCCTTCTGACACCCACATTGCTGGGTACAACTAAAGGAGATGGGCAGCTTTTTCTTGAATAAGCAGAGCTTGTCTGTTACTGTTATCTGTTGGTGGAAATGTCTATCAGGAGGTCATAAAATAAAATATGAGGTTTATTATCCATCACCTACCAATGGGACTTTGGCTGTGTTCCCAGATCCTAAAAGAAGGAGTTTGATTAACACAATGCTAGTTCTTTGAAAAGAGGGCAAGTTCACAAAAGCCCTATTTTCTTTGGGAAATAAAAGGGTGCAAAGGCCAATTGAAAGATGGCGAAGACGCTGGTAGCCAGCGCAGCTGAAGGCAACTAACCATCCAAGACAAACAGGTAGCTGCAAAATAGCTGGTTGACCAAACACTGCTTAAATAACAACAAAAAATAATAATAATCAATGTCAATTGGTGAGGCCAGTTCACAGCTTTCACTGGGTCTTCTTTAGGCAGAAAGGATTTTGTCCAAGACTTTTAAAAACAAAACCCAAATCTGGAACAATCCAATTTACATTTGATCTAGCCTTGCATTTTAGATGACAATGGCATAGCATTAAATAAAACCATGCTTCTTATTGTGCTTTAGGTAAGAAGACAAGCAGGTTAGAAGGAGGTTTGGGGGTGGGAGGAAGTCTCTCCCGAATGTTACCTCGAGCTTTCTCCATCTGTGCACATTCATGGGGTTCTCCAGTTCCTCCTCCAGGGCTCGGCATCTTGTCCTCTCCTTCAGGAATTCCCTTTGCGTGTGAAAAAGCTCCTGCCTGAATAAGACAAACTTTCTTTTGCAAAGAAGTTCTCCACCCATTTGAATATCCTTTATGTGTCCACTATGTCTTATACAAAAAGCTGGGATTAGAGAGACTTCAGGACCACTGAGACTAGCCTCCTAATCTGTGCAAGACACAGATGATATCAATTCTTGCAGAGTGCAAACTTCAGCTTTAGCTTTACAAAAAAAAAGTACCAGAGCTTCAGAATTACGATTCTGGATACCAAAGGAATTTTAGAAGTATATGGAAAGAACAGGGAGGAGGTAAATTATGAGGATTTCAATATATTGTTCAATGTGTCTAAACGTCTCCTACAGAAGCAGAAGAAAACAAGCCACATTCCACCATGAGGTATGGCTTCTGAATGCAAGAGACTGAGGCTCAGGTGAGAACCTGACATCAATTAGGGCAGTGCATCACCACCCTGATGGCATACTGGAATCACCTGGGGAACTTTAACAACATACCTTTGCCTGGACCCAACCCCCAAAGGGATTCTACTTTAATTGGTCTAGCATGCAGCTTGGGTTTCATAGATTTTTCAAGTCCTGCTGGTAATTCTAATGAGCAGCCAGCATTGAAAAACACCAAATTAGGAGTGATCTTTTCTCTCATATTCCGCAACTACACAGATGGCTGAAAAAGTCCCAAAGAACTAGCTCTGGCTCAAACATACTTCTAAAATCTGTAGGAATCTCTAGTTAATAGGTAACGTGCTACAGCCGTCCACAGTACCCAGGGAGCTGGCTGCCACCCTACTGAAAGAGAAGCTCTGTTGGGAGGTGGAGAAGAGGCAAGCACTCGCGTTGACACAGGGAAGAGGATATTATTATCTGTCCTCATCTGCTGCGTGTGCGCAGATTACTAATACTAAGCCATCTCTTTTACTTAATTGCTTCATTTAAACCAATAATACAACTTCCCCTCATTAGCAAGACAAACCATTAGAATTAACTGCATAATGTTCACTCAACAGGGAGCTCAAGCTGCTTAGAATTAAAACCATATTTTTAACACTATGATTTTCTATAGTGTCATCAGCAGCGAAGGGCAAGAGTATTAGCTACTGTTATTGATGGCTTCTTTTGTACCAGACTCTGTGCTAGGCATGTTCGTTTTCGTGTTTAATTTTAACTGCAAGTCTTAAGCTCAGATAAGTGATTTGCCCAAGGTCACACAGCTTGTAGGTGACAAGTCTGAGATTGGAATTCATGCCTGCTTGCCTCCAATATTTTTATTGTCTTCCCATTATAAAGAAAGATAAAATCTATTATCAACAAACCAGCAATGTTGACTGAGAATGGGTAGAATTTGGTCGTTTGCGTATATAATAAAAATAACACATGGCTGGCAAGTTTAGTGATAGTCCTGGAGATCATTCAATAGCTACTTAGAATGAATCCATTTGTCTCCAAAATGTCAATGGTAGCATCTCTGGATAGTAAACTTATGAGAGATTTTCTAATCGTGTCTTCATATTTTTTCTGCATGCCCCATATTTTCTACAATGAATCTGTACTACTTTCATCGTCTGAAATATGAGCAACTCTTTAAAAGAAAAAAAAGAGTATTGATCTATCCTTGATGGTGGCAACTTCCCTTGCTATTCCTGAACATATTCACTGCATTTAAATATCAAAACTATCTAATTCAATTAATTTATGAAGTAGTTCCAAACTGTGTCCTTGTCCCAAGGTGGCCAAGGATACTGTTCATCTACAAGTCTGTGGAGAATAAGATAGCTACTGAGAAAACACCAGACTTATTATTTGGTTTCCTGCAATTGCCTATATAAAACATGGTGATGTTTTCCCAAAGGGAAAGTAGATCTTGTATAATGTAAGATTTAAAGCAAAGAGAAGGCACACTAAGCTCAAATGAAAGCTGCAGAAGATAAATCAAGAGTGAGATGTAAAATCTGGCTGCCTTCTAAGGAAACAGAGTTTTCAAACAGTGTAAAATTAAATTTTTCCCCTCTTTTCATTCTGTATGTAATTCCAAGAAAAAGACGTGCAGACGTTACCAGGATTCAATTTAAATATTGATGCTCCATTTCTTGCATACTGCCTTATTAAAGAAATTCGAAAGAGCTCATTGGGGAAATTGTTTTCTGAGTTGTAACTAGTTTGTGGTTATGATTTGACTTGAAATTTCTTTTTCTAAATCCAGAATAAAGTTTTCAAAAAATCCTTTTGCACTTGCTTATGTTCCCCTGAAAGGAAACCAGTTCATTTTTTGTGACATAGAATGGGCACGATATAGATTCTGGATTATGGAAAAGTTGATCTCATTATCTGCTAATCATTTCAACATAAAAAAATTATTTTATGCAACCTGATAAAGACTTCAATGACCAACTGGAGGAACACAAGGTCATTTCAGGACCTCCCCACAGAGTGCTGTGTGCTCAGCTCCCAGGGGGGTCTTCTATTACCTGAGTTCATCAACATTAGCCACACTCCTGGCAAGAATCCCCTTTTCCCAGCGAAGCTTCTTGATCTCAAGTTTGAGGATTCTCATGTCCTCCAACCTCTGGTTGTACTGGCTCTCGCCTTTATTCAGCACGGACTGCTGGATCTTGATCTTCTCGTAGAGCAAAGCCAACTCATCATTGCGCCGCACTAGCTGTGACCCAAGGATATCTCTCTCGCTGATGACCTAGAAAGGTAAGGAAGGGCATGGCCACCAGGGGACAAAAAGTCCCATGTTTCATTATGGCAGCAGCATTCAGTCTGTCAATGAACACCCATCCAATGGCCACATGTGCTAAGCACCCAGTGGGTGAGGCCCTGGAAATAGCCTGCTAGACAACCAACACTGGACTCCTCCCATGAGAGCTGGCAGCCTTGTTGGAAAGAGTACAACAAATAATCCATAATAGTAATAATCCAATAATCCTTGGCCCATGCGTCTTTGCTTGGTTGGTTTTCTCCAACACATTATAAGTGTTTAAATTTGAATGCCTTTAGGGTGAGCTAGATCTTGCCAAGTTCTACCATTCCTTACTGTCTTGCATTAGCCCATGTCCTTTTTTAACCTGCCAGATCTCTGAAAGCATTTAAGTTTCTAACCCCCAAATTATGTAATTATTCATTATAATTATACACGAGCAATTATATTATGCTGGAATGTAAGCTCCCTGAGGACAGGGACCTTATTTTCTTGTTGGTCAGTGTATTCCCCAGAGCCTAGAGGAGTGGCTGACACATAGTAAGTGCTCATAAATAGGAGCTGAAAAAATGAATGAATATTTCCTAATTAATCAACAGAAGGTGGGCCTCTGGGGCTGTTCTTCTGATAGACTGAAGGGAAGAGCTTAGAAAAGAATGAGGCTTTGTGAAGAGTTGCATCAAACAGTTGTGTCTGCTGATAAGGTCTGCAGGTCTGGTGAGGAGAGGTTCTTACCTGGTCTAACTCCTTCTTCTGTCTCAGCCTCTCCCCGTCAGCCTCGGCAATGATTCGCAGGAGTTTTCTCTCTTCGGCTTCCTGCTTTTCAATGAAGTGTTTGGTCTCC
Organism: Balaenoptera physalus; assembly: GCF_965194825.1. Taxonomy (NCBI): domain Eukaryota; kingdom Metazoa; phylum Chordata; class Mammalia; order Artiodactyla; family Balaenopteridae; genus Balaenoptera; species Balaenoptera physalus. Next base: position 47,462,009 of record NC_138893.1, read on the forward strand.
AGCGCTTGTTGTCTCAGCTTCTGCAGCTCGGCCTGACAAAGAGTGAAAGACCATTTTCACTCTGTAACAGCACAAACCAGGACGGCAGGGCCCAGATTTAGATGGACAGTGTGCTTCTTATACTTCCCTGTGATGTTTCATTTAGCATGGTTTGATCATCCTCACAAGCAAAGCAAGCTACACACACACACACACACATGGCCTGTAAAGAAATAACAGTGCACATTAAGGTGATCATGTTTTATTCTATGAGTTGTGCCCTTGAGGGATTTCCATCATTTTTCTATATTAGTATAGCAGGGACTTCATTGGTATTCAGCAGCAGTTCTCTTACCAGCTAAACATGGGGAAAATTCACAAATAGTGCAGAGAAAGATGTGGGGAGCAGCATGGTGGGGGGTTGGGTGAGGGCAGATCTGTATGTACCGGCTCCTATAACAGTCCTAACACCACCAGCATATCAACTGCAGAGATAAAGCCTATTACAAGCAACACTTAAATTAATAATGATAACAACCAAGGGTCTATCATATAAAACATCTTGATGGAACAGAAGAGATGTTATAGTATAAAAAGATATATAGATCCTACTCTTAAGACGATTACAATCTAGATGAGAAGATAAGATATGTAAGTATTATGCAAATATTAACAAGTCCAGGCAATAATGTTCCAGGACCTTTATTATCACACAGACAGTGAATTGATGCTACAGGAGGTCAGAGGACTGCAGTTGTTAGCAAGGCTTCCTGGGAGAACTCAGATCTTGAGGCTCTTGAGGCTACATGGAAATCCTAAGAGTGATGGGGAAAGCGTGCTATGAACTGGTAATTTTCAGAAGGAAAATTCCTCTCATCAAAGGACACATTTGCTTCAAGTCCACAAGTATATTTGTGGCTTACAATATCCCTGGCATGATATTAGGTATTTTGCCTCGGTACTCTTATCCCCGTTTCACAAATGCAATTACAGAGACAAAGAAAAGCAAACCAACTTGACCAAGGTCACACAGCTAATAAGTAGCAGAGTTGAAACTCCATCCTAGATCTTTTGATTCCAAAGCTTTTTCCCCCTTTGCTATCACCACACAATAGTTCCAAGTCAAATACAGAAAATGAGTAAGACGTGAGGGATTCACCACCCATCGAAGATGACAAATATAACCAACTACACTACGGTGTGGAAATGCTCTCTACTGTGTGAAGAAGGACATGGGAGAACAGGAAAGAGTTCCTATTTCTTCCTGGGGTTTAGAGGGAAAAACTAGTCAGGGCTTTGGCAGTTGACAGTTATTTCTAAAATGGAGAGGTATGTGCTGGGGAGAGAGCAGTCAATGGTCAGTTTCGTGTGAACAAAGGCACGCGAACTATAAAGTACCTGGTGTGTTCACCAGACAGCAGAGCACCCAATGTGGCTGAGTTAGAGTATTAGGTAGGGAATAGCAGGAGGTAAGGCTGGTAAAACAGCTGAGCCAGCCTGAGAAGGGCCCTGTATGTACTGTGGACAGTATGCAATGGGGAGCCACAAAGTTAATCATATTAAAGAAGAATAAGTCTTCGAGAGCTTCCAAGCCCATACAGGAAGGACAGGTGGTATCACAACCAGGTCAACACAAGAAGGAAAAATGCAGGAAGAATTCTGCTTTCACCCATGCCTGAAATCACAAGGGAGAGGACAAGACAATATTAAGGCTACAACTTTTTGGACTTCCCTGGTGGTCCAGTGGCTAAGACTCCATGCTCCCAATGCAAGGGATCTGGGCTCAATCCCTGGTCTGGGGACTAGATCCCACATGCCGCAACTAAGAGTTTGCATGCTGCAACTAAAGATCTCACATGCCGTAACTAAAAGATCCCACGTGCCACAACTAAGACCTGGCACAGCCAAATAAATAAATATTAAAAAAAAAAAAAAAGGCTCCAACGTATCAATGGCCTGCAGGTCAACAAGTGAAAATGAAAAAGTAATAATTTTCTCCTTCAAGAAAGCATTGGGTCTCCCACCTCCATCCACCCAGAAATGTCATTGGGATGATAGAAAACCGAATATTTGCCAAGTGAGTGCCTGCGAACCAACCCAACTCTAGTTGCAGCCTGCCTCTAATCCATGAAGACCAGGAGTCATTAATACTATAGCTCAAACTTACCCAAACAGTACAAGATACCATGCACCTAGCAACAGGCCTGTAACATCACAAACTAAATGCAGCTAGCTACTGTAAAACCCAGAGTTTCCTTTATGACGTTTTGTTTGTTCATTCATGAAATATATTTTGGTCCAGGGATAAGCAAAAGGAAATACTTAGTGAGAAAAGATCTGGTCTAGTATTTACCACTTTGGGGGACTGCCTGTTAGGAAAGAGAGTGGAGAACCAGCCTTTCTACTTCTATAATCATTTAAGGTGACAGCAAAGACAGCAATAAAATACCCGTCTGGCTCATGCTTTCTTTAATAAAACTTTTATTTTCCCAGATGTGTGGCGTTCACTTCCCTGTTCCTAAGTGCCGAGAGCTGATCAGAATCCATCAGCAGAACAAAATGAAATGGCTGTTATATTAAAATGCAATCAATGGTGTGTAAAAGTATCTGTCTGAAATGTAAAACCATTCATGTGTTTGGCATTGCTGGGTGTTTTTTTTTCATAATATATCAAAATTCTGAGTGGTCTCCTTATGTCATAAATTTATGGGCTGTAAACAAGATGTGCCATTAGACGTTGGCAGCAAATGTTAACATCAACAAAATACCTTAGGTCTAATGCATTTAGCAGCTGTAAATCTGAGCTGTCTCATCCAGGAAAGATGGTAACAACTACTGTGCACCCAAAAGCTCTTCAAGTAATGTTCTAGGTGGGACCCAACGTATGAAGTTGTAATACAATGGCAGGACACACTCTTTAGTCACTGCCTCTACAATTTTACAGTTTTGTGACAGGTGTTTACAGAATATATATCATCCAATCTTGCTTCAGGCATAAGTCATATCTCAAGAATCATACTTGAGGGAGTTTCACCCATTCATACAGGATCCCAACATTCACTGGGTTTCACAGAAACCATCTGTTTATTTCTAGCAGAACAAATAGGACCACCTAAAGTCTTCTAGCCATGAGAATAATTAGGCTTTCTCTCTGTCTCCCCCACTCCCCTCCGACAGTTCCCATCCATGTCACTCTAGAGAGTTGACTAAGTACAAGGATATGGTGCCCTGAAGCCAGTTGCTAATGTGATGTTGAGCTCTGGACATAGAGGATTTGCTGCTGAATTATTCACCAAGAATCAAAGTGCTGTCAGTTTGACGTGGGATGATTGGGAGGTGACAAACAGAATCGAGAGCTTGTTAGGACTGGAAGGCAGACACTCCACATGAGACGGCCCCTTTAGTGCTGATGAAACAAGACGGGGACACAATGGGCAGATGAACGCAGATGCAGCAACATCTACAAAGATCTACTGACATTCTGTCATAACCATCATGTGCTGACAATGTCTAGAATCCTGAGGAGTCAGTAGAGCCTGGTAGCGACTGAAAAAGAAAAAGAAACATGGAAGAAGCAAGACTTTTCTTTTGAGGGGGATGAATGAGTATGGGGATGACCTATTACGGATGATTGTTTGTCTGTCGAGTTGGAGAAGTAGTAAATTGGGTTGTCCTGTCAAAAGGCATCTCACGGTCTACCAAACAGGCTAGGGCTTGCCCTTCCGGGAGGGATTATGTAGCCACATAGCTTTGTAGAACTCATAATAATAAACTACATGTCTCTCATGGAGCAAAGTTACTAGAAAATCTGCCCTCCCCTCCAGGATTTTGGTTCGCGAACCTCAGATGCATGAAATCCAGGGACCTCTGTAAACGTGATTCATCTTTGAGGCTAAAAAAGTCAAGAGGCTAAATGAAACTCAACATTTAAGCTGTCACATTTTTCTAAAGAATGTCAAACGGGCTTAATGATAGGCCAAAATTATCCAGTCAAAGCACCATTGCAAGTTCCCCTTGGATAACCTCAAATAATAAGTCAAGGAGGCAGACTTTTTCTGTTCCTAATTCTTGCCTTAATGGGAAAACCTGAGGAAAAGGCATCCTAGTTTCAAAGTAAGTCCAAAGCAACCATCTTCCTATAATCGATGACCCAAAGTTATCCAGACCTAGGATTCCTCATTTAGAGCAGACTCTCTAGAGCAGAAGCCCTTTAATCATCTCTGTTATTCACCAGCTGCCAACTCTGCTGGCCCAGGACCAAAAAACAGGACCCTATTATCCTTTATTTTATTATGATGCTTCTTTGGAGCTATGTGTGTAGATGTCTAATGATGGAGGGTGTAACTGAAACCAATATTAACCAAAGTCAAACAAAGGAATCAGGAGTAATTGCTTTTTTGCATAGGACATTACTTATTCTAAAGCAGGATTTTGTCTACCTTGGACCCCATTATGCAGCAATAGTTAATCTTTTGAAAAGAGCATTACTTGGGAAAGTAAGAGATGAGGATCAATGTCATCCTCTGAAAGGAAGAGATGATGTACCAAGTCAAGTTACACTGAAGCCTTGCTAACATGGGTCCATGAGGCCCATGGGTGAAGCAACATTTACAATAAGATTCTTCTGATTCAGCCCATAATAAATAAACCCCATCCCACTATAGACTCCAGGGTGGTATAGCAACATATTACCTTCTATAAAACTGTTTTCAAACAAGGAAAATAAGGACAAAGACACAGGATATTTTCAAATTTTAGAAAATACATTTATGTTTCTTTATATGTAAATAAACTTTAGTACAGAATTTTCTGTTTTTTTCTGTCATGAGCTAGAGTGGGGAGATGACAGTTTTAGGTAAATAAATCAATTACCATATCTCTATTGTAAAGGCACTTTTGTTACATTTTAATCTTTCTCAAACCTCATGTATCTTAATTTAATGTAGTAGTTCTGTTTCCATGAAGACCTATCATTAAGTTGACAAAACCTATTATTAAACTGAGAGTGCATAGGTCAATCTACGGCATCATGGAATCAAGGAAATTTGGCATTAAACCTGTCCAACACGAGATACACATTTTCAAGATAGGAACTATCTCTGAAGTTAATTATATGCAGAAACCGAGATAACCAGTCTCATTGTTTGTAGAAAGTTCCTGCAAGTGGCTCATAAACATACACAAAAAATAAAAGTGGCATCATTCTCTTAGAAGTTCCTTTTTTAATTCTTTGGTCAAATGGATTAGAAGGGAAATCTACTGGATTGGATAGGAAAAGGAAAATACATTAGGTTTAGTGAATGTATACAGTAAAACATTTAGTTCAAGGATTTGATATGGTATAATTATTTGGCATGTATTTTGGGGAAGAGTCTTTATATTAGTAGACATAGAATGTTCTAATTTAGTAGATTTAAAAGGATATAGCTTAGTAATATGTGTGAAGACAAAGGTGATTCCCTAGAGGGGTGGCTGCAAAGTTCTTAGATTCACAGAAGTAAGGGGAACAATGAACCTAGTTGAGGGCAAATCAAGTGAGGACAAAGCTTGACACCTGGTAGTTAATGACGTTGAAGGCAGCAAAGGCACATGCACATGAAGTAAACAAGGATTAGGACAGAGGGACAAAGGGTCCTGCCGGCATTGCCTTATAGAAGCCCCAGGGAGGAGTTTGGGAGGGTTGAGTACAGGCAAAGTGTTGGACTTGGGTTGTAAATGCAAAGAGACTGTGGTCAGCCTGAAAGTTCCAGGACTTCCTGGGACCTGCTAAGTTCTCTTGCACTGATGCCATGACAGCCATCACAGGTAAACTAGGTGCTCTGCATCTCCACTGGCCCCTCCCCATTCTACCTGAGAGCACTCCTCGTAGGGAAGACTGACCTGGAGGTGGTGGAGGTCATCCTCCAGGTGCTTTGGTTGTTCTTCCTGCCCCCTTACTCCCTTCCATGAGCATGCAGCCTGGCCCCAATAGGTCTGATAGATCGACTATTGGTTCATTGCTTTTATTATAAGGTCTGTACCTTCAACGTTTCCTTCTCCTTTTCTATATGCTGCTGTTCCAGATGTAGCTTCACAAGTGCTGACTCCTTGGCTGAGATTTCTTCTTTCAACTGATCTACCTGATGGGTCATAATCTTTAATTTTCTATTCATTTCCGTTATTTCGTCCTAACAGCATAAAAGGAGAAATATTTGAAAGTGAATTAAATAGACATCACCATGCCTATGGAAGTTCAAAACACATTCAAGAGCTTTTAAGGGAGACTCACTCAAAACAATGGTCTCAGCTGGGCTATTCCTTTGTATCTTGTGCCCCTCAACCTCAAAGTACTTTATAGCATTAACTCTCCAAATATTCTCATGAGATAAAGTATACATAATGAATATGTCATACACGCGCGCGCACACACACACACACACACACACACACACACACACACTTACTTTATTCCTCACTGTACAAGAGAGGAATTGGAATCACAACAAGCATTTTTAACTAAAAGATTACAAAGCAAAGCTCTGCAATTAAATGACAAGTGTATACTGCTCCCCTCTGAGTCATGGTAGCTATTAGCAGCTTTAAAAATTAGAAAGAGGAGAATGGCAATTCTACATAATAATTAAAACCAGCACCATGATCTTCACATCCAATCAAGTTTTGTTATTTCCATTTCAAACAATCTGACAGTTCTGCATAAACTGATCTTCTCTTTCAGGTGAATTCCACGAGATTTCTTTCTGGATCTATTTTAAATCCTGCCATTAGGATAACAGAAACTGCTTTAAACCCAGGATGGGGAGGAATCAAAATGTAAATACATAAACATATTCTTTACCTGAGCTTCAACCAGATTTTTGCTATACAGATTCCTGTCTGACCTCACAGCTTCATACAGGTTCTGTTGCTGTTTTAATTTAGTCTCTGATTCAGCGATTTTTTTCCTGTAGTCAAAAATCTGCATTTCACGGACTTTTATGCCTTCCATGTTCATGAGGACCTGGAGGAGAAAGAAGTAATAGAGATGGTTGAATAGCCCATCGGTGGTTATCGGTTCAGGACAAACAGAGATTTTTTATCGAAGGGTAGCTCATAGAAATGCCACCAATCAGAAAATGTGACTGTGGCTATAATCACTGCAGTACAACACAGACATTCAGCCCAGCTGATGAGGGGCAAACATATACTTTATCTATGCCAGAGTTCTGCTCAAGCATGAAGGTTTAGCACAGCTATTCTGTGACCACAAGAGGGAAAAGAAAGTAAAAAAATTCTTTCAATACTGAGAACCTCTCTTCACCATCCCACCCACCAAAAAAGGAAAGAAAACAAAAAAAAAGCACAGGCTTAAACAGATCTTAACACAAAGCACTAGGAAGGATAAGAGATAACTTAGCTGTTTGGCCATACTCATGGCTTTATAAGGTTAACCACGAGAAAGAAAAGTGGCCTTTGAACATTGATAGCAATCATAACACTGTCTTGCCAATGTCAAACTCACTCCATCAGGGAAACCCAAAGGACTCCATAAAAATATGTGTTCTACTGTGCATAAAACACTTCTAGGCAAGATGAGATGCAAGAATTACTGCCTCGGGACTTCCCTGGTGGCGCAGTGGTTAACAATCCGCCTGCCAATGCAGGGGACACGGGTTAAATCCCTGGTCCAGGAAGATCCCACATGCTGCGGAGCAACTAAGCCTGTGCACCACAACTACTGAGCATGTGTGCCACAACTACTGAAGCCCACGTGCCTAGAGCCCGTGCTCTGCAACAAGAGAAGCCACCGCAATGAGAAGCCCGTGCACCGCAACGAAGAGTAGCCCCTGCCCATTGCAACTAGAGAAAGCCCACGTGCAGCAATGAAGACCCAACACAGCCAAAAATAAAAAAAAAAAGAATAACTGCCTCCTTTTTGCAAGTATGAAGAACTGAGGCCTGAAATTCTACCATGAGCCTATACCTCTCAACAAGCAATCCATATAGTAGAAATAAGGTAATCATGACTCTCAGTTGCAATGGCCACAGAAATTGCCTTTCTAAGGACAAACTTCTTCAAAAATCCCTTAAGAAAAAGAAATTTAGCAAGGAAGACTGATTAAATCAATGGAGCTTATGATCTAACAACAGCTAGAACACACAGGAGAAAATTCTTAAGAATATTTAACTGCATTTCAGTGGAGTTCTCTTAATTAATGATTACAGTTGAAAGAAATAAACAGAGCAATATGACAGAGAAGGAAGGAAGGGTTTCCTCTAAAGAAGAGGCACTTTACCTAGAACCTAAAGGTCAAAAAGGACTTAGGCCTTCTGCCATGCTGATACTGTGAATCAGGTGAGAGCTATCTGTGAGCATCATGTTCCCAAACCACTGCACTAGGGAATTCTTTTACTCCACTTGTGGAATTAGTATTCCAGAAAATATACTTCAAGAAACCCTCTTCTGGGCTTCCCTGGTGGCGTAGTGGTTGAGCGTCAGCTTGCCAATGCAGGGCACGCGGGTTCGAGCCCTGCTCTGGGAAGATCCCACATGCCGCGGAGCAACTAGATCCGTGAGCCACAACTACTGAGCCTGCGCGTCTGGAGCCTGTGCTCCACAACAACAGAGGCCGTGATAGAGAGAGGCCCGCGCACCGCGATGAAGAGCGGCCCCCGCTTGCCGCAACTAGAGAAAGCCCTTGCATAGAAACGAAGACCCAACACAGCTAAAAATAAATAAATAAATAAATTTTTTTAAAAAAGGAATTCCTTTAAAAAAAAAAAAAAAAAAAAGAAACCCTCTTCTAATGTTTTCCCATCAGAGTTAATGATGGCTGGTGTTTAATATATTTTCCTTTATATCTTTAAATAAACACCTTTCAAAGTTTTCTTAGGCTTATATTTAAGGAGGGATGCGATTAAATTTTAGTAAATGCCTTTTTAGCATATATTATTTTGCACTACATTATTGGGTCTACTGATTTGATATACTTAGTAATAAATATTTCCTTTTACAAGTATTTTAATTTTATTTCTTTATACATAGTCCCATGTGCCACAGTTCTAAATAAATGCATAAATGGAAAATATACATTTATTTTATTTTCCTTATTTACTTGGACCTTCCTTCTCCCTTCAACCCACATCAATCCCTCACTGATACATAAAGTAACCAGGTTAATAATCTACTATGTGTTCTTCCAAATTTTCTTTGAATTCTGTATATTCTCTTTAGGTCTACTAATGTCATCATTATAACATCCTCATAACAATAGCTAGTATTTCTCAGGTACTTTCTATATACCAAGAATTTTACATGCATTAACTCATTTAATCTTCACAAAAATCCTATGAGATGTGCATTATCATCACCCCACTTTCACAAACAAGGAAACTGAAGTCAAAAGAAGTAATATAGTTCACAGCTGTTCAACTAGTGAATATACAGATACAGGGATTTGTTTGTTTTCCTTTTGCTTTTTGAGTTTGGTCTTTATTTTTTAGCAAAATGGGATCCTCTTACATACCTTTATGCACCTTGATTTTTATCACTTAATAATACTTTGTGGAAATCAGGTGAATTAGCTCTAATTCATTCTCTTTAAAGGGGACATAATGCCCTACAGTGTGGACGAGCCATCATATACTCAGCTCCTCCCCTCTGATGGGCATTCACTTGGTTTCCACTTTTTTGCCACTCTGAGCCATGCTGCAATAAACATTTTATACATGTGTCCCTATGCACTTGTTCTTTTACTTCTGTTGAGATGGATTTCCAGGAGTGGAATATCTGGCTCAAAAGACATATATATTTTTAACTTTAATAGATATTGCTAGATTGCTTTCCAAAATGGCTGTAACACTTTACATTTCCATACCGCCAGCAACAGTTTTCTCAATAGAAAACTATCCTTGCAGTTGCAGGATAAACCCTCTTTGGTCATACTGGATGATTCTTTTACTGTACTGTTGAATTTGGTTTGCTAGAATTTAGGATGCTGCATACCTATTCATAAGTGACCTAAGTCTATAGCTTTCTTTTTGTTTCTATTTCAATATCAAGATTTCTGCTAGTTTCATAAAGTGAGCAGAGTACCCTTCTGTTCACTCATTCATCCACTCACCTACTTATTCATTCACTCACTGAACATGCATTGAGGACCCATCTATGACAGGCACTGTAAAAGCACTAGTGATGTAAAGAAGAATAAGATGCATTCCCTACCTTCAAGTTCACCTCTAGTGAGTGACTCCACCATAAAATGGATAATCAAGGAATGGATACAACCAATAATCTGAGATACGCCTAGGGTGTTATGACAGAATTAAACACTGGGAGTTTAATAGGATGGTCATTCACATCTTATCTAAGAAGTTAATATTTGGTATTTACATAATTTGTGAGAACCACCTCTTCCTTCTTGTTCCTCAATCACCCTAGCCAAGGACTCACGCCAAGCTCTCTCCTTGGCCTAGAGTCTTTGTGCATTATCACAGCAGAAGGCAGGGGTTACGTCAGTATAGTAATGCCAATCAATATTACCCCAAAGAAAATACAGTACATTTTTCTAAATTCACACACACACAAAAATTTATATAGCCTGAGAATTATCTGATTCTTAAAAGTTTGAAGGAACTCAATTCTAAAATAATTAGGTCCCCAGTGACAATGCTGGAGCTAATTCTCTCAGCCTTTTTGGTGGCTTCCATGGTTATTAATCTTTCTATGGTTTCTACTTCTCCTTGAGTCAAGCCTCGATGTGTGTACATATTTTCGAGAAAATTATCTATTTCAACCAATCTTTTAAATTTATGCAACCAGAGTTGTACAAAGTATTTTTATACGATTTTGCTGTTTTATTACTATTAATTGCTATCACTCACTTTGTGTGGAAAGAAAATGGCCCAAGGTAAGAATGTATACAGACTCCGTGATGAATGGCTTGCATCATTGGTTGGGGGGCTGGAAGGAACAAAATTAGAAAATCTGAGAAGAGGAGGTCTGGAGAAGAGGCACATGGACAGATCTGAAATGAAAAGAAATCCCACTCCTTCTTCCATCATTTTTTTTGATCTGTACCTTTAGAATCCTTAAAAATGAGTAGCAGGTGGCCTTTTAAGGTACCACCACTAGCAACTAAAATGTATAAGTTAGGAACAAATGTGAAACCTAAATAAGGTATCTATTCCTGGATCTGTTAGTTGTTTGATTTTTTTAAAAGAAAGGGACTATCTCAGCCCAAAATTTAGCCTTTCTATGGACATGACCACCCTCGTTGGGGTCAGTGAAATGAATAGATTGAAAATACTTTGAAGAGCATCATCAGCATTCAGAATATCAAGCAGCACGTCAGAGAAAAGAAAAAAATTGCTTGTTCAATCACTTTCAGAGATATTACAGCAAGAATAATCCTTCGCACAGACAGAATAATGCTCCAGAGAAAGGATGCAGACAAGGGCATTTCTTTTTTGGGCACCCGGCTAGCAGGGTCCATCTTTCTGCAAACAACAATGCACGAAATCAAACTTGCTTCCGGATTCTTGAAGCTGGGAGTAATAGGAACCCATCATGATACCAAGAAGATCAAGGGTATTTCCTTTAAATGACAACGAAAATTGTAAAAGTATTGAAACAAAGGGAAAAGACAATTCACAAAGCAATTTAGTTCTAAGTGTTGGGACTCAATTTGTTTTGATGGAAATCATTCAAACCAATGTCACATAGAGGTTCAAATCCTGAAAATTCATAAAATACGTGGAGTGTTAAGTAGAAGCAAAACCCTTAATCAGCATAATGTTCCCAATTTAAAAGGATATATCAGAGAATGTAGAATGCCAGCTATGGGGCTGGAGCTTAATTAATTGACTACACTTTAGATACCTCAAACCAACTCATGAGCTAAATCACAACCAAATATAGAAAGTTTTATTATAGCCAGAGGGCTGGAGATCCTAGCACGTGGAGGCCTGCTTCAGAGGAGCCCCAAAAGTGCTTGCGGTGCGCTATCAGGGTTCAATCTCAGTTTATAACCTACTACCTCTTCTTTTTCTGTTAAAACAACCTGCCAATAGAAACGAGTGAGATAAAAATCAATAACACATGCTGGAAATCTGCAGCCATAGTCAAAACATCATATGGACGAAGGCAGGATGAGAAAGTGGGTCATTGAATTTGGAATCCTTTAACTTGCATTTGATGAAATATGAGTACAATAAACTTCTCAAATAAGTTTTTCTGACTTGATGTCAATGGTTTTTATGCTGACAACGCCTTTACCTCCATAATGAAACTGGAAAACTCATTCTCAAAAAAAAAAAAAGAAAAAAAACTATATGCCCAGGCACGTGAAATTTTAAGTCTTCTCTGTTTTTCTTGCTTTCTTATTTTATCCTCTATCTCAAATTTAGAGAGGCATATCTATTTTCCTATCTGCTTTTAATAACATGTTATGATACAAAATGAGGGATATAATATCTGCCTCGGAGGGCTATTATGAGGATATAAGTGAGAAAAAATATATTTATGCCATCATAGAAGTACCAGGCATATCATAATTTAATCATTTAATAAATGTTAATAGATTATCATGATAGGTTAACATTATGTGATATTATATAATATTAGCACTTAACAAATTAATTTGATTTTTTCTATGGATCAAATTCTGTCCTCCTGCAGGGAAATAGTGATCCATAGTACACTTCTTTTATTATAACATGAAAAGGTTAAAATTTGTGTATGTCCCCTTGAAGGCTCTCTCCAGAGTTCTACCCTATTAAAGACGCTCTGTATAAAAAACTTCAAATTAATATTGAAGAAGCAGAAGTTTCATTTTATGATGAAGTACGTGTTCAGTGAACAATATCTCTTTGATCAACTTTTGCTATCCTCACTTACTTCCAAGTCCTTGAAAGCACATTATTATTCATTTCTTGGAACCTCTGTCTAGAAGAGCTTTGTTTGACACTGTCATAGGCAAATAAACAGACAGCTAAGAAACCTGTAGGTAGGGATTCATTGTGAAAAATGCTTTTTGGCATATAAGCTGTCTGGGAGGTGATAGCCAGAAGAAAAAGAAGGGGTCCTAAAATGAGCCAAATGCATAATGTGCAAAATGTTCCCCAGATTTAATAATTTACTGGAAATGATTTTACCTAGAATTTATAAAAGTCTAGAAAAGAAGTAAATATGGTGGACCACAACTTCTGATGCCGTTCCTGGTGCCTCTCAATTTACCTGAATAATAAAATTTATAGTGCAGCAGAGGAAAAACCATGAAGATAAAAAGCGCTGCTACATTGTAGTAGATTGTTTTACGGTTCTGTGAATATTCGCTCCCAGCACCTCTTGCCCTTGCTGTTGAGGCTGGGCCTGGACATGTGACTTGCCATAGCCAATGGGGTGTCAGAGAACATTTGGCAAGTAGAGAATCATGAAATGTGCTTGCGTGGTTGGGTCTGTCCTTTGCGTTCCTTCCTTTCTCCATGAGAATACCATGTATTCTGGAGGATGAGAAACATGTGGAGCAAATCTGGACCCAACCCACAGCCCCAGGCCAAGCCCAGGCAAGCTCAGCCTACATCAGCTGATGCTAGTCAACTGCAGGTGTGTAAGCGAGAAATAAGTGCTTGTTTTTGCATGCCAGTGACATTTGGTGTTTATTTATTATGCAACGATATTGTGGCACATGTTGACTGAGACAAACACATAAAGAAAGGGTTTAGGATTCTGAGCCATCCAATTCTGGCACAAAATAAGTATCTTCTTTCTCATTTGCAAATGCCCAGTTAAATTAATAAAATGTAATGTAGGCCTTTAAGCATCTTAGATGTCACTTTTAGTTCTCTAAATGAAAAGAGCTAGAAAGCGAATGTTGACACTGTTTTGCAGCCCAGAAGGAAGAGGACATCAGGTCAGAAGTCACTCACAGCTAAAATTGCCAAGGATAATTTAGATAGCATTGTCCATTATGGCAACCTATTTCAAATGAATTTAAAGGAGGGCAGACCCATAGTGATAAATAGATTACTGAAGAAGAATTTAATATAGATACCTAAAATTAAATCTTTGACTAGTTGATTCAGATGTCTAATTATGCTTTCCATACACTCTTTCAAAATATATTTGAGTACCTATTTAGTGAATAAGTAACAAGAAGAGCTCAAACTTGAAGGAGACTTGCCCTTAAGGAGCTTGTAAGTAGCATGAGGCAGACACAGAAATGCAAAGACGGTAATAACATCAGATTTCTTTAACTGCCAGAGAGGGGAGCCAAGTACAGATGGGTTAGAAAACATTTCTAATAAAGCTCCTTGGGAAACGTAGGATTTTATTGGCCCTTGATGGAAGGGGCCAATACTTTAGTATTTACTTTAGTATCTTGACCAATTTCTTTTGGTCAAGATACTAAAGTAATACATATTCATTTCAGAAAATTTGAAAAATACAAAAAGCACAAAAGAGGGAAATTAAAACAATCTGTATCCCTACCACTCAGAGATAAGTGGTATTCACATGGTGGTGTGTTACCTTCCACTCTTCTTCCTTTTTTTAAAGAAAAAAGAAAAAGGCAAGTAGGCTTCTGCTTTTTCTTCTTGCCTAATTCTCAGAGAGTACTTTTCTGCATCACTGTGGGTGAAACAATACACACACAACTTTCTCCCAGAGCAAGTCTCTATAAGATTCTCCTGTCACTGATTTTGCCGGACACATGCTCAAGCCACGTGTACCGTTCTTTCTTCATTTCCAGAAAATCTGTTCCGTTACATCTTTGACTTGGGGCTCAGTTCCTCCATCAGAGACTAACAGTCTGTAGATTGGTTTACATTCCCTGTCCTGCTTATCTCTTATTTTCTCTTTGATCATTTTTATCTTTTCTTTCCACCTGCATTCTAAGAGAACTACTCAAGTTTGCACTCCACTTCACTGACTCTATTTTCCACATCAGTTCTGTTCTTTACTAACTTCAAGGTAGATTTTAAATCTGCCATTGCTTGCTTTTGTTTGGTTTGGGGTTTGTGTGTATTTTAGTCTCTTTACAACTGTTCCTTATTTTATCCATCACTTCCTTTCTGTTTCATCTCTGCTTTATCATAGAGGTAATGCCATCTTGGACTTATAACCCAGATGATAGTTCTCTGTCCTGTCAGGGTCACTCTGTTCTTAACCACAACAGAACATCTAGAATCTTCATTCTGTGTGCTAGGAAGACCAACATCCCACCTAGTATCTCCAAGAATTCTTAGAGGAATTATATTTCTCCTATTCATTGTGGCTTTGATTTCCTGTTTCCATTGAATTCCGGATTCTCAATTGGCACTTTTCTCTGGCACATACTGTCCCTTTTCTGGGATGTGTTACCTCACATCCCTCACCACCCCATCCCTGACCCCACAAAGCACAATCCAGCCACTGGGTTGACGTAGCAGACCGTCACCAAAGGTTTCAGGTACAGAGCACAGTAAAGAACTTAAAATCAACCTTCGGACATCCCATTCTTAGCAATTCCTTGGTCATTCCTGCCCTGAGAACTGGTCATCTCTTCCAGAAGAGCCCAGCCTACTGCCTCACTGTTGGTGTTGTCTGCTCTCCTCTCTCATCCTCTCCTATCTCCCCCCATTTCCTGCTCACCACCGCCCCTCCCCTTCCCAATTGCAAGCAAATTCAAGGGACTGTGAGTTGAGGTCCAGGTAGATTTTCCTCAATTCACCTCTATTGGCTTTAAAATTCTCATCCAGTCTCTTTTCTTCTATTTTAGCATCAGGCTTTATGTCAGCCTTAGTGTTTGAGACTGTTAAAACTTTTCATCTATGTCTGCACCTTATTGACATTTAACAAGAAGTTGAAAATAGCTACATTCAAATGCCACTTTGAACAAAAATTCTGGGCTGTTCATCAACGTATTTATTTATTTATTTACTTGCTTATTTATGAGATGTTTCACAGCATTTACTATCTGCCAGAGATCATTCTAAATGCCTTATAGATATTACCTCATTTAATCCTCACCACCACCCCATGATATATGCCCCCAAGCCTTTTCCTCTGCACACAGATAAAAGTTAGGTCAAACCATATTAATAATTTTGCATTTTGTTTTTATCAGATTCATACTGTGACCATGTTCTCCATTTAAAAAATATTTTTCAAAAACATGGTTTTAATGGTACATAGCAAATTTGCACAATTTATTTTGAAGAATATTCTTTTATAAAAATCTTTGTATTATTGTTTTTTCATATATTCAGTTTTTACAAAAGAAATTGCTGGGTCAAAAGGATAAACTTGGAACAACTCATTTTAGAAGTAGATCAAAATATCAGTTTCATGACATCCCTGGTATTATTCCTCAACTCCCTATAAACAGAATGCACGAAAGGGAACTTTCTGTTTCTGGGAATGAGGTGTGTGTGTGTGTGTGTGTGTGTGTGTGTGTGTGTGTGTGTGTGTGTGTGTGACAGTAAAGAAAGAAAGAAATATGGGAATGTGTTAAAAAGACATATATGTTTTTAATAAGAAGTCCAGAGGTGACACAAGTTGCTGTAGCAACTGATATATGCTGTCAGGGGTTAAGTAAGAGAAAAATTATAGCCGATAAAGAACATTTTAAGAACTCGTGCTTAAATTATTTAGGTAAGACATTATGTAACCTTGTGCAGTTAAACATCAGAAACTGTGAAAAACAGTTACCGGCAAAACTTGTTACCAGTATCTCTCCTTTACAATGAAACAGAGAGAAACATACAATCCTATGTTAAAATCAGTGGCAGTATTCTTTTTATCACTCATCATCTATTTGTTCAACAAACACTTTTTCAGCCCCTACTATTTACCAGCATGCTGGAAGTGAAAAAAAGAATGAGATAAAGTCCTTGCTCCCAAGAACTCACTATAAAGTAGGGAAGACAAAGGTACAAATAATTACACTAGAAGATGATAACTGCCATTCCAGAGACACCAACAAACCAATAAAGTAGGAAGTGACTAGTTCTGCCTAGGGAGTCAAAACAGGGTTGACCCCAGAGATGAGCATTTGAGCTGGGTATTGAATAAGAGCTTTCTATGCAGAGAAGGGAAGAAAGGGCTTTCCAGGGAGAACGAAGAGCTTAGACTCTGTTGCACAAGTCAGAATATACCAATGGCTGTGTCTTGCATGGGTTACAGGTATGTACCAAAATACTGTGTCTCGCGTGGCTTATAGGTATGTACCAAAATACAGGTATGTATCACCCACAGGATGGCCAGGTGGGACCTGGGCAACTAGCATCCCTGGGTTAGTCCCCTCCAGCCCTGCACATTCTCATCTCTCTCATTCCCACGTACTGTAGATATCGAATTTTCTATGATGCTGTGATGCAGAGAATGCTAGGAAGCACCGCCCCAGGTTGCTGAGAGATGACAGAGGTTTGTAAGGCTGGGAGTAATAATAAGACCAGGTTGGAATTTTTAACAACTTGATGGCAGCCAGCAGTGGAGAAAGACTGACTCTTGGGAAGGAGAAGTAGGAGGCTGCAACAGATTATATGTTCAGACATACTGGCTGTCTCACCAGGTAGGGCCCCTCCCTTAGTAGGATCACACTCCTGCCTGGGGATATCAGGCTTGATCATGTAACTTGCTTTGATCAATGAAATATGAGTGGACAGACCCTGTACCCTTCCCTTGCCAGCAGAAGTTCTGAGAGCATATCAAAGGTCCACTATTACACTGTTTTCCCTCTGTAAGAGGCCAGCACATCCCAACAGAGTCAGTCTGAAATAAAGAGGACGTGAAGCAGGCCTACAGCTGACTCTCAAAGACCAATAACGTGAGTAAAACATAGATCTCTGTTGCTATAAACCACTGAGACTTGAGGGTTATTTGTTACAACTTAATCTGACTGATACAGAGGCTAACAAGGCTAGCCAAGATAGAGAATACAAGTGCCTGAACTGACAGCTAGTCCTCTCAGAGTCAGTAAACCAATCAGTGGAGGTTCTTAAATGATCAAGTCGCAAGAGAAATATGCTGTTTTACAGTGGCTCCCAATCAGGGATACGAGGATCCCTGGGGTTCTTTTACAAGGAAGATATGCCCTGCCAGGGCTGGACTGATCATATGCATTTGTGCTCCTCCAAATTTACATTCTGCAAATATCTGCTCAGCATTTATTTACTCTAAATGGGAAGTAGTTGATTTCCTAGCAAAGCTTATTTCTTACTATCTTAAATCTGCATGTGAACCACAAGCTGAAATCTGAATAATTCATCTTTGCAACAGTGTGTGGCAATCAGAAATGTGACAATCAGAAAGAATGTGCCGGTGCTCGACCCACACCATGGAGGAGTGGCTTACCTTTTGGGTAAGGTCACTGGCTTCATTGATGTACCGATCTCGCTCCTTTTCCAGTTGAAAGATAATCTTTCTCTGCTTCTGAGCCTCTTCTTTGTAGTTCTGGATTTCTTCCTCCAGGTTTCTCTTGGCTTGTTCATGGAGCTTTACCAGGTCTATCTGTTTCTGGGTTGCACTGACCGCCTTAAGCATATTCTAAAAACAAGGACAACACAGCAGCCCCATTACTCAAAATGTTTGGAGATTTTTGGTTAAATTTACTCCCTGTCTTAATCCTAAAATAATTAGATGCATTGTTTGGGAGATGAATAAAAATAATCATATTATTTACAGCTTATTTAGAGCTTGTTATGTTAATTTTGCACAGAGCACTATAGACATACATATAAATGCACTAAGAGACAACATCCCCAGGAAGTGGGCACTATATCGCTCCCATATTAGGGGTAGGAAACTGAGAATGAGAAGTTAAGCTACTTGCCTACAAGTTCATACAACAGTGGAGTTAGGATTTGAATCCAGAGCTAGCTGACCCCAAAGCCAACCTCTGTTTCAGCTCTTGCCTTTTTCTTGTGAAGTCAGAACAGCTGAACCTAATCATGTAACACAGGCTTTGACTACAAAATAAAATAAAACCAACTTATTAAAAATACAGATACCCAGAATTAACATATGCTCCAACAATATCACTCAAAAGAATAGAAAACAGGTGTTCAAACAAAAACCTGTACGTAAATGTTCATAGTAGCACTATTCACAAAAGCCAAAAGGGGAAAATAACTCAAATGTCCATCAACTGATGACTAAATAAACAACATGTGCTATATCCACACAGTGGAATACTATTCAACCATAAAAAGGAATGAAGGGCTTCCCTGATGGCACAGTGGTTAAGAATCCGCCTGCCAATGCAGGGGACCACGGTTCGAGCCCTGGTCTGGGAAGATCCCACATGCCGCAGAGCAACTAAGCCCATGCGCCACAACTAATGAGCCTGCGCTCTAGAGCCCGCGAGCCACAACTACTGAGCCCACGTGCCACAACTACTGAAGCCCACACTCCTAGAGCCCATGCTCTGCAACAAGAGAAGCCACCACAATAAGAAGCCCACGCACCGCAACGAAGAGTAGCCCCTGCTCGCTGCAACTAGAGAAAGCCCGTGCACAGCAACAAAGACCCAATGCAGCCAAAAATAAATAAACAAAAATTAAAAAAAAAAAAGGAATGAAGTACACGATACAACATGGTTGAAGCTTGAAAACATTATTGAGTGAAAGATGCCAGACATAAAAAGTCACATATTGTATGATTCCAGTTATATAAATATCCAGAATGGTCAAATCCACAGAAACAGAAAGCAGATTCATAATTTCCAAGGGTGGGAGGAGGGGAAAGTGGGGAGTGACCACCTCACAGGTACAGGGTTTCCTTTTGGGGTGATGGAAATGTTGTGGAACTAGACTCATGATGTTTGCACAACACTGTGAATGTACTAAATGTCACTAATGGCAAATTTTGTTTTGTATGTATTTTACAACAGTAAAAAAGAATTAACTTGTTTTTTAAAAAAACACAGATGTCCCAACTCCAGAGATTCTGATTCAGTGGAGCTGTTATGCACCTAAATTTTTTTAAAAAGCTGCCCTGGTGGTTTCAGATGCTATAATGGAAATGCCTTGGGTTGGCTGCCCAAGGAGCCAGGTTGCTCCTCTGGAACACAGAGTTAATAGAGTGCAACTCTGGCAGCCATGCTCATGATGGAGCAGAGCTTGTCTGCTTTTCTAGCCACAGCTGAATGGACCCAGTGACTTTTGAAATAGGGCCTCCAGATTTTTATAACTCAGTAAAAGATGTAAACTTGGGAGCTGCTGGTGATAACTTTTTTCTGCCATATGGACAGGGAAACAGAGAGAGACGATCTTCACTAAAAGGAATGAAGTAAAAACTCAGCTGGAAGTCTAGTGGTGGAGGGAGAGAGCTTTCTGTGCATCCCAAGAGTGTTAGGCCAGGTTCCTATCTGTTCTTGAGGCCCAGCTGTATCCTTGGGTTCCATGAGGTGCCTCATAATTCCTTCACAAATCTCTAACCAATACAGAACTTCAGCCAAGTCTGAAAACCACTGGCATAAACAGGTTAAAAAAAAATGAAGATTAAACCTTGGTCGGATGACAATGTAGAAAATGGAAAAGGTCAACTTTACTTTCAAGTATTGAATTAAACATTTGCTCTATGAAAGATAAAGCCACTTCAACATGACACTGAAAGAACCAAATGTTATTAACATTGCCGCCTGTCAAAACTATGTCACTCACTCACTCAATGAAGGTGGCATTTCAAGTCAGTGGGGAAAGAATGTATTATCAGTAAAGGTTGACTGCATACCTGCAGAGGGGCAGGCACTGTGCCAGGATTAAGGATGCAATGGCCCGGGAAAAAAAAAAGTTAAAAATGTACCCTGCCCTAAAGAGGGAGTTGATGTAGTCAGATCAAACAAAATAAGTATAAAATTAATGTGTTAGGTGTCCTATTGTGGCAGAAAAGCTATAGGTTGTTTATCAGAATATATAAAATATAAATGGATTAAATATTGTATGTGTTACAAATAAATTAAAAAATCTAAATCCAACATTATTTACATATATAAATTTATAGAATGAAGAAACAGTTACTAGGATTATGCAAAAAAAATTAATGACTTTCTTAAGGAGTGCTCAGCATGTAAAGATATCTAATCTTATACTATTTCCTGAGATTCCCCAAATAGTCTACTTTAAGCTACAGGGTAATCTATTCAATACTTTGTTAACATTTATTCAATTCTGGGAAACTTAAAGAAATAATAAAAATTCGGAATGAACAAATATAGGCTGTATCTACTTTGATGAGATGAAGCTATCTTGGCCAAAAGCCATCAGGCTGTCTGCTCCGGAAGCAGCCTCCCCACTCTACACCTGGCCCGTAGCTTTTTCCTCCCTGGAGGAAATCCTTGAGTAGGAATGTTTACCCTAAATCCTTGAAAGTAGTTAATCTCCTAAGAGTGACTGTCAATCAAAGGAATCCTCTGGAAGGGGCAAGGAGGGGAAAGGGGGGGTGGTCTGCCTTGAATAGAGGATTTCCAGGCCTCAAGCTCCCCCAACCCCTCCCTCAGCTTTGGACCATATTGAGCTCAAAGACCAGGAGAAATAAGGGCCAAAAACAGAAACCAAAACCTACAACACTCCTGAAAAGATGGAGGAAAGGTTAGAGACTCTTTATATGGCCAACCAGCCATCCTTCAAACACCTAAAAGTTAAATTTTATTAGCACTCACTTGTATTTTCCGGATTAGTACAAGTTGCAGATTATAGATATTGAAATCAGAAATTTTGGACTTCCCTGGTGGCACAGTGGTTAAGAATCCGCCTGCCAATGCAGGGGACACAGGTTCGAGCCCTGGTCTGGGAAGATCCCACATGCCGCAGAGCAACTAAGCCTATGCGCCACAACTACTGAGCCTGTGCTGTAGAGCCCGCGAGCCACAACTACTGAGCCCACGTGCCACAACTACTGAAGCCCACGCTCCTAGAGCCCATGCTCTGCAACAAGAGAAGCCACCACGATAAGAAGCCCGTGCACCGCAACCAAGAGCAGCCCCCCACTCGCCACAATCAGAGAAAGCCCACGCACGTGCAGCAACAAAGACCAACGCAGCCAAAAATCAATCAATCAATAAATTTATTAAAATCAGAAATTTTGATCAACTGCTAAGATGCCAAATAACACACCAGCAATAAAAACAGAAACCACAAGACACCCTGAAATTCCCTGCTGGTTTATATGATAATTCTCCAAAGTCCCTTTGTGCTCACAGGTGATAATGCGGTTTCAATTCACAGCCAGTGAATGGTGGAACATGGATAACTGCTTAGAGGAAAATTGAGCACTATTATTAATTCTAATCTACTTTTGTTTGCCTCAGAGTTTTCTCTCCCCTGCAACCAGTTATAGGCAGATATTATAGCACTAAAGAAAGACATTTATTTACCAGTGTTACTGTAACAAACTCACCTTATTCAATAGGTCCCTTTCTCTCAGAAGCTCATCCATTGCTTTCTTATCAAGTTCTGCTTGTTTCTTTGAAGCCTCCACCTCTAAATCACCAGGGAGAAAAACAATAATAAATATAAAGAAAAACATAAGAAAGAATCTGCCAAAGCCAAAGTGACATAAAAACTGCTTTATATATTTATCTGTAGCTATAAAACTACTTTTCGTTGAGTGTTACATGATCTTCATTATAACTCAGTGAGGTAGGTCTTCCTGTCCCTGAGACTTAAAGGCCCATATGCCAAGGGTCCACAGCCAAGAGGTGACAGGGCTGAGATTGAAAGTTTGGTCTCTCTGACTTCAAAAAGTCCTTGCTCTTTTTAAATCTTTTTTATTATACAAGTAATTAGAAATACAGGAAGAAATTGGAAATAAAAATAAACAGAAGGGAAAATTTTCTAAATCAGAATCTACTTAGGATTTTGATGTGTCTCTTTTTTGACTTTTTCCTATGCAAATATACATGTGTATATAAATATGAATATTTATACACCACATACACCAAGAGGGAATCATACCACACATACAGTTTTATAACTTGTTTTATAATTAACAAACATAAAATAAATACCTCTCTATATTATAAATGTGTATCTACGTCAGAATTTCTAATGACTTCATATCTCATTGTATAAAAATGTATAATTTATTT
The DNA here is from genome assembly GCF_965194825.1 of Balaenoptera physalus. NCBI lineage: Eukaryota > Metazoa > Chordata > Mammalia > Artiodactyla > Balaenopteridae > Balaenoptera > Balaenoptera physalus. The sequence continues at coordinate 47,485,033 of NC_138893.1, forward strand.
AGCCAATCCCCTCTTAACATTTAAGTTGCTTCTTTTTTTAAAATTTTTTTGCAATTATAAACAATAATCCTATGAAAGTTCCTGTTCATTTGTTCCTCTAGGAGAGGAAGTCCTGGATCAAAAGTGATTTTCTTTTTAAAGACATTTCTCCCCTACTGCCAAATTCTCTCCAAAAATTAAAAGCAGTTTAAATCCACACCCAAACCACCACTGTTATTATCATTCTCTTTGATCTTCGACAACCTGATAGATTTTTCTAAACCAGTATGTCCATATTTAATTTACATTTCTTTGATTAGTAGTGAAGGCGACTACTTTTCCTGTTTAATGATCATTTATTTGTTTTTCTGTTTTTCAAATTGCCCACACTGGTCCTTTGCTCATTTTTCTCATGAATTGTTTACCTTTCTGTGAATTTGTAAGAGCTCCTTATATATAATAAGGATACTAGCTCTTTGGCAATATTTTAGTCAATTTGCCTTCATATATAGTCTTTGGCTGCTAAAAAAAAAATTATCTTTAATTTCATTAAATCTCTGCATCTTGGCTTTATTGTTCCTACATTTGACCTTAACTTTTTTCCCAAAAAGTAGTCTATTGTCGTACCATTTTCTTAATAATCCATACTGCACATTGGTATGAAATGACACCTTTATCTTAGATGATAATCGTGGGTCTTTTTGCGGCCTTTCTGATCTCCATTGATCTGTTTATTCAGGCATTTTCACTAAACTATTTGATTACTGAAGTGTTATAATACATTTAAACACCTGGTAAGGCAAATGCTCCCTTCTCACTCTTCTTTTCCAGAATTCTATAGCTATTGTCACATGTTTATTCTTCTGGAGGAAACTTAGAATCAGTTTTCAAGTCCCAAGCAACATAACTCACTGAAATTTTTATTGGAAATATTAAACGTGTAGATTAACTTGGACAGATTTATATCTTTATCATATCAAGTTTTCTCATCGAGAACTTGGTGTATCTGTCCATTTTTCAAGTCTTCTTTTATACCCCTCAAAAGAATCCTGTAGTGTTTTATATATATAGGTCTTACAGATATCTTGGTAACTTTATTCATAGATATTTTATTACTTTAGTTGCTATTGTGAAAGGGGGATTTTCCATCATATATTGTAACTGGTTCTTTGTAGGAAAGAAAGCTATTGATATCTATATATTTATTTTATAACCTGCCACCCTGTTGAACTCTTGTTAGTTCTGGCAATTTTTCAGTTCATTTCTTGGATTTTGTGGTAGGAAATCATAACATATGTGGTAGGAAATCATGCTCCTAACCATTATGTCCAATGCCACTCTTTGATAGGGCACATCAAAAGGAAGTGCTCCCTAAGAAGAAATAATGATGTTGACGATATCTATAAAATAACCAGAAGAGAAAGCACGATGACTTTTGTAAACATGATTTAAGGATGAAGGATTGGGTTCAATACTTAATGGATAAAATTTTTTTTCAAAGCTTAGAACTATCGCCAGCAAAAATACAGAAATTTTAATATGGAGAGTTTTCAGAAATTCACTAAGTCAGTTACAAAACATGCTCTACTAGTTCTATTTTTTTTTTCATATCTGTCATTGAAGACATTAGATTGTAAACTCACGCTAGACTGTAAGCATCCTGAGGGCAGGAACCTCCATGCACCCAATGCCCAGCATAATGCCTGCACATAGTGTGTACTCAATTTATTGAATGAATAAAAAAATGGAGAAATTATCAATATCAGCTGCAACTGTGCCTCAGTAAAAGATTATTTCCGATGTCTTAGGAGGAAAAATATCTGCACTTCTCAAAGACGTGACAAATATTTCTAATAATCTTATCTAGAGATTTAGATTTTACATAACTTTTAGGGAGACAATGTACATTTTTATGCTTCTATGTATGTTATCTCAGTCAGTAACTTACAGCTGAGGTCAATGAGGTGTTCCTGCCTCACATTTTCTGGTGCAGTCAGAATTCAAACCCTGATCCTCTGTCTCCAAGTCTCTGAGCTGTTTCTACCACACCATGTTTAACTAGCATATCATATTTTTAATTATATTCTTTTTCAGAATGAGATAGTATTCTCTTATTACTTTTATAAGTGGTAATATATCTGGATAACAATAGATGACTTTTTTTTTTATTTTGGCCGCACTGCACGGCATGCATCCCCGACCAGGGATCAAACCCACACCCCCTGCAGTGGACGCACAGAGTCTTAACCACTGGACCGCCAGGAAAGTCCCAATAGATGACATTTAGTAAGCACTTACTGTATGCTAGGCACTGTCCCAAGAGCTCTCTATATATTAGCCATTTCATCCCCAACAGCTAAATGTGATAGAGGTGGGATCTGAACCCAGGTAGATCTGACTCCAGAGTTTGTATCCTTAATGATGTTTCCATACTACACGGCCTCCTGTGGCACTTAAATTTTCCCTCCACAGGTCAATGTGATAGTTGGCTAAAACAAGCGTTTGCCATATGGTAAAGTACTAACAGAGGAAAGGAGTTAGAAGCCATTAATTTTTGTCTCACTGATTCTGGGTATGCTATTGTCTCAAATACCGCTCATGCGGAATATTCATTTGAATTTATCCCGCATCTTCTGTGAAAAAAGAAGACTGAAGGAAAAGACATGTAGAACCCAGACCTAAGAGTATAGATGCTATTTACTCCATTGACAAATACTGAAAAATACTTTGGGCTCAGTATAACCTGTTGAAGAGTTTTTTTTTTTTTTTTTTTAATTTTATTTATTTATTTATTTATTTATTTATGGCTGTGTTAGGTCTTCGTTTCTGTGCGAGGGCTCTCTCTAATTGCGGCAAGCGGGGGCCACTCTTCATCACGGTGCGCGGGCCTCTCACTATCACGGCCTCTCTTGTTGCGGAGCACAGGCTCCAGACGCGCAGGCTCAGCAATTGTGGCTCACGGGCCTAGTCGCTCCACGGCACATGGGATCTTCCCAGACCAGGGCTCGAACCCGTGTCCCCTGCATTGGCAGGCAGATTCTCAACCACTGCGCCACCAGGGAAGCCCGAAGAGTTTTTTAAGGTAAGAAAGTTCAAGGTATTCAAAACGATGTCTCTTCCATATTATCTACTTACCAGTTTGAATGTTGTTTTACTGAATTCATTTGGCATGGTTTGTGTTTGCATGCATGGAGTTGCCAAATGACATTAGTTACCAATGAAACGCTCATAAACTAATAAAACAAAGCACAAAATGATTCTTGGTTTACCTCTCTCTAATCCCAAGATCTGATTTTTCAGGGTTTCCTTGTGCTGTTCCACTTCTCCCTTTTGACCTTCAACCTGGTGCAATTTCTTATGGATTTGTTCTCTGATTTTGTTGAGCTTCCCAATGTCAAGGCGCATCTGATGGACTTCTTCCTCTTTGGCCTATGATTAGTGAGAGAGGATTAACCAGGAACACTCAGTCAATAAAGAGCCGGTGACTGGATGATGGTAAACTCAGAACCAATAAAAGGACATTGTTCCTATGTCAGTGTAAAGTTGTTCTGTGGGATTAAATCAAAACACACACTGTTTGGTTTTTGAGAGAAATTGAAAAAGTCTATATAAGCCATAATAAAATATATGGCTAATGAGCTAAAAACAATGAAAAGACTGATTAAACCTGATACCTCAAGATACCATGGAATTGTTGAATCAAGCAAGATAAGAATGCTGAGTTGTATCATAAATGTGTGAAATTTGTGTACAAATACTGTACTGATTAGCAAATTTCATAGACTCACAAAGTGATCTCTTGGAGGTTATTAACATGCTATAAAATATTGAGTCTTTTGGATCCACATGTCCACTGTAGTGCAATTACGTATGTTAGAAAAGGGGCCGGCCACTGTAGTGCAATTACATACGTTAGAAAAGGGGCCCTCTTTCCTCAGAGTATGTTAGTCAATGACTGTATATATGGACAGGTGGACAGGGTAGCATTAATAAGCAAGTCTACACGATGTCAAAAGGTATCAAAACAGCAATTCCAGCAAAGTAAAGCACCAGATTTTTGTCTATGGATTTCAAGTTTTATGAATTTTTTAAAAATTCATTTTTAAAAAAAGTGCCATTCTTAGAAATGACTGGGAAAGCAACTAGTGATTCTTCTGCAAATAAAGAGTAGCAATTATTCCCAGTTCTTGACAATGAAGAGGCTGCACTTAGCTGGGCACGTTATCCTCAGATCACTGCTAGAAGCAGAATCCCATAGGTTTAGGATCTGATAACAAAAATATTCCATCTTTCAAGGTGCCCCATGCATGTCATCAAAGGAGAGAATTATTGGCATAAGTATTTTTCCTTTAATTTCACCTTCGGGGCTAATACATTATTTTGCCTTCAGGAGTCGTTTCTTTTCTGCTTTAACTTGGAGCATTCTCATAAACAATGGTTTTGAGTCAAACATTTCTGGGGTGCTTAAATGTTCCTCAGCCTCAGATCCTACAGGGTCCAAATTAGTTCATCTAAGGCCCCTTTCCATTAAAACAATAAGATGTTCTAATTCAGTAGTTATTAATCCAGGCCCCATGGTTAGAAAAACTAATCCAGACCCCATGGTTAGACTTCAGAAAAATCCTGTAAACCTCTAAGACTGCATGCAAAACAAGACACAAGATGTGCAAATAAGTGTGCGTGCGTGCGTGTGTATGTGCACGCACACACATGCTTTCATCAGATTCTCAAAAGGTGTTGTGATGCAAAAACTGTTAAGATTTACTACTCGAATCAATGTATTTTCCTGATTAGTCACTCATTTTATGCCCAGTATTCTAACATAACTAGAGTAGGGCTTGTGGATTTTTCAGAATTGGTGATAAACATAAAGCCGCGCTGCTAAGCATGTAGGCAGACAATATGTATCCAAGTATAAAACGGTTATCCAAACTTAATTTGCAAGCACTCTTCAATCAGGGCAGGGAGAATAGGAGACATATCTTGAAATTTACATTGGACAGAAGTGAAAATCATGATTCTGCAGTCCTAAGAGTAGACATCAAATAGTACCTGTCCATCCCCCACCCCTCCCATTCCATACAAGTAGCGAAATACAATCTCACTTCTTTGCCACTCACATGTGTAAATGATTTCTAGCTCTGGGCAACTGGTTACTTGCAAGGCTCAATTACAGAGGTGAACATCTGAGCTCACTTTGGAAAGTATTTGCATAGTCATATGATTAATAATCAGCTTAGCAATGTTATAAGAATGGAAGTTATCAAACTGCTTCTGGGCATAAAGCAATCACTGTAGGTTTACACCTGCCTCTGAAGGACCAAGGCTAATACAGGTTATCCAACCAAAGGCTCCAATAGCATCAGCCAACTTATATTAATAGGGAATGAAGGAGGGCATGCTAGGGAACAGATATGTCACTTGGTGTTTACTTTGAGCTCCAACGCCTTCTGCTGGTTTTCCTGGGATAGCTGCTCACAAATCAAACTATGTTGTTCGTTCTCTTGCTGAAGTTTAGCATTTCTCATCTGAAACTGCTCCAGCTCCTTTGCAGCTCTCTCATTCAGTATCTGAAAGATGCAGAACGAGCTGGTTAACGCTTTTGAATCTGATTACAGTAGCTGCACCTCCACGCAGGAGGCCACGCAGACCTCCTGGGACAAGCACGGCAACCACACTTTTTTTGTCTTCGCAGAAATTGTTCCTTCTCCCCAGTGAAAGCATGAAGGCACTCAAATATGATGAATGTTAAATGGCTGAGGGAAATGATGCCTTCTAATGAATAACACAGAGAGCATAATTTTTTTTTCTGGGCACCTTGGGAAGTCTTGTTCACAGGTGGTGGATAAATATTTTAATGCCTGTTTGCCATTTGGCAGGCTTCGCATACACAACAATTGCTATAATCATTGCAAATGAGCTAGAGATTCAAACGAGCTTTATCGGCTGTGGGGCTCAGAAGCTACATCTTCAGAAGCAAATCCTGCATTAGCATGCCTACAACATTTTCGTGAACAGAACCATTCACTAACACCAACACAAAACAATTCCCCTTCATCCAACTTAAGTCAAAACCGTGGAGTAGTAGTGGAATGATTTCTACCTCCCTGACTTCAGTATCAGTTGGATTTTCCCCTTCCCTACCTTGACTATTCAGAGAAGACAAGGTTTTATAAAAACAGAGGATTATATTTTGGGAAGTCATTTCTATTGGGAAAATATTAGGGAGATGGAGGGATATCAAAAAAAAAGAGAGAAGATGGCTTAGAAGACACTTACTCCAATATATAACTTCCCCTCAAGCAAAAGTTAAACACAGAAAGAATCAATCCAACTTCCCATCAATAGGGACTAAATAAAATTTTCCATGGGTCCTGGATGTTGCTAAGCAAAGTACTATAGTTTTAACATGATAACCAAAAGCCTCTCAAATTTCATGCTCAAAGGAAGCCACATGTTTTTTTCATGGATGTTGCACACTGCATATTATCTATTTGACGTCTGGCTTTATATAAAATTAATAAAGCAACTGACAAATAAATGCGTTCTACTATCTAATTTTTTAAGTAGAAAAATGATGTATGGCTTAAAAATACTTTGGAAACTTCCTAAGAGAACATATTTTCAAGAAATGACTTTTTTCAATTAGATGAAATGGTTCTTCTTTAAGAAATTAGAACAGACTAGCATTTGTGTTACCTTAAACTGTTATTACAGAGGAAATGTTTAAAAAAATTACCATATTTAAAACGCATAAAGACTGTGTGGGTTTCCCAAACTTGAAACTTAAAATTAAACCTGTTAAAAATAAATCATGTTATATTCACAGGCTGGAATGCTTAGAGCAATAAGAGTGAATGGTCTTCTGAGCTCTGTCCAATAGAACTTTCTGCAATGAACTAAATGTTCTCTATGTGCACTGTCCAATACGGTATCTACTAGCCCCATGTGGCTATGGAGCACCTGAAATGGTGCTGGTGCAACTGAGGGATTGAATTTTTAATTTTATTTAATTTCAAATAATTTAAATGTAAATAGCTGTATGTGGCTAGTCGCTACCATATTGGATAGTGTGGTTCTATAACTATGTGGCAACAACATAAGTGAATCTCAAAAACAGGATGTTAGGAGAAAGATGTTAGACACAGAAGAGTACATCCTGTATAATTTAATTTCTGTAAAGTACAAAAGCAGGCAAAACTAACCTCTGCTTAGAATTCAGAAGAGCGCTGACCTTTGGGGGAGAGAGTGACTGGGAAGGAGCACGAGGAGGCTCCCGGGGTGCTATTTCTCAGGCTGGGTGCGGGTAACCAAGACGTGTTCAAGGGGAGAAAATTCATCAAGCTGTATACTTGTGACTTACTTTTCTATGTGTAGGTTACACATCAATAAAAGGATAAAAAGAGATTAACCTGTTGGAGCACGGCAGGAGGGGGATGGGGGGGGATAGAGCATATCTACCCGTAAGAGCCATTCAAAGACCAGACGCAGTATAGTGCTACGCGCTGTGTTACCAACATCCACCAACATCTGCGGTGAAGGGAGTTTGCTGCTTTCCAGAGAACACTCTAAACTCCCCGCTCCTGTTCGGCCAGGCCCCGTGGCGTAGCCCTGCCCAGCCCACCTTCTGCTCCTTCAGCTGCTGCGCCAGCTTCTGAAGCTCCTCCTTGCTCTTCTGCACGTACTGCTGCAGGGCCTTGGTTTCCGTCTGCCTGGTGTCCATGTCCGTCTGCATCTGCTTGAGCTCTTTCTCTAGCTTTTCTTTCTTCCGAGTCTCCCGCAAAGCTTCGTTCTGATGTTGCTGGATTTCTTGTTGGAACTACAGGCACAGAAAGGACGATGGGGGATGGGGTGCGGGACATGAGCCCCTCAGGACAGGTCTCGACCAGCCGAGCTTCTCCCTCTCTCAGATATTTTCAGGGCAATGACTCTGGAGTAGTATTTCTCCTGTAGGAGAGTCATCTTTGAACTGCAATGTTCAAACTTTTCAAGAATATTCTGTATTGTTTTTCAGAGCCTTGGCACCAAACAGCCACCCTGATGGTGGGAACAAATCCACAGAGAAAGGTATTAAATCCAGTTAAATACAGAAGCCCAGAATTCTAGGGAAGTCAAACATGGAAAGAATTCATCTAACTCTCCATCAACAGAAACTAAATAAAATGTAGCCAGCTACCCTAAATATGAAAGTGTATTTTCCATGAGTCCTGGATATTGCTAAACAAATTACTACAGTTTTATCATGATCGCCAAATTCTATGAAAAGTCCTCCTCCTGTCTCATGATCAAAGGAGTCTCCTGTTTTTCTCTTCAAGCCTGAGCTTGTGTACCATCTATTCGACTTCTGGTTTTATAGAAAAGTATTCAGAACGATTCAGCTAGGTGGCTTCCTTACACAGGAGAAAGGCCAGGGGAAGTGCTTTCACCACCCCCAGGTGCAGGGTGCCCTGGCTGTCATAGGGGACAACTTCTTGGGCCAGAAATGTAAGCAGTGCCCTATCTTCGTAACATCTCAGACAGAGAATGACTCAAGTAAAACTGCTCTTCCAAAAACAAACCAGAGAAACAAGCAAAACAATGGATGCTTCATTTGGTGACGGGGCCCGGGGGCAGGGGGGCCGGGGGAAGGGGGAGGGAGGGTCGTAAATCTAAGAAAGGAACAAGACCCGAAGGGAGCCTGGAGAAGGACAAAACCTCCTTCTGGAAGGTAATGGTCCTTTGTCTTGCTCTCCGTGTCACAGCAGACCTGACTGATGGCCAGCTCTGCCTCTTCCCTGGACCGCTCCATTTCTTGTTGTTGTTCAGTGGTCTGAGCTAAGGCCTCTCGTAATTTCACCACTTCCGACAAGAGTTGGTCTCGCTCCTTTGTCACTTCTTCTTTGAACTTCAGCAAATCTCGGATACTAAAAAGGAAGAACACGGGAGTCAGACTAAATGGCCATCTGCTCGGGGAGCCTTCTTACCATCCTCTGAACTCGTTTTCATGGGAAAGACTTATGGTCAAGGATCAACACTATTCAGGTGTGAAAGAGAAAGATCTTTATGCCCTGACGTGGGAGCTGTTTCTGAGTTTTTAACTGAAAAAGAGGATGTTCCAATAATAATATGCATAATATGACCCCTTTTCTTATTTTTAAGCAATTACAGTCTGTGTGTGTGTGTGTGTGTGTGTGTGTGTGTGTGTGTGTGTGTGTACTATAGGCATTTTTATAGAAGTCCAGAAAAATAGGCATCAAATTGATAACTGGTTATCTCTGAGGAGTGACATTTAGGGTGGAAGAGTTGGGGGGGCTGATTTCTACTCCTTGCTTTCCACATCCCTGTAGTATTCATTTTGAAAGTAGAAAAACTATGTCTGATAGGACCTGTGCAGCAGAATTCATCTAGAACAAGGCAGCTACTTTAGAGCTGAGAAAGCAGAAAACTTGCATTTGAGACACTTGCAGCTGACAGACATCAAACGACTGTTGGAAACACAGTAATTCGATAATATGTATTGACCAACAACTTTGACATAATTGTTTAATTAAGAACCTTCAAAACCGCAAACTCTTCTCCATAAACAAGACCTTAAATTCTAAGGTTACTGTAAAGACAGACAGCTACACCTAAGCGCACTGCTGAAGACAAAATTCTGAGTTGGATTGTTTCATCAGTTCTCCTCCTCATCATGTTCTGATTTTCATTAAAACTCCTCCTAACCAAATCAGTTCCCTCATGTTGCTCTTCAATAGTTGCTCTGATCGTGCATGACTTCTTTAATAAGAAAAGAGTCCATTATTATGAACACCACATCTTCTGTTTATTTTACCTATTCAACATTCGATAAACGTATCTAGAAAGTATAAGAAACCTAGACAGCAGGTAGATTTAGTTAAGGATGCCTAAGGAAGTGTATGCTCATTCCTGGTTCATTAATTAATGCAAGGTTTTGCATGCCCTACAGAGTGCTAGATTCCTAGAGGGAAGGTAAAGATAGATGTCTTCCCTCAAGGAGTTTACAGCTTAATGGGCAGAGAAGCGCAAATAATTTCAGTACCATGTGATCAGTGCCATACTTGAGGGAGATGTTGGGTCCTAGGGAAACAGGGAACACAAAGACTCTTCTGCCTGGTCACTGGGTCTGAGGCTTGGGAGGAGGTTGGAACAGAGATGCTGACGGTGATAAAGTTAAGATGGTGTTTAAGATAGGTCTTGAAGGATGAATAGTTGTTTACTAAGTGGAGAAGGGAAGAAAAAGGATCCCTGGCATAGAAAACAGTATGTCCAAAGGCATGGAGGCATGAGCAAGCATGGTGCTGCTGGACGTGAGTCTAGCAACGCTAACTGGGGCAGATCTACGAAGGGCTCTGCAAGACATGTTCAAGACTTTGGGCTTTATCCTTAGGAAATGGGTAGCTGTCGAAGGTGCATATGCTGGAGATGGAAGCATGTAGCTACATGTTTTAGAAGACTAAGTCTGGTATGGAAGATGGTAAAGAGGGGAGATGTCTCCTCAAAGGCAGAGAGGACAGTTAGGAGTCTACTGTCAAATCCAGCAGAGAACAGGGGACCCACTGCTGATAGTGGGGAGGGGAAGAATGAAGTGATGTTTAGAAGACTGAGTCAACAAGACGAAGCTTTAAGGGATGAAGGAGTAACAAGTTTTCTGACATAGAATCTGAGGTGGTAGGAAGGATAGTGATATGGCTAATCATGGGGCAGGGGGTGTATGGGAGGGGCTGGGAATCTGGGTAGAAAGTCAGCCATTCCACACAAGTTTGAGAGAAATAAACTTAAAATCTTTACTCATTTTAAAACTGTAGCACTGATTTTATAGAGTCAGAAGTTTGGAATTAGAAGTTATGAATTAGAAGTTCTTGGGTGTGGAGAAAGGGAGTATTAAAACGAAAAAAACGGCAATAGACAGAAAACTATCTCTGGGAACCCAACAAGGTGGAGTCTTGCATTCACAAAGAACATTCAAGATGGTACCGGCAAGCCCCAGGCTGTCTGTTGAAGAAGGTGGCCTCTGCAAAAGCAAGTTCAACATGAATCAAGACAGCTATGACCTACTTGCTATCCTGGTCCATGGAGAGTCCAGACCCTTGCTCGACTAGTTTGGTTAGGTTCACTATTTCCTCTTTCAGGGCAAGAATCGTCTCCTTTGCCTTCTGCTCTTTGTCATAGGCTGAGTCCACCATCTTCCAAGCCTTTTCAATTTCCTAGGTGGGTCATGGGATATCAGTGAGAAAAACCAAACTAGGTTCCAGATGCAAGCTAAATTGAATAAATAGAATAATAAAACAACTACGTTATAGAAGCTATTTATGGGGAAAGAAGATTACACGTTATACACTATGTATTAAATGTATATTGACTTACTTCATTGTTCAACATGAGTTAGTCAATACTGAAAAGCAGTTTTAAAGAGGGATACTGGCAAAGGATATTTTCTCTTGTGTAGGTAAATGTGGCCACAGGGCTCACATACTGCAGGGGCTGCTATAACTAATGGTATTATTTCTAGTAAAGATGTTAAGATAGGTTTACAAAATCGAAAATGAAAGCTTATGTGCTGTCCAAGTCCAGATATTTTATAGGAAAAAAAAAAAAAAAAAGCTTTTTCACATAAGGAATGGTCTTGGATCCAAGTCCTAAATTTGAAGCTCTTGATAGATTCCATATTAAAAATATATTTTGCCCTCAGGCCCCAAGTGAGCTCCTGGATGGCAAGGTGAACTTTAGAGCCATCCATAGATATGAGGTCTTGGCTGTCCTAATTGTACACAACAGCCTTGATAATTCCCATTTCCAGAAACCCAAGCCCAGGCCTTCTCATCAAATGCTGGGGATAAACAAAACTATAGGGGAAAAACAAAACTATTCTGAATACAAAGTGGAATATTAACAGAAATACTTAAAAGTGAATTACAGCCATTCGAGTACACGGACGAAGGACAGTAAATGTTGCAACAGCCTTGAGTTTTGCCCTGCCACTTAATTTTCTTGCAAAATTTCATCAAGTGCAATGTGAGCCCTTTTATACAGGTAAGACTCTATATGCTTAAGGTGAAAATATTATTTTATGTTGACAAGGAATAAAATGAGTGGAAGAAATTATTTAATTAAATAAATTCATGCTATTACATTAGAGAGAGAGAGAGATGATTCTTGGGTAACTGCAGCACATAATTTAGTGATTCAAAACAAAATGTCAGTTTAAGGGGTATGTTTTTCTGTAGCAACCATATATACTATTTTTGGCAAAACAAATGAAGGATATTTAAATGAAATATGATTATATGGAGTCTTGTCCAAAGCAAATTCACCAATTATATTTTAATCAATTCATGACTTCCATTTCCAGCTTTTTAATTTACAATAAAAAGTGGGGTCTTTTCTCATCATAACATGATTTAAAGCCTTCTTATATTGGTATTTTGCAAGGAGAAGAAGAAAATAACAATGGAGAGAAAAAGACACTAAAAATAGTGGTTCCTAAGAAAACAGGTAAGTTACATTTTGCACTAGTCTTGGAACTTCATTAGAATTGGGGTATGTTTAATTGCATGATATCAAGGGAATTATCTAAAAAATTGCAAATTATTTCTCAGCACTAGGGTTTCAATTATAAATTAAAATATCTTAACCTCTTATCACCCTGCAATCTACAAGGAACATTTGTGTTTCACCTTCAAAATAATGCAACACACTTGAGGATGAAAAAATAAAGTGTAAAAAAAAGCCATACTTCCTCAATATCCCTCCCAGACTGAATCCCTGTTCTCGCATTATGAGGAACTGGGACGATCAAGGGAGAAGCAAAGGGGCGATAAGAGGAAAGATCATGAAAACTACCATCTGGAAATTCTCAATGTAACCTCTCCTAAAACATTGGAAAACATAGAAATATGAAAAGATCTTTTACAAGCTATCATCATAAGATATTTAATTACTTATCTTGGGTCAAACAAGACATACTGATATTCTTAATACTATACTTACTTATGGCCAATTGTTTTTGTGAACACAGTATTTCTTAGAAACCAAGCCAGTAAGGTTCTACCTTATTTTCTGCATTGTGAAATTCACTCAAGCTAATTAAGCTCTTTGAAAATTAACATTATTCCCTAGGCTTAATGAATATATAAATCATGTAAATTTTGACTTAATAACTCTTTTACTACCAGCCTAGAGCTGCCAATATAATGAAAGGATGATGTTTTAAGTACAGGATGCATTTATGAAAGCTTGCCATTGGCTCCATTTCTAGAAGATCACTGACCTTCTTCAGGGATGTGATGGTGGTCTGATCATCCTGAGAGAGCTTCAGGGCAGTGGCGACCTTCGCGGAATTAACCACGATCTCCGCATTCAGCTCTCTGCACTTGGCCATCAGACGCTTTTCATTGTCATAAGACTTTTTCATGACAGCATGAAGCTTCTCATATTCAACCCTAAATCTCTCCAAACTTTTGTCTCCTGAAAGTTCACTGAGAACTTCCTGAAAATCCCTTTCTATTTCTTCATACGCAGTTTCCTCCAGCACTAGTTTTTCACTCTTTTCCTGTTCAAAAGGGCAAAGATGGGAATGAAGATTGAAATATTTACCCCATCACTATTCAGGAATGACTGTTATTATTCGTGAATAAAAGACCTTCGTACGAGCAAAATAAAAGCCACTGACAAGCACACAATTTAAGGCTATATGATGGGAAGGCTCCTTGTTCATCCCCTGATACCTGTGTATATGTATACATAGCACTGGGATAGTAATATTTCCTACCACATAGTGTTAAGGATTAGATTAAACGGGATAATTCACGTTAAACACTTAGCCAAGTGCCCGCAAACAGAAGGTACTCAATAAATTTCGAGAGCTATTATGATTATTCCAAGCCTGCTTCTCACTGCCCCCAGGACTGCAGAGGGTAGCCACAGTATGTTGAGGTCAGACATAATATAGATACCATGAAACTACACTTACGGTGGAACCCATCCAGAATATGGAATATTCTCTTTAAAAATATTCCATCATTTTTACCCCTTAAAAAATTAGCCTAGTTCATCTCCACAGGAATTTTGAAATGTCCCCTGTGCAATGGTCATGGGCCTTCTCCACATTTGCTTTCCATGATTAGCTGGGCAGCAAATTATTTAAAATGTAAGCCCAGACCTACAGATGTAATTCAAGCAAGCCTGACTATGACTTAGATGATAACCCAGGACTATATGGTTATATATGAATTCTTATTTCCCTAATGTTATGGGTTGAATTGTGTCACCTAGAAAGATATGTGGAAGTCCTAACCCCCAGTAACTGTGAATGTGACCTTATTTGGAAATAGAGTCATTACATATACAATTAGTTAAGGTCTGGAGTAGGGTGGGTCCTAATACCATATGATTGGTGTCTTTATAAAAAGGGGGAAAATTTGTAACTATGTGGTGTGATGGATGTTAACTAAACTTATTGTGGTAATCGCTTCAAAATGTATACATATATGGAACTCCCCTGGCGGTCCAGTGGTTAAGACTCCGAGCTCCCAATGCAGGGGGCACAGGTTCGATCCCTGGTCGGGGAATTAAGATCCCACATGCCACGCAGCCAAAAAAAAAAAAGGAAAAGAAAAAAGAAATGTATACATATATCAAATCATTACGTCGTACACCTAAAACTAATACAATGTTACATGTCAATTATAACTCAATTAAGAAAGGAAAGGGCATGGCATTTGGATACAAACACACCCTACCCCCCCCCTACACGAGAACTCCATGTGACCAGTGAAGGCAGAGATTAGGCTGGTACAGCCGCAAGCCAAGGAAAGCTAAGGGTTGCTGGCTACCACCAAAAGCTAGGAAGAAGCAAGGAAAGATTTTACTCAGTCTCAGACCATGGCTCTGCGGACACCTTGATTTCAGACTTCAAGGCCTCCAGAACTGTGAAATAATAAATTTCTGCTGTTAAGCCATCCAGTTTGTGGCACTATGTTACAGATGCCCTACTTCTTACTACATACAGCACGATAATAATAAAAAAAGAATGAGTATGGTTAATATATTTACTCAGAAAATACTGATTGAACATCTGCTGTATGTAAGTTGGAATGACGGAGGCTGGAGGAGATATCAAAGTAAGGACTACACAGCCTTCCCATACGAAATATATACCTGAAGAGCTGATGCGGTATGTGGGCAGAAAATGGAAGTATAGAATTTGATACCTGCCATAAAATGGATTCAGAGTTCTACAAGAACCTATAGGAAGACGGAATTACTCCCAGCAGCAAGAATTAAAGCAAATTTCATAAAGGAAGTGGCATTTGAGCAGGCACAAAAGGGAGACTGGAGTTTTCACAGGTAGATGTGAAGAGAAAGGGCATTCCTGGCCCATGGCAAAGCTTGATCAAAGGCTCAGGGACAAGCAGGTATCTAGGATTTGAGATTGGTTAAGAAGCTCAAGTTAGCTTAAAGTACAAGAAATACGACAGGGAGAAGGAAGGAGACTAGACAGGGAGTTAGGGACAGACTGGAGGCCTCGAATGGCATTCTAGGGAATACAGAGTGAATTATTCTGGAAGCCACAGGTAATCACTTAGCCTTTTGAGCAAAGAACTGATAAGGTTTGAAAGGTCTTATTTATGTTTGCGACATTATGCTTTGATATTCTACACTAAAAAGGACTTTACCATAAAAACTCTATTGCTAACACTGTTGGTGGGAATGTAAATTGATACAGCCACTATGGAGAACAGTATGTAGGTTCCTTAAAAAAACTAAAAATAGAGCTACCATATGATCCAGCAATTCCACTCCTGGGCATATATCCAAAGAAAACCAGAATTTGAAAAGATACATGCACCCCAGTGTTCACTGCAGCACTCATTACAACAGCCAGGACATGCTTCTGCAACCTAAATGTCCATCAACAGAGGAATGGATAAACAAGAAGTGGTACATATATACAATGGAATACTACTCAGCCATAAAAAAGAATGAAATAATGCCATTTGCAACAACATGGAGGTACCTGGAGATTATCATACTGAGTTAAGTCAGACAGAGAAAGACAAATATCATATGATAGCACTTACATGTGGAATCCAAAAAATGGTACAAATAAACCTATTTACAAAACATAAATAGAGTCACAGATGTAGAAAACAAACTTATGGTTACCAGGGGGGAAAGAGGGTGGGGAGGGATAAAGTGGGAGATTGGGATTGACATATACACACTACTATATATAAAATAGATAGCTAATAAGGACCTACTGTATAGCACAGGGAACTCTACTCAATACTCTGTAATGACCTATATGGGAAAAGAATCTAAAAAGAGTGGATATATGTATATGTATAACTGACTCACTTTGCTGTACTCCCAAAACTAACACAACATTGTAAATCAACTATACTCCAATAAAAATTAATTAAAACAAACAAAAACAAAAATAAAAAAAAAACTCTACTGCTAATCAAAGAAATTAACTGAGACAATCTCTAATCCCAATAATAAAGTAAAATTCAAACTCACCCTGAAGATTTTGGGTAAGTAGTCTAGTTTACCTTCTGCTTTGACAAGCCTGCCTTGCCCAACGTGGAGAAAGTCTACATATTCTTGCTGTTCAAAAACACTTGTACTGCGGCTTCCCTGGTGGCGCAGTGGTTAAGAATCCACCTGCCAATGCAGGGGACAAAGGTTCAATCCCTGGTCCAGGAAGATCCCACATGCCGTGGAACAACTGAGCCGTGTACCACAACAACTGAGCCTGCGTTCTAGAGCCCACGAGCCACAACTACTGAGCCCATGTGCTGCAGCTACTGAAGCCCATGTGCCTAGAGCCCATGCTCCGCAACAAGAGAAGCCACGGCAATAAGAAGCCCGTGGACCACAACGAAGAGTAGGTTCACGCTCGCCACAACTAGAGAAAGCCCGCGTGCAGCAAACGAAGACCCAATGCAGCCAAAATAAATAAATACAATAAATTTATTTAAAAAAAAAAACACTTGTACTCTTGATTACACTTCTAAATATGATATGCAAACAAAACAGAGTCCACATCTTAAAACAGATGTGGAGTCACAAGCATATCTATATAACATTTTGTATAACAGCATTAGTACTAACGTTAAACTCAACAGAGGTTTTCTTCCTGACTAAAAAGCAGATTATCGCAAAGATCACAATATAGCGATTCCACAAAGGAGGAAAAAATCATATTTAAGGATGGTGCTGCTGCTCTGTACTTTTCCCTTGTTGATGCTAAACATGAACACACACAAACATTTATCACAGCAATATTCTAGGTTCCATCCCTGTAAATGGTATTAATGTCATCACTTGATCTAGCCTAATGATTTGTTCACAGGAAAGGTTTTCCCTGTACACTTGGCACTTAGCACAGGAATGGAAAAATATCGAAGAAAGAAACGTTTTTAAAGAAACTTTTATGAACAGAAGAGATTTGTTTATGTTGCCATTTTAAAATGTACCGCTATTAAAAGCAAAGCAAAAATAATCTCTTTAGCTGTGACCAGTAACCAGCTGGGATCTACACTGCTATAGCATATTATGCTATCTAATTCAGAAGGATGATTTCAACATGAATTGATCAGAAAGGAACTGTGATGCTCCCTCAACAACACCTACCTACTGAGTGTTTACGATTAGCCAGGCGATGTTCTAGGTGCTGGGAGTACCAATTAGTGAGGAGAAGGAAAAGGAAAAAGGAAAAGAGAGCTGCAGTGAAAAATGAGGCCAGCGTGGAAATGCCAACTTATGAAAGCAGAGGTGAGGAAAACTTGGCTGAGGTCAATTGAAAATAAAAATAAAAGAAATGAAGGAACGACAGGAGATTGTGAAAGGGAAGAGAGACTGGGAAATAATTAGTTTATAGTATTTGTATCTGGGGCTTACATAGGGAAAATGAAGAAGAATGAAATAACCAAGATGACTAGTGGGGGAGAAAAGGAGAAAATACTCAAAAGGAAATAATGGAAAAATTAAACTAGGAGCAGGAGGAGGAAATGGGAAGAAAAGAGATATGAATGAGTGTGGGTACCGAAGGAAATAAGAAATGTGGCAAGGATGGATGTAAGGAGAGAGATGACAGTGATGGAGCCTGGAGCAGGGAGGAAGATGGAGAGTATGAGAGGGATTGTATTGATAAGGAAAGGAGAGAGTATGACCACAGGAAGATGAGTTTGCAAGGGAGGACTAGATGTGGAGGAGACGGAATGATGAGGGATGTGAATGGTGTAGAGGAGACCAGAGAAGGAACTGGAACAGGGGTGGGGGCATGATGGTGGTGACCGAACTGCCAGGGCTGGCTTCATGGATGTGTGAACTATTCAGTTGCACGGGGCTCCTTCCTCAGAAGTGCCCTACCCTTGGTTTAATGCTCTGCTGAAATTCTTAATAATTTGTTTAACAAGAGGCTCTGCATCTTCATCTTTCCTTGAGCCCCACAAACTGTGTAGCTGATCCTGTCTGGGACTGACCCATGTGAAGGATAATATGGGGAAGGGCTCTGATGGGGTGATAAAGGATTTGCATTAGGACCATAATGGATGAAGACGGTGACTGGCAAGTGATGGCAGGGACCTGAGGTTGTCCAGGCTATAAATGAGAGTGCTAATGGACAGGCAAGGGGTCACTAAAGGGTTGCAGAAATAACCTCTCATCGGTGAGACTCAAGTTGGGGTGTGCTACAAAGTGGGGAAGTGAATGGAAGGGCTTAAGATAGTAAAACAGTGGTCAGTGACAACCAGGGCAGTGGCGATGGGCTGAAAAGCTTAATGAAGATGTGTCATAGCAGGTGATCAGATGATAGGGAATCGTGGTATGACAGGTGGTCAAGGTCAGTGAACAGCAGTGACACTGGGTATTTATGAAGCCTTCTTCCAGGGCTCCCAGTCAGCCAGACATCAATAGTTCTGTGTGTTATCTCTCTTGGTGGTATCACCTTATGGCTCAAAATCTAGGGGTGGGGGCCTGTCATGTGTGAGTGTGGAAAGCTATGCATTTCCTACGGCCCTTAGCACCGCGCCAGTTTATAGGGTGGTGTGTGTGTGGGGGGGTCCACCCAATGGAAGGAGGGGCAAGAGATAATGGAGCCAGAGCCAACAGGAAAGGGGGGGGGAATGCGGCTGCGTCTGGGGACAGGATGTTGACTGGGGGAATATTCGGAATCATTGGATGTGACAAGGGATAGTAGAAGAGAGACGACGGGGAGGGGTCGAACGAGACGCGACAGAAAGAGGGGCGCTGACTTCTGACCTCGGCCATCCTGACGCGCTCTGCGGGTCGCCTCAGAGGCCGCTGTGGAGAACGCGCAAGCTGGGCCGGAGTCTGAGGAAGGGGCTGTGCACCGCCCCAGCGTCCTAAAACGGCGCCCACGTTATTTCTATCCCCTGCAGGGGCGGGAAACCCGCCGCTCGGCGCGTCCTCGCGTCTCCGAGCAACCGCCATGCCCTCTGGAGGCACTAGCGAATGTTCGAAAGGGGTGGAGCCTCCGAGGCCGGCGCCTGGGCGGTGTTCCTCAGAGTCGCACGCAAATATCCTGTAAAGGGCGGGACCAGGGAGATGAGGGGCGGTGCCTCTGGGCCGCTGGGAGGAGTCCCAGGGCGTGCGCAGAAGTTAGCAACCCCGAGAAAGGAGATGCAAGCACGACCCGGAAGCAGATAACGGGAAACCAAGGACTGACGCTTAGAAGGAGATGTGGATCAGAGGGTTCTGGATGAAGGAAAGACCGGCAGCCTCCCTCTGCCCTCTGTCACAAAGTGACTCGGTCACGGGAACAAGAAATAATCCCAGTTCGAGTCGATTCCAACCCTTACGACGCAGCTACTGTGTACAGGACACGGGGAAAACTAAGGTAGAGAAAACTACAGACCCTGCCCCCCAAAGGGTTCAGTCACTAGTGGTGAGGAAAATAGGGTGCAGAGGTCGAGGTACCCTGGAAAAACGTGTGTGGAGCCACATCATGAAAATCTGCCTGTATCTGGGGTCATGTCTAAAGACCCTTTCTCTTCCCTTCCTTCTCCCTCTCCTCTCTCTCTCCTCTCCCTCCTCCTCCACCCCGTTTAGACTTCAGGTGCAGATTTGGAGTAATTAAACTCTTTAAAGACGCCTCTCTTGTATTCTTTTTTCTCATTTTCCTCCCCCTACTCCCATGCCTCATCCTCAGCCCCCATAGGAATTCATGCTACGGTGCTTGGATATATATTTTTGAAAAATGTATAGCATTTTCCATAAGTGCATTTTAAAAAATTGTAATAATGGTTATTGGACTTTAGGGATCATCTTGTTTTCTACTGTTTTCACTCAACATTATTTTTAAGGCTCTACCCTGTTTCAGTTGTAATCCCAGTTTATTGCTAATTATTGCTGCATAGCTTTCCATGTTGGACATCCACACCTTTTACTTCCAGCCTCCAAGTGCTGGATACCAAGGCTGACTCCACCTCTCCAATACCACAAACAATGCAGCCATGGTCATCCTTGGCAGTGGTCCTTCATGGACCTGTGTACAAACTCCTCTGAAATATATGCCTATGAGTGAAATTGTTAAAACCATAGGGGATGCACAGGGCCATCAAATTCAACTTGTCCTGCACAATGACATCCAGCCAGAGGGCCAGTGGGGGCAGAAAGACAGACCCTACCCCCTTGCCCATGTCATGTGCCCTGCTGGAGGAAGACATGTCCTTTCGTTCCCACAAAGGCTTTGTTTCTTAGTCAAGCCATGAACCTACAGGCTGTGACTATCCAGAGGGTATGCATTCTTCAAATTCATACTGTGGTGGACAGTATTTTCCCATGGCATAAAGTTACCTAGTAGCCTGGTGGAAGCCCTGGGTACTTGACTTCACCAAGTACTGCTAGATGGCACCCCCCAGAACTGCTGCACTACACCACACTCCAGCATGTAACGTAAGGGTTTCTGTCCCCCACTCCCATCCTTGCCAGCATGTGGTAGTTTATGTATTCATAAACAGTCATGTAGGGTTTACTAAGTGCCAGATAATATTCTCAGTGCCTTACAAATACGGACTCATCTGATTAGCCAGTTTTTACATTTCTGTCAATATCATGGAAGTCGTGTCAACACATTTTTGTTTTAATTTGCGTTTCTCTGACTATGAGTGAAATTGAGCATTTCTTCATACATTCTTAAGACACTTGGGGTCCCCTTCTGTGAATTGTCTATTTATAGCCTTTGTCTATTTCTCTATTGCTCTTTTTCTTTTTGGTTTGCAAAAGGTCTTTGTAAGGTCTAGATATTAATCTGCTTTCAAAGACTGGACACATTGCTTGTGATGTCCTTTGTAGAACAATAATCTTTAATTTTATAGCCCTTCATCTTTTTATGCTTTTTTAGTATAATTTAATAAGTTCCTCTCAACCCCAAGGTCATAAAGGTATTCTCTATCATTTTCTTCTGTTAGCTTAATAATTGTACATTTTCACATTTGGTTCTGTAATCCTTCTGGAGTTCACCTTTGTATGTGGTGTGAGATAAGGATCCAATTTTATTTTTCTCAATGGAGTGAGCCCATTTTTCAACATCTTTGTTCCCAAATATAGATGGATCTGTTCTGAGCTCTCTGGTTTAGTCCTGTGCCAGTTCCACAGGGTTTTATTACTTTGGTTTTGTAGCCAGTCATCATGGTTAAAGGGCAGAACTCTCATCCCTGCACTGCCAAAATTGCATTGGCTATTCATAAATCTTTATTATCCCATATAATTTTCAGGATGTTTTTCAAGTTCCTCATGAGAAATATTAATTGGAACTTCATTGAATTTATGAATTAATTTGGGGAAAGTTAACATTTGTACAATATCTCATTCATGAACAGAGACTGTATATCTGGTGGACAGACAGAACAAAAATATGACTGAGGCATAATGTGCAGGAAAATGGTGAAAGAGATGGCAGATGAAGCTGGAGAAGCAGGTTGAACCACACTATAAGCCAAGCTAATAGAAACGAGCTGAAGATGGAGCAGGAAACACGACTCAGGCTGCTTTGTGTGTTTACAGAAAATTTGAGTATACACTAGGACCAGCTTGTGGGACCACCATGATCCAGAGAGACTCCATAACACTCCTGAAGGTACATGGCCATAAAGAAAGACCTAGAAGGCCCTGGCCATGCATATCTTCTACTGGTGTCAATTGTGGGGCTATGTGTCTCCCCATTTCCTAAGGGACGTTTCACAAGCAGATGACTGCCAGGGTGACAGCAATTCAGTCCAGAAAACACTTTAGCAGGCACCAGGTTGGCCACAGGAACCACAAAGGTGACTAAGGCAGAGTCACTCCCCTTTGCATTCACAATCTGGCTTTGGGGAAAAGAGAGAAAGGAAAATCTACAATTAATTCTAACATGATGTGATAGTATCATTTACAACAGGCCCTCTTGACAGCAAGCACTATGGGTGGCTCAGGGAATCTAGACTCTGATTCCTGAGAGTATTACTTATGATGTGGGGACAGAAAGACGGAACATGGGAAATCAGGGAACCACTGGAGGTAGAAAGGAACGTGACATGTTCGACTCACAGGAAAGAGATGCATGTGGACATCAACAAGGCTGGATGAGTGAATGAGAGGATGGGCGCCTGGACAAATTAGTTTATGCTGATGTAAGAAAATGCCTCATTTCCAGTTTTCCAGATTATGGAAGAAGACTACTCATCACCCTGCTCCCCTTTGTTGTTGTAATAAAAAGGAGCACTAGGTGGCATCATACTACCAAAAGTCCTCACCTTCTAGAGCCTTTGGGAGAAACTCTCTCCAGATTGGGTCAGCCCCTATTTCAACAAATAAGAGTGCTTCTATCAATCTCATTTCTCATGACACCCACTTAATTTATTTACTGAGCACCTACTATATGCCCAGCCCTCTCCTGCACGCTGTGGAGACTATAAAGGATTTGAAACCGATCGGGGCCCTGTGGGGCTCCCGGGCACGGAGGACTTTTTGTCCCCCATTTCTAGTAGGCAAGACTCTACCCTCCATGACCTTCCCTGAGTTCCAAAGGGCAGATTTGAACAGTTGCTAATCAAGGGAGGAGCAGCCAAGAAACCACCTGAGGCAAGATTAAAGGGACCAAAAAAGCTCATCAAGATTAGGAGACCCGACCACCTGAGACCCTGCACACACCCTAATCTTGTCAGCAACCCCACCCTTGGGAAGTATTGTCATAAAACTCCTCATCAAATCCTCCTGGGTTGGGACATACAGTTTTTCTAGGCAGGAACCCGCTGTGTCTCCCCTTGCCTGGCAAAGTAATCTAGCTATCCTTTTCTACTTCACCCAAAACTCTGTCTCCAAGATTTGATCCTGCACTGGTGGTACAGAGAAGCTGAGCTTTTGGCATCAGAGTCAAAAGGCTCTCCCCACTAAAGGATCATAAGGAGAAGCAAAACATAACTTGCCTCCCCTCCTCCACACACAAAAAAATTTTAAACAGTCCAAGGCAGGATGCCTGAGCACTGAAATGAGGATGTCAAGACATAATATCTTGTGTAATCTGGCCCCGTTAGCCTTCTGGTGCCTTCTCCCACCACTCACTCCTTGCCACAGTGGCTTCTTTCAGTTCCTTGTATATGTCATGTTCTTCCCAGCTGCTTGGCATTCACAAAGGCTGATCTCTCTGTCTGGAATACTCGACCCTCCCTCTTCACCTGACTAACTTCCATCCATCCATCCTTCAGATCTCGCTTCCTCAGGGGACCTTCCTGACCTGCCCCCAACACCAGACTACCTTTTCAAGTACAACGAATTCTGCTTCTTGGATCATCCCACATGGTAATTAATTATGTATTCATGGAAATGGTTGTTTCCTATCTGTCCTTGTTGTCGAACCCAAGTTTGTGTGCCCAATGCACAGTGAAGCCAAACAAACTGAAACGTCGGAGTTTGGAGTAGAGAAAGGTTTATTGCAAGGGTCCAGCAAGGAGAACCACCAGCTCATGCTGAAAAAGCCAGAACGGGGTGGGGGGGTGGGGGGGTGGGGGGGGGGGTAGGGAGGAAAAGTATAGGCAAAATGTGGGGCGTGGGCTACAGGGTGTGATCATCTACTGATTGGTTGGTGGTGAGGTAACAAAGGTGGTGTTCCTGGAATCTCAGTCATCAGCCTTCAGGTTCCAACCAGTCTGGGTTCCTCCTGCTTATGTTCAGCCAGAAGTTACCATCCTCCACCCGGGTGGAGGCCCTAGTTCATATAGAAGAACTCAGAGATACATTGTTATGTACATCATTTGTTGGGATATACATTATTGTTTCTTCTTTGTTTCTGCATTCCCTCCATTCCCTAATTAGTAACTGTTTGAATCTGCCCTTTGGAACTCAGGAAAGCTCTAGGAGGCTGAAGCCTTTTTCCTACAAATAAGAAATGGGAGGCAGGAAAGGCTTTTGTACCCATGCGGGCCCCACAGGGTCCTGCTCAGTTTCATCTTTTCTACCAGGCTGCCAAACAACAAGAGAACAAGGATCACTTTTTCTCTAGTTCAGCCCTGTCTCCACTGGTGTTACGGGCTGAACTGGGTCCTCCTAAAATTCTTATGTTAGGGTCTTACTGAGCCCTAACCCTCAGTACCTCAGAATGTGACTGTATTTGGAAATAAGGCCTTTAAAGAGGGGAATAAATACAAATGAGGCCATTAGGTTGGGCCCTAATCCAAATCTGACTCCTGTTCTTATAAGAAAAGGAAATTTGGACACACAAAGAGATACCAGAGATGTGGGCACACAGACGAAAGACACAGTGAGAAGAAGGCCATCTGCAAGCCAAGCGGAGAGGAGAAACCAGACCCTCCGACACCTTGCTCTGGGATGTCCAGCCTCCAGAGCTGTAAGCAAATACATGTCTGTTGTTTAAGCCACTCAGTTTATGGTTCTTTATTATGGCAGCCCCAGCAAACTAATACAAACGGCCATCACTCCTCTACAGTACATAACTATTAAGTGAGTGACTACTGAACGAGTTCTGAAATAAGGAAGACCTGTGAAGGATAGTATTAGAAGGGAAAGGTACATGGTAGACGAGGGTCTTGAACTTGACCTTAAATGATACATATGAGTTAGATACATGGAAGAAAAGAGAAGGAATCTCAAGTGTGGGAAATAGCACTGGGCAGATACCAAGGCAAGAATGCAAAAATCCTGCTACAGGGAGGGTGGGGTCCCTATCAGGGACCAGTGGACACTAGTGTTGATATGAGGGTCTGGGTGAATGGTGGAGCCTTTGGAAGAATGACAGAGAAGTAGCTACAAACTCAAGGACCAGGGAGAGCCAAGGACGCAGCCATTCATTCTGCCAGATAACTTAAATATATGATCATGATCTGTAATACATATGCAAAGCTCCTGGTTTAAGCCTGGATATAAGTGCCTCTTTTTTAGCTTCCTTAGGACTTATAAGCTATGTGCTGTGACTCAGTAATAAAAACAGCATTTTCGGGGGCTTCCCTGGTGGCGCAGTGGTTGAGAATCTGCTTGCCAATGCAGGGGACACGGGTTCGAACCCTGGTCTGGGAGGATCCCACATGCCGCGGAGCAACTGGGCCCGTGAGCCACAACTACTGAGCCTGCGCGTCTGGAGCCTGTGCTCCGCAACAAGAGAGGCCGCGATAGTGAGAGGCCCCGCTCACCGCGATGAAGAGTGGCCCCCGCTTGCCACAACTAGAGAAAGCCCTCGCCCAGAAACGAAGACCCGACACAGCCAAAAATAATAAATAAATAAATAAATAAATAAATAAATAAATAAATAAATAAATAAATAAATAAACAAAAAAACCCCGGCATTTTCTGTACACAGTGTTCACCTCTTCAACAGCATCCAGTGAGGCTGTGAAGTGAAACTCCAGAAAAGCAGAAACGCTGACATGCGGCTCTGCATGGAAATTCCAGCCTGCAATGCAAAACAACTGTGCCCTAAAAGAAACCTACTCCTCTAATGGATCAGAGAGGTTCTAGAAGCAATTTAGGGGGAGTCGAATAAATGAACAAGAAGGGGAATCCACAGGCTCAGGAGAGGAAGGGAGGGCTGGGGGAGGGGCTCCCTTGGTTGCTGATGCCTCTTCACATCCTGGTTGCAGTCCCTGAGCCGGTCCAGTAACACCTGCTCTCTTGGGTTCTGCCAGATACTTTGCATCCTCCTAACAAATTCACCGTATTTGTTTAAGCAGCGAGTTTGCACTCTTTATCCCCCCAACGCCCACCCCGCAAAAAAAAAAAAACAACTCAAAGACAAAATAGGACAAACACAGGTCCTGTTTGCATAGGCATTGTGATATCACTGGATTTAGTATCCATGAAATCTAAACACTGCATTTGGGACCCCAAAACAACATGGGAAAAACTGCTCCAGTCAACATAGCTAACACTTCTCCTCCAGGCTGCTGGGAAGATTAAAAGCCCACGTGTTGCAGAAAATTGTTATCATTTATCAGCCGACCCCATGCTCACCTTAAATGACAGAACAGAGACCCAGCTGCCTAGTGTTCTCCAAAACTGTTTGGGCCATATTTTATTCCTTTAATCTGCTCCTTTTCCAGCCTGCTGCAGACCTAACTTAACAGAACATTTGCTGAGCATTTGACATCGATTCCCAAAGGGTCTCCATACAAACTCCCCTCTTGATACCAGAGGAGGCAACGAAGCTCGGGCAGATTTATTAGGAAGACTGAAAGGTCAGGCATGAAGTGGAAGCAGCTGGCAATCTGCCACAGCAGGCGGTCGATCTTACTAGAGGGAGAGAGTGTCACAACCCAGTCATCTTAACTGCCTTGAATTTTATTGGCTTAACAGCAACTGCACCTCTCCCGGTTGGTCAGATTCCTTCTGGGTATGACTGGATAGGCTAGCTTATTCAGTGGGTGCTTCTTGCCCAAGAGGCCAGGCCAAGGTTGCAGTTTGATGTCCTACAAACCAACCAGCTAACCGGTTAGCTTGGTTAAAAAGACTGAATAGATCCACACAACCTGTTCCTACTACAAATAAACAAACAAACAAATAAATTGACTAAATAAATGAGTGAAGAAGTAAATAAGTGAATAAATAGAATTTTTAATAATCACGTTAAGAGAGGGAATTGTAGGCAAAAAAAAAAAAAAAAATCAAAGCACAAATCCTTTCGATGATGGGCCAATGCTCTTATTTCTATTGAATACTATCTGCTGAAAACACCATATTGTCAAATACCTCTAGTCTTTACGTATGCTGGTGCCTTGTCTGGAATATCCTATATCTCCTTTGTCCAGTGAGATTTTTTAAGACTCAGCTCAATGTCACCTCCTCCAGGAAGTCTTCCCCTGTTTGGCACACCTTCTCTGTATTATTAGACAATCTGAGCATCCCTCTATCAATGCACTGTATTATAATCATGTGTTTATTTCTATGTCTCCCCCACCAGACTGGAAAGACCACTCTTTTCTTTAATACATCTATGGTGCTGAACCATAAGAGACACTCAAAACAGGAAGTTTGGTAAAGGAAGGGAGGAAGGAAAATGGAAAGAAAGAAGGAAGGACGGAAGAGAGGGAGGGAGGAAGGAAGGAAAAATACAATTAGCTTTGCACTCAGGCACACAGCAATTACTCTTGGGAGTGATTAGTGACTAGCTAAAAGCTATTGGAACACAAATATTTAAGATTCTAAGGTAGTTAAATGAAATCATCTCCAAGTATACACTAGGTCCTCAAACAGAAGTATTAAGTATTACTATAAAATGCATGTATCTCATTTCTCTTTCCATCTTTGATGCAAGTGCCAAAGAACCAAGTCTTTTTTTGTTTTACCCACAGGGTTGCATGCACAGTAGGTACTCAATAAAAATTACAATTTGCTTCTCATAACAGCGAAGATAAGCATCTGTAAAGTGAAACTCTTTGCTATCTTAAAGGAATAAACTCTTTTCTACCCTGTAGATAGGTTGCTTTATTTCCAATATCTGCTGCCAGATCTACCGAATAACAAAAATGTTATTTTTGTTATTTTTGTTATAATTTGTTATTTTCAATAACAAAAGATGTCTGCTGAGCATCTACTGTGAACAGGTGTTCTCTGAGGCAATACAAAGGAGGCAAAAAGCCTCGACGCCTCCCCCTCCAAGCCCGCCAAACAAGCTTGAAACCCAGTTTAAGCTAAACAGGACAATTCAAACATCCAGGATGGTAGACACCAGCCTAAAATACCATTGTATTTTAGAATCTAGCACCGTAATCTGCAAACTATTTCTATAAAGGATCAGATTAAGAAACATGTTGGGCTTCAACAGGCCACACGGTCTCTGTAACAGCTATTTGACTCTGCCGTAAGCACAAAAGCAGCCACATAAATGAATGGGCTTGGTTGTGATCCAAGAAAACCTTATTTACAGAAACAGGTGGTGCTCCGGAGTTGGCCTGCCAGCCAGAGTTGCCAACTCCTGATTTAGCACAATGCCTGGCATATAGTAGGTGCTCATATATTGAATGAATGAATGAGTGAATGAACAAATGAGGGAATGAAGATTTTCCTAAGGTAATGGCATAGTGATTTGTCTTAAAGCACCCGTGTACCATCATTAGACATTAACTACAAGGAGAGAAATGAATACCTCCTGACCAGAAATAAGCTTGATAAGAATTATCTAACAGTCTTTCCCACTCTCCAAGTAGTGTGTGTGGATGGAAACTTAGCAAGTACAAACCACTAACAGCTTTCATGACAGAGATGTGAACTAGAATAGTTTAAAGAAGAATATTTTTCAAATTGTGGATCATGACTCTTGAGTAAGTTGTGGCCTGCGTTTTTTTTTTAAAAAAAAGATAAGATATGCAAAGAGAAAAAGAAGAGGGAACACGCCAAAGTCTATCACATGTAGTAAGCATAAGAATTGTTTCTAAGGAAACTGTCTTTCACTTACAATGTACTTGTATGTGAGAGTATATTGGATTCTGGGGTAGAATGTATTTTCAAAAAAGTTTGAAAAATGCTCTAACTATTATAATCTCATTCTTGGGGAAATTCAATGTATTTGTGCATTTGAAGGGGATTTACTTCAACATAGCTAGCATAGTAGTTGAAGGCAAGATTCTGGAGCCAAAGTTCCTGGTTCAAATCCTGACTCTGCCGCTTATTAGCTGTGTGACCTTGGGCAAGTTACTTCACCTCTCTGGGCCTGTTTCTTTACCTGTTAAATGGGAATGCTAATGATCCTATTACATGGGGTTATTATGAGAATTAAACAAGTTGTCATATGTAAAGCTCTTAGAGCAATACCTAACACGTAGTATAGGTTTTAGCTATTATTATGCTGTCACTAACCAATAATGTGAATTTGAGTATGTGACCTAACTTCGGGGGGTTTCATTTTTATTGGTAAAAAATCTCCAAAGGCCCTGCTGGCACCAACATTCCAAGAAGGGGTGGGAGGTGGTTTCCTAACACAAACCTGGAGGAAAGAAATAGCCCAATGCAAATCATCCATCCTGTAAAATGGACACCTTTGAGGTCTCAGAAAAGCAGCCTGTTCCAAAGAAAAAACCCCATAAGCCAACTTGTTATTATCTCTCGAAATTGCATGCAAAGGTGAATTCAGGATGGTGAGGGATTGACCAAATCAAGGAAAATGCTCTTTTTTTCCATCCATCAGACCCTTCATGACTAGCATTGGCTTCCTGTCTCTCCCATTGCCATGTATTTTATTCCATATACTGGGATAACCACAGCTGGGGTGAACAGGAAATCTGTCCCCATGTTTGTTTGGTTTTTTTGTTTCCAACATTCCTGACTGTGAAGTACAGTGTGAGGTTGTCCTGCAGTTGGTCCGGCGTTGGTCACAAGTCACCTTTCACTGTGGAATGTGAAGTCACGTCTAGCACCAAAGATCATGAAAAAAAATTCCATTTACTTTCACACACACACACACACACACACACACACAAGAAGACAACAGAAAAATAGATGAAGTTATTACTGATTATTCACAAATAAATAAAAATGGTCAGGCTTCCCTGGTGGCGCAGTGGTTGAGAATCTGCCTGCCAATGCAGGGGACACGGGTTCGAGCCCTGGTCTGGGAAGATCCCACGTGCCGCGGAGCAACTAGGCCCGTGAGCCACAATTACTGAGCCTGCGCGTCTGGAGCCTGTGCTCCACAACAAGAGAGGCCACGATAGTGAGAGGCCCATGCACCGCGATGAAGAGTGGCCCCCACTTGCCACAACAAGAGAAAGCCCTCGCACAGAAACAAAGACCCAATGCAGCCATAAATTAATTAATTAATTAATTAATTTTAAAAAAATGGTCAGTAAATAATGTTCTGTTCAGCCTCATTTGCATTGATAATTAAAGAAATGCACATCAAGACATTGAGATATCTTTTTTCACCTATAAAAGAAGCAAACTAATTAAAGTTAGGAAATAGCCAATGCAGAAAAGGATGTGGGGAAATAAGCATTCTCGTGCATTTATGAGAGTCTAAATTGGTGAAACTTCTTTGGAGGACAATTTTGCAATAAATAGCAAAAGAGTAAATGTGCATAACCTTTGACCAGCCCTGAAACTATGAAGGCATTGAACTAAAGCAGCCTATATACAGACTTCTCCTCTGAGGAAAATAAAGTCCTATTTGTTTAATTTCTTGTAGGCTTAGACACACATGAAATTATAGTCACGTATTCTATTCCTTGCAACCTAACACATTCCTAATTGATAAATCTGAAAAGAAGGGGGGTGGGGGTGAAAGAGGACAGTCTTACCTTGTACTAATTTTAACATGAAGCCTTCTAGTATTTTCCCATTAAACATGATATTAGCTTTGGAGCTGAATTTCACTCTTCACTTTTATCATACTACAGAAGTGTTTATCTATATTTGGATGATGAATTTTTTTCTAATAGCTTTTCAGATCTATGGTGATGATATTTCAGTTTTTCTTTTTTGATCTATTTGTGATATAATATTCTTCTGATGTGCTACTGGGATTCTGTGTCAATATTTTATTTAGGATTTCTAAAACAGTATTCATAAATGAGATTAGTGTGTTACTTTTCTTTATTTTCCCCTTTTTAATGAGTTATTTTTATTGTACTTTTGACTGATATATTACTACTGACTTAAGAAAAAAAGAGAATTCCACCCATTGAGGGTTTTTTAAATGTAAATGACTAAACTTTTTATTTCTACATATTGTATTTGTACTTTTTCAAATTTGCCTATTTTTTCATAGTGCTATGTTCTATCATTCTGTCTCTGTAATTATGTTGAAGGTAACTATTTTATAGTCTTTTTCAAATTGTTCTACTGCCTCAAGTTCTTAAGGGGCTAATCTCCTGTTTATTACTGATCCAGTCCCGCATGTGGTTCATTTCCTAGTTGGGTTTATAATTCTTATTATAAACTCATCTCCAGTGGAAGTTGTTTTATCTGTTAGAGATCAGAAAAAACAACTGTGTTTTGCATTTGCTTCTGACAGGACTGAGGGGATTCATCACTTTGGAACCAGCTTTTATATTCTTTCTTGACTTCAGGATTCCCTGGACACATGTGTAATATAGATTGGGACCTCACACCTAAGCATGACAGAGGCAGACTAGTGGTTTCAGTTTCTATAGCACACATTTTTTTAATTCATTCAGAGCCCCACAGACAAACCACAGACTTCCTTGCTGTGGCACTCCTAAGATCCTTCCCAGGGTGTCAGCTTTAGGCAGGGGTCTCAAGTCCAGATCTCTGCTTTTCTAGAACACAAGGCTTGAGTGGGTACCAACCCCAGTCCTCAGCCATTTGTATTTATATTCATGTCAAATACCCCTATTTGCCTCTGAGTTCCTTCTTCCTGTCTCACACCTAGCTATCCCCCTTTCTTTCTTTCAATTGTTGACTTTTTTTTTTCAGCATTTCTGTGTTCAGCAGAGGTTCCCTGAATTCCCTTCATGTTCCCAGAAGTTGAATCTTTGTACTTTCCTGTCTTTTAAAAACCCTTTCTAGAATAAGCACAGAGTGCTATGGAAACTACATGGTGGGGGGGGGGTGTCTAAATCAGGCGTGCGGGTTCAAGGAAGACTTCCTAGGGGAGAAATCACCTATTCAGAGACCTTAAGACTGAGCACACATTAGCCAGGCAAAGAAAAAGTGTGTGTGCATCAGGGGTGACAGGTTGGACGAAGAGGTGGGGTGAAGGTTGCAGGCAGAAGATAGAGCCCATGTGAACATCCAAGGGGGGAAAACAAACCTCATATCACATTCTGAGAAGCACAAGTTCCAAGAACTACAAGAAGTTTGGTGTGGAAAATGGAACGAGATACGCGCTTGGTGAGATAAGTAGGGGCCAGTTCATGAACAGCCATGGGCCTGGTTAGGACAGTGGACCTTGTGCTGAGAACAGAGTGGAGCTGAAGCTGACCATCAGGTCACGGATGGTGAAATCACCAGGTCTGAAAGAAAAACAAAGGTAATAGATGTTGCTTGTATAAGCAAACATACACAGCCAGATAGAAAATGCTGAAACAACTTTGCACACAGGACAATCCCAGAGGGCATTCAAGCATGAACCTTGGCGTTCCACCACACATAACCCTGACTTCTTACCCCAAGGATTAGAAGGCATGCTTAGTGGTGCTCAGTCCAGGGTCCCCACCTCCCAGGAATTTCCCCCACCTCCTTTGGGGTAGGTGGGTGAATACCCCACCTATCCAACTAGCAGACATTTTGGAAATACATCGCCCTTTCAAGAATGTTTGCCCAGATCACCCTATTCCCCACCCCTCCCCACCAGCCCCCAAAACTCTGCCATAACTGTCCCTGATGTAAGGAAAGAGCTGCGAGCAGCAGCAGAAGCTTGAAAACAAGAGTAACCTGGGCCAAGGGCCAGGGAGTCTATTTTTAGAACTTGTTCTCATTGCCTGTTTATCTTTCAGACTCAGCCTAATGTCTTCCAGGCGACTGTTAAAGCTATTTGGCTGGCTTGCTGAGGAGAGGAAGAAGGTGATCTAAAACCAAACAGCAGTGGCAATGGTGATAATCATTCGGACAGTGTGTTCTCATAATTTCCCCCAATGTACCCTCAATGCCGTTTGATTCCCGCAAAGCCACTTACGTAGGATTTATTCAAGCCCTTCCCAGCCACTTTTACTGGCTGTGGAATTTGGGCAGGTCACAAAGAGAAGATAATAGGTTATGGATTTCATAACCCATCAAGTATGACCGGGTGCTGCTGTCCCTCCTGGCCTGTTCCTCGCATCTTAAATAGGGATCTAACATCCCAACTGTAAACAGGCTTCAGACAGTAAAGCGCCCTCTACAGACAAAAGCATTTAGTCATGACTCTCCTTTGTGCCCGGTTAGTCAGGAAAAGACGATGCATTCATTTATCATAGCATTTGGTGAGTTATTTTACTCGACTCAAGCGGCAAAAGAGAAAAGGGCCGGCGTTGGGTCTCGATTTATATTTCCCTCCAGAGGACAAAATAGGTGGCCCCTGGAATTCCACAGCTTGTAAAACGCGCCGCGGAAAACGCTAGTAGGCGTGCTGGAACTTAACCCCTTCCTTTCCGCCCGCCCAGAAAGACTTTTAAGGGCGTCTTCTCCTGACTCCCTGTCCATTCGCCCCAGATTACTCCAGTAGCCAGATTCCGTCTCGCCCGATCACCTTCCAGTTCTGCTGTCCCCTCTGGAGTTTCTGGGGTGGTCGATGGGCAGACCGCCCTGGCGGACCCTGGGTCCAGCCCCTCCTAACCCTCATGGTCCACCTTAAGGAGCCTCCGCGGCCGGGAGTAGAGGCGGGTGTTTTGTTCTTATAAGGAGGAAAAGTTTCTTTGACATCCAGGAAATGAGTAAGTCTGAAGCCCTTTAGAGCCTGTTGATGGGGGCCAGAAGGCGGGAGCCGGCCGGGGTATCGCCGTCCCCGTCCCTCTAATTGCCGGGCCGGACGCTCAGCCGCAGCCGCCGCCAGACAGCGGATTCGGGGCTCCCGGGACCCGCGAGCGCAGCCGGGGCTCGCGCGGTCTCTCCGGAGCCGGGGAGCGGGGACCAAAGCTGAACGTAAGTATCGGGCCCGCGGCCGCGAGGCTCTGCGTCCTCCCCGGGCATCTCGAGTGCTGGAAGGAAGAAGAGGGACCAGGCGGAGCTGCGCCGGAGATGGAGGAGGATTGGAGCGGGGTGCCCGCCCGGCCCTCCCGGGTCTGGGCTGACTTGGGGAACCCGGTTACGGCGCCCGAGCAAAAGCGGGGGTGCTGTCCTCTCCCTCCTCGCGCCGCGCGGGGTCCTGCGTCCCAGCCTCTCCGCTCGGGCCTCTCCCGGGCCGCGGAGACCCCAGTGGGCGCTTCATTGCAGCCCCGCGCGGCTGGCAGCTCCTGCTCCGCGCGGACCGAGCCGCGGTGCCGGAAGCGGGACCAAGTTGCTGTTTCTACCGCCCCGAAGATCCGTTACTTTCGACCTTGCGAGCAGAGTGCTAGAGCTGAAAGAGTGGTCGAGTCGTCCTGCTCCTTCGCTCCCTTCGCTCCTTCTTTCCCTTCCTGGAAGGAGGGAGTAGGTGTGAAGCCTGTTATTTTCTCGGTTTAAGGTAGTGAAGCTATGAGGTTGCTGGGGCCGATTAAAGCCCCCGCCGCTTCCTCTTTCGGGCCTATTAGTGGAGGAGACCCCACGCCGTGCGGAACTTTCTCTTGCGGCTGCAGCTAGTCTGCCACCTGACCTCTGATAGCATCCCAGACCCCTTCCCAGAGTTTCCAACTTCCTGGCTGCTGGGTTGGGGGGACTCAGACTCCCCAGGGCTGGGCTTCTTCCCATTCAGAATGCTCTTTCTCTTTAAAAACAAAACTGCTGCCTCCCAGGAAGGGAAAATATTTTACTGAACCTCTCAGGGACCACGCTTTGCCTTTTGCTCCTCTGACTGGTTTGAGAACCACCCCTCCCTCCCTCCCCCCCCCCCCCCAAAAAAAAAAAGTAGAAGAGTACCAGCCACTGGTGGATCCTGGACCCTATCCTTTTGGATCTAAGTCGGTTTCAGAGTCCTGTTCTTTTTTCCTTTGTTCCTCTTTTGGATTTGACCCAGGGCCCTTCCCTTTTACAAACCAGTTCTACCCCGGAGAGGCTGCCAGGTAAAGCAAATCTGTGCTGGGTGCAGTCACAGGTCCAAGTCAGCCTGGAAAATGGCCTGGTAGACAGGTAGAATTGCTGCCGTTCACCTCTTATTAATAACGTAATAGGCTGTGCTTCTGAATCCTCATCCCAGCCTACGTGCCTAAGTGGCTTTCATTGTTTGCGAATTCGCTGTGTGCTGCTGCTCCTGGCCATCCTGCCCTCATAGTTTCCACTGTGGGTAACCATAAAGTGGTTAGACCGACTCTCCAATGGGAAGGCTTTTGTTCAAGTGCCATCCTCTAGCTCCGTAATTTTCAAAGATGCAGCAGTTTCAAGCTCCAGCTTTCGGGTGGCAAGGATCTGAACTTTTATCCTCATGCCATCAGCCCAGAAGTTGTCACCTTACCAAGAACGCCTCCTGGCTCCTGCAGCGCCCATGAGGGAAACAAAGACGAGGGTGTGTGGGTGAACTTTTTATCTGAGGGCAAGAAAGGGGAGGAACTTCTGGTAGAGACCTCTGGCAAGATTGTCCACCTGAGAAGGTATCATCTGGGAGGAACCTGGTTTTGTATTTTTTCCTTCTTGGACCCCCTGGCATCAATAAAGAGAAAGAAGATGGGGGATTCTGTCTGA
Source organism: Balaenoptera physalus (assembly GCF_965194825.1). Taxonomy (NCBI): domain Eukaryota; kingdom Metazoa; phylum Chordata; class Mammalia; order Artiodactyla; family Balaenopteridae; genus Balaenoptera; species Balaenoptera physalus. Next base: position 47,520,709 of record NC_138893.1, read on the forward strand.
GGGAGAGGGTGCACATCTGGGAGGGGGTCTGGAGTGCACAGCCCTGTTCCCGCTTGTCCGCAGGAGAGAGGATGGAATGCCATGGAGGGTCTGGGAGGGGCTTCTTGTGAGGGAGAAGGGAATGAACTGGCAATATTTCCCCCAGGTTTGAGAAGCCTAGGGGGACTTGGCTCTGGCCTTCAGGAATCTCCAACATTGTCACTTGAGAAGAGGAGACTTGCTCTTTCTGGCCTCAGAGACTCACTGGGTGGGAGAAGCAGGAGACAGATCTTACTTACTTAGAAGTAAGGGGGAACTTACCGACAACTAGAGCTCCTCAGTAGGTAAAGCGCTGCCATCACTGTCAGCAGACAGGTGGCCATCAACAATTACGAAGGAGAAAGTCCCTTCAGAGTCAAGACACTGTGGCTCCATGTTTGGAGTGCAGAGTTCCCTCAATAGGAGGGCAGCCCCTGGGGGATCCTGGGGAAGGCTTTACCCCACAGGCGTCCTAAGGGAGGGGCAAGTGCTCCAGGTATGCTGGGCACCTGAGGAGCAGAACCGTACTTGGGGCTGGGGCTAATCTCGTCTTGCTGCGGAGGGGGACATAGCCATGAGAGTGCCGAGAGCTGATAATAATAACCTCCAAGGCTGCTGCAAGCCTCTTCCATCCTTTGCATGAATTAGAATAAGGTGCTTCCTCTTGGCAAGAGGATGGCACCCTGGTGCCATTTAGAAAAAGGGGCCTCATCTGGGTGGACAGAGCCAAGGCACATAGCTGGGCAAGCAGCATGCGAGCTGGATTCATCCTCACCACCCCGCAGCCGGGTGTTCGTGAGCAGTGTACCACCCATACAACTGTACACAGCAGCCCTGATAACCAACAATTAGTGAGGGCTTAACATTTGCCAGGCTTTTTTTTTTTTTCCCAAAACCACTTTGTCTGTATTAACTCATTTAATCTTCTCAGTAGCCCAGTGACATAGGTATTGGTATCACCATTTTATAGTCAAGGAAACTAAGGCACAGAGAAGTAAAGTATTCAGAATGTTCCAGTCACTGAGCATTCACGGAGCAAGAAGCAGTTTAAGCTTCAAAAGCTAGTTTGGTTGGGGGGCCCTCATGAAAAAGAGAGAAGGGCGGTTGCTCTTTTTCTTTGTCAAAGGAAGTAATACCTGCTCTCAGCTCAGACGGAAAAAGACGTAAAACTCACCCGGCAGCCAAAAGAAAGGAAAGAAATAGGCAGGCCTGGCCTCGGGGGGCTGATGGGGTGGCCTGGCCCAAGCCTCAGATGGCTTTCCTTCTTAATCGCTAGGCAGTGTGAGGTCGCAAATCCAGTTTGGGGCCTGGCATGAGGGTGGTGCGTAAGTGCTGCCTGCTGCCTGCTGCCTGGGCGTGGTGCAGAGGAAAGGCACCACGCAGGGCCCCTGACCTAGGCAGAGAACGCCTGCCGGAGTGGACGATGGGAGAAGTATCTGAACACGCTGTCCTGACACTTCCAAGCCCCACAGGCCCCATCCCTGTCCAGTGCTGTTCACGTGCAAACGCCCTTCCCAAGCTCGTCCAGGAAGACTTTCCAAAACTCCATTTCACAGCTCCATATATATGGTCATTTATTTTTCACACTATACATTTCAGCACTTAATTAGGTGCAACAGAGCATTTTACTACGTACTGTCCGTAGACAGTATTTTAAACAAAATAGGCTTCTCAGCTAATGGGAAAGTCACGATGTCTCCTGGAAAGGGTCGGCTGGTGCCTAGCTGATTTCCCAGAAGGGTGGTGTTTACCTGCATCATGTCACCTGTCCCAGAATCTGACTCTTAGCTGTGCCCTCTAGAAACCCCATCTCCACAATTTTCAGCACGGTTTGGACTTGGGCTACTGAGTCATCTCAAGAGAGCTCCCCGAAGTGAGTGTACAAATAAAATGGCTAGTGTATTAACTTGCTAGGAGACTTTGTGACTATCGTGCAGCCTGAATGATACCTGCTTCTTGCGTCCTGGGCAAGGCACATGGGAAACCAAAGATCAGAAGGCAGCTTCTGCTTGGCAAAGCTGGATTCAGATCAGGGGAGGGAGAGGGCAGGGGGAGTGATGGTCCAATAGCATGGGCTCTGTTCACTTCTGTGGCCCCTCACCAGTGGAGAGATACCTGCCAGGTAGACTAGCGCTCCTGTATGCTGTGTGTATCTCCTTGGCCAGTCCCTCAAAGGCAGTGTACCGGTAGGATTTCTCCCTGTCCTCTTTCATAATTTAGCAGTTTTTATTTTATTTACTTATTTCATTTAGTGCTTTCTAAGCATTAGCTCCCAACTACATTGAGTTGCATTTGCATAAGTTAAAGAACTACTATAAAATTTCAGGGTTGTAGGTTCAGGCCACAGGGGTAAATGCTGCACTCAAATCAAGGGGGTGGTCAGGTGACCTGGATGGGTCAACAAGAAGTCAAGCAGAACAAAGAAACGTGGTCCCTAGTCAACACGGATGCTCAAGGAAGTGGAAGGCCCAGGACTGGCCACTTACTGCAGCCCCTGTGTGAGCATGGGCATGGTGAAGCAGTCCTAAGTGCTTGCTTTGGCTGCCTCAGCCACCTGGCCTGCCCAGCTAGCCTCTTTGGACTTAAAGGGCTCTCCTTGGTCTCTGTCCAGGCCCCCTCATGGCTCATCTTTAGAAAGCCACAGCCTCCAGGTGCCGCAGAGCCAAGGAGGTATGACTCACATGGGCTTTGGAGTAGGGAAGGCTTGGGTTCAGTCCTGGCTCCACTGCTCAGGAGTTGGGCGATCTCAGGAGTTGGGCAAGTGCGTTGACTACTCCAAGCCTCAGCCCTGTCATCGGTAAAATGTGGATAACCCCTCATAGGGCCTGCTTATGAAACACTGAGCACAGCGCCTGGTGCAGACCAGTATCTGGCTAGTATGAGCTCTTAAAGACAGTAGAGGTCAACGGAGGGTCTGCATTCTCTGCCAGATTGGGACCCTCACTTCCCCCATTAGTGCCACTGCTCCCTCCTCTGAGGTCTGGGCAAAGGGCAAGGCCACAGGGACCCAGATTATCCCAGATGGTGAGAAGGAGATCATTGGTGCCCTTGCGTGGGGTTCATTCAGAGCTGAGGATAAAGCTGCCCAGCCAACCTTTTGACTGACACTGGGAGAGGGAAAGTCAGGTTTGAGGCATGGCCTAAACAGGCATCCAGAGGGGAGAGAAGGGTGAGAACGTTTTCTGGGACAAGAAGAGGATCATTTGGTTGTGCCCAAGAGGTGTATAGGATCCTCCTGAGCAGTTTGGGACCTGTGACGTTTTCCTGTAGAAAGCACATCCCCCTCCATCCACGTGGCCTACCCCATGACATCAGCGGAATGGAAGTACCTCACAGGTGACATCACTGTTGCCCAAGGCAACACCTCCACCTTAAGTCAGACGGGGGGAACAGGAACCACCCAACTGTAAGACACGTTGACGGGAAGGAGCTCAGAAGGCATTACATCCACAGGTGTGTTTCTTAGAGGATGGGCCAGGGGAAGAGGGCGGGGCTGCTGGCCACAGGTCTGGGCTATGAGCCAGTTGGCGGAAGGTCTTCGGGCCTTGGATTTGCCCCGAGGGAGCAGAGCACAGCTGTCAACATGCTATCTTGTTTAGTTCTCTGAACTGCAACTGGGAGCAAAATGCATGACTCCTAAGGGGCTTCTGGTGGCTTCCATGGCTCTGGGTCTCCCTTCTACCGCCTGAATCAATCCATGAAGGGGGTAGGGCAAGAGCAGGCCAGAGCAGTGATGGGGAGATCAGAAAAGTGGCTTTCCCTTCTTCACCGACCCCTCCCCTCCCCCAAAGGAAAGTGAGAAACAAGGCTGCCCACGTCCTTCCTGTGGGGGCTGACTTAAGAGAGAACCTTCATTCATTGATGGAGCGAGCATGTATTTATTGTGCACCTACGATGTGCCAGGGCCCTCGCTGGGGCTCCTGTGGCCTCACAGAGCTTTCGGATTGAATGCGCACAGAGGAGGAATGTCCGGAATCCACTGCCCCAGGAGTAGGTACCAGCTGGAAATAGAAGCAAGGTCTCAGAGTTCCCTCTCACCCAGCTCTGGCATTCCCTGTGGAATTCTAGGTGGGCTAAATGAGACCTGTGGAATCCCTTCCTCCCCAGCAGTTTATGCCAGAATTTGAGGGTGTTTGAGATGTACCAGAGATTTGGTGAGTCGTGTTAGAGAGGACAGCCATGTTCACAGTGTCCTGCCTAAGGACAGAATCCCACGAAGTCTGAGTGTCAAAGGTGAGAAGACAACAGGCAGACCACCAACCCCAGGTCCCCTCCTGCTCTGTGATAATGACAGACAGGGCTCAGTTTCCCTGTCTGTTTAATGGGGACAGTAATGGCCAGTACCAGGTCATATTCAGAGCACTTTGAGATCCTCTGATGGAAGTCCCAAGAAAAAAATTCAAAGCCCACAACGTTTAAGTGGCTCACTTCCAGGTGAATAACACAGTGAGGCACTCTGCTGCCCAGGAGGAGGGGCTCCGCTTGAAGCTCTCCTGGACCTTCTCCCTCCAGGTTATTTCCCTGCAGCAGATGCAGGAGAGCCTCCTACCAACCTGCATCAAACCAAAGGGAGGGCGTTGTCATCATTTTGGCCCTGCTGGTTGGTGCAAAGCCACGTGCTCATAACAAACTGTTCTCCTGGGAACCTGTTTCAATAGCCTTCTTAGTAGCAGTCAGGGGACCTGCCTGGAGTTTATGAAAAGGTCCTTTGTTTGCTGAGACTTTGTTTCAGAGTCACTGAGGAGGCAGGCATGCCTGGGCTGGAGGGGAAGAGAGTGGGGATGCCTGGGCCCCACCCCCGTGTGCTGCCCCAGAGGCCCCCATGCATCCATGCCTTTTCCTCCTGATGCCTCACCCCCAAACCCACCACCCAGGGTTAGAAGAGACCTCACTCCCTTTTCCTAATCGACTGCAGAGGAGGCTTCCCCAGGAAAAGCCATCTCCGATATCCCAGGCCACACTCCCAGAATCTCTGGGTGGAAGGAACATCATAGGTTCATTAAGTCTGACTCCCTGCTTCATGCCCATATTTCACCTAAATTGTCACCTGCTTTTCCCTAAACAGTGCAGGGAAGGAAAGCCCACAGGTGCATGACTGATGTTTCACAGGTCACTGAGCAACATGGTGTCATGGGAAGATTGGAGGCTTGAAAGTTGGGCAGTCCTGGGTTCAAATCCTGTCCCTGTGATGTTGAGTGGATGGCCTCCCCTCTCTGTGCTTCAGTTTCCTTATGAGGATAGTGACTCCTTCAGAGGTTTATTGTGAGGATGATATAGCAATGTAAAGCATTTTGCACAATGATTAAATCTCAATAAATGTAGTGCATTGGTTGCTATTTACTAAACCCTCCCCTGGGTGTCAGGGCCATGCGGCTCCTCTGGTATTCTCCAGAAAGGGGGAGTTGCTCGTCACTCTACCAAGGGTTGCTCCTCTGCTTCTTTTCTTACCTGATTTGCATCAAACCCTGTCATCCGCCATTTATCATCCATTTCTAGAAGGCTCTCAAGCGAGGAGGTGGGTGTCAAGGAGAGACGCAGCTGGGGGTCAGATAACTTGTGTCAGAGTTCATTCCTGGGTCATTATTGTGGTCAGCGCTGGTGGTGAATCAGTCAGCCTGCAATTAGCTGAAGGCTGTCCAGACCTAAAGTGGCTGTGGTCTGTCTCCAGGGGTGTGCCTGGGTTTTTGCTCACATTTCCCGAGTCGCTTACCACTGTTAGTGCTTTGCTTTGCTTTTCTAACGGCAGGGTGCCTCCCAGGAAAAAAACTTAGAAGTTACTTCATCCAGGATGCCCTACTCCATTCCCATCTCAAATTCCTGCTCCTGGGAGTAAAGGCAGTGAGGTTCTTTTCCCAGTCCTGACTTCATTCATTCATTCATTCATTCAGCAAGCATCCATGGAGCGCCTGCACCTTTAATGCCAAGCATCAGAGACCAACACCGGTTTCTCCTTCTAGGTTCAGTGGAGGAGCTTTCAGTGTCGCTGCCAGATGGGCAGGAGGGAGCTGTGAACTTCCCAGGTGCCAGACTTCCTGCTCTCCCTCTGTGGCAGCCCCTGGGGGCCTTTAGAAGAAAACGGGGAGGTAGAGGAGACAACTTCACCCTGTCCCCAGGCTTCTGGAGGTGCTGCAGGGATACAGGCCACACCCCTCTGCCCAGAGGAGTCCCTAAGATGCACCCGGCAGGATTTAACAAATCAAAATGGAGACCTGGCCTTGTCACCAATACCATTGCCAATAACAATGTCCTTTACAGAGCACGACCATGTGACTGCCATGCTGTGAAGTAGGTGCTATTGTCACAGCAAGTGGGAGAACCAGGATTCAAAGCCGGGCCTCTGATTCCAGAGTTTGGCCCCTTTGCTGCTAAGCCTCTACAAAGCGTTAAGCTCTTCTGAACTGAAGAGCTTTGAGCTATTTCTTTCTGGGTGGCCTTGGGACGGGAGTACAACATGTCCAGGTGAACTCAGCAGTGTCAGTGGCTGCTTGCACCCTACACCAGCCTGAGCTGTGTGTTGGTTCTGGGACACCTACTGTGTGCCGTGTGCAGCCTCGAGCAGAAGCCAGGACAGAGCGTAGGCATCCTCCCAACCGCATCATCACTCCATCCCTGTGGCTGGAAAACCATGTGGTTGTGGGTCGTTGTTTTGTGTAATTCACAGGGAGGGTGATTGTGTTCATAGATGATTCTGGGGCTCGTTTTTCTAACAGTTCCTGGCCTCACAGCCTAGGCCCCCAGCTTCCCCTGGTGGAGGAGAACTGGTTTGCTCTGACGACTGATGCAGCCCTGGTGAGGGAGGACAGGCAGACTGGCTGCTCTGTTTTCAGCCCAGGTCCCTGCAGCAGAGAGCACAGTCAAGAGGCCAGACACAACTCTTAAGTTTTTTACAGCTGTGTTGGCCTCCCTCTTGCCTTTGTGTCTCTTGCTGTTCCCCTTTATTAGGATGAAAGGCGTCCTTAGATCTTTGCAGTCACAGAGCATGACTCGTGTGTGTGTGTGTGTGTGCATGCGTGTGTGCGTGTGTGTGTGTGTGTGTGTGTGTGTGCAGGAGGCCCAGAGCACTTCCCTTCCTCCCCATCTCTCTCCCCCTCTCCCAGCCCAGCTGGGGCCCAGGCATTGTGTCAGGTACACCCGAGCCTCAGGGACCAGGTTGGGAACGTGGCCTGGGACTTCACCGTGTAGGGGCCAGCATCCCTCTAAGCCAGAACGTGAGTAACAGGATTAAGAGGCGCTGGGTGGGGAGGGAGGGAGTGGGGGACCTGACTCTGTGGCCACAGAAAAGCCACCGGGGCCCATCCCCCCACGCCCATGCCGGAGAGGCCAGGGCTCACAGGGGAGGGGGCTGCTGGGCAGTGACAGGCTATTTGATCCCATCCATCCCAGCTCTGAGACAGGGGAGCGGGTGGCCGAGCGAGGGCCTTGTCTTCCCTTTGTTGTCCTTCGTGTTTACTCTCTGCTTCCTTCTCCACCCCCTCAAGTCTCCTCCCCTAAGCCTGTGTGTTTGCCGGCGGCAGCGTCCGGAGCCGGCTTCCCGCGCCCCCTGCTGCAGACTTCCCTCCCTGCCCCATGGCAAAAGTGGGGTTTGTCCTGAGTATTTGCTGCTGTGCTTGGAGGCCTGGGGTGTAGAAAACACAAGGTGAAGGGAGAGACAGCGGACAAGTTTGGGAGCCCTGGCCTGGCTGCCCTGAGGTGGGCGTTCCTGTTCCCTCTGGGCAGCCGCTCTTGTGAGTGAGATGGGGCCCATGGGCAGAGGGGAACTCGTGAGACACACTAGTTCAAGCCAAGCCAGCGTCTGACAGTCATGAGGGCTGCTTCGCTGTGGGAAATGGTTAGCCCTGAGCTCCTGTTGTTAAAATGCACCCTGTGATTTCAGGTCTAGAAACCTGATGAGGGAATTGGGGGTCAAGGGAGGCCCTTGGGTGCACGCTTGCTGTAGGAAATGCATCCTTCCTAAGAATGGAGACGTTTATAGAGGCCGTCTTTAGAAAGCGGGTGTCTCCCATGTGCAACGTGTGAGCTGCTGGGTCCCCAAGGTCGCCTGCCCTGTCCTTAGCACACTAAGCAGGCAGCCCTGCATTTGGTCTCTGCCAGGCGCTCTGCAGAGTGTTAAGGCAAACAGGCCCACCTTGACCCAAGAGGAGCCCAACCAAGGAAGGCAGTGGGATAAGACCAGATCTCAGGCAAGCAGCTCGCTGTTATGAAAGAGTAGCCCGGGGTCCACCGGGGAGGCAGCAGGGTCTGGAGCCTTGGGCCTGGCATGGTGTCTGGCTCCTCTGCTCTCTTCCTACATGTGTGACCTTGAGCAATTGCTCAACCTCTCATCGCCTTGGGCTCCTGCCTGGGAAATGGGGCTGCTACACAGGTGAAATGAGCTAAGAATAGAGGCTTGAGGAGCAAGTGTTTGTTGGGTCCCTGCTAGGGGCGCATCTATGGAGACACCACCTACACAAGGCACCAGACACCAGCCTGCACTCGGAGGGGCTTAATAAATAGGCCATCTCCCTCCCCTTATTCTTCTATCCCTTTCAAGAAAGAAGGATTTGTCTCAGAAGTTGGGGGAGGGAGGGATCTGGAAGAATCTTGGAAGCGGTTTCTGAAATGGGCTGACCGTGAGGACCATTGGGTAGGCTTAGGCATGGACATTGCAGGGAATGGTGGGAAAGTAAGCCTAGGAGGTGTTCAGAGGACAGTAGGTAATCTGAAGTGGCCCGGGCAGGAGGGAAGCGACCTGAGAGGTCCCCTGAGGCTGGTTGAGATCAGGCCCTGAACATCAGACTGAACTAAAGCTCAGACCTGTGTCTCATGGACACAAGAACTCCCTGAAGTGGGGCAGGGAGACCTCCAGGGCCAGGGCTACCTGAGGTGTCTGGGAATTAGGGAGAGCTTAGAGGAGCTGATTCCAAAGGACCACGCCGGGCCAGAAGGGAGAGTCCCATTGGTGTGGAAGCCCCAGGCTTTGGTGCACAGCGATGGCTGCGGCAGCTGGGGAGGTTGGAGGTGCCCAGCAGAAATGGGAATGTCAGTGGCCAAACTGGGAGGGGAGGGGGGTGCATTGTGCTTTGAGACTGCATTGGCCTCCTGGGGCTGCCGTAACCAAAGACCACAAACGCTTAAAACAACAGGAATCTACTATCTCATAGCTCGGGAGGCCAAAAGCCTGAAATCAGGGTACTCGAAGGACCACACTCCCTCCAAATGCTCTAAGGAAGAATCCTCTCTTGCCTCTCCCAGCTTCCTGTGGCTCCAGACCTTCCTGGGCTGTGGAGTATCACTCCAACCTCTGCCTCTGTCTTCCATCACCTTCTCCTCTTTGTCTGTTTTCTCCTTTTCTGTCTCTTTATAAGGACACTTGTCATTGAATTTAGGGTAATCCAGAACTGTCTCATCTCAAGAGTCTTCATTTAACTACATCCTTAAAGATCCTTCTTCCAAATAAAGTCCCATTCACAGGGTCCAGGTATTAGCACATGGACTTGTCTTTTTGAGGGCTGCCATTCGACCCACTGCAGTGACTTCCGGAGGAGCCCTGGGGAATATGGATGAGAGGGCGGGAGGTGTGGGCCCTGACTCAGGGCTGCCAGGGGAGCCTTTCCTTATCTCTGTGACCTGCAGGCCTCCTTGTCATCCCTTAGCCTCTGAGACCCCAGGCCGCAGTCTGTCTGTCTGTCCTAAGATGCTGTGATTTTCCATGACTCCCTGTGGGTCAGGGCCTCTGCTATGGGGAAGTCAGGCAGCATGGCTTGGAGGAAGGATGCCCTGTCCTTCCTGGGAGATTGATGGCTTCCCTGCCTTTTCCATCCCTTGCCCACTAAGGGACATGCATGGGCTATGATAGAGGAGCGGAAACAGGAAGGATGTGGGCTCTCCCACCCACGTGGCTGGAGTCCAGTCCACTGTCCTTCCTGCACCTGGGCTGGCTGGCTGCATGACCCCAGTCCAGAGGATGGGTTTGGCATCCTGGTGACTTTTTGGAAACGCCTCCCTCTTCCGAGAGTGGGCCTCGAGGAAACTTCACACTTTGGCAGGTGTGACTGGGCATCCTCTGTGAGTCTGGCCAGTGTGGCCACGTGCGGTGACAGCAGAGCTCACGTCAGTGGAAAGGCCACTCTCCTCGCAGTGTGCACTTTCCCACGGGCCCATCAGTAGGTCCACCTCTCTGGCATGGGGGCGGGGTCTCTGCTCTCCCCTTCATTCTGCCCTGCTCCCCAACCTCCATCAGGGCCCAGTCTTGACCCTTGGGGTTTCCCCAGGTTAGGGAGGGCTGGCGGGGGTCCAGCTCTCAGTCCTGGGGACCACAGGCCTTGGTCTGTAATCTGAGTGCTGCTGAGTGCACACCCATTAGGCCACACGGTCTCTCTCTTTCCTTCTAGTCCCTAGAGAGGCTGTGGGGAAGGCACGTATAAGCCCCTAGCACAAGCTGGTTAGGGTTATTCTGAGGGTGGCAGCTAGGGCCAACTGGGAGACACTGGGATAGAGTCAGCCCTGTACTTGGGGTGAAAAGTTGAGCCGGGGGGTATTCTGGGGAGTCCTGGATGCAGAGGTGCTAGCAGGTGGTGGTATGAGGGGGAAGAGTGAGGAGAGCCCCGGGGTCACGGGCTGCCTTGAGGGATGCTTGGTGGGGAGTGGGGGGCAGCAGTGGGCAGGGAGAGGAGGCGTGTGAGGGACAGCAGACTCTGGGTGGCCCACTGACATATTTTATTTGGCTCACATGGGTTTTAAAGAATTTTTGAAAGAGTAGAAGACATTGTAAAATTGGGATTTTGATAAAATCCAGATTTCTGGCTTCTCTTGGGGGAAACAAAAAAGATTATGCCATTTTGGGTGCATAGAACCCCAGTACAGTAGTTCCCCCTAGAGAAGGGCTGTTGGGCCCAGTTGTCTGGCATCGGCAGCCAAGCTCATCTGTAGTGGGGAAGTGTCCCCTCTCCACGCCCCTACTCCAGGCATGTCTCCCACTGCCACTCCTGCCCCCAGGAAGGGGAAAGGACATAAGGGAAGGGGCCCAGTGGCCCTGAGGGTGGCAGGTCCCAGGAAGGTGACACAGGCTGGAGGCCAAGACAGAGGTCCTGCCCAGTGGGAGGGGTGGAAGGTGATGGAGGCAGTCACTGCAAAGACACTGAGAAGAGGCGGCCCTGGGGGCCCAGAACCGCACCCTTTCTACCCACTTGCTCAATTAATTTTTGCTGGTCCTCTTCCTTCCTCTTTCCTCACTTCCTTTCCTTGCGCGCCCCTCCCTCTGCCCACGCCTGAGGCCTGCCAGCGTCCCGCTGCCACCCCCACCCCCAGTGCTGCTCGGCCCCCCTCCCCTCCCCACTAAACCGCCTCCCCCATCACTGTGTGGGATGCAGACGAAGAGAGTGGCTCTCTGGCCTTGCCCCTGCTGGGCCTTCCTCCTCTCCAGCAGGGAAGCCCCATCCTGTAAGGGTGGCAGGCAGTGGCTGCAGAGCTGCCCTTCTGGAACCGTCTGTGCTGAGTCTGTCTGTCCCTGGGTCCTGAGGCAACGAGGAAGGAGTGTGTGGAGCCCCATCACTCGCACAGCCGGCCGTCTCCTCCCAAGTATGGGATAAGCCAACTCCCACTGACACACTGGGCGCCTGCAGGTGTCCGGCCTCATGCCTGGCGCCTGGAGGGGGGCCCTGGCTGGCACCGTAGGTGGGAAGGCAGGGACCCATGGGTAAACCAACGCAGGAAGGCGGCCTGACCCGCAGGAGTTTGGAGAAGGGCAGGTTCCCTGGAGGACAGGTCCCTGAGCTGGCCCTGAACGGCGGGTGCTATTGAACAGCAGGAAAGCTGGTCAGACTCCAGCACGCGGCCTGGGCTCTGCCGGAGAGAAGCGTGCAATCGGGGATGAGACAGGCGGGACCACAGGAGGCGCGCCTCACAGAGCTCAGACGGACTGCTCCTGGCGCCCACACTCCAAACCAACACTCAGGGTCAAACTCTGTGCTCTGCATTCAACCTCTCTTTTCTTTTTTCTTTTCTTTTTTTTTTTTTTTTTTTTGGTCTGTGTGGCATGTGGGATCTTAGTTCCCCAACCAGGGATCGAAACCACGCCCCCTGCGTTAAAAGCGCCGAGTCTTAACTCCTGGACCGCCAGGAAGTCCCCTCAATCTCTCTTTTCTTACAGTCCTGTTTCTCCAAGGCCTGAGAAACTTGAGGGACAGTCAACCTGATGATTTGGTGGTCACCACTGGCAGTGATGCCAGGGAGGTGGCAGGGCTTACTCAGTTTCCCATCAGCCCCTGGGGGATGGCGGTGGAGCAGAGAGAAGGGGCATACTCCGTCCCATACTGCGGTCCAGGGAATCTCAGAGCCCACCCAGTGAACCTCCCTGACCATCAGTCCCTTCACAAGGTAGGGGTGTTGCAACTACCTAACTGGTGTTCTGAAAACAAATGACAAAACACACGCAGAGTAATTAGCTTCCTATCAGCTGTTATGAAAACATCACCATCTTCCACTAATCCTCTCCTGTCTGTGAGGGTCCACAGGGTGATGTCCAGCCTGCCTGGACCACTTCCACCTTCACCCATCTCTCAGTCAAGTGTGTCTCCTCGTTACGCCTCAGTAGAATGGGGCTTAGATTAGAACCACTCTAAACTCTGACTTTCTTAAATGTGTGGATTTATTTCTCCCAAACAACATGTATGTCATTAGCCAGGACTGTGAAACTCCAGCACAAGGCCAAGCACACAGGAGGGGTTCAGCCCAAACTTATCAACAGTTTGGGTCTCCCTTAGCCCCTTCTTTCTCAGGAGGCCCAGAACCTAAGCAATGGGAAAGGGACTCAAGTCACCCAACGGGGCCTGGGCTACAAGTGCCCTCCCCTGCCATCAGCCCACCTCCTTATTCCATTTCGTAAGGACACATCAGCTCTCCTTTCGGCTCTGAAGATGACGCCAGGGCCTGAGCTACTTTTGCTGTGGTAATTAGCAGAGCTAATTGCATCTGACAGGCTGGGCGTGGGGCAAACCCTTGGCAAGCTCCAGGATCTGGGCTGCAGTGTCACTGGAGCCCCACCCTCCTCCTCCCTGGAGGCCTGCCTGGTTTGGGAAGGGGTGGTTCGCAAGCTGGAGTGGGCATTAGAACCACTTGGAGGTGCTGGCCCCGCCCCTGGAATTTCTGATCAGCAGGTCTGGGATAGCACCTGAAAATTTGCTCGTCTAACAAGTCCCCAGGTGATATTGGTGATGCTGAACCGTGACCACATTTGGAGAACCACTGTCCCAGGGGGCTGCTGGGAAAGGCGCCCCTGCTGCTGAGGCCACTGTCAGCCAGCCCTGGGAGGGGGCTGGTGGGTGACAGGGCAGAGGGGTGTTGATGAACATGTTGTGGGGCTGGACACAGGCTCCTGCTATTCTCAGTTTGTTGTAAGAATTGTCTGGAAGGAAGGGGCATGGTGGACGTGGAGCCAAGCAAATGGGCACAGGGAAGGTCTACAGACAAGGAGGGGCCCCCTCTCTGCGATGTTATAACCTATTGCTCATTCTGTCCTGTGAGGGCACTTGGTGGCCGTCTGCCTCCCAAATGGATTGTGGCGTTTCTACTACTGAGGATCATGGCACACTCATCTTTGTGGGCCCTGTAGCACCCAGCATGTTCCTTGCACACTGTAGGTGCTCTGTAAACATAACACAGTGGAAAGAACTTGAGCTTTGGCGGAGGCAGTCAGAGCAGGCTTTCTCAGCCCAGCTTTGCCTTTTCTAGTTGTGGGGCTAGAAAATTACTTCTCCTGGGCTATGGTTAACCCACCTGTGAAACAGGAGTGACACCCACCACCTAGAAGGTTACAGGGCTCACTGTGTGCAGTGCCCAGCACATCCTAGTGAGGGCTTGATAAATGTTAGTGTATCACTATTAGCCAACTCTTTTTTTTTTTTTTTTTTTTCCAGCCGTGCTGTGTGGCATGTGGGATTTTAGTTCCCTGACCAGGGATGGAATGTGTGCCCTCTGCATTGAGAGCACAGGGTCTTAACCACTGGACCGCCAGAGAAGTCCCACTATTAGCCAGCTCTCAGTGGCATTTATTGGATTAAGCTGTGGTGGGTGTGCTATAGGGGTCTGCGGGCCGTGGGAATGAGGGACCCACGGAAGGGAGGGGCCATCTTGGATTTCTCCCCCAGGGTCTGGGGCTTCCGGCCAAACTCAGAGTAAGGGCCTGAGTAACCCATTGGTCTGGGCCCACCACCTGCAGCCCTTTGCCCCAGCCCCTGCTGCCCCCGTGACCCTGGCCCTTTGCCAGGCTAAGTTTAGCCGTGACTTGCATGGGCCACTACGCTCTGTGGGCCGGGGCAGGGGTGGAGAGGAACTCAGCAGGTTTCCTGCCTGCTTCCGGGCAAGCAGACCAACAAAAGCCCTCCAAGTGGCCCAGGTTTATTTTCAAAGCCAAACCCAACTGGATGTCTCAGACTACATGTATGGGGCAGCCTTGTAGAGGTGAGAGCTTTGGGCCAAGGCAGAGGTGGACATACTCGCAATTGGGGGAAAGGGGCCCTTTGGTGAGTAGTGTGTGTGTATGTGTGCGCGTGTGTGTGTGTACGCGTGCATGCATGTATCCACGGTTTTGTGAGAGGCTCTCAGCTACTGTCCTGTCCCTGTGGTCTCCAAAAGTCCAAACATCCAGATTCTCCCCCCTCATTCTTCTGACCCCCGCAGCCCCTAGGGCAGTGTTCCTGTGACTCGGTTTGGGGAGGGGAAGTAGTGGAGGCTTCTAACCCAGCCCAACCTCGTGGGCACTGAGCAGCCACCGCCCTGTTCACCATCACTTCGGTGCCGCAGGCAGAGCCAGCCTGCACAGGAGGGTACCAGGAGCAAAATGACAGCTGGGATCCCATCCCATCCATGGGAGGGTGGAGGTGGTTTAAGCTGGGAGTGAGTCAGAGAGAACTCCACCTCCAGGAGGATCCAAGGCTCTCCCCATTTGCTTGGGGGCAGGGTGGAAGGAGTGGTGTGCCAAGGAACAGCAATCCCAGGGGAATATTTTGTGCTTTCAGAGCACTTTTGAGCATGTGTTCCTCCATGCCCATGGGAGTTGGGCAGGGCTGGTGTGCTTGACAGGTGAGAAAATAGGCCCATGGAGGCCAAGGGGGAAGGAGCTGGTATTGTAAGGTGCTGACCCTATGCCGGGCACTGTGCTCAGCACCTGAGGTGGATGGTCTCGCTTAACCTCCCTTCCTATGAAGGAGGGCCTGCTGTGAGCGCCGTCTCACAGGTACAGCAGTGGAGCCCCAGGGAACCCAAGTGACTCACCCAAGACCCCTCAGCAAGGAGCAGTCATGGTTCAAACCTGGGCCTGTCTGCTTCTACAGCCTGGGCTCCTTACTGTTTCCCTTGTGCTCCTGTTGAGTCTTGATTGTAAACTTGCTGTTGCCAGTGTTCCTGTGGCTGCCTGCTTCCTGCCCGAGTCCCTTATAGGGGCATCTGTGTGGCCCACTGCATCGCAAACCCCTGCAGGCAAGTTCATCTGCTATTCCCATCCCATCACAGCTACCCTTTTATAAGAAAACTTGCTCAGGGGCAAGCATTTTGCTGAGTGCTTTCTATGCATTATCGCCTTTACAACAGCAGATATAATTATTCCCATTTTACAGATGACGAGACTGAGGTTCTGAGAAGTTGAATGATTTGTCCAAGGTCACATATCCAGTAGGTACACATGCTGGGTGCTAAGTCGGTCCGTCTCCTCCAGAGTCCATCCTCTTAGCCCCTCATGCACTGTGTCAATTGTTCCAGTTGGTTAGGAGTTTTGAAACTTGCCTGCCCCAGTACAGCCCATCATCTTCCAGCAGACATGAGGACATATACAGGTAGCCCTGTGGAAGCTGTTGGAGAGGAGGAGGACTTCCCAGTCACAGGACTTGGTGATGGCACCCCTCCCCAGCTGGTAGCATCCTACCCTGAGTTGGCGTGGAAACTGACCTCTGGAATCAGGTGCTGCCAAAGACTTTTGCTGTGACTTGTCAGGGCCCGCTGTGCCCAAATGTGGCTGCCTACAGTAGAGGCCCGGAAGGGCCTCAAAACCCCCAAATTATCTCCTAACTGGCTGCTGCCTAGTATTCTACTATTAGTACTCCACACCTTTATCCTAAAACTCTGATCCCCGTTTATCAGCCGGCCTTACAGTTTTATCTTGGACCACCCCGGCCAAACTTTCCACTGAAGTTTCTCTAACGTAGAATCCGGGGCTGACCTGTTTCTGCAATTATCCAGCAAGCTGCCTCTTGTCTTGGGGAAGAGAAGCCGGCTGGCTGCCCCCGTTCTTTTTCCTCACCCCACCTCCCTTCCACTCTGAGACTTCCTCCACTTTCTCCTGTCCTCCATTTCCTCCTCAAGTAGAAATACCTAAGTGCTTCAGAGTTCACCTCTGAGGCCTGAATGTGTCTGCACACTGAACTCTGCTGCTGCTGGACCTCCCTCCTCCCTGCCAAGCCTTTTGGTTCCTACTGACAGGGTGGAATCACATCTGAGCAGCAGGCTTTGCCCAAGTGTGGCAACTCAGGCCGTCTATTGGGTTGGCCAAAGAGTTCGTTCGGGTTTTTCCGTAACATTGGAAAAACCTGAACAAACTTTCTGGCCAAACCAATACATCCTGGCACTGCTGAGTAGAACCTGCAGAGGTACTCTTACCTAATGACAGATACCTGCCTCTTGGCACCATTAGGGTAAGAACCAGAACAGGTGGCTTTCAGGGTGCGAATTCAAGGTCAGGGAATGGGGTGTATTGGCATGTATTGGGGAGGCGTGGGGGGCGGCTCTTGGTTCTCCAACAATGACCTCCTTTGGCCATCTGCTCTCCTAGCTGAGGTCCCCGGCAGGAAGCAAGTGGGGCAAATGTGGAAAAGGCCAATTGTTACTTCCCAAGATTCCAGCCAGGGAGAAGAGGGTATAATATAAAACTTACCATGTGAGTCTGCTTCTCAGACTTTAATGTGGATGGTATTAAAATGCAGATTCTGGTTCAATAGGTCTGTGGTGGGGCACAGATTCTGCACTTTTTTTTTTTATAAATTTATTTTATTTATTTATCTATCTATTTTGGCTGCGTTGGGCCTTTGTTGCTGCGCACTGGCTTTCTCTAGTTGTGGCGAGCAGGGGCTACTCTTTGTTGCAGTGAGCGGGCTTCTCATTGCGGTGGCTTCTCTTGTTGCGGAACACGGGCTCTAGGAACACGGGCTTCAGTAGTTGTGGCACGTGGGCTCAGTAGTTTTGGCACACAGACCCTAGAGCGCAGGCTCAATAGTTGTGGCGCACGGGCTTCGTTGCTCCACGGCATGTGGGATCTTCCCGGACCAGGGCTCGAACCTGTGTCCCCCTGCACTGGCAGGCGGAGTCTTAACCACTGCGCCACCAGGGAAGTCCCGAGATTCTGCACTTCTAACCAACTCCCAGAAGATGCTGCAGCTGCAGTCTGCATAGCAAGTACTGTGTTGTAAGAGGTTAGTCCTTCCCCAAAAGTCACCTGAAAGCTAAAAATCCATTTATCCTGGAGGAATGGTGTGTCTCCTTTCACAATTAAGTTAGATTTAAAGTTCAGATGACTCGTGAGAGGAAAGCCAATGATTCAGTCACTCTGGTTGTCTCCTAGACTGTTCTGGGGAAAGACCCAGGAGTAGCCAGGAGATCAATGTCTGAATTTGGGGTGGAGCCTTCCAGCTCGGAAGGAGAGGTTTACAGTGGGGAAAGATAAGGGCTCAAGACTGCTTCAGTTACTGTTCAATGAACGTATGCTGTGCACCATTCACTGTGCTGTGTAGGCAGTTTGCATGGACCAACACATCCATCAACATGATGACCCTCTGGGTGCTCTGGCTTTCCTTTTGTACAGTAAGGAAACTGGGGCTCAGAGGGGTGAGTTAACATGCCCAAGGTCACACAGCTACCCACTGAGTGACAGGGCTGGCTTTGGAACCCAACCCTCCTGTTCTTAACCACTAGGCTATACTGTACTGAGGAAACAAGCATTCACTAGAAGGCATTCACTGGCAGGGGAGGAGGGGATGTCTTATACAGGACTATTTTGGTTTCAAGTGTTGGAAAACAACTCAAACTGACTTAAATAAAAAGGGAATGTATCGGGAGTTCTCTGGTGGCCTGGTGGGCTTTCACTGCCACCGCTCAGTTTCAATCCCTGGTCGGGGAACTGAGATCCCACAAGCCACGTGGTGCCACCAAAAAAAAAAAAAAAAAGAGAATGTATTGATTTATATGACTACAAAGTCCAGAGGTGATGGCTTCAGGCACAGCTGGGTCCAGGGCATATGCTTTCCTCCATGTTGGCATCTTTCTGATCCCCTCTTTGAGGCAGCCAGAGAGCCACCAGCAGGTGTACTCCTGTTCCCCCGGCAACCCTAGGCAACAGGGTGAGTCTTTCTCCCCACTAGTCCCAACAAATCCTACCTCTTATCTCCCAGTGGCCAGCATAGGGTCATAAGCTCACCCTGAAACAACCCCTGTGGCTGGTGAGGAGGAGCATGAAATAGCCTTGGGCCTGGGTTACATGCTCACCCCTTAAGCAGCGGGTGGGTTCATCCCCACCCAGACCATAAGGACTGGGAGTAGAAAAGGTTTGGTTCCCAGGGAAAGTGGGGTGCTGCTACCAGAAAGAGCGCTGTCTGGGCAGACCGAAACAGGTCCACCGCTGTGGTTGTGTTGCCAGGATCGCTGCTGTGGGACTTCGGGGTTCTTGTTCCCGAGGCTAGGCTGGGCGTGGGGATGGGGAAGAGCCGTCAGGCGTCCACCAGCTCGGCGGGCCGGAGGTCGGTGGGAGGGAACCACGAGGGAAGAAGCGGCACCGAGGGAAGCCCGGTGTGACCGTCGGCCTCTCTCTCCCTGTTCCCAGGAAAGCTGCAGCCATGGCGCTGGGGCTCTTCCGGGTGTGCCTGGTGGTGGTGACGGCCATCATCAATCACCCGCTGCTGTTCCCGCGAGAGAACGCCACGGTCCCCGAGAACGAGGAGGAGATCATCCGCCAGATGCAGGCGCACCAGGAGAAGCTGCAGCTGGAGCAGCTGCGCCTGGAGGAGGAGGTGGCGCGGCTGGCGGCCGAGAAGGAGGCCGAGAAGGAGGCGCTGGAGCGCGTGGCGGAGGAGGGCCAGCAGCAGGACGAGAGCCGCGCCGCCTGGGACCTGTGGAGCACCCTCTGCATGGTCCTCTTCCTGGTGGTCGAGGTGTGGCGGCAGGACCAGCAGGACGCGCCCTCGCCCGAGTGCCTGCGCGCCGACGAGGACGAGCTGCCCGGCCTGGAGGGCGCCCCCCTCCGGGGTCTCACCCTGCCCAACAGGGCCACGCTCGACCACTTTTACGAACGCTGCATCCGGGGGGCCCCGGCCGACGCCTCCCGCACCCGGGAGTTTGTGGAAGGCTTCGTGGATGATTTGCTGGAAGCCCTGAGGAGCCTGTGCAGCCGGGACACGGACATGGAGGTGGAGGACTTCATCGGCGTGGACAGCATGTACGAGAACTGGCAGGTGAACAAGCCGCTGCTGTGCGACCTCTTTGTGCCCTTCATGCCCCCCGAGCCCTACCGCTTCCACCCAGAGCTCTGGTGCTCCAGCCGCTCGGTGCCCTTGGATCGCCAGGGCTACGGCCAGATCAAGGTGGTCCGGGCCGACGAGGACACGCTGGGCTGTATCTGCGGCAAGACCAAACTCGGGGAAGACATGCTGTGTCTCCTCCACGGCAAGAACAACGTGGTGCGGCCAGGCAGTGAGGCGGAAGACCCGCTGTGCGTCGGAGACTCCCCATACCTGGACACGATGCGGGTCCTGAAGTGGTTCCAGACGGCCCTCACCAGAGCCTGGCACCGCATTAACCACAAGTACGAGTTCGACCTGGCCTTTGGCCAGCTGGACACCCCGGGGTCCCTCAAGATCAGGTTCCGCTCGGGGAAGTTCATGCCCTTCAACCTGATTCCTGTGATCCAGTATGATGACTCCGACCTGTACTTGGTCTCCCATCTTACCAGGGAGCCCTGTGGGGGGACCCCGCCATCCAGCACAGATTGGCTCCTGTCCTTCGCTGTCTATGAGCGCCACTTCCTTAGGATGACCTCGAAGGCGCTGCCCGAGGGCGCCTGCCACCTCAGCTGCTTGCAGATTGCCTCCTTCCTGCTCTCCAAACAGAGCCGCCTGACGGGCCCCAGCCGGCTCAGCAACTACCACCTGAAGACCGCCCTGCTGCACCTCCTGCTCACCCGGCGGCCAGCCGCCTGGAAGGCTGAGCAGCTCGATGCTCGTCTGCACGAGCTGCTCTGCTTCCTGGAGAAGAGCCTGCTGGAGAAGAAGCTCCATCACTTTTTCATCGGCAATTGCAAGGTGCCCGAGGCCATGGGGCTCCCTGAGGCTGTACGCAGGGCTGAGCCCCTCAACCTCTTCCGGCCCTTCGTCCTGCAGCGAAGTGTCTACCGGAAGACAGTGGACTCCTTCTATGAGATGCTCAAGAATGCCCCAGCGCTCATTAGCGAGTACTCCCTCCATATTCCCTCAGACCATGGCAGCCTGCCCTCAAAAGCTGTCATCTTGTAGAGCATCCACGACCCAGAGGGCCAGGACACAAGGCATCCTACATGTCCACACACTTGGGGGCATGTGCAGGCCCTGTCCTGGGAAAATGACAGGCTTTGTAGGGCGCCGTGGCTCAGCCTGCCGGGGGAGCCAGACCCTATAGCACAGAGGAAACAGAATTCCAAGCCAAAGCTGGTTTGCTTTCATGCCATTGGGGCTTGCTGGTGAAGATGTTGTCTGGGTTTGGGGACTGATCCTTTGCAGCTTACTTTTGGATCACCACCAATGGCCAAGATGATGACAGAACTCTATGGACGCTGAGTTACAGACAATGCAAACATCGATTTGGGTGTGATTCTTTTTACATCCCAGGTCCAGTCTTTACTTGAATATCAACAAAAGATCTACAGGAATGCTAACAGGGACCCGTGTTAAGACCTTGCACCCTTGCACTCCAGTAACCCTTGACCCCAGGCATCTGCAACCAAGCAGTGGGCACCAGTGTGGGAATTTGCAGTGTTCCATCCACAGCCTGCACAGTAGGGGTCCCCACTGTGGCTGCCATTTTTATACTATTTGGAGAAAAGACCTAGAGAGATTCAAGGCCCCAGGTGGCTAATGTCTCTGTTACACAGAAGTGGGTACTTGGTGGCAGACAGAAGTTTAAGCTGGCTGTTGTTTCAGCTACACATCTCACTCAGGGTGCACCCCCTTTTCTCTGCCCCTTCTCCCAGGATGCTATGTCCTGAACCCTGTGGGTGCCACATACCATGCTGGGTACAAGCATGGTATGTGGGCCCCTCACCCTCGTTATTCTCTCCACAGCTGGTCTCTCTGGCCACCAGTATGTTGGGAGGTGGGGGACACTGAAGATAGACGATGAGAGAGAAAGAGGAGCACAGGGTCACTGGGGCAAAGGGCAGAGCCTGGTACCTGGGGTGCTGGGGTCTGGTTTGCAGTGTGGCCTCTGATGCCTAGTTCAGAGAAGGTCGTAGAGCTGAGAGGTGAGGGATGCTGTAGCCCTGAGTTTTCCTCAGGGTTCCAATCCTAGAGCAGGGCGTGCCTGGAAACAAGACTGCTGTGGAAACCCAGCTCCACATGCAGGCCCCCAAATCCCCTTGGCTGTTCATTCCAGCGGGGCTCCCTCACTGCACAGAACCCTCCCTTCTGGATGGGCCTTCCTGGCCACACAGATGACCAACACCCTAAGAGCCTGACAGAGGCTTGGCTGACTGGGACACGTAAGGACAGACTACAAGCACAGCCCTCAGACCTCAGAGAGGCCACCTTGGCACTGCTGGGCTGTGGTCCCTGGGCAGGCACCAGAGCCTGCGGTCAGAGCTGGCCTCGGTCTCCAGGCCTGGTTCAGAGGGGCTGGGAAGCCACTCCCTCCTCCAGTTATGGCTTCACTTGCCCTTCGGGGGCTCCTGTCTTGGCATTGCCTCGGTAACCTTTGCAGAGCGCCGAGGGGAAGCAAGAATGAGTGCTCCTTCCCCAGCACTCTCCTTCCATGGTTGAAGCTGGCCGTGCCTCCCAGACACGTACCCAATTCCTCAGGGGTGTCGGGCTCACCATGAACTGAAGAAAGGATCCTGTCTCTACCCCAGGAGTGCTCTCACCTGGCCTCGGACTGTTCTAGGAGATGGACAGTTTGCCTGACAGGGTTAATTCACGGTAGGAGGCTCAGCTGTTATGGGGCATCGAAGCCCATAGGAAACTGTAGGAAGCTTCCTTCCATGTGAGCTGGGGTTAGACTGAGCAGCACCTGGGTCTGCCCCTCCCCAGGCCCACATGGTCTCCAACAGTAACCCCGAAGCCCCAGTTCCAGTTTGGGGGAATTTCCTTATTTATTGTCACCCATGCCTTTCCTTTCCCATCCTCATCCTCATCCTCACCTGATGTGCTCTGAGGAGACCCCAGCAACCAAGAACCAGCCTCCAGAAGCCAAGACCAAGCCTGAATCTCCCTCAGCTTCCCCTTTGCTTCCAGGAGAAAATTCACTGAAAAATTACCTTCTGGCCTCTTGTTTATACAGAGACAACAACTCAGCGGGGAAATGGGGATCTTTTATGCACCAAAGCTGCTTCTGAAGCAGAGGGCGGCGGGACTCTTGGTGTTTCATGCTGCCTTATTTATGTTAAAGGAAGAATTAAATTCTTGCAAGGAGTAGAAACTGGTCACAGTGTTTGTTTTTAACTTCAGGAAATCTGTGAGCTTCCCAGGGCAGAGCTGAGGAGGGGGTGGATTTCCTACTGACACGCGGAAGCTTTCACTCCCTTTTTATTCTTATGCTTTCAGGAAATTTAAAAAATAGCAAAACAGAATATTTCTGGCCCATCTTTGAGGCAGCCTGCAGAGTTCCAGAAAGGGCCTTTGAAAGCAGGCTATAGGGTGGATTCCAACACAAAACCTTACTTCACAGAGCTGACGTGTGCAAAGAATGTGGGCCCTGGGAGTAATGTGAAGCTTTTGGCTTGAAGGAAAGAGACTGTCTTTTAAACAGAAGAGTTCTAGACCTTTAGGGCACTTAGGCCTTTCCACTAAGGACAACTTTCTCCGACGGATCTCTTTCCTTCCCGAGGATGCTTGACTTTACCCAGCATCTGCTCACTTGCTGTACCAAATGCCCCAGGACTTTTGCTGCACCTCTTGACAAGTGAAGTGAGCAGGGCTGGCCTGAAGCCACAAGGTCGGTTAGGTTGAACGAGGGCCCCTCCTCCTCAAAAGCCCCAGCCCCTCTCTCTGCCTTGTCAAAGCACAGCCTGGCAGTCCAGTGGTTAGGACTCTGCACTTCCACTGCAGGGGGCACGGGTTCAATCCCTCATCCAGGAACTAAGATCCTGCAGGCCATGATGCATGGCCAAAAAAAAAAAAAAAAGCACAGCCTGGGTTGAGAATCTGGTTTGTAATCAAA
The DNA here is from genome assembly GCF_965194825.1 of Balaenoptera physalus. Lineage (NCBI taxonomy): Eukaryota > Metazoa > Chordata > Mammalia > Artiodactyla > Balaenopteridae > Balaenoptera > Balaenoptera physalus. The sequence continues at coordinate 47,544,142 of NC_138893.1, forward strand.
CCAGCCAGCACTGGTTTGTTTGTAATCACGGGTGTCATCAGAATCCCATGGAGAGCTAGGTCAGATGCCCAGACCCCACCTTGAACCTACACGGCAACCAGGTAAGGCTCTATTTCTAAAGCGCCCTCAAGTGACTGATGACACCCCTAGCTGAGGATGGCTCTTCACTTCCTTTCCAAATGGAAAGTGAAAGAAAACCCAAGTGGACTGCTTTCCCTACAAAACTGTTGGGAGAAAGGCCTGGTAGAAGCCAATGAGCCTGCTTGGGATCTATGGTCCAGGCGGCATCTGCCACACCACAGACATCCGTGAGTACACCCACGCTTACACTAGTGGTATGAGAAGCAGAGAGGGGATGGGGGAGGCAAAGCTGGTGAGCGCTCCTTTCTAGCAGGTCACGCATGGGTATCACCGGGCCACAGGTTCCTGGGCCACACTGCAGACTTCAGTGGAATCTCTAGGAGTCGGGCACAGGAATCTGCTTTCTGCCGAGTTTCCCAGGTGATGCTGGAAGTCCAAGAACCCCTGATACTGGAGGATTAGGGAAGGCCTCATGGTAGAGTGCTGCCAGATACTGTTTCTAAAAGATGGGCAGGACTGACCAGGAAAAGCATTTCAGCCAGAACCATGGAGCGAGGGCAGGAAAGCACCACAGACGTAGGCAATATTTAAGTAGCACGTACTGTGTGCCAAGCACCCTTCCAGAGCGGGGTTGGTGGCAGCTGTGGCAGCAGGGAGTGAATGTCCCGGAAGTTCTAACTTAAGTCACTCAGCAGACTGGGATTCAGAACATTCTCATGCCCCATCTGGTCTCCGCCTCACGGGATAGAGCGGGAACGTTGTTTGGTGTGGCCAGCAGACCACAAGCAGAGAGAGTCAAGAGCCATGCAGTAACGGAAGTGTGGGCCTTCGGCTCACCTCACCACGGCCCCCCACTTCGCCCTCCCCGGACGTGCCCCCTCCCTCTATCCTGGAGGGACATCTTTCGAAGTTAACATTTCTCCTTGCCATCCAAAGATAGCTTGTTTTTCTAACTTGTGTGTCTGTTCTTTTTAAAAACAAAACCAATACAGTCATGATAAAAAAATTCAACCACAGAAAAATTAAGTAACAGATAAAAGCTCCCACGCCTGACTTCTCAGCCCATTCCCCAACGTTAATCAGTAGGAAGTATCTTGTTTATCCTTCCAAAATTTTTCTGTGTATGTACGTATCACGTGTGTGGATGCATCCCTTTAGTTCTTTTTTACATAAATTGCACCATACCATCTAACTTTTCTTGGACATCTTTTTGGAACATTTGGCTCTACCTTATTGTTTAAAATAGCTGCTTGCTATCTCCCTGTGTGAGAGATGTACCTTAATTTACCCACCCTCCCCTGAGGAACACTTAAGGTGTCTCCACTTTTTTTGCTGTTTAAACAACACTGCAGTGAACATCTCTGTGTGTAAAACCTGATTTGAAGTGATCCTCTCCTGGTAATCGCTATATTCTGTACTCACCAACTTGCTGTATATGGATTCACCACCAAGCATCTTAACATAAAAATAAGAAGAATCCCTTTATTCTGGGATTTATTCAATCATCATGACTCTGGAGTGAGGAAAAGCCATTTTTAACCAAGTACTGAACAACACAGCTTCTGTTCCACCCTGGGTCAGATGCTATGTGGGGAACAGATATATAAGACAAGGGAAGGGCTCTGTCCCCACTGAACTGGATCTATTAGGAAGACAAGACCAATGGCCACAAAATAAGCCAGAAAACAATGAAGACTGGTAAGTAATTGAAAGGGAAACGAGTGGCTCTGAGGCCTGCGTGGCGAGAGGGGTGTGTGAGCTGCCGGATCAGCTTTGGGTTTGAGCTGTAAGTTTCTGCGTCATGCATACACCCCTTCATACCGTCATTCATCCAATCACATATTCATGTATTTGCCCCTTCACAAAATACTTGGTGAGTGGCTATCACTTTCTATATGCCAGGAACTGTGCCAGCTCCTAGGAAAACAAAGTTCAAGTGAGACACTTTGTCCTTATACACAGGAAAATGTGAAGAGCCTCCCCAAAGAAAATCAAATCAACACGATTGTCGTTCTGTCACCAAATGCCTGTGTTATATTCATCTGAGCCCAGAGTGGCATTTTCTATCCCTTTGGTGTTCCTCTACAGCCTCAAAAAGAAAACAGAAAATAAAACTTTCAACAACAAACTCTCTCCCAGCAAAATGGAACCACATAAACCTCAGAGGTGTTCAAAGATATTACTTCTTTTTTCGAGGGGAAAAGGTTAGGTCTTAAAAAGTGCAAGAGGAGAGGCCTCCAGACTCCTCCGGGATAAGTGGTCCACACGTCTTCCTCTAGGCTTCCACAGGCTAGCCAGGCGATGTCACAGAAGAAGCAGCAATCTCAGGAGACTCCAAGTGCTCTCAGATGCCCCCCTCCCCAAGGCCCAACTCCTTCCCTCGTTTCCTGCTCTGCTCCTTGCCCTCCCTGCGCAGGAGGCTGTGGTTCTGGTTCCCAAAGGCCCCGGGATCAGAGCCAGGCTGGCTCTCGGAGGGCCCACCAGAGGGCTCACCGGAAGCCCCACTGCCTCAGGGGTGGCACAACCTCCCACATCAAAGAGGAGGAGTGTTAAGGTGACCGGCCCAGAGGAGGGGGCACGAGGACAGCTGCTCTTGCCCCAGCCCGGTCTCCTGCACCCATTCCCCGGGAAGCTCAGGCCCCTCCCTCTCATTTGGGCTGGGCAGCACCTCCTGGCGCCCCTCTACTTAGAAGGCAAGAACTCTGCTGAGCTGCACTTCCGTGTCTGTCTTCCACCCACCCCTTCAGCTCAGCACCAACACAGCTGCTTTGGAGCTGCGGCTGCTGTGAACACTTGAGGTTTCTGCTCAGGCGTGCTGAGACCTAGGCAGGTGGACGCTGCCCCTCCTTCTTTCCTCCTAAGAGAGCCGAGGATGTTTTAAAGAGACAGGTGGTTTGAGACTTACATCTGAGTTCTCAGCATCCTCACATCCATTGACCTGTGTCATCCCCTGATCCTAGCACTGAAGGCTTCGATGTAATAAACATATGTTAAAACCTAAAAAAAAAAAAGTGTGAGATGAGATTTTCAGGACAGGGGTGGGGTAGGCAGTTGGGAAAAATTCAGTCCTATCTACTTCTTTAAAACCCACCGATCAGTAAGGTTTCTCTTAGGGGAACTTTGTTTAAAATAGAAATAGAAAGCAAAGACCCACTTCCCTGCCACTTCTCCCAAGGCACCCTTGGGCCTGTCTTCCCAACTGGCCAGAGATGACTCACACAGCCACCCCCGGCCTCATTGCTCACCTATTCCTGCCGAGAACTGAGCTGTGTTAGACCAAAGTCTCTTGGGACAGTGGTTGGGCCTCCAAAGGCGGATATTGCTCTTGGGTCTCTCCCAAAAGACAGGGCTAGTGCTGAGTCAGCCCCCCAGAAGTGGGACTTCAGGTCAGCCCTGAGATCTCCCAGCCAGAAATGAGGAGTCAGCCCATACATACTTCCCGATTGCTGATACCCCAGGAATCAGGGCCAACGGAGGCAGCAGCAGAAACCTTAAGTGGAGCCAGATTCAGGGCCAGGGAGGTTGGTGGCGTTCGGCCCTCTTGATAGCCACAGCTTCCACCAGAACGATTCCTAAGAAGCTCCCACCACACATCTGTTTCCTCCTTGCAGCATTTTGTAATCAGCGAGGCATAGAAGCTACTGAAGCCCCACCTATCCAGGACAAGACAAGACCTCAAGCAGCAAGATTGCTCAGCCTGAGTGTCCAATGACCCAGAGAGAGACAAGGAAGGGAGGTCCCCCTGCCCCATCTCCATGTGCCCACTCAAACTGGAAGCCCAGTGTGAAATTCTGCCCATGAGGGACCCAGACTTCTCCCGTGACAAAACCGTGCAAAGACCAATGAGACTGAGATTCCAGACAGTGCAGATGGCACAGAGGCTGAGAACCTGGACTCTGTGTTCAAATCCCAGCTGTGCCACGTCCTGCTTAGCAAGTCACATAATCTCTGTGAGTCATGGCTTTGCCTCGTTTCTTCTCCTGTAAAATGGGTATAATGCTGCCCACCTCATAGAGCCATTGAGAAGATTGAGTGTAAAGGGCACCTGTGAAGCACTTAGCTTAGGGCTTGATGAATAATAAACAACAAAAACAGCAGCTGTTGGAACTTCCTTGGTGGCGCAGTGGTTACGAATCCGCCTGCCCATGCAGGGGACACGGGTTCGAGCCCTGGTCTGGGAAGATCCCACATGCCGCGGAGCAACTAAGCCCGTGCGCCACAACTACTGAGCCTGCGTCCTAGAGCCCGCGAGCCACAACTACTGAGTCCGCGTGCCACAACTACTGAAGCCCGCGTGCCTAGAAGCCTGTGCTCTGCAACAAGAGAAGCCACCACAATGAGAAGCCTGCGCACCACAAGGAAGAGTAGCCCCCGCTCACCTCAACTAGAGAAGGCCTGCGCGCAGCAATGAAGACCCAACACAGCCAAAAATAAATAAATTAATTAATTTTTAAAAAAAGGTAGTGGTTATTACCCTTGATCTTTTTAAAAAAATTTTCTCCCATGTTTTAATATTTATTTATTTATTATTTTTATTTATTTTGGCTGCGCCGGATCTTTGTTGTGGCATGCGGACTTCTTAGTTGTGGCACGTGGGACCTAGTTCTCCAATCAGGGATCGAACCCGGGTCCCCTGCATTGGGAGTGTGGAGTCTTACCCACTGGACCACCAGGGAGGTCTCTACCCTTGCTCTTAGGAGGGCTCCTTACAGCCAAAGTCCTACTTCGTGGTTCTCCCACTGATAGTGAGGCTCTCCCTCTAGTACCTCCTCTGCCACACTCAATCACACATTAGTCTGTCTTCCCTGGGGGCTCCTTCAGCACACAGTGTGGGACCTGCAGGACCTCCACACCTACCTTAGGGCCAGGCACATGTTCAGGAAATGTGTGTGCACCTAACCAAAGGGGGTCTGCAGCCCTGGCCCCAGTTTGAGGGAATAGAAAGGGGTATCTTGGCCCCTCTGCCCCCTCTGCTTTCCTGGTCCCTTTGCAGAACAGCTAGCGCTTAGATCAGCAGTTACCATAGCAACAACAGAGCCAGAGAGAGGGTACCAGGCAGGGCATCCCTGCTTCTCGGGAGACCAGGTGCCTCTTCTGGACAGCAAATAGGGGAAACCGCTGTGACGGCTGCCTCATAATGAGCTCCCTGGAAGGGGTCCAGGTTTCTATGTCATCCATATACCCCTTATTTCATCCAATCACGTATTTGCCCCTTCACAAAACATTGAGTGGCTGTCACTGCTATATGACAGGCACTGTGCCAGCTGCTAGGAAAAAAAGTTCAAGTGAGACACTATTCCTGCCTTGAGAGAGCTCCCAGTCTAGAGAGGGAAGCAGAAGGGGAAGGCCAGGGAGGGCAGGAGGCAAGGGGGTATGGGTGAGGGGGGAGCAGCGGAGTGCAGAGGCTAAGAGCAGGGCCTCTGGAGTCGACTGCTTGCATTCAAACCCCGGCTCTGCCTGTTACTCGCCATGTGACATCTGGGCACTTTACTTCATCTCTAAGCCTTAGTTTACCCATCTGTAAAATGAGGGTAATTAGCACTTACCTCAAAGGCTGTGAGGTATCACTAGTATATGTAAAGTATTGCCTGACATATGGCAAGCACGCAGTAAACAGAAGGCTTTCTATTGTTCTGACTCTACCCCGGGTTCCCTCCTCCACACACCCAAAGCCAGTTTTAGATTAGAACTTCCTCCAGTGCTTCCTTAGCAGAGCCCCAGCTGACTCTTACCCCAGCTTCCAGGCTTAGCAGCCCCCACTGCCCCTGCACCTGGGAAGTCTGTGTGTACCCCACCCCCTGCTGCCAGCAGATTATCAGAACAGTGTCCCAGATAAAGTCCCCAAAGGGAGTCTTTCTGTTTAGCACATGAATGGCCAAGTACCACTTATTTCAGGATGGAATTTTAAAAATACCTCCTGCTCTGATCATTTATAGGGTTCCTCAGTATTCATCCTGATACTTTCCTCCTTTGGCAGAAATGCCCAGAAACACACACACACACACACACACATACACACACACACACACAAACATACACACCTTTGAGAGATTTTCTAAACCTCTGAGTATAATCCAAATATTCCACAGCTTTGGAAGTATAAACCCAGATTTAGCAAAGGCCACCCCTGCTAACAGACATGCTTGCTTCCCAGGCCCCCAGTCTTGTGCTGCCGGGAGAGGGGTGCCACGCTCAGACTCCCCTGCGTGGGCAGCACAGAGCCTGCCTCAGTTGCTTTTTCCTCCTTGGCTGACGGGCCTGTGAATGGCTCTCCCCTGCTTGCTCTCCGCCAGGGAGCTGACTGCTGCTGTTCAACCACACCCTCTGAGGAAGGCTGTCTGCTACTAAGTGGGCTGGGGACTCTTGCTGCCTGCGAGGGGATTCTTGGTTGTGGTGGATCTTTGGGAGGAAATGACAGGGCAGCGTATCCTACAGTTCTTGTCGGGAGCACGTGTGTAATCATCTTTTCCATGAGCAGCATGGTTCCGGGTGCTTTTGTGTTCCATGCAGCATACAAGCTGCCCGGTAACTGGGCAGGCCTGCGGGCATTTCAAATCCCTAACACTTTAACCCTCGTAAGATGATAACATCCTCTGAGAGGGCAGACAAGCTGGATTCTGAGTACTCCTCCATAACACAGGAGAGGGTATTTATTTTACCATCATCAGCAACATGGCAAGATTCCAAGATTCACAATATTAAACTAGGCTTGGGATGCATGGAATGGGGGTAGGGGAAGGAATAATAGTCCCAGCTTCAAAGTGTTCACAGGTCATTTGAGTCTAAACCTGCACACATGAAGCAACCAGAAAACAACTCCAAACCATGCATCAAGCTGTGTGCAACGTAGGACACCTTGTTCCACAAAGTGCTGGGAGAATGAATGCAGAGTTCATGTCTAATCATCCTCAGAAGCCTTGCCATGATTATAGGGTTGTTGGCCATTCACTGAGCATTTCCCTGGAGGGTGCTAAGTCCTTATATGGATGACCCCATTACTTTTCAATGACCCTATGAAACAGGTCCTTAGTCGTTCCGTGTTACAGATAAAAAACTAAGGCTCAGAGTGATTAAGCATCTTGCCCATGGAATTTAATGAATGGCAAAGCTAGAATCTGAACCTGGTACACCTGACCGCACAGCCCTCTTCTTATCCTCTATGGTACACCACCTCTTTGCCCAAAGAAAAATTCTTATCTGAACTTTGCAAGAGAAAAAGCTGGTTGAAGAAAAACACCAGGAGGCTGCTCTGGGGAAGATTAGAGAGTGGAGGAAACAGCATTTGCAAAGGCTCAAGAGCTCTGGCACAAGCCATATGTGAGCAAAATGTTTGCAAAGACCAAATGCCCAGGCTTCCAGGGACTCATAGGGGTGGATTAATGGGAAATGGGGCTCCTGGGTGGACCCAGTGTTCAGTGTGTATGTAAGGCGGGGAAGGGGCTGGAGGCTAATCAGTGAGAAGCCCCTCGGGCTGGATATCTGATTGTTTGTGTAGACTTTTGATAATAAATGGAACCAGGCTGACATAAACCACAGGGGAGCCTAAGGCAGAGCAGCGATGTTTCCCCTCCATCAAGATGATCATTGACTTTGACAAAGGAAATGTGGACCAGGTGGGATGTGAGGTAAGAAGTTACGGGAGAGACACCCCAACCACAGCCCTCACCACCAAAGCTCCGAGGAGCAATGTGGAGGTCCCCAAGGGCAGTTCCTGCAGCAGTGAAGATGCTCCACCTTGGACTTGACCATTTGCTGATAGGTTTAATCCACTCTAACACAGCCACTCTGCTGTCTGAGATCAGAGAAGTTTAGAGCTAGAAGGAATCTCAAGTACCATTTACTCACCATCCCCACCACCCAGCACAACCACTGCCAGCTGTCCTGGCCACCCCAACCCACCCCCACTGTGCCAGGATGTAACTGGACTCAGCCCAGATGCGCTCCAGTCCAGAACCACCAAGGAAAGGAGTCCACACGACCGCCTCTAGTCATCAGTTCTGATGTTATCATCATCTATGACGAGGAGGCTCTTTCAATGCTGTGGTTTAAACTGTCTTTCTCTTTGTCTAATAGAGGACACATTTCACCTTAAATCCATAGTTGAACATGCTTTTATAAGATATTCTCCAGGGGCTTCCCTGGTGGCGCAGTGGTTGAGAATCCGCCTGCCAATGCAGGGGACACGGGTTCGAGCCCTGGTCCGGGAAGATCCCACATGCCGCGGAGCAACTAAGCCCGTGCACCACAACTACTGAGCCCATGTGCCGCAACTACTGAAGTGTGCCCTAGAGCCCGTGCTCTGCAACAGGAGAAGCCACCGCAATGAGAAGCCTGTGCACCGCAACGAAGAGTAGCCCCTGCTCGCCGCAACTAGAGAAAGCCCGCGCGCAGCAACGAAGACCTAACTCAGCCAAAAATAAATAAATAAATTTAAAAAAAAAAAAAAAAAAAAAGACTTGGCCATCAGGACCTTTTAAAAAAAAAAAAAGATATTCTTCAATTGTTGAAAGTGGTTATCTCCGAGATATGGGATGATGGAAGACCTCCTGTTTCTCTTTCACTGATTTCTTTTTAACCCTGATGTAATATTTTTAAACCCCCACCCATAAAAGAAGTGTTTGTTTTGAAAGCTCCTCATGGAGACTTATTTAATTGCCTCTTTTCTCCAGGCTAAATGCTTCTAGTTTCATCCAGAGGTTGACAATTCAAATTCCTCTGTGGCTGACGGGTGACATAAAGGAAAGATAAGGAAGTAGTGTAAGGCAGTGCAGGTGACCCTTGCCAACTGCACAGAGCACGCCTGGCTGAAGGGCTTTCAAATCCCAAATTGGGCTGTGGGCCACCATCCTGCAAACTTTCCATGAACACTCTTCTCCATCCTTTCTTTCCTGGTTCTCCAAGCTTTCTAAATTAGCATGTGGAGCCCCAGAAGAGAACATCTTTGGTTCTGGCCACCCAGAAACAAGCCTTTGTTGAGTCAACAGCAGTCTCAGTCCCATGCCAAACACTGGCCAGCACACAGGATTTACACCTGCAAAGATGATCAATCCCTGAGTCCCAGGAGAGGCCACAGAAGCCAAGCAAGGATGCCAGGGAAATGTGACTCACAGACCTCACTCTGTGTTGGCTCGGGTGCCATGGCAACAGAGCGCCCCATCCTGAGTAGATGGTACAGAGACTTCCCCATCAAGTGGCGCCTGTTCTGGCAGACCCTCTACTTCCCCAAGCAGGCTGGCTCTGTCCAACTGGCACGGAGTCACACTGGTAAGTATTTACATGAGTCAAAATCCACCCAGAGGCAGCAGATGGCCAGGCTAGGCCAGGCTGAGACATGAGGAGAGAGGGGCTGGTTTGGGCTGAGACAGAGGCAGGAGCAGCAGACAGCTCTTCCACGGGCACTGGCAAGTCCAAACATCACTCCTGCTGCTGCCTGGTCTCAGCATGGCTGGAGGCTGGGAAAAGATCCCGCGTGAACAAAGCAAATGATCACAGGCTGATCCTGAGACCCTGAGATAAAATGGCATTGTACAGAACTGTTCCACTCCTAAGGCACCTGCTGGCACACCTGGCCATCCTCTGGGGCTCCTTATCGTCTTCAGTGGTGGGCGTTGTTGGACGGAGCCAGCCGAGGTGCCATATCCAGCCAAGAGAAGCATTCCCGTAAACTGGTGCAGCTACTGTGGAGAACAAGTGGAGGTTCCTTAAAAAACTAAAAATAGGGGCTTCCCTGGTGGCACAGTGGTTGAGAATCCGCCTGCCAATGCAGGGGACACGGGCTCGATCCCTGGTCCGGGAAGATTCCACATGCCACGGAGCAACTAAGCCCATGAGCCACAACTACTGCGTCTGTGCTCTAGAGCCCGTGAGCCACAACTACTGAAGCCTGCGCGCCTAGAGCCCATGCTCCACAACGAGAGAAGCCACCGCAATAAGAAGCCCGCGCACTGCAACGAAGAGTAGCCCCCGCTCGCCGCAACTAGAGAAAGCCCGCACACAGCAATGAAGACCCAACACAGCCAAAAATAAATAAATTAAATAAATTTAAAAAATATATAGAGTCACCATATGATCGAGCAATCCCACTCCTGAGCATTTATCTTGGAAAAACAAAAACTCTAATTTGAAAAGATACATGCACCCCAATGTTCAGAGCAGCACTATTTATAATAGCCAAGACACGGAAGTAACCTAAGTGTCCATCAACAGAGGAATGGATAAAGAAGATATATATCCATACACACACACACATACACACACACACACACACACACACACACACACAGGAATATTAGCCATAAAAAAGAATGAAATATTGCCATTTGCAGCAACATGGATGGACCTACAGATTATCATTCTAAGTGAAGTCAGACAAAGATAAATATCATATGATGTCACTTATATGTAGAATCTAAAAATATGATACAAAAAATATGATACAAATGAACTTAATTACAAAACAGAAACAGACTCACAGACATAGAAAACAAACTTATGGTTACCAAAGGGGAAAGGGAGGGGGAGGGATAAATTAGGAGTTTGGGATTAACAGACACACTACTCTATACAAAAGAGATAAACAAGGACCTACCATACAGCCCAGGGAACTGTATTCAACATCTTATAATAACCTATAAAGGAAAAGAATCTGAAAAAGAATATATACGTATATTTATAAAACAGAATCACTTTGCTCTCCACTTGAAACTAACACAATACTGTACATCAACTATACTTCAAGAAAAAAAAAAACCTCCTGAAACTAATAAACAACTATAGCAAGGTTGCAGGATACAAGGTTAATGTACAAAGTCAATTGTTTTCCTACATATTATCAAGGAATAATTGGATTTTGATCTTAAAAGCGAAACATCATTTATTTTGGCACAAATCAAGGCAGGGGGCATGGAAAATTAAAAAAAAACAAAAAAACACAAACAGACTCACAGACGTAGAAAACAAACTTATGGTTACCAAAGGGGAAAGGAGGAGTTTGGGATTAACAGATACACACTACTCTATATAAAATCGATAAACAACAAGAAGCTACTGTATAGAACAGAGAAGTATATTTAATATCTTATAATAAACTATAATGGAAAAGAATCTGAAAAAGAATATATACATGTAGAACTGAATCACTTTGCTGTACACCTGAAATGAACACAACACTGTAAACCAACTATACTTCAATTAAAAATAATTTTTTTAAAAAGAGAAGCATTCCCACTGCAAGACAAGCAGCTCCGAAAGCTCTAGGTTTAAAATCTCAACCAAGATGAGTGGAGAGATCAGGGGCTCCTGTGTCTTTGTCATCTTTGTCATCTTTATCACCCACACAGCCCAGGCTTGGTACATAACAGGCAACCAGAGGCATGTGTTGGGATGAATTGAAAGTGTCTGTGACGCAAATCCAACAGAATGACCTTTACCTCTGACTGGGTTTGGGATGTGTGTACTTTTTTAAGGCAGGATGTTGGCTATAGAACATTTTGTGAGCCATCCTGAGCCCTGACAGCACCGGTGATATTCTGACGTCGGTAGTCCAGGGTGATAATGGGTGTTTCATTTCCTGCTTTGGAATTCTTTCAGTCACAGGACCCTTGGTGTCTCCCGGGCCCACGGCCAAAGTTTGAGGGAGAATGAAACTCATGCACACCCACAGGGACTGCAGTTTTCATTTGCCAAATGGAGAGTATTTGGACCTGAAGCATTTTCTTCCCTCTCATCTCTCTCACCAGGAAGTTGTGGAGGGTCCCATCTGTAGTGACAAGCATCAGTGATGGGGCGGCCTTGAACCTCAACATCAGCACCAACAACCTGGAGGTCAAACTGGGTTGATAACCATGGAACTGGGAGGCACACAGGCTCTCAAAATGTCCCTGGACATTAGCACTGAGATTTCTAGAGAATCACTGGACGCTGTGGGCTAGAGGAGCCATACAAATGATTATCAGAAATGATTCTGTCTCCATGTTTATTGGGAACCTCAAAGAAAATGAACAGAGATTGACTGCCCCACCAAAACAAGTGCTGATGCAGAATCACGACATGCTTGGGAATTCTGGGTGGTGAATGTGTAGACTGCAAGGCTCAGCAACTTAGGCCATAGTCAAAGGCATCGGGGTTGTTCTGAAAATAGAGATTCAAGAAGCCGAGGAAGATGTTCTTATCTATGAGCAGAGCACATACTGTGGGGTCCTGCTTCATGGCTGCGATCCAGAGCCGGAGCGCGGGGGTGTGGTTCACACAGCTGCAGAACAGGAGAGAATCGTTAGCACAGCTAAAGGGCAAAGGGGACACGGATCACTTTTTAGACTTACAAGCTACAAGAAATGGATTTACTGGGGCAATAAAGGTATCTCAGTTCCCTTACTATCAACTGAGCACAATCACTTACTGAAGGAAAATCTAAGTCTTGGAATGGCTGTGTGTGCTTTAGAATTGCAAAAGTTGTTGCTTTTAACCCTGCAGTTAAAATGCTTGTGGACTGAGTGCTCTGGGGAAATAAGGTATCTGTGCTTCACTGTTTGCCAACAAAAAGACAACCTCCTGAAAGACACATCCTTCTGTCGTTCTCAGATTCTACTTTAGGAGGTTGGAAAAAAATAAAGACAAGTAGTTTCCAAAAACACTTTTTTTGGAAAGCAATGAGTAAAACAATCATTAAACCTTGAAATAATGGAGCTGACTGGGTCCTTTCAAAGACCGATCGGGATGTTTAGGTCTAGGATCTGTAAAGTGACTTGCCCAGGCAATAAACTTGTTAGTGTAAAATCCAGGAGAAGACGTGAGGGTTCCTAATCTGTGGTTCAACACTCTGTTCCCAGAAGAGACAGGTTTTTGTAAAGTTTATGGTGTGACATGGTTTAAAATATCCAAGTTTGTTATATCTTAACTTCCCTAAGTGGGATGCACAGGAGATGCCTCCTGGGTAGACTCAAGTGTGTGCATTATGAAGGAGACGCAGTTCTACCTCGGCAGGACTGGATTCCCAAACACCAGAGTGGCCGGCACCCACCGTGCAACCGGCTGGCATGAGAGCAGAGCCAGCACAAGTTCAACCTCTCCTGTGAGCATCGTGGGAACAAAGCACATGTTCTGCCCAGGGCTCCTATGCAGCCTCCCTGAGTCTACCAGGCAATTTCTTCTACTCTAAACATCCCTACACTCCCATGGCGTATGGCTGGCCATTTTGTTTGTTTGTATAACATCAAGCATATATTACTTTAAAAATCATTTATTTTCTGAAGGGTATGCCTATCTGGGGAAAGGTTCCTTGGGGAACTAAGGTGTGAGTAAGGTGTGTGGGGTCCGCTGGGTGATGCAGCAGGACCAGGTGGGGGGCCACCGAGGGAGCTGCAGACAAGGCGCCAAAACCCTGTGACTGAGACCCTTCCCTTGCTTCTGCGTTCACCACCGGCCTGTGCTGGGTGGGTGTTGAGGACAGCGGGCTCTGTAGCATGGCACGAGGCTTTTGGACACGGTCTTACCAGCAGAAATATGGGTAAAGTTTGGGTCCACAGTTAGTGGCATAAGAGCACAGATGCATTTTGAACAAGGAAACACATAGTTTAAAACCCGACTGTGTTTCACATTCACATGTGTCACATGTCCAGAGAAGGACAAATGGCACACAGACCATTTCAAGCACTAGGGTGACCCTAGGAATCCACAACCACACAGTTAAATGTCTTACTCAGCTATTCCATATACATCCAGCCGCTCAAACCAGGGCCAAAAGAGGTAATCAATCATGGATATACAGTCTCCACCGAAGAAGATGGTGTTCTGATAGCCAAGAATCTGAAAGTTTAAACAGAGCAAAAGCAAGTTAATTCACCTATATGCTAACGTATTTATAGACACTAAGTACAAATATCAAATTAATTCCCAAAGAAGGAGAACCAAGACTTTGATTCTCCTTCCATTTTGTTAGGTGAATGCGTCTTCCCTTTTCCTGAGGTTTCTTCCACCTCCTTTAGGGTTGGACTCCTGGCCATGCTCAGTCCTGCCCTCCTTTCAACCCTGGGGCATTCGTGCAGCTCATCTGACTGGAGGATTTCGAAGGACAGCCCAGCCCAACCACTCCTTCTCAGCCTAGAACAGGTTCTTCCCTGTGCTAAGCTTTCCAGGGATGAGCTCAGCCCCTGGAGAGGGGGCCCTGCCCCTGACCATCACTGCCCGTTACTGGGAGGGAGGGGACACATTAGGAACCCCACTTGTTGCAGTTGTGACTCCCATTCTCCAGGGTCCACTTTATCTGTAAAAAAGGGGATACCACAGTCTCCACACATCTTCCTCTTTTGCCTTGTTTCTCAATCAATTCAAAACTAAGGCAGGGAAGAGCAGGGCTATCTAATGGGCTCGCTCAAATCCCAACACTGTCTTTCTATCATATTTTCTTTGCTTATTTGAGCTCTTTGAACTTCACACGTATTGGCCACTCAACACTATCAACTTTTTACATTAAAATAAAATTTCGCATTCCCAAATGGGACAAATCAACTTGGATAGATGAATCATCAAGAAAACAGATAAACTCTTGACAGAGAGATAGCCAAAGACGGTGGCGGGGAAAAGGTACTTGAGAATTTAAAAAGCAACAGTGCTTAGCAGAGGTTTTTGCTGGGCCAGGTCTTCCCATAGAGAAAAGTATGACACCAGTTACCTAGTTAAATCAAGCAAAAGGCTCTCTTTGACCCACGAAAAACATAATGAACTAAATACTTCCCCGTAGGTATAGATCTAGATTCCTGTGTCCTTTATCTAGATTTCAAACTTTCTATCTCTATCTCTCAGGCTTGATTCTTCGTACTCCAGGACAGCTTGTTGCCTCTATGATGTAGTCTAGGGCTGAAGTTAAGAATGAGTTCTGGGGACTTCCCTGGTAGTGCAGTGGTTAAGAATCTGCCTGCTAATGCAGGGGACACGGGTTCAAGCCCTGGTCCAGGAAGATCCCACATGCCGCGGAGCAACTAAGCCCGTGCTCCACAACTACTGAGCCTGTGCTCTAGAGCCCACGCGCCACAACTATTGAGCCCACATGCCACAACTACTGAAGCCCACATGCCTAGAGCCGTGCTCCGCAACAAGAGAAGCCAACGCAATGAGAAGCCCGTGCACCACAACGAAGAGTAGCCCCAGCTTGCTGCAACTAGAGAAAGCCCATGCGCAGCAACGAAGACCCAATGCAGCCAAAAATAAATAAATAAATAAATTTACAAAAAAATAAAAAATAAAGAATGAGCTCTGGTACCAGCAGACCTGGTCCTACCTTGGGCTCTACCTCTCATTCAACATGGAACCCAGGGCAACTTACCCACCTCCTCCTCCAAGCCTCATTTTTCTCATCTGTATAATGGTGGTAATGTTAGTGCCCTCCTCAGAGGTTATGGTGAGGAGTGACGGAATCATGCATGAATAAACGTGAGCTCTCGTGATAAGAAAGCACAGAGACCACCCCCCCCCCCAGAGGTTACATCTACAGAAAGCAAATCCTTCCCCAATAGAAAAGATCAATGGGATCCTCCACCTGCCATGCTTCTCAGAGGAGAAAGCAAATCTTGGTGCCCTAAAGTCTATGTTTTCATTACCTCCCAGTATGGCATAGAGGAGACCCCCCTGACTAGTGTCCTGAAAGTCTGAAAAAATGTTAGGTGGCATCACTTTGTTCGAAGAAACTCACAGGATGGTATTAAAGTGGAAGAATCTGGCCAATGAAAACTCAAAACAGAGGCTATTTTCAGCCATGTGTAAATAAGTCCTGATTTACAGGGGAAAGGAACAAATTGTTCAATTTTTATGGATTCCGGAAAGCCCCAAACCTTCTTTATGTTCAGGAACAGATAGTAATCACCCAAACTTTTATCACTGGCTTTGAAACGTATACCTCCAGCTTCTTATTGGCCTTTCATGGCACAAATGAGAACTGAATCTAAACTGATCGACTCTGGAACTTCTATATAACTCTTCTGCTTTACAGAGCAGAGGTACTCTTGAGAAAGTCCTTGTCAAAACAGACCACATATGGACATTTACTAGAACCCATGATGAGTCCTTTGGTAAAGTGATGAGATATTTTGAAAATGAATAACTGCTTAGTAATTGATATTTATTTAGTATATATTTTTCAAGCTTTTCATTTACTCAGAGTAGGAGTATGCCTTTGAATATATACGATCTTATAGATACAATCAATTTTTATATCAACACTCATAAAGCAATTTAAGCCTTATCAAGGTGCTTGGTACAATAAAAAGTCAAGATAAGTATATGGATGAAATGAATGAGGCATCAATTATCTTCTGCCAGCCTCTCCCTCGCCCCTGAAATACATTTACACATTCCCTCAGACTTTCTTTAATCCAAGTGTGACATCAAAATTCCTTGGAGTTCTTGATACAGCTGTAGATTCTTGAGCCCTGCCTCAAACAGGCATTTCTCCACCAGATTTCATATAGAGCAAGTCTAAAAATCCCAATAGAAAAGCAGTCTTCCTATAAACCAGCACAGAGTGCTGGCTCCCCTACAGACACATTGCAGTGACCCAGGAGCACAACCTGGCCAGGCCTCCCTGGAGGTTTATTACCATCTTTAGGATCTTCAATAGGAGAGCTCCCTCCTCTGCAAACCTGAGACTTTCCGGACATGTGAAATGACTTGTCCCCTTAGAATCACAGAACTTCAGTACTGGAAGGGCCACTGGGATTCATCTAGTGTGACTCCCCTTCCATTTTTCCATTTATTTATACCACGCTCATTACACAAAGGATTAGAGTTGCAGTGTACAAAAACGTGTACACTAAAATACTAAATATGAAAAATAATAACTGCTAAGATCAGGGAAAAGAAAAGTTAGAACAGAAGGTCAAAATAAGGAAGGAAAACGGTCTCAAGATATCAAGCCAAGGCTCCTGCAGAGTTCTTTAATAAATAAACCTTTGGATTTGACTTGAGTTTCCTGGCAGTTCAAGTGGAGAGGAAAACATGCTGGTGAGCTGATTCTTGTCTCCTGCGTGGAAGCACAAGAGACTCTCGCTTACAGAGGAGGAAACTCCATCCCAGGGAAGTAAGAGGGCTCTCTGGTTAGTGCCAGAGCTGAGACAAAAACACCATTCTCCTAAGTCCCAGACTACTGTCAACCCTGTGTCATTCAACTTCAAATATGTATGTATGATGACTCTAATCACAGAGGCTTCCCCAAGTCTCTTGTGAATTCTTTGCCTGTTCTTAAAATTTAAGTAGCAGCAAAAAGCTTAGAATCAGCAAACTCTGAAAGCCTCTTTCCCTCTACATCCAAGGACTGGCCCAGCTCTGAGCGTCCCTGTGAGAACTTCCCGCTCAATTTTCCTCTTTCTCAGTCTCTCTGTCAGGGGCTCTGCCAGAGCACCTAACTAACCAAGAGGTGTGACACAATCATGGCAAAAGAGCTTTTCAAAATTCTCTCCTTCCTGTTTCATTCCATGGATAAGAAGGTCTTCAGGCAACTTGACTTAAAATAGTTCTTCTGTGTTCTCAGTTTAAACTAAGTCCCTTGCTTACAGCCAATTAGCTGCTCTGACAAATTTTCAGATACTCAGAAGTAAAATAAGCCGACAGTCATAATGTCCAATGTCTTATCGTTCCTAAGTGTTCTGTCATCAGAAACAGAACAGGAAGCTGTGGCTATACCTCGACCCACTTAGCAGTGCTTATGTTAATATCCAATGTCATTTTAAAAAACTCTGTTTTGAGTTATTCCTGTCACCCACCTGCCACATATAATGATATTGGCCATTCTTAATGTTGAATAGCTTTTCTCATGATGGACTCCTTCACTCTCAGAACTATTGTCCTTGGTATCGTCAAGCAAGGCAAGATGGCCTGCTTAGTGAAGACACTTTTCCACCAAGGCCCTAGACATCCCCACAAGGCCATGCATGGCCTGGGGAGGAAACTGAGCCGCTAGCTTCAAGCCCTCAGGCTTCCTTAAAGTGTTAACACATCTTCAATTCAGATTAAGAATTGAGATATTTTAGGGAAATCCATTTGATGTTCTGGAATACTAGAAAACTCTATTTTTAAAACTTTTCTGTTCTCCAGTTCACTGAAAAATGACTACAGATCCTTTTCTTGCTTTTAGATGTGACAAGGGATTAGGAGTGAGCATGCAAATCAAGAGGGAGGGACTGCTTGGTGAGACATGAGTATCGCTACTTCCACCCCGAACTTGGAAAGCCTGGAAGGGCCACTCATCTACTGCGAAGGCCTCTTGGGCTCCCCCAGGCGGACGAAAGGAGGTTCGCGCTAGAGCGCACGTAGGAGGAAGAAGCGCGCGGGGCTCTCCCTCGTGGCCATCGTGGTGAGGCTCACTGGCCGGGGCTTCCCCGCCAGGAAGTTCAACAAGAAGGAAAAGGAAATCTGCAAAAATTTTTTAAGGAGCAAGATTGTAAAGAGAAGCGAAGCCCAGACTTCCTCAAACCAGGCATTCTAAAAAGCTTCAGTCTACAATCTTGGACTCTCAAGTGCAGCTTCAATAACTGCACTTTAGACCTTGACTTGGCCACCTGCCCTGCACGTGGTCATTTACACCACAGCCGACAAATCCCGGACCTCTAACCAGGACAGCCTGGTGGCTCTCAGTGGGTGCTGCTGTCCTGGCTGGAGGAGGAAGAAAGAGATTTTTCTTGATGGAAATAGTTCTTAAGAAGCAGACCCGGGACTTCCCTGGTGGCACAGTGGTTAAGAATCTGCCTGCCAACGCAGGGGACACAGGTCCGAGCCCTGGTCCGGGAAGATCCCACATGCCGCGGAGCAACTGAGCCCATGCACCATAACTACTGAGCCCGCGTGCCACAACTACTGAAGCCCGCGTGCCTAGAGTCCATGCTCCACAACAAGAGAAGCCACCGCAGTGAGAAGCCCGCGCAACGCAATGAAGAGTAGCCCCCACTCGCCACAACTAGAGAAAGCCCCCATGCAGCAACGAAGACCCAGTGCAGCCATAAATAAGTAAATAAATAAATAATAAATTTAAAAAATGAAATAGCAATTTAGTTTTTAAAAAAATGAAGCAGACCCCCCTCCCCCAATAAAATACACAAAGCCACCTGCCGGTACATCAGCAATGCAGGCCCTTAACCAGAAGCAGAAGCAAAGTACTCAACTACCGGGCAGAAATCTTTTAAGTTCATATAAGATAAGGGGGAGATTCTCAAGATTTCAAATTTCAGGTCCCTGCTACACTGACATACTATAGCTGAGGCTGAGCTAACGAAGATGAACTGGTTCCCTTTAAAACAAACCAAGGGTATAGAACAAACGTAGAGTATAGATAAAACCACTTCTCTAGAAAGAAGCCTGAGAAGTAGGGTCTGTGCAGAACACGCCCCTCCTGCTGATCACCACTTACAACCTGGAGCTCCCTGTGAAGATTCGGAATGCAACCTGTCAACATTTGGGGGGATCAAAGGACCACCCTGAAAATTCTATCCTGGAATCCTTTTCATGGGCTTAATTCTTTTGTCAAAATATATTTGTAAGATAGTAGGGGGGAAAAGCTAGTTGGGTAAGTCTTGACAAGTCAAATATCTTTAAAGTGATGGGTGGTGGATGAAAATATAAATGAATATCAAATCTCTGAAGCAGGAGAGGATTTCCTATGTATAAAAGCATCAGAAGAAATCACAACAGGAAAGACTTATAGAACAATAATGTTATACTTATATATGTACAAAACAAAGACAAAAAGTTAAAACAAAACCAAAAAATGTGCCTTCAAAACAAGCCAATATCCTTTATATATAAGGAACTCTAAAAAAACAAATCAACAAGGAAAATCAGTAAGACCTTGACAAACAGATGGGTAGTAGACCATTTTCATAAATAAAACACGAAGAGATGGAATACTTTGGGGGAAAATCTACCACCTCACTAGCAATCAAAGAAATATACATTAAATCAACAATGAGAAACTACTGTTTCTCAAAACAGGCAAATATCTTTTTAAATGAAATCTCCCAACAGTGAAAAGGGGACGATACAAAGGGCATTTTCCATACACTGAGGGTGGGGGGTATACAGCACATGTCTTGGAGGAAGCAATTTAGCAACATCCAGCTCCAGCCTCTAAAGTGGTCATACCCTTTGATCTGGTAACTCCATTCCTGGAAGTACGGCCTAAGGACATATTCTAAAATAGAGAAAAGGATTTTTATTCAAAGAAGCTGCTGTTCCTGGCAGCATCATTCACAAAGGTAAGCAACTGAAACAAACTAAATAACTCTGAGTGTTGCTGGATAAATAACTATGGCTTATACATATGGCAAATTATGCAGAATGAAAAGTGATATTTTTCCATCTTTAATAATTACACATCTAATAGAGAAATACATTCTCATTATTTAAAAAAAATTCAAACACAGAAAGCAGTATAAAAGGTAAAGACTCTCCCTTCCTATCCCTGCTCTTAACCACTTTTCTTTCCCACCCCAGTGCTAATCCCCCTTCCCAGTAGTAGTCACCAGTAGGAGTCTGATGTGTGTCTGAAAAATGTCCAGATATTTTTCCAGGCGTTTATTTACATGTATATATATATATATATATATATATATATATATATATATATATATGCGTATATAGTTAAGTTTTGTTTTCTTCTACAAAATTGGATCATATC
Organism: Balaenoptera physalus; assembly: GCF_965194825.1. NCBI lineage: Eukaryota > Metazoa > Chordata > Mammalia > Artiodactyla > Balaenopteridae > Balaenoptera > Balaenoptera physalus. Next base: position 47,564,879 of record NC_138893.1, read on the forward strand.
ACTTGTATTACTGTGTAACTCATTTAATATTTCTAGGCAATCTTTTCATCTCAGTACACATGGATCTACCTCATTCTTTTTTTTTTATAAATTTTTAAAATTCTATTTATTTTATTTTTGGCTGCGTTAGGTCTTTGTTGCTGTGCGCGGGCTTTTCTCTAGTTGCAGCGAGCGCAGGCTTCTCATTGCGGTGGCTTCTCTTGTTGCAGAGCACAGGCTCTAGGTTCGCGGGCTTCAGTAGTTGTGGCTTGCGGGCTCTAGAGCGCAGGCTCAGTAGTTGTGGCGCATGGCTTTAGTTGCTCCGTGGCATGTGGGATCTTCTTGGACCAGGGCTCGAACCCGTGGCCCCTGCATTGGCAGGCGGATTCTTAACCACTGCGCCACCAGGGAAGCCTTCATTTAACCATTCCCTATCTAATGTACATTAAGGTTTATAATTTTTCACCATAACAAATAAGGCTGCTCTAATAAACACCCTTATACCCATAAATAAGCATTTATAGAGTTTATTAAAATATGGGGAAAATCCTTATGTCATAATGGTAACCAAGTTCTATATACAGTACAATTTCAACTACATAATAATATACATAAGAAAAGGAGAGAAAAAAATAATAATAGTGGTTGTTTCTGGGTAGTGGGATTATGAATTTCTTTTCTTAGTTTCTATATTTTTCTGTATTTTCCAAACTTTCTGTAATGAACAAGTACTACTTTATAATCAAAGATGAGTAAAATTAATTTTTAAATAACAAGAAGAACTATTATTCTATTGTTTACATGGTGGGAGAAGGTATAGAGGAAGTTTATGAAAAGAAATACAGCAAATATTAGTTTACCTAGAAAGCAGCTGTCAGAATTGGACAATGAATTAAGTTACCAAACTAGCAGCACTAAAACTGCTCAAGTAGCCACGGTGACTAGACGATAACCAGTTCCCTAGTGTGGAGGAATGGTGATTACAACCAAAAAATGGCACGTAGGTGGACACGCTAAATTAGCTAACAAATCCAAGAGAACTGACAACATATGTCCGGGCCAAAATCTCATACATGAATGTTCACAGCAACACAATTCATAAGAGTCAAAAAGTGGAAACAACCCAAGTATCCATCAACTGATGTGTGGATAAACAAGATTGGTGTATCCGTACAATGAAATACTACTAAGCCATAAAAAGGAATAAAGGATGAAACTTGAAAACATTACACTAAAAGAAGCACATGGAAGGCTAACGTTAAATGATTCCATGTATATGAAATGTCCAAAACAGGTAAATCCATAGAGAAAGAAAGTAAATTAGTAGTTGCCTATAACTGGGAGGGTTGGGAAGAGATGGGGAGTAACTGTAATCTGGCTGAATCCTGTCCTTCACTGCACTTGGACTTGATTGGACTACTTCCATAATGAAAATATTTAGAATGAAGGCACTGCCACCCGAAAAAAGAACAGCTGAAAGGTTCTGCCAACATTCCAATCCACAAAGATAAAAGAAAGGTGGGATCAGGTGCTATTTTGAAATGAAAGTCAGCAATAAGGATTAAAAAACTAAAGCTTAAACAAATTATGCTGCTGAGATTAATGATTCAGTAAAGACTAGCAAATTGGTTTGAAGACAGAACGTGTGGTTAGAGAAGGGCAGCCCAGCAGTTTTCAAAACTCAGGAAAATGTTCAGAACAGGAAAGCAAGTGGGGAGCCTGCTGGTTAGAAAGAAAAACAGCAGTAATGTATCTCAAAGAATTGTAAAAATAACATAGAAAAATATGGTTATATAACAAGCACAATAAGCCTTTAATTTCGATGAAACTTTTTTTAAAGAAAAATTTAAAAGTCAAACAGGGCATTTATTTCAAAAGAAGAAAATGTCAGAGTGTAAGGCTGCAAAAGTTAAACTGAGCCGTTCGCTTGAGGATAATGTGGCAGAAAATTATACATTGGTCTCGAGTTGTTTATCACTCAGAAAGCCCAAGGATATTTAAGATATTTTCAACTCACAGAAAATCCTGATTGTACAAAACCACGGGAAAAAATTGTACACGTCATCTCTATTAATATAGAGGGACCATCTCTATTAGAGTTATTCTGACAAGTTTCAATTTCACTAGAATCTCCTAGAGTCAATATACTGGTATTGAGAGGAATGAATCAAATAATTCAAGCTCAGTGGGCATGTTTCAGATTCTGATATTGCCTTTGATGTAGTTATAATTCCTGCTAACATGTTAGGGGACAAAAGCTACATTCAAATCTGGTAGAACAATGCTGAATACTGAGTGGTCCTTAAACTAGCCCTGGTTTAGGTAGCTTTCACTGATGCTATTTATTAGATCTGACAGGGTTGTTGGCAAGATTAAATGAGAGGATTATGCAAAGCACCTGTAGCATCATGCCTGGCATAAAAATGCAGGTTCACTTCCCCTGGAAGAACCCAACTAAAGAACTGTGCCTCCGTCATAATATTATACGCTTCTTTAGCAATCTGTAATTTTCAAAGTTCATCCATCATCCAAACACAGAGTAGGAGGAACACAGTTCAAAACGTGTTTTTAATTATCTCTGAATTTAAAGGGTTTTGTTTCCCAGCTCCTTTCCCTGGCCCAGCAATGAACTGTAAAAAGGTAACCAGACATTATAAAATCAGTTCAGCTAATCTTTGAAATAAAGACCTTAAACATTCTCTATGGGCAAGAGCTTTCAAACTTCTTTTTGAAAGCAGAGGTCCCCCTCCCTCTCCAAATTTGACCTTATTGGATGTCTTGTTAAATTCAGTGATAAGAGCAGGGCTGGTCTGGCTGAAGCAGGATCTGGAACCACCCACCAGACCTCCCCTACTCAGTGGTCCCTCTGTAGAACCCAGTAACTCTCTGTTTTAAAACACTCCCTCATTCTATAAATGTGGAAACCAAGGCACAGAGAGGACCAGAACCTTGCCAAAGGTTCTGTAATCTAGTAAAGCCAAGTCTAGGATCCAAGAGTCTACCTCATCCTAGTTAGTTGCCTCCTTGGAGTCAAGACCACAGTCTGTGTTCTCAGGACCAAAGGCTGACATTTCTTACACGTGACTATTCATCCAGAAATACTGCAACTGTATAAATCTAAGATAGGCAGCTGGAATTGTAAATAAATTGAACTGCTTCCACTTAACAAAGGTCAAATGGAAGCATATTAGTAATCAGCCTTCCCTTAAGGGGATAAAAATAGCATTCTCTGGCTGCCAAAAGAATTACAACCCACTCATAGGGGGAATTTATCAGTTTCTGGAACAAAGATTAAGGAAGTCAAAGAACCGCCTTCCAGGTTATTCTAGATGTACAGGGTAAGTAGCCCTATTACTGCTGGATTTTTTTTTTTTTGGCCTCGCCACAGGGCTGGTGGGATCTTAGTTCCCCAACCAGGGATTGAACCCAGGCCCTCAGCAGTGAGAGTGCAGAGTCCTAACCACTGGACCACCAGAGAATTCCCCATTACTGCCAGATTAATGGAGAATCTGGTAACAGTCATTGCTCCTTGCTTACCCATAGACACTTTCCCCTTCTTTCTTGATTATAGAACTCTGATTTTATGCAGGGTGTTCCCAGCTAAAAGACTAAATTTCCCAGGCTCCCCTGCAGATACTTATGACTCTACAACTAAGTTCTGGCCAATGAGATTTAAGTAGTCATGGGGTAGGACTTTTAGAAAAGCCTTTAAAGTAGTATGGCCTTTTGCCATTTTTTCCTTTCTGTTGTCCTTTCTGTGACCTGGACTTGGATGTGATGGCTGCAGTTCTAGCAGCTATCTTGTTATTTTGAGGATATAAGCCTTACACCAAAAATAACAAACAGGAAGAGAGAAAAAGCCTCAGTCGCTGGTAACTTCATGAAGAAGGCATCAAAACAGCCCTGTACTACCTTACCTCTGTGTGTGTGCGTGTGTGTATGTGTGTGAAAGAATAAATCCTTATAGGACAAATTTACAGTGGTTAGGTCCCTTTTACTAGCAGCCAAACACAATCTCTAAGCAACATAGACCTTGGACTCAGTGGCAGAAGCTAGAGGATCCGTGCAGAGATACTTAAGGAATGTGGTGATTCTGGGAAAGGAAGAAATTCATCACATGCCCTCCCTCACTCCTTGCCAGATTTCCAAGAAAAGTTCCAGAGCACGTTAGCAGAGGGCAAGTACCCACAAGTTAAAATCAGATGCCTAGTAACTGAACTTATCAAAGTCTGGCAGGAAAAGAATAAGTCTGTGAAAGTGGAGGGTGCCAGGGTGACCAGGGTGGGGACCTGCATCACTTCTTCCACTGCATCTGGCCAGGAGGGGGGCCCGTTTTGTACCTCTTCCAGGTTGCAGAACTCCTGACGCAGGGCTAGCTTCAGATCAGCGCATCCTCTCCCACATCTCAATGTTACCAGACACTCCTTGGTCAAATGTGGGACCTGATCAGAGGACACAGGTTCTTAGTGGAGAAGTCTGAGGGCTCCTGCTCCGCCTAAAAACGCAGCCAGAGCTTTGTCACTCCAGCTGAACAGGCCAACACCCACATCCAGGCTCCCCAGCTCCCTCTGAGGGCCACCTCTGTGGTTTCAGGAATCCACTTGTCACAGCACCCTGGTAAACAAGGCGCTTTAGAGGGGGCTCTCCGGTGCTCCTTACTTGGTCAGCTATTTCCATGCTGTACAATCTTGGGTAGGGCACTTACCCTCTCTAAGCCTCAGTGTTCTCATCTGAGGAATGGAGCAATAATAGTACCCACTTTAAAGGGCAGTGGTGAGGATTAAACGAGTTAACCTTTATAAGGTAGTTAGAACAGTGCTTGGCACATCACAAGTGCTCAACAGACATCAGCTAGTAATATCACTGAGTTATTTTTGTTTCTTTTCAAAGAGAGCTGTCTTAAAATTTCTCCACCATATTCTCTCCCACTATCAGCAGGTGCCCCCTTTTCTCTCTTCTACACATTTCCTGGATGCTTGGCACTCTTGTTCCCCATAAAGGACAATCTCCTTCTGTGCATTATCTTTTTCACACCCCTATTTTTTTTTTTTTTTTAACCTGGGATCTTGGAAATGGTTCCTTTAAAGTATCACCAGTTTTCAATTCTTTCAATATTCGTGTCTCAAGTTACACAGTCATAACTATACCATAACCGTAACTCTTGAGACTGCTAGTTCAAATGGAAAAGTACCTATCGGCTAAGCCTTTAACCTTTAATATCAGAGGTCACAGCTTTACTATAATTCCACACCAGTTATCCTCCTAAGGCACACATGTGTATTAAAACATATCGATTTCACCAACGATTTGACTTTTAAAATGGATTGGAGTTTGGGAAAGACATACAAAGTAAAACAGAGTGTAAGTGGCTTTAAACAAAAATTGGATATACCTTATAGAATAGCTCCAATAACATCTTTTGGCGAGCTCGCTCGTAAGAGTCATATGGATACAGCTTCCTTCCAGGATAAGCGTCGTCCAGGTACTCACAAGCAATGACAGATTCATAGATCAGTTGACCTTTGCTGTTCTCCAGGACAGGAATTTGGCCAAAAGGGTGCTTTGTAAAGTACCACTCAGGCTTGTTTCTCAGGTTAATGTTGATAACTTCATGTCTTACAAAGCAAAGGGAAAACAGGACAGAACAAAAATGAAAGGCTTAGGCAGGCAGACACTCATCTTGAAAGCAGAAGCAATCAACCTATAAAATTAAAATTTGCAATAAGTTTTTTTTTAATTTAGGTTTGTACAAAGAAAAATACATAACAACATCACTATCTTCATTCCTGCAGTAAGATGTGTTAGATGTTTTCGATGCCTTATCCCATTAGCTCCTCATGATTCCCCAGTGAATCAGGGAATCATGATGAGGAGCAATGGAGGGGAGGCAAAGAAAACATTTAACACAGCCCCTATGAGAAATAAGCCTCCTTGTGGTTCAATCTCCTGCCCAATATCACCCACTAAGAAGTAGCAGAGCCAAGATGGGAGGCCAGGCAGTCTGACTCAGAGCTCACAAGCTTAACCATGGCACCACAGATTTCAGTACATTTTAAAGTTTGAAAGTACAAATCTGATATCTGGAGACATTTTTCGTTTGCCACAACTGGAGGGAGGGGGATTCTACTGCCATCTAACGGGTAGAGGCCAGGGACGCCGTTAGACATCCAGCAGTGCACAAGATAGCTCCTGCCCTCACCAAACGCACAGAGCAAAGAACTATCCAGCTCCGAACGTCAACAGTGCCAAGGGTGAGAAACCCTGCCCCAAAGAAGTATTTACATCAGTTCCTAAGCTGCCACTTCATCACTGGGGGTAAAACATCAATTGTTATTTTTCTTAAAAAAAAAAAAAAAGTAACCTTAAGGCCAAGTAGAATTGAGCAAGAGGGAAGAACCTGGAAATATAAGCCATAGAAACTCCACAGAGCAGAATTACATAATTTTCTTTAAAACATCTCTGTATTAGTCTCTGCATCTCTTTAACACGAATCCTAAACTCCCAAACTACCGATTCTCCAAGGCCAGAGTCAAGAGGCTGGAGTAATACTTCTCAACACCTTGGCTTTGAGCTGGCTCCATCCAGCCGTCCACATTCCAGCAAAGTTGCTCTGCCTTCCAAATCCAGATGTCCTTTGCAGGAGCTCATCTTGCAAAATTCCTTCTGGACGGGGGTGTACCTATTTATCAGGTGTGTGGGTACCTTCAGGATACCTCTTTGATAGCAGTTCCTTCTATTTCACTGTTTGGAACTATTTGTTCATTCATTCAAAGAATAGTTTTAAGCACCTACTACGTGCCAGGCTCTCTTCTGGCCCACGAATAAGAGAGACAAGTCCGTACCTTCAAGAACTTACATTTGTGTGTGTGTGAGTGTGTGTTTCTACGTGTGTTGGGGGAGGGGGAGAGGCAGTGGAAGTGGGGCTGGGGGATGTAAAGGAGAGACGGATAAACAAATAAGAAAACATTGCAAGTGCAATGAAGAGAACAGAATTGACCTGAAGATGCCTGGGGTGGGGTTTACACTGGATGGAGCAGTCAGGGAAGGCCTCGGTAGTCTCCGCGGTGCCTTTCTTCACAAGCTTTAGGGGAGGAAGCAGCTCACCAGAGCCATCATTCAGTTTACTCTGAGTTGTCCTAAAAGTTTCCTGCACAGGCCTGTCTCTGCATTTCAGGACAGCACTGTCAAGAACCTGTCCTTTGCTAACCGTTTATTGACTTTGCCTCAGAAGAAAGGCACAGAGAGCCTCTGAAATTTGAACAGGGCTCCCCAGATATTAGACGTTCCCACACGCCTATGGGCCCCCCCACCCCGCTTCTCACCTGATGCCTTTGGCCCAGAGGACCAGGCGCGTCCTGTGCGCGTAGGGGCAGAACCTCATGCTGTAGAGGCGGATCAGGCCCTCTGGGACAGGCCCTGGGGGGGCGCTCCCTGCGGGCGGAGGGGGATACAGGGAGGCGGATTAGCCCAGAGGGGAGAGGGGCTCACTCGCCTCCCCAGGACCCCAAGAGGGCCGCAGGCACTCCGCCTCCCGTGTCCCAGAGAAGACACCTTTCTTTTGCACGTGGCTTTTGTGCAGAGGAACCCTGTCCCTCCTCGCCACGCTGGTCTGGAGGCCAAGGCCGGCAGCCGCCTCACCAGAGCCAACATCCAGCCACGGGGCGCCCCCAGCCTGTGGACAGCTGTCAAGGGGACTCACCTTTCCCCAAGGTCCTGGTCGCATCATCAGTCATGCTCTCCTGGCGTCTGCACAGCGACCAACGCTCACAGTCGCGGCCGTGTGGCTTGCTGCCGCCGCTGCAGACTCCAAGGACAGCGGCGCTCTGGCTCTCCCTTCTTGCCCTAAATTCATCTTTGGAGCAACAGGGCAGTGGTGAGGTAGAGGGGGAGTGATCCAGGATGGCAGCTAGGATAATTCAACCTGCAGAGACATAGCCCCAGATTCAGAAGCCGTAGCAGGAGTGGGGAAAGAACAAAAAGCAAAAAACAAAACAACAAAAAACAAAACAACAAAAAACAAACAAACAAAAAACACCTGAAAAGTACCCCTTGCTATGAACTCATAACATCCTGTGCGGTCTCTTCTCTGCATCAAGAATCCGTGAAGAATGGGCATTTAAACTCCACTTATTTCAAAGGAGTTTAATAAAAATTGACCAGGGTAACGCTAACGTTTTCTTTCCCATTCTAAACCCTCCCTCTTGCGTACCTAAGACAATTGGCCATACCCTGTGTATAATGAGTACTTTATTTTAAAATAAGGTCAAACTTTTTCATGATCTAGCAGATAAGAAGAAAAACGTATTAGTGTTAAGATCTTGCACGACCCTAAAAGTGTCTCCTTAAATTTTGTGTCCTCATTGCCTCACCCTAGTTCTGGCCATATTTATGAGATTTTACCCAAACTATGAAAAACTGGTGATGAACAGAAACAAGATACCTAGAGGCAAAGACAAATTTGTGAGCTCTTTCCAACTCCCAGTATAAATTTCAGAGAAGGCCCTTTTTAATTACCAAGGACACATTGCGAACAGCCAGCAAATACAGGGGCCACTTCGATAGCACACCCATCTACATGAGATAAAGGAGGTAGCTAGCTTTTGCTCTGACCTTAAGAAGCTGAGATCCTAAAATTTAGCACGTGGAAAGATAATTCTTTTAATTTTTACAGGATAGAGCTGAAATGGGAATTGCTTGTAAATGCATTTTATGGGGTTGACAGGTAAAGAAGGAAAGAAAAGTATCACGTTTCACTCACAGTGACTAAATGATTTCCATGGGTTACCTTATTTGATTCCCACAACTACTCAGTCAGCTATTATTATTATTCCTATTTTACAAGTTAGAAAATAATCTCAGAAAAATATGAAATGCCCTGGTGGTCCATTGGTTAGGACTCGGTGCTTCCACTGTGAAGGGCCTGGGTTCTAACCCTGGTCAGGGAACTAGGATCCCACAAGCTGCGCAGCGTGGCCAAAAAGAAAATAGAAAAAGAAAATTATTTGCCCAAAGTGACCAGTTAGTAGGGTTGAAGAACTTTAAAAGTCCGAAGTCTGGCTCATTGACTTGGTCTCTAAAGCTGGCAACAGTGTGTAGAGGAAAGGACATAAATCCCAAAAAAGATATAGTGCATCATAGCTGCTCAACAAATGTTAGCTGAATCTAAATATCTTTTACTAAAATAACAGAACCTAATTATGTAGCTTATGAACGGGCACATTTTTGGTCTCTGGAATTCCAACCTATCCAGAAATTCTTGGCTAACAGTGTTTACATTTTTTTCTGCTGAATAAGAATCTTTGAAAATCTTCAGAATAGTCACTCAACTACATTCTTGGTTAAGTTACTCAGAGTGATTTTATGTAAGATATGGTAAGTTGTCACTTTCTAAGAACTGGGGAATGGCAAAATGTTTGAATCAATGTCCTCTGGAAAGAAAATACATATATGCCACCAAGAAACCTGGCATTGGAAAAGACAAATTGGTTCTTGACTTGCCAAGCTGGCAGTTTTGCATCTGGAAGACAGAGGAAGTAATAAGATAATTACTCTTCTGGAGCTAATTTTGATCAAAAAGTACAAACTGGAGGGTAAAATAGGAAGAATCAACATAACTATGTCATGTGAGAGCTTCTGGTAGACAAGGAGCTGACTCCTGATCAGACAAATATAACACTCACATAGAGAAAGTATACTTCAAATAGTTGAGAGAAAATATAAACAGATTCTAAAAGGAAAGGCCGTATGAGGAATGTGAAATTCTCAAAAATCAAAATAAATTATACTAACATGGATTTGGTGCTTTATGTGTATTAACTCATTTAATCTTTAAAATAGTCCTATAAGGGTTGTATTCTTGCCTCAGTAAACTGAGGTTAGCAAGGTTAGGTCACTTGTCAAAAGCCTCACATCTAGTAAGAGGTGCAAAGGGTACTATGAAGCCTGGAAGTTTGACTCCAGGGGCATCACTCCAACCAGGATCTTAATCTATACGAGAGATGGGAAAACTTTTTCTGTAAAGGCCAAGACGGTAAATATTTTAGGCTTCTCAAGCCATCTTGTCTCAACTACTCAACTCTATCCTTGTAGGGTGAAAACAGCCGTAGATAAGATATAAATAAATGGGTGTGGCTGTGTTCCAATAAAACATTACTTATGAATGCTGAATTTGAACTTCATATATATTTTAATAGGCTTTGTTTTTTAGAGACGTTTTAGGTTCACAGCAAAATTTAGCCGAATATATAGAGGTTTCCCACTAACCTCCGACCCCCACACGTGCACAGCCTCCCCGACTATGAGCACCTTGCATCAGGGTGGGAGGGGCATTTCTTACCATTGAGGAGTTCCACGTAATTTTCACATGTCACAAATCATAATTCTTCACTTGATGTTTTTTCCAACCATTCCTAGTTCTTGAACTGTGCAAAAATGAGCAGGGGGCTGGACTTGGCCCACTGGCTTTAGTTTGCCCATCCCTGGTATACACTGACAATGACTGGATTAGCAATAGCCAAGCTAAGGATTCCATTTGTAAAGTGAAAGGTTCCTGGATCCACCTTTCTACTATGCCAGAGGAGAATGTATTTTCATGTTGTGTCTCCTCATTCCCACCTTTTCAAGAAAAGCAACCCCGAGAGTTGGAAAATATTGTTTATTAAAAGTATGGCTGACCCTTAACAACTGAGGGTTTCTGGGTGCTGGTCCGCCACACAGAAGAAAATCCAAGTATAATCTTACAGTCAGCCCTCCGCATCCGTGGTTATGTACCTGCAGATTCAACCAACTGCAGATCATATAGTACTGCGGTACATATTTAGTGAAAAAAATCCATGTATAAGTGGACCCTTGCAGTTCAAATCCATGTTGTTCAAGGGTCAACTGTATACCTGTATATGGGAAGTCACATTCCGAGATGCAAGTCTATTTGATGTAGTCAGGGGAGAATGGATAAAGGGATGGAAAGTTCTTCCTCTGAATGGAAGCAATATTATGTCAAAGTTCTCACTGGGCACTATATTCAAACCCTGGCTTTGGCACTTAGGCAAGCTATCTAACCTCTTTGACCTTCAACTTCCTCACCTGTAAAATGAGAACACTAAGTACCTACTAGAAGGGTTTTGATGTAGCGAATGAAATTGTTCAGGTGGCCATCCTCAGTATAGTAAGAGTTTAGTGTACTTCAAAATTAATGATTAATACAAGTGAATAAAGACACATTTTTAATAGCATAGTGCATTCTGATTTTATAACCAAAAAGATAAAGTGCACTGCAATTCGGCTTTGCCAAGCACATTAGAATTAAAATTCAACTCAGAATGCTTATTTCATCAGTTACCAGTTTAATACCAATTGAATGGGTTGAATGCTGCAGGCTACCTTTCAGTAATGTGGTTTTTAATCTTACCACTGAACACTATGGTTTCCCTAGAAAGATTTTAATTATGACCTTTAAGCTTAAGCCTATTTCCTCTTTAAAACTCAGTAAGTACCTCTTTGAAATCCTCTTTGCAAATGTTCCTTGTATGTTATATCATGTTTACACCTCTATTATACTGAGTCACTCAAGCAAGAAATAAATGGTAATAAGGCTATATTAAACCTACTCCAAACTGGTTTCCAGCTACCTGAAATATGATCGCATCTGTTTTGAAAATGGGGAGATCTTCAGTCCTGGGTGATGATGACTTAAGCCTTCTAGGAAAAGAGTGCCACCACATTAATAATAATCTCTTCACTCTATTTACATGAGTCTCTGTTTTGAGGAGAGGAAGTGGGGTTTGCATTTTGCAATTAAAAAAAATTTTTTTTGTCATATCAGTCTCTGATAGTGGCAGAACCTGGAGGACATTCCTCTTAATATTTCAGAAGCCTAATTTACATGACAGATTGTTACTGGGAGTCCCACTATTATTCACCAAGTTCAAAGAGTTAGGCAAGTGAGGAAAAAGGCTCTTTTTCAAATGGGCCTAGATTTAGGACTTGTTTCAAAGAAGTTAGGATCAGAGAGAATCCTATGTTCTAATGTCTTTGGGACATTAAATAAGATTACTAAAGTTGTCAGTGGGGGAACTTCATCTTCCCACTGGGGAAAGCAGGGTCAAAGGAGACTTTCTTTTTAAGTAACTGATTCTGCTTTCCTGTCCCTATTTTACAGCTTAAGGGATCAAAGAAAAAAAAACTTAACAACTTTACATAATAACACTTGAATAAGCAAAAGCACATTTTCAAGATCCTAAAATAAGCCAAAATCAAACATTTGTAAAATCAAACAAATTTCGATTTGTTTGGGTTTCGAAAAGGAACATCAACACTTCCTGTCCTATCCCAGGAACAATAGTGGTGTGTCAAAAAGGTGGCTACAGTCCTCTCTCAGCTCAATCTCTAAAACTTAAAAGATGATGAATAAAGAGTCTGAGGCAGAGGCATATTTAAACGCTTATTTTAAGAATGGTCTGAATGACTGTAAGAGTTCAGGCTGGGTTTGAATCACCTCTTCAGCATTTACTGGTCGACCCCGGACAAATCACAGCAACTTTCTATGCCCTGATGTTCTCATCTGTAATTCAGAGCTAATGGTACCAACACATTGTATGGTCTGGGTTGAAGTAATTCAGACTATGGATGAGAAGCATTTAATACGTAGCAACCGTTAGCTATTATTTTAATTATTTGTTGCAGGGAAGACCCATAGTTCTGACACGACAGAACGTTCCTGGGGACCAAATGCCCGTCTGCCAGTGCCCTATAATGTAGCTAAATTAGTGGTGCCCAATGCAGGGCTGACAATTAGTGATATGGGGTCGTCTTTACTTGTCTCCAGTCAAATCAGAAAACGAGAACAATTTAATGACTTTTTTTTCCCCCCTTTAAGTTAAAGGTATTCGCTTTAAAGACCTGTTCCTTACTCTCAGACTATAGCCCTTGCGCTTTTTTTTTCTTTCTTTTGTTTTTTGATGGTAAAATCTCTGATGAAACTTCGGTGAAGATAAGTAGTTGAGCTTTCTTTTAAAACGGTTACGCAAAATTAAAAGTTGGCAATCCTATTCTGGGTCCCCAAATTCGTGAAAAATCTCAAAATTCAAAATTGACCTCTAACCCCTCGCCCCTTCAAATGCTACGCAGGCAGCAGCAACCCACCCGGCGCAGCAGAAAAGAAAGACGAGGCCGAGGCACCTCCAGGCGCACGGCGGACGAAACCGGATGTGGAGCGAAGAGGACCGCAGAAAGAGGCGGGGCCCAGGCGGAACCCGCCCCCTAGAAAGCGATCCTATCCGCCAATTGGCCGCGGCGCCCGGAGCTTCAGCCAATCTTCCAAGCCTTTGGAAGTGCCCCGGCCTAGCAGTGCCAAGCTGAGCCAATGGGCGGCCGCGTTACAGGCTCCTGGGTCCCGGAGTCTTGGGTCCCCGCGGGTGTCTGTGGCTGGCCAAAGTGGAAGGCAGGTAGTGGCTGGTCGTGGCACCTCAGTCCCCTGGTGTACATCCGACCGAAGTCCGCCCGCAGCCTGCCCCGGGTGGGGCAGGCGGACGGCGGCAGAGATGGGTCCGCCCGGAGCCTGGGCGTTGGTGGCGGCCGAGGTGGGTGGTTGGAGGCCTTTTGTGAAGTCAGCCAATTCTCAGCTGCTTCTCAGGGTGCGGCCCCCAGGTCGCCTGCGTCACCATGGGGCGGAGGACTCGTTTCAGATGTGAACTCCCCGGCCCACCCTACCGAATCGGAAATCCAGGGGGGAGCCTTAGGTGACTGTTAACGCGCTCTTACGTTTAAGAATAAGTACAGGAAACTAGACTGTACTGGGGCAGGTCGACAGCCCGCCCCCTAGTTCTGATATAAGAGCCCTGTGCTGGGTGTGTTTCCCCAGAACTTTCTGCCAGCGTCTTAAGGCCTCACTTAACCTCAGGACCTTAGTTGAATCATCTGTAGAATGAAATCCAGCCTTATATACTGAATTGATGGAGGTGGTCTTCACAGTATTCAGTTACATATATGGGACACCTTCTGTGTGCCCAGCATAAGATTTGGTAGGAAGGATTTGAAGGAGTTAGTGACTGGAGACTGGGAGAACAAATAGGAGACCACCTAGTCACCTGGCTTTGATGTGACGTGGGTCTGGAATTCAGTGGCAACAACAGTAAGAAGAAAGGTGTAAAACTGAGTCAGTGATGGAAAGGAAAGAATGAGGAATTGAAAGGTTCTTAACTCAGAACCCAGAAGACAAACTTGAAAGGGCATCTCTTGAAATGACAACACAGTATCCAAGTGGAAATGTCCTATGGGCAGTTAGAAACCCAGATTGAAGTTCAGCTCTCACTAGAGATGATTTAGAGGTTTTCAGCATGGACTGTGATAGAACCCTTAGCATCCTTTGAGCATCCTGAGACAGGAAATGTGTTTACGTTTCTGCAGGAGGGACTTGAGGAAAGCCCACAGTAAGGCCATAGTGTCAAATCAGAGAAGGTGATCCAGTGAGACATGAGAGCACTTGGTAAAATAAAAGCATGTTATTATTCATATTAGTGAAGGAAAATATCAGATATATTTTCATTGTTGACTCCTGTCCCCTTCAGAGCCCATAGTCACAGGCCTCGAGGTTGTTCTGCAAGTAGAGATCTAAGAAACCTCGAAAGGCCTTTGGATCAATGAAGAGGGATGATACTGCAGGATCTTTCATCATGGCTTCCATCCAGAGCTTAAGATTTGGAGTGTGGTCTACATATCTGTGGGAGATGGAAAGAATGAAGGTGTGAGCAAGGCTAAGTACGAAGGTACTGCAAATTCTCCTATATATCATTATTACCACTCTGCAGTTTCATATTGTTTTCCTCTAACTTTTTAAAATAGTTCTTTAAAAATACTTATTTAAGATGCATGTAATCATTGAATATGAGATTTGGAAGATATTGTAGAGGTCCTTGTTTTGTGAAGAGGAATCTAAGACTAGAGTGAAGTGACTTGCTCAGTTAGCATGAGAACTTGTCCAAACGGAGGCTGATAGTTTTTTAAAATGAGAACATGAAAGACAACCAAGAATGTTATATATTTGTTATTCTATGGTCAGATTGTGACTAAAAGTAACCCTGAATAGCTCTAAGCTCTAAGAAGTGGCAGTAAGCCAAGGTTGCTACCAAACTTCGAAACACAGAGTTTGGAAAATAGTGTGGGACTCTTGATGGTAAATGGGAGTTAGCATTGGTCATACAATCCTTCCTGAAATCCTTATGAAAATGCACATCCTTATGGATTTTTAACCAGGAGGGAAGGAGTAAATTATTTTGAAAACATTTTACTACATGTCACAGAACTCCCCACCCCTACCGGCCCCAAGGATGAAAAATGGTGAGTGTAGGTATAGGACATGCCCTGGAAAGTCCCAGTCTCCTCCTGTCTGCTTGCTCCCATTCATGCCAGTTGAATGAGATATGTTAATTTTTGTTCATAAAAAAAGGTTAGTATATACTATTTTCAGTTATCATTATCCTAAATTAAGTACAAAATATTCAAATATCTTACTCATTTAACTCCAGGGCTATCAGCCATTCAAACCAGGGCCAGATGAGGTAATCAATCATAGAAAGAGAGCTGCCACCAAAGAAGGTTGTCTTCTTATTAGTCAGAACCTGAACATTAAACAGCATAAGAGTACTTCTTATTTGTGCATCTGGTAAGATTCATCAAAAGAAATGATGAAGGCAAGAGTTAAGTTAAGCAAGTGAGAGCAGCAGGTTTTACCCTGACATATTCAAGTTGGCTTTTTGTCTCATTAGTTTAAGCTTTAGAATCTCTTGGTTTGGGATGAAGCAAAACGGTCAATAAAATAAACTGGAAAATGGAGAAAAATAAAACAAGCTACAGAGTACATGATCTTTGTAATAGATATATCCAACAAAGGACTGGTATTCAGAATATAGAAAGAACTCCTGGGAATCAAAAAGAAAAAAAGCAGAAAACCCATCATAAAACTGGGCAAGACTTGGACTTCACAAAAGAGGAGGTCTAAATGGCCAATAACCATTTGAAAAGGTGCTCAACTACATTAGTCATCAGGGAAATGCAAATTAGAACCAAAATGTCATACCACTTCACATCCATCAGAATGGCTAAAATGAACAAGACAAACTTAGTAAGGGTGTGGATCTACTGCTGATAGGAATGTATCAATAATTTGGTACAACCATGTTTTAACAGTATCTACTGAAGCTTCATGCATGAGTTCATGCATACGGTATAACCCAGTAATTATATTTCTTGGAAATGTGAACATATGTTCACCAAAATATAGGTATAAGAATGTTCATTGCAGCACTATTTGTTACATCCCCAAAGTGGAAATGTTTACTGTCTGTCAGGACTAAAATGGATAAATTGTACAGTAGTCATACATTGGAACACTATACAAAGAATAGGAATGAACTACACACAATATAGATGAACCTCAGAAACTTGATATTGTATGAAAGAAGCCAGACCCCAAAGAGTGCATATTATATGATTCCATTTGTATAAAGTACAAAAACCATCCAAAACTAATATTCTGTTTCTAGATATGGATGCTAGTATCATGGCTGTGTTCACTTTGTAAAAATTCACCAAGCTGTACTCTTATGCTTTGGGTAAATCTCTGCATATAATACTTCAATAAAAAATTTACTTGGGCTTCCCTGGTGGCGCAGTGGTTGAGAGTCTGCCTGCCAATGCAGGGGACACGGGTTCGAGCCCTGGTCTGGGAAGATCCCACATGCCACGGAGCGGCTAGGCCCGTGAGCCACAGCTACTGAGCCTGTGCGTCTGGAGCCTGTGTTCCGCAACAGCAGAGGCCGCGACAGTGAGAGGCCTGCGCACCACGATGAAGAGTGGCCCCCACTCGCCGCAACTGGAGAAAGCCCTCACACAGAAACGAAGACCCAACACAGCCAAAAATAAATAAATAAATAAATAAATTTAAAAAAAAATTTACTTAAAATATATTGGAAATAACTAGATTAACTGTTAAACAGATGCCAAATAAAATTCTTTGAAAACCAAACACAAATACTATGATTCTGAAATTTAAGAAGGTGAATTGGTATTATGGTTTTGCACACAGAAGAACTGAGACTATCATCTGGCTAATCAACACCAAACCATTTTATAAAACATCCATAGTTTTTCTCAGGGCCCTTATAACATTCTGCATTGAAGATAGATCATTTATATCTACCTGAGTATTTGTCTTTGGTCTACCACCAAACTAATCATCTGAGCAGTATGGGCCGCATCTCACCTTCTACCTCCCATGCTGTCCAGCAGAGTGCCTTGCAATTATTAGGCACTCAGAATTGTACAATGAATCACTATTGTTTGGGGCTGTCCTTAAACTGTAGTGCCTGGTAATATTATGCATAAATAAAATAAGCATGATAGTTTCACTCAGAAGGAAATGCCCTCTCAGCAGCCTGAAACATGGAAATGGTACCACTCACTGTAAAGTGTGAGTCCTTAACCTGGAGTTCTGTGAACTCAGATGGGAAGAAAATTATATGTCCCCCAACTAACCCCAAATTTAGCAGGTAGTATGTGGATGTTATACTGCTCCAGGGGCTGATACCTTCAACCTCCACCTTGTTCAAGAGTCAACTGTAGTTGTACATAGAGATTATTTGAAATCAGGAAACATGATTATCTTCATGTCCCTATATGTGAAAACTGATTCCCTGGCGGTCCAGTGGTTAAGACTCTGCCTTCCAGTGCAGGAGGCATGGGTTCGATCCCTGCTCAGGGAACTTAAGATCCCCCATGGCATGTGGTGTGGCCAAAAATAAAAAACAAACAAACAAAAAAACCTGATTCAAGAAAGAATATAAAAATCCTGAAAATCAATTAACATTAAGAAAACTGAACTATACTATTAAACTCCACCCCCATAAAAGACACCGGACTCAAATGTTTTAAAGAAATAGCCAAACCCTATCAAATGGTTTCAGACCTTAGAAATCCAGAGAAAGTAAGCCAACGCATTTTATGAGGTTACAGTAGCCTTGATATAAAAACCAAATAAAGATATGATAAGAACAAAATCTCCTTTACGAACAAATATGCAAAAATCATTTAAATATCAACTAATTCTAAAGTATATATGAAAATCCACTGAAAACAAGTAGGTTTACACAGTAATACTGGCATGGTTCAACACCAGAAAAATCTGTCAGTGCCACCATATATATTCACCAGATTAAAGGGAAAAAGTTCAATGAACATTTCAGTAGATGTAATAGATGCAAACAAAACACTAAAAATCCAACACTCATTCATGACTTTTTTTTAAATTAGAAAACTAGTAATAGAACTTTCTTAATGAAAAAAAAAAGGTTTCTGAAAAAATCTCCAGCAAAGTTCATACTTAATGATAACAGGTTAGGATGCATTCCCATACGAGACAGGACTGTATCTTCTCTCAGTAAAAACCTAAGGTTGAGTGTGAATGGAGGATGATGATTCCATATACAGGTCCAAATGGCAGCTCTCCCGCAAAGCAGGTAAAAACACATCTGGGCTTCCCCAAACGTCTATCTGACTAATGGCAAACTCTTGTGGGAAATGTTTATTATATAATAAACATTTTTATATAATTTTATTTAAGTTTTTATACAAATAATTTTATTTCTTTTTATATAAGTTTATATAAGTTTATTATATAATACTAACTGGGAAAAAGAACACAATGGCTTATACTCTGATTATAGTTATGTTAACTTTTTAATATATGTTCAAGGACTGGGCTTCCCTGGTGGTGCAGTGGTTAAGAATCCGCCTGCCAGACTTCCCTGGTGGCGCAGTGGTTAAGAATCTGCCTGCCAATGCAGGGGACACGGGTTCAAGCCCTGGTCCGGGAAGATCCCACATGTCGCGGAGCAACTAAGTCCGTGCTCCACAACTACTGAGCCTGCGCTCTAGAGCCCGCGAGCCACAACTACTGAGCCCGCGTGCCTAGAGCCCGTGCTCCGCAACAAGAGAAACCACCGCAGTGAGAAGCCCGCACACCTCAATGAAGAGTAGCCCCCGCTTGCCGCAACTAGAGAAAGCCCGCGCACAGCAGCAAAGACCCAACTCAGCCAAAAATAAATAAATAAATAAATTTATATATATTAAAAAATATATATGTTCAAGGACTGAAAACAAGCATGGAAAAATGACAACAGGTGAAAAACTGGAAATGTGGGTGAAATTTTTCCGTGATATTTTCATGTCAGTGTGATAAAATGTTTTAAAAGCAAGCCCATGACAAACCATTTTTAGGTGTTTTGGTTTGTATCTTAAACACAACAGCTTACAGCTGCTATCTGTTGTAAACTAAAATTTCCTATTTGGTATTATTGCTAATTACCTTAAAGTGATTTTGGAAATGGGAGTATGAAGAAAAGAGTAGAAGGTGAGAGCAGATACAATGTATCACTTCAATAAAAATCAAGGAGAAGGGATTAATTACCTCCTCTAGCTTGCTGAATTCTTTATGCAATTCTTCTTTCACGCCAGAGCAGTCTTCCTTATTTTGCCTTCTAAGAAAGCTTAATAACAAAGGTGGTACCTAGACAGAGAGTAATTTCTTAGTTTATCAGTGTGAGGCGAACTATACCAGCCCCCTCATATAAAAGCACCATAGAACCCTTATAGTCCCAGTGTCAGGATGTTCTAGAAACTTCAAAAGTACACCAATTCCTTTGCTCACAGAGGTCGGGTACTGATCTTAAAAACAGTTTTGTGGCTTAGATGCTGTACTGGTCAGGATTTTATAAGTTGCAAATAAGAGAAGCCGATTGGTGAGCTTGGGTCAAAAATGTCCTAAAAGGACACTGAGTGGCTCATAGAATTGTTGAGAGGCTGAACAAACAGGTCTGGAACATTTCAAAATCATGCTGGGAACTGACCTGATGGGAAGCACCCACTGCCACCAGTGAACCGAGCACTAGATGCAACAGTCTGTGCCGCTGCCAGAAGTTGGACTCTGAGGTAACCAATGCCACTCTGGAATTCAACCTGGCAACCACCCCAGCTCCTGAAAGCCAGGAGCTCTGCCACCCTCCCCAGTAGAACCAGCACCCCACACCAAGCCCATTTCCCCACATGGCTCATTTCTGAATTGAACTCTACCATGTGTGTGTCTGAGAGGAAGAGCCTAGGTCCAGGCCTTGGCCCCAGCTGCAGAGGGAGCTGGGAAGGGGATTTTCCTGATTTCTATCTTGGGGAGGGCATGAGAAGACAGTTCAAAGTGGTTGATGACCTGAAGACTTGACAGGTGTCCTGTCAGATGCTTTCATGCTTGTGGTGGAGGTGTCTGTGTTTTAATGCTTGGTCTTTGGTATTGTCTCACTGCAAGAGACAAAAGTCCACTCGTCCAGTGGAAGTAAACAGGCACTTGTAAAAATACAGGAGAACGTCCTGAAAGCCCATCCACCCCAGGGTACAGCTTGCCGTCATTGGAACTGAAGGTGTGCAGGCAGCCCTTCCTTCCACATTTCCATCTGGGCCTGCCTGGTCTTTCATCTCTGCTTCTCCTTAAATGTCTGCTCCTTGTTATTTTCCAAATGTCAGATCCCTTTGCAATGCTCTTAATTTCTGATTCCTTAAAAATTCTTTTTTTGTGTGACTTTGATTTGTCGCCTCCAATGATATATACATACACCTCTAAAACCTCAACACATTTATTGTCTTTGTCTCTGTGTCTCATTTCCAGGTTCCCAGGAGAAGGTGATTTGGCTGTGGGTGCAGATGGGGGCATTTCTGGTTTGCTGAACTGGGGCCAGGAGGGTGGTGTCATAATAGTACTTAAGGCCACCTCTTCCCTGAGTGTGAGGAGGGAAGTAATGGTGGGCATCTCCAGCTGTTAGCTCATTTTCTTTCTGGACAGTACAATGAATCTCGTTACTACTTTTAAAAATTCTCCAACATCTTTCTTGTAAATGCCATATCCCCTGTCCATCATCTTTGATGGCAGCCATCTCTAGTATTCTTTCACTCTCGTTCTGCTAAGCCAGACGACTCCCTCTTCCTTCCCCATTGACTTCCCTTTGCAATGTCTCCTTTAAGAAAATGTTCTCCCTACAAGTTTCACCTTCTGGATATTTCTCTAACCATTTCTTTCCCTAGAGACAAGATGTTTCTTATTATGCTGAGATATATCCTGACAAAAGTAACAGAATTATAGAGATATAACCTGACCATGCTATTCGCATTGTCTACTGTTGGTCATTTCTTTGTTAATACTAATTGTTTGAACTCACCTAAATGTTTGATTTAACATTGATGCTAATTAAGACACAGGCAGTTCACCTATAGGAATGCCATTTACTCAGTCCACAAGGAGCTATTGCCAACACACAGAAGATGCTCACAACTAGACAATGTGGCTAGAACAACAAGAGCTAACATTGAGTATCCACCATCTGTTGGGACTCTAGGTGTTTTATATTAACTGATTTTTATCAATGGGATGGGATCAATTACTATACTCAGTTTACACATGAGCTGAGGCACAGAGGTAAAGTAATAAGCAACTAGCTCACCGTCACATAACTAGGAAGGACTGGTCGCAAGCCTAGGCAGTGGGCCAACAGTGATGGAAACACGGCCCTCACCCTCAAGGAGCTCACAGCCCGGGTACAAGACACAGGCAAGAAGGCGGCAGTCCCCACAGGGGAAAGTTAGCACACGTGGGCACACAGAGCTGGGCACTAACCCAGCCCGGACAAGCTTCTGGAAGACAAAGGTATCTGAGCAAAGGCAGTTGTCCCTTGGTTCCTTGAAGGATTGGTTCCAGGGCCCCCAGCAGATACCAAAATCCACTGATGCGCAAGTCCTTTGTAAAACAGCATAGTATAGTGGGCCCTCAGCATCCTCACGTTCTGCACATACAGGAGCGCAGACTGTACAGGAAAGAGGACTTGGAGACAACCAGGCAAAGTGAGAAGGGGGAAGAGTCTTCCAGCAAGAGTTGAGAAGAAGGTGGCAAGTTTGGGAAAAATAAAAACATTCAGCATGACAGGAATATAAAGTGTTAGGAGAAGAGTGGAGAGGCGTAACTTTGGGAAGTAAACAGGATCCGGACCATGAAAGGGCTCACAGGACATGTCCGAGCAGACAAGAGCATAATCCTGTTTGTCTTCCCCACCCAAATCACTGAACCATCAGTGACAGCAATGATTTAGCTTAAAAAACAAAGGTGTTATACAGGAGCTGAAATTTCTTGAACACACACCTTAGAAAACAACTCAAAGACCATCTTTTGGCAAGCTTTCTCATAGGGGTCATCTGGCAACAGCTTCTTTCCTGGATATGCTTCATCCAGGTACTCACAAGTGATGGCAGATTCGTAGATCACTTGACCCTGACTGTTTTCCAGAACTGGCACCAGGCCGAAGGGATTCTTCTTGAAGAACCACTCAGGCTTATTTTTTAGGTTGATGTTAATGACTTCATGCCTGAAAAACACATAGAGGACAATGAAGAGAGTAACATTTTTCTTGTACTCCTGAATAAAGCCTCATCGGTATCATCCACTTAGCTGGTCAGACCCGAAATTTCGGAGTCAGCTTGGCCTTGATTCCTTCCCCCTGCCACCTCTTCCTCAAATCAAATGGATCAGCAAGACCTGTCAGCGAGACCTTCAAATCACATTCTGGCTTCATCCACTTCTCAGCTTTAACACTGCCACCTCATCTAAGATGTCATCTGCCACCTGGACCTCTACAATAGTCCCACCAGCCCCTCTGCTTCCACTGTGACCTCCCTACAGTCCATTCTCCACACACAAAAGTAAATTGGATGAGGCCACCCTCCTGCTTACTTACAACCCCTCGATTGCTCCTCGTTGCAATGAGGATAAACTCTAAACCCCTTGATCTGGCCCCTGCTTACCTGTCACATCTGCTTCCTATGACTTCTCCTTTGGTCATTATGATCTGGCCACACTGGCTTTTTTTATATTTCTTGAATTACTTTCTTCATTGTACTGATGATATGTGACTGAAATTACTTTGCTTACTTAATTATGTTTGTTATGTCACCTCCCTAGAATGTAAGCTCCATGAAAGCAGGGATCTTGTGTGTCTTGGTTGTATTCATAAACCAACATGTAAATGAGCAAAGTTATAACTAGATTTAAATGCTATGAAGAAATATAAACATTTTCAGATAGGTACTCAGTACACATTTGTTGAATAAATAAGTGGAAATGCTTCAAGATTGTCAATTCGATACTCCATTTGGGACTAAGAGGTAATCTTAATTGTAAAAATATATGAGCCAACTAACTGAGTTTCTCCACACCCCGCCACTCCACTGTATGAGAATCAACATGATAAAATTCAATTCCTTTTGCTAATTTTAATAGAAAGTTCCTCATTTTTTTCAAGAATATTAGGGAATCCAAAAAATCCATCCACAAAATAAACTTTCAGATTAAATCTCCATGCACTGATACTTTTTAAAAATGTTACATGGGTAAATCACACTAAGTGTGAAAAACAGGTGAAGTCCAGGCTATATTAAGATTGTTTTTAGAACTAACTTGTATCTTGCCTAAGAGATTTTAGGGGAAATAAGAGAAAAGAAAGTTTCATATAATTGTTAAAGCCAGGTCCATATCATTGTCAAAGCTGGATGAGTGTTCAATAGAACAGATTAGCTACTCAAAAATAATATACCCAACACCTTTTGTTTCCTATTTCCTCATCCACCTCAGTAGCTAGCTATAACAGCATTATCTTGAGGATTTAAATATGCAATCCCTCCCCCCATGGAAACAAAGGAATAGCCAGATTGAACACTGGCATCTGTGTGTATGTATGAAAAGGTTCGTGTGCTGTCAGATTACTGGACACTTCAGATACAAGCCACTGCAAGAAAAATGATGTTCCCTGCTAAGGAATTATCAACATTTCTGAAATTTTATAGTATGAAAAGAAAAGGTAAATCCTGGGCTTTTGTAATAAAGTTCTCAGAACACACATGCATTTTGCTAACCTGGCATGGTGAGCCAACAAGGCAACATATCTGCTGCAACAAGTTGGAAGATGAACCTTTTAGAGAAAACCATGCTTTAGTAAATTCTATCATGTGGTAAAATCTAGTACCTCTCTAATCAAAGCCTTCTGGGACTCAAAACTGATCCATAAACATAGCAGACCTCTGTTGTTCGCACTGCCTGGCAGCTATTACACCCTTCACCTTCCATACACACACTTTTATGATAAAATCACTGCAATTTTCCTTTGGAAAACTGTCCCAGTAAGATAGGGTTGTTTTCAACCCAGAGTTCCAGAAGGGCACTAACCCAGGACTTTGTGGCCCCAGATCCAGCTGTGTCTTGCTCCTGGACTTTTCAATTGTATGACCACAAGATATGTATTTTTTCAATCCAACTGAATTGGATATCTCTTAAATGCAATAAAAGAATCCTGACTAATACAGTAAACATAACAAGAGTTGGATAAAATAATGTTTTGATAAATGTTACTAATTGTTGAATATTTTGCTATGTGTTCACAATCTGTTTTATCCAAAATAAGATGCAGATCTTACTGAAGTGATGACTAATCCAAAGATAATTAGTTTTTTTTCTTTAGACTATATGTTACTTTTTTTTTTCAGGGAAAAGAATTGCCTGCTTAATTCTCCCCCAAGAAGACTAAAATTAGTTTATAAATTCTAAGCACATACATGGAAAATTTCTTTGTAATGGGGGCTTTGTTTTAAACTTCCACACTACAGGTATCTAATGTCTGTTCAACAGATTCCAAAGGTCATTGGAAGGGAGGCGGTTCAATGGCTATTCAGCTCAGGGAAAAGCCAATGACTTGCATATTTCCTGTGGAAAACCCATATGTCAATCACCTTAATAGTTTCCGTGAGGCTTCCCAAAAGTCTGAATTTTTAGGCATAAACACTTTATTTCACTCAACCAACAATCTATAGGAATATTCACAGTACAGTTAACTCAGCACTCTGTCCAGCGGAGGGTCAAGGTCTGGACTCTTAAAGGGGGTAAATTACCGACTATTCAGGAAGGGACTATAGCCTCAGAATAACAGCAAACAATATAAACAGGACATGAAAGAAGTGGGGTGAAAGAGAAGGAAGTACAGCAGAAATCACGGGTCTGGCAGAGCTAAAAGAGCTGCCTGTGATTACCATTCGAGTGATCTCTGCATGCCACTAACTTTACTGGAGCCTCAGCTTTTCTGATCCATAAAATGGTTAATCTAAATGGGGTGTCCTAGACTGGTGGTGTCTGTGGCATTCCTCTCGCCCCCCGAGGATAGGGTTCATAACTTTCTATGTTCCCCCCCCCAACCCCGAAAAAAAGGCTGATGTAGTGTATTTTGTAGTAAAGGAAGCTGCGGGGACCCTATCGAAGATTTCCGCCTGCTCTTCCGGCAGCTGTTGGTTCCTGGCTGGCTCTGGGAGCGGCCCGCGCCTTGATCCTCACCCAATTCCCTTGGCCTTCAGGACCAGGAGCGTCCTCTTGGCGAACGGGCAGAACCTCATGCTGTAGACGCGAATCAGGCCCTCGGGGACCGGCCCCGGGGGCGCGCTTCCTTCGGGGAGAAGCGGAGGCGGTTACAGACCCGACAGCAGCGGGGACTCCCAGCCTCCCGCCGCCCCGCCGGGCCGGGCCAGTTTCCTGCGGGTGGAAGACCTCCTGCGTGGCTCCGTTCCGGAGCAGCCCGGCCCCCAGGCCCTGGCCCCGACACGCGTCTGAGGGTCGCCGCGGATCGCGGCGGGCAGGCCTCACCCTTCCCCAGGCTCCTGGCTGATCCTCCGGACATCTCGGTCGCAGCACAGGCCCAGCTCGCGCTGGGGCTTGCAGGCGATTCAGAAAGTCGGTCGCCCCGCCCTTCCTCCTTCCCTCCCTCCCTCCCTCCCCCTCTCCCTTCCTCCCCGTCTCTCCCAGTAGTGCCAGCAACCCGCGCGCAGGAGGCCTCCTGGGCGATCCGACCCCGCGCCCAGGCTGACTTCGGCTTCCCCACCCTCCGCGAGAAGGAAAGCGCCGCCGCCGCCTCCCGCGTGCCTTGTGGGAGATCGTAGCCAGACGCCCACCCAGTAAGCCCCGACCCAGGGCCGGCCTTCCCGGTTTGCTGGGGCAAAGCTTCGAACACCGCAGATGGAGGTCGCACCCAAGTTCAGCCTGCTGGCCGAGAGGTGCTCCCATGACGAGCTAGCCCAGCCGCACAGCGTTGGGGCATTGGGAGCAGGCTTGGTGGCCCTAAGTCACCCAGAGATAATGAGGGCGTGGCGGGCTCCCCACGGTGCTGGAAGGGGACCCTGGCCCGGCTCAGCACCCCGAGCGAATGCGGAAGTGCGGCCGCCCTCCGATCCTCACCGCCCCCCAGTGGCCTGGGCACAGAAGAGGGGGAGCACCAGTCGCCCCACCCCCACCCCGTCCGTGTGTGTGGCTTTGTTTTTTTGTTTTTGTTTTTTCTCCTACGTGTGGGTTTTTTCTTGGAGCTGTTTCATAGGAATTCGTGTAATAAAGACTTGGTGTTCTCTTGGTGCAATGGAAAAAAAAAAAGCACAAATGAAGCTCAAAATCCTCAGAGCCTTTCCCTGACCCCGACGGATAGTGGTCTCCAGTCTGCCGGCACGTGGGTCCACACCGGATCCAGACCCTGACCTCCCACACCCCGCGCCCTGGCGGCAGGGACGCGCGCCCAGGCCGCAGTCACGTGGCTCCGACTTGGTTGCAGCTCTCCCTCCACCCAAAGGCTGCCCTTACTTCAGAGCCTGTGGCCCCGGGGGCCAGTGCTTGCTCAAGGTTCCAGAACATGCTCTCCTTTCCATAGCCCAGGGCCAGGTCGCCCAGCCACCTGGAGAGCCATTTCCTTTTTCTGTCTGTACTAACTTAATATGACTACTGGGGAGGGTCACTGTCTCTACTGTCACCCTTAGGACACATCCTTTTAATTTTAACCCAGAGGAAACAGCACAAATCTGGATATTACTAATCTCAGAATGATGATGCTACTTTCAAAAATCTATTAAATACGGGGATTTTGAAGCCCTAGTAGGGGCACATGCTTAGAGTCAGGCAGGTGGGTTAGTGAATTTAGTCTGCAGGTCTATGAAAAATGTCTGGCCAGATCATCCACTCAATCAGCCCCCTAAATTAGGAAAGAGGGGGTTCCAGGGCACATAGTACAGATACTGGAAAAGAGCAGTCAATGTTTTATTTGTCTGCATAGATTTCCAAGCTGGTACCTCCTGTGCTGTTTATTTGGGGAGGAAGGAGCAGGGAGTGTTTTATTTTGATTAGCTCTATATTTGGAGCTGCAGAGTGAGGTGATAAGCATGCCCATCTTGGAGGCTTCCTGCCTGAGTGTGATCCTGACTCCATGCCTGTATTAGTTTGCTAGGGCTGCCATTAACAAAATACCACAAACTGAGTGTCTTAAACGCTGGAAATTTATTCTCACAGTTCTGGAGGCTGTAAATCCCAGATCAAGGTGTGAGCAGGGTTGGTTCCTTCTGAAGGCTGTGAGGGAGAATCTGTTCTGTGCCTCTCCTCTAGCTTCTGATGGTTAGGTGGCAATCTTTGGTGCTCCTTGGAGTGTAGAAGTATCATCAAATAGCTGCCTTCATCTTCACATGCCCTTCTGCTTGGGTGCATGTCTGTGTCCAAATTTCCCCTCTTTATAAAGACACTGGTCATATTGGATTATGGGCCCATCCTACTCCAGCATGACCTCATCTTAATTTAACTAATTACAACTGCAATGAACCTATTTCCAAATAAGATCACATTCTGATGTACTGAGGGTTAGGGCTTTAACATACGAATTTATGAATTCATAATTTCATAATTTAACTTATAAATTTATTATGAAACCATATGAATTATAATAATCCCTTATTAACCATGTGAATGTGGGCAAGTTCTCTCTGTGTTTCAGCTCCCTCTTCTGTAAAATGTGGTGGTAGAAACTTAATGCCTCTCTTATAAAGTTTGAAGAAAGATTAAATTAGTTAATAAATAAGAAATACTTAGTTCTTGGCACAGAATGAATGTTAAATAAATGTTTGTTATTATTAGATACTAAACAAAAAAATTAGACCACATTTTTGCTAAAACATGAGTCTTGCTTAACTCTTTTTTAGAAAATTAACTGTTTAGAAGGTCTTTAGCACATTAATGATATGCAAATTAACCCTGTGAATTTAAACATAGCAAGGCAAAACCTCTGATTGGCCAAACTAGTGATTCCAGGTGTAGGGATTATTTGAGAACTTTTATTTGGAATGGCCCATCCCCTAATTAGTATGAATAATGCAACATTTTGTTGTAATGATTAGAAAGATCCAGTTAATCAATAAAGTAAAATGTTAATTCCTCAAAGAAAGAAGTTGAGACTCACTCCCTCTTGTGAGAGCAGCGGAATCACAACTAACTGCTGAACAGTCATCGACAGGAAGACACTGGAACTCACCAAAAGAGATACCCCACATCCAAAGAAAAAGGAGAAGCCACAATGAGATGGTAGGAGGGGCGCAATTACAAAATCAAATCCCATAACCACTGGGTGGGTGACTCACAAACTGGAGAACACTTATGCCACAGAAGTCCACCCACTGGAGTGAAAGTTCTGAGCCCCACGTCAGGCTTCCCAACCTGGGGGTCTGGCAACAGGAGGAGAAATTCCCAGATAATCAGACTTTGAAGGTTAGCGGGATTTGATTGCAGGACTTCAACAGGTCTGGGGGAAACAGAAACTCCTCTCTTGGAGGGCACACACAAAGTAGTGTGCACATCAGAACCCAGGAGGAAGGAGCAGTGACCCGATAGGAGACTGAACCAGACCTATCTGCTAGTGTTGGAGGGTCTCCTGCAGAGGCGCGGGGCAACTGTGGCTCACCACAGGGACAAGGACACTGGCAGCAGAAGTTCTGGGAAGTACTCCTTGTTTTGAACCCTCCCAGGGTCCGCCATTAGCCCCACCAAAGGGCCTGTAGGCTCCAGTGCTGGGTCGTCTCAGGCCAAACAACCAACAGGGAGGGAACTCAGCCCCACCCATCAGCAGATAAGCAGATTAAAGTTTTACTGAGCTCTGCCCACCAGAGCAACACCCAGCTCTACCCACCGCCAGTCCCTCCCATCAGGAAGCTTGCACAAGCCTCTTAGATAGCCTCATCCACCAGAGGGCAGACAGCAGAAGCAAGAAGAACTACAATCCTGCAGCCTGTGGAACAAAAACCACATTCACAGAAAGATAGACAAAATGAAAAGGCAGAGGACTTTGTACCATATGAAGGAACAAGATAAAACCCCAGAAAAACAACTAAATGAAGTGGAGATAGGCAACCTTCCAGAAAAAGAATTCAAAACAATGATAGTGAAGATGATCCAGGACC
This sequence comes from Balaenoptera physalus, assembly GCF_965194825.1. Classification (NCBI taxonomy): domain Eukaryota; kingdom Metazoa; phylum Chordata; class Mammalia; order Artiodactyla; family Balaenopteridae; genus Balaenoptera; species Balaenoptera physalus. The sequence goes on from NC_138893.1 coordinate 47,594,231, forward strand.
TCGGAAAAAGAATGGAGGCAAAGATTGAGAAGATGTAAGAAATGTTTAACAAAGATCTAGAAGAATTAAAGAACAAACAAACAGAGATGAACAATACAATAACTGAAATGAAAACTACACTAGAAGGAATCAATAGCAGAATAACTGAGGCAGAAGAATGGATAAGTGACCTGGAAGACAGAATGGTGGAATTCACTGCTGCAGAACAGAATAAAGAAAAAAGAATGAAAAGAAATGAAGACAGCCTAAGAGACCTCTAGGACAACATTAAATGCACCAACATTCACATTATAGGGGTCCCAGAAGGAGAAGAGAGAGAGAAAGGACCCGAGAAAATATTTGAAGAGATTATAGTCGAAAACTTCCCTAACATGGGAAAAGAAATAGCCACCCAAGTCCAGGAAGTTCAGAGAGTCCCAGGCAGGATAAACCCAAGGAGAAACACGCTGAGACATAGTAATCAAACTGACAAAAATTAAAGACAAGGAAAAATTATTGGGACTTCCCTGGTGGTGCAGTGGTTGAGAATCTGCCTGCCAATGCAGGGGACACAGGTTCAAGCCCTGGTCTGGGAAGATCTGACATGCACAGAGCAACTAAGCCCATGTGCCACAACTAGAGCCTGCACTCTAGAGCCCGTGAGCCACAACTACTGAGCCTGTGTGCCACGACTACCAAAGCCCACGCACCTAGAGCCCAAGCTCTGCAACAAGAGAAACCACCGCAATGAGAAGCCTGCGCACTGCAATGAAGAGTAGCCCCCACTCACCGCAACTAGAGAAAGCCCGTGCACAGCAATGAAGACCCAACAATGAAGACAAAACGCAGCCAAAAATAAATAAATAAATAAATAAATATATTTAAAAAAGAAAAATTATTAAAAGCAACAAGGGAAAAATGACAAATAACATACACGGGAATTTCCATAAGGTTAACAGCTAATTTCTCAGCAGAAACTCTACAAACCAGAAGGGAGTGGCACGATATATTTAAAGTGATGAAAGGGAAGAACCTAGAATCAAGATTACTCTACCCAGCAAGCATCTCATTCAAATTCAATGGAAAAATCAAAAGCTTTACAGACAAGCAAAAGCTAAGAGAATTCAGCACCACCAAACCAGCTCTACAACAAATGTTAACGGAACTTCTCTAAGTGGGAAACAAAAGAGAAGAAAAGGACCTACAAAAACACACCCCAAACAATTAAGAAAATGGAGTAGGAATGTACGTATCAATAATTACCTTAAATGTGAATGGATTAAATGCTCCAACCAAAAGACACAGGCTTACTGAATGGATACAAATGGACCCATCTATATGCTGTCTACAAGAGACCCACTTCAGACCTAGGGACACTGACAGACTGAAAGTGAGGGGATGGAAAAAGATATTCCATGCAAATGGAGATCAAAAGAAAGCTGGAGTAGCAATACTCATATCAGATAAAATAGACTTTAAAATAAAGAATGTTATAAGAGACAAGGAAGGACACTACATAATGATCAAGGGATCAATCCAAGAAGAAGATATCACAATTATAAATATATATGCACCCAACATAGGAGCACCTCAATACATAAGGCAAATGCTAACAGCTATAAAAGAGGAAATCAACAGTAATAATAATATAATAACAATAATAACAATAATAGTGAGGGACTTTAACACCTCACTTACACCAATGGACAGATCATCCAGACAGAAAATAAGGAAACACAAGCTTTAAATGAAACAATAGACCAGATAGATTTCATTGATATTTATAGGACATTCCATCCAAAAACAGCAGATTACACTTTCTTCTCAAGTGCGCACAGAACATTCTCCAGGATACATCACATCTTGGGTCACAAATCAAGCCTCAGTAAATTTAAGAAAATCGAAATCATATTAAGCATCTTTTCTGACCACAACGCTATGAGATTAGAAATCAATTACAGGGAAAAAAACGTAAAAAACACAAACACATGGAGGCTAAACAATACATTGCTAAATAACCAAGAGATCACTGAAGAAATCAAAGAGGAAATCAAAAAAATAACTAGAGACAAATGACAATGAAAACACGATGATCCAAAACCTATGGGATGCAGCAAAAGCAGTTCTAAGAGGGAAGTTTATAGCAATACAATCCTACCTCAAGAAACAAGAAAAATCTCAAATAAACAATCTAACCTTACACCTAAAGGAACTAGAGAAAGAAGAACAAACAAAACCCAAAGTTCGCAGAAGGAAAGAAATCATAAAGATCAGAGCAGAAATAAATGAAATAGAAACAAAACAATAGCAAAGATCAATAAAACTAAAAGCTGGTTCTTTGAGAAGATAAACAAAATTGATAAACCTTTAGCCAGACTCATCAAGAAAAAGAGAGAGAAGACTCAAATCAATAAAATTAGAAATGAAAAAGGAGAAGTTACAACAGACACTGCAGAAATACAAAGCATCATAAGAGACACTACAAGCAACTCTATGCCAATCAAATGGACAATCTGGAAAAAATGGACAAATTCTTAGAAAGGTGTAACCCTCCAAGACTGAACCAGGAAGAAATAGAAAATATGAACAGACCAATCACAAGTAATGAAATTGAAACTGTGATTAAAAATCTTCCAACAAACAAAAGTCCAGGACCAGATGGCTTCACAGGTGAATTCTATCAAACATTTAGAGGAGAGAAAAGAACACAAAAGAACCCGAATAGCCAAAGCAATCTTGAGGGAAAAAAATGGAGCTGGAGGAATCAGACTCCCTGACTTCAGACTATACTACAAAGTTACACTAATCAAGACAATATGGTACTGGCACAAAAACAGAAATATAGATCAATGGAGCAGGATAGAAAGCCCAGAGATAAACCCATGCACCTATGGTCACCTAATCTATGACAAAGGAGGCAAGGATATACAATGGAGAAAAGACAGTCTCTTCAATAAGTGGTGGTGGGAAAACTGGACAGCTACATGTGAAAGAATGAACACTCCCTAACACCATACACAAAAATAAACTCAAAATGGATTAAAGACCTAAATGTAAGACTGGATGCTATAAAACTCTTAGAGGAAAACATAGGAAGAAAACTCTTTGACATAAATCACAGCAAGATCTTTTTTGACCCACTTCCTAGAGTAATGGAAATAAAAACAAAAATAAACAAATGGGACCTAGTGAAACTTAAAAGCTTTTGCACAGCAAAGGAAACTATAAACAAGACAAAAAGAGAATGCTTGGAATGGGAGAAAATATTTGCAAATGATTCAAGGGACAAAGGATTAATCTCCAAAATATATAAACAGCTCATGCAGCTCAATATTAAAGAAACAAACAACCCAATCAAAAAATGGGCAGAAGACCTAAACAGACATTTCTCCAAAGAAGACATACAGATGGCCAGGAGGCACATGAAAAGCTGCTCAACATCACTAATTATTAGAGAAATTCAAATCAATGAGGTATCGCCTCACACTGGTTAGAATGGGCATCATCAGAAAATCTACAAACAACAAATGCTGGAGAGGGTGTGGAGAAAAGGGAACACTCTTGCACTGTTGGTGGGAATGTAAATTGATACAGCCACTATGGTGAACAATATGGAGGTTCCTTAAGAAACTAAAAGTAGAATTATCATATGACCCAGCAATCCCACTACTGGGCATATACCCTGAGCAAACCATAGTTCAAAAAGACACATGCACCCCAATATTCATTGCAGCAGTATTTACAATAGCCAGGATATGGAAGCAACCTAAATGTCCATCAACAGACAAATGGATAAAGAAGATATGGCACATATATACAATGGAATATTACTCAGCCATAAAAAGGAACGAAATTGGGTCATTTGTAGAGACGTGGATGGACCTAGAGACTGTCATACAGAGTGAAGTAAGTCAGAAGGAGAAAAAGAAATATCGTATGTTAATGCATATACGTGGAATCTAGAAAAATGGTATAGATGAACCAGTTTGCAAGGCAGAAGAAAGAAGTTGAAAGCAAATTTACTGTGCTAGGAAAGTACAGCTCTGTAGTACTGCTCTGCATTATAGTGAATCATCTCCAAGGCCTTTGTGGTTGTGTGCATAAGATGTGAACATCTAGATACACACTGCTGTTAGCCACAGGTAAAAGGGCACAGTAGCTGTAATTTTTGTAGCTGTAATTGTCAGTAATATTAACCTGAGGAAGCTAAACTGAACTGATTCTGCTGGTTAAAGATAAAGAGTTAGAGGTCCTTGTGGTAAGAAATAGTTTTCTTCCTTCTAAGTATCACCTGTTTTTATTGCCCATATACACCCACTTGGTAAGAACATTCTTCTGTGAATTTTCAGGAATGCAACTGGAATAATTTTATACTATCTAATATATAAGAAATTGATATTAATGAGGTGTTTTTATACATGCTCAGGTCATGCCAGGTTTCTACCAGTAAAAACTTATAGCCACAGTACACGTTGTTTTTTGGAAAGCATTATTTCTTTTTCTCTAGTCTAAGGGAACACAGTACACAGACCCTAAAGGCAAAGGAAATTGAACGGAAGTCAGATAAAAGGATATAAAATGGAAGGTACTGATGGATTTTAGTGCTTTTAAACTTTTACTTTTGTGAGAAGTTTCAATGGAGAATTTAATGCAGATGAGACTTGAAGCTTTTGAAGAGGATCTTAAGTCTTGATGAGATTATTCAAACTCAAATCCTGAACATGTAATGATGGTAAACCACGGTCTTCAAAATTTTTTGTACTTAATGCTCTCCTAAAGTGCTATTTTAAATGCTATTTGTGCCACAATGCAAACTGTCTCCTGTTTTTGCCCATGAATGGCCCTTGGAATTCTTTAAATTATGTCCGTGTTAGAGTCCATAGATACCAGTTCTGCAAAATTGCCCCAAGCAACCTCACAAGCCTCCATGGTGAAGCCCCTCTACCTCCAGGTACCACCCGCAGGGATAAATACCTAACTTTTTGTTACACTGTAATGTATTTTATCATACTTCTTAAAAATAACCCTGTTTTCCCCTTTCATCAGCCACTACAAAGTCTTCCTCTGACATTATTTTGTCTTTCACTAAGTACATGGTTTGTCAGACACATGTGACATAGTGCCACCCACAAATGCAGCAAGGGGTGCCCTGGCCATGGGTCCCCTGCTTTAAAGGACTCAGGCCTCTGTCATGGTAACAGCAGGTAACAGCACCCAACATTCCGCCAGCACCACTGCGACCCTAAAGATATACTGCTGTGACTAACCCCTTTCTGGCTCCAGAGTTCTCAGCTTTTTTCTCTTGAATGCTGTGAGTTTTGTGCTTTGTGCCTCTACCGATATCAGTAAATCTTTCACAGTGAGAACTGGAACTCATTTTCCTTATTTATCTCTCCCAGTCCATTCTCTGGGATAGTCTATCTTTCCCCTTCCCGACTAAGAAAGAAAGGCCACTCATCTTCCTCTGATCTGCATGGTGCAGAGGTCAGGGCACCTTCTCCTGAATATCAGCCACGGATATTTCCCAGAAACCCAGCTGGAGACCTCCGTTTTCATCTAAAACCCAGTCAGGATTTCATGGAGTAAGATAGTCACATGATTGCTTTTTCAGTTTGATTCTGTTCAGTTCCTCCTTTGCTCTAGCACAGGGCAAGTTCAGATTCCCAGAGTCATAGCTGATTGCACCCAAGGTCAGTATTTGTTTCCCAGAGTCCACACTTCTGCCCACCTTACATCCTCTACCTACCATTTACTCTGGGAGCAGTGGCAGGACTTGCCTCATCACATTCTTCTCTAGTGGTGGCTTTAAAATGCTCAGGTTGTAGTTAAAGGTATATTGTGTTTTGGGGGGTGGTGCATGGAGAGCTTGATGGAAACACAAATAAGCCAACTAGTGAGGGAGTAGCAACAGAAACTGCCCAGAGCTTAAGAAGCACTAGAGGAGAAAGCCTGACTGTTGTCCAAGACACTTCTCCCTGTGACTCAGCAATGTGGGATTTTGTCAGCCAGTTTTGTGTTTGGCACTCGCACTAAGCACTGCCTGTGTTTGGCACTCGCATTTCAGCAAAGAAATTCTTCAGGGCAGAAACACATAGCTCCACTCCTTCCTCATGCCACCTCAGCAAAGGACACAACCATCTCTGACTGTGATAATCAGACACCCAGGAGCATCCTGGATTCTTCCTTCTCTCTTACCCCTCTTTATCAATCCATCAACAACGTCTATAGGTTTTTACCTTTAAGATATTTTTAACACATGGACTCAACAGTGGCTTTCAACTGGGTGTGATTTTTGTCCCCCAGGGGACATTTGACAATGTCCATAGATAATTTTGATTGTCACAGCTGTGCAGGTGCTACTGGCAGGGATGCTGCTAAACATCCCACAAGGCATGAGACCCACCCCCACCCCCATCCAGTCCCAAATGCCAGTAGTGCTCAGCCTGACAACCCTGCTTTGCTTCCCTTGTTGGGACCATGAAATCGACTCCTAGCAGATCTTCCTATTTCTATTCTCTCTACTCTCCTACACAATTGATAATCCTCCTGCAGCCAGAATGATCTTTAATAAACATATATCTGATCATGTCATTCCTCTCTTTAAAACCATTTAATGTATTTCTGTGGCTCTTAGGATAAAGAACAGAATTCTCAACGTGGCCTTTATCTGGTGCTTTGCTCCTTCTCCAGCCTTCAGTGTTTTCTACTGATCATCCTCTGTTCCAATCACACTGCCCTTCCCAGTTCATACCATCTGTTTTCCTTCCTTAATTCCTTTACGAAAACTGTTCTCTGCCCATTCCCCATCCTCTACCCGCAGCAATCACTCCTCATCCTTTAAATCTCAGTGAAAACAGCACATGCACACAGAAACCAGCTCTGACACTGCCCATCCAACCAGGAGAGGACCACAACATAAGCCCTGTAATATCATGTTCCTTTTCTTCTTAATTCAATCTGTGATTCCTACATTTGTGTAATGGAGTGGATGTCTATCCCTCACTCCCTGGGCCCTACCAAGAAGGAAGTTCTTCTAAGTTCCATGAAGGAAGGCACTGTATCTGGTTTGCTCACTATTTTGTTCCAAGCAACTAGCACAATGCACAGTAATACTGGGTAAATATTTGTGAATGAAATGAAGAGAAGGTGGCAAGATGGGAAGGAGAGACCTAAAGAAGGGAAGAGGAGAGGACTGGAGAGGGGGTAGGGCAGAAGGAAAGTAGGGAGGGCAAGAGAGTGTATGAGAGGGAAGGGAAGAGGCAAGGAAAAACTGCTGACCTTTTGATCAGTTACTTCCAGAAGCTTTCTGCCTCCTTGAAATAGTTTAGGGTCCATTAGAGTGTGTAATAAGTAATTAAAGGCTTGAAGCTCTAGATTTAGACTAGATCTGGCTTTAAGTCCCACTCAGTTTTGTAGCCTTGGACAAATGAATTCTCTTATCCTGTTTTCCTTTTCTATAAAATGGGGCTGATTGGGGGGTTTGAATATTAAATGAAATAATATCTGACCGCGCTTGGAAAGACGTCTGGCACGGTCACCACTCAATATTAATGTCTGCTACTGATATTTATTAATTTCGTAATTATATGCCCCGTTGTGGGCCACTCCAGCACCCACCTTGGGGCCAGCCCCTCGCTTCGTTCTACGCTCTCCCATTGGTCAAGGCCCGTCAGCGCTTCCACCAATCCGCTTGGCTCGAGAGGGAGCAGCTGAAAGGACAGAGCCAATGGGCGCAGGGGTTGCGGTCTCCCGGATACGGTGTAAACAGTGGAGACCGCCCACCCAGCAGCCAGGGGCTTCGGTGTAACCGTTGCAGACACGGGCCTGGGTCCGGCGTTTGCTGCCCCCGGCCCGGCTGAGAGACACACGGCCCATGGCGCAGGACCGGGAGCGAGATGAAGCCCAGAACGTCGCCCTCGGCGCGTCCCTGTCCGTGAGGTGCGGCGTTCGCGGCCCCGCGACTGACTCGTCTAGTGGAAATTCTTCCCTCAGAACTGCATCCTCTCCCTATCCTCCGCTTCCTCCCATCCCTGTAGACCTGCTTTCACGCAAATTCGACCTCTTTTCCTTCAACCCCCAACGCCTTCCTGCAGGCTTCCTTTCTCTGTGACTTCTCTCCATTCCCCTCGTCCCCTTATTCAATGACCACATTTCCAGCTCTTTCCACAACCCCCCCCCCTCCGTTCCTCACTATTCTGTGACCCCAACCCTCGCTGGCTTACCCAGTACTGCTCTCCTCCACTCTCCATTTCTGCCTCCTCTTTTTGACTATTACCTCCAGTGATCCGTTTTGCTTTCATATATATTCCCCACTCCCCACCCCCATCCCAATGACAGCCCTCCTCCCATCCTAGTGGTCTTTGGTGATTTTCCCCGAAGTTAGGGCCATCAATCCCTTCCTTCTATCTCCTATCCACCGACTCTGGATTTGTTTGCACTTATACTGGCCTTTGAAAAGCATAAAGCGCTGCCCAGGTGTAAGTTAGTATTGCTCTCCTTCCACATTCCAGAGTGTTACCTGCACTATGTTCACACAGCAACCTCCACCAGTCCTGGCTGTACTCTCCATTCCCATGAAGTTTCTCTCCAAACCAGTGTCTTTCTCTTGCCCTCTCCACCATCTTTAAGCATATCTTTACTATTTAAATAGAAGTAGGCTCGGGCTTCCCTGGTGGCGCAGTGGTTGGGAGTCTGCCTGCCAGTGCAGGGGACATGGGTTCGAGCCCTGGTCTGGGAGGATCCCACATGCCGCGGAGCGACTGGGCCCGTGAGCCACAACTGCTGAGCCTGCGCGTCTGGAGCCTGTGCTCCAAAACGGGAGAGGCCGCGATGGTGAGGGGCCCGCGCACCGCGATGAAGAGTGGCCCCCGCTTGCCACAGCTAGAGAAAGCCCTCGCACAGAAACGAGGACGCAACACAGGCAAAAATAAATAAATTAATTAATTAATTAAAAAACAAACAAAAAAAAACAATTAAAAAAAAAATAAAAAAAATAGAAGTAGGCTCTCCCCCTCTTCTCAGTCTCTCTCTCCTTGGTCTAGCTTACACTCACCAAACACTCCTTACTTAAAAATATGTTACTTTTGTGTTCTAATCTTTTCATTCATGTTGACTTATTCCTTTTACTTTCTGCATTTATCTCTACATTTTAGATCTAAAATATGGCTACACATGCTCCATCTTTGTAAAGAAGCAATTTCCCTACTGGGCTCACAACCATAAAGCAGGCAGTCCTATTCAAAGTTGTTTTTTTAACGTTTATTTTAAAAATCAAAACTAGTTTTAAAGGTGAGGACCAGGATGCAACCTGTTTTCAATTAGGATCAAGCTCTTTTCTCTCCCTGTTGTTTTTACTTTTTCTTTTCCAAGTATACAAGACCCCAGAAATCCTTCTGGGATTTTTTCAAGTTTGAACAGAGGTTGTGCTTCACTGGAAAAGCTCTTTGAAGAAGGTTCTTGAGACCTGTGGGACTTTAGGTGGCATTTAAGTTTCTGTAGTGCCTGGGCTTAAACTGGTCTCACAGCAACCTTGTGTGTTTGTGCAAAAACGGGGTGAAAAGGGAATAGATATGTTTCAAAAATTTTGATGATCTTTTGTTTTCTTTGTTTAAAAAAGAAAGAAAGAAAAAGTATTTGAAATGTATTTTATTGATGTTGATGTGTCTTTTCCCAAAGATGGGTGCAAGGATTCCCCAGGCAGAATGTTCATTTTGTCAACGACAGCACCATTTGCTACCCTTGTGGGAATTTCGTAATATTTATTAATATTGAAACCAAGAAAAAGACTGTACTCCAGTGTATGAATGGAATTGTGGGTGTCGTGGCAACTAACGTTCCGTATGAGGTTGTGGCTTTTTCTGACCGGCGGCTGAGACCCCTCATCTACATATACAACTTTCCTGGATTAACCAGAAGGACCAAATTAAAAGGTATCTTACAAGACCCTTCCTCTGCCATGACTGAAGGATTTTGTTTTAAGGTGTGACCAGATCTAGCTCTTATAAATGAAGTTTGTGTTTTTTTTGAAGGATTGTTTTTTCAGTTTTGGTGGGTTTTTTATTTGTTTTGTTTTTTGGTAATACACATTTATAAGGAAGGAATCAGGCTGATCACTTAGAATTTAATTAAGTAGGCTAGAACCTTGCTACTTAATATGTGGTCTGCTTACAATTAGCATTGCGTTGCCTAGGATGCTTATTATAAATGCAGAAACTCTGCTCTCATCCAGGACCTACTGAATTGTAATCTGTGTTTTAACCAGATTCCCTAGGTGATTCATACGTACGTTAAACTTGAGAAGCACTGGGCTAGAACACTCTATTAGAGCACTAAATGTTGTTCGTAAACCTTTTTCAGAACAGTATTTTCTTTCCTTATGATTTATGGAAAATCTAACCGAATGGATGCTGTATAACTTCTAAAGATAAGTCTCTGAGCCTCAATTTCCTTATCCATGAAATGGGGATAATAGTATCTACTGTTAAGGCTGTGGTGATAATAAATGAAATTATGTGTAACATATGTAATTATATAATACATTTCATATATATATATATGACATATATATATATATATATATATATATAATATATATGTCATATATACAATGTCAATCAATGTTTCCTACCATTTAAATTACTATTGACTCATTCATATATACAGCTGACCCAGGCTGGGCTGTTGCACATATACTAGGGCCTCCATGTAACGATTCCCTCATTTAACACATCTTGGACAGAAAGCTTAGGAAGGCTTGAGGCTGGTCTCAGTTCTGTAGCTTATGATAAAAGAAGTGTTTGGATCATGCCAAGGATATTCACTGTAATTTAACATTTTATTTGTGGGGAAATTTGTCTGTGTTCTTAACAGACTAAAACAACATTTAAAACATAACCCATTCATACATTGGGCACCGTCTACAGGCATATCTTGTTCTACTGTGCTTTGCTTTATTATGCTTCATAGATACTGCATTTTTTACAGATTGAAAGTTTGTGGCAACCCTGCATTGAACAAGTCTACTGACACCATTTTTACAATAGTATTTGCTCACTTCTTGTCGCTGTGTCACATTTTGGTAATTATTGCAATTTTTCAAACTTTCCCCATTATTATTATATTTGTTTTGGTGATCAGCGATCTGTGATGTTACTATTGTATTTGTTTTGGGGTGCCACAAACTACACCCAAATAAGATGGCAAACTTAATCTCTAAATTTTGTATATGTTCTGACTGTTCCACCAAACAGCCATTCCCCTGTCTCTCTGCCTCTCCTCAGGCCTCCCTGTTCCTTGAGACACAACAGTATTGAAATTAGGCCCATTAATAACCCTACAATAGCCTCTAAGTGTTCAAGTGAAAGGAAGAGTTGCACATATCTCTCTTGAAATCAAAAGCTAAAAATAATTAAGCTTAGTGAAGAAGGCATGTCAAAAGCCCAGAGAGACCGGAAGCTAGGCCTCTTGCACCAAATCGTTAGCCAAGTGGTGAATGCAAAGGAAAAGTTCTTGAAGGAAATTCAGAGTGCTACTCCAGTGAACACACAAATGATAAGAAAGCAAAACAGTCTCATTGCTGATATGGAGAAAGTTTTAGTGGTCTGGATAGCAGATCAAACAGCCACAATATTCCCTTAAGCCAAAACCTAATCCAGAGCAAGGCCCTAACTCGCTTTAATTCTGTGAAGGCTGAGAGAGGTGAGAAAGCTGCAGAAGAAAAGTTTGAAGCTACCAGAGGTTGGTTCATGAGGTTTAAGGAAAGAAGTCATCTCCATAACATAAAAGTGTAAGGTGAAGCAGCAAGTGCTGATGTAGAAGCTGCAGCAAGTTATCTAGAAGATCTAGCTAAGATAATTAATAAAGGTGGCTACACTAAGCAACAGATTTTCAATGTAGATGAAACAGCCTTATATTGGAAGAAAATACCTTCTAGGACTTTTATAGCTAGAGAAGAGAAGTCAATGCCTAGTTTCAAAACTTCGAAAGACAGGCTGACTCTCTTGTTAGGGGCTAATGCAGCTTGTGACTTGAAGTTGAAGTCAATGCCCATTTACTATTCTGAAAATCCTAGGGCCTTTAAGAACTGTGGTAAATCTACTCTGCCTGTACTCTACAAATCCTGGATGACAGCATATCTGTTTACAACATGGCTTACTGAATATTTTAAGCTCACTATTGAGACCTACTGCTTAGAAAAAAAGATTCCTTTCAAAATATTACTGCTTATTGACAATGCACCTGGTCACCCAAGAGCTCTGGTGGAGATGTACAATGAGATTAATGTTGTTTTCATGGCTTGCTAATGCAACATCCCTTCTGCACCCCATGGATCAAGGAGTAATTTCAACTTTCAAGTCTTATTATTCAAGAAATACATTTTGTAAGACTGCCATTGATACTGACTCTTCTGATGGATCTGGGCAAAGTAAATTGAATACCTTATGGAAAGGTTTTACCATTCTAGATGCCATTAAGAACATTCGTGATTCATTGAAAGAGGTTAAAATATCAATATTAACAGGAGTTTGGAAGAAGTTGATTCCAACCCTGATGGATGACTGAGGGGTTCAAGACTTTAGTGGAGGAAGTAATTGCAGATATGGTGGAAATAGCAAGAGAACTAGAATGAGAAGTGGAGCCTGAAGATGTGACTGAATTGCTGCAATCTCATTGTAAAACTTGAAGAGATAAGGAGTTTCTTCTTACGGATGAGCAAAGAAAGTGGCTTCTTGAGTTGGAATCTATTCCTGGTGAAGATGCTATGAGGTTATTGAAATGACAAGAAAAGGTTTAGAATATTACATAAACTTAGTTGATAAAACAGTGGCAGAGTTTGAGAAGATTGACTTTAATTTTGAAAGAAGTTCTACCCTGAGTAAAATGCTATCAAACAGCATTGTGTGCTACAAGGAAATCGTTCATGAAAGGAAGAGTCAGTTGATGTGCAAACTTCATTGTTGTCTTATTTTAATCAATAGCCACAGCCACCCCAACCTTCAGCAATCACCACCCTCATCAGGCAGCATCCATCAACATGGCAGCAAGTCCCTCCACCAGCAAAAAGATTATGACTCACTAAAGGCTGAGATGATGCTTAGCATCTTTTGGTAATAAAATATTTTTAAATTAAGGAAATTATTTTTTTTAGACATAATGATATTGCACACTTAATAGACTACAGTATAGTGTAAATATGACTTTTATATGCACTGGGAAACGAAAAAAATTTGTTGCTCGCTTTATTGCAATATTATTGTGGTGGTTTGAAACCAAACCCATATCTCCAAAGTATGCCTGTACAGGGACCGTAACTACCCTTCATCTTTAAAATTTCCGCAGGGACTTCCCTGATGGTCCAGGGGTTAAGACTCCATGCTTCCAGTGCAAGGGGTGCAGGTTCAATCCCTGGTCGGGGAACAAAGATCCCACATGCCACACGGCACAGCCAATCAATCAATCAATCAATCAATCAATCAATAAATAAATAAAATTTCCACAGCTTTACAGAAATAGAGACACAGATGTAGAGAACAAACTTATGGATACCAAGGCGGGGTTGGGGGTGGGATGAACTGGAGTTTGGGATTGACATGTATACACTACTATGTATAAAATAGATAACTAATGAGAACCTACTGTATAGCACAGGGAGCTCAGTGCACTGTGGTGACCTAAATGGGAAGGAAATCTGAAAAAGGGGACGTATGTCTACATATAACTGATTCACTTTGCTGTACAGCAGAAACTAACACAACATTGTAAAGCAATTATACTCCAATAAAAATTTTTTTTAATTAAAAATAAAAAAATAAAATTAAAAATAATTTCCCCAGCTTTATTATTTGGCTGTAGCCCTGTACAAGCAATTGAAAGTTAATTCAAACCAATAGCCAACATTAGTATTGAATAATGAAACTATAAAGGCATTTATAATAAAATTAGGACTAAGTCATCAAGGATGCCTGTTGTTACCACTAATATTAAAACCAACGTGTAGTTTCTAGCCAATGCAACAAAATATGAAACTGAAAAATTATACCTATGGGAAAGGAGTTAATGCATAATAGTGTACTAGGACTAATAAAATAATGCTCAGTAAGATGCTGGTTTCAAAATAAATATCCATACAGTTAGAAGATTTAAACACTTAGGAATACTCCAAAGAAGAAATGTGACTGACCTTAATGAAGAAAACTACAAAAATCACTGATATAAAATATTTAAACATAGGCATAATCCCTGCATGGAGAGTCCAGTTATTATAAAAATATTTCTGATATCTTCACAGAGTATAATTCATAGGTTTATCATATGTTTTAGAGAGCCAAGAGTACTTAAATGAAATGACTATTCTTCCAGAACAAAAAGTAGAGAATGGGAATAATTTGAAAGAGATTGATGCCAAGGCAGAGGGCCCTCTTAGCATTATGGTGCTATAGTCATGTAGAGTGTTGTATTGGTGCAGGGATCACTCCATCAATGGAAGAGTTGAAGGCTAAGGACAGACTCTAGAATATATACAGCTAAGTATATGATGAAGATGCTCCCCTACACATACACACACAGTAGATGATATGGATTATTCAACAATGGTATTAAAACTATGAGAACAAAAGTATCAAGTTAGGTACTCATGTCATACTGTACATCAAAACATATATCAAACAAAAATAAGAGTTCATTATAAACAACAAACCCATTGAAAAGTAGAAAAAATGTGGTAGAAAACTGAAATAATTTGAGGATGGGAAAGAACTTTTCACACGAAGGATAAAATTTTAAATAGAAAGACATGTTTTTGATTACATACAAATTTAAATCTTATGAACATCAAAAATACATGAAAAATTAACAGGCAAATAATAAACTGAGGGAAATATTTGGAACAAGGATGACCAAACATTTTCAGAGCATTTATGAAACAATAAGAAAAGAGACAGATATTCATTAGAACAATGGAATTTGCCCAAACCACAAGACTACCAACAACCAAAAACATAAAAACTCTTCCATCTCAATATTCACTTTAAAAAGTGTCTTTTAAACCAAGATGAGGTTTTTCTCCTTATCAAGGTCACAATTTTTTTGAAGCTCATAATTGCTAGGCAGAGTGCAGTGAAATTGATAGCATTCTTTTTTGTTGAAGGTGGGGGTAAAAATTGATACAAAGACATGAATGTAAAGACAGACATAGGAGAAGGCAAAGCTTGCATCTATGGAACCACACTGAAGAAGAGCAGATAAAGGAGGGGAAACCAGAGGCTCGTATGCAAGGAGTCAGAAGCCGACACTTCCCTGTTTTAGCATCCTCATGATGCACATTTTAAACACGTTGTTGCTAAGGCTTTTAATGTCACGTTTCATTTCTTCAACTGTAGGTACAAATGAGAATAGACCTTTTATAATTGTTCCAAGAACTGGAAGATACTAAGCTAAGGGCCAGATATGGCCTAAGAGTCAGAGATATGAAAGTAAGGTAGAATTACTACAACTCCCCAGGGTTTTTCAAGTTGTGTGAATAATTTTTCTAATTACCATGTTTCATATAATTATGGAATATTTTATGGTTCTTGGGCCGTTTCAAGCCAAATGGGGACATACATGGTGCAGTATGCTCAGTTTTGTACTGAAGACTAGAGAGAGTGACCTTGTGGTCTTAATTCACTCTAAAATCTTTTAAACATGGATCTGAACTTAGCTCATAGCTTTCTGTTAATAGTGTTAGAAATCAACCAAGACATCTCTTATTCCAGGAACCAAATGCTTTTGAATTATGTAAAAATTATTAGATAAGGGAAATTAAACTGTAAGACTATAGTTAATCTGAACATAATGATTAAATCCTTGTAATGGATTTTGTATTTTAGGCAATGTTCTTCTGGACTACACTTTACTTTCGTTCAGTTACTGTGGCACCTACCTGGCTAGTTACTCCTCCCTCCCAGAATTTGAACTGGCCCTCTGGTAAGTTGCAGCCTCCTGCAGAATTCCTTTCATTGGGTCACATTTTAATCTTGCCCTTCTGGATTGTATCAAAAGACATATACATGAAAAATCCAGAACAAGGAAAAATGGAAGAAATAAAAGTCCTAATCATAAGGTTTAATACAGTCACTACTTTCAGGCAGAAAATTGGCAGTGCAAAAGCTAAAAGAGATTAATTACCGTCTTTCTCTTTTTGTTAACCTGTTATAATATTTCCTCTGTCAGGTAAAGAACACATGGATAAGTACATAAAGTTTCATCTTTTCTTAAAACAACTGATACCTTTGAATTATTTTCATATTTTCCACTAATGTTGAAATTAAGATGGTCTCTATATTAGAGCTCAGTTTGAGTAATTGTTTTTAGGGACATTGGAACAATTATATGTTCAGAGAATGGAACATTATATCCCATTTTCCAGCTGTAGAGGAAATACCTGTGAATAAGACACATGCCTGGTCTTTGCTGGGTCACTTCATGTGGCCACCTTCAAAGCTGCACTCACTCTTCCATCCATAATATAAACTGCTTCAGGGGGGAATTTGTCTTATTAAGGGGAAATACAGAATGTTCCACGAATGATTGAGGACACTCCTTACATACCAGCATTTCTCAGGAAAAAATGTAATAATCTAGATTCCGAGAACAACATTTAGTTTATGCAGAGTTACTTTTTTTAAAAACAGCTTTACTGAGGTATGACTGGTGTATAATATACTGCTCATATATATATATATATATATATATATATATATGTATATATATATATATATACACACACAGACACACACACACACACACACACACAACTTGCTAACTTTTGACTTACCCATAAAACCATCACCATAATCAGGATAATGAATATATCCATCATCTCCAAAAGTTTCCCTTTGCTCTTCAGACCCTTCCTTACTGGCTCTTGCCACACATTCCTGTACACCATCGTTGCCCTGCCCCTCGCCCCCAGGGAACCACTGATGTGTTTACTCACACTCTGGATTACTTTGCATTCTCTAGAATTGCACATACATTATATACTCTTTTTTTTGGTCTGGCTTCTTCCATGCAGCACAATTATTTTGAAATTCTCTCATGTACTGTGTGTTTCAATAGTTCATTCCTTTCTATTCCATGGTATGGATGTACCACAGTTTGTTTACCCACTCACCTGTTGATGGTTGTATTGGTTTGCTAGGGCTGCCATTAACAAAGTACCACAAACTGAGTGGCTTAAACATAGAAATTTATTGTCTCACAGTTCTGGAGGCCAGAAGTCTGAGATCAAGTTGTCAGCAGGGTTGGCTCCTGCTGAGGACTGTGAGGGACAATCTGTTCCAGATTGTGAATAACTGTCTTCGTGTTCACATGGTGTTCTCCTTGTATGTGTATCTGTCTCTTAATTTCCCCTTTTTATAAGGATACTAGTCATATTGAAGTAGGGCCACCCTGAATGGCTTCATTTAATTCAGTAAAGACCCTCCTTCCAAATAAGGTCACATTCTGAGATGCTGAGGGTGAGGACATCAACCCTTGAATTGTGGGGGACGCAGTTCAACCATAGCAATACTTAAAGGATGAGTAGGAATCAGCTTTGTGAAGAGGAAAAGGAAGAGGATTCTAAGCAGAGGACAGGCATGTGCAAAGGCCATGAGGTCAGAAAATATGGTGAGTTTGCAGATTTAATTAAGAGATCATAATGATGAGAACAAGAGATGAGCCATGAGAGGCAAGCCCAGAGGGACAGTCTGAGGCCAGCTCATGAGCAGCCTTGTAAATATGTGACCACGTAGTTTACCATCCAAATCAGGACCCTTGTGAGAGTGAAAGGGGTATGTTATCAATAATTAATACAGAAGGATACTCACCCTATGTATAAGCCATGCTAGTAGGCACGTCCTTTATCCTAGAGACATTGGGAGACTATGACGGATTTTTTAAAAAAATTTATTTGTTTAATTGGAGTATAGTTGCTTTTTTTTTTTTTTTTTTAGTTAATTAATTAATTAATTTATTTATGGCTGTGTTAGGTCTTCGTTTCTGTGCGAGGGCTTTCTCTAGCTGCGGCGAGCGGGGGCCACTCTTCATCGCAGTGCGCGGGCCTCTCACTATCGCGGCCTCTCTTGTTGCGGAGCACAGGCTCCAGACACGCAGACTCAGTAGTTGTGGCTCACGGGCCTAGTTGCTCCGCGGCATGTGGGATCTTCCCAGACCAGGGCTTGAACCCGTGTCCCCTGCATTGGCAGGCGGATTCTCAACCACTGCGCCACCAGGGAAGCCCCTATTAAGGATTTTAACCAGGGATGTGACATGATTAGATCTGCATGTAAGGAGACTCCTTCTAGTCACGTCATGGAAGGATGTTGGAGGGAAGTAAGCCATGAACATCAATTAGGAGGCTGTGGTGGTCCAGATGAGAGATGGTTGTGGCATGGATTGGGGTGGTGAGTATAGGGACAGAGAAAAGTGGAGATGTTTGGGAGGTGTTTAGGAGGCAGCACCATGAGTCTTGGTGACCGACTGAATGTTGGGCGTGGTGCTGAGGGAGAGGGACAGTTGAGGGTTTTACCCAGAGTTGTGACTTGGGAAACTTGAGGACGTTGTGGTGCTTTTCAGAAAGATATAGAGAGCATGGGTGGAGGGAGGTTGGATGAGGCAGTGGGGAAGATGAGTTGGGACAGCTGAGTGTGCCTGAGATAAAGAAATGGGGATGTCTAGTTGGCAGTTGATATATCAGTTAGGATTTAGGTTCAGTTGCTGTCACAGAAACCCAAATCACCCTAAAGAGGTGGCTTAAACAAGACTGAAGTTTCTTTCCCTGCCATGCAGCAGTCCGGGTACGAGCAGCCCATGGCTGGTCTGGTGGCTCCCCAGTGTCTGGGACCTCTCCACTCTATTTTGTTGTTCTCCCACTCCTAGCGTGTTGCCCTCTTCTCTAGTCTGAAGTGGGGCACCAGCCATGTATTCTGGGGAGCCATGTGGAAAGGAAAAGCATAAGGGGAAGGGCACAAACATTTGTTGGAATGCCTAGCCTGGGAGCTGCACACACCACTGCCACTTCGATCCCACTGGCCAGCTTAGTCACAAGTCAAATCAAGCTACAAGGGAAGCTGGGAAATATGGTCCTCACTGTGGGTGACATGTGCCTGGCTAAAAACCAGGGGTTCTGTTACTCAGAGGAAGAAATGGAGAATAGATGTTGAGAGACACAATTTGTCACTGTCCTAGATAGCCAGACCCAGAGCACAGGAGAGAGGGCTAGAGATTAACATTTGGGAGTTGTTAAATCAGATTAGTAATCAAAGTGGGAAAAGTGGATTAGAGCTCCTACAGAGGAACCTCAGACAGAACCTAGAGGAAGACGAATAAAAGGGACTGAAAGAGGAGGGATCTAATAGGACACTCAGAAGGAGCAGTCACGGAGCAAGGAGGGACAGAGGCATGGAGGTTCCAGAATATGCCTCAGCCTGGATTCCAAAGAAATCAGAGCCTGAGGCAGAAGCTCACCAGCAACTTCTTTAGGAGGGAGTAAAGTTCCAGGTGGGAGGCAAGCTGGAAAAGGGGGCAGGGAAGGGGACGAGCCAGTGTGAATGCTCATTACTTTACTGGGCACCACTTGGCTGCTCTGTCCCGCGGGTGGTCTTCTGAGAGGCCGTAATGGACTACTGTGAACATGGACAGTCCCTGGGCAGTGATGCAGGGGGCTGGGGAAGGGAGAGGAAGATATGGGAACTTACCCACCTACTCCTGTTACCCTATCGATCAAAGTTTCCCTGCCCAGGGTATTAACTCCACCACACTTTCAGATTTATTGCAACCTGGGATGGCCCTGGGCATGTGGAGCAGGCATGAGGTGTGCCTGTGAAGTTAGTTGAAGCCTACACTGCTGGACAGCCATTGAGTCAGCTAGGCAGAACAGGTGGTCCAGGTCCCAGAAACAGTGCGAGGCCGACAGGTATGGGGTGTCCCATAAAAGCTGTGTGACAGAGAGTCCAAGAGTCATCCCAGAAGGTAGTTGTGGTGAGCGGAGTCCAATCCTGCAGAAGTGAAGTTAGACAAGGACTGAGAAGTGCCTGCTGGGTTTGAGATGAAGGTGGATGTCAGTGGATCTTGGAGACACAGAGCTATGTTGATGGAATGGTGGTGATGGGATGCAGATTTCCTGGAATGAGGAGTGGGAGTGAGAAAGAGGAGGCTGTGAGTTTAGAACAACTCACTCACTTGGGAAGTATGGCTTGAAGGGAGGGAGAGAGACGTGGAAGGGTGAGACTGAGGGAGGGCTTTTTTTTTTTCCTTAAGATAGTACAGATGAGCGCTTAATTTAAGTGCTGAGTGGGAGGAGTCAGGAGAGAGGGAGAGTCTGAAGATGCAGAAGAGAAGGAATAATAGATAAACTAACATTCCTAAGAAGTCAGGACCTGTAGGGTCCAGAGCACAGGTGGTGAAATTGGCCCTAGGCAGGAGGAAGTATATGCCTTCATTGTAACAGAAGAGGAGAGGGAAAGAATGATACACATCCTGGCAGGTCATTACACTGGATAGCAGAAATTTGGAGGAATTCTCAGCTGATGGCCTCTGTTTTCTTTGTGGAAATCAAAGCCATTTACTGAGAGTAAGAAGGAGGTGGAGGAGTTTGAGGCTTCAGGAAAATGGAGAGTATTAAAAAACCAGCACTTTAGAGAACAGGAGAGAAAACCAACCAGAGAAACATAGCAGGATTGGCGGTGGTATAGAGGGTCCCTGGGGGTGGTAACCACAAATTTATAATGTCACTGACACACATAGTCCTGTGATCTTTCTTCTTTTCTCTCAACTGCCCAGGCTTTCAGTCGTATCCATCCAGGGTTGATGGGTTTTCCCAGGCATCTGAGGCAGAAAGTCAAAAAATCCAGGGAACCGGTGATACCAGCAAGAGAATGGTTGATATTGATGGATGGGACCTTTGTGAGGGGGATGGAAAGAGGTGGAAGCAGCAGGGAGCTGATAGACAAGGCGAGCTCCACACCTATTAGTTCCAATTTGCAAATCACAACCCTGAATGGAGTTCTGGCTCCATTCAGGAGCCAGACAGCTCACATTAATTTTTTTTCTGTATATGTCATCTAGCAAAGGAACTTGCTCATGATAGGCATTCAAGATATTCTCTCAAATAGGTAAATGATTTAGTCTGTTTTAAGGTACTAGTACTGTGATTTTAAAAACTCAGTAAACGATCTACTGGCATCAGTGTGTACAGCGCGTCTCGATCTATGAGGAGTACTCACGTGTGCTAAGAGATTTAGGTACCTACACTTACTTTTCAGCAAATGTGATGATATATTCCATTTTCTACATTTGAACGGGTCAAATCCAAATTTGATAAGGAGGATAAAACAGCCTTAGTAGCATATTGAAGAGTAATATTTTAAAATAGTTATTTTGC
The DNA here is from genome assembly GCF_965194825.1 of Balaenoptera physalus. NCBI lineage: Eukaryota > Metazoa > Chordata > Mammalia > Artiodactyla > Balaenopteridae > Balaenoptera > Balaenoptera physalus. Next base: position 47,615,613 of record NC_138893.1, read on the forward strand.
TTTCCTAGGAGGGCACACTATAATGGTAAGCATAATTATTTATAAATTTGATATTAAGATCATAGATTAATAAATTATATCATAAATTCTCAATTTATGTAAATTGTTTTCAAATAATTAGATAAATGTTCTCAAGATATGAAATTCAAATGAATTATTTTTCACCAAACTCAATTTTCCTCTCAGGAACTGGGAATCGGGTGTCATTTTGTGCAAGAAATCACAACCCGGCATAGATGTGAGCCAGATGACCTTTAACCCCATGAACTGGCACCAGCTGTGCTTGTCAAGTCCAAGTGCAGTGACTGTGTGGACAATCGAAAGAAGTAACCAGGAGCATTATCTCAAAGCAAAGTAAGAGACTTCATTACAACACAACAAAGTGGGGATTTTTGTTTGCATTCATGTAACGTGATTGGATCAGTTTGGTGAATTAAGTGGCTTTATATGTGCATCCTTTTTTTTGTTTATTTGTTTTTTAAATATTTTTAAATTAAGTTTTATTGGAGTATAGTTGATTTACAATGTTGCGTTAGTTTCTGCTGTACAGCAAAGTGAATCAGTTATACATATACATATATCCACTCTTTTTTAGATTCTATTCCCATATAGGTCATTACAGAGTATCGAGTAGAGTTCCCTGAGCTATACAGAAGGTTCTTTTTTTTTCCTTCCTTATTTATTTATTTATTTATTTTAAGCAGGTTTTTATTAGTTATCTATTTTATACATATTAGTGTATATATGTCAATCCCAATCTCCCAATTCATCCCACCACCATCACCCCACCGCCCTGCTTTCCCCCTTTGGTGTCCATACGTTTGTTCTCTGCATCTGGGTCTTTATTTCTGCCTTGCAAATGGGTTCATCTGTATATACGTGCATCTTAACTTAAAACGTTCTTTCTACATATATCAATATAATTTCCTTGGAGTGGTTGTTTGCATTTCAAAAGGATTCTCTGCTTTGATTTCCCACTGAGTTTCTTTTAAATATCAAGCTTTTCCCACATGGTTTAATTTTCCAAAATTGTATTTGCTCCTACTATTTCAAAACATGCCTATTGTGTGTGTGTGTGTGTGTGTGTGTGTGTGTGTGTGTGTGTGTATATATATATATATTTTTTTTTTTTTTAAAAGGTCATGTTTTCACTTTTTGCTCCTATTACTTTGATGCCCAATTGAAATCTCAAAAGTAAGAAATTTTTAGATATGGGAAGTGTGTAGATTATACCTTCAGCCACATTATCTGTAAACAAAAGGGTAGTTGCATGTAGTGAAGTCATGGAATTGCCTGGTTAAATAGAACTGGGTCAAAGAGAAGTTCTATGACCAATGTCCTGGTGATAGCTGATAATAATGGTACCTTTGTTGAAAAGAATTCAAAGACTCAAGGTGCCCCTGAGCTGACCATTCTCATCATACTCCCCAAAGTCAAAGACTAAGGAAACGTTGGACATACACATCCTTGAAATTGCAGTTTTTGAAAAACTGCCTTCTTAAAGAGCAATGTAAAGCTAGTAAATGAAGTTTTCGAATGGAGAACCCTAAGAGAGGCACTTCTTTCTCCTCAGTATTCTTTATGTCTCAGTTTCATTTTTACAAGAACCCATTGAATAGCCAAATCTGTCTCAAGGCAGAGTTGACAACACTGTACCTTTTTATAAAGTGGGTAATGTCTCTATCAGATCCTTGCCACGGCAGGCAAGTAATTTATCACATCTTTCTCTCCTTTTGCTTCCCTTGAATGTTCTTCTTTAGTTCTGAATGTTGAGTTGTGATTTTTCTATAAGCAGATAAAGTGGGAGGTAAAGTGAGTGGATTGTCCTGGATCAGAAAACAAATAGGATTTGAAAATACTTAGTTAAGTCTTACATTTGAGTAGTAAGTACTCTTCTTGTGTGATCATTTTTCAAAATTATTCATCATTCATAAAACATAACCAAAGACATTTTGAGTTTAACACATAAAGCCATGAATTCTCTAAACTCACTTTTATAGCCATGTTGTGGTTTAAAAGTAAATATCTGGCAAATCTGAAAATAAATTCTTGATACTAGAGGTTGTAAAGGTAGCTGAATACAACCTACATTTATGTTTTTTTTGGTCCATGTGTGTTGCCAATATTTAAAATTTGAGAATTTTCTCATAAATATACAGATTATGATTTTCTCGTGAAATTTGGGAACCAAAGTTCTCACAAGTCAGCAAACCCTCTTGGTTGGAACTGAGTGGTGCCTGCCAGCTTTAGGGGGTGTATATAGAGAAAAAAACTCAGATTTTCTTTTTCTATGTAGGGAAAAGCCTAGTTCTTCCCTACTGTGTTTTTCTTCTCCATGAGTCTCCTTTATTACAGTGAACACTTCAATTCTGACATTTGTGGAGGAGGTTTTTCCCGGCACCAAGCAAGTCTCCTCAATACCAGCTGGGTGTCTTACCATTCAACTCAATTCTGACGCTATCTACCCAGAGACAGAATCAGATTCCATAGGCTAAGGGTTCAGTCCTACAAGACTGTCCTCCCCTTTCCGCTTCAGATGCTAGCTGCAGCCCAGGTTGTTACCTGTACTTCTGACTAAGTGGCTATAGATTAGAGGTTTCAATGACCCCCTCCTTGGGTTCCATTAATTTGCAAGAGCAGCTCACAGAACTCAGGGCAACACTTACTTACATTTACTAGTTTATTAAAGGATATGATAAAGGATACAAATGAGCAGCTAAATGATGAGATACGTAGGGCGAGGTCTTGGAGGGTCTTGAATGAAGGAATTTCTGTCCCATGGAGTTGGGCTGCATCACCCTCCCAAGTGTATGTGTTCACCAACCTGGAAGCTCTCCAGACTCCCTACCATTGTGATTTTATGGAGGCTTCCTCATGTCGCATGATCAATTATTTGCTCCATTTCCAGCTCCTCTGCTCTCTCTGGAGGATGGGAGTTGGGGCTGAAACTTCCAAGCTTCTAGTCATGGCTTGGTCTTTCTGGTGACCAGCACCCATTCAGGAGCCATCCAGGAGCCCACCTAGAATCGCCTCAATAGTACAAAAGATGCTCCTAATGCTCTTATCACTTAGGAACTTACAAGGGTTTCAGGAACTCTGTGCCAGGAAACTAGGAAGAGACCTATATACATATTTTCCACTGTCTCACAGGAGGGAAAACACTTTCCCATCTGCCACAATCCTATCTGGCCACACATCACCTGCTTAACCCCTGTCAGTGTTCAAATTTACAATTCCTGCTTTACATATTAACTTTAAAATTTTTTGAAAAATCCCTATATACGTAATTTATGACTGTGTATTACTTGTACTTTTATGATATATATATATATATTTTTTTAATTAATTTATTTATTTATGGCTGTGTTGGGTCTTCGTTTCTGTGCGAGGGCTTTCTCTAGTTGTGGCAAGTGGGGGCCACTCTTCATCGCGGTGCGCGGGCCTCTCACTGTCGCGGCCTCTCCTGTTGCGGAGCACAGGCTTCAGACGCGCAGGCTCAGTAACTGTGGCGCACGGGCTTAGTTGCTCCGCGGCATGTGGGATCTTCCCAGACCAGGGCTCGAACCCGTGTCCCCTGCATTGGCAGGCAGATTCTCAACCGCTGCGCCACCAGGGAAGCCCTATGATATATATTTTTAAATCTAGTATTTGGTTTCATTTGGTTTTTCCTAGGTTTTTTTAATGAGTTGTAACACCTCCCATTTTGCTTACCACTGATATGCAGCAGTTCCATCAATGATCCGTTTCTGTTAATCTGATTATTCTGATGTCTCTTTTTTCCACAGGTCAGTAAAACTGCCTATGGAAGATGGGTCATTTTGTAATGAAACAGATGTAGTTTTTCCCCAGTCGTTGCCCAAAGATCCTATCTATGGACCTGTGCTCCCCGTGTCAGCCATTGCCGGACTAGTGGGCGAAGAGGCCGAAACTTTCAGGGTAATGACCTGGCCCCTCTCCGTGTTTGCCTATTTGCGTTCATGACCGTCCCATGAGACGTGCAGGATAGAGAGGATCTTCCTGGTTTTTATTTCAGGCTAGCCCTGGAGGCCGCGAGAGATGAAGGCTCTGGAGTTTTGAGTTTGGGTGACTAGGAAGATGATGGCCTTGCTAACTGAAACAGGGGGCCCAGATGTGATTTCAGTTTTGGACATACTGACTTTGGAGTGCTGGGCAGCTTCCAGGTGGAGATGCCAGGTGGACGCTGGCAACTTGGACCTAATGTCAGGGAGGAGAAGGCAGGGCCGGAGACACAGTGTGTGGTCAGAGTCATTCTCCCAGAGAGGACAGTGGGAGCGTGGCGGTGGGCAGGGGATAGGGGGTGAGGAAAAGGAGAGAGAGGGTGTCAGGGAAGAGAGGAAGGAGTCAGCCAAGAGACAGGTGGAAGAAGAGGAGCCTCAGGAGGAACAGGCACAGAAGCAGGAGCAAATCCAGGAGAAAATGAGGCCATGGAAAGCGGTGGAAGAAAGCTTCATAAGGGAGTTTGCCAAGTTACTCATTTTTTTTCATTCAGCAGATACTTATCAAGCTCCTTGTAGGTAGCAGGCACTGTTTCAGGCAACAGGGTCGTACGGCGACCAACCAGGCATAACCCTGCTTCTCGGAGCTTCCATTCTACCAGGGAGACAGAGCGGCAACGCCACCAACACCAGAAGTAAAGAGATACAGCAAATCGTTGTGAAACATGACATTTATTACAACAGGATAAATGAGAGGTGGGCATGGAGGTGAGGGAGAGATTAACATGCTGCTCAAGGAAGGCCTCTGGGGAGATGACTCTGAAGGACAAGGAGGCATTCCTCCAACTGTAAGCAGGGTAAAGAGTGTTCAGGCAGAGGGAACTGCGCCTGCAAAAGGCCCTGGGGGAAGAAAAGAACTCAGCATGTTTGAGGAGCTGAGAAAAGAGCCCTGTGGCTGGAGCAGAGTAAGTGAGGGGGAATGAGGTGCCGTGATGGTCGAGAGCGAGGCAGGGAGCAGAGAGTGACACATGCAGGGCCTTTGGGATGAAGGTAAGGAGCTGGATTCTGCTGAGCCTCTGGAACTTGCGTTATGTGAATGCTTGTGTGAAAGCTGCAAGCCCAGGAGAACAGAAGTAGAGTTTCCCCAATGTTTCTGAACACTGCAGAGAATTAAGCTATAGATGTTTAAAATAGTTCCATGTGATAAGTAGTTTATCAAAAAATCTCTGGCCAGCAAGGGAGAAGGTTGTATGCTCTTAGTATTTCCTCTAAAGGATGACAATTACTCACTTTTTTTAAATTACAGAAAATAACTAATTCCTTTTAATAGTACAGGTCTTACCCTTGGAAATGCAACCACACTCAGCCACAGTGGGGCAGCAAAGTAAAAACAAACACATCAGCCATCAAGGTTTACAACTTGAAACAATGTTTCTATGCTTAGTTTTTGATGCCAAAGAACATTTGATGCCCACATTTTCAACCATCTCAAACTTGTGTGTGTGTGTGTGTGTGTGTGTGAGTGTGTATGTGCAGCAAATTTCTGTGGGAGCCCCCATCATTCACCCTTTGTGCCAACTTGATGGATCCTACATAAAACATTTAAAATTCAAGCAATTGTTCTTGTTATTTGAAAAATGCTATGAAATGCCTCCTTTAAATAATTAAATGTGGAGTTACAATTTTTAAAAAATGCTCATAATAAACAGACATCTTTATTTCCTGGGACTTTTGTAACTCAGTGCATTTTAACCTTTTTCTGAAAACAGAAATTTAATATTAAAGTATGACATCTCTAAATCATACAAGGAATATTATTAAAGCCATTTACTTTACATTTAAATTAGAAATCAACTTTCCCAGTATTTACTTCTTTCATCTTATAGACAAATTAGGTGAGAAAAATTGCTAAAACATTGAGTAATGTCTATACAATGAGTGAAAGCATAACTAAACTTAGATCTCAAATGTCTTGATTCTATTTCTTCCTTTGAATGAAATTTCTTGTGACCCAGTACCAATGGCAAAGAAGCCAGTAATGGCTTGACCTATTTAAGGGTCTTAAAAATTGACAAATGTGGATTTTTATAAAATTACAAATATTAAATACTCCCCTTATTTCTCTTATAGCTAACACTAGAAAGGCACATGATAGGACTTTAAATAGGCCCACATCACGTTACACAACTTATTTGGGGCATTAGAAATGGTATCCAGTAGTAGCATGGGGGAAATCAAAGGCAGATGTTATCTGGGAAGAAACTGGATCCAAGATAGTGAATTTAATTTCAAGGGTCCAGTTTTCTTTTTCCATCTACTTTTTTTTTTTTTTTTTTTTAAGCAGAAGTTGCTAAATAGAAATTCCTTTTAAAACTCAAGTATTCTGACACATATTCAGATGCTTACAATTTCCAAAGCAATATTAAGTTGGGCTTGAGTTTTTTATATTTGGTCCTCAAGTGATCAAAGTGTTTGATTCCAGAGGACTGAACAAGGAGGTGGTGTTACCAACAAATACTTTTAAACACTATTGGCACCTTTTCTTTTAAAATTCTCAATTTCCAGGATTGAAAATTATTGTTTCTGCTTGCACCACATAATATTACATTCATTTTTAAATGGCACAGAACATATTTACTGATGAAAGAAAGTAATAGGAAGACAAGCCCAGGTTTATCTTAAAGTAAGAAAAGCCACACACAATACTAGTTTAATATACCAAGGCAAGAAAATTCCAAGTTTTAATCCTAACCTTCTGTGGCATACATACAGATTCGCTGGTATTGTGAGAACCAGGTATGTGTGGTTTTTTAAAGATTTTTGAGCCCATTGCCATACGAGGTAAGAGTCTGTCTTTTTGTGATTTATAGTCTAAGGTCATCAAGACAACCCAGGCAAATTTTAAATAATGATGATTAAATAATGGTAGTCAGTGAGTAACTCTTTTCCCTCTGAGTCAAATCTCAGTTTAGATACCACAAAAATGTCATTAATCAGCAACAGTTTAATCCTTTTGAGTGGTTTTGTCCCCTTTTTTTCCCTGCCCACTGGGTGGCGAAATTGTTACTCAAGTATTTATTTTCTAACAATCCAAGGCTATGAGGGCATGAAATAGGCCAATCATACAATTAAAGACAATGTATCCTTTAAAAAAATTATCATGCTGAGTGCTCCTATGTATGATTTCTGCCTTAGTCATATTTCCAGGTCCATCCCAAATGATAATTCTCTCTCTGTCCACTTCCTACACTCCACCAAGAACAAATTGCTTTCTCATAGATTCTCTTGTAATATTTAAACACTCTTCTACTATAGCCTACTATGTTTTCTGATTCTGATGTTTGGTGATACTACTTCTTCCCTCGATAGGTGATTATCCTATTGAGAAGAGGGTTCTCTTAGCAGTTGGCACAATACCTGCTATATAATCAGCACACAATAAATGTTTGTGGAAATATCAATTATGCAACAAATTTATATCAGTTGGGAATCCAGCAGAGTAGTTACTTTGGCAGTGCTACACCTGCTTTACCTTGAATCTGTAAACCTTTCCTAAATTAAAGAGCAGTATATATTATTCAAATAACTGAGTATTTATTACAACAGTGGCTTGCATTATCGAAGAGTTTTGAATGAAAAAATGGCTGTTTATATAGGTTTACAGTTATTCCCCAACTATGAAACCTATTCCACCTTCCCCTGCTTTATTTTTCTCCCACAGCACTTTCAACACATAACATTCCATATATTTAACTTCTTAACTTATTTTTACTCTGTTTTCCCTCACCAGGATGTAAGCCCCATGAGGGCAGGTTTGTGTGTGTGTGTGTGTGTGTGTGTGTGTGTGTATTTTGTTCACTGCTACATCCCTGTAATTAGAACAGTGCCTGTTATGTAGCGTAAGTATTTGTCAGATGAATGAATAAAGGAATGAAATACATATGGAGCTCTCAAGGAATTTAAGAATTCTGTTAATTTGGCCATTAGCTTATTAAAAATGTTTTCTGTCCCAAATAAGGATGTACCACTTTTATAATTAGAAACAAATAAAAATATTATTAAAATGGCTGTAAGGATGCCTAAAGAAAGCAAAGAAGTTATGTTGTAGCTAATGCAATTCTACATAATAGTATAGTATTAAAAAAAAACTAATATAGTACTAAATGTTATATTATAAGCAAATACATCTGTAAATAGATAAATAAAAGTAAGGTAGTATGTTTGACTTGTTTAAATAGAAAGGAAAGAATGCCATGTTATGGTATGGTATGGTATGGTATGGTATGGTATGGTATGATATGCCATGTTATGGTACCCTGAATTCAGGATCTTAATGAATGCTGTGGAGGGCACATGCCCAGAATAGCTACCATGGCTATTTTGACCTCTGGAAAGGAAAGCAGGTGGTCCAGGACTTACAAGGAGGCCTGCTCTGTGTGGACAGAAAGGAGGAGTGACCTCTCCCCTGCTGGACACAGTGTTTAAGGCTGCAGGGGGCATAACACTGAGATATTATCATCTAAGGCACAGATCAGCAAACTGTTACCTGCTTTTACATGGCTTCAAGCTAAGACTGTTTTTTACATTTTTAAGTGATTAAAAAAAAAAAAAAGGGATATGTGACAGAGACCTATGTGGTCTGCAAAGCCTATTCTCTACCTGATCCTTTACAGGAAAAATTTGCCATAGACCCTTGGTCCATATTATTTTTAGTTCCCCAAACCAACATTTCTTCTAGGTACGTCCCAAAGATTTTGTGCATTTCTCTCTGAGTTTTCCATGGAATCAAAGTCAAGTAGGATGTTTCATGAACTAGAGAGGCTACCAGAGGCAGACAAAGTGTCCTCTTATTCCCCGTGACAGTTAACCAAGCAGAGGATCGAGGCCAACCTCTCCATAGCCACTCAAGGAAAATCACATTCATGTCCCCCTGCAGAACCAGGAGGGGAAAGGTTGACCAAAATCTTCCTCAAATGGTGTGATTTTAGCTAAACAATGACTTTCTTAGATCCAAGATATCAAAAAGTCCACCAAGAAACAGTGTAGAAGTTATTACTCAAGAATTTTGTGGGACTTCCCTGGTGGTGCAGTGGTTAAGAATCCGCCTGCCAATGCAGGGGACATGGGTTCGAGCCCTGGCCCGGGAAGATCCCACATGCTGCGGAGCAACTAAGCCCGGGCACCACAACTACTGAGCCAGCGCGCATAGAGCCCGTGCTCCACAACCAGAGAAGCCACCGCATATTCATCTGTTTTGTCTTGGAAATTGTTTTTGCTGAGTATTTCTCTGGCTCTTAAGCTATGACTGTTGTCTTAACACAAGGTTTTAAATCTTTCCTTGAAGCCTAAAGATGATCTATATGCTTTGCTTCACCCGACTATGCACTGCTGGACTCCAACAAGTGACCTATATGTTGGCTGTGAAGAGGGTCATCTTTTAATGATTAGTGGAGAAAACTTGAAGGTAACTGTGCTTAATAAGATAGAAGACGGACCACCAAGGGGTAAGAAACTGCTTTGCTTTATCTTCCCAGAAGTGTAGCCATTGGTGATGGTTTTGTACTTGACAATGGATGTTGTGTTCCCTATTTTTCTCTTTCTAGAGACATCTTTGATTCCTCCTTCTTTATCCTCTAGTTTATTACCGAGCCCTCTGTATGTTTCTTGTAGCTAACATGTTTATTGAATGCTCTATGCTCTAGGCTTTCTGCTATCACTCTATATGTATATTTCACATAATCCTTAAAACAAATTTGTAAGGAAATACATTTTTATCTTCATAATATAGATGAGGAAATGGAGGCATTAAGAGGTTAAGAAACATGCCCAAATTCACATAACTAGTAAATTATGGAGCTGACACCTGAACCCAGACAATGACTTCAGAGTCCAAGTTCTTAGCTACTATGCTATATCCTTTCCCATACATATGCCTGTTGTGTTTAATCAGCTAATATGCCTTCCACAATGACCCTTTCTCCACAAGACCTTCTTTTAAGACCAACTGCCGTCTTGAAAATTACTTTTTGTTGCTTGGTTAGAACTTCTGAGAGAATCTGACCTATTCTCCTTGGATCTGGTGTCCATTCCTGGTCCCATCAGCTGTGGCCAGAGTTGGGCCTGAGTCAGAGAAGCCAATGTCGCCTTGTGGGGGGCTACGTGTAGACACTTTGAGAAGGGATTCTCACCAGGGCAAGTTCTCCAACCTGACCAAGGCACTCTCCACTCCATTTCCTCTTATTATTTCACACCTTGATTTCTGCAGCAACCTTAGGGCTGACTTCATTGACCTTAATCCGCAACTGACCCAAATCAGGCATCTCATCCCTGCCAAACCGCGTTTCTTGAAGACCATTTTAAACATATAACTCAAGGACTACTTTGCCTTGATTTCAAGCCCTCTCTAATCTAATCTTACCCGCGCCATTAATATTATTTCCTGCTACTCCCCAGTATGAGTTTCCTGATCTAGCCAGTCATTTCTTCCCATCATTTTACAGACATACCACCCAGCTCATTCCCTTGCCACCTTACTCTCTGAATCCTCCAGTTCCCAGCTCAAACACCACATCCTACAGCAAGTTTTCCCCAGCTGCATGTCCCTTATCTGCTCCCTCTCCTGTTCCCTGACTCACTCCACGGAGAAAGTGAAGCCATTAGGTTCAACTTTCCTACCCCAGCCCCCATCTCTCTTCCCTTTACTGTCACCTGTACTCTCCAGGCCCAGTCCACCCTCTGATCTCATGTCCACAATGCCATCTCTCAGCTCTCTAAAAACTAAGCCTCTTTTCTGGCCTGTCTTTCCAGTTTCAGCTCTCCCGCTTGATCCTTTTAGAAGTTCTCATCATTCCTGTGCTCTCTCTAAATTCTGCCTGCTGGCATTCGTAGTTACCTTTGTCTAGGATGCCCTTCTCTTCCTTGTCTACCTGGCGAAATTATCCATTCTGGAGCCTTCCTCTGTCCTCACCCCAACCTACAGGCAAAATCAGGTGCCCCATCTGGGGTTCCATCAGACTCACTTCTTTGTTAGAGCCTCATCCTGTGTTGTTACACTACAACGCCCCATGTGCCTGTCTGTCTTTGCCACTAGTCACCAACTCTTTGAAGTTAGGAACTGTGACTTACTCAAACTTTGGCTCTATAGTTTAATTCCAGAGATTGCTAGGGAGTAAATTGGCACTTCTGTGTGTTTGTAAAGTGAATTATCGAACAATGTTTCGCATTTCCAAATCCCTATCACACTTATAATGTTTTACACAATTTAGGACTTAGTTGTATGTAGTCTTTTTTTTTTGGCCACACCTCGCGGCATGCTGGATCTTAGTTCCCTGACCAGGGATCGAACCTGCGCCCCCTGCAGTGGAAGCGCAGAGTCTTAACCAATAGACCACCAAGGAAGTCCCTGTATGTAGTCTTATATTGTTCACTATTTCCTTCTTGTACACTATTTCTTATTATTTTCATGATATATTATAAATACTTACAAATAAATATTTATCTAGCTTCTACAATGTGAAGGACACTAAGCAAGGTGCCTCCGAGTTGACATCGGTGGCAAATATATAATCTCATAATCAGCACCTTCAAGGTGCTGATTTATATTTTATTAAAGAGAATAAGACAAGTTGACAAACAATTGCAGCCAGGAAAATTAAGATGTGAGGAGAACTTCATAAAGTGCTCTGGGAATTCAGATGAGGGAAAACTGCCAAGTTAAGTCATTTTGTAGGCGGCATTTAAAATAGCCCTTAAAGGATGGGTTCACAGACAGAGATGAGGGTAGGTGGAATTTGGGGCAATGGTATCTGCATAAACAGGAAAACATGGGGAAGGCTGAGAAAAAGAAGTGGTCCAGTTTGTCTGGAGCATCGAGTGTTATGCAGGAATAGTGGGGAACAAAGGGACATCTATCTGATACCATATCTGACCCTGAATGTCTGACTAAGGCATTTATACTTAATTCAGCTGACAGTGGACTGACATCAACTCCTGCATGGGGATGTACCCCAGTTGGAATTGTGCTTGGGGAGATTAATTATCCATAGTTCAGGGAAGCACAATCCTAGAAGCGGGTGGCTATATGTAGCAGGCACCTAGACTAGGCCAGGAGTCATAGCAACCTGGACTCTAGTGGCAGTTGGATTGGAAAGAAGAGACTGCTGGGGTGAATAGTCTTTGGAGGAAACGACAGTATGTGTCTTAGCATCTGGCAAAATGCCAAGCATATAGTGTTCAGTAAGTAAAAGTCTGATACATGTCTCTGAGCCTTTGATCTTGTAGTTCTTGCGGTTTATCTACATAAAAGGTAATATGCTTTTTGTTACTTTCCCCAGGACAATATTTTATTAATAACAAATTTCTTATAGATCAATTTTTCTTTTTACTTTTTTAAGTCCACTGTGTTTTATTTACTGAGGTATAAATTTATGTACCATAAAATGTACAGATCTTAAGTATACAGCTTAATAATAATATAGTTTTTGTCTTTTTTCTTTCTGACCCCTTAAAATCTCTGATAATTGCTTTCCTAAAAAAGAAAATATATTAACTATATAATTCCACAATGTTACTTCCATAGATCTGATGATACAGAACCTTAAAAAAAAAAAAAACTTGTGTGATTTACATCAGTAGTCATTGCAAAGCAGCTTTTATTCTTCATTGTTTGAGAAGCATAGCACATATCCTGATAGGAAGTTGATTTGTGGAAAGAAGAATTACAAAGAAATGAATAGTCCTAGGAAAGCAAGTGAGATTAATTACTCTGTACAGCACTTTTAATTACGTGTCACCTGTTTTACCTTGTTTTTCTTTTCCAAAGTTGGAAGAAATTTTGTCAGTCCAGTCACCATGGCATATCAGAAGGGAGGCGTACTTGCTTCTGGAATTGTAATGTATTTTTTTCTTCAAAATTAATTGCTTTAAAGAAAATATACAAACATCTGAAGCTAACACAACGTTGTAAATTAACTATACTTCAATTAAAAAATAGTTAAAAACTTATTTCAAATAGAGAAAAAAAGAAAATATACAATTTCCATTTGCTGCCATTTACTATGATAAGCCATAATTTGGGATGTCAAGTTCTGTCAGATTATTAATTAAAATTCTGTTTTGGGGAGATGTTTATTGTAAAACTTTTTATTATGAAGAATTTCAAATATATACAAAATTACAGATAACAGTATAATGATCTATCATATGTCTATCTTATTGCAAATAAGCAAAAACAGGATTAAAAAATCCAACCCCCCAAACACACACACACACACACACACACACACACACACACACACACGAAGGAGTCGAGTCTTACAGAGTTCACCAGCCAGTAAGTGGTGAAGCTGGGACTTGAACCCAGGTGTGGCAAACTCCAAAGTTCTTGCTCTCATTTATTAGGGCACATAGCCTCAGTAAGTATGAAAAGAGGTCAGACCAGGTTACATTTCCATGTGGTTGTAATCAATGCTAAGGTTTGGAGCCGACCTACACTAAAATCTCAGGTCTACTGGTAGCCGTCCCAGAACACTGTTAGCTTTGTGTCTTCTTTTGCCACAGATCACATCTCCAGGAACCGAAGGGCAGCTAGGCAATGATGTCAGAATGAGAGATGTAGCTCCACCAACAAGAAACAATCTGGAGCTCATTAACCTACATGTAGCTTGTAATCTCCTCTCCCCAACCTTGCAACGGACTACTTCCTCCTACATTTAGTCTGCATTTGTCCTTCTCAAGGCCACCCTTGGTGTGTTTTTTTAACCTAGTTTAAAGGAGAGATTGGAGCATCTGCTCTGGTGAGGGATGGAGAATGATGATGGGCTTGGAGAAAGCACCTTGCACATTTCTTCCCCCAGGTCTCAAGTCTGAACCCAGCCGTCTCACAAATGCCTACTCTTAGTTATTATGGGGTCTAATCTAGAAATGATGGGTGAATTTGCCAAAGCCTTTTCATTACTGTAAAAATAACTTAAGTTTTTCTTGAGAGTAGTTAAATTAACCTAAAGCTGTTTACAACTAACTGGTCAACATTTAACCAACCCTTTTTTACTGGATACTTGCCCTGTTTCTATCACTGTGTGAAAAACTAGAAAAGAAAATACAAAGGAAATAAACAGCACACTCCCTACCTTTGAGTCATTTAGCGACTTAGGAAATGCACATAATGATGATTATACATACATTAAGGCTAAGGTCTTTGAAGTAAGGAGACTTCTGGATACCAGCCACACGATAAACTCTGCCTCATCTGCCCCACCTCCTATATAATGAAGAATGTGGTAAGAAGATAAATGCTAAAGAAGTTCAAAGAAAGGAGAGATCAGTAAAATTTTAGGTAGTTGAAAAATGTGTCACAAAAGAGATAAAATTGAAAATTGACCAGGAAACATGGTTAAAAGTTGGCTAAATAAAGGTAAGAAGCCAGGGCATTCTAGATAATGTAAACATAGATGATGATTCCAAAAATGAATAGTAGATGGTAATCAATAATTCTTAGCTTGTTTGATGAGGAAAGTATATTGAATACTATGCATTGATCAAGACTAATTTTCTTCATTTATCTCATTGTTTTTGGTCTCTAGGATGGCTTTGTGTATTCTTTTCTTATTAAAGATACAAATTACAAAGTAGAGGATTTTCTTGAGGTTGAAGGGCCTGTGGAACATTTGATGTTTTCTCCCAGTTACAGAATGTTGCTGATTCAGACAGACAAGGTATGCTAGATGGTGGTTTCTTGACATGAAATTTCAGATATTATTATTATCATCATTGCATGACAGGAATGAAGGGCAGAGTGTGTTGCAGAATGATACAGTACTAGTCAGGACTCTTTAGCTTGCAAATGAAAAAATACCCAATTTAAAAGACCTAAATAACAGAGGGATGTTTGTTTGTTTTTGTGTGTATAACTGAAAGCAAGCAAGGAATTGATATAAATCCAAGAGCTCCCATGATGCTGCATGCCTTGTTTTTCTGCCATATCTTGGCTCTGTTTCCTCTCTGCTTCCTCCTTTTCTATGCAGACTCACCCCTGTGGTGTCAAGAGAGCCTTCTGCAACTCCAATTTTGTATTTTTATCCTCTTGGTGACCCTGGTAGAAAGATACCAGTTGGAAAAAAATGTCCTGGAATCTAGACTCATTGTACTAACTTGGGTCACCTCTCTACCCCTGGGTGAAGTACTATGTCCAGAGGGATTCTAAACTCTCATTGACCAGGCATAAGTCACATGTCTACCCTTGGACCCTGGGTAGAGTCAATCCACCCAAACATGAACTGAGACTGGGGTCATGGGTGGTTCTCTAAGGAAAACACAGGTTCTGTAAGAGAAGAAGGGAGGGAAATAAATACAGGATAAAATCAAATGCCCACCTGAATTATACTGTTGGGAAGACTCCTAGGTCAGGATATATTAGTTTATATTGTTAGGCAATGATTTTAGATGAATTACAAGTAAAGTTCAATGATTTTCTGCCTAAAAGAAATTTAAATTTAAATATGGAAAGACTTAAGTTTCTGTAATTACCAGAAGTTAAACTGTGCTAATGATGTTTTAATAAATGACAAATTTAAAATATCTATGGAGAACAGGAAACAATTAAAAAGTAACAAAACAGAAGGGAGAAAGACACAAATAGAAGTTCTAAAAAAGAAAAATATACTAACAAAGAAAAAATTAAATGAATATGTCTGACAGAAGACTGGAGAATCAATGAACTGGAAGATAGATCAGAAGAAGTTGTCCAGAATGAACCCAAGAGACAAAAGTATGGGAAATACAGAAGGGAGGGTAAGAGAAATGAATGATACAGTGAAAAGATCTAACATGTATTTGATTGGAATCCCAAAGAGGAGAGAGAGTGAGACACAGGTAATATTTAAAGAGATATTTTCCAGAACTGATTAAAGACATGAATTTACAGCTTCAAGAGGCCCAGTGAATCCCAAGCAGGAAAGATATACACACTTAAACTTAACAAAGTGAAATTTTTGAAAACCAAAGACAAAGAGAAAATCTTAAAAGCAGTCAGAGAAAAAAACAGATTATTTCAAAGGACTTTCAGTTACACTAACAGCTGACTACTCTGGCAATAATGTAAGTAAGAAAGAGTGGAATGAGATCTTCCATGTAGTGCAGGGGTCAGGAAACTTTGGACCCATGGGCCAAAACCAGCCTGCTGCTTGTTTTTGTAAATAAAGTTTTACTGGAACACAGTCAGACCCACTTGTTTATGTATTGTCTATGGCTGCTTTCACACTACAATGGTAGAATTAAGTAGTTGTGAGAGACCACGTGGCCTGCAAAGCCTAGTATATTTACTAGCTGTCCTTTTATAGAAAAAGTTTGCTGACCCCTGATTTAGTGAACTAAGGTTACTACCACCCAGAATTCTATACTCAGGGAAAATACTTTTCAGTACAGGGGTAAAAAAAGACTTTCTAGACACTCCAGAATTGAGAGTTTGTTAGCACATCATCACTAGAGAAAATTCTAAAGAATGTACTTCAGGCAGAAGGAAAATGACCCCAGGTGGAAGGACTGTGATGCAAAAAGAATGAAGAGCAGTAGTAAATGTGTAGAGAAATGTAAGTGAACACTGACTGTATAAAACAGCACAAATAATTCAAAGTTGGGTTTAAAAATAACATTGAATTAAAATTCCAGACAACAATAATGTAAGTTGGAGGGAAAGGAGTAAATGGAATAATGTATTTCAAGTTTATTTTATTGCCTGGGAGGAGAGTAAATGTTTTAAGTAACTTCTGATATTTATAAGTTAAGTATGCATGTTCTGACTGCTAAGGTAACCATAAAGAACTGAAACATCAGATGAAATTTCCACATCATAGAGGGGGGAAGTGAAATGTTAAAAAAAAAAACAACCCAGGGGCTTCCCTGGTGGCGCAGTGGTTGAGAGTCTGCCTGCCAATGCACGGGACACAGGTTCGAGCCCTGGTCTGGGAAGATCCCACATGCCGCAGAGCGGCTGGGCCCCGTGAGCCACAATTACTGAGCCTGCGCGTCTGGAGCCTGTGCTCCGCAGCGAGAGAGGCCGCGATAGTGAGAGGCCCGCGTGCCGCGATGAAGAGTGGCCCCCACTTGCCACAACTAGAGAGAGCCCTAGCACAGAAACGAAGACCCAACACAGCCATAAAAAAAAAAAAAAAAAAAAAAAATCCAAAACAAGGTAAGAAAAGAGAGAAAGAGAAACACAAAACAAGTGAGAAAATAGAAAGCATAAATTAAAATGTAATGTTTAATCTCAAATATACTAGTAATTACAATTAAAGCTAAACAGAATAGTTGGTCTAGTTAAAAGGCAAAGATTACCATATTTGATTAAAAAAAAATCCAAACCTAACTCTGCACTGTTTTCAAGTGACATATCTAAAGCATAAGATTGAAAGTAAATTTTTAAAAATACAGTAACATTGAAAGTAAATTAAAAATTGGAAGTAAATTTAGAAAATGGGAAAAGATATATCATGCAAACATTAACCAAAAGAAAGCCTTTGGAGATATGTTAATATTAGGCAAAAAAGACTTATAGGCAAAAATCATTACTAAGAATAAATGGGCTTATTTTAGAATAGTAAAAGGTTAAGTTCACTAGGAATACATAAACTTTTAAAATATATATGTACCAAATAAAATAGCCTCAAAATATATAAAGCAAAACATGACAAAATGACAAGGAAAAACAAAATCATGATCTCAGTAGGAGATTTTAATATACTTTTCTCGGTACATGATAGAATAGACTATGTGTACTCAACATAGCAGCCAAAGTGAGCAAAGCATCTCTCTCTACAACTCAGAGCCCTCCAGTGATTCCCCATGTTATTCTGAGTAAAAGCCAAAATCTTCACTATGCTTTACAAGGCCCTTCATGATGTGGACTCCATTCCCCACACTGGCCTTATTTCCCATGACTCTTCTTCTTATTCACCCTGCTTCAGTCATGCTGGTCATCATGCCGCTTGCTTATACGCACCAGGCATGCTCCTCCCTCAGAGTGTTTGCACTGGCTGTTCCTTCTGTCTGGAATACGTTTCCCACAGAATCCACATGAATCCCTTCCTCATTTCCTTCAAGTCTTTTCTCTAAACACACCTTCTCTGTAAAGCCTTTCTTGGACACTCAGTTTAGAATTTCACCCTCTTATTTTGCCATGTCATATCCTCTTTCCCTGCTTTATTTTTTTCTTCTTACAATTATTGCTCTTTAACTTACAATATATATTATTTAGATATCTTATTCATTGACCAAATTCCCCAGTAGAATGTAAGCTCCATAAGGGCAGGGAACTTTTCTCCATTTTGTCCTCTGATGCAGCCCCAGCATCCAGAGCTGTGTCGGGCACAGTGTATCCACTCAATATTTGTTGAAGGAATTAATGAAAGGTAAATGAATGAAAGGTAAAATCAGTAAACACCTACCAAATTTTAGACTTTACAGAGTTGTATTTTTTAGATAAACAGGAACAAAAATATTCATGTTTAACTGAAGTAAACTTGAAGAACTTGTGATCAGTTGAAAGCAGACTTCTTATTGCTAGTTAAATAAACATACTGTATTACAGTTATTTGGCAGGGATGCATAATGTACAGGATAGATTTTTTGGAGAGGTGAATTTGGAACCTGAGAATGATAAACAAGTCATAAGTAACCGCTTCAGACACACCTCTACAGTTTTCACAAATGTACATTTAAAAGTTTTTGTTAGTGCCCACCATGGTCTAGTATGTGATAGAAGTTAGTTCATCTTAACAACTTTTCTGGTTTTCTACATTTTCCAAATTTTCTGCATAAATAGACATTATTTTTAAAGTCAGGAAAAAGTGCTTTGTTATGTATTGTAATCTTAAAAAAATGCTTGGAAATGGAGAAAAGAAAGTCCTATTTATTGATTATTTTAATTGAGGAATGAATGAATGAATCAATAAACATTTATATTTTAAGCTCCTCAAGGTCAGGGCCTTACTGAGTTTATCTCTACTTTCCCACTACCTTTTCTCACACAGTGCCTTGTTCACAGTAAGCATTTAATAACTATTTGTTGAACTGAACACACAACAATTGCATTATTTTTTTCTTTTTTGGTATATTTATAGGGATCTATTTATATTTACACTTTTGATGAGGAGCCAACCTTTGAAAAACTCCTAGCAGCTTGTGATGGGAAATTTCAGGCAACAGACTTTATCACACCTGGAAATGAATACTGCATGGTAAGGAATATTGTATTGTTTCACAGTAGGATTTACGGGTAAGATTTTGGAAGTTCATGTGCAACCTGTTGTAAATCCCTGCATTGGGATTGGGAGCACAAAGTCTTAACCACTGGACCACCAGGGAAGTCCCCCGAGGGTACTCTTGAAGATGTGGTAGAAATGCCAACCACTTCCATCATCAAATCTACTCCCCAGTTAGAATGACATTGTCATATTGTGACTTCATAATATTAAGTCTCTGAACATGACCAAAGCAATGAAAATCTTAGGAGCCATCCTGTTTGTTTTTATTTTTTAAACTTTTTATTTTATACTGGAGTATAGTTAACAATGTTGTGATAGTTTCAGGTGTACAGTAAAGTGATTCAGTTATACATATACATGTATCTGTTCTTTTTCAAATTCTTTTCCCACTTAGGTTGCTACATGATATTGAGCAGAGTTCCCTGTAGGAGCCATCCTGTTTGTATTCACCATCCAGGCTTTCCAAGCCAGATCGTTAAACACATTCATTGCTAATGAGTTGTCAACACTTATTAAACTATTAGTGTTTACCCTCTCAGAGTGATGCAGCCCGATCTGAAAATGAAAATGAAATAATTGCCATGCACAAAACATGTATTCAGTCTACTTAGGAAAAAAAAAATCTTCCCTCTACATGCAGAAAATAAATTTTTTTTCTGGTGTTTAACTGCTTACTTTTAGTTGATCTCAAGAAACATATTTCGCTTTTCATATGATTCATCAACAAATCCATTAAGATGTTGGGAGTTCTAGCAAATAAGAAAACACATAGACTCTGGAATAGGTAACACTTAAGGTTTCTTCCAATCTTCAGATTCTGATTAAGTGATTTTTCTTCCAGATGTTCTCTGATAAGAATTATGTCTGTTTTTAGGGTTGTTTCAACTCAATAAAAAAGTTTAATACAAGATTTTCATGTTTAGGATTTAGATACTTGATCCACAGTATCATGTTACCCACTCCCTAGTATTCAAGAAACAGAATTTAAATTGTATCACATTGCAGTTACTTTAAGCTGCTTTCAGTCTTGATCCTGTGAAAGAGTAAAAATTATCTGTAAAAATGAATATGAACTTTGGGTTTCCAGTCCAGCATGTAAAGAACCTCACAACAAGAAAAAAGCTGAATTGGGCTTCCCTGGTGGTGCAGTGGTTAAGAACCCACCTGCCAATGCAGGAGACACAGGTTCGAGCCCTGGTCGGGGAAGACCCCACATGCCGTGGAGCAACTAAGCCCGTGCACCACAGCTATTGAGCCTGCGCTCTAGAGCCTGCGAGCCACAACTACTGAAGCCCGTGTGCCTAGAGCCCGTGCTCCACAACAAGAGAAGCCACTGCAATGAGAAGCCCGCGTACCGCAATGAAGAGTAGTCCCCACTCGCTGCAACTAGAGAAAGCCCGTGCACAGCAACAAAGACCCAATGCAGCCAAAAATAAATAAATTAATTAATATATCTTTTAAAAAAAAGAAAAAAGCTGAATAAATTTAAAATCAACAATTCCTCTTAGACCCATCAGAGAATTGAGGTCATAGGGAAAACCACTCCCCCCAAAATTATAGAGACAGACAGGCAGATGCAAAGAATTACAGCTTACTGGAGCAGATGCCCAGAAGTAGAAACCACCACTGGAGCCAGTACCCAGGGGGATTACAACTGGAGAAACTGCACATCTCAGACCAAAACAAGGACACCAGAGGAAATTTTAGTTTCTGACACATTCAGCTACAGCAAACAGTAAATACAGTCTAACTCCTAGCCAGATAAACATAAAACCTCACACTACAGCCTATTTAATTCATATTCTTTTACCCAGTACATCATGTCCAGCTTTGAACAAAAATTATAAGGCATACTAAAAGACAACAACAGAAGAGACAGAGCAAGCATCAGAACTAGACTCAGATATGACAGACATGTTGTAATTATCAGGCCAGAAATTTAAAACAAACTATGATTAATATACTAGGGATTCTTATGGAAACAGTGGACAACATGAAAGAATGACTGGATAATATGAGCAGAGATATGGAAACTCTAAGAAAGAAAAAAAGAAATATTAGAAATAAAAAGCACTGTAACAGAAATGAAGAATGCCTTTGGTGGGCTCATCAATAGACTGAATATTGCAAAGGAAAGAATCAATAAGCTTAAAGAAATGTCAGTAGAACCTTCCAACACTGAAATGCAAAGAGAAAAAAGAATGAAAAAGAAAGAACAGAATATCCAAGAACATGGGACAATTATAAATGGTATAACATACACATAATAGGAATACCAGAAGGAGAAGAAAGAAAGGAAGGAACAGAGGAAATGTTTCAACTAATAATAGCTGAGAATTTTTCAAAATTAATGACATCCAGGAAGCTCAGAGAACACTAGCGGAATAAATACCAAAAAATCTACACCAAAGCTTGTTATATTCAAATGATAGAAAATCTAAAACAAAGTAAAAATTTTGAAAAAAATCCAAAGGGAAAAAAAAAACCTTACCCTTGCAGAAACAAAGATAAGAATCACAGTGGTCTGCTCTTCAGAAATCATGTAAGCAAAAGTAGAGTGAATATCTAAAGTGTTGAAAGAAAAAAAAAAAACAACAAACCCAGGATTCTATATCCAGCAAAATTATCCTTCAAAAGTGAAGAAAAAAATATTTTCTCAGACAAATAAAAATTGAGGGAATTTGTCACTAGCAGAACTGCCTTGCAAGGAATGTTAAAAGAAATTTTTCAGAGAGACAGACCAGCAGGCAGAAGATCAAAATCATAGGTGAATTGAACAATACCATCAATCAACTGGATCTAATTGACATCTATAGACTACCTCATCAAATGATAGCATAATATACATTCTTCTCAAGCTCACATGAATTATCCACCAAAATAGATCACATTCTTGGTCATAAAACATACCTTAACCATTTAAAAGAAATACGTTCTCAGGAGAGCCTACCATCAAGCCTCTTAGATAGCCTCAACCACCAGAGGGCAGAGAGCAGAAGCAAGAAAAACTACAATCCTGCAGCCTGCGGACCAAAAACCACAGTTACAGAAAGATAGAGAAGATGAAAAGGCAGAGGGCTATATACCAGATGAAGGAACAAGAAAAAACCCCAGAAAAACAACTAAATGAAGTGGAGATAGGCAACCTTCCAGAGAAAGAATTCAGAATAATGATAGTGAAGATGATCCAGGACCTCGGAATAAGAATGGAGGCAAAGATTGAGAAGATGCAAGAAATGATTAACAAAGACCTAGAAGAATTAAAGAACAAA
The DNA here is from genome assembly GCF_965194825.1 of Balaenoptera physalus. Lineage (NCBI taxonomy): Eukaryota > Metazoa > Chordata > Mammalia > Artiodactyla > Balaenopteridae > Balaenoptera > Balaenoptera physalus. The sequence goes on from NC_138893.1 coordinate 47,638,098, forward strand.
CAAACAGAGATGACCAATACAATAACTGAAATGAAAACTACACTAGAAAGAATCAATAGCAGAATAACTGAGGCAGAAGAACGGATAAGTGACCTGGAAGACAGAATGGTGGAATTCACTGCTGCGGAACAGACTAAAGAAAAAAGAATGAAAAGAAATGAAGACAGCCTAAGAGACCTCTGGGACAACATTAAACGCAACAACATTCGCATTATAGGGGTCGCAGAAGGAGAAGAGAGAGAGAAAGGACCAGAGAAAATATTTGAAGAGGTTATAGTCGAAAACTTCCCTAACATGGGAAAGGAGATAGCCACCCAAGTCCAGGAAGCGCAGAGAGTCCCATACAGAATAAACCCAAGGAGAAACACGCCGAGACACATAGTAATCAAAGTGGCAAAAATTAAAGACAAAGAAAAATTATTGAAAGCAGCAAGGGAAAAACGACAAATAACATACAAGGGAACTCCCATAAGGTTAACAGCTGATTTCTCAGCAGAAACTCTACAAGCCAGAAGGGAGTGGCATGATATACTTAAAGTGATGAAAGGGAAGAACCTACAACCAAGATTACTCTACCCGGCAAGGATCTCATTTAGATTTGATGGAGAAATCAAAAGCTTTACAGACAAGCAAAAGCTAAGAGAATTCAGCACCACCAAACCAGCTCTACAACAAATGCTAAAGGAACTTCTCTAAGTGGGAAACACAAGAGAAGAAAAGGACCTACAAAAACAAACCCAAAACAATTAAGAAAATGGTCATAGGAACATATATATCGATAATTACCTTAAACGTGAATGGATTAAACGCCCCAACCAAAAGACGTAGACTGGCTGAATGGATACAAAAACAGGACCCATATATATGCTGTCTACAAGAGACCCACTTTAGGCCTAGGGACGCATACAGACTGAAAGTTAGGGGATGGAAAAAGATATTCCATGCAAATGGAAATCAAAAGAAAGCTGGAGTAGCTATACTCATATCAGATAAAATAGACTTTAAAATAAAGAATGTTACAAGAGACAAGGAAGGACACTACATAATGATCCAGGGATCAATCCAAGAAGAAGATATAACAATTATAAATATATATGCACCCAACATAGGAGCACCTCAATACATAAGGCAACTGCTAACAGCTATAAAAGAGGAAATCGACAGTAACACAATAATAGTGGGGGACTTTAACACTTCACTTACACCAATGGACAGATCATCCAAAATGAAAATAAATAAGGAAACAGAAGCTTTAAATGACACAATAGACCAGATAGATTTAATTGATATATATAGGACATTCCATCCAAAAACAGCAGATTACACATTCTTCTCAAGTGCGCACGGAACATTCTCCAGGATAGATCACATCTTGGGTCACAAATCAAGCCTCAGTAAATTTAAGAAAATTGAAATCATACCAAGCATCTTTTCTGACCACAACGCTATGAGATTAGAAATGAATTACAGGGAAAAAAACGTAAAAAAGACAAACACATGGAGGCTAAACAATACGTTACTAAATAACCAAAAGATCACTGAAGAAATCAAAGAGGAAATAAAAAAATACCTAGAGACAAATGACAATGAAAACACGACGACCCAAAACCTATGGGATGCAGCAAAAGCGGTTCTAAGAGGGAAGTTTATAGCTATACAAGCCTACCTAAAGAAACAAGAAAAATCTCAAGTAAACAATCTAACCTTACACCTAAAGAAACTAGAGAAAGAAGAACAAACAAAACCCAAAGTTAGCAGAAGGAAAGAAATCATAAAGATCAGAGCAGAAATAAATGAGATAGAAACAAAGAAAACAATAGCAAAGATCAATAAAACTAAAAGTTGGTTCTTTGAGAAGATAAACAAAATTGATAAGCCATTAGCCAGACTCATCAAGAAAAAGAGGGAGAGGACTCAAATCAATAAAATCAGAAATGAAAAAGGAGAAGTTACAACAGACACTGCAGAAATACAAAACATCCTAAGAGACTACTATAAGCAACTTTATGCCAATAAAATGGACAACCTGGAAGAAATGGACAAATTCTTAGAAAGGTATAACCTTCCAAGACTGAATCAGGAAGAAACAGAAAATATGAACAGACCAATCACAAGTAATGAAATTGAAACTGTGATTAAAAATCTTCCAACAAACAAAAGTCCAGGACCAGATGGCTTCACAGGTGAATTCTATCAAACATTTAGAGAAGAGCTAACACCCATCCTTCTCAAACTCTTCCAAAAAATTGCAGAGGAAGGAACACTCCCAAACTCATTCTATGAGGCCACCATCACCCTGATACCAAAACCAGACAAAGACACTACAAAAAAAGAAAATTACAGACCAATATCACTGATGAATATAGATGCAAAAATCCTCAACAAAATACTAGCAAACAGAATCCAACAACACATTAAAAGGATCATACACCACGATCAAGTGGGATTTATCCCCGGGATGCAAGGATTCTTCAATATACGCAAATCAATCAATGTGATACACCATATTAACAAACTGAAGAATAAAAACCATATGATCATCTCAACAGATGCAGAAAAAGCTTTTGACAAAATTCAACACCCATTTATGATAAAAACTCTCCAGAAAGTGGGCATAGAGGGAACCTACCTCAACATAATAAAGGCCATATATGACAAACCCACAGCAAACATCATTCTCAATGGTGAAAAACTGAAAGCATTTCCTCTAAGATCAGGAACGAGACAAGGATGTCCACTCTCACCACTATTATTCAACATAGTTCTGGAAGTCCTAGCCACGGCAATCAGAGAAGAAAAAGAAATAAAAGGAATACAAATTGGAAAAGAGGAAGTAAAACTGTCACTGTTTGCGGATGACATGATACTATACATAGAGAATCCTAAAACTGCCACCAGAAAACTGCTAGAGCTAATTAATGAATATGGTAAAGTTGCAGGATACAAAATTAATGCACAGAAATCTCTTGCATTCCTATACACTAATGATGAAAAATCTGAAAGAGAAATTATGGAAACACTCCCATTTACCATTGCAACAAAAAGAATAAAATACCTAGGAATAAACCTACCTAGGGAGACAAAAGACCTGTATGCAGAAAACTATAAGACACTGATGAAAGAAATTAAAGATGATACCAACAGATGGAGAGATATACCATGTTCTTGGATTGGAAGAATCAACATTGTGAAAATGAGTATACTACCCAAAGCAATCTACAGATTCAATGCAATCCCTATCAAATTACCAATGGCATTTTTTACGGAGCTAGAACAAATCATCTTAAAATTTGTATGGAGACACAAAAGACCCCGAATAGCCAAAGCAGTCTTGAGGCAAAAAAATGGAGCTGGAGGAATCAGACTCCCTGACTTCAGACTATACTACAAAGCTACAGTAATCAAGACAATATGGTACTGGCACAAAAACAGAAACATAGATCAATGGAACAAGATAGAAAGCCCAGAGATTAACCCACGCACCTATGGTCAACTAATCTATGACAAAGGAGGCAAAGATATACAATGGAGAAAAGACAGTCTCTTCAATAAGTGGTGCTGGGAAAACTGGACAGCTACATGTAAAAGAATGAAATTAGAATACTCCCTAACACCATACACAAAAATAAACTCAAAATGGATTAGAGACCTAAATATAAGACTGGACACTATAAAACTCTTAGAGGAAAACATAGGAAGAACACTCTTTGACATAAATCACAGCAAGATCTTTTTTGATCCACCTCCTAGAGTAATGGAAATAAAAACAAAAATAAACAAGTGGGACCTAATGAAACTTCAAAGCTTTTGCACAGCAAAGGAAACCATAAACAAGACGAAAAGACAACCCTCAGAATGGGAGAAAATATTTGCAAATGAATCAAAGGACAAAGGATTAATCTCCAAAATATATAAACAGCTCATTCAGCTCAATATCAAAGAAACAAACACCCCAATCCAAAAATGGGCAGAAGACCTAAATAGACATTTCTCCAAAGAAGACATACAGACGGCCACGAAGCACATGAAAAGCTGCTCAACATCACTAATTATTAGAGAAATGCAAATCAAAACTACAATGAGGTATCACCTCACTCCTGTTAGAATGGGGATCATCAGAAAATCTACAAACAACAAATGCTGGAGAGGGTGTGGAGAAAAGGGAACCCTCTTGCACTGTTGGTGGGAATGTAAATTGATACAGCCACTCTGGAGAACAATATGGAGGTTCCTTAAAAAACTAAAAATAGAATTACCATATGACCCAGCAATCCCACTACTGGGCATATACCCAGAGAAAACCGTAATTCAAAAAGACACATGCACCCGAATGTTCATTGCAGCACTATTTACAATAGCCAGGTCATGGAAGCAACCTAAATGCCCATCAACAGACGAATGGATAAAGAAGATGTGGTACATATATACAATGGAATATTACTCAGCCATAAAAAGGAACGAAATTGAGTCATTTGTTGAGACGTGGATGGATCTAGAGACTGTCATACAGAGTGAAGTAAGTCAGAAAGAGAAAAACAAATATCATATATTAATGCATGTATGTGGAACCTAGAAAAATGATACAGATGAGCCAGTTTGCAGGGCAGAAGTTGAGACACAGATGTAGAGAATGGACATATGGACACCAAGGGGGGAAAACTGCGGTGAGGTGGGGATGGTGGTGTGCTGAATTGGGCGATTGGGATTGGCACGTATACACTGATATGTATAAAATTGATGCCTAATAAGAACCTGCAGTATAAAAAAACAAACAAAACAACTAATACTAAACTTTCATTGGGTTATTTGTATGGAAATATGTTAATATAAATGTTTCAGACATTACATGAAATTCCTAAAAATCTTATATTTGTATTTGTATGGAAATATGTATGGAAATATGTTAATATAAACGTTTCAGACATTACATGAAAAAAAAAAAAAAAAAAAAGAAATACGTTCTCAGGCTACATGGAATTAAAGTAGAAGTAAATAACAGAAAGGTAGCTGGAAACTGCCCCCACCTCAAAATAATTGGAGAGTAAACAACACACTTCTAATAACACATGGCTCAAAGAAGTCTTAAGAGTAATTAAAAATTTGAACTAAATGAAAATGAATATACTACATATCAAGATTTACGGGATTTTGCAGTGAATACAGGGCTTAGAGGGAAATTTATAGCATTCAATGCATATATTAGAAAAGAAGAATGTTTAAGATCAATAATCTAAGCCCCCACTTTAGGAAATAGAAAAAAAAAAACCAAAATTAAATCCAAAGTAAGCAGAAGAAAAGAAATAATAAAAATGAGAGCAGAATGCAATGAAACTAAAAATAGGAAATCAGTAGAGAAAATCTAAGAAACCAAAAGCTGGTTCTTTAAAAAGATCAATAAAATTGATAAACTTCTAGCCAAGTTAATGAGGCAGTGGGGGGAAGAGGGAGAGAGAGAGAGAGGAGATACAAATTACTAACATCAGAAATGAAAATTAAAGAGGGGTCATTACTACTGACCCCAGGGACATTAAGAGGATAATAAAAGAATACAGTCATCCTTCAGTATCCATGGGGGATTGGTTACAGGACTCCCTGTGGATACCAAAATCCACGAATGCTCAAGTCCTTTATATAAAATGGCATAGTACAGTCAGCTCTCTGTATCTGCAGATGCAGAACCCACAGATACAGAGGGCCAACCATATTATGAACAACTCTATGCCTACAAATTTGATAATTAGATGAAATGGACCAATTCTTTGAAAGATACAATCTACCAAAACTCATACAAGGAGAAATAAATAATCTGAGCCTATATCTATTAAATAAATTGAATAAATAATTAATAATAACATTACAAAACAAAACCTCTCAGCAAACAACAAATAGTGGGTAACTTCTTCAATCTGATAAAGGACATCTTTAAAAAAAAAAAAAAACCTTAATGAAATCAACTGGAAGTCCTAGCTAATGCAATAAGACAAAAAAAAAAAAAAAAAAGGGGGTGGGGTGGGGAATAAAAGGTATTAAGATAGCGAGGGAAGAAATAAAACTTTGTTCTTAGATGACCTGATTGTCTATGTAGAAAATCCCAGAGAATCAATAAAAAATCCTTCTGGAGCTAAGTGATTATAACAAGGTTGCAGGGTACAAGTTTAATATACAAAAGTCAATTGCTTTCTTATACAAACAGTGAAGAATTGGAATTTGAAATTTAAAACACAATACCATTTATGTTAGCACTGAAAAAGTAAAGTAGGAATAAATCTAACAAAATATGTACAAGATATATATGAGAAAAACTATAAAACTCTGATGAAAGAAATCAAACACATCTAAATAAATGCATAAATGTTTCATGTACATGGGTAAGAAGACTCAGTATTATTAAGATGTCGATTCTTTCTAACTTGGTTTATAGATTCAATGCAATTCCGATCAACATTCCAGTAAATTATTTTGTGGATATCAATAAACTGCTTCTAGAACTTATTGATTCTAGAACTTACTGATTGTAGAATTGGTAGGACTAACACTACCCAATTTCAATATTTACTATAAAGCTACAGTAATCATTATTAACGCATGTATATGGAACCTAGAAAAATGGTACAGATGAGCCGGTTTGCAGGGCAGAAGCTGAGACACAGATGTAGAGAACGGACATATGGACACCAAGGGGGGAAATCTGTGGCGAGCTGGGGATGGTGGTGTGCTGAATTGGGCGATTGGGATTGACATGTATACACTGATGTGTATAAAATTGATGCCTAATAAGAACATGCAGTATAAAACAAACAAACAAACAAAACAACTAATACTAAACTTTCATTGGGTTATTTGTATGGAAATATGTTAATATAAATGTTTCAGACACTACATGAAATTTCTAAAAATCTTATATGTTCTGGTATAATGTTATAAGTCATAATCCTAGTTATTACTTTAAAATGTATATCTCAGAAATAACTAATTTTCTTGTCATCTGCATTATTATGAACTTTCATCAAATCTTTAACTGTGGTCATTTTTAAGTCTTTTGTCATTTACAGACAGTTCTGGGTGTACTCTGATGCTTTTGCAAATATGTTCCTATAAAAGGGTTTCATCTTCAAGAAATTCATGGAAAAGACTCTGACAAGTACAGGTTTCTGGTAACTGACTGTACTGCTGAACTGAATGAATAAGCATTTTCAGAACTCTAATGAAAAACTGATGAATTCATAAAAGTGCTAACAAAAGATCAAGATGAAAAAAACAATTAATTACATGGGACTGAGTGAACTGATGATGATGAGTATAATTTTTGTGACATTCTGTCTGAATTAAAAAAAAAAATCCCACAAGGACTCAGAGGCAAAAAACATACAAATCAATTTTCACTGCAAAGTAAAGGAGCTGTTACAGTGGAGGATTACTGGACTGAATGTCAATATTATGACATAGTATGAGTGTGTTTCATGTTTGGTAATTGCAATCATTGTTGCTTTTGTTGTAGTCATCCATGTACAATGCTTGGTGTCAGTCTATTTATCCCTTGTAAAAATAAAATACTGTGTGTGTGTGTGTGTGTGTGTGTGTGTGTGTGTGTGTGTGTGTGTGTGTAAAAAAATAAATAAATAAATAAATTACCCAAAAAAAGGAAAAAAAAAGCTACAGTAATCAAGACAGTATGGTATTCATGAGAGAACAGAAAAACAGATCAGTGGAACAGTGTCTAGAAATATAGTCAACTGACCTTTCACACATATGCAAAAGCAATTTAATTGAGAAAGCATAGTTTTTTTCAACAAATAGTGCAGGAGCAAATGGACATTCACATGGCAAAAAAAAAAATCTAGTCACAGATCTTACACCCTTTACAAAAAATTAACTCAAAATGGACTGTGGACCTAAATGTAAAATACGAAACTATAAAACTCCTAGGAGATAACATAAGAGAAAAATCTAAGTGACCTTGGGTTTGGTAATGCCTTTCTAGACACAACACCAAAAATGCAATCCATGAAAGAAAAAATTGATAAGCTGGACTTCATCAAAATTAAAGACTTCTGCTCTGCAAAAGACACTGTTAAGAGAAAGAAAAGACAAAGCACAGACTGGAAGAAAAATCTTTGCAAAACATATATTTGATAAAATACTGGTATCCAAAATATACAAAGAACTATTAAAACTCAACAATAAGAAAATAACCCCACTGAAAAATGGGAAAAAATATCTGAATAAACACCTTAACACAGAAGATATACAGGTGGCAAATAAGAATGATGAAAAGATGTTCAATGTTTTTCGTCATTAGAGAATTGCAAATTAAAACAATGCTACACACCTATTAGAATGTCTAGAATCCAAAACACTGACAATACAAAGTGCTAGTGAGGATATGGAGCAACAGAAACCCTCATTCACTACTGAGGCAAAATGGTACAGCCCCTTTGGAAGACAGTTGGCAGTTTCTACAAAATTAAACATACTCTTACCATATGATTCAGCAATTGGGGTTCTTAGTGTTTACCCACATTAGTTGAAATCTTATGCCCACACCAGAATCTGCACGTGAATGCTTATAGCATCTTTATTCATAATTGCCAAAACTTGGAAGCAATCGAGATGTCCTTCAATAAGAGAATGAATAAACAAACTGTGGTACATCCATACAATGGAATATTATTCAGTACTAAAAAGAAATGAGCTATAAAGCCATGAAAAGATATAGAGAAACCTTAAATGCATATTGCTATGTGAAAGAAGGCAATCTGAGAAAGCTGTATGGTTCCCTCTGTAAGACATTCTGGACAAGGCACAATTGTGGAGACACTAAAAAAAATCAATGGTTGCCAGAGGTTCACTGGGGAGGGAGGAAGGGATGAAGAGGTGAAGCATAGAGGATTTTTAGGGCAGTGAAACTATTCTGTATGATACTGTGATGGTGGTCACATGTCATCGTACGTTTGTCAAAACCCATAGAATGTATAACACAAAGAGTAAACCCTAAGGTAAACTATGGCTTTAGTCCATAACACTGTATCAGTATTGGCTCATCAATTCTAACAAATATACCACAATAGTGCAAGATGTTAGTAACAGGGAAAATTGTATGGATACTGGGAAGGGCAGGGAGGGAAGTGCAACTCTCTACTTCTGCTCAAATTTTCTGTAATCCTAAAACTGCTCTTAAAAGCAAAGTCTATTAATTTTTTAAAATACCAATTGTGATTTTCTATTTCTAGGCTTATTCGCTAGGAAATTCATTGAATTTCCAAGTAACTTATTTCAATTATGTTACACAGAAAAAAAACCCTTTATTTCACTTTTCTAATCCTAATTAGTTATTATGTGTTACTTCAATTGCATTAAAGGTAATAGTTAATATTTGTTCAAATCAGAAGTATTGATGTTGAAATTGTAAAGTAATTTTAATCCACATAAATAAAATGAAATTTTATACTAAATCATCAGATTGACATACTAGAAAGGAGTTTAGAACATACTCCCATAGCAAAGTCTTGTTTTCCATTTGAGTTTTCTTTTTCTTTCTTTTACAGACTCTCACACAGTCAGGAGAAGTTTGTGTTTGGGGTATAGAGGATGGTGCTTGTGTCAGCAGGATTTATCTGAATATCCCAGTAAGTGTGCCTTATAAATGAATTTAAAAATATATATATTGAATTCTACTCCAACCTACTTTTTCATATTCACATGTCAATAGTCTGTGGAAATACTCATTACAGAGGCCTTATTGCATTTTTACCTTATATGTTAGAGTAATTCTTGTGTATAAAGTATATTCCACAGCCCAGAGGGTGGAACATAAGATACTCTACTGGTGTATGGGAAAGAACAAGATTTTCTGTGGTGGCAGTTATTCCTGAAACCCTAATGGTTTATATCTCACTCAGGCTGTAAGTTCATTGTGGATTGACAGGTTCTCTGCTCCACACGGCCTTTCAGGGAACAAAGTCGACAGAGGCTCCACCAGCTAATAGCTCCTCAGTGCCATGGTATGGCAAGAGTGCTGGAAGGTCTTGAATTAGCAATTAAGCACTTTTACTAAAAAATGAAACATCTCCTTGGCTATAACTAGATAAATGGCCCCATCTAACCTCAACATGATCAGTTAGAAATGAAAGAAAGGGACTTCCCTGGTGGCGCAGTGGATAAGAATCCCGCCTGCCAATGCAGGGGGACATGGGTTCAAACCCTAGTCTGGGAAGATCCCACATGCCGCAGAGCAACTAAGCCCGTGTGCCACAACTGCTGAGCCAGCACTCTAGAGCCCGCGAGCCACAACTACTGAGCCCGCATGCCACAACTACTGGAGCCTGCGTGCCACAACTACTGAAGCCCGCGTGCCTAGAGCCCATGCTCCACAACAAGAGAAGCCACCACAATGAGAAGCTCGTGCACCGCGATGAACAGTAGCCCCGCTTGCCGAAACTAGAGGAAGCCCGCGTGCAGCAACAAAAAATAAATAAATTAAAACAAACAAACAAATGAAAGAAAAGTACCACTCTAACCAGCTTGAGCCAAAAATTAAAAAGTGGGGGTTATTGACTCAATCAACTATAAAGTATAGAGTTTGTCTGGGCTCATCTGTGGCTTGATCTAGCAACTCAAATGATATTACCAAGGATCTTGTTTTCCTCTCTGTCTGTATACTATGTCTTTAGTTTCATCTTAGGCTTCATTTAGTGGTACCCAAATGCCACAGGTATCAACGTCACGTCAGATCATCTGGGAAGAAAGCCTCCTACAGTGGGAGGAGGAAGAGAAGAGAAGTTTCTCCTTTTCAGAAGGCTTAGTAAATACCTCCTAATGTCTTAATAATAACCCTGAACTAATCACTGTAGACAGGGGGATGAGAAATGCTAACTGGCTTAAAATCAGCCATGGAAATGGGAGTCAGATCTGTTCCACTCAACACTGAAAATAGGGGGGAGATGGTTTCTCAATGGATATTCAAGAAATTTTCCAGAAGGAAGGTGTATTGATGCTGGGTGGCAAACCACAATTCCTTACCTAAACCTAACCCTAACCTACCATAAGGTGATACCATTCTTTCCACCACGTTCATGGTGCATTTTACATAAAATAATGTTTTTAAAAATATAAAAAGACCAAGAAAGAGTGGTAATGCTGTTTTTTCTTAAATTATCATTTTCTGTATTACACAGTTCTAGATGAGTTATGGATCTTGGTAGTAGGAAGGCAAGTTACAATCCTTCTCTGTTATAAATTAAAATCTCAGTTATAATACAAGATGAAGCATCATACCTCACATAAGAGGATTACAAAATGCAAAAGGATGCAAGAAGATTACAAGATGCATAAAATTCAATAAGATAAAAAACTCATCCTAAAAAGTAAAGATAAGAATTCTTACCTGAAAGAATATTTGTAGACTCCATAATCCATGTGACAAGGTTTATATGTATTCATTTCTGTTAGAATTACTAGAACTAGAAAAATCTTAAAGCTCATCTGATCACACCTCCTTTTACAGATGAGAGACGTACAGATGTTTAACAACCCACCCAAGGGTCTGTATAATCAGGACTTACCTTGCACTTCCTGGTTAAGGAGGGATATAGGTACCACCAAAAGGCCCTCTTTCTGCTTCAGATGTGTTCCCTTCCTCTGATCAGAAGGGAGAGATTCGGACGACTGTCACAGTTAATTAGACAACCCTTCATTGAGCTCCAAACCAGGCATTGTACACTCATGTAGTTCAGCTCTTACTGGGGAGAGTCAGTGGTTTCTCCTTACTGGAGGATACTGCTGCCCCATGGGGAAATGATAAGTGGATTGACCCAGCAGTGCTGAGGCCAGATCTCCCTGCCTGTGCCGGGGACTGTGTTCCCCGTGAACATTTTAGGCAGTGGTCCTTAGAGAACCCTACTCGGCGTCATGATGGCAGGATGCCTGAACACTACTAGCTTCCCCTGATGGTGCCTGCTAGGGTAACTAAGACCCCTCCAAGTATTGCTGTACATATTTAGCCTAGTCCACAGTAGTCCTGGAATAGAGGGTAATTTCAACTGATTATTTTGAGGAAACACAGACACACAGACACACATACACACACACACTGAGATCTCCCATAAAGGCTTTTAGCTAAAAAAAACAAACCCTCACCACTTTGTTTCCAGTTTCATACTGAGATACCACTAAAGACTCAAACTGGTTAAGGCTTGGAAAATTCACTTTAAAAAATAAATGAAAACCTGCTCAATGGGGAAACCATGCATTCTAATGGGGCAGGACACCTGAGTTTTCCTCTGAGCTTTGTTACAAGCTATGGGATCCTGGGGCAAATTGCTACATTTTTCTTTGCCTCCATTTTCTAGTCTGCAAAACAATGATCTCTTTAAGATCTTTTCTATTTCTAACATTCCATTATTTTATTCAAAACAAACTACAAAATGTAATTATGTTACCAACCCTTTCGAGTTGGGCCCCAGTAGGGGTCCTCTTCTCTGGTGTTGCCCGTGCCAATAGATTGAGACTGAGTTTGGTTCAGAAACAAAGGAAAGTTTTATTCTTTGATCAGAGAACGGAGGGGTGGGAGCTCTCGCTCTAGAGCACACGTGTTTGGGACAGGGGTGGGTGGGGATGCTCTATATGGTTCTCCTCATTGCGGGGACAGGGTGGGGGGGTTGGAGCTCTCGCGGGGCTAGTGCAGCTGTGCTGCTCTGGCTTCACATCCAAGTTCTGGGTGCAGTGTCTCTGCGCATGGCCCGCCACTGCCGCCATCTTGAATTAAGGTGTCATTGGCAGCACGTCTCCACACGGCCTCGGAGTTGAGGTGTCACTTTCCTGGTCTGAAGTGCTGGGTGCAAGACTGCTGCACACAGCACCCAATGAGCAAGTGAAACGAGATGAAGCACAGAAGAAGAGGTTAAACCTTACCACCTAGATTCCATCTTATTTTTCCCGGGAAACCCAGTGGGCTTTGTCAGTGACAACTATAGAGGAATGAATCTGATTCCTTAAGTATCATGACAAAAAATTTATTCTCTTAGACATCATCTTCTGTAAATGATTGCGACATAAGCAGGAATCTGTGATGCATTTCTTTGGTGACAGGCCACATGGTCCAGTGATATATTGGGTTGGCCAAAAAGTTCTGTAACATCTTATGGAAAAACCCAAACAAACTTTTTGGCCAACTCAATAGTTATTTTCTTAAGTCTTCCTCAGTTATGCCCCCATCTCAGGATCTACCATTATCCAGCAGATGAATGCTGATTTTTAAAAATCGCTAACATTCTATAAAGATGTCCAAAAGATGCTAGGAATATATTTTAAATTTCTTATGTTATTTTTCATTATTATCAGGTATAATCATTTCACAATCATTTAAGGATAAAAATGAAGCCATGGTTTAAAGTTCAAGCAATTTCCTTATATTTTTATCATTCTAATTTTAGGATAAAAGAGTATGATGTACAGATTGCTGTGACTTCTTATGCTATCGATTAGCTGAAGAATGTTGAGTGTATAATCTGTAATACCACACAACACTTGCCACTCTTCTTGTTCTGCAGGCTTTTCAAATAAACTGTAGAATTCTTATGTGAGGGAGAGCAGGTTTCATTTTCTGGCACAGTGAAGTTGAGCATCTGGGGGGTTATTTTATTTTATTTTATTTTATATTAAAGTGTAATTGATTTACAATACTGTGTTATTTTCAGGTGTACAGCATAGTGATTCAGTATTTTTGCAGGTTATACTCCATTATAGGTTATTACAAGATAGCAGGTATAATTCCCTGTGCTCTACAGTATACCCTTGTTGCTTATCTGTTTTATGTATAGTAGTTTGTGTCTGTTAATCCCATACCCCTAATTTGTCCCTCCCTCCTTGTCTCTTCCCTTTGGTAACCACAAGTTTGTTTTCCATATCTGTGAGTCTGTTTCTGTATGGCGTTTATTTTAAACAGGCAACAGTTCTGGCTTGCTCTCCCTCCTCCCTCTCTGCAGCCGTGGGGACCGAGGATGGCTTTGTCTACTTCCTCGACATCCAGGACGTTGAATCCCCTCACTCAGTTCATACGGCCTATCTCTCTGAATCGCCCGTGCAGCACCTCCTGTAAGTAATGCCTGCTTCTGGCAGCAACTTTGTCAGGCCTGTCTGTTGAGAATTCCAGTGAAGCCCTAATTTCTTTTAATTTTAAGTTTTACATGTGTTGTTTTGAAAATTAATATGTTGACTCGGTTCTACCTTCAAGAAGTACAGAGCAGTGTATGGTACAGTTTCCCACGCTTGTCCCTGAATACCCAGTTCTCCTCGCTGGAGGCAGCCTGTTACCAATTTCTCATGTCTTTTTTCTGGATATATTTTATTCACAAACAAGCAAAAAAGATAAGTACTTCCTTTTAATTATATGAATACATATCAAGCACTTAGAGTGTGCCAAGCACTTCTGTTGTATTAACTTCATGAGATAGATATTCTTATTGTGTCCATTTTAGAGATAAGGAAGATGATGCACAAAGAATTTAAATAATAATTAATATTACACGCATAGTAAATGGCAAATTTTAGGATTTGAACCCAGGCAATTGGGCTCCAGAGTCATTGCCTTGGCTCTTACAGGGCAGCAAACCATATACAATGTTCTGCACCTCAATTTTTTTTTTTTTTCCACTTAATGGTATGTCTTAGAGAAAGTCTTCTATCCACACATGAAGACCTTCCTCATTCTGTTTTACAGCTACATAGTATTCCATTATATGGGTATACCATAATTTTTAAAAGACAGTATACTGATGGACACTTAGTTGATTTCAAATTTTTTGAAGCAATACTTTTAAGAAGACAGCATAGAGCATTGGATTTAGATTCATGTTATTATTCTTTCTTTCGTTGTATCATAATAGTAAGTATTAATAAGAAATGACATTTATGCCCTGCTTTACAGCTTGAGGTGCTGTCACACATTGTAGATTATTGAGTGTGATATTTGCCACACATTCAGAAAAGTATTATGCTTGTTCCTATTTCACAAGTGAGATAATTTAGGTTCAGAGAGGTTAAGGGAAGCATTTGCCCAAGATTTCTCAACTAGTGCCGGGAGGAGCTGGGTTTCCACCATCTGTGTTGTTCCTACAAGCTCTGCTGCCTCTGGCTCAGTGGGGAAGGATCTGTAGTCTCCCTCCATTTCCATTCTGCTCCTCTGTACTGTATTTTTTGGTGCTCCTTTTTCAGATCTTTCTCTCTTACCCTAATTTGTATTTCCCACTTGTTCCAATTTGATGAAAGGATAGAAACATTTCACTACATTCTTCCTCTTTCTGCCAGGATGGGTACTGAGAGGCATTGGAATGTTCCACTCATCACTAATTTGACAATTGCTTATGTCCACTTGAAATATTAAGAAAGCTTTACTGTCATATTTCATTTACTTATGATGAAATAGTTACCCATTTTTAGTGAATCTTCTTGACCATGTACTTATAAGTTGCAATTGGGAAACAGTATTAGCCTAGAATGTAATGATTACGTTTATATATAATCACTTGCCTTTTATAAGGTCTGATAATATTAAAAATCACAAACCATAAGAATAACTGGTTTTGGATGTATCTCCACGCTGTCATTCAATAAATTTGTTTACCATCTTATTAGTGAAACAAGTAGAATCTGATAATCAGATTTCTTCTTTTCTAGGTATGACCAGAGAGGAATGTATCTATTAGTTGGAACATCAGAAGGACACGTCTTTGTTATCAATGCCAAACCCTCAAGCTTATTTCAGATTCTTGGATTCATAGGTACTTACATAGAATGCTTATTAACTTAAAATATTGGTCACTTTATTCCAAAGAATTTAAAGTTGTGAAAATGGGGCTATGGTGAAACAATTACTTGTAGCATGTTTTCTAAAACAGAGACATTTAAATAACTGTTCAAAGTTACTTAAGATAATTCCCACATCATATTTAGAGGTTTCAGTACATGTACTTGGTACATAGTTGATGGTAAATAAATCTTGAATCAATTAATGAATTAATGAAATGGCTAAATGTTTCTAATGTTACTACAAAGGGACGTTGGGTTGGTTTATCCCTGAAATACTTTTAAAATAACATTTGATCTCTATTTAATTAAGATATCTAAAGAAAGTTTTGTTCCATGCATCTTTAGAGTTTCCTCTTTAAACAAAATGACATCCAGCTTTTGCAGTAATGTGCATCCAAATGCCCAGGTAAACCACAGATTTGGTAGGTGAGATAGCACTTAGGTGATAAATAATAAGAACTAATACTTTTCTTTCTGGGTTTACATACCAAATATGTATGTATATTTTTAAATCTATGTATTGATTTTTAAAAATTGAGTGCCTACTAGGTGTAAGATGCTGAACCTAGGCTCTGTGGGAGCATGGAAAGGTCAAGGAGACAATTTAGTGGAAGAGGAATAGCAGAGAGCTGCATAGGCTCAGGGGAAGAAGCAATTAATTCTGCCATGTGTGAAGAAAGGAGTGGAAGTGATGGGGTGGCACAGAGGACTGGGGGAGAGTTTTCCAAAGACTTAAAGTAGTGGAGGATGGGGCTTGTTGGTATTCTAGCTTGGGACAAAAGTTTCAGCAAAGGCACTTGGAATAGTAAGAAGTCTGGTGTAACAGGTAAATAAGAGTTTACTAGATGATGATCATGGTGACAAAGTCTGAAAGGAAGTGGAGCACGCTGAACATCATTCCAAGGAGTCTGGACTTTGTTCTGTAGTTAATGACACATCATCAGATGTTTTCAAGATGGGACTGGTGTGATTTGACTTGGTTTTTAGAGGACGACTCTGGCATCACTGTGAAGGCTGGAGCAGAAAGGCAAGAGAATGGAATAAAAAAGATGAGTTAGGAAACTATAATATTATAATAACTTAGGCAAGAAATGATATTAATCATAACAATAGCCAACATTTATTGAAGGATTCCTTACCATGTGATAGACAGTATTCTAAGTACTTGGCACGTGTTCATTCATTTAATTCTTACAGACAACTTTTATGAAGTAGAGACTACTGTTATGCCCAATTTAAACATAAGACAACTGAGACACAATGAGGTTAAGTATTTGTTCAAAGCCATGAAGGTAGGTGGTGGTGGAGCCAGGACTCAGACTCAGGAAGACTGGCTTCAGGGCTTGTGCTCTTATCCACAATGCACGAGCCCATGCAGCAGTCATGGGAAGAGAAAGGAGGGGACAGCTCTGAGTGATGGAATTGGTAGGACTTGATAATCGATTATATGTGAAAGGGAGTGATCAGCAATGACTCCAAAGTTTCTAACCTGGATGGTGGAAGTTTGTGCTGTCATCAATTGAAGTAAAAACTCAGGGAAAAAGAAAATTATGGAGGTAGAGGGATAGGGTGAGCTGACAAGCTCTGTAGAGTTGAAGCCAATAAACTCTTCATTTGGGAATCTTTACCATAAATTTGGAAATGAAGATTTGTAGTTCAAAGTTTAATGATAGAAGTCTGATCTTGAAATCATGGAAGCTGATGAGATGGTTTAAGACAGAGTTGAAGCAAATCCAATTGTTTAATGAGGTCAAACAGGTAACCTAAATATGTAAATTAGATGACATGGAGTGTGGTAGGACCTATGGCTGACCTCAGAATGGGTACCAGTCCTGCCTAAATGTTACATTTTTCAACATATCTGGTCAGTCAGAATGTGGGATGGGAAAAGCTACCTACTCTGACGTTGTGGGCAGAGGAAGACAAGGCAGTGAAGAAAACTAAGGATGGGCCAGAGTAAAGAGAGAACTGGGAGTCATCCACTCGAGGAAGAGCTTGCAGAAGGAAGGCTACGTGAAGGGGTGGATTGTGGCAGAAGTGTGAGTGGGGTGAGGGCTAGGATGAGGCAGTCACTCTGTGAGCCCAGGGACAGCTACTCCTCTGGAACAGAGAGACAAAGAGGTTCAGGAGGGAGTGGAGGTCAGAAAAGGAAGTCAGTAAGTAGCAACTTCTGTTCTTAGAAGTTTGCAGTGGAGAAAAGAGAATTAGTAACTTCTAAAAGAGAATTAGAATTAGCAGGGTTGAAGGAAGGTCCTAATTTGAAGATAGGGGAGTCTTGAGGACTGAATAGGGAAAGCCGTACAAGACACAAGAAAATTAAAAGAGGTAATTGATAGCACGTGGTGTAATAGGATATTGGAGGTGTGGGCTCAAAATCACAGATGGAAAGGGTTACATTTTGTTCCTACAAAAATGTCAAGAAATGAAGCGGGAAGATGGGAACAAACAGAGAGAAAATGTGAGATTCAGGATAAGAAAGTTGAGGTCAAGTTTGTGTCAGATGTTTTCTGTCTTCCTCGTTAAGTAAGAGGAAAGGTCATCCAGTGAACACCTGAGGGGAGGGGCTGAGATGGGGCCTGAGAAAGTGGACACATGCTGAACAGTCCCTGGGGAGAGTGGCAGTAGTGAATCTGGAGAGAATCCAAAGTGGGCCCGAAGCACCTTGCAGAGGTCAGATTACCTGGGTTTCTGGAAGACAAACCTCACAAAGTCATGTGTAATCCCACCACACCCGCAAAACCTTGACTACAAATGCAAAGAACACTGATGCCTGAGTTTATTCAGTATCGGGAATGGGCAGATGGCTGGAGTGGACATTCAAGAGGCCAGAGCATGCAGGTGCTGCTGAGTGGGGTGGACATGGCAGACTCTGGAGGCCTCTCTGGCTGGAAAGAAGCTGAGTCCAACCGAGCTGGATTGAATCTGCCAACCCAGACATCTAATATGGAGAAGCCCCCATCTGTTCATCAAAAATGTTTCCATCACTTATGTTTAAAGGTCACTTAAATATCCAGTAAATAAATATGGATCTAAAGATTTAGTGAAGGCAGTTCTATAATGTGATATCTTACCTGGGAGTATAAAAGATTCTATAAACTTATCAATGATGACTTGTGGTGTTGATTTCCATTTGCTTTCAGAGGTGGGCAAAGGCATTTTACAAATATCCACAGTGTCTCCTTTGGAAACAGATGTAGTAGAAGTGATGGTGCTTTCCCCACTTCCAGAAACAGGAAGAACCAGGCTGGAAATATTTACTCTGCCTAAAATACTACCACAAGGTAAAGAAAAAAACGAGCAACAAATTCTGTCCTGTGCGGCCAGTTGAATAGCTGCTATAGCTTTCCTTCTTCTTTTTTTTTTTTTCTTTTTCTGGTGATAGCATTTTTTTCGTTTTAACATGTGAAGAGGTTAAAATGGCCACCACCTTTTCTGTGTCTTACAAAGTGAAATTGATGTGGCTGTTAAATAACATGAAATGTGGACTGTCCTCTAGGTCCTGTCATTCATATGAATCTGTCTTATTATCAGAGAAAAAACAGGATCAACTGTCACTTTTGTCAAATTGATTTGTCATTTTGTGATGTCTCTTTTTTGTAGCCTTAAACATACATAGTCAAATTCAGATAGGTTACTGTGTAGTTACTTTCACTGATAAAATTATAAAGAAAGCTTTCGGGATAAAAAGGTTTGATAAAATAGACACTTTCTTTGTTTTATCAATAGATAACAAATATATCTGGTTAGCTATTTTGCAAATATATAATTATAGAGTATAAGAGAGTCAAAAACCTCAAAGTACTTTTGTGTCTTAATTAAGACTCTCTAGACCATCATGAGTTTCTTTTAATGCTGTGTCTCTACTTAACTGATAAAATTAACCAAGGCTTTATAAAAGATATTTTACTCACTCTTAGTCATTTAATACTCAAGTATTTCTAACGGAGCCAAGTTGCTTTCCAATCATTTTTATCTCCTAATAGTTTCTACAATAATTGAGCATTTAACTTTTTTATTTTGCTTTTCATAGTTTTCATAACAATTTTTAAAAAATAAAATCAATATATGGTGCAAGTGATTTCTCTTCTTCCCCAAATCTTATAGTTTCTGCAAGCTTTGCTGATGAACGAGGGAGGCTGAGAGATGCCTTCATTCATAAGTTCGTGTATGAGATAGAGCACGCTCTGTCCTCCGCTGTCTTGAACTTTCAAAGTAACCGAATATATGGCTTCTGTAACCAAGTGCCATACATCTGCATCTATCTTCTTCCTGAAAAAGTATGTCAAAGCTTAAGCGTGCTATCATTTTTCTTAGCCGTCAAGATTGACACATCGTATCAATTAGACGTGATCCATGCTTTAACACTCTAGTCCAGTTAACAAATGTCTTTATTATAGTAACATAATTTCTTTGAATTAGATATATGTTAGCATGATTTGTTAATTCATCATAAAATACATTTGAGCAACCTCACACTTACAACATCATACTTGTCAGATAAAAGTGCAGACGACACGATACTAGTTTAGTGCCTTTCAAAACTATTTTTAAAGAATCTATCATTAGAAAATCTGTTCCACAGGTGTCAGGAGCTACAGGATTGATGATTTTCGGTGGAACTTTGTACCTGAGTCCTAAAGAAAATTGCACAAAATACCTAAACTATGTTTCTGGCATTCTTTCATCATACTCTCTTCAAACTTCTCCCATACTGTGTCATTTCCTGCTACATACACTGACCCAGATTATCTATCACCCTTCTTTTTCTAAATCCTTCAATCAAAGGGCTTCTCTCCCAGAGT
The DNA here is from genome assembly GCF_965194825.1 of Balaenoptera physalus. Taxonomy (NCBI): domain Eukaryota; kingdom Metazoa; phylum Chordata; class Mammalia; order Artiodactyla; family Balaenopteridae; genus Balaenoptera; species Balaenoptera physalus. The sequence goes on from NC_138893.1 coordinate 47,658,704, forward strand.
AGACAATGTCAGCAAGGTCTGAGACAAAGACATTCAGAGACAGAAGAAATGGTTTATCGTAAGAAGAATTCAAGAAAAGCTTCCTGGTGGAAGTAATATTTGCACTGGAGTTTGAAGAATAGGTCAGATTTAGACATGAGAAATATTGTGTACAATCTTGGCAGGGAGGTGGGGTTCCTGATGTAGGGAGGGGGGCCAAATTGGTGGGGATGGGATGGAGACGGGCATTCCAGACAAAAGTCACAACACATGCAGAGGTTTGAAGGTGGGCATACATGAGAAACATGGGGGGAAATTGACTCATTTATTTTGACTTGAGCACAGGGGTATATGAAATGGATTAGTGAGAAAAAAAGATTGTCAGTTGTAGGCTGGGATTTTTAATAGTAGCTAACATACAAAGAAGACTTTTCTTAGTTGGCCAAAACGAACTTCTCCTTGCAATCAGAGATGGAAAATGTGGTGCAAATACAGGTGCCCACTTTATCATGTATCAGTTTATTTCCAATGACAGTGATTTTGGATTTGAATCTGACTATATATGCACAACTGCAAACCCCAAGTTACCGCTCCCCTGATCTTTTCTATAATGTGGTCATTTTCTTTGGCAGGAACATAGTGGTATTTGCATTCTTAAGTCATACCAAAAAGTACAAAGCAAACAATACGGACCTGGAATGCTCTCTCTGTCTCCACATGGATTGTGGCTCATAACAATAGCTAAATGTGGAATTCTGTGTATCCGAGATATTCATACTTTGGTAAACTCCTTTTTTTTACGGTTATGGGATGTGTGTCTTGATCTCATATAAGGAACAAAAGCTCTTACAATAGGAATTGGAACGCTTAAGTAAATTGACTCACAACTTATGTAGCCCTAATGGTGTTATTGATTCCAACACTGGGTGTATTTATGTGCTAAGGTTTGAGGCTCTAAGGGAGGAAACGCCAACAAATGGACTGAGATCTTGCAAAGAAGGAACACGGGGCTGGGATACAGTAGGTGAGCTCCAGCCCAGCTCCATCACCACTTACTGTGTGTCTTGGAAGCTCACTGAGCCTCACTGAGCTTCAGCTGCTCCTCTGCAATTTTAGGGAAGCCTTGCTTGCTCTCACCCTGTGGGATTCTGGTGAGAGCTGGTGAGAGGGTACATGCAAAACTTCTTTGGAAATAGTGAATTGCTGTGCAAACCTAGGGTTGATTACGGCAGCTCCCTGGCCTGGAGGGCCTCTAGGCTGGTTGCTGCCACCCCCCCACCTGACTCTCCATGTGATGCTAGAAGAGCATAACGGAGAAGGGCGTGGCCCTTACTGAGTCCTCCCCTATCGCTTGCAGACCTCGACATCACCAGTACCACTACTATTTCTGATTTCCATTTTTCTCAGATCTCTGAAAAAATGAAAATAGTTTCTTCTCCCAAAAAAGTGAAAGATCCTTTTCTAGGTTTTGAGACCAAGTAGTACTGGTTATCAATTTAATTTAATTCAGTCAGTTATTTTTACCCAGGGATCTACCCCACACACCTGAAGCATCACAATCACCCCGCATGACACTCTCCCATGGGGCCACAGGTAAACTGGGTCCTGGCTGTGCATATCCAGCTCTCCTTGCTCACTTGTGCAAGAAAGCATATTTGGAATACAGTTGGGCAAAAGTGATATTATTATTATATAGGAAAAATCTTAAATCCCTTAGAAATTATTTTTAGGTGAACAATGTGCAAACTCTGCTACATTGTCTCTTATTCAAGTGATTTGTAAATGTACGCTACAACTGATAGTGGCAAGACGTCAGAGTTTTTCTGGGTGATTCTATGCAAAGTACCTCATATAGGAGGTTATTCATGGCAGTACTGTTTGTAAAAGCAACCTAATGTCCATCATCAGAGGACTGGATAAATAAATAATGGTACATAAACAGTATATAAATAAAGTATGGAATATTATGCTGTAATACAGAATGAGGAAATCTTTATGAAACGATATGGAAAGAATCCCAAGATATATTGTTAAGGAGGAAAGGCAAGGTGTGTAATATACGTATTATGCTACAATTTATGTTAAAAATTGTTTGTATAAAAATTTGTTTATGTACATTAAAAAAACTCTGAAAGGATATTGAAGGTACTAATAATATTGATTGCCTTTGGGAGGTGTTGGGGAATGGGGGCAGGAAGGAGATTTCACTGCCTACTCTTCTATAGTTTTTAAATTTTGAAACATTTGAATATATTGCCTATTCAAAAAATTAAAAAATTTTTAAAGGCATCATGGTTGATAACTAGTGTGACAAAGAAATCTCAGTTTTTAGTCAAAAAGTTTAAACCATTGCACTGTGTACCAATTAGTGATTTGTTCAGGTTCTAATTAAACTGGTTTAATTGGCATCCTCTGTCATTCTTCACAGAACCCATCACCTTCTCTCATCACACTCAGCCTCTCTGCACATAAAGGGAACTTGCCTAATCCTTGAAGGCATCTGAATTTGCCCGCACTGCTTGCTCAAGGCCCCTTCTTGTAGTCTTCAGCAAGTCCATTCACTCTCTGTGTCTGATTTTCCTTTTATAAATTGATGATAATCCCTCTTCTTCCATATTACACAGAAGGGAGAACAAACCAGTACTGGTGAATGTATTTTGTACTAGGAATTTTCAGTGCTGTGTATTATTAAGAGGCTACTCCATACCAACTAAAATGCTGTTAACAAATAGAAAAAGGTTTATCCACAAGCAAGAGTGCACGTAACCCCCTTAGAAAAACCATGTGGTAGAATCACATTTGTAATTTCTGTACTTTGTTCCTAAAACTATTAAGGAAACGTTTGTTCGGTGTCGGAGTCATTCTCACCAGGGGCATGGAATTCAATCGGTGAGAATTTCAATGGATGGACAAAGCATTCTGGTGAATGGGAAGGATGACAGCACCCTTGTTAACCTGAGATGGAGGTAAGTACAGTATACAGTAAGCAACCTCACATGATACGGTGTTTTAAAATAAAGATGTTGTTATTATTTAGGTAATAGCAAGGCCAACACAACAGGAGACAACTGCCATTGAAAAGATTGTTATACTAATGATCCCAAGAGGAGGGGATATGCCATGCAATGGGGGGGGGGGCACATGGGGAAGCACCAGGGAGGGTGAGGAGGCAGAGGGAGCAGGGAAATGTGGGCAAGTGTCTTCATTATGGTTTCTATGGGAAGGATCAGGCAGGTTTAGGATTGACTAGTTTGGATAATTTCAGTGGGTTCAGGGCCATAGAGGCTGCTGCTAGTTTTCTGGCACTTGACCCAGGGATGATTAGGATAGAAATAGTGGCACCAAGTATGAAAGCCCAATAGAGGACTTGGTTGGGGATGTGGGCTCTGAGTTAGTGGGTTTGCATTTAAAAGGTGAGCTCCAGATTAGTTGTTTACCATCTCTATGAATTGCTGATCCTGGGAGGGGCATTTCCTCCAAGGTTATTAGCAAGACCCCAGATGTCAAAGCATCTAAATACAAAAAATAAGAAGACCCAGTTAAGACCTATGAAGTGACCAGTCCTCCCTTTCATAACATCTGTTGGAGGAGCGCAAGGAATGAGGACAATTCTGAACAGTAGATCATTTTTAAAACTCCTATTTATCCCTAAAAAACCTGACATAGGTATGTATGTATCTGTAAACACATACACGTTTACTTTCCTAATTAGACTTTGCCTAGACAATATTAAATTATTTAGACTTTGCTTAGACTAAAATTAAAATCCTAAATAAACAAATATTAGCCAAGCATACAGATAATGGCCAGGGCATAGAGAACATGAAGGTGACACCCTGGACTTGAAATGTTACCTTGTTTGATCTGCCGATGCACGTCACTAGTCAATGTGCAATTCATTTCCACAAAAATACTATTTCACGGTGCCTCCTGTGAGCAAAACAATAATAAAACATGGCGTATCTCAGTGACACTGTGAAATGTTACATATTATGGAGATTCTATATCATAGCAATTTTGGTCGCCACTTACTTCAAAGACCCATTTGACGACTGACTGTATCATCATGCCCATTTTATACGTGGAATCCTGAATAAAACACTAACCTGTATCTCACTATATAAATCCTAATGCATTCTTTGTAGTAAGGGATCACATAGCATCTCAGGCAACAGCAAACATGTGCTGGAGCCCTATTCACGGCAGTGAGGTCATTTCCATCCATTGGCAGTTAATCTCATGGACCTCTGACTCAAAAAAAGTTGAGTTTGAAAACTTGGTCCAGCACTTATGACCTTAGGCACCTGACAACCCCTCTAAATCATCTGTAACCATGTTATTCAAGGTGGGATCTGCAGCACCTGTGAGCTTGTTAGAAATGCATATTCTTGGGCCTCATCCAGACTTTTCGAATCAGAATCTCTATGGGTGGGGCCCAGGAATCTGTTTTAACAAACCCTCCAGGCCATGCTGATATGCCTGAAGTTTGAAATGCCCTGGTGTATTGAGTGGAAGTAATAATACTTTCCTGAGTGTGGGGTGGGGGCTATGAGGACTGAATGTGGTAATGTGATTATATATGTGAAGCAGCACAGCACCTACTATCTCTGAGGGTTCAACCAGAGCAGTGGCTCTTCTGTGCAATGACCGGGGCAGATGGGTACAGCGGGCATGTAGGGTAAGGGTATGGGGACAGTGTGAAGAGAGATGACCCCAGGGAGGTCAAGAAGTTTGTCATGTCCTGGAGCCCATGAAAGTACTGTCCTCTAAGAAGCAGAGTCCTAATAACTACAGGGCACTGCGGAGAACTATCCACATATTTCTTTGCGTAGAAATGGTTAGGTATCTGGAAATAACACTGCTAAATGTGTCTTTTTCAAATTGTGATTTTGTAGCCTATGTGTTTTCTTTTTTATTAATATAGGCAGTTTGGAGGAAACTTAGCCAATGAAATTCTTGAATATAGCCAGCAACTTTCAACTTACCTGAAGAACACCATGGATGAGGAGAATGATTATTTAAGTCTAGCAAAAAAAGATTCCTTGGATTTGGGATCAGAACCTGAACATGCAGTTGAGTTTCACTGTAGTTTTCTTTCTCCTTCCTTCCTCCCTCCCTCCTTTCTTTCCTTCTTTTTTTTTTTTTATTTTATTTATTTATTTTGGCCACATTTGGTCTTCATTGCTGCATGCGGACGGACTTTCTCTAGTTGTGGCTAGCGGGGGCTACTATTCCTTGTGGTGCATGGGCTTCTCATTGCGGTGGCTTCTCTTGTTGCAGAGCATGGGCTGTAGGTGTGCAGGCTTCAGGAGTTGTGGCATGCGGGCTCAGTAGTTGTGGCTCGCGGGCTCTAGAACACAGGCTCAATACTTGTGGCGCAGGGGCTTAGTTGCTCCGCGGCATGTGGGATCTTCCCAGACCAGAGCTCGAACCCCTGCCTCCTGCATTGGCAGGCGGATTCTTAACACTGCACCACCAGGGAAGTCCCTCTTTCCTTCTTTTTTTCCTTCCTTCCTTCCTTCCTTCCTTCCTAAATCAGATATCAGTTTTCAGTTTGTGGTTTTCTTTTAGCAGATATTTTAGTAATATTCCTCTTTATCCAGGTATCTCATTATTTTCAAAAAGAGCATGCACTACATTTAAGAGAAAATATTCAGCCTTTCTCAAAACAATCACAAATATCACATTTCAGATCTCATTTAAACCATAGTACAAGATCTGTCTGTGCTTGCTTGAAAAAAAAAATCTACTACAATTCTGGCGCTTGTTCAAACTAGTCTCTCTATACTTTTACATCACATACATTATTTAGGATGTGTCTAGCCAGAGAACATTTATTCACTCAATCATTTAACAAATATTTATCGAGTGCCTACAAAGTGCTGGACTCAGGGGGATATAGGCATGAAAAGATAGGAAAAGTTTCTGCTTTCATGGAGCTTACATGCTAATTGGGGGTTGGGTGTGAGCAGAGAGAGATAGATAAATAATCAAATAAATAAGAAAACATTAGGTAGTAACAAGATCTATTTACCAAATAAAAATGGTTTGGTGTGGTAGTGTTTGGCTGGAATAGCCCCTCCACGGAGAAAGGCTGTGATCTGACTTATGAGAAATGTGCCAATATGTGGGCAAGCACTCAGGGTAGAGGGAGAAAGAGCTTGGCATGTTTGAAGACCTAAAAAAGGCCTGTGCAGTTGAAGTGAGCAAGGGACAGAGTGGTAGGGGATAAGGTCCTGGAGGTGGGAAAGAACCAGGTAAAGAAGGGCTTTGTAAAACAGGTAGCATTTGGACATAATTTTACATGTAATGAGAACCTATTAAAGTGTTCTGAGTAGAGGATTTACAAGATCTTATTTACGTTTTTGAAATGATTACTTCCGCTGTGTGGAGAATGATTCCTGTAGGGCACAAGAGTAGAAGCAGAGAAGGAGTTAGAAGGCTTAGGTGCCAGTGATAGAGGTGCAAGAGTGTTGTGGAGAGGTGGTAGTTTCCAGGCAGTTTGCAGAGGTAGAGTTGACAGAACTTCTGATGAATTGGACATAGAGGGAAAGGGAAAGAAAGGACTCAAGGATGACTCCTAGATTTTTTACTTGAAGAACTATATAGAAGAAGGTACCATTCACAGAGAAGGGGAAGACTGTGGGGAGGGGAGCCACTGTGGGGAGAAAGAAGGGAATCTAAAATCAGTTCCCTGGACTGAGCATGAGAATACTGTTAGACATCCAAGCGAGATACCAAGTACGCCATTCTGTAGATGTTCTGGGGAGAGTCCAGGACTCGAGATGTTAATTTGAGAGTCAGGGGCATATGAATGGAATTTAAAGCCATAAAGCTGAGTAAGATCATCATGGAAGAGTAGATGGTGAGAAACAGAAGGGGACCAAGATAGAGCAACTTCTAGAACTCCAGGAGAAGAGTTCAGGGAGGCGAAGGAAATTGAGAAGGGGCGGCCAGTGAGGTTGCGGGAGAACCAGCAGAGTGTGACATTCCAAACTCTTTCAAGATTTTTTGCTGCAAAGAGGAGCACAGAAATAGGGTGGCAGCTAAAGGGCAATGTGGTGGTCAGTGGAGAGTAGCTTTCCTGGGACAGGAGATTCCAGAGCATGTTTAGATACTGTAGGGAAAGATTCAGTAGAAGGCAGAAATGGATGATGCAGAACGGTGATGGAAATTTTTTTTAAGTGCAAAGCCTTCAAGAAGGAGGAAAAGATTAAGATCCTAAGCACAAATGGTGGGGCAGGCCTCGATAGGCAGCAGCATTTGGTCTACAGTAACAGGAAGAAGGCCAAGAGTGATCTGGTGAACGTGTGACCTGTCTGATCATTGCTGCTTTCTCAGTGAAAAGTGTGGCTGATGTAAGCACAGAATGGAAGGAATAAAATTAACTAAACATTACATCTTGAGCAGGCAAAATGCTTGGTAGTATATTTTAAAATGCAACAAGTGAAGAGGGATTCAAAGCAATTAAATGAAGCAGGGTGGGAGGAGAACTTGATGAATTTTTAATTTAAGATATGTCTGTCTTCTTCTAAGATAAATGAGAATGTGAGGTTAAGCGTTGACTCATTACAAGAGGAATTAGTCAAAGTTGATAATACGGCGGAAATTCCCTGGATACAACAAAAAAGTCAAGAGGTATTTATAAAACATGAGAGAAGTTTGAAATAATGCTTTGTAGGGGTGCCAAATAGATTAGTTTCCTGTGAAACCCCTTGGAAAGTTAGAAAGTGGAAAGAGATACTACTTGGCAGACCATTACACCGTATAAGTGTACCTTCCCTGAAAGCAGGCAAACACACTAAACACGGCCCAGTCTTTTAGATTAAGTTATATGAGCTTTAAGTGCTGTACTTAGGCTAATACGAAACCTGAGAAAAGTGTCCAGGTAGGCCAAAGCAAAGAATGAACTAAGATACCTCATGCTGAAGTACATTTGGGGGGATGCGGCAAGGTAGGCTTAAATAAAAGGGGTGGGCCCGGAACAGAAGAGACATTGTGGCTTCTGATGTGCAGAAAGGTGACATAGGTGGCAGCTTGTGTCTGGATTTGGCCTGCTTATCTAGTCTCACTCAAGTTCCCAATAAAATAGCAGACTAGTTTTCTGTTATCCATTGTTCTTTAATTTTTCACTAAATTATTTTCTTTCTGTTGGCCTTATCATTGACCTGAGTTCCAAGTTGCTTCAGTGGCCACTTACATAGCAGCAATTTAGACTTAAGCAAAGTATTGCAGTGGTATTATTTCATGTACACTTTATATTATCAGTCTTTAATTTTTTTCCTTATTTCTGTTTCTAGGGAAGTGCTATCTATGTATCTAAGTATGTATATATGTATCTATTATCTCCCTGTCGTCCCTGTTGCTTGTTTAAATGATGTACTTTCTCCATTCCAGGCCATCAAAAACGAGGTTAAACTGTTTTCCAACAAAAGGAAAGAGATAAAAAGAGGAATCAAAGCACTTGCTAAAACTGTAAGTGTTGCGATTCCAGGTACTAATACGTTTGGCCCTTGGTCTAAAATTACGTTTTGAACTTTATTTTGTTCAACCCAGCATGAGACACTATACCCCATTTTTTTCTCTGCCTGTAAGCTTAGTTTTCTGGGGCACTTTAATAGGGTATAATTTTTATCATACCATACAACATATAAACAGTGGTTTTCTTCCCTGTCTTCCCCAAATACTGTCTTTAATACTTATTTTTGTCAAAGTTATACATTTACATTTTTACAAATTAAATAATACAGAGTTATGTAATTAAAAATAATGTTTTTGTGCTTCCCTGATGGCGCAGTGGTTGAGAATCTGCCTGCCAATGCAGGGGACACGGGTTCGAGCCCTGGTCTGGGAAGATCCCACATGCCACAGAGCAACTAGGCCCGTGAGCCACAATTACTGAGCCTGCGCGTCTGGAGCCTGTGCTCCGCAGCGAGAGGCCGCGATAGTGAGAGGCCTGCGCACCGCGATGAAGAGTGGTCCCCACTTGCCACAACTAGAGAAAGCCCTCACACAGAAACGAAGACCCAACACAGCCATAAATAAATAAAAAATAAATAAATAAATAAAAATTAAAAAAAAAAAATGTTTTTGGGGCTTCCCTGGTGGCACAGTGGTTAAGAACCCGCCTGCCAGTGCAGGGGACACGGGTTCGAGCCCTGGTCTGGGAAGATCCCACATGCCGCGGAGCAACTAAGCCCGTGCGCCACAATTACTGAGCCTGTGCTCTAGAGCCCGCGAGCCACAACTACTGAAGCCCACGCCTAGAGCCCGTGCTCTGCAACAAGAGAAGCCACCGCAGTGAGAAGCCTGTGCACCGCAATGAAGAGCAGCCCCTGCTCGCTGCAACTAGAGAAAGCCCGCGCACAGCAACAAAGACCCAATGTAACCAAAAATAAATAATAAATTTTTAAAAAATGTTTTTCTAGCAGCACCTGATCTACTTTTCTTCACTATGATTCCTGCAATCCTGAGGTAAATGTTTTCAGTTCTTTCAGCCTTTTTGTTTGGATATTTACCTGCATCTTTGTAATGGTCTTCTTAATACTGCTATTTCTTGATATTTCTATTTTGACACTCGCTGTGGGCTTTCTGGTATGGAAGATGAGTACTCAGATTCTTTTACACCCTCCACCACTACTGTATGCACATACATCAATACTCGGTAGGTACACTATTATAGTATATGAATATTCTTCAAAGCTGAGCCACATGGTATATTATGATTACTTTTCCATTTTTACAACTTTATTTTTCCTGGAATTAATAATTGCCTTTGTTTTAGATTAAGCCTTTCTATTTAAACTCTCTCAAAATGTTAGATACCTGAGGTAATCAATCTGTCAGTGCATTTTTGTGCGTGTGTGTGAGACCTCCCTTCTAGAGCTTTCTATCTTCCAGCGCTAGTCTACACACCTTGCTCTCTAGACCAGGCACACAGCTGCTGTTCTAGGGACTTCTCTTGTCCATCTTCCTGGGAAATTGTCTCACCTGCCTCCTGAGTTAGAGCCCCTGTTTCCAGAGTCCTGTGTGTTTTTCTTTGTCTTCTTGGTGTGCATCTTCCAGTAGCTTTCTAAGCAGGACTGCTGTGCAGGCCCATACTTGGGAACATCATTTATCATGCAGCTGTGCTAGTGTCATTCAAATGTAATACAGTGTGAGTGGTGCCTGCCCCCAAGAGGTGTACAATGCTTTGGCTCTGTTCTTGAGAAAGGGTACATAGGAGGTACATTTTTTGAGACGTGGTTTTTCTCAAATACAATGATTTACCCTCAGAATTTTGAAGACTTGCTCCATTGTCTTTTAGCTTTCAGTGTTTGCTTTAGAGAATTCAATATCTTTTTGATTCCCAGTTCTCTAGGTAACCAGATTTTTATCTCTGGAAACTTACAGGATCCTTTCTTTTTCTCTGGTGTTTGGAAATTTTACAATATGCACCTTCATACCTTTGATGGATATTCTTGATTTGCTGATGCAGACATACTCTTCACCCTTTTTCACCCTGCTCTTAGCCCCAAGAGGCTGGCCTCTGTGGATGGCATCAGTGAGCTCTCTTGCCTCTGTCTTCTGTTTGGGTTTAGACAGTGAGTGGCATCAGCAGACGATCAAGGGGCAGGAGAAGACAAGGTCAGGGTCTTTATTTCTCCAGTTTCCTCTCTGTGGTATTATGAGTTGGCAGTGACTGCTAGCCCTCTCCTACAGCTACTGATCTCCCCAGGTTCTAGTAACCACTTCCCATCCTTGCCTTTCAGACCTGGGAGTGGTGATAGCTTCCCGTGGTTGCTCGCCTGAGATGCTTTATCATGCCTTGCTGATTTCCCTTACCATGCCAAATCTGTTTTAAAGGTCCCTCTCCCCATTTATGCCATTTGAGTGTGTCATTCTGTTTCATACCAGGACCCTAGTTTGTTTGGGCTTTCTTGTCTCTTTCATGTGCTAGGCACTGGAGGACTTTTAACAAGAAGCCTCTTTCAGGTCTGGGAAAGGTTCTTTAATTATTTCTTTGGTAATTTCCTCCCCTTAATTTTTGTTTTCCTGATTACTAATGAGGTTGAACATCTTTTCATAACTCTGAAGACTGAATTTCCTCTTCTATAAATTCCCTGTTCATGTCCTTTGCCAATTTTTCTATCGGGTTGCTGGTCTTTTTCTTGTTGATTGTAGAAGTTCTTTATTTTTATTTTTAACTTATATTTCTTTATAATAATTAGCGTTAGCTAAGCTGTGATAACAAACAAACTCCAAAAATATAATGACATAGGGATGAGAAGTTTATTTCTTCCCTATATAATCATTCTGGGTAGGTGTTCAGGTCAGCAGCTGCTCTGTTCCATGCAGTCATTCAGAGACCCAAGCTGACAGAGACTCTGCTGTCTCTAGCACATGGCTTCTAAGGTTGCCTTGCTTAATCTCATCCCACTCAGCTGGAAGAGGAAAAGAGCATGGAGGCGTGCATTGGGCAAATCTGGAGATAGCCCTTATTATTAGGTTGAACCACATGAGATTGCTGTTTTATATGGTTCAGCCAAATATACTACAAATATTTTCTGTTTTGTCTCAACTTTTATACTGTGCCTTTTAATTTATTTTTTATATAAATTTATTTATTTTATTTATTTTGGCTGTGTTGGGTCTTTGTTGCTGTGCGCGGGCTTTCTCTAGTTGCGGCGAGCCAGGGCTACGCTTCATTGTGGTGCGCAGGCTTCTCATTGCAGTGGTTTCTCTTGTTGTGGAGCACGGGCTCTAGGCGCACGGACTTCAGTAGTTGTGGCATGCGGGCTCAGTAGTTGTGGCTCGCTGGCTGTGGAGCGCAGGCTCAGTAGTTGTGGCGCATGGGCTTAGTTGCTCCGCGACATGTGGGATCCTCCCGGACCAGGGCTCGAATCCGTGTCCCCTGCACTGGCAGGCGGATTCTTAACCACTGCACCACCAGGGAAGTCCCTATACTGTACCTTTTTAAATGCAAAAATTTTAAATTATGATCCAAGTGTATTGATCATTTATAACTTTTGCTTTATGTGCATGATTTTTAAAGGCTTCCAAATCTCATGTATTTTCTCCTGATACTCCTTTATTTCACCTGTAATTTATTTTTGTGAATGGATATGAGGTATAGATCTAACTTTATTTTTTCAAATTCATAGCACATTTCACCAATGCTTTTTATTGAATATACCATCCTTTTCCCGCTGATTTGCAGTGCCTCCTTCATCAATTCCTGGATTCCCATGAATACGGAATTATTTCTAGACACTCTATGTTCTAATATTGAGCATTGATCTTTTCCTTAGCCAATTCCAAACTATTTTAATTGCTACAGCTTTATAAAATGTTTTTATACCTTGAAAGTAATTCTCCCTTCGCTCTTCACTTTCAGAAAATATTGGCCTCTTTGTGCACACTTACTTTTTCATCTGAATTTTAAAATTAGCTTGTTGAGCTCTGTAAAAATCTCTGATTTGATTTTAATTGAGAATAACTGCTTACAGTGTGATTTGGTGAAGAATTTATTTGCCATCTCTGAAATTTAATACATATATATTGTATATATTTATAAAATATATAAATCTTATATATTATATATTACATATAAATAAATATATATCTTTATTCAAATTTTTAACAAGTTCTTTAATGAAGTTTTACAGTCTAAAAGTGACTTTGTGTACATCTCTTATGAGGTCTTTTGTGAGTGGAATATTTTCTATAACATTTTCTAATTCGATACTACTGGATATGAATATTACTAATTTTATATATGACCACCTTGCTGAATTCTCTTTTTGGTTCTATTGCTTTGTCAATTGATTCTCTTGGACTGTCTAAGTAGACTATCATATCTTCAGAATATCACGTGTCTATTATCAATCTTTATATTACTTTATTTCTTTTTCTTATCTTATGGTAAGGGCTTCTAATGCAATAGTGGTCATTGACAGTGGACATGCTTGTCTGCTAACAATGGAAATGCTTCTAACTTTTAAGTATGATGCCTGCTGTAGTTCCTGCTAGATAGCCTTTAACAAGTTAAAGAAATGCCATTCTATACCTTGTTTTCTAAGAGTCTTTTTTGTTTGTTTTTTTGTTTTCTGTTTTTGTTTCTCCTAATAACAATGTTGGTTTATTCTGAGGGTCAAGTGAAATGATATATTTTAAAAATCTAAGAGTTTTTATTGTGAATTTTATTGTGACATTTATCAAATGCCATGTATTCTTTGTATTCCTCAGATAGACATTGGTCATTTGAAGCAGTACACCACATTCAATTTGCTAATATTTTATTTAAGAATTTTTTATTTCTAGTTGTAAGTAATTTTGGTCTAATTTTCTTGTACTTTCTTTTTTAATTATGGTATCAGCATTATCAAGTGATTTGAGTAGCTTTCTACTTTTTTTTCCATTCTCTGGAATAGTTTGTATAGAATGGGAATTCTCCTTTTCTTTAAGGTTTGATAAACAACGCCCTCCTGCCCTCCCACACACATATAAAACTATCTGGGCCTGATGTCTGTTGCAGAGTTGATTTCTTCTGATTGTGTCAAGTTCTTCTGTGGTCTTTAGTCTTATCAAGTTTTCTATTTCTTTTCAGGTATAGATTTGATAAATTATATTTTCTTAGAAAATTTTCCATCTAAATGTTTAATATAAAATTATATAATATTCTATTTTTTAAGTCTCTTCTGATTTTTCAGTTATAGTTCTATTTTATTCCCAATGTTGTATGTTTATGCCTTTTATCTTTTTTCTTGATCATACTTTCCAACAGAATTTCTATTTTATTAACATTTTTGAAGAAGCAGGTATAGTTTTATTGATTTGACTCTGTTATTATAAGAGAAAATTATACAGAATTTTATGCCTATACATTTTATAAATTTAGGATTTGATCAATTTAGAATTTTATTCATTCTTCCTTGCTTCATTCAGGTTTATTTTACCTCATTTGTTACTTTTTTTAGTTGAAAATGTGGTTTATTTTCTTTTTTTTTTTCTAGTATGCATGTGGCCATAAGTATTCCTCTGAGTACCACTGACTACATTGCACTGATTTTGATATGCAATTTCTCATTATTGCCTAGTTGTAAATATTTCTAATTCAATTTTGAACATATCAACCAAAGGGTTTTCTACAAGAGTGTATGTATTTTTCTATTTTTAATTTCCAGATTGTTTTGTCTATTACTTATAGATTGTTTTGTATATCTTTCTGTTGCTAACTTTGAACTTTATTTCACTATGCTCAGTAAATAAAGCTTGTTGAGATTATCTCTGTGGTCTTGTATCTGGTCTTTTGTGAGTGTTCCATGTGTTTGTAAAGAGTATTTATTCTCTGGGTTTTTGGAGGGGGAGGGTGGGTAAAATGTTCTTTAAATTCCTATTAGATCAATCTAATTTTGTTAGTTAAGTTAGTAAAGTTCATGTTTTTGCTATTTAAACTGTTTTCTAGGATATGATTAGCAGTTTGGCAATTTATCCTTGTATTTTTATCATATGTATGTTAGATACAAAAATGTACATGACAGATCACCTTGGTAGATTGTTTCTTTTAGCCCTATGAATATTTAGCTTTGTCTCTTTAAATGTTCTTAACTCTACATTTTGATTTTTAAAACTTTTTTATTATTATTATTTTTTATTTATTAATTTTTTTGGCTGTGTTGGGTCTTCGTTGCTGCGTGCGGGCTTTCTCTAGTTGCAGCGAGTGGGGGCTACTGTTCGTTGCAGTGCACGGGCTTCTCATTGCAGTGGCTTCTCTTGTTGCAGAGCACAGACTCTAGGTGCGCGGGCTTCAGTAGTTGTGGCGCATGGGCTCAGTAGTTGTGGCTCGCGGGCTCTAGAGCGCAGGCTCCGTAATTGTGGCTCACGGGCTTAGTTGCTCCACGGCATGTGGGATCTTGCTGGACCAGGGCTCGAACCCATGTCCCCTGCATTGGCAGGTGGATTCTTAACCACTGCACCGCCAAGGAAGCCCCTTGTTTTTTTATATTAATATTTTTTGCTGTATTTCCTTTTGCCAGCACTTATTTATGTATCTTTTTCCATTGCTTTATTTCCAAGTTTATTCTGTGCTCTAATCAGTATATAGCTGGATTGTTTTCTTTAAATCCTATCTAAGAGTTTTAATAGGTGAGTTTAGCCACGTTTATTATAATTATTGATATGTTTACACATAATTCCTGCCATTTGATTTTGGGCTTTCTGTTTAACCTATTTCCAAGTTTTTTCTTTTTCCCTCTTTCCTATGTGCTTGGATTGCTTGTGCATTTTTTGTTATTCTTTTTTCTTTTTTCTTTTCAACTATTTTGGGAGTCATAAATATATTCTTCTTATAAAATTCTAACTCACATGCTTGACCTCCTATTTTTTTTTAACATCACCTGGTGCCTTCCTACTCAATGGTATAGAGCACAGAAGCATTGACACCACCTGGGATCTTGACCCCATCCCAGATGTCCTGAATCAGAATCTGCTATTTTCACAAGATCCCTAGGTGATTCATAGGCACATTAAAGTTGGAGAAGCTCTGGTTTAGCGTGTATCATACCATATCTGCCCTCCAGATAAGAGCCCCAGTATGCTTATGTTGTTCTCAGTTTTTACGTTTTCATCTCCTTCTGCTTCCCCACTTTCTCTCATTGATATCATTTAGAATTATAGTTTAAATTGGTACCTTTAAAAACTCTTAAAAATGTGTAAATCTTATTTAGACTTAATAAGTCTTTTTGCCTACCTTCCCTCTGACTTCAGTACGTCCTTAATAATCCTTTCAGAGGTGTAGGTATTAGTGAACTTTCTGAGCCCCTGAATTTTTACAAATGACTCTACTCTATTTGGACCTCACACTTGAATGATGGTTTGATGACTATAGAATTAGAGATTGAAGGTTTTTCTTTCACTTAAAACTTTGATCCAAAGCTATTGATCCATTGTATTCTTGCATTCAGTGTTGCTGATGTGAGTTCTTCTATTAGTCTAATTCTTCTATTTTTGTGATACTCTTTTCCTCTTCAGAAATGTTTAGGATTTGGTTCTTTAGTTTCCCGACATTTCTTTCTCTAGACCTGGGCTGGCTCAACACTTGTTATACCCTTTGAATCTTGAGTATTCATGCTTTATTGTGTCTTTAAATAATCCTCCCTTATTGTTTCTTTAAACATCATGGCTCCTGTTCTCTTTATTCTCTCCTTCTTAAAGTCATATTAGTAACAGGTACTTCTAGATATGTCATACATGTTTATTAATTTTTCTTTCACATTTTCATCTTTTTATCCTTTGTTACACTCAGGGAGAATTCTTAACTGACTTTTACAGATCATTAATTATCTTCAACTGTGTCCATTTTGCTGTTCAGCCCATCTGTCGAATTTTTTGTTTGTTTCAAAGATTAAACTTTTAAGTTCCATAATCTCTTGATTATTTTATAATCTAATATTTTGCATCCCTAGTTACTCTAAAATTCTACTCTTCTTGCTTAATTAACTCTTTCTCTTTGCGTAACAAGTTTTCTGTTTATTGAATTTATTGTCTGTCTTCAGTGGTCTTCTTGTTCCCCAAATATTTTGTGATCCATTTTTATTTTCATTATTGCATGCTCATCTTTTTTTGTTTTTAACATCTTTATTGGAGTATAATTGCTTTACAATGGTGTGTTAGTTTCTGCTGTAAAACAAAGTGAATCAGCTATATGTATACATATATCCCCATATCTCCTCCCTCTTGCGTCTCCCTCCCACCCTCCCTATCCCACCCCACTAGGTCACAAAGCACGGAGCTGATCTCCCTGTGCTATGCAGCTGCTTCCCACTAGCTATCTATTTTACATTTGGTAGTATATATAAGTCCATGCCACTCTCTCACTCTTTATAATTGAAATTCCCTATTATAATTTCACTACACCAGTTCAGCAAGCTTGGGAAGAAGATGTGTAGGAGATCTGACTTCAGCAGGTATTACAGTCTACCTTTTTCTGAGCTCTGTCCTGGGGACCCATGGGGCCATGATGCATCATTCAGATCCAACTGATTTTCATCCTTCAGACTTTATAGTTTCCATGCTATTGAAGGATGCTTTTCTTCCCCCTCTTAATTGCAGTGTTGGATTTATTGATTTATTATACACTTTTTTTCCTCTTAATTTTATAGATTGGGGCAAGAAAGGAAGATTGTAAAGCCCATTCTCAGTCCATTTTGAAACTGAAGTCCTCATTTTTTTCTCTCATATTGTCTTTGTTGTTTTTGTTTATTTGTAAGGGCTCTTTATATTTTGAAGATATTAATATTTTGTCATATGTGTTGTAATCTGTGCCCTTTGTCACTGAATTTTTTGAAGCTATAAACTTTTAAAGATATTTTTATTATAGAAATGTTCAAATATATATAAAAGTGGAGGGAATAATAATATAATAAATCTAATCACCAATATTTTTTCCTCTATACACCATCCACTATCCTCTCCCCTGATTGTTTTGAAAAATACCCCAGATGTCATATCATTTCGTCTTTAATTATTTAAGTATATGTGTCTAAAAGATAAGAACTCTGAAAATACTTGATAATAATACTACTAGCACACCTAAATATCAGTAATTCCTTAATATCATTTCATATTTTTGTTGTTTTTAGATGAATGAGCTTTTATGGATTAAACCTTAAAACCTAAATAAGCCTATAACCTAATTCTTTATTTGATAGTTACATTTAGATAAACAGAATATCTATTTTTTTTTATTGGTTGCTGTCTGAAGAGACTCAGAAAACCATCCCTTTAAAGTTTAATTCTTTGCTTGTCTCCATTCTTTACTATTGGAAAATTCAGATTCTGGACATGATGGAAGAAAATGAAGCAGTAGATAATATTGCAAAATTAGAGCAACAAGAATTTGGCCTGGATCTTGAAGAACTGGAAAGACTCCACGATGAAAGTGAGGAAGAAGTGGCAAAGGTATGGAAAAATCTGATTTAAGCACCATAAAGATTTAATAAAGAATGTAAAAAGAAAATAGGAAGGAGAACTTTTCTAGGATAATGCAAATAAAACAAACCTTTTCCAGCGTGATGTGAATACAGCAAATTTAGTGCATACAAATGGAATGAGTCAGAGCATTATTGAATTTGGGAGTCAGGGGAAAGAAGAACATCTAGACCAGCCAGACATCTGATGTTTGTCTCTCCCCCATGACATTAATGTCAACCATCTTCCACCATATATTTGAACGTTTTTAGAGATCTCCTCAGCCACCTCATACCAACTTCAAACATTTTTGGTTTAGTAAGCCCTTTCTTAATTAGAGTTGAAATCTTTCTCCCTGTACTCACTGATTCTTCTACTCTTTGAGCACCATCTACTCTATAGCCACAGTGAAAGTGGTTAGAGAAGACTAGCAGTTACCATGTTTCCTATGTATCTTGTCTAGGCTAACTATCCCAGCTCCTATGATATCATATACTGTAGTTTTAATCGTTTTATTATTGTTGTAGTTTTCATCTAATTTTGTTTTATTTCTGTATGGCACCCACAAAAGAAATTTAATGATTATCTTTCCAGTTTAGAGAAAAGCATGAACTGAAACCTCCATTTTTCTAGGTACTGTACTTCTATTAATTCACCCTTTGCACTGTTTTGTGGCAGTCACAACACATTGCTTACTCATATGGATTTTATTTTGGGTAAAAGCCTTAAGAGTGTTTTACACAGGATGTTCTTAAGCAACCTCTCTCTCAACCTGCACAGTACATTTGATTCTTTGAGTATGCAAGTATAAAAACATTATCCCCACTGAACAAGAGAATTAAATATAGCTGGATATAAGGACATTTAAGTGGATTATAGTTGGTTAAACAACTTCACCAAAAAGAGACTTGTTATTTGACTGATGATTCTAGGAGAGAAATCTCCAATCATGTGCCCCAGAACTCTGTCCTGTTAAACATGTTTATTAATGACTGGAGTGAAGATGTGAAAATGAGGCAGATCTGTCCAAATGGTAAATGACATGAGGCTGAGAATGAGAGGAAATATATTAGATAACAGAATTAATACCAAAAGTACCTCAAGGGACTAACTCAAGGAGATAAAATTCACCTGGATGTTCATTCACCCATCCATTCATTCATTCTGCAACATTTATTGAACACCTATTACATGCCAGGCACTACTGTAGGTGCTGGGGATACAATGAATAATACAGATAGGTCCCACCCACATGGCGCTACTCTAGTAGAGAACAGAGACCATAAACAAATCTCTATATATTATATGATGGAAACAAACCAGATTCGATAATAGATGCGGGGGGATCTACTTTTGTGGTCAGAGAAGACAACTTTAAAGAGGGGACCTTTCAGTTGCAAACTAAGAGAAAAGAGGGAGCTGACTATACAAAGATCTGAGGAAAGAGAATGTCAGGCAAAGGGAGCAGCAAGAACAAGGGCCCTGAGGCAGAAATTGCTCAGCGTATTCCAGGGCCAGAAAGGCCAGAAAGGCTGTAGCACAGTGGACAGGAGAGGGCCTCACGGAATGAGGTGGGAGAGGTAGGCAGAGGCCAGCTCTGAAGACCTTGTATGTTGTGGTGAAGAATTTGGCTTTTGTTTTTAAACATACAACAGAAAGCTATTAGAAATGATCCCTTTTTCTTATTATAACAGATAGGCACCAGTCTAGGGGCTTTTTGAATGTTATTTGATCATCACAGCAATCCAAAAAGGTAGGTTATTGTTTTCCCCACTTAAGGAAACTAAGGCTTAGGTGCTCGAGTCACTTGGCTAGGAGCCCCCAACTCGAGTCTGAGCCGGTAAGCAGTGCTGGTCTGCCCACCGGGCTTCTGGCTCATCCTCCTCGGCCCTGGCCTCACAGGCCTGGAATGCCACCTCCTATTCTGGCACCAGCTTCTCCCAGCCCATTCATCTTGATCACTCTAAAATGAGTTCGGCTTAGGTGCCTGCCCCCATCCTCACCCTCTCATTGCTTTTTTCTCCAAGCTCTTGTCTGACCACTCGGCCCCATGAACCTGCTCCTCTGGACTGTTGACCTACTGACCCCTGATGAAGCCACTCTGCTCACCTGACCCCCACCCTGTGCCTCTGCTCCAGATGCCCCCATCCCTTGCTGCTTATCAAATTCCTGTGCATCCCTCGAGGAGCCTCCTTGATCCTCTGTCACAGGCTTTGGTACAGAGAAAGGCTCTTCACATGCTCATTTCCCTCATGTTGTTTAGTTTTCCTGAGCTCTGGGCTTTGAAGAGATATCAGCCCTAGATTGGGCATGATAGTAGAACCAGACAGTCCAGGACAGAACAGTGTTAGCAGATGGCGCCATAAATCCACCTGCGAGCAGAACACTAGTCCCTGGGAAGAGCTAAGGCTCCCAGTCCTAAAGGGACCAGGCTATTACCCACCCTGGCCAGGATCTCAACAACAGGGCAAAGACCAAAGCCCAGTAATGACCACCTAGACACAGTATTAGCATTATTCTGGAGGGATTGAGCAAATAGCCTCAAGAGTAACAAGGGGAGGAATGGAGGAGCCTGGGAATCAGACAGGTTCTGACAATTAATATGCCAAAACAGCTGTTCAAGAAAAAATAATTTAATACTACAAAGCTACAGTAATCAAGACAATGTGGTACTGGCACAAAAACAGAAATATAGATCGATGGAACAGGATAGAAAGCCCAGAGATAAACCCACGCACCTATGGTCAACTAATCTATGACAAAAGAGGCAAGGATATACAATGGAAAAAAGACAGTCTCTACAATAAGTGGTGCTGGGAAAACTGGACAGCTACATGTAAAAGAATGAAATTAGAACACTCCCTAACACCATACACAAAAATAAACTCAAGGGCTTCCCTGGTGGCGCAGTGGTTGAGAATCTGCCTGCTAATGCAGGGGACACGGGTTCGAGCCCTGATCTGGAAAGATCCCACATGCCACGGAGCAACTGGGCCCGTGAGCCACAACTACTGAGCCTGCACGTCTGGAGCCTGTACCCCGCAACGGGAGGGGCCACGATAGTGAAAGGCCCGTGCACCGCGATGAAGAGTGGCCCCCACTTGCCACAACTAGAGAAAGCCCTCGCACGAAACGAAGACCCAACACAGCCATAAATAAATAAATAAATAAATAAATAAATAAATAAATAAATAAATAAATAAAGTAGCTATTAAAAAAAAAACCTATCAGGCCGTTGTAAGAAACAACATAGGAATAGCAATTGTCACTAATATTAGTCCTTCTAATCTACCTGCCGCATACAGGTGATTTATATTAAAAAAAACTCAAAATGGATTCGAGACCTAAATGTAAGACCGGACACTATGAAACTCTTAGAGGAAAACATAGGAAGAACACTCTTTGACATAAATCACAGCAATATCTTTTTTGATCCACCTCCTAGAGTAATGGAAATAAAAACAAAAATAAACAAATGGGATCTAATGAAACTTCAAAGCTTTTGCACAGCAAAGGAAACCATAAACAAGACGAAAAGACAACCCTCAGAATGGGAGAAAATATTTGCCAACGAATCAACAGACAAAGGGTTAATCTCCAAAATATATAAACAGCTCATGCAGCTCAATATTAAAAAAACAAACAACCCAAACCAAAAATGGGCAGAAGACCTAAATAGACATTTCTCCAAAGAAGATATACAGATGGCCAAAAGCACATGAAAAGCTGCTCAGCATCACTAATTATTAGAGAAATGCAAATCAAAGCTACAGTGAGGTAGCACACCAGTTAGAATGGGCATCATCAGAAAATCTACAAACAACAAATGCTGGAGAGGGTGTGGAGAAAAGGGAACCCTCTTGCACTGTTGGTGGGAATGTAAATTGATACAGCCACTATGGAGAACAGTATGGAGGTTCCTTAAAAAACTAAAAACAGAATTACCATATGACCCAGCAATCCCACTACTGGGCATATACCCAGAGAAAACCATAATTCAAAAAGACACATGCACCCTAACGTTCACTGCAGCACTATTTACAATAGCCAGGACATGGAAGCGACCTAAATGCCCATCGACAGACGAATGGATAAAGAAGATATGGCACATATATACAATGGAATATTACTCAGCCATAAAAAGGAACGAAATTGGGTCATTTGTAGAGACGTGGCTGGATCTAGAGATCCATCATACAGAGTGAAGTAAATCAGAAAGAGAAAAACAAATATCGTATATTAACGCATATATGTGGAACCTAGAAAAATGGTACAGATGACCTGGTTTGCAGGGCAGAAACTGAGACAAAGATGTAGAGAACAAACGTATGGACACCAAGGGGGGAAAGTGGCGGGGGTGGTGGTGGTAGTGGTGTGATGAATTGGGAGATTGGGATTGACATGTATACACTAATATGTATAAAATGGATAGCTAATGAGAACCTGCTGTATAAAAAAATAAAGTAAAATTCAAAAAAAAAAGAATCAATGAAATCAAAAGCTGATTCTTTGAAAAGATTGATAAAATGAGTAAGCCTATAGCTAAGCTAAGAAAAAAAAGAGATAGATACAATTACTAATGTTAGGAAGGAAAGAGGAACATCACTACAGATTCCATGGAAATTAAAAAGGAATAAAGGAATTCTATGTTTTTGAAGATTCTATTGTTACATTCTCTAGCTCAGAGATTCTTTCCTCAGCCATGTCCAGTCTGCCATCATGTCCAGAGCCCATCAAATACCTTCTTTATTTCTAAATAAAGAACATTTTTGATCTCTGAAAAAAGAAAAAATAATTTAAAACTGTATTAGCCATTAACTCAATGGGTAAAATCAAAAATAAATAAAACGCAAATTAAACAAGGTATTTGTTCAGACAATGAATAAAATAAACATGAAAAATGAGTAAGTGAATGAATGAATAAATAAATAAGACATTTTCTAATCTGGGAGATATTATTTTCAGCTAGTTTACTAATGATCTGCCAACAAAGTGAAATGCCAAAAAAAAAGGTTCTGTACAACATTGTAAATCAACTATACTTCAGTAAAAAAATTAAAAAAAAAAAAAGTTTCTGAAGAGGACCCTAAGGACTAAGGATTGTTGGGTGTCACTTTCATGCCAGCTCTTTTGGCAAACTTTATTAAAATAAAAATACTTAATCACTTGAGATAAAACGAATTGAGGTAACATATGTTTCTAAATGGCAAAAGGTACATCATACGATCCCCAAGAATAGTGGAACATTCATTTCACAATGGACATAAACAATAGAAGAATTTAGTGCAATAAAGACCCCAAGACAGGGGTCACAAAATGCCACTTCAAATATGCATTGACAAGGATTAAGCCAACATTTACAGATTTCAAACTTTTCTAATAAAACAGGAAAACTTGGCACAGTGGGTTTGCTTTACCGCCTTGCGCCAACCAGCCAGATCTGTGATTATGTGTGTGTTAGCTATCCAGCTACCATGGCTGTGCAACTGCCCGCACACCTGCCTTGGCTCCTGTGTAGGACCTGCCTGCCTTAGTGGTGTTTGTGTTGACACCCTAGTCCTCAAGGAATGGAATTCTAAGCCTCCAGACTAAACCAAAGACAGGGAAGTATCCTCCTCCAAGTGCATCTGGTTTTTACAACTGAGATTTTTTTTGAGGCCACATTTTCATTTTTACTTTTCCCTTCATTTGTGTTCCTTAAGATAAGAAAGGATGCTGAGATGCAAAACCTAGCCAAGAGATATTTGGCTGAACTTATCAAAGAAGAATGCTGGAATTCGATGGCTGTGAAAGGCCGAGCTCTTAAGGTAACAGATAGAACTTCAGGTACAACACCTTAGCCAATTAAAATTTTCATGCAAAGTCTCATGGCAGAAAATTTAAAAAAGAAAAAGTTTAAGAAAAGCCATATATAGGAAAGCATTCAAAGCACACCTTGCCCCTTCTTGTACTGACTCCATGTGTCTTTTCCCTTGTCTCGTTCTTTCCTCTCTGCTCAGTCCCCATGTGCTTCTAAGCCAGCATCTCTTAAGCTTTGTTTCAGCACCTCTTTCCCTCTTTCCTCTATGACACCACCTGCATCCGGGTCTCAATATCTGTCTATTCCAAAAAGCCACTTCACTCACATTCCACACAGATTGAAAATTAGACATAATATTATTCACATTTCTTTTTTTTTATATAAATTTATTTATTTTATTTATTTATTTTTGGCTGTGTTGGGTCTTCATTGCTGTGCACGGGCTTTCTTTAGTTGCGGCAAGTGGGGGCTACTCTTCGCTGCAGTGCGTGGCTTCTCATTGCAGTGGCTTGTCTTGTGGAGCACGGGCTCTAGGCGCACGGGCTTCAGTAGTTGTGGCACGTGGGCTCAGTAGATGTGGCTCATGGGCTCTAGAGCACAGGCTCGGTAGTTGTGGCGCACGGGCTTAGTTGCTCTGCGTATTATTCACATTTCTACCTGTACCTGCCTTCACATTTTCTTTTTCTTTTTTTTTTTTAATATTCACAGTGAGATTTTTATGATCTTTTTTTTTTTAATTTATTTTTTAATTTTTGGCTGTGTTAGGTCTTCGTTGCTGCGGGTGGGCTTTCTCTAGTTGCGGTGA
Organism: Balaenoptera physalus; assembly: GCF_965194825.1. Classification (NCBI taxonomy): domain Eukaryota; kingdom Metazoa; phylum Chordata; class Mammalia; order Artiodactyla; family Balaenopteridae; genus Balaenoptera; species Balaenoptera physalus. Next base: position 47,683,237 of record NC_138893.1, read on the forward strand.
GCAGGGTCTACTCTTTGTTGCGGTGTGTGGGCTTCTCATTGTGATGGCTTCTCTTGTTGCGGAGCACAGGCTCTAGGCGCGCGGGCTTCAGTAGTTGTGGCATGTGGGATCAGTAGTTGTGGCTCGCAGGCTCAGTAGTTGTGGCTCGCAGGTCCTAGAGTGTAGGCTCAGTAGTTGTGGTGCACAGGCTTAGTTGCTCCGCGGCATGTGGACCAGGGCTCAAACCCATGTCCCCTGCATTAGCAGGTGGAATCTTAACCACTGAGCCACCAGGGAAGCCCCTACCTTCACATTTTCTAAAGGACTGTTTTTTGTGCCTTTTTATTGAGATTCCTCCCAACACAGTTTCCCTCTTTGTGTAGGGTGACCAAGAGTCCCAGTTTATGCCTGTGGTCCAAGAGTAACTATTAACAGCACCTTTTTCACTTTCAAATATGCCCCCTGTTTAGATAATGAAGTATTGGTCACCCTCCATTTATGTGATTGAGTATGGCTCTAAAACAGGGTTTCTCGAGAACGGCACACTTGGGGCTGGATAATTCTTTGTTTTAGGGGCTGGCCTAAGGATTGGAGGATTTTACAACATCCCTTCCCTCTATCTATCAGGCCCCAGCAGACTCCACGCACCCCCCCCCCAATCAGTGACAATCAAAAATGTCTCCAGACATTGCCAAATGTCCCTGGGGGGCTGGAGAGGATGGGGACAGGGGCCAGCAAAATCACTTCTGGTTGAGAAGCACTGCTCTAGAAATAAATCTTTCACAAAAGCACAGTATTTTTTATACAAAGTTTACACCAATACTGAAGGCATACATTGTTTTATTTTATTTCTTTTTTTTAATTGAAGTAGAGTTGATTTACAATGTTGTGACGATCTCTGCTGTACAGCAAGGTGACTCAGTTATACACATGTAGACATTCTTTTTTTATATTCTTTTCCATCATGGTTTATCACAGGCTATTGAGTATTGTTCCCTGTACTATACATTAGGACCTTGTTGTTTATCTATTCTAAATGTAATAGTTTGCATCTACCAACCCCAAACTCCCAGTCCATCCCTCTCCCTCCCTCCTTCCCCTTGGCAACTGCAAGTCTGTTCTCTGTGTCTATGACTCTGTTTCTATTTTATAGATAAGTTCATTTGTGCCATATTTTAGATTCCACATATAAGTGGTATCATCTGGTATTTGTCTTTCTCTGTCTGACTTACTTCACTTAGTGTGATGATCTCTACATTGTTTTATTTTAAAGAAAGCTTCCATCTGCCATTTCACTCATGCATGATGATAACCTATGGATTAATTTTGATCAGAGAAAATATGCTCCACTCTGCCCCGGATACACACAATTGTTCTAAAAATGGATTTATTTCATTTTTCTCTTTTTTTCCCAAGTGCTTTCACATCCCATGTGTGGTTGAGAACTTCCCAATGAAAGAACGCACAGATGAAGAGTTGAAAGAATTGAAGAGAGTTGTGCAGCAAAAGAAGATTGAAGCAGAGTGTCTTAAAGTACAATTTTAAATATATATGTGTTTATATAAGTGACGTGTTTTGTTTCAGGATTTCCTTCATACAGATTTGAGTTGGAATACTACTTAAGATATGCTTAGATATTAGTTGTGTTTATATTTATATTCCTTGTTTATGTGTAGAATATATTCTAATGAATGTAGGAGCCTATATCCACATTAAGGAGCCTATATCCTAACAACATTGGCTATCCCTCAAATATGATGATATACTTTTAAAATTGAGATTTGGGATTTTGTTCTTGTCCTGGTCAGAAGTTCTTCATCCACACATACTCTTTTTATCACCTCTTATCACTGGGGATTGTGTTTTAAGAGATTGGCCAAGGATGAAGTAGAATCTGTTTTGATGGGATTTATAGTTTTCCTAAAGCAATCCTAGCTTTTTTTCCCCAGCAATCTCTGTCAAACCACTTAAAAACACTGCCCAATTGGTGTAGTTTCATTTTGGCCAGAACTTTGCATCCATTCTTTTTCTAAAACTAAAATGAAGGCATGCTTAATTCTTTTTACATACACATACCAGCCCTATGTGAATAAGTTCCTTTTTAAAATATGAAGAGAAAGTATATTTTTTAATGCTTAAGTACCAAGAAAGACTCAAAATATTTACAAGCAGCTGTCATCCTGACAGAAAAATATGAATATTACACACTATCAAAAGAATTTTTACTCTTATGATTTATCTACAGTCTATCAATTTCTGAGGCTTTCTCTTCGGCAGGTTCAGGACATCACTTTAAATTCAGTTGTTGGCAAGACAATTAACATCTTAAAATGATTGTGGAAATAATTAAGTTGTCCCAAAATTGCCCTTTAGAGAATTCTTCTTTTTGCATAACTTTCATTTCATCTTTTTCTATATTTAGCTACAGAAGGAAATTGTAGAGGTTCAGTCTGCAATTACCTTGGTTAAAAAGCATCATGAAGAGGAGGATGAAGAAGAGGAAGAAGATGGGACAGCAAAAGATACCAACTTGCCCAATTACCTGCTTGGTAGTCTGAGTACTGATTTTAGGGTACATACCTCTTTGTTGTCAAGCCAACTGGAACTTCATTCCAGAGAGGAGAAAATCAACCAAATTATATTACTGAAAGTGGGTGAATTTTTTTCTTTACCCTTGAAAATCTCTAAAACTTTCCATGAGGTGCCTTGCAAAGGCTCAAATTGAAATCTAATGCCAATCAAATGATGTCTTTAAAGTCCACAGAGAAATATCCACATGGCTAGCATCCATGTTCTTTAAACAGAGCTCGTGGACAAGAGTTGTTTTCTTCCATTTGGAGTGGGTTCTGTGATACCAGGTTTTCTAAAGAGCACCCTCCACTGGCTAACACCGCGAACCATTTTTCTACTTAGATCTTCGGGAAACTCAAAGATAAAAGAAATCCTTGAATGCCACCTCCTAGGTAACCCAGATGTCAATTAGGACCTCCTTGTAAGATCAAGATGTGAATGCTTGTCTATCTCCTTAATCTAGGAAAATACAATTTCCTCTCTAAGATTTCTGTAAGTTCTGGGGCTCAGGGATAAGGTATGGTGTCCTTCAGGCTCTAAGCTCCTACTCCTTGCTTTCAACCAAACAAGTCAGTTTCAGAACACACCTGTACATGCCTACTGAAGGTTTTTGAAAACTCAGTAACTGAGATTGCACCAATGAAGATGGTTTGAAATTTAATGTTTGGCCATTCCTATTCCTGAAGATCCTTCAGCCATGTCTGCAATTTGAGTTCTAGCCTCCTGCTGTGTTACTCTGCTCTCCCTTCCTATCTTTTTCTCTTCTTTGTCTCCTCCAATACCCGAAATTCCTGTGCATTTATACGGAGAACCGTTGAGTTATCCCTTTTGTTGCTTAGCTTCTGCTGACCTATGCCCTCAGTGTCTCACCTTCCTGCTGCTTTATTAAGGTGTTTTCCTACAAGAAAGTAATTTCAGCCTAAGAGAAATTCTGGTGCCAGCCGTTAAGATCATTTTCTACCCTGCTTTAATGGTTTCATCTTCAGTAGGATAGATATATAGACTGAACTCTGATGGTAAAGTCAAGTCTACTTTTAGTTTGACCCATCATTCTACTCATCAGCAGAGCTAGGGGCAATCCAGTTGGACCCACATCCACCTTAGTAACTGGCTGATCCAACTGGACAGCTTGGGTTCCCTTTCTACCTGAAAATGACCTGTCCATACAGAGGAAGAATATTGTGTGTAGTTGTGCTTCTCTGGAAGATTCTCCAGACCTCTATAGGCCATCTTTTCCTCACCTCCTCTCCCCAAACCTGGTTCCAAAGAAAAGATATTTCCCAACTTTAATACTGAATATTGCTTTTTAAATATTTTTATGATGGATTTTTTAAAGAACATACACAAAAGTAGAGAGAATAGCCCAAAGAGCCTCCAAGTATCCATTACCCGCTTATCAATATACCTGCACACTGAGTTACGTCGTACATTTCTGGAAGTACGTTGTAGTATAACAGTTATGCTGTTGCTTAACCTTACCCATGGTGGGATGCCACTATAGATTACTGGACCAATAAATGACTTAATATAAACAGTATTTTAGAAAGATTAATTTGCTTATAATTTGTAAAGTGATTTTGGAGGGAAAGTAAAACTGTGGGACCATGTTGCCAGTAAAGGTATAATACATGGTGTGTTTATAATAACATATTGATATTTCAGGATATTATTTACAAGGTAAAAACTGCTTTCAATAGTGAGTTTGATGCTGCATATAAACAAAAAGAGATTGAAATTGCACGTGTGAAGGAAAAAAATGTAAGAATTCAAGAAATTGTTTTAGATCTGGAGTTGGAAGAATCAGTCTGGCAACCAGAATTTGAGGACTGTGAGAAGCCAGAGAGAACCCTTATTGTGGAAAGTACTGAGGTACGATTATCCGTACATCATCTCTTCCCTTCTTTCTCATGACATTTTCCAGGCTCTTATTTATTCTTCTTGTTTTTGCTACCAGAAGCAACTGTATAAGGTAGCATTCTTGGTTACAAGTAACAAAAACAGTTAACATAGCCCCAGCAATAATGAGGATTTCTTCTATGAATGCCATAGAGTCCAGAGAAGATTTGGACACCAAGCCTAGAAAGAAGCAGGAACCACACACTGGAACCTTGTGGAGAGTCCAGAAGTGCTCTTTCTTCATCTCTTGACTCACTTCTCTCTGCATTTCAGCTGCCTCTAGCAGTTTCTATGTTATATCGCCTATGCTCAAGAAAGCAACTTGTCCAAACTATAATCTCTTAGTCCTAGTTCTGGATTCACCTGGGAAGGGGCTTCTTGGCCCAACTTGGGTCCAGCACCTGTACCCATGGAGGTTGGGTCACATAATGGGAATGAGGCTGATGGAGCTCCAGTAATTATCTAGCCATTAGAGTAGTATGGGTCCCAGAGAAAGGGACTCACTGGACAGCCTTCTTAAAAGGTGTTTAGCACAAATGCAGTTACAAGTAAATGCTTAAAGAAAACAATTCAAATATAACCATATTTCATTTATAAAAAGTAACTCAAAGAGAATACCCTTGCTCACATGAAACCATCTTGATTACTTTGGGGCAAAAGATAATAGTGTTGCTTAGAAGTAATAACAAACACTTATACAGTCCCTGTTAACAGTAACCATCTATTTTTCTAACTGTCTCATTTTGGACCTCATCTTCATTCCAAGATAGGAAATTGGTTGCAAAATCTGGATAGTCCCTCTATCTCCTTAATCCCTTCTAACCTCCTCCCGGTGTGTGGAAAGAAAGTATGGCTTGAATTTTCTAAGGATAACAGCAGGAAACCACATTTTCTCTTTCAGATTACAGCTCAGAGACATATTAATCCATGGCAAAAAGCCAAAACAGAATTGCTTGTGACCCGTGAAATGGAGCGATTGCTTCTGTCACGGGTATGCAGTTTTTTTCAAATGGTACCTAAGACCCTTTTCCTTTTAGGGATATTTGTTCCTAATTTGGTTGAATAGTCTTGTACTCCACCATAGAAACACATCAAGGCATTTGTCGTGGTCAGAGGTCACTGGAATCTCAGTGGCCTCCTCTTCTCCCCTCCATGCATGCCACTGCCCACCCTCCCCAATCCTAAATGCAGTCATTCTAACATTGGGGACAGGGGGGCAGTCCCCAGTGCCACTGGAGTGTCAGATCTCTGTCTCAGTGACCCTCTCTGACTTTGGCTCTTTCCCAAGGGCCCCAACACAAGACGCCGAGCCCTCATGGACATGATGGGAGGAGTTCTGGAAGTCAAGAAGGAAGACATTTTGAGAATGGTGAGATTCCTGGCCATCTTTGTGGAAGGTGGAATGGGATGGAAAGAGCTACTTAAATGTGACCATTTTTTCCCATGTGAACCTGAGTTGTAGAAATTCTACAGTGACAAATATACCACCCCCCAGTACCTTATAAACTTACCACATCAGGCAAAGAAGAAGAAGTTTGAAACCCCAGGCTTGCCTTACAATCTGATGAAAAGCAAACAAATGAACAACAGCAAAAAAACAAACCACAGTTGTTTGGGTCTCTACAGAAAGCAGGGATAATACTGCACCTCCAATTCTCCAGATAAACCAAGAAACATTCCCTTTGATACCTGACATAGGTATCCCTGGAGCTCAGGCATAGTTCTAGCTATGAAGATATCAACTCACACTTCTGAACTTGTCACCTAAGAGTCAGGGTACATCCCAAAATGCTTGCCCTCACTTAAGTCACAGAAAAACCATTGTAACATTTTTTCATATCCTTTGGTCAAAGTGTTAGGTCGTTGCCTTGCCAATGTGAAGAACTATACCCTTTTAAAGGGCTCTTTTTTTTTAACTGTAACAATAACTCTGAGTTTTACTGTATTGCTATATTTATGTTTAACCTAGAATATATGTTTTCCTTTATATCTTCAGGTGATTCCTCAACCTGCTTTCATGTCAAAGCCTGATGCTTTGTGGTCTGAAGAGGAAAGGAAACAATTCAAAGCGTATGAGAAAAAAGTCAAGGAATTAAATGAAGAAAGAGATAAGTATAGAAAGGTCAGAAGAGCAAAGAATATAACCTACCTTATCAAGGGTTTTGTTTCAGTATCTTTTCAAATGAAGTGCTCTTTATTTTCTCAGTGTCTTTAGCAGCCTAAGGATGGTGTTTTGGCTTAAATTCTCAAGAGAATTTGAAGAAGGGAATGGAGATAAATTTAAAGACTTGGGACAATTTAAAATGAAAAGAACATATAGCAATTTTTTAAAGTTCTTATTGATTTCAAATTTCACATCATTACAGTTCATTTGGTCCTTTATTCATTCTTCAAATATCTAATGAACACCTATGATAGTATGTTCAAGGCACTGCAAGGTACTGCTCTCTATTGCCTACGTCAATTTGAGCTGTATTCTCTTGCTTGACTTGCTCTCAATTTCAAGGAAAAGACTTGAGAGAAAAATGACACAGTCAATAAAGTTCTAATTTGAGATTTTTGCAGTGCAGTTCTCCCACTTTTATCCTTCCATCATAAAGAAACATTCCCACATTAAAAGTGCTTACAATTATAATAGAGATGTAAAAGGTGATGGTATACAACCAAGTAAATGATATTTATTCTTCTGTGAAGAAAGTAAAATCATACCATCATTTGAGGCAGGGCAGTTTGTCAGCTTTATGGTGAACAATTCCTTTGAACATATTGTTAACTTGTCCCTGCTTTTATTCACTGCAGTCCTCTAACAACGTCTTTGTATTTTATCCAAAATGAGTAGTTTTGAATGCAGTAAAGATTTCAAGAAGTTACGGAGTATAGATGCCTAAAGTGGTGCCATTTACTCCACAGTCTTGCACTGTAAAATAGTCTGCTGCCTACACCTTCACCCCCTGCTCCTTGGCCATGCTCACCTGGTAAAACCTCAGCCTTGATTAAACCAGGACTCAACCTTCTCTGCACCTGCACCATGCAGTGGGTAAAGGAAAAATACTGACTGGTTGCAGTCTAATGACCTTAATCTTTATTGGGTCCCTAAAGCTGCTCAACAATGCTATTCCCCCTAGCTTTCAATTTCCCCCTAGCTTAATCCACATCACCTTGGGGATCTTTTTTAAAATACAGGTTCAGAGTCCGTCATTCTGAGGACATAGAAGGACCCTGAGATTCTGCATTTCTAACAAGTAACCACGTGGTGCAGCTTCTGCTGGTGGGTGGACCACAAGATCCTAGCAAGATCCTAGAGGACCACTTCATGTGTTCTCCGCTACCCTCAAACCTCCAACACCTGACCCTCAACTCACTCTCACCTTATTTTCTTTTTCACTGAGAGAAGAGAAGCAACTAAAAGAGATTTTCCTTACGCCTCTCCCACCACATCTACACCCACCTGCCTTGAATCCACAGATCCTCCCTGCCTTTCTGTTCCTTATGGGTGAAATGGCCTTGCAGCTGCCCAAGCCTGGTCTTCCCCTCGTGCACTAGGTCCCATCCCATCTTACCTGTTCAGTGCTGTTACTCCAGCAGTTTGCCCCTTTTCCCTGCATCATCAGTTTTCCCCCTCTACTGGATTTTTCCATAGACACGTGCTGTAGTCTTACACATTGTATACATCTCTCATCTTATACAAAAGAAAAAAAGACTCCCTTGAACGGGATTCTGGAGTTCTTTCTATTACTCTTGTGACTTTGGGGTTAGTCTGAATTTATTTCAAAATAAAAAGTTAAAAGAAAAGAAAAAACAAACACTCCCTTGACTCCACCTTCCTCTCAATCCACTGCTCAATGTCTCCTCGAAAAACTGATGTTCACCGTCTCTAATTCCCCTCTTTTAAAAGAATCTTTTTTAAAAAAAACTTTTGTGTTATGGAAAATGTCAAACATATATAATGACCCCCTTATGCAGCTTCAACAATTATTGACTAATGCAAATCTTATCTCATTTTATACCTCTACCTACTTCCCTGACACTGAATTATTTTTTCAGTCATTTAAAAAAAATTTTTTTTTAATTTATATTTTGGCTGAGTTGGGTCTTCACTGATGTGCACGGGCTTTCTCTAGTTGCAGCAAGCGAGGGCTACTCTTTGTTGCGGTGTGCACGGCCTTCTCATTGCGGTGGCTTCTCTTGTTGTGGAGCATGGGCTCTAGGTGCATGAACTTCAGTAGTTGCAGCATGCGGGCTCAGTAGTTGCGGCGCATGGGCTTAGTAGTTGTGGTGCCCGGGCTTAGTTGCTCCATGGCATGTGGGATCTTCCTGGACCAGGGATCGAACCCGCATCCCCTGCACTGGAAGGCGGATTCTTAACCACTGGACTACCAGGGACGTCCCGGGAATGGGAGAAAATCTTGATGTGATGGATTCTACATTGTTTATTCATCCTTCCTACTTGGTCTTCCGTCTCTCACCTCCCCTGCTTCTCGTTTCTCAGCATCTGATACAGACATTTTTAGACAAAATTAGATTCCCCCAGGAAGGTTTGAGGGAAACTTGTGTTTTTAACCAATACTCCTTGAGTTCCCACTATGTGCACTATGTTAGATCCAAGGGACACGTGGTGAATAGAAAGACACAGCCCTCAACCCTCAGTGTTCACTATCTGGTGGTGAAGGGAGTTATATATTAACTGGACATTCACAAAATAATTATTTAGCTACAATGTGATAAATTAGGAAGGACAAGTTCAAATGCCATCTATAACAGTAAACACAGAGGCACTGACTTAGATTGGGGTGTTCACCTGGTCCCCTTTACAGGCTGGCATGCCCATCCCTTTGCTGCTGTGAGTGCTGCAGCTGAAGGCTTATACCCAAGGCCACTGGAGTCTTGTCCTTGGCTGACCAAGGGGGCATTATTGTCCAGAGACACCGCAAGGTTATACCGCTGCTCCCACCCAGAATAGCCAGCAATTGACTGATGAGATGGGGGTATGAAAGTCCAGCCCTCTTGGCTCACATTGGGACAGGTCAGCAGAGCTTCTCTATTACCCTTATACCCCTGAGAATCAGGCCAAGGCTGGGCCACCTGAAAGCACATCATAGCTCAGCTCCTGCCCCTTCCTACCCGTTTCCCTCACCCCCGTATAGGTGTCAAAAGAGCACTCCCTCCAGAAATCATGTGCACTGGAATCCTGTGCCAGACTTTGCTGCTAAGACTCAAGATAGTGCCCAAGACAGGACCCAAGAAAGGCTTCCTTGAGAAAGTGGCATTTGTTCTCACATTAGAAGAATGAGAAAGAATGAACAGGTTGAAGAGTGAGGAAGGGACAGCAGGCAGATGGGAAAGCATGGAGAAGGGCCTGCAATGAGAAGAGTGTGGGGCATTTGAAGAACAGTTTTAGCAAAAGGCCATTTTGATATCATAAAAAGTTCCTTTCAGACCAGAGAGCTTCAAAAGCCTGAAAGCTCAGTGTTTTAAAGAAGGGTGCATAGGGGACCCTTGGACAATCTGGCCTCAGGAGGCTGAGTCTTTGGCCATTTGCCATATAATGATGCTTCCATTATCCAGAAACACCTGAACTTGATAAACAACTACTAGGAGGCCACAATTCATAGGATTTTTCCATTCCTATGAGATAGTGTCATAAATTATTATAAGCAAATTGGCCCAGAGCTGTATTTGTTTTATTTTTAATATTTCCTCATTGCTTAATTAGCCTAGTTTAGGTGGTGTTTCTCCTTGTATCATATATTTCTATACATTTTGCTAAACTTCTCTCTCCATAATCTTCCCAGGGTTAGTCTCTTCCTTTATTAAACCAGCATAGAGAAAACTTGGTTTTTTAAAATAAATTTAAAATAATAACAACATTCTACCATCATAGTAATAATTGATTCAGGTAAGAATTATCAATGGATGCTAAAAGTTTGATGAGAAACAAGATTTTTTACATAGTCTCAAAGTATTTTCCCACAAATCAATTACAAATGGAAAAGCGGGAATGGTACAATAGAGAAACTAGCAGACGCTACCTAACCCAGTGATCACAGTTAACATCAGCCAAAGTGAAACGCAGCAGCATTGTGTCTCCTGAAGTGGTGCACTGGGAAGGACACAACATGATTTGTGGAGCATTCCTGCTAGAAATGTACATGCTGGTCTAAGCATAGGAAACGCCAGACAGACCTAACCTGAGTGGCAGACCCCAAAATAACTAGCTTGTATTCAAGTGTCTGCAGCTTATTCTGAAATGGTTGAGAGAGAGAGCAAGGGGGGGAGATTGAGCAAGCAATAAAGGAAATGGGGTAGAATATTAACCGTTGATTAATTTGGTTAAAAGCATATGAGAATTCTTTGTCCTATTCTTGCATCTTTTCTGTAAATTTTGAAGTTATATCAAAATTTAAAAGTTACCAAAAATTTCTAAGGTAAAAATAGTTTGTAACAGTATGTCTAGGTTTGATCTGCAGATGTCATTCTCTTTAAAAACATAAATTTCTATCTTTCTACTTACCTACTGTGTGCTTAGTGCTAAGTCTTGTTGGAATTTTAAAGAAGGAGGTGGTACTTTTTCCTTCTGATGTAGATCTATTTGGAGGGAGAAAACAAGAGAGAGTATAAATAACGTAAATATGTATATATACAGTTCACCCCTAAAATGACTCAGGTTTAGGGCCCCTGACCCTCCTCACAGTCGAAAATCCGAGTGTAATTTTACCGTTGGCCCTCCACATCTGTGGATTCAACCATCCGTGGATGGTGTAGTACTGTGATACATATTTGTTGAAAAAAAAAATCTGTGTATAAATGGACACACACAGTTCAAACCCATGTTATTCAACCACCAACTGTATTCATAACTTAAAAATAAATCAAGATTTCTTAGGGCCAGATTGTGTGCCTGGAAATTTCTGTCCTGTATAGATTCAGAATTTTCCGGAAAACTTTGCTGCAATTTGTTTTACTAGACCTCTGTCTGCTTGCATCATTAGCCCTGATTAGTGATTTTAACTTTTTTTTTCCAGTGTAATCTTTTTTAAGCAAAAATCTCAGATTCACAATATAACAGACGCAGCAGAAACATCTCTGGTTAAAGGGGGAGCCCAGAGTACCTCATGAGGCCTGCCCTCCACCTGCCCATTTCTTTTAGCAAAATGTAAACAACCACTTCCTAGGAACATTTGATGTTCCTAAATGTTAACTTTGCTGTTGATTTCCTTTTAGTCATTAGAAACAGAAATGAAGAAACTTCAAAACTCTATTCAAGAAAGCACACAGAATTTTGATGAACATTTGAAAAGACTCTTTGAAAGGAGAGTGAGGGCGGAGATGGTTGTCAGCCAGGTAAATAAAAGCTTTACTTATACGACTTGTTCTTTTAAGGAGCCTCCAGGGCCTCTCATTGCTCTTAGGACAAAGACCAACACCCTGTCTGGCATCCAGGTCCTGCACTCGCCGTGACTCCTGCTCCAGCCTCACCTGTGCCACCCTCCCCCTCACTTGCCATGCTCAGTTCTCTGCCTCCTGTTCACATCTCCTTTCTCCCAATGCGGCAGTAAGACTCTGCCCACTTCTCTGCTTCCTGGGCTACATCTACTCATCTGTCAGGTCCCAGACTAGGTTAGATCTTCTTGTTATATACTCTGTTCTTTTACTTCCTATCACTTGTTACAACTGAATTTTAATTTATTGTGAATCACTTTTTAATGCTCCCAAGACTATAAGCTCCATGAGGGTAGGGACTGAGTCTGTCTTGTTCATTTTTGTATTTCCAGCAACTAGCAAAGGGCTGGGCTCATCCTGTATGTTGAATGAATGAATAATATACATGCCCCAAAAGATCAGATGAAAAATCTGACTTAATTTGATTCAGCAGTAAGAATATAAATGAAGCATACAATAACTTGGAAGCAAGAAGACCAAGAATGAAGGCTTTAAATTCTGAGGGAAAATTATTCCTAACATTAGATTCTATACCTGACCAAACTATCAATTGAATGTGAGAGGAGAATAATATTTTGAGAAATGCAAGGTCTCAAAAATTTATATGCACCCATTCTCTGGAAGCTAATGGAAGATGTATCTCACCAAAGCAAAGGGGTCAACCAAAAAAGATGAGAGAGGTTAAGGAACCTCCAGGAGGATGTCTGTATTGTCAGGGTCCTAATAGGAATGGTACCCTGAAAGGGTTACATTTAAGAGAGGTAATGCAGGGACTCTTTACTGAGGTATGGGCAGGGTTAAGAGAAACAGTAAAGAATGGTGAAACAGCCAGAGACTAGAAACGATGGGAAGCCAGTGTCATCCCTAGAGTTAAAGAGGCAAGGGAAGGGCACTATTACCAGGACCCAGCAAGACCTGTAGCCATGGGAGAGCGGCTGTTCCTCAGTTATCGTGGCCACAGATAGAAGAACATAATCACCGGCCCAGCAGGGAGGGGATGTATGCATATGGTAGTTGGGTGGGGGGAGATTGGGAATGAATGCTCCAGCATTAGTCTTAAGAGTGTGTTAGTCATAACGGCCAAAAAGTAGAAATAATCCAAATGTCCAACAACTATGAATGGATAAATAAAATGTGGTTTATCCCTATAATGGCATATTATTCAGCTACAAAAAGAATGTAATAATACATTCTACAGCATGGATGAACCTTGAAAACATGCTAAGTGAAAGAAGCCAGACACTCTAGGACACATATTGAATGATTCCATATATATGAAATGTCCAGAATAGGCAAATCCATAGAGACAGAAAGTTAATTAGTGGTTGCTTTGGGTGGAGGCGGGAAGGCCTCTGGGAGGTGTGGGGAGAAATGGGAAATGGCTGCTAATGGATTTCTTTTAGAAGTGATGAAATATTCTAAAATTGTGGTGATGGTTGCACAACTGGGAATCTAATTTTTAAAAACCATTGAATTACAGACTTTAAAGGAGTGAATTCTATGGATTGTGAAATACATCTTAATAAAGCTGTTATTTTAAAAAGATATACTTAGAACATCTTTTCATACAAGACAATGAGGAAACTATCAAAGACTACTAAGTAACATCAAAAGGACTCAGGAGTCAACTTTAAAAGCTCCCCTAAATGGGACAATTTAAGATTCAACAATAATAATAATTGCAATTAACTGAAACCTATCAAATTTGTTAGATTAATGAATGTGTGATATTTTAAAAATAAAAATGCCATCAAAGGATAACAACAAATTTATTATCTAAAAACTAATAAAGTGTCAAGTGTTTACTGTTTTCCTGTATGAACTACACTGCTAGGTAACCAAATAGATAGGGAGAAGCATCCCTTTATAAGAGGATTTCAATCAGTAAGTGAAAAAGGAATGATAGAAATATAACATCACCATTTTGCAGCTCCCAATGGATTAATGGACCCGGGCATTGAGATCTACAGCTGCTAACATCTCAAAAAGAAAGACAACTTGATACTACCTGTTTCCTGATCAAAAAACACAATATCCTTTATGGTCTTCATAAAAGGATCAAACATAGGTCTGATCTGTCCTCTGATTCAGCTGGCAATTTTCAGGAAATACATGGGATAAAGAACTCTGATAAACTTGCCATAAGTATGCAGTTAGCAAAACCCAGACTAGGTGAAACTACAGATAACTGCAAATAAATGTGAGGAAAGGAAAGGGCTGAAAGGGAACCTGTGGATTATAAGAGACTTTTAAAATGTGACAGTTTTTTCACCAGCAAGTTATACAATAGTCCCTAGAGATACATATTTGGGTAATAATACTGCAAAGAAACATAAAGAGGTGATTACTATAAAAGTCAGTACAATGGTTATTATCGGGGTTGAGATTAGAATGGGGACACATGGAAAGGGCTCTGGTAAAGTGGTAAAGTTCTAGTTCTTAACTGAGTGGTGATTACAAGGGTGTTTTGCCTTTATAATAACTCATTCAACTATACATTTGTTTTACGTATTTTCCTATGTATGTGTTTTATCTTACAATGAAAATTGAAAAAGGTAAAAACAACTGAGCCGTTATTGTAAGTTTATATTCCCTTTTTCTTAAAAAGAATTTCTCTTACTTGTATGTCATAAACTTGCTTGATGAGTGCCAAGTCTGTGACCCTCAATAGGAAATCCTTTCAAAGGTAGGCATATTGATCATTTTCCCCCTTTTTAAATATTTCTACAGGAAGAATTGAAAATAAACAACCTTGTTTTTTCCTTACTGTTGGATGAAGAAATAAGCTCTAGAGAAGCCTTCCTGAACAACTACCTTGCAAGGAAGCAGGAGGAGAAAGTAAGTATAGTGTCTGATACCTGAGTACAAGCATCTTCTGACAAAGGGGATCCCTCTTAACAAGAGCTCACATGCCTAGCCCCTTCCTTCCTTCTACATTCCTACTCAACTGTGTGCGTTCCTTGGCTCCCTGTCTGGGACTTTGCTCCAGGGTCAGATGAAAGTGCCCACTCCAATCTGTTCATAAATTTATGTGATTCTGCGTCTGCAATCATTTAGTCAAACGAACTATGTAACTTTCATATGACATATGGTTTATAAAATGAGGCCATGTGGCTTCATGGTTGAAGGGGCCCACTTTTAACCACTGACTAGCTATGGGACCTTGGACAAGACACATAACCTTTAAAGCTATTTTCAATCTCTTCTCTAGGGAATATTGTTCTCTCTGGACCATTTGGCACCCTAAGTTTCACTAAATATATAAGTAATGGGTTAGCTTATAGAATGAAAAGCTGTCATATTTTGAAAAACTCAAATAGGAGCATGAATAGATATGTTTCATTAAAGAGACAATGAATACAAAATACATGTCACATAATAATTTTCAAAAGATGTCAGCTTTTATTAGTATTAATAAATGACATTTATGAATGAATGATACAAAGTATCAAATGACATATGTAATTATTGTTGCCAAGAGTCTGTTAAAGGGCATATGCAAAGCACCTTCTAAATACAACCCTACTCATAACAACCCTACAGAGTATGGGCTTTCTTTTGTAGGTGAGGAGTCCATCTCAGAGAGACTGGTAACAGGCTAAGTCACTCACTAGTGTGTAACATGCCAGAAATTGGAACTGTAGATATAAATAAAGACCCTCCAAATAAGAATAAGCAGACTATTTATTCAGAGCTTGGTATAGTAAGGGAATCAGCCACCATCACTTGTGTTTGGCAGACACTCAAAGGCAGGCAGGGGGATGAGAAAGCTTTATAATGAATAGAAGAGAGGGCTTCAGCTATTCCCTGATTCGAAGTTGTTGGCATGGAGGAGCCTGGGGCAAGTTAATTAGAAGCTTAGCAACCTATGTGCTTGGTTTGGGAAGCAGCTTTGGCTTTCTCTGGTTGGTCCTAAGTTGAAAATGGTGGCAAAAATTAGGAAAGCTGAACGTTATTGACCAAGTCCTGGCAGTCTAGGGCCGATTGCTGCAGAGGCTGTGGTTTCACTTTCTGGCTGGGTGTAGTTTATGGGTCAGGGCACTATCTTTATATACGGTCTGGCCGTTGTCCATTTATATATTCAGTCTCTCAGAACCAAGGTCCATGCAACTCCCAAGTCTGTGCAATTTCATCATCCATACTGCCCTGCCAAGAGTGTAGTGTGCTCCCTGGTCACTTACACACTCACATACAGAGCTGGCTACCCTTCGAAACAGGTGAGTGGATGTTTGTCCTTTCAGCCTCCAGTCAGTTTACTTTCTTCTGTGAATGTTATCTGTAATCGATACTTCACTCCACATTTATCTTGTACTAGGGAATTCCTTGTTCTTTTCAGTATCCCCAGTATTTTTGTTTATCCTGAAAACTCTCCGGTTCCAATCTTCTGTTCCTGATGTTATTATAGAGCCAGACCACAGAGGCCATCCGGAAATCTAGAGAAGACCTCGATATGTACAAGGAACACTATGACAACTTACTGGCGGAAGACAAAGTGAGAGCTGTTGTCTCACCCACTCGCTAATGCAATAGAGTTGCTGCTGCCTGGATTTGGGGAAGATTAAGGGGGATATAATTTAATTTCCTCATAGATTTTTCTCCTACTGCAATTCACAATTACAGGTGTACTTCATTCTATGCCACTGTGTGTTTCTAAAAATCACTGTGTAAAATAAATTTTTGTAAACTTCTCTCGTTTAAGCTTTCTCTTGTACGAAAAAGAGAGAGCTCATCTAGACTTTGGAGCTTTTTGAACTTCAGGTTGCAAGCCCCATTAGTTGGTTATGAAATCAATTTAGTAGGCTATGACCAGCAGATTTATAATGGAAAAGAATAGGATAGAAAAGCAAACAGAAGAATAGAATAGAACGGAATGGAATAAAATAGAGGTAACTTGCATGTTTTACAGGTAAATATCATTTTGTGAAACTTCAGTTCTGAATGATTTCTAAGACCTCTTATATGAAATAATGTTTTAAATTTACTGAGGTGCTTCTTGTTCAAAGTAAATCTTTGTTAAGTCCTTGCACAGTGAGTGGTCACCCTCTAACAAGTTTATAAACCAAGTTTTCATGGATTTTTAAAATCAAAGTGATACAACCTATATTTTAAAGAGTATTGTCAACAAATAAAACCTTCGGAACAAAGTTGCAATCCTGTCAATGATATGTTTTCCCTTAGGTTCTAGATCGCAGCTTTAAAAAGGAATTTTCTGAAATTCCCAGTCATCAGGTGGATATACTCTACAAACTTTTTAAACGCCGACCAAGGTTTGTTTCCTCTTTGCTATCATGTTTTTGAGAAAAAAATTTGTAAGCGTTATTAGATGTCAGCTTTTTCTCCCGATTAGTTCATAATATTCAGTGTAACATCTTTTATGTGAAAATGTTCAAGTGTCTTGATCATAACTCAGTTTGTTAAAGATCATTCTTATATCTTACAGTAGGCAATGAAGACTAAGGATTTCTTTTTACTATTTAAAAATAGTTAAGTATCTAGGTAATCATAGTGCTATTATAGGTTCTATTTTATACATGAAAGTAGTTCCTCGTAAGACACAAATGGCAGACAGATTTGTAAACTGTTTTTCCCAAGATGTGTTCCAGCAAGTGTGAGTCCCTTCCAGTATGAATTGGAATTACACATAAAAGTCTTCCAGGACAAAATAAGTTTAAGGAAATACTGGGTTGAAAAAGATAAGGTTAAAAGATTTTCTTTACTGAAGAACATTTCAGAACTTTTTGTAGCCTTTGCATCCCCAAGTATAAGAAATAGAGTAGGAAATGTTTTCCAGACTTATTCGACCACAAACACCCTTTCCTCAGAGCATCTCATGTGATTTGTGTTCAAGACAAAGTTTGAAAAATGCCAGTATAAATGATTGAAAATAACCATTATCAGAAGAGTTCTAAAATATCTGATTTTTATACCGAGACTAGCATTAGAATTACATTTCACAGATTTCCAAATTTTTATCAATTCAGATTTCCATAATTTTTAATCAGACATAATATAGGAATCATGGAGTTTGTCACAAAGATATAGGCTCATTTGTGTCTGAGATGCAAACTCATTCCCTCACCTTTGACAGGTTACATGCAACCTGAGGAATTCAGCCTAGAACAAGCCTTATGTCTTTGTTTCCCTATTTTTAAAGGAGTGAGTTACATAAGCCTGTGAAGAAAGAAGTGAGACCTCCCATATACTGGGAGGCAGCAGTGGAAAAAGCATAAACTCTATTGTCCAACAGAATTAGCTTTAAATCCTAACTCCACATCTATCAGACCTGTGGCCTCGGCCAGTCACTTCTCTCAGAGCCTCACTTCCTTCATCTAGAAAAAGAGGATTACAATAGTAACTTCACGGCGAATTGTAAAGCAACTTGAGAATGAGTGCCTGGTACAAATCTCTGTACCCTTCTCTTCCCAGCCGCAGGCCAGGGAAACAAAACTAATCCATTAATGTAGATAAAAAGAGGCACTTCTCCAGTTGCACATATATCTGAACATTTTCCAGGCTACTCACCTGCAACAAGGATACCAGCAGAGGATGTATGGGGCAGAACCAGGGGACATCCACGCTTCCCTCAGGCATTTACCTACCTGCTTAAAATGCCCAGAAGGGAGACATTTTCTAGTGCAGGTAAAGCTGCCAGTGCTGACAGCAACTGGGGACATCTATAGTCCAGCCGAGGTCATGTCTGGGGATCCAGAGAGGATGGAAGAAGGTCCAAGTGGGTGCTTTTCTCTTTAGGGTAATCCACCCACTAGCCACAGGAAACTGTCATGCAGTGTCAGACCTCTGCTAAGGGTTACATTAATTTAACAGTGATTTTTTTTGTATGTGAGAATGTGAAAGGTTAATGGGCTTTTATTGGTTACACCAGGATTCACAAACAAAAAGTGCACTCAGATATGACCAGTCTTGTGCCTTTTGGAGAGCGACCAGGATCTGGGAAATTGAATAAGGATGCCTTTGCCCAGTTAATGAAAGCCATGGATGACTTGGACAGTATTAATAACATGCCAGAAGGCTTGGACCCCTCCGTCTGGGAACATTTCTGCATGACCAGACGAGCAAAAGTGGAAAATGAACAGAAAGTATATAATAACATTTTATTATTTTATTTCATTTCATTTAGTGTACTAGTATCAAATATATAGTTTATGGTGGTCAGTGCTTCTAGAAAAGCTAGTTATTTAGGTTTTCCCACTAGGGTAGTAGTTAGTAATATTAATAATACTGATAAAGAAATAAAATATTAACCTCAGTCCTATTGAGGGCTAAGTACTTGTAGGCCCAAATTGATGGCCACTAGCCACACGGGGTTATTTTTTACTTGAAATAAATGTGGACAGTCCTAATTGAGACATGCTGTAATTGGAAAATACACACAGATTTAGAAGACTTAGCATGAAAAAAAGAATGGAAAATGTCTTAATATTTTTTATATTCCTTACAGGTTGAAATGATAATGTTTTGGATATATTGTATTAAATAAGATAATAAAATTAATTTCATCTGTATCATTTCACTTGTATAATGTGGCTCCTACAAAATTTAAAATTACATATGTGGCTTGCATTGATGGCTCACATGACATTTCTCTTGGACAACACTGTTGTAGATACAACTTCTCCTGTCTGCTCTGGTCCTGAGTAGTCCTCATCCCTTTTTGCATAGACTAGAATTATATTTCACCAGAATCAGCTTTATAGTTTTGCTAGAATATTTTGTTAATGTCACAAAGGGTAGCAACTTGAGAGTGTGTTTAATTGGGAAGAGACTCCTTCCTCTTGCTGCTTCTTGACCACACCTTGCCCCCTGGCCCTGCCGCCAGATGACCTAAATTGTGCCGCATGCGTCAGGCTGTCATATTCTTGTTAAAGTATCTATGATTGTAAAACTTTATCTAAGATATAAGAAAAATTCTAGTTGCTTGCATATTGTCTTTCAGTGAGAAGCAAATTTGATACTTTTCTAATTATTCATGGGATGTACCATGTTAAGTTTTGGGTTTCTTATATTACATAATAGCAGGATTTAAATTTTTGTTTATTTCTTATAAAGTTGGACTTGTTAAGGTTTTGTAACAAAGTTAAAAGATGTATATTTTTTAAAGTTCTTTAAAATTAGTTTGCTTTTATTTCTAAAGCTCCGTATGTTCTGAGATGTTGGTGATTTGGTTTCTTCAGGTAAAGCAGAAAGCAGCTGGCTTAATAGAAATGGTGGCTTTCCTCCAGAGGAGAACTGAGGATGATGAGAAGGTGCAACATGAAATTGAAAAAGTGTTCCATGAGCTCATCCTGTAATTTGAACCTTTCATTCATGTTCATTTATTCAAAATCTAGGGCTAAATTAGGTTGTGTTATCATGGGGAGAGAATGCTGACTCACTGGTTTACAGCTGGCACTGGCTTACCTATATTCATGGCTTTATAACTTCTCTTTGAGAAAGTGCATTTTGTTACATAAGACCTTATTTCAGAATGAAATTTGCCTACATGCTCCACTGTTCTTACTGCAAATGGTCAAGTTTTTTTTACTCTTCAATTTCTTTTTTTCCCTTTTTAAAAATTTGAAGCATAATTGACTTACAAAATTAGTTTCAGATGCGCAACATAGTGATTTGATATTCCTATACATTACTCAATGATCTCCATGATAAGTCGTTACCATGTATCATCACACAAAGTTATGACAATTTTATTGACTATATTCCCTATACTATACCTCACATTCCTGTGACTTAATCAAATAGGCAAATTTGGGGAAAATCTTTTATTTTAATCTCCTTCCACATGAAAATACAAAGAACATGTTTCTGCTGGTAAGTACTTTTAAGCTCAAGCCACACAAGCAAACTGTGTGGAAAATTAAGCAGATATCCAAGAAATTTCCATGTAGATGCCTAAGCAGCTAATATTTTTTCTTCAGGGGAGCTTGTTGTATTTTCCGGAGTAATTGGGATACTGTTTTAAGTCCTTGCTTCACTTTTGGCCATATTTACAGCCACATTGATAAATACTTCTCTGATGTTCCCAAATTCATCATTAAACATCATTTTCAGATCTAGGTGATGAGTAGGAATATGAATTACCTAAAAATAAATTTGATAAGTAGCATGCAGATTAAACATTGTTAATATAATATCAGAGATCAATACATAAAGTCAGAACTTTAACAGATTTGTTATTTGGTAACATCTCTATTTTTTCCACTTACATTCAAAACCATATTAATCTTTTCTTAATCATGAAGTAAAACTTTATGAATGTGTTTCTGTCCATACCATTCTTTGAGCGGCCGAAGTGTAATTCCACATCAGTAAGAAGAGGTACCATAGAGACCTCTAGGAAAGCTTGTCATTGGGAAAATATTTTCCACATTAATCTCCAGCATGTTTTCCTTCAACTTAAGGAAAATCAATTTTGAATTTTATATTCAATTTTTATATCAGATATATTTTATCGAATTTATGTATCAGATGATAGATGAAATTTGGAATATAAATGTATTACAAGTACTTACTTTAAAGTCTTTTTCAATTTAGATTACAGGAAGACAAAGTGAAATTCCAGTTGAATTTGACAATCCAAATCCTCCTTAAACAAGGGCAAGTAGAACTGGAGAATTTCCAGTTACTGCTGGATTATTCTGATGCAATCCTCATCAACAAGAACATAATTGAAGACTTGAATTCTGTGATTCGGGTAATTATCATGCTTTAAGGAGAAAAAACCAACATATCACCCGCTGTACCAAATATTTTTCATATTCTCCCATTTCTATGGTAAATCATTTTCATTCAGTTGAACCAGTGGTTGCTAACTCTGGCTCTACATTAGAATCACCTGAACAAGTTTACAAATGTGTCCAGACCCCACCCCTAAGCATGGATATTTTTTAAAAGCTTGCCAGATAATTCTAAGGTAAAAGAAGTTCAGGACCACGGAGTTAAGTGTTCGTTCTAATATACATGCTATTATTTTGTTAGTCAATCTCCTCACCTAATGATAAGTTTGATAAGCTTAGAGAATTGATTTCAGACCTTGCTTGTTTTCCGATATAAACATTTAATGTTGTAAGTTGCCTTCTAAGCACTATTTTAGCTGCATTCTGCAAATTTTGATATTTTGTATTTTTATTTTCTTTCCATTTAAAATATTATCTAATTTCCCTTGTAACTTCCTATTAGAAGTTACTATGGGTTATTTAGAAGTGTGTTATTTAATTTCCAAATATTTGAGGATTTTGTGCTATTTGGGAATTATGTGCTAATGTTGCTATACATATTACTTTTATAAATGCTCTTAACCCACAATATATTGTTATTATTGTTCCTATAGATAGTTATCTTTTAGAGTGATGAAAATAAGAAAAAAGCATTTCCTGTTCCCCTTCAATTTCACTATTTCAAGAGATCTTTCTTTGTATAGATTGAAGTTTCTGTCTTGTATTATATATACCTTCTGCTTAAAAAACTTCTTTTAACAACTGAATTGCAAGTCTGTTGGTAATAAATTCTCTCTGTTTTTCCTTGTCTGAAATTGATTCACCTCTATTATTGAAAGATATTTTGCTGGGTTCCCTGGATTGACAGATTCTTTCTTTCTCCCTCTCATTCTTTTCACTTTAAAGGTGTTCCTCTTCTTCTGGCTTACGGAACTTCTGACAAGATGCCTACTATATTTTTTTAATCCTTGTTCCTCTTAAAATAATGTGTCTGCCTTTGAGATTTTTCTCTTTATCTTTGGTTTTCAGCAGTTTGAACATATGTCTAGGAGTGTGTGTGTGTGTGTGTGTGTGTGTGTGTGTGTGTGTGATCCTTTTAATGTACTGTTGACTTTGGTTTGCTAATATTTTGTTCATGATTTTGGCATCTATGTTCATCAAGGATATTGACCTGTAATTTTCTCTTCTTGTGGTGTCTTTGTCTGGCTTCGATAATCAAACAGGGTAATGTTGGCCTCATAAAACGTTTGGAAATATTCCCTCCTTTTCAATTTTTTGTTAAGTGTTTGAGAAGGATTTGTATAAGTTCTGGTATGTTACGTTTTCACTTACATTCATTTCAAAGTGTTTTCTAATATCCCTTGTTATTTCTTTTTTGACCTCACTGATTATTTAATAATGTGGGGTTGAATTTCCACATATTTGTAAATATTCGAGTTTTCTTTCTGTTATTGACTTCTAGTTTCATTCCCTTGTGGTCAGAGCAGATACTTTGTATGATTTCCATCTTTTAAAATGTATTAGGATTCATTTTATGGCCTAACATGTGATCTGTATTTGAGAATGTTCCATTTGCACTTGCAAATAATGTGTATTCTGCTGTTATTGAGTGATGAATTCTGTATATGTCTCTTATGTCTAATTAATTTATAGTGTTCAAATCCTCTATTTCTATATTGATCTATGTACTTGTTCTATCCATTAGTGAAAGTAAGATATTGAAGTCTCAATTATTGTTATTAAAATGTCTATTTCTCTGTCAATTCTGTCAATTTTTGCTTCATATATTTTGAAGCTGTTTTTAGGTGCATATATGTTTATAATTGTTATATCTTCTTGAAGGATTGGCCTTCTATCAGCATATAAAAGCAATTTTTGTGTTAAAGTTTATTTTGTCTGATGTTAGTATAACTATTCCAGCTGTTTTTTGGTTACAGTTTGCATGGAAGATATCTTTCCATCCTTTCACCTTTAAGCTACTTGTGTCATTGGATCTAAAGTGAGTCTCTTCTAG
The DNA here is from genome assembly GCF_965194825.1 of Balaenoptera physalus. NCBI lineage: Eukaryota > Metazoa > Chordata > Mammalia > Artiodactyla > Balaenopteridae > Balaenoptera > Balaenoptera physalus. The sequence goes on from NC_138893.1 coordinate 47,706,868, forward strand.
ACAGAATATTACTGGATCTTTTTTAAATCCATTATGTTTATCTTTGCCTTTTAATTGTAGGCTTTAATGCATTTACATTGAACATAATTACTGGTAAAGAAGAACTTACTGCTGCCATTTTGGTATTTGTTTTCTACATATCATATTTTTTGGTTGTTCAGTCCCTCCCTATTGCTTTCTTTAGTATATAATTGGGTTTTTTTGCAGAGAACCATTCTGATCCCCTTCTCTTTTTCTTTTCCCTATACATTTCCTTTTCCATATGCTTTCTTAGTGGTTACCCCTGGAAATTATAATTGACATCTTAATTTTATAACAGACTAGTTCAAATTAACACCAACTTAGTTTCAGTAGTATGCAAATCTCTGCTTCCATGGAGCTCTGTTTCTCCGCCAGTATGTTATTATTATCATGAATTACATCTTTATATACTATGTGTCCATTAACATAGATTTTTAATCATTATTTTTTGCATTTTTCTTTTAAACCACACAGGAAAAGTAGAGTACTTACAAACCAAAATACAAGAATACTGGCTTTTATATTTACCTATGTAGTTACATTTTTTATTTAGTTTTTTTTTTTTAATTTAGTTCTTCTGGCTTTGAGTTACTATCTACTTGCTTTTTATTTCAGCTTGAAGGACTCCCTTTAGCAATTCTTGTAGAGCAGTGTAGTAACGATGGGCTCCCTCAGTTTTTGTTTATCTCAGGAAGTTTTAAATTCTCCTTCCATTTTTGTTGTTAGAGTAGAAGCAACAATCATCAGATTTGTTGATGGACTGAATGTGAAGGGTCAGGTAAAGAGAGGGATCAAGAATAATTCTTAATATTTTGGCTTTGGAGCAACTGAGAAAGTGATGGTGTCATTCACTGACATGAGAAAGACTGGGGAGATGTAGCCTTGGCTGGGGACGTAGGATGAAGAATGTTGGCTTTTGTTAAATTTGAGATACCTATAGAACACCCCAGTGGAAATATCTAATAGTCAGAATTCAGGGTTGAGATATATATTTAGGAGTGTTCTATATGTAGATCACATATATTTAACTACATATGGATTATTACATATAGATATCTGCATAGAGATAATTTATGCCACGAGATTGCTTGAGACCACGTAGGAAGTGGGTAGATAGGAGGAGGGCATTTGGGCCAACACCCGAAGTCCAACTCTGAAAGATCTAGCAGAGAAGGAGTTAAGTGAGGAGACTGCGAAGGAGCTGCCAGTGAGATAGAAGGAAACCTAGAAACCATGAGAGGAACAGCTCCAAGGAGGAGAGAACCATGCACTATGTCAATTACTTGACAAGAGCAGTCTCAGTGGAGGGTTGGGGCAGGAGCTCAATTGGTGATGGCTGAAGAAACAATATGAAGTGAGGAAGTTGAGACCGGGACTATAAATAAATCTTATGACAAAGTTGACTGAAAGGAAAGGAGAGGGGAGATGTGGTAGTTCGACAGAAGTGTTTCTCAACCTCAGCACTACTGACATTTTGAACTGGATGATTATTTGTTAGGGAGAGATGTCCTGTGTATTGTGTGAAGTTTAGCAGCCTCCCTGGCCTCTACCCACTAGATGCCAGTAGCAATGCCCCCCAACAGTTACGTCAGCCAAAAATATCCTCAAACATAGTTGAATGTCCCCTGATGGGGCAATATTTCCCACATTTGGGAAATACTGCTCCAGAGAAATACTTGACCTTAAGATTTTGGAGCTGGTGATGACAAGATCAAGGGTATGATCATGGGAGCTGGGTGGCTGAGCAAGATAGAGAAAAGACCATTGAAAGTGGGAAATTCAAGGAACTGAGTCCAAGCAGTGACCAAAAGATGAAAATAATTTTTAAAAAGAGTAGCAGTTGGTATAGTCTAGTGGCATGAACTTGAAAAAGCTAAGTTCTTGAAGGAGAAGGGAGGAAAAATATAAAACATTAACTGATGGAACTCACATACAAATTTATTTTAGAGACATAGTAGTTTCACTGTTAGCAATCTGGGAAAACAACTCCATGAAAATATTCCTGAACTTCATGTAGGCAATTTGAAATGAAGTACAAAACATCTAGGTGTTTAAATATCATATTTAACCCATTGAATATTTTTGTTTTTCCACTAGCTTCCAACAAGATACTGCTGTGCCTGGCTGCATTAAATTACAATCCTTTATCTATAGTGTCAAGAAGCAGGGCAGCCTAGGGGTATAAATGCATACAGATTGGTAGATTGGTGATGGCAAGAGGAGTTCCTGCCTAATCACTGACATAAAAGTAAATTGGCTATGCCATTCAAATGTATCTTATAATCCCTTCTGTTTAGTAACTATCATGCTTTATAGTGACCAGATTGTGCCCATGAAGTAATTTTTTAATATCTGCTACATTTTAAAAAAGAGGATAGAATTATCTCTGCATTCCAAGTGTTTTCTAAGAAAAGCATTCAGCTTCAAATATTATGTATTCTGTATGCAGAATCATATTACATGAATATCGGAATGTACTTTTTCTTTAAGACTCAAGGACAAAAGAAAGTTGCTAGCATGATGGAAAGTAAAGAAATCCACAAAGGAATATTTCAGATCGAGTGGGAACATAAGAAAATGGAGATGGAAATGGAAGATCTAAATCAGAAGGCTTGGGATATTCAGATGCTGTTTTTTTCAAGAGATCGTCAAAAGGTAAGTTCTCCCTGCCCCCCACGATATAATTTTAATTTCATTCATTAATTTATTCATTCAATCAACCAGTATTTAATAAGAAGCCTCTGTGACGTCAAGCATGTTCTATGCCAGAAGTAGTTCATAATGTGACTATGAATTCTGTCTGTTTCTTCTGGTAGTTTACATTTGCTGCCTCTGGTTCTTTGTGACCCATTCAGTAGTATAGTTCTGTCTTGCAGTTCACCAAGAATTTCCTAATTGTCAAATCTAGTGGTCCCTTTCCCAGTCATAACCATCCCTGTAGCATTTGTCCATCTTCTTTTTTTTTTGGCCTCGTGGCATGTGAGATCTTAGTTCCCTGACCAGGGATCGAACCTGCAGTGGAAGCACGGAGTGTTAACCACTGGACCGCCAGGGAAGTCCATCCATCTCCATTCTTAATTGCCCATTGTTTTGGCTTTAATCATCCCTGTTTTCTCCTGTATTTCTTCCGACATGTCAGACCACTCTGCCTCTTTTCCCCATTTCTCTTTTGTTTCTCTTAAGTATAGCTATTTTTAAGATTCTGCCCTTAGCTCTGTGTTTCTTTCCATGCCCTCTCCTTTGATGATTTCTCTTTTTCTGACTTTCATGATCACTGCTAAAAGACTCATCCAAGCTTTCTGGATTCCAATTAAATTCGAATTCCAGTCTAAGCTCTCTGAACCTGACCTTTCTCAAGCTCTATTTCTGTATTTCCCACCTCCCAACAGCTCCTCTTCTTATTTTGCTTATTTCTGTTCTTTCAGCCATTCACTCAGGTTTAAAGTTGTTGTCCTCTTTGATTCCTCTCTTTCCCTTGTCTTCCAAGTCTTGACTAGTTTATCCATTTACTCCCTCATTCTCTATGCCCACTGCCTTTACCTTGCTTCAGTCCTTCCTTTTCAATGGTTTAGAGTATTTTATAATAATCTCCTAACTAGTCTCTTGACCTTGCGTTTTTCTCTTTCTAATTATACTGTATACTGCTGTCACATTCCTCTTCAGGTCTAATAACATTACTACTCTGCTCAAATATTTTAAAGTTCCTCTTCTTACCTGGCACATGAATTCTCAAATCCTTAAGTGGCGTTCGGTGTCCTTCAAACTATCTTTTGAAATTCATTCCCACTGTTCCTCTTACACATCAGTATTCTCAAACCAAACTGATTTTATTTTCTAGGATTCTACCTCTGTGCCTTTGCTTATACTGGCTCTTCTACCTGCAATATTTTTCCGCATTTTTTTTTTCACATCCCTAATCTATCTATTTTTCAAGGTCTGGTTTAAATGCCACCTCATCCATAAAGCCTTTTGATTTCCCCAGTTCAGAGAAACAATAGCCCAACTCAAACCACCTTTTAGTTTGCATGTCACCTTACATACATTCTGGCAACTAATCATACTACATGTTCTCTTTTTCTTGAAGGCTCTGTCATGTTATCTATCTTTGTTATCTCCCTCAGTATCTTTAACTGGGACATTGTTAATATGAGACTTAATGAGACACTCTCAAATGAGACACAATAAATATTTGGTGAGTTGAATAAGTGAATGAATGAATGAGAAAATAAACTCTAGGCATTTGTAACTATTAGTATATAGATGAGTGTATCAATAGCCAAGTATAAGTAAATAGCATGACACTAAAGTCAAATCAATCCTAACTTGGATAGATAATTTTTATGAGAAGCAGTAACTTTCAAAACTAAGATAATCTTTATAAAATTATCTACTGAAAGAAAGAGAGAAAAATATCCTTACATACATTGTGGGTTTTTTTTTTCCTCTTAAAGTACCTAAATGAACCAAACTATGAGACTCTGATTGCCATTCAGATTGGAATAATGGAGCAAACCATTGCTGTTTTAGATAAGGTAGGTCTCAAGGATACTGATCATTATAATTCCAGTAGTTGTGAATGATTTGAACAAAGTAATAGTTTGCAAATCATGAATTCAATAGAACCTACCAAAATCTTGGTCTTTTATACTGATATTCAGGATGTAATTAGAGGTCTCTAAATAGTGTCTTTGCAACTGTAACCAATGTGGTAGCCTGAGGCACTTCTTTTTTTTTTTAATTTTTATTTTATATTGGAGTATAGTTGATGAACAGTGTTGTGTTAGTTTCAGGTGTACAGCAAAGTGATTCAGTTATACACATACATGTATCTATTCTTTTTCAAGTTCTTTTCCCATTTAGGTTATTGCAGAATACTGAGCAGAGTTCCCTGTGCTATACAGTAGGTCCTTGTTGCTTATCTATCTTAAATATAGCAGTGTGTATATGTCAATCCCAACCTCCCAATCTATCCCTCTCTCCCTTCCCCCAGTAACCATAAGTTTGTTCTCTAAGTCTGTGAGTCTGTTTCTGTTTTGTAAATAAGTTCATTTGTATCATTTTTTTAAGATTCCGCCTATAAGCGATATCACATTATATTTATCTTTCTCTGTCTGACTTACTTCACTTAGTATGATAATCTCCAGGTCCATCCATGTTGCTGCAAATGGCATTATTTCATTCTTTTTAATGGCTGAGTAATATTCCATTGTATGTATGTACCCCATCTTCTTCATCCATTCATCTGTCAGTCATTTAGGTTGTGAAGCACTTCTTTTAACATTTGAATTAACCCCTTGGGAGATATCAGAGTGTAGGTAAATTTCCTGTTTCACATTAGGTTATGATTTATGTAGTAGAAGTGCTGATAGTCTTTCCTTTGCATTGTAAAGGCTTTGTTTTACCCTAATTGCCTAACAATGCTCAGTTTTGAGTGTTTAACATATATGGAACAAAGTAATCTCAAGGCTATGTGTTTTTAAAATCTTCTCTCATTTCTAAGAACATACAAATTTTTTTCTAAAATGTGTATTAACATACCATTCTATCTTTCAACAAATAATTTAAGTACCTACTATGTGCAGGCATTATGCTAGGTACTAGGGATATGATGGTAAGATGTCTTAATGATGACAATGTATTTAAATTTTAAGAATAATGTCTTTATAAAATATATTTTTTTCAAAATTATTTCTGTGGGGTGTCATGGGAACAAAAATTTCAGACCCACAAAAAGAATGTGGAAAACTGCAAAAAGCTGCTTAAAAAACTGAGAAGGTGCAGCAATCAAAAAGATGTAGCAAATTATACCCTAAGCTGCAATTTACGAGAAGAACTGGTGGCTGTCTCAGAGAGGAAAGACATCTGTAATGCAGTGGGTAAGATTTTTTTCTTTAATCAACTGTCAGTTTCTTTAAAAGTGATCATAATTCCTAAAATCTGTACAGTGGTTATAAAGCTACCAGTATTTTTTCCATATGTTTAATTGATTCTGAGTGCTGTTTCTGCATTTAAAAGTATAGATAATAATCCAAATAATTCCTTCTTCTTCATTCCTGGAATAGGGTCTACACTGACTTGTGAAAAGATTGCCAAAGAACGATATGAAAACATGATGCAACACCAAAAGTTAACAAAAATTTCAAAAGAACAAGCTGAGCAGATTTCAATACTACAGGCTGAAGTTGAAAGATTAAGGATGAAAACATTTCCTGCTCTCGTTCAAATGTAAAAATGCCGGTGGGAAACATAAGACCAAATCAGTCATTTTAAAAATAATTTCATTTGGTTAAAATGATTTCTGTTTCTCTTATATAAGGGAATTTAAGTAGAGTCTCCTCTTAGTGGCATATTTTTTATTAAAAATAGCAAATTGTTTGATTTTAGCCTTAGTCATTATAAAAATGTTTGTCCTGCATGAATAAATGTCTAAAATAACATGAATGATTTTTATTCAAGAATGAACAAGATTTTAACTCAGAATATATTCAAGATCTACTTTATTAAGTCTTAATTTGATCAAAAATTATTTTCACAGTAGTAGTATAGAAAGTCTTAAAGACAAAATATTATTTTTAGCCACTACTGGTATTTCTAATTTTATAAAATTACCAGAAATGTTATGAGATTATGAATGATTTTTATCTTTTATACTTTTCTATATTTCCCATTTTCCTCAGTAAGCATTTCTCTATCATCAGAAAAAAATTAATAGCATGTTTAAGATTATTCCCTGTCCTACCAATGGGAACAAGGTGAATTGTTTACTTTTACCAAGCCCTAAATCATTTGTAAATTACAACATATTTTCTTCTACATAAATGTTCTACATAAACATGACATAATCTTCTATACTTCATATTTATTGCAACAGAACTTAATTTTGTACACCACACGATAGAGTTTAGTAAACAGAAAAAAGCATTTTCTCATTTTGTGATATTGTGATTTATAATAAGAAATATATATATTTGGTCTTCGACACCATTCCTGGCACAGAGATCCTAAAACCCTTGGAATTTCCTAAGTGATGAGAGAGGTACAGGTGTCTTGTTATGTTAATGAGGTGACTTTTGGATTGCTCCTAAGGATGGGGGCTGTTTGCCAGGAGAACCAACCCTGTGTCCCAACCTCCCATCCACCCCCCAACCCTTACCCACACCCACCCCTCCACCCCCACCTCTAGGAAGGGTAAAGGGGCTGGAAGTTGAATTGATCACCAACGACCAATGATTTAATCAATCGTGCCTATGTAATGAGGTCTCCATAAAAGCCCAGAAGGACAAGGTTTGGAGAGTGTGCCCAGAGAGAGCAAGCAAGCTCTGAGCTTTTCACCATAACTTGCCTTATGCATCTCTTCCATCCCGAGGTTCCTGAGTTAGATCCTTTTATAATAAAATGGTAATCTGATAAATAATATGTTTCTCTGAGTTCTGTGAGCCACTCTAGCAAATTAACTGAACCCAAGGAAGGAGGGAATCTTGGGAACCTCTGATTTATTGCCAGCCGGTCAGAAGCACAGGTAACAATCTGGGTTTTCAAATGGCATCTGAAGTGGAGGGTGGTCTTGTGGGACTGAGCCCTTAACTTGTAGAATCTGATGCTATCTCCAGATAGATGTGTCAGAATTGAGTTGAATTGTAGGACATCCAGATGGTGTTTTGAGAATTGCTTGGTGTGGAGAAACACAGACACACACAAAGGAATTTGGTGATCAGAATTCTTACATTTCCATGAAATAGTTTATCACTTTTTTCATGTAGATGATGATAAATAAGTAATGAGAAGATTAACTTTTCAGAAAACTGCTTTGCCTTTCCATAGCCTATGGACTGGTGCATTTCAAGGTAATACCATTGGGATCATTACCACAATCTCCAAAGGGTGTCAATGTCTCAATGTTCTGCAATTTGTGAATTAAATGTTAAGTTTAATTCATAACACCATATCCAATGTACACTGGTGTAGGTAAAGCAAGAGAGCAATTATAAAACATTCTATTTAGAAAAAAATATTTAGAAGTTTTAAAACCTTCTATTTGGAAATTGCCAGGATAGTACCATAATTGTCACCTGTATAGTGATCAGTGGTGGGAATGGTAAGGAAAATAGAACCAACATCATTTTGACAGCTCCCCCCCCTTAGACCTAGAATGATTCCTGAAGTAGTCGATTTGGCTGATTAAGCAGGGTAGTGCCTATTGGTAATATTTCCATGTCACCTAAATTAGCTGCTGGAGCCTCCAATTGCTACTAAGGCAAGGCCACAAATTTCACTGGACAGTGCTCTGTGGATTCCCGGGTCTTAACAGCCTGTGTCGTTTCTGTTTCTTAGTGTCTACCCTGAGTGATTCTGGCAATGCTCCTTGCTTGAATGCCTCAGCTTTGAGGCATAAATAGAGTGGAGGTTAGCAAGAGCCTCTTGCCCCCAAGCTGTATTCTAGTAGCAGCACTTTCAACAAGAGGCATCTTCTGCTTTGGGGGTATTGGCAGGTGCTTTGGAAGGGCACATGGGTCATGGAACCCAGTCCTCTCTCTTGATATGTTCATGGTACTGATTCCTCTCAGCTTCTGCTGAACTAAGAGCAATTATGTTTGTATTTTTATAGCCCTTTAAAATATTATCTATATTATCAAGTAGTAATATATATAATTAATTGGGTCAAACATAACATGGTTATGAGCTCTGTTGATGGGTTGCTTGGGTTCAAATTCTGACTGTCACTAAATAACTACTTAATCTTAAAATTTCCTCATCTTTAAAATTGGGATGTTGATAATTGTAAAACTCAAATGAGTTAACATACTTTTAAAACTGGCACAAAGCAAGCGCTAAGTGTTTTAGCTTTCATTTTAATGAATAAAAATAATTCTTATTCAGTAGTTCTTAATAAATATATCCTGTTAAATGGAGGCGAAATTCAATAGAAATTATTAAAAAGGGGACTGCTTCATGGGCATCCCTAGGCCCCAAACTCTCCCATAAGCCCCATCCATACTCCATGACCCACCTCCTCTTGTAGAAGTGCCCACTGAGCTGTTGGAGCCCTCAGCACCTAGCCAATGCCTTAGAAATCCCCATTGCTATACCACCAACTGCTCCCCAACTCTCCCAAAACCAGAGTCCCACTGATGCTGTAGTTCCCCCAAATGGACATGTAAGGGTGACTCCAGGGGATGTGCTAGTCAGCAGTGGGCAGCTGCAGTCAAATGCTGGCACCATCACCAGGGAAACCACTTCTCCTGCCACATTTAGGACCTCTGGCTGAGCAGCAAGAAGCAATGGAGGCTGGTCAGCACAGCTTCCCAGGGATGCCCATCTGGGAATCCCAGAGCCAGGGAAGGCCCACGTGAGGGCTGGGCCAGTCCTCTTGTGTTCACAGAAGCCAATGACAATGGCAGTGTCTAGAAGGCAAGAATTAGGGCCAGGGTGAGGGGTAGGTTACTGGCACAGGCATTAACAATTAGAATGCATGCAAGATCAGGGTCTTGATATGCCAACATTAATAGTCTGTTGGATCACGGGGAAGGAATGGGCTGAAAGTAAGTTGGGTTGTGGAGGGGGGAAGCTTAGGGTAGTGGCTGTTTACCAAGTAGTAGGGAAGTACTTTTTTTTTAAGATTGGGGGAAAAAAAAAACACAACTAAGTAAAGCTGTCTCAGCCCTTAAAAGGACCCAAGAGACTGGAAACCAGAACCAAGAAGCCACTGACCCAAAAAGTTCTGTCATCTCTGCCTTTCTCTGTAAGGGCACACTTAAGCACACCAGCTTTTCTGCTTTCAAGTTCACATACAACAGCTCCAGCTACAAAAAGAGATGGGCTTTCTTTTCTTGAGCTCAATTTCGAATTCTCAAGGACTGGGATGCTTGGGTCATACGTCCATCTATGGCCAGGATGACAGATAACGTACAACGTGGCAGCCAGAACCCCAACACGGTGAAGGTGGGTTTCTGGCTGAGGAGTCACTGTTAATGGAGTAGATACACTAGCTTTTACCTATTTCACAGATAAAACTAGAAAAGTAGATGAATGTAAAAGGCCCTGTATGCCGTGATGCCTTGAAGTGGGCGATGAGGACATGTGATTTTATGGGAAACAGATGATCACTTCACTGAGATGAGGAATACACGTAACAAATCTGAAGAGACAGGAACTAATGTAATTTTGAACATACAAGTTTAATTACCTGCTAGACCATCCAGATGGAAATATGTGGTAAATGGGTGGAAACAAAGGAGAAGCATAAACTTAGGAGAGGCAGGCATTTTCAGACAAGTTTAGGTTTAGACATTCACTAGATGGACTGTTTCTTAACATTTAAAATAAAACTTTTACCACAATAAATAAAACAATGTATTAAAACTCACTTCCACAGTTGTCCAAATTATTTTTTTAATCATGACTTAATTTTTAAAATTGTTTTCACCTTTCTTTAACTGTCAAGTTTTCTTTGGCAAATTTATTCAAAACACTAAATTTTCATTTTAGAACCTAGTTTATACTTATATAACAGAGGCCCTAAATTGATCCAGGTTCACCAGGATACCTTTCTCTAAGCCCTAATGGTTTACATCTTCCCTTTAAAATGTATAAATATCTTTTAATTATATTGTCATCCACAAAGACATTCTGGAGAAAAAAATTATAAATTAAACACCTATAAATTCTTCTTCATTTCTGTTATAGTGTAGCAATTTATCATCTAACCCATAGTGGTCTATCAGCTGAGTAAGGCTTAGTTTCTTGTTCTCCTCAGACATAGCTGACTGCAGCTCATAAAGCAACAGCTGGCTACAGCTTCTCCACTTCTTTATTAACATCTGTAACTGAGACAGGTCATTCTGAAACAGAAAAAAAAAAAAAAAAGACATAAATGTATGTCAATAACTAGATAGTCATCCTAACTTACTTAATGAAAGTTGTCAAATCAGTCGATGAGTGGTAGGTTTAAAGGGTAACACATTTGGACATGAATGGGACTTCTACCCAGGAAAAAAGTAGGATGGTTTTAAGTAACTATCACTCAAATTGAGTTCTATGGCTGTTTTGTTTGGTAGAAGCTCTGGGCTATCCTTACCCTCAGGGAAAAATCGAATCATTAAATAGGGCAAAACTATGTAAAGAAGCAACAATACGGGTTAAAAAAAAAAATCTACTTTTTCTACCACAGCTGTACTTTAAAAAATGATATTCGAATTAATATTTTTCCATGTCACTATCTCATGAAACTCAAGTAGTTATATTTAGAGAAGTCCTAAAAATTCAAGAGAGCAAATAAGATACAGTATTCCATCATTTATTACACATTGCTGCAGAAGAAGGAGCAATTGCAATATACATGAATGATCCAGGTAAGTAAGGGTCATCTTCTTCCAAGTGCCCAAATTCTATTTTCTTCAACCTTATCTGGGTTGAAATCTAAAACCTAATATATATTTGTTGTTTTCTTAAAGAAAATGCTCGGAACATTTTAATAATTTGTTACAAATAATTGAATAACAAAAGATCATTACTAAAAATACTTCTCATTGTACTCTGTGGCCCATTTTTAGCTTTTTTTCTCATTCACTGTCGCTGTTGCTTCTGTTCTCATTGCCACTTGCAGCTAACATTTGAAGCGTCTAATACTGCTGTGGGCTGGAAACTAGAGAGAAAGCTTCAACTGCATATTAAATAAGGGCTGGGACTTTTAAAAGTTATACCTGGTGTTTAGAGGCCTCTTCTGCTCTACTCTAAATCTATGACATATTTGAGTTAAAGTTTTTGGAAGCCAGGTTTCTGGATACTTGGCTTATTTCTTATTATGCTAAAATAAACTTTTCTTTTTGAAATACTTTCCTACCATTTATCTAAAAATAAAAAAAAATTAGGCAATGGTTCTGAAATTCTTCTCACCTTTGATCTATACATTTTGACTAGTTTTAGCCTCCGAAGAAGGTCTTCTTTCTCCTGAATCTGCTTCACCAATTTTGCTTTTTCTTTGTTTAATCCATGTTTGGGAAGATTCTCGTTCATAAAGTCATTCCGGAGATCACTGCATGACTCAGAATCAAGTGATTTAGATGCACATGCATTGATATTCTTGAAGGTATTTTTCAAATATGTACTTTCTTCAAATTCACTGTCTGTGTGTTTAAAATTTTCTTGAAATTCCAAACAGTTTTCTTCTGTTGACGGTGCTGGTTTCTCTGAAAAGGTCTGATCATTTTCTTCACTCTCTACTTTAAGTCGTTTTACCACACCATAACAGGAATTGAATGAAAATCTAGTTTTCCTTAATCGTTCCCTAAGGGTTGCACTCATAGGCTGAAAAAGGCATCAAATGTTAATCATGTTAAGAAAAACATTCTTGATATGAATAAATCTACTAGAAATCAAGACCTTACGTTTCTATGGCAGACACCACTATATGACTTTCTGTCTCCATATATCTAAAGTAACCATCACAAAATATCTTTAATTCCTGTAAGCTCCACTAAGTTTTAATCCCTTTTTATATTAGCAGAGCCGGCACCCTTCTAAAACGGTGCTGAAACACTTATCTCAGTAATCACAAACATTTGTTCAGCAATTGTCCCAAGCCTGACATGGTTAGGTGCTTCAGAGTTACAAATTAAGGAAACGACCTAGATCTTTCCCCCAAAGACCTTCATGATGTCAGATTCAAACTTCCTGTTTGGAATGCTGTAATAACTTGAACTGAAACTAAATGGAAATAATTGGGTCAAGATGAAAATTTGAGGGGAAGGTCCAATACATTATCTAAGGGGAAAGACCTAAAATTATGTTAAGAAAATTTTTACTTACTAATTTACACATTACATTAACTGACAATGTTCAGTAGACTTGAAACCACCATTGCCACAATACTTAGAAATACAGAATAGATCCACTGAAAGAACTAAGATTTTCATACTTGTTTTCCTGAACTGCTTGTACGGGGAGATGGTGTATTGGCCCCAGCCTGTGGAGTGCTAGGTAACACCACAGCTGAGTCTGATGGACTTTCCATCTTGAAATCTTGCTTTACTTCTAAAAAACAAAAAATAATCACAAAACGGAAATCAAATTAACCCACACCTCTATATATTCCTCAATTTTTATGAAAGAGTTTTTTATTGTTTTACATAACATCATCAAGTAAGCCAGCCAGCTTCCTTCTTTCACTTAGTTGTGATTCATTCTTGCTTTTTTTTTTTTTTTTGCAGTTTTCCATTTACTTTCCTAAATCGGATTGTGTTGGTCATTATGGTGACTACTAGTTTTTTTCATGACAAGTTAACTAGCTAGCATCTCGTATGAACAACTCCACATTTGTTTTTATTGATGGATAAAATCTGATAAAATCCTCAAAATCTGCCATATTGGGGGGGGGGGGTTGGATAACAACTTTGGATAGTCAGGAATTCTTTAATTTCATTACGCCAGCTTCACGATGAAAAGAAATGTAACTGAAATCCTGACTCAAAAAAACATAATCAGACCTGTCACGCTACCCTAAATCCTAAAGGCTGTGTGCCTAAAACTAATGACACTCCAGGCCTGAGGAATAAGGAGCCCAAGCACAGATAAACTTACTCCTGTCTGCATCGTTTTCGATTAAGCAGCGAAGAGACCCTGAAAAGGAGAGACCGAAGTTTGCTTCTCAAACAAAGGCCATCAACTTTACCGGGAAAAATACCACAGGGAGTCCTCCCTCCCCTCCCGCCACTACAGCAAGCCCACGCGAGCCCTCGAGAGACCCCAGGCCTGAGGTGGAGCTGAGAGGTTCCCTGACCGCGGAAAGGGAGCGCTACTCGACTCCCCACCCAATCCCCGAAGAAGTCCAGTTCTCAGACGCCCACTCCACGCTCAGCACGCTACCTCCCTCCGCCATGCCCTGAGAGCGCAGAGAACTAACCCAGCTGCTGCCGGCAACCGGGAGTCTCAGAGGCGGGGCCGCGCGGGAGGCGGAAGAGACGCGCGATTGGCCAGTTTGACTGACGCGCGCAGCTCCACTTAGCCCTGCGCCCGGAGAGGCGGGACTGCGCTCGCGCGGCCGTGAGCCTCCGCGAGGGGGCGGGGCGAGGCCGCGCGGGAGGGGCCGAAAAGCGTGATTGGCCAGGTTGACAGAAGCGCGCTGCTCTGCTCCGCCCAGCGCCCGAGAGCTGGGGGACTATGCGCGCGCGGCCGCAAGCTTTAGCAGCAGCCGGGCGCTTTCCGGAATGAGCTTAAAACGAGTAACCGATCCCGGGAGGGGCGGGCCTTTTTCTTTTTTTTTTTAATTGATGACTTTATTGCTCTATTTTTTAATTTATTTATTTATTTATTTATTTTTGGCTGTGTTGGGTCTTCGTTTCTGTGCGAGGGCTTTCTCTAGTTGCGGCAAGCGGGCGCCACTCTTCATCGCGGTGCGCGGGCCTCTCACTATCGCGGCCTCTCTTGTTGCGGAGCACAGGCTCCAGACGCGCAGGCTCAGTAGTTGTGGCGCACGGGCTTAGTTGCTCCGCGGCATGTGGGATTTTCCCAGACCAGGGCTCGAACCCGTGTTCCCTGCATTGGCAGGCAGATTCTCAACCACTGCGCCACCAGGGAAGCCCGGGGCGCGCTTTTATTCACGGCTTCCCCTCCCTCCTCTCTCCTTGCATCGCCTTCCCTTCCTGCTTCCTTGTTTTTGTGTGTTTGTGAAGGACGCCTGAGAATGCCCCTCCCGTTCTCCTGGCTCCCGTCAGTCCCTTCTCCGCGCTCCCCCCAGCAAAGTCCTTTCCTCAGACTCCCTGGGACCCAGAGCCACGGGGCGGGCTGTGTGTTAAATTTACAGCTTGTAAACTCCAAAGGCAGAGATCACGAAAGAGCAGCGCGGGGTTCAATGGCCTGTTGACAGTCAAACACGTTAGCAGTCTCTCTGAGAGCCCCGGCGCTCGCAGTTGAGCTCTTTTGTAGCCTTCGCTGCCGCAAACTCTGCGGTCCCGCCACGGGTTTTCTGCCGGATCTACCTCAAAAGTTAGATTTCTTAGCTTGGCTTCGAATCTTGTCAAATCTGAGAGAAAATGTAGCCCAAGGAAATCTGTTGTTTTGCAACACAGGAAGCAGAACAATCACTTAATAAGATTGGGTTGGTCCAGAATTGGGGTGATTGAGACAGATAGGGCCCTGGCTGAATACTGGGCAGCGGCATCCTCAGTCTAAAATAATCCTCGTTTCCTGTGTGGTGATGTTCCGTTGCTGTGCAACAACAAAGTTAACTAAGTTGGGTGGAGCCCTGGGTTTAGGAAAAGACAGTTGAGTAATTTCTGAGTCGCGTGGAAGTTGGGAATTTTAATGGGCCAGTGTTTCGAATCCCAGTGAATGGCCATTTTAAACGTTGACCCTGACTTTTTACTAACATCTGATAGTAATGGAGGTAGCTTAGGATCCAGAAGGAATTCACTGAGTGCTAAACAGTGGGATATAAATATAGAACCTGAAGACAACCTAATACAGTGATTAAGGACATAAATGTTGGAGTCAAATTGCCTAGGTTCAAATCCCAGCACCATCATTTTGTGTGCTTTGTAAGGTAGTGTCGCTGTGCCTCGGTTTCCTCATCCATAAAGTGGGGATAATAGTATCAACCTCCTAGTGTTTGGAGAATTAAATGAGCATTCATGACAGGCAGTGAAAAGCGGCAGTAGGTATCTAAGAAGCACTCGATAGTTATGCTAGAGATGCAACTATATTCACCACTCCCTAATTGATCTAAAGGAATGCATCATATAATCCTTTCACCCCTTCACTTACCTCCCCAAAAAGGCCACAGATTTTTAAAAAGATGCTGTGATGTGTACGACACCTCACCATGTAAGCCATAAACAGCAGAAAACTTGGAGCGTCCATATATAATTGATAATATATTCTGATCCTTCTAAATTTTTCAAAAAGTATGTAAATTAATCTCAAGGAATTTACAAAATGAGAGAACTCATGATTTTGTGTTACAGGTGTTATTCACCTCAGCAAGCCACAGGTCCCAGTCTGTACATTTATTTCTCCCTTTATTCATCCATTGGCATCAGTTACACTGAAAAAAAAGCGGAGTGATTTGTCCTGACATTAGAAGCATAATGCACACTCTGCATATTCTTTACACTTTGGGTTGGGTTGTTTTTATGATTCCCTAAAATCAGCTGCTCCAAAAGCCTTTTATCATTATAACCTAAGCTTAGAGCTGTGTTTTTGCTGGCTCCATAAAGGAAAACAACATCTTGCCTAGCAAAAGTTCTGACTTGCTTATTATGTGAACTGGTATATTATAAGGGATTGTTTTAGCCAGATTTTCAAAGAACTTCAGAACATGTACTCAGGAGAACCTGTATTTCAGAAATGTGCATTTGTTGACCTACATCTCTGACTTCCACGTGTTGTTAGAATTGAATGATTTTCCGAAATACAAGTTTGCATTTTACTTACTCCCATTACATACCAAAATGGAAACATACCTTTCACTCTCAATTTAGTGTAAGGGATCTGGAATATAGCCCCTATAGTTTTCATTGTACCTTTAGATAAAGCCTAGCAACCATTTCCATGTCTTTAGGAACTTGAAGTCTACTGGCCTATTAGGAGTTTGTTGTTTCTGACACATGACATTGTATGTTTCATCTGAAACTTTTTTTTTATCTTTCTTTTTTTAAAATTTGTTTATTTTATTTTTGGCTGCGTTGGGTCTTCGTTGCTGCGCGTGGGCTTTCTCTAGTTGCGGCGAGGGGGGGCTACTCTTCATTGCGGTGCATGGGCTTCTCATTGCGGTGGCTTCTCTTGTTGCGGAGCACGGGCTCCAGGCATGCGGGCTTCAGTATTTGTGGCACGCGGGCTCAGTAGTTGTGGCTCGCGGGTTCTAGAGCGCAGGCTCGGTAGTTGTGGCGCACGGGCTTAGTTGCTCCACGGCACGTGGGATCTTCCTGGACCAGGGCTCGAACCCGTGTCCCCTGCATTGGCAGGCAGATTCTCAACGATTGTGCCACCAGGTAAGCCCCCATATGAAACTTTTCAGGCAGGGAAAAATACTGCCTCCGAAAACTAGAAGGCAAGGACTTTTTACTCCACCATAGAGAATAATTTGAGCAATAGAATTCAATGATAATAGTAATTAATACTAACCTAAGGCAGGCTTTCTCTGTCTGTTTTTAACTTTCTTCAGTACCCAAGGCTACTATTCACCACTTTGTTATTCATCAGGGTGTGGTAAAATGCTTCTTCCGTTCATTCTTGTCTGTGATTATTGTTGGTGGGGTAATGACATAAACCTAAAAACCTTTATGAGGGTTTTTTCTTTTTTAATAGCAAGAAGAGAATAGTGAATAGTGTCTCTCTCCCTATCTCTCTGTCTCTGCCTCTCTCTCCATACAACCAAGCATACACACACGCACACATTTTCAAGCCACAATTTAAAATTTTATTGCAGTAATTTTTGTAAAACTTCTGAGCTTTAGCATTACTTTAAAAATCTTAACAGTAATCTCAGGATGACCTAAATTCCATTCCATTGACTTTTCTGTATTGATAGGTAGTATCCGTAGCTATTTTTTAAGCAATTTAAAATATACATACACACTTTTAAAACTGGAATTAAAATCCACTTGGGTAAAGAAGAACTATATAAAATCCACATGATTAAGTTGATTTATAAAGTCCATCAGGACAAGTTAAACTAAATTTATAACATTCACAAGAAAGTCTACTAAATTCTCTCAACTGACTTTCAATATTTCTAATGACACTGATATGTAAGTTGAAAATCACCTTCAAAAACTCTCCTCTAGGTTTCTCTTGCCATGAATTCAAATCTCATCCTATAGACCTATCCATGGTGAAGAAGATGTGTTTTAGTGCTCTGTCATCTCATAAATTTCCCTTTGAATAACTGACAAACTCATTATATTTTTTTCTCTATTACCTAAATATTTTATATGGAATTTTACAGTGTAACTGGTTCACTTGTAGAGACTGTTGAAGACTTTGTTATCAAAAGGTGACCTTTGAGGGTAAACTGTTTAATATTTTTTAGTCAAGTTAAACAAGAAAGGATTTTATTTTCAACTTCAAGGTGAAAGAGCCCTTGACTTAGCTATTAGGCATGCCTGTGAGGTTGCCTCACTGAATAGGATGGCTACTTCGAGCCTGGAGATAAGGGGAGGGTCAATGATAAGAACCTGTTCACCACCAGGTAACCAGAAAGTTGATCTGGGAACTAATATTGAGGGTAATATACTGAATAAGAACCTAAAGAACTCCTTTCACGTTAAGTTCCTATCCTTTTATTCTATTAGATCTGGCATTTCGTCAAGTCCATTAGAGACTAGAGAAGTAAGATATCTATGATTCACTGCTATTAGTGGGGTGTGTTCTCTTGGAGAAGAATAGAGTGATTCAGGTTAGATTAATAACACAATGAGGAAGGCGGTAGGATGTGGGTGAGTGGGAGGGTCATGGCAGAAGAGTTAGATGGTGGGAAAGTAATGGTAATAAAAGTATTGGTCAAGGCCACATCTTTCTCAGATCCTTTATTAACTCAGAAATGTCATTTGGAGAAAAAAGGCAATAGATGTCAGCAAATCCTTAAGCAACAGAACATGTCTTATAATCATCTTTAACCACCTGAAGTTTGAGAGGTAAAAACTTCCAAGATAATTTCACAGTGTTGAAACCTTTTTGAAGTGCCAGCAAGAAGTCAATTCAGTGTTCTAGCCTCACCTCTCATTACTGTTTTTGTCTTGAGAATATAAAAGGTTTCTTTTTGGTGATGCTTTTTTAAAATGGGGGAGTAAGAGTGTCTATTAGTACCAATAAAATAAGGAGTTAAGATACCATTCTACCATATTGTAGGACACTACTGATCTTTCGGCTTCTGCTCTTCCACACCTTGGCAAAGTTTGATGATAAGAACAGTAGTAGAGTAGATCTGTGCATTAGCCTATAACCAGGAATTTTCTGGCCCAGTTCAGGATCTAAGAGCTAGACTGAAACTTAATCCCTTCCCACCACTCCCAAAGGCAACATAAAATGTTCTCATCAGGGACCTTTATGAGCAGTACCAAACCCAGTGAATGCTAGAACCCCTGACCAAGAGGTCTGACCACCCCCCCAGGGAGGATCTCTTACAGAGGCATGGTCAAAGGTGGGGAAGGCGGCTTGAGCAAAGGTACCTCTTCCTTGATCCTCTCCCTTTCCATCTCCAAGATCATGCCTAGTGCCCATTAACCCCACACTGTGTCTAACTTACACCACTTGTCAGTGATGTCAACATTACCCACCTCTCCACCTCTGTGGCTCCCAAGAAATAATGTGTGAAGTTTAATGGTGATGCTGGTGACCCACACTTGGCAAATGATATCACTGTTTTTTATAGTGAAAATATATCTTTCCCATGGAAAAGAAGCTCTTGGAAAAGAAGCATGGAATGCAGCCTACATTCACCCTCACATGGTTCTCCAAGACTTCACTCAGCTATTTAGACTTTGTTAACATGAGATTAAAACAGATAATACTTTTCCTTCGACACTGAACACCTTTAGCTCGAACTCTTCCCAACACTTCCACCTCCCAAAATTTCCCCTTTATGTGTCACTCTGGTTATTATTAGAGCAGCTATCAAGTACCGATATCATCTCAGTTATTTTTCACTTTTTGTAGGTGCCTAGCTCTGAGTCAAATTGTACTTTTCTTATGGCCACTTTCCAACTTTTATCTTTTTTTTTTTTAATCAAGAGAAGTTTACTTAATTTTTGCCAGTACTCCACAGTACATGGGAATGCTGGCTTACTCTATCTCCATTGTACTCTTTACTCTCTTTCTTACACTTTTTTTTTTTTCCCCATTGGCCCAGATTTATTAATTAATTCTCATGCCACAACAAAAATGCATTTAGAAATCAAAAATGCTGGAAGGCTGGGGGTGAATGCCTTTTTTATGAATTCCTCCGTGTTTTACCTTCCCAAATATACAAACACCTAAGATTAGAGCTGGAAACCTGGATGCTGTTCCTTTTTTTTTAATCTCATGGATTATATCCATTTAAAGTCTGACAAAGCAGAAACTTCATGAGTGCAGGGACATATCTTGTCACTGTCATATTTCTTGCCACAGGATTATATAAGCCTTCTTTTATTGAATGTTTACTATGTGCTAGTCTTTGTCCTAAATGCTTTACAGGGATTTACACTTCTAAACCTCTCAAGAAAGCTAGGAGGAAGTAGTGGGTTTTTTTGAAGTATAATTGATTTACAATATTATATTAGTTTCAAGTGTACAACATAGTGATTCAATATTTTTAAAGATTATACTCCATTGAATGTTATTATAAAACAATGGCTATATTTTCCTGTGCTGTACAATATATCCTTGTTGCTTATCTATTTTATACATAGTAGTTTGTCTTTCTTAATCCCCTACCCCTGTGTTGCCCCTCCCCTTTTCCTCTCCTCACTGGTAACCTACTAGTTTGTTCTCTATATCTGTGGGTCTGTTTCTCTTTTTTTTTTTTTTTTAAACATCTTTATTGAAGTATAATTGCCTTACAATGGTGTGTTAGCTTCTGCTTTATAACAAAGTGAATCAGTTATACATATACAATATGTTCCCATTTCTCTTCCCTCTTGCATCTCCCTCCCTCCCACCCTCCCCATCCCACCCCTCTAGGTGGCTTACACTTTTTTATAATGTGTGAATCTATGCCCTTTTATGAATGCTGGATATTGAAAACTCAACCTCTATGCTGCTGAAGATCTGCTGTGAGTGGAATTCATACCAAGTGCAGGAATAACACTCACCAGCAAAGATGGTCTTCTTGACTTTTGAAAGCCTGTCATTTGGCAGATAGCATCCCTTGATATCAAAGAACACAGATTTGGGTTTTGGAGGGCAGAAAACTAATCACGTCCACATTTGTTAAGCAAATTCCTAAGAAACTATAAACTATAAACTGCCCATAGTTTAAAAACAAACATAGAAACAAACAAGCATTACTACAGGTTGGCATTATCTGAAATGCTTTCCTAGCTTAACTCTGGGCCATTGAAATAGGGTATTTTGAACCTGCATGTACAAGTTTAAGATTTTTGTAAAGCCGCCAAATCTTTAATATAACAACAGTTAGCATAAAGCTTGTGCAGTTAAGCTGCCCCAAAAGGAATGAGTTTGAATCTTTGGCAAGATGCTCCTCTTTTTAAAAAACAGTTTCCCAGTGACATTATTTTCACTCAGGGCTATTTTCCTCAGGTTTTGAAGGTATGTAAAGCTGATTTTGTTTCATTCCAATAATTGTCTACAGGGATAGCAATTTATTTTCAGTCACTAGCTTTTAGGATGAATAAATCAACCAATTTTATCCACCCATACAACCCTGTCTGCTATGAATACACTACCAAAAAATACACTATTTTTTGCTGGAGAGGGTGTGGAGAAAAGGGAACCCTCCTGCACTGTTGGTGGGAATGTAAATTGATCCATTTTTATAGTTTGAAAGAATCAGGCTTACTGCTCCCCTCAATCTAGATAGAATTCTTCCACACTCAGAATGGGATTAAGTCCCCAAAATAAACTCTAGGAAGAGAATTCATTTCAGAAAAAGAAATTCATGTATATCAATGATATCAAAGATGTGGTGAGCCAGTACCTGAAGTGACTTGATTTTAAGGAGTGAAAATAGCATGTTATCACAGGTTTGAAAGACTACAGGTAAGAATTACGTGGACTATTGAGAATACCTACGAGGCGGAAATTGGACATTTACATACTAAATAGCAGCTCTCAAGGCAAACCTTACAAACCCACCACCTTTCAATCAATAACTGCTTAAGCGAAGATTACAGGAAGCTTTCCTGGACCACTGCATTCATAACTGAAGCTGTCCTCAAGAGCTCAAAATTCACTGCCAAGAATTATGTAGGAGGAGAGGGAAGGAGAAGGAAAGGGAAGGGAGGGAGACATTTTTACTATGTGTTTCTTGCCCTTAAAAAAAGCAGAACAAAACTCTTGTATTTTAAAACACTATTTTTTGCTGGAGAAGGTGTGGAGAAAAGGGAACCCTCCTGCACTGTTGGTGGGAATGTAAATTGATACAGCCACTATGGAGAACAGTATGGAGATTCCTTAAAAAACTAAAAACTGAACTATCATATGACCCAGCAATCCCACTACTGGGCAAACCATAATTCAAATAGAGACTTGTACCACAATGTTCATTACAGCACTATTTACAATAGTCAGGACATGGAAACAACCTAAATATCCATCAACAGATGAATGGATAAAGAAGATATGGCACATATATACAATGGAATATTACTCAGCCATAAAAAGTAACAAAATTGAGTTATTTGTAATGAGGTGGATGGATCTAGAGTCTGTCATACAGAGTGAAGTAAGTCAGAAAGAGAAAAACAAATACCTTATGCTAACACATATATATATGGAATCTAGAAAAATGGTACTGATGAACCTAGTGGCAGGGCAGGAGTAAAGATGCAGACATTGAGAACGGACTTGAGGACATGGGGGGGAAGGGGAGGCTGGGACGTCGTGAGAGAGTAGCATTGACATATATACACTACCAAATGTAAAATAGATAGCTAGTGGGAAGGGGCTGCATAGCACAGGGAGATCAGCTCCGTGCTTTGTGAAGACCTAGAGGGGTGAGATAGGGAGGGTGGGAGGGAGGCTCAAGAGGGAGGGGATATGGGTATATATGTATGCATATAGCTGATTCACTTTGTTGTACAGCAGAAACTGATACAACATTGTAACGCAGTTATACTCCAATTAAGATGTATAAAAAAATTAAATAAAACACTATTTTTTACAACAGATTACAGACTACTAGGCTTGTTTACTCCACACTACAAATTATTCTGTAGATTTAACCTGGGTTTTGATGTCCAAATAGCAGATCAAACACCACAAAACCTGGGCCCACTTAATTAGGGCTAAATTCTGAGAAAATCATGATTTCTTCCTTAACGAGAAATGCATACTTCATGTTCTAAAGACCTTTTGATATAATTGACTAAAAGAACTATGGAAGTTCATGATTCTATGATTAACATTTTATGATGTAAGTATGCATTTAGTAGATATACGTGTACTTTCTTAGGGCTGATAGAGTATTGTAATAATCATGTTAAACTTGATTGTATCTTGTAAGTGAGATAAGCCACATTTTACAGTAGGTGAAGTTTTAAATGAGTAAGGCTGTAAAGCCACAGACCTCACCTACTTGACTTTTCTTTGGCCTTCCAAACCCTTTCTTTGCTGATTTTTGTTGCTGTATACAGTGAACTAGAATTGGCTGTGGTCACAAATTGTGAAGGTGAGGTTGCTTAAATCTGTACTAAATATGGCATAATCATGAGTTGTCAGTTTAAATTGGGGAAAATTGGGAAGCCACTTGGGATTTTTGTTTGAATACAAGTTTTGGTGAATACACTGATGTTTACAACTTTTTTTCTCTTACCGTAAGTTCTCAACAAATATGTTTTGAATGGATAAATCTAAGGATGGATGGATTAATTATTTAATCAGTAGCTCAAAAGGTGAGAATTCCAAACATGTTAAGAAGAGAGAGTGACAGTGTAGCAATCCAATAGAGGCAGGGACAGGGGAATATTAACAGCAGACAGAACTTTCACTGTGCCCTTTAAATTACTGATAAATTACTGAATTTATTCTTCTTTAAAAAAAATGATGAAAAGATAAACTAAATAAAGTCAATACAAGCAAAAAGTCTAGTGACTTTTATGGCATGGTGAATGAAGAGTGAGTTTTGGGAGAAGCAGTTGTAAACCTCCCAGGCAAAATCCCTTTTTCTTTTATTTTTTTTAAAATATCTTGCATTGGTGGTAGGAATGTAAAATGGTACAGCCTCTGTGGAGAACAGGGTAGTAGTTCTTCAAAAATTAAGCATAGAATTACCATATTGTGAGATATTAGAAAATATATATATTGGTCTCTACCCTCCATCCCCACTTCTCTAGAGAGGGGAGAGGGACTGGAAATGGAGTTAATAATTGATCATGCCTAAATGAGGAAGCCTCCATAACATCCCAATTAGTAGAGGGATCGGAGAGCTTCCGGGTTTGTGAACACATCCACGTACCAGGAGCGTGACACACCCCGACTCCACAGGGACAGAAGCTTCTATGCTCAGGACCCTCCAAGACCTCACCTTATGTATCTCTTCATCTGGCTGTTCATCTGTATTGTTTATCATATCCCTTGATAAGCTGGTAAACGTAAGTGTTTCCCTGAGTTCTGTGAGCCACTCTAGCAAATAATCAAATCCAAGGGGGAAGAGGTCATGGGAACCTCGAAGTGTAGCCCAGTGGGACAGAAGCTGCGGGTAACCTGGGAGCCTACTGATAGCAATTGGCATCTCAAGTGGGGCAACAGTCTCGTGGGACTGAGCCCTTAACCTGGGGGATCTGATGTTACCTCCACGTAGAGAGTGTCAGAATTGAGTTAAATCATAGGACACGCAGCTGGTGTCACAGAGAATTGCTTGGTGTGGGGAAAAAACCCCACTGCTGAGTGACCAGAAGTGTCAGAAGTGTTGTGAGTGTGGTAGTGGTGTGAGATTAAAGGAGGCACACAGGAAGAAAGACTGGATTTTTTCCTTACACACATATGATCCACCAATTCTACTTCTTGGTATAAACCCAGAAGAATTGAAAGAGGGACTTAAACATATTTGTACACCGACGTTCATAACAATATTATTCACAAATAACCAAAAGGTCAAAACAAATGCCCATCAGCAGATGAATGGATAAACAAAATGTGGTCTATACACACATATACATACAATGGAATATTACTCAGCCTTAGAAAGGAATGAAATTCCAATACCTTCCACGACATGGATGAACTTTGAAAACATTATGCTAAATGAAATAATGCAGGCACAAAAGGACAAATATTGTATAAATCCACTTATATGAGATACCTAGGATAGTCAAATTCATAGAGACAGAAGGTAGAATAGTGACAACAATGTGAATGTATTGATACTTAATGTTACAGAACTGTACGCTTAAAACTGGTTAAAAGAGTAAATTTTGTATTATGTATACTTTACCACAATCCCCAAAAAAATCTCCAGGGAAGAATATTCTCTAGCATAACTGATACCCATATTGAACAGCTTCTCTGAGGGGAACACTGTTCCTCAGATCTAATCTACACCTTTCAGCTTCCTGTCTTATTATTTCTTATTGTTGCTTCTGTCATTGGACCAGAAAGCCTACTTGGAGACAAACACTAAGATGTGCTCCCTTTCTGGGTGATGCAACCAGCCCTCTTTGGAAGTGGTGCCTTTGAGTTTCTGTATTCACAATGGGATGGGTTTTAACAGGCTTGTCTTTTCTGCCCCTTACTCCATCCTATTGTGAAAGGCAGCATAATTTTCAGTCCGTGTAGCCAGGGAATAGAGTAAAGGTTAAGTCAGGTTCATGGAAATCCACCCATAACTTCAGTTTCAGGGAAACGAGTCAGGTAGTGCAACAAGAAATGAATATATGTTGGGGTGCTTCAAAGAACACTAATTCTATTAAATCTGCTAATTGTGCTTTATACCAGTAGTACAACCTCTCGAAAAAGTAGAGAAATGTGAATCTTTCAGGGACAACATAAGAAGTTAAATAAGTTTTATTTACTTGAAAAACTGAGGTTACTTTTATTTTGCCCCATTTATTCATGTTATTTGCCTAAATATGTCTTGTATCTCACTCCTCCTCTTCAATATCACTGCCACTGCCCAAGCTCAGTCTGGCCTGGATGCCTTCAAGAGTCTCCTGACACCTAGACTTGCGCCTTGCTTTCTCTGTGCATCTCATTTCCCAGGCCCATCTGTTCTTTACATTACTGCCAGGATGATCATTTCAAAGATCTTAAAATCTTCCAGTGATACCCAAACCTCTTCATGATAAAATCCAAACTCCTCACCAAATCACTTAAACATACTTTTCCAGCTTGACCTGGTGCCATTTCTCAGCACACACCCTGCACACAAGCCTTCTCGAATCATGTGCTTGCAGTTCCCATAACAGGCCAGGCTCCTCTCCTCCTTATCATCTAGCTTGGTTCTTCTGCCTAGAAAACAGAGGCACATGTGTATGCACGCACACACGCACACCTACAAACACATACACACCTCCATCTGCCTGATTTCTACTCCCACCTGAAGACTAGTATCAAGGGTCATAATCCCCACTCCATCTCACTTCCTTCCCATTGGCCCACGTTCTCCTTTTTTCCCCCTCCCTCAAGTCTTCTACCTAGAGTTAAATGCTTTTCCTCTTTTACAGCACCCTGTAGGTGTCATAATACACATTTCACCATGAGCTATTTGAGAGTAGGGACCATGTCTTTGATCTCTGTATCCCCAGCACCTGCACAAAAGACTTAGCAGATTTTGGTGGGTTCAATTGCAAGATAAAGTGCTAAGGGTACAGGGAAAGTGCTTAGGGAGTTCCCAGAAGGTTGAGTCAAGGAAGGCTTCATGGGAAAAAAATGGTGTATGAACTATACGTTATTGTCTTCACAACAATCCTGATAGAATCTTCCTTCTTACTTTTCAACCAACACCTCTTTTTTAGAACTAATTCTGTAAAATATATTCTACAAGTATATAAACCTGATTACAGGACACAGATACTCCTTGGGTAATATAGATTTATGACTGAGAAGTTTTCGAACACCAGATTTAAGGGCTTATTGACAGGCTTACAGAATACAATGGGTTGTTATTTTCCACTCTTATTGCTATATATTTGGTCATGAAGGAAGCATAGGTAGCAGTTAAGAGAATGGATAGTGGAGTCAGACATACCTGGGTTTAAATCTCAACCCTGCCTTTATAAGCCATGCTAATGATAACCTCATTAAAAGTGTTTCCTCATACTATATCACATGGGTAATAATATCTACTCCATTAAATCTAATGAAGCAGATAAAGTGCTTAATATGGATATTAACACTGAACATATGGTTGTGAAGGTGGTGATTACCTTAAAGCCGAGGATAGAGGCAGGTGGCAGGGGCAGTACAAGAGAGCTGCTTGATGAGGGAACTTTTCTCATCTCTTTCATTTAGCCAGAACTTCTCAGATTGTACTCCAAGAGAACATTAGTGTTCTATGAGCTGGTCTGAGGTGTTTCACAGGTAAAATCAAAATCAGGGTGATCTTTTCTAAATACGCAGGAAACATTAAAATAGAAGTAGAATGCTTCCATTTATATATTTTTTTCTGTATACTCTTCTTAAAACTGTAGTGTCTGCCAATGGATGACAGATAACAGGATGAATAGGTAGAAAATGAGTATTAAGAGGAAACATCAGTAAATGATTTATTTTAAATGTTTATTCAACATTTAACAAATACTTGTTTTATAAAAGCTTTTCTTTCTTTTTTTTTTGTTAAAGACATGTAAACATGTAGTTTGGTCATTTTCTTGCTAATATTATTGCTCCTAGTGCCAAAATTAAATGTGGCTTTATCTCATGCTATTCTGCAAAGAGCATGAAATCCCCAAATCACCATGTCATCCAATGCTCCACCACTTGCAGAAACACACAGTCTGTTATTGCCAACATCCCACTGTCTGAAGCTTTAGAGTCCTAGTTTTTAGGGCACCCCTAAGACTTCACTAAAGTATCCATGGAGAGCCCAACCATTCATCTCTTAACTCCCTCTTATATTAGAGGAACACTGCCTTACAAATACAGAATTTATAAGAAAAAAGTCTTATCTGCTACACATTTCTGTTATTTATGGTATAATATATACCATGAATGAATAAGTACATCTGTACCTCCTGGAGTTACTGTATAGGAGGATATCCCAAAGAGTTGGAGTAGGAAATGGGAAATGTAGAAGAAGCATGTCTTGTTTTAACCTGTGCTCTTCACCAGTCATTCTCAAGAAGAGAGAATGGTAAAGCTCACAGCTAACGATTGAACAAGGTAGGTACTCAAACTATGGAAAACACAAATGTTTAAATCTTGACTCATCTTCCTCTCAGAACTCCTCTGAGGCTCAGAGTAACTTGTCTATTTCTTGTTCTTGACAAGTAGGTGAGTCTAGCACATTTCTAGGTATTGACTGGCATGACTGATTTCTGAGGACTGCAGGAAGCCAATCTGCTAAGTAGCCTTGGGCAGCCCTCATCTCATGGTGGGGCTGCAGTGTTACTTCTCCCATGTCTACCCTACTAAGTCTTCCATGTTTATTCAGAGGCATGGAAGGAAAGGATTTGGAAATCTCATTATCCAGACACAAATAAAATGGCTCAAAGAACATGGCATGAATTTGGGGACCCAAGTCTAGGTTTCTCCAGGCGCTCTCATACTGCTGAAGGCCTGGTTGGACTTCAGTTCGAGTCAAGTTTCATTTTGCAAGTAATGCTTCACATTCAAGGATGTGTCATAATTTTAATTATATTTATTTTTACTAATTGCTTATCTCAAGTGTTGGCTTCATTGCTGTGAAGTAGAATCTGAAATGCTAAAAAAAAATTTGGAGTATCAGTCTCTTTTCCTAAGGCTTCTGTAACTCAGACCTCAGTTGGATTTACAAGAAAAGCTTGATGGTTAGCTTTAGTTTTAAGGTAACAAGCATTTCTATGTATTAGCTATGTTAAATATATATATATATATATATATATATATATATATATATATATATATATATATATATATATACACACACACACACATATATAATTTTTTTTAAATCCTTGTAGTATGAATAGACTATTTTTAGAGCACTTTTAGGTTTACAGAAATATTGAGCAAAAATTAACAAAGAGTTCCCATAATACCTGCTCACTTCCTCTTCCCACCAACCACATAGTTTCCTCTGTTATGAACATCTAACGTCATTAGTGTGGTACATTTGTTACAATTGGTGAGACAGTATTGATACATTATTATTAACTAAAGTCCATGGTTTACACTAGGGTTCATTCTTTGGGATGTACATTCTATGGGTTTTGACAAATGTATAATGACGTATATTCACCACTACAGTTGAATGGATTTTTAAATTTCTTTTTAGTTTAAGTTGGTATTTGGTTTCTTAGCTTCATACAGTTTCCGTAATGATTATTCTTTCCCATTGCTGATTGATTTTGTCTTCTTTATAATTACAGCTATTTTCCAGATAGGATGTAATTTTCTTTTTATGCCATTAGCCAATGGTTTGAATTAATAATAATAATAATAATAATAATAATAATAATAATAATAATAAAGTTAAGGATTCAGGGTCAAGTACTTGGGCAAGAGAAGTTGCTTCTTCTACCTCCCGCTTGTCTTTGGCAGTTAGAAGGTGTATCAACATTCTGGTGAAAGATTCTATTATAATGTTTCAAGGAAGACTTGCCATGAGCCATTCTACCCTCAGCCCCTGCAGTGAGGATCACTGAGTCACGCTCTGAATCAACACAAGACTCAGGACAGGATGTGCAAGTTCTTACTCCTGGCACAGTTATCTTAAAAGGCTTAGTACACCCTACCATGTGAATATCAATCATACTCACCTGGAGAGGGTCTGGACAGCAGATTTCTCCTCCACTCCTTCCCAGGACAGCACCTCAGAAATGACTAACGTTATGACAGGAAGGGAAGATAACTGTTCTCACCTGCCTTAGTTTACTAAGAAGAAGCAGGCAGTGGTGGTTTCTAGTAAGTATGCAGGGCTAACGGGGAAAATCTAAAGACTGCATTTTGGTCTTAGAGTGAACTTTGCTGGATATGTAATTACGAGCACTGGATTAGAGAAAAATCCACTTTTTAGTCATTGAAAAGAACAACATACTGGGAGTGTCGATTATACATTGGAAGAAGATAAAGCAGATACACTCAGAGGTGTCCAGAAACAACCAAAAAATTTGTCATATAAACACAATCCACAAATAGAACTAACAAAATCCAAAGTCAAGGATCACATCAAAGGCAGCTCAAAGTTGTCATGAGACAGGATGTGTTTTCCAACATTTTAAGCCAGATAATACCAAAATTACCACTGGTACAGTCTCATTTGCTTTATTAAGAATGAATGCGTTGTTCTTCTCATATGAAAATGATTCTTACCTCTGAACTCCAAATTTTTAGTACAACCTTTTGAGTTGTGTGGGGATGTACTGAGCTCTAATCTATACTGTTTCCTAATTGCCTTGTGAGCACCACGCCTGAAGGCAACAAGCTGAACTGTGTTTTTATATTCATTGATATTAGAAACCTACAGAAAACTCTTAATACAGTCTGTACCATGTGAATAAGCATCAAGGAGTGCTTGTACTGTTTTGTTTAAAAGACTGCAAAAAAGAATATGCTTCAAGTCTATGGGCCAGGGTTTCAGCTGAAAGGGACCTCCTGCTGTTGGTTTTCACATCCTGCTTCATGTGTTGACTAAAGGGAGTTAGTTCACAAACTCTTGCCCATTTATATTTCAGTGAAATCCTCCATTCCAATAGAAAAACCTCTGCCAGGGATCCCAGGAATCTGGGGTGTACAGATTGATACTCAGCATGTGAAGGCAGCTGCCTTAGGAATAACAGGTGCTTTCACTTGATTAAAAAAAAAAATCACAGGAGTCCTTTAAGCCTCTTTTTGGAACAACTGTTGAAAACAAATAATTTCTTTGGAAAATGCTCTTTTCATAGATCTAAGCACCCTTCAAAACTACCAGATGTCAGCATGATTTTACTAAGCCCCTCACAATGACAGAGTATTTCTTACACATTTCCGTGTAGGCTAGAATGTACCTCCCACAAATAAAATCAAGGAGTGCCTGCATCTTGCCTTTACCTGAAAATGTCTTGGGGTTACAGTTATGACATGTCATCACTCAAAGAGATTAGAACATTAGACTTAAAATAAGCTGGCAACAGAACCCAAAAAGAAAACATACAAAAAGTTACAAGGCTAAAAACTCCAGGACCAGAAGAACAGGCAAGATCTTGTCCCTCTATATACCTAAGGCAAAATAGGGAATCATTCCCCATGGGAAAAACAAATGAACCTCAACCCCAGATCTTTATTTCAGAGCTTCATCCTGAGAACTATGAGGTTAGGAACAGGCTTCTGATCACACTTTTTATTTTTGCCGACTGGTATACAGAATCCTGCTCCATAGTGGAAAATGGCCCAGCCACTCCTATTGTCTACATGTGCAGGAATGGCCGAAAAGGTGGAAACATGGCCCTTAGTCCCTTCTATCATCACACTCAAAAAACACTGAAGTCTAATCCAAACTGGAAGCAGTTAATACAACACTGGAAGGGAAGAGGAATAGTTGGAAATGTGTTCTAGTTCTTCCGTAGAGGGCTCAGGATGCATTCTATCTCTCCTGATTTGAGGAAAACCAATCTAAAATATCCTTGTCACCATCCTATCCACCGTCGGCCTCTCCTCTTCCCTCTTTTCTTTGTGACCTTCATGATTCCCTTCTTTATTTTACTACTTTTTCCTCGTACTTCTTTTCTATTGTCTTTTTCCTCATTTCTCTCCTCATTCCATTTTGAATATTTTCTGAATACTTACAGGGGACTTGATACAGACCGTGCCCTGCAGACCACCACAGCCATGACTGAGGAGAGTTAAGGGGAGGTAACAGGTCTGGTTTTTAACATGGTGAGTTTAAGTGCCAGCAGGACATCTATGGAGATACACAGTAGTAGGTGTAAATACTAATCAGGAGTGAGAGAGAGAGAGAGAGAGAGGAGTTTTATTGAATGCCTGTTATACTACAGGCACTGTGTTTGGTGTTGGGAATACAGTGAAAAGATAAAACCCATCCCATTTCTCCAAGGACTTTAAGAAAACCAATATATTTGAAGTGTTTTAAGAAAATTCAAGTGTTAGAGGTGCAGAGAGAAAAGTATGGGCAGTTGCTGAGGACATACACAGGACAAGTGGTCAGAGGTACCCCAAGTGAGGGAACACGGTCAAGTCAGACTCTCAGTTTCATTAAGCAGACCAGCTAGGATGGTGTCCATAGGCATTAAATTTGAGGTTGGCCCTTGAAGCTCTATCGGTACCAAATTGTTCCAGCCAGTCTCACCCATGGGGTGTTAGCTTTTCTGATTTGCGTTCTTCTTTCTTTAACTGGGTACTGATGTCCGAGTAGCAGAACAGTCTACACCTTTATATGGGGAGGGGAAATCCATGGCTACCTGTAAGGTCTCCTCCCCAAGTTGTTAAAAGAAGACTGTGTTTTTTAGCTTTATTGTCAGGCTTATCACTATACTGATTTTTCAAAATAGTCAGTGATCTCTCTACATTTCTTCCCATGAAATTCCTGGGCCCTAGAACAAGCCTGAGGGTATTCTGAGATGATAAAGCTGGCAGTCTGAGGGGCTGTAAGAACTGGGAGCACAAGTAGATCATTACTGTGGAGTTTTTCTCTGGTGTGAGATGAGATGAAATTAACTTTGTATTTCAGACTTTCCAGCTTTTGTGATGAAATCCCCTTCAACTATTAACTTATCAGATCTTGGAACTAATAGAAGTGTCTTTCCACCCTACCCTTCCCCCAGCCCCACTTGTCTGAGCATCAGAGAAAACTCTCTTGTCTTTCATCAGTCTCCCACTTGAGTCTCTCCTCACCTAAAAAATCCTCATAGGCTGATTAAGTATGTTAAGGTTCATGTAAACAACTTAACTCACTCAGTCCTTTCTCAGATGCCCGAGTTAACCAAGACAAACCAAAAATGGAAAACCAAAGGTCACATACCTGCTGCATTTTTATCCCTTTAAAGGAAAAGTCCCCTTTTGTGCTTTTCCTATGCCAAGAACATTATTCTCTACCCATGAGTTATCCCTAAGAAAACAGGCAGCCTTGAATATTGGCAGGGCTTCTATATATAGTAAATCAATATGGCCAGCCATCAACTGGGATATTTCTTCTCAGTCTGGGTTTGTTTTCCCAGGTTTTCAATTTAGATTGTCGACTTCCTTCCAAAACTACCTATTAAAATGTTATTTAAGTTATGGTAATACATTATTAATTGATCACTTCTTGAAACTTATTTATAATACTCTTGCAAGTTACATAGGATTATTATGAAATACTTTTATTGAAGTTAAAGTTGCTTCTTGTTAGTTCTGGGGAAAAAGAAAGACTGCTTATTGGATCTTTATCTTTTTTTGCCATTTAAAAGTTTAAGTCCTCTAGCTACTCTGAAGAGGTGGAGTATTTGAGATAATCAGACATGATTAAATTTTAGTACCCCATTTCAGGTACTCTTCCTGCTGTGGCTGTTTTATTTATATAGATGAAATGAATACAATCTGATAAATGTAAAGTAGGTGGCAAAAAAATTATCTTATAAAACATATTTGATTTTATGCCACGCTAACTATCCTGCCCTTTCAAGTATCCTGTTAGTATGTAGGATAGCTGAGCCCACTTCTTCCAAGAGAAAATAGTGGGTGGTAAAAATCATCAAGAGCAGGGTTATTCTGTTTAAGTTCATAATTGAGAATTGTTAAAACTTGCAGAGGATTTTAATAGCATAGATTTGGGCCACATATTTTGGGTAATTCTTCAGGTTCCTCAGTATTTAGGATAGTTAAGAGCATCTTAAACAACTTTCCCAAATGCCATAGCAAAAGAAGCAAACAAAAGATCTGTATCCTAGTCCTGATTCTACCGTTAACTACCTTCAGTAACTTATTTAGTTTATTTGGTTCCCAATTTTCTCACTTGCATCATCATTATTTGCTCTCTAAGTCCTCTTTGAGCTCCAAGATTTTATGATATTAATATTAGAACTATGCCCATTTTTAACTAAAATTAGTCTCAAAGAGTCTAGCGTCTTCTGAGAATGTTTAATTTCTTCATGGTACTTGTAAAAATTAGGTGTCTGTGTGGTCTTCACAGTGAGCGAGCTACATTTGAGTCTGCATGAATCACCCTCAACCTTTGTAAATGTAAATATCTCTTCTTACGGTCAGAGTATTTTGTAGAGTTACACATCATGATACTTGTACTTTTGGAATCAATTGATTGAAAAATTAGGCAATTCCAGAGGGCTACTTTGACTCCAATAACATTAAAAATGAACTTGTGTTTTATTATTCACAACAGCATCTACACATATTTAGAGAATACTGTTACTTATTATGCATCTGTATTTGGAGAAAACTATAACTTATTATTAGGTATCAGTGAGGATGCTTTCAACTCCAATAACCATACTGGCTTAAATGATAAGGAAGTCTATGCTCATACATGCAAGGGATCCAGAGGTAGGGTGGCTCCAGGACTGTTTATTGAGGTGCTCAAGTGTTGGCACTGAAGAGCAAGGATGTTTTCAATTCTCATCACCTCACTGTGGAGATTTCACTCTTGTGGCTGTAGTGCTTTAGCAGTACCCAGATAACAAGGTCCTGAAAAAGAAAAGGGTTGTCTCTCTTTTGTCTCCTTAGAAGCAATAAGTCCCTGGACAGGCTTTCTTCATATACCAATGGCCAGGAATGGGTCATAGTTCCTTCAACAAATCCATCACTAACAAGGGCAATGGATTAAGATGAAGTTTGGGGAAGAAATAAGGAGGCAACCACCATGACCACTATAACAGGTAATACATTCTCAGTCAACAGTGTGCTGTGCACAGAGCTGTGGTAATAACCCTAAGTGTACTGCCCACTTCTGGAAATGCTTGGTCCATTCCTCTCTATAAAACCAAAGTCCATTAACACTCACCACACTATTAATGATTTGTATACCTCTATGGGGAAAAAATGAAATTAATAGTTCTGAAGTGAATCACCCTAACTTGTGTGTGCATCTTTCCTAGAGGACAAATCTCAAATATTTCAACAAATATAATACTATGTACTGCTTTCTTACTAGTTAATGTAAAAAAAAAAGCAAAAATCTGCCCACTGAACCAGTCTCAAATGAGATCACAGAGGTTATGGTTAGATATCATCACTGCCAATCATTTCTGCCACAAGAGTGGTAATAAAAGAAGTCAGAACATTTTTTTTTGAAGCAGTCACCTGATAGGCAAAACCCAATTCATCTACTCCCAGTCAAAAAGTGGGTATTCCATCTAGGCAAAAAAAGAAGAAATCTCATTAGCCGGGAGCTGAAACACATATGAAGAAAAATTTGAGTGATTTTAAGTATTGTATTGGGAAGATAATAAAGGAACAATGGACCATCCTTTGATTGCCTAAGTCTCTTGGTGTCCTAAAATTCCCACTCTATTTTTTTTTTAACTTTAGGGTTTCCACATGTGCCTGGAATGTAAAAGCTGAAATGAGCATTGCTCCCATACTAGCAACAATAAAAATCCAGATGAAATATAAAATCATAAATTTGCTTCAACCTCTCAGAATGCTGAGTTTGCAGGGCAATCAAGCAGCCTGAAATTAAGGAAAAGCAGGGCTTTCTCCCAGGATATGGGATACAAGTACTGGTCACCTGTAGCAGGACACAAGGGAAAGACCCAATCACCTTATAAGGAAGTAAGAAAAATTCAAGTAAAATTTTACTCAGTTTCAGAAGTCTTTTTTCAAGACTTTTTCCCAGGACATAAAACAAACCTCAACAAATTTAAGGGAATTGCAATCATACCAAGTATGTTCTCTGACCACAACATAATTAAGCTAGAAATTAATAACAGAAAATATTTGGAAAATCCCCCAAATATTTTAAAATTAAATTACTCATGTGTTAAAAAGGAAGTCACAAGGGAAATTAAAAGCTATCTTAAATGAAATGAAAATACAATATATCAAAATTTGTGGGATGTAGCACATACTTAGAAAGAATATTTACTAGTAAAGTTTATAATAGATGAGAAGAAATATCTCAAATCAATTATCTAAGCTTCCATCTTAAGAGACAATAAACAAGGAATTCCCTGGAGGTCCAGTGGTTAGGACTCGGTGCTTTCACTGCCGAGGGCCCGGGTTCAATCTCTGGTCGAGGAACTAAGATCCCGCAGACCTCTTGGCACAGCCAGAAAAAACAAAAACAAAAACAAAAAAACTAGAATCAAGCAGAAGGGAGGAAATAATAAAAGAGCAGAAATGAATGAAACTGAGAATATAATAACGATAGAGACTTCTGGTTTCCAGTTCTGCATGTGAGGAGTCATCATCCTTGGATTCCTAAGCGAGGGGAGGACGCAGGGCAAACCACTGCCTGCAAGATTGGAGAGGCAGACAGGTGAACACATGGAGTCAAGGCTTACTGGAGCAGAGACTCATGAGAAGAAACTACCCCAGGAACCAGTGCTGGTGTAGGAAAACCTGAACTGTAACCAACCAACTGCTAGAGACTCAGTGTGGACAGCTCTGAGAGTTGAAAACTCCAGGGGGACCCAGTCACAGGGGTCCCCACAATACTGTGAAATTAACCTCCAGGAGCTTGACCACATTCCCACAGTAAATATTGGAGGAAAATCCCCTCTTGCTTCTGGCAGGAGGAGGACAAAAGGAACCATGTTGAAATACGCCAGAGCACTCTGTTCTTAACAAGGCCCAACCTCAGGGAAAACTAGTTAACTAGAGTCTAACCTCCTGGAGTATTTTTATGAGCCTAACTGACCTGGGGAAGGGAAATACCCAACTCCAGCCAACTCCAGCTATTCTGTCCCACCTAAATGGGGAGAAAAATTCCACATTTGTAAAGTTCACAGTCCAAAGGCATAGGCTTTAAGACTGACACCCAATCATAGGACTAAAGAATGCTCCCCCTCCCCCATACCTCACCACCACATTCCTAGAGGCCTATTTACAGCAGTTCCTTTTACCTGGTACATCATGTCCAGCTAGCAGTAAAAAATTAGAAGGCATACCAAAAGGCAAAAAACACAATTTGAAGAATCAGACAAGCATTAAAACCAGATATGGCAGGGATTTTGGAATTATCAGACTGGGAATTAAAAACTACTATGATTAATATGCTACTGGCTCTAATGGATAAAGTAGACAGGATGCAAGAACAGATGGGCAATGTAGGCAGAGAGATGGAAATATTAAGAAAGAACCAAAAAGAAATCCTAGATATTTTTTTTTTAAAGTCATAAAAGAAATAAAGAATGCCTTTGACAGGCTTATTAGTAGACAAGACACAGCTGAGAAAAGAATCTCTGGGCTAGAGGATATAACAATAGACTTCTCAAAAATAGAAAAGCAAAGGGAACAAAGACTGAAAAATATAGGTCTGTGAGACTATTACAAAAGGTGTAACATATATCTGACAGGCATACCAGAAGGATAACAAAGAGAGAAAGAAGCAGAAGAAATATTTAAAGCAATAATGGCTGAGAATGTCCCCAAATTCATATCAGACACCAAACCCCAGATCCAGGAAGCTCAGAGAACACCAAGCAGGATAAATGCCCAAAAAACTACACATAGGCATATCATTTTCAAACTACAGAAAATAAAAGATAAAGAAAAAATGCTGAAAGAAGTCAAAAGAAAAGAATACCTTACCTATAGAGGAACAAAGATAAGAATTGTATCTGACTTCTTAGAAACCATACAGTGAGTGGAGTGAAATATTTAATGTGTTGAGAGAAAAAACCCACCAACCTACAGTTCTGTACCCTCTGAAATTATCCTTCAAAAGTGCAAGAGAAATAAAGACTTTCTTAGACAAACAAAAATTGAGGGACTGAATTGCCAATAGACCTGCCTTCCAAGAAATGTTAGAAGTTCTTTAGAGAGAAGAAAAATGATAAAGGTCAAAAATTGGGTCTACATAAAGTAAGGAAGAGCATGAAAAAAGGAATAAGGGAAGGTAAAATAAAAACTTCTGGAACTTTCTGACACCTCAATCCAGATGAAAACCTTGCTTCTTTGAACCTTACCCAAAACCACCCAGCCCACACCCAAACCCTATAGAATGCCTCACCTGACCGTCCTTCTATTGAGATGACTCGTGGTCCCCTGTGGTGTGTGAACAGCCTTTTACAACTTTTTAAACTACAGGCTGAATAATGGCCCCCAAGACATCCAAGTACTGCTTCCTGGACCCTGTGAAGATGTTATCTTATATGGCAAAAAGGATTCTATAGCTGTGAGGGAGTTAAGAATTTTAAGATGGAAAAAGTAGCCTAGATTATCCAGGTGGGTCCAATGATGTAATCACAAGCGTCCTTATAAGAGGGAGGCAGGGGGAGCTACTACTTACTACTGCAGAGATGGAAGGCAGTGTGGTGACTGAGGCAAAATGTTATACTTTTGGCTATAAAGATGGAAGAACATCCAGGAGCCAAGGGCTGCAAATAATACAGCTCTAGTAACTGGAAAAAGCAAGGAAATGAATTCTTCCCTAAAGCCTCCAGAGGGAGAGCAGCCCAGCCGACATCGTGATTTCTGGCGAGTGAAACCGACTTCGGATTTCTGACATCCAGAACTGTAAGTGCATAAATGTGTATTGTTTTAAGTCACCAAGTTTGTGGTACTTTGTTACAGTAGCCGTAGGAAACTAATGCACTCATCTCTTATAAGCCTATAAAGCTCTCAGTTTCCCTCTATAGAATGATATAGCTGTCTACTCAGATTTTCATTTATTGTGTCTTCATTTTCATTTAGTTCCAAAAAAATTTTTTTTATTTACTTTGTTATTTTTTTCCTTGATTGTTGTGTTATTTAAAATTGTGTGGTATAATTTCCAAACACTTAGGAATTTTCTAGATACCTTTTAGATACTGATTCTTTTTTTTCTGTTTTTAATCTTTTTTTGAGGTGTGGTTGATGTATAATATTATGTTACAGGTGTACAACATAGCAATTCACAATTTTTAAAAGTTATACTCCACTTATCGTTATTATAAAATATTGGCTATATTCCCTGTGTTGTACAATATATCCTTGTAGCTTAATTTCACAGAGTAGTTTGTACCTCTTAATCCCCTACCTCTATCCTTGCTCCTCCCCGCTTCTCTCTCCCTACTGGTAACCACTAGTTTGTTCTCAATTATATACTGATTAATTTAACACTTCTGTGGTCAGAGAATATATTCCATAAGTTATGTATTTCAGTATGGTTTGAAATGTATTGAAATTTGTTTTATGGCTTAGCATATGGTTTCTTTTGATGAAATGTCTTTGTGTACTTAAACTGAATGTGTTTTCTGTTATTGTTAGGCATAGTGTTCTATAAATGCCAATTAAGTCATGCCAATTAAGTCATGTTGGTTAACTTGACAAGTTTTTCAAATATCTATATCCTGAGAGACTGTTTCCTGTTCTATCAATTATTGAAAGAGAAGTGTTAAAATAACCATGGTTATGGGTTTATGTCTACTTAATACCAATTTTTATTTATTTTGAAGCCATTAATTGCATAAATATTTAGTCTTTCATAACTTCTTAAATAGTTGACTAGTTTTTTATTCTGAAATGACCTTTATATCTAGTATGTCTCATGGTCTGGAAGTATACTTTGAGATACTAAAAAATGCAGAGGTTTTCTCAGAAAAAAACCCTTGTTTCTCTTATTCTTAATTGATTTAATATATAACAGTTCAAAATAATACCAAAAATGTATTCAGTTATGGATGCTTATGCATTGTGTGCATGTGTATACACACTTATGTATGCTTATATAAGTTAAATGAAAGACAGCAATGATACAAGGGACAGGAGAGAGGAGTTAGGATTATTTTGTTATTATAAGGTATTCATACTTCCCATGAAGTGGTATAGCATTATCTGAAAGTGGACTTTAGTTGTAAACGTATATGGCAAACTCTAGGGCAACCACTAAATAAAGTTAAAAAAGAAATATAACCAATATGCTAAGAAAGGAGAGAAACTGGAATCATAAAATACTCAGTTAAAATCACAAAGAGCAGAAAGAGTGGAAGACAAAAATAGAAACATAGAACAAGGGTAACAAATAGAAAACAGTAACAAATATTATAGGTATTAATCCAACTATATTAATAATCACTTTGAATGTCAATGATCTAAATGCACCAGTTAAAATACAGATTGTCAGAGTGGATCAAAACACAAGACCAACTGTAAGTTGTCTATAAGAAACCCACTTTCAATATAAAGATGCATATAGATTAAAGTATGGATGAAAACTAAACAATTGAGAAAAATATAGCATGCTAACACTAATCTAAAGAAAGCCAAAATAGCTATATTCATTTCAGACAGAGTAGACAAAGCAAGGAAAATTATCAGGGGTACAGAAGAGCATTACAAAATGATAAAAAGGTCAATTCTAGAAAAAGATATGACAATTCTTAGTGTGTATACAACTAACAGAACATCAAGCTTCATGAAGCAAACATTAATAGAATTGCAAAGAGAAATAGATGAGTCAACTATCATAGTTGGAGACGTCAACATTCCTCTATCAGAAATGGACAGATCCAGCAGGCAGAAAACCAGTAAGGACAAAACTGAACCCAACAACACCATTGATCAGCTGGATATAATTGACATCTATAGACTACTTCATCCCAAAACAACAAAATACACATTTTTTTCAAGCTCACATGGAACATTCACCAAGATAGACAACATTCTGGGCCATAAAATACACCTAAACAAATTTAAAATAGAAATCATATAATGTCTGCTCTCAACGACAGTGGAATTAAACTAGAAATCAGTAACAGAAAGATAACTGGAAAATCCCAATATACATGGAAATTAAATGACATGCTTCTAAATAACACATGAGTCAAAGAAGAAATCTCAAGACACATTTTAAAATATTTAAACTAGGCAAAAATGAAAACACAAGTTACCAAAATTTGATGTATATGGTGAAAGCAGTGTTTGAAGGAAATTTATAGCATTAAATGAATATATTAGGAAAGAAGAAAGACCTAAAATCAATTGTCTAAGTTTCCACCTTAGGAAACTAGAAAAAGAAGAGCAAATAAAATCCAAAGTAAGCAGAAAGATTTTTTTGGTGATGGCCATTCTGACCAGTGTGAGGTGATACCTCCTTGTAGTTTTGATTTGCATTTCTCTAAAAATTAGTGATGCTGAGCATCTTTTCATGTGTCTCTTGGCCATCTGTATGTCTTCCTTGGAGAAACGTATATTTAGGTCTTATGCCCATGTTTTGATTGGTTTTTTTTTTTTTGATATTGAGCTGCATGAGCTCTTTGTATATTTTGGAGATTAATCCCTTGTCAGTTGCTTCATTTGCAAATATTTTCTCCCATTCTGAGGGTTGTCTTTTCATCTTGTTTATGGTTTCCTTTGCTGTGTAAAAGCTTTTAAGTTTAATTAGGTCCAGGGTGTGGAGAAAAGGGAACCCTCTTGCCCTGTTGATGGGAATGTAAATTGATACAGCCACTATGGAGAACAGTATGGAGGTTCCTTAAAAAACTAAAAATAGAACTACCTTATGATCCAGCAATCCCACTACTGGGCATATACCCTGAGAAAACCATAATTCGAAAAGACACATGAACCCCAATGTTCATTGCAGCACTATTTACAATAGCCAGGACATGGAAGTAACCTACATGTCCATCAACAGATGAATGGATAAAGAAAATATGGTACATATATACAATGGAATATTACTCAGCCATTAAAAGGAACAAAATTGGGTCATTTGTAGAGACGTGGATGGACCTAGAGACTGTCATACAGAGTGAAGTAAGTCAGAAAGAGAAAAACAAATATTGTATATTAACGCATATAATGTGGAATCTGAAAAAATTGGTATAGACGATCTTATTTACAAAGCAGAAATAGAGACACAGAGGTAGAGAACAAATGTATGGATACCAAGGGGGAAGTGGGGGGTGGAATGAATTGGGAGATTGGGATTGACATATATACACTATTGATACTACATATAAAATAGATAACTAATGAGAAACTACTGTATAGCACAAGGAACTCTGCTCAATGCTCTGTGGTGACATAGATGGGAAGGAGGTCCAAGAAAGAGGAAATATATATATATGTATATGTATAGCTGATTCACTTTGCTGTACAGTAGAAACTAACACAACATTGTAAAGCAACTATACTCCAATAAAAATTTTTTAAAAAATGATGAGTAGTCTCTAGGGGCTGGAAATGGGGGTGGACTACAGTGGAGCACAAGGGATTTGGGGGTGTGATGGAACTGTTCTGTATCTTGAATGTGATGGTGGTTACACACCTATATGCATTTGTCAAAACTCATAGGACACTAAAAAAGGGAATTTTACTGAATTTAAGTTAATCTGATTTACATCTGATTCTGGCAGATGGCAGAAAAAAAGAAAAAAAAAAAAACCCAGGTCC
The DNA here is from genome assembly GCF_965194825.1 of Balaenoptera physalus. NCBI lineage: Eukaryota > Metazoa > Chordata > Mammalia > Artiodactyla > Balaenopteridae > Balaenoptera > Balaenoptera physalus. Next base: position 47,749,144 of record NC_138893.1, read on the forward strand.
TCCAAAACACAAGTTGGGAGCCACTGGTGTAACAGTAATTCAAAAACTTTCAAATGCATGTTATAATCAGTGGAATAAGTCAATAAGTATGTCAGGCAACGAGATGTGATTTTCAGTGTGAGTCTATGTACGAAAGATAATACCCGTGAGGAAAATAGTGGTAATCACCAACCAGATAATAGGGTTCGGTCTTCATCTTAATGAAGATAGTCCTTGTGTGGACATGTTTTGTGAGAGCCAAGCCCATCTTCTGAATCATGGCCTACAGTACAAAAGAATTCTCATCACCTGATACAGACCTTGTAGATCTTTGGGCTAAAAGCCAATAAAACGCAGTAATAAATCCCACTGTCAGGGGGTTTTCTGCTGTTTTGTTAAATTGTTTTTCCTTGCTTCCCAATAAGGATCAAGCCTAATACAAATTTTAAACAACTGACCTACTTATATTCAAACACTGGAACACATCTTTGTCTATGAGCAGCATTGAGCTTGTCATCTCCTTGATGCTTCTGGCATACCTCCCATGTCATTTCTGAGCAAATAAAGTGCAAATATCTTGGCTTCCTCAGTTCTTAGAGAGGCTTAACACCACCAGGGTGGGCAGGTCAACAATGCCAAATATAAGACTAGAAATCGCTTCCCTCTCAGACAAGAGGATTTTCGTTTCTTCCATGATTGCGGGAAGCTTTTGGAATACCAGCATGTTTTTCTCTGATTATGAAAGGGTAGCATCTGCTAAGGCCAGCACTTCACATATTTGGTCCATTGCTGTCTTTTGATAAAACTAATCTATTAATGTTGAATTATCAGAAACAAGCTACAGATAATTTAGTAGGGCATGTGTTAGACATAACACATGGTGGTTTTTCACTAATTAAATGTATTACCTACTGGTGATAAATTCTAATATTATCCTATTGTCTTAATATCTAAATTCTTCAAGGCAGAAAAGTAAATCATTTTTTTAAACCTCCTATTTGTAATGTGTTAGGTCATGAACACGGAACAAAATGGGGATGGGGAAGAACCAAAACCAAAAGGAGTAAACTTTTTTTTTTTTATCCTCCATTGAAATGTAAGCGCTACCAGGTGGACTTCAGAGGAAGGTAACTTGGCGGGGAAGGAGAGGGAAGGTGCTGTGGTCAGTGGTTGGTTTGGAAAACTCTAAGCATCATCCTAGGCACTGTCCTCTCTCTCATCCAAAAGCAATCACTAGGTGCCTTGTCTTGTCCCGTCCCAGCCTCACTGATACCGCCCCTGCCCCCGGGTTCCTTTCCTTTTTCATCTTTGCCTTGCTAAACTTTAGGTCCTTATTATCTTTCACCTAAACTATAGCTGCCATAGTGTTCTGATCAGCCCCCCTATCTCATCTCTATCTTTTCTGGTCCATTCTACATTGTCACCAAATTCATCTTTGTTCGGCCCAGTTCTCATCATTTCATTTTTGACTTCCCACAACTCCCCTTCACCCACGGAACAACGCAGACCCTCCTCAGACTGGCATTTCAGATTCCCCATGATCTGACTGGCACACCCTATACTTCCAACCTCTCCCCAGTTACTCTTTTTTTACATTATGTTTCACCATCCTCCACGCGAGCTCTACTCTCTCCTGTGTTTGTGCCTCTCATGCTGGACTCTGTGCTTGAAATTCCAGCTCCGCCTTCGGCTTCTTAGTACTGTTCATCCTTTGAAGTCCAGCTCAAATGATACCTCTTTCACGAAGCATTGGCCGATGCCCCCAGCTGGAAGTGAATTTCCATAGTTCTTCATTCTCTTATGGTTTACAGTCTTCCTTGTATTGTAATTATTTGTATGTGTGGTGAATATAGCCATATATCTTTTCTTTACATTGTCAATTCCTTGAGGGCAGGTTTTACAACTCATCCTCAGTTGTATCTATATACCCAATGCCTTGCTCATGGTAGATCCTCAATAGGTGTTTCTTTAGTCATTCAGCAAATATGTGTGAGTTTTGAAAGGATAAATGAATGAATAGATCTGAAGTTGGAAGAAAGGAAACCAGGGTGCTTTGTTATTATAATAAAGGCAGCAAGGAACACAGTTTGGGTACAAGTCAAGAACAGTGATAGACAGGAAAAGCAGATGGAGACATTAAGCTGACATATGAAGGGCAGGAGCTGGTACTATTTTTTTGCTGCATCTTTCCAAAAGCCAAATCTTTCCATAGACTGTGACATATGCTGCTGTCATAATTGTTTACAGGGAAGTCTTATTATCCAGAAGCACCTGCTAACCAAAGAGAAGGTGGGTGGAAATACAGTCCTCTAGCCTTAGAAAAGTAGTCACAAACAGAAACAAATAATTATTGTATCATTTTTATTTTAATGTGTAAGAATTATTTTTTTTTAAATCAGTGGATTTACTGTTCACAAAAGAGCTAAATCAATGATTGTAGATACTGAAATTATCTCACTAAATAGAAAATATTCTTCTCTCACCTCAGCAAACTTCACTTCATACTGTTTCTTAGGAATGCAAGACAAATGTGTCCCAAAACTTCAGGATCCCCAGATGAAAGTATCATAAAAACACTATATCACACCATATCACCATATCACTTATCATGTGATACTGTTTTATGAGAGGAGGGTCACAGAATAGGTAGAAATCCATCTATAGGGTTCACTCCTTTAAACCAAACAAAGAGAAATCAACATTCATGAAGATTGATGAGGTAGTAACTAGCCATTTGACAAAAACACTCACCCTGATCACCAAAAACTGGATTTACACATCACTTTTCAGAAACTCATCAGCCATGTAAAACGGGGGCCACCTTTACTCTTGTCACTCAGCCAGGAATGAGAGTCTAGACACCAGGTGCCAATCTGGGCTACATGTAAACAGACATTTTTTCTCCCCAACCTATTTAAAAGTCAGTAGATAATTTGGGCAGGGTGAATATTTTTCTAGTTACCTCTTAAGGAAATTTTCTTTCTGATGCATCAAAAATTGATTAAATATGACTCATCAACACAGCTCCAAATGGAGCAGGGAACAAGAAACACCTTTCCAGTGTCTTAGTCACTGCTATCTCCTATATCTTGTTCTTCATTTTAGCAAGAATTTTGTTGTTTCTTGGTTTAATTTAAAACATTTAAAAGACAATTCTCCTAGTACCAAGCATATTGTAGGAGCTTATTATATGAATATTGGGTGAACATAAGGTTTCTTTCACTCCATGTACCAAGATAATGTCTTACTGTAAATGATTTTGCTAAGCACAATTAAACTATGAGGCTTGAGTAACTAGAATATAAGCACTTGAATTCTTTTAATTTTCTTCTCCCCCAAAGTGCCTAATACTGGACTCTGTAAACAGTACTCACACATGCACGCATATGAACACGTGGGAACATGCACACACATCACACACACACACACACACACATACATACATACATACACACAGGCTTAGTAGCTATTGAGTTAGCTTAGAGGATCCTGGATGAATTACATTGGGGTTTATCTATTTCAGATCTGACTTTTCCATTGTCCCTGGAGAATACCACTACTATTACAAGAACCGAAGGGAAGGAAAAACCAGCCATGCTGATTCCCGTGGTTGGTTAGCATGTTTGGTTTTATATAGTAGTTATAGTTGAATAATAGATTCTATGGATGCCAAGTCCTAGTAGACAGATTTGTATCTTAAGTCATCAATAAATTATACCAACACCGTAATGCTATAGACCGAAACTATCCCCACCGTTCCAATGGTTTTAGTTCTTATTTAAGTTGTCATTTGCCCTCAGCCTGATCTGTGTTGATACTATTTTCTTTCAATGCAAAGCTGTGGGCATACTTATATTTTAATAATACACAAGGCAGTGGGAAACAAGGGTTAAAAAGTCAAGTGGGTTATAGGCTCTGCCACTGTATAGAAACCTCCCTGTCCTCCTCCTGTTTTTCATTACTCTCACACCACTACCACACTCAACACTTTTGACACCAGATGTGGGGATTTTTCGCCACACCAGCCAATTGTGCTACACCAGTCAGGTATCCAAGAATTCAGTCAATACTGACACTCTACCTGGAGATAGCATCAGATCCCACAGGTTAAGGGCTCAGTCCCACTAGACTGTTCCTCAACTTCAGGTGCCCATGGCAAGTAGTAGGTCCCCAGGTTACCTACAACTTCTGTTCAACTTGGCCACAAATTGGAGGTTTCCATTACCCTCTCCCCCTTGCATTTGATTATTTGCTAGAATAGCTCACAGAACTCAGGGAAGCACTTATTTACATTTACCAGTTTATTAAAAGATATAATTAAGGATACAGATGAACAGCCAGCCAGGTAAAGAGATGCATAAGGCAAGGTCTGGGAGGGTCCCAAGAGCAGGAGCTTCTGTCCCCGTGAAGTTGGGGGTGTGTCACCCTCCCAGTGTGTGGCTATGTTCACCAACCTGGAAGCTCACTGAATCCCATACTATTGGGATTTTATGGAGGCTTCATTATGTAGGCATGATCAATCATTGACTCCATTTCCAGCTCCTTACCTATTTCTGGGGCCATATTAGATGTAAGATCTTTGGCCTGGTGACTCAGCCTCTCTGAATTTCACTCTTCTCAGCTATAAAATAAAGATAATAATAGTATACACCTATTAGAGTTACGGTAGGGGTTAAATAAGATGAAGTATGTAAAATATCTGGCACATAATAGACCTTAGAAAAGATTAGTTCCAGTCTCTTTTTTTTTTTTTTAACTTTGGGTTTATTTTATTTTATTTTATTTATTTATTTATTTATTTATTTATTTATTTATTTATTTATTTATTTATTTATTTATGGCTGTGGTGGGTCTTCGTTTCTGTGCGAGGGCTTTCTCTAGTTGCGGCAAGTGGGGGCCACTCTTCATCGCGGTGCGCGGGCCTCTCATTATCGCGGCCTCTCTTGTTGCAGAGCACAGGCTCCAGACGCGCAGGCTCAGTAATTGTGGCTCACGGGTCTAGTTGCTCCGCGGCATGTGGGATCTTCCCAGACCAGGGCTCGAACCCGTGTCCCCTGCATTGGCAGGCAGATTCTCAACCACTGCACCACCAGGGAAGCCCTCTCTTCTTTCTTAATAATACAAACACTCAAGAGAGTGCCTGTATGGAGTTAATCCTTAATGTCAACTTAAAGACATCTGTCAGGGACTTCCCTGGTAGCGCAGTTGTTAAGAATCTATCTGCCAATGCAGGGGACACGGGTTCGAGCCCTGGTCTGGGAAGATCCCACATGCTGCAGAGCAGCTAAGCCCGTGTGCCACAACTACTGAAGCCCGCGAGCCTAGAGCCCGTGCTCCGCAACGAGAGAAGCCACCGCAGTGAGAAGCCCTCGCACCGCAACTAGAGAAAGCCCCTGCGCTGCATCGAAGACACAACACAGCCAAAAATAAATAAATAAATAAATAAAGACATTTGTCAAGTACCAAAAAACGCCTCCCTACCACAGCTCTTGAGGTCTTGTGTGATCTAGCCCCTGCCTATCTCTCCAGCTTCTCTTTCACTGCCACCCTCTCTCCCATTGGTGTACTTAAATATATTGGCCTCATCACTCTTCCTCAAACTCACTGTGCTTCTTCCACTTCAGAGCCTTCTCTTTCCCTTGTCTAGATTCCAGAACACTCCCAAACGCTCCCTTCACCTGTGTAATCTCTATTTTATCTTCATCAGTTTAATGTCATTTTCTTAGCAACATTTTCCTGTGTATCCTTCCCCAAGATTATGTCTCCTCTTCTGGTCTCTCACAGTATCCAGAATTCTTCCTTTATAATAGTTATCACATTCTTAATTGTACATTGGTACACACTTGCTTGTTATGTAGATAATTTGTTATGAATTGTCTCTCCTCAAAAATTCAGATGTTGAAACCTAGCCCCTAATACCTGAGAATGTGATAGTATTTGGAGATATGGCCTTATAAGAAGCAATTAAGTTTAAATGAGGCTGTTAGGTGAGCCCTAATCCAGTCTGACTGGTGTGTGTCCTTGTTGGAGCCCTAATCCAATCTGACTAGTGTCCCTATAGGAAGAGGAGATTAGGACACACAGAGAGACCAGGGATGCACATGCACAGAGAGGGCCACTCAAAGACAGCAAGAAGATAGCCATCTGTGAGCAAAGGAGAAGAGGCCTCAGGATAAGCCAAACCTGCCAATACCTTGATCTTGGACTTCTAGCCTCCAGAATTGTGAGACAATTAATCTGTTTAAACTGTTGTTTAAACTGTTAAAAAACAAAACCAAATTACACTGAGTAAATTTGAAGATCTAATTGGTTTTATTCAATGATGAATCAGGCAGCATCCCATCCAGTAAATAGAAAGTTTCTCCTGGGGATTGTACAAAATGGAAGATTTTTATGGGCAGAAGGAAGGTGGGGCAAGTAGGTTACTAGCTTGGAAAAAAATAAATTGTTCCAGGCGGGGTCATTTCCTACTGGGCGGGAAATGGCCAGGGTCTCATTATGCAGATTACCTCACTAGGGTTGATTAGGAAATTTCAGATTGCATGTTTAAAGGTCACGTTCCTGGGAGACGTGGAAACTGCAGTAAGTCTTGTTTTGCTCTTGTGGGGGCAGATGGCTCCGTTTGGGGCTTGTTGTATCTTTTTAACAAATCCCCCTTTTGATAAACTCTCAGCCCAACTGAGAGACATGATCAAAATTTAAGGCATTAGCGCCACTCTTGGCTACCACTCCGTAGTTCTTACAGCTTTGTTGATCCTGGGTGTGGTATCCAGAGGTCATGATATTTCGTTTAATCCCTGTGACATTCACGGGTCACAGTCCCAGGTTCATAATCCTCAAACTGGTCATTCTCTCATTCCCTTTTTTTTTTTTTTTAACGTCTTTATTGGAGTATAATTGCTTTACAACGGTGTGTTAGTTTCTGCTGTATAACAAAGTGAATCAGCTATACATATACATACATCCCCGTATCCCCTCTCTCTTGCGTCTCCCTCCCATCCTCCGTATCCCACCCCTCTAGGTGGTCACAAAGCACTGAGGTGATCTCCCTGTGCTATGCCATTGCTTCCCACTAGCTATCTATTTTACACCTGGTGGTGTATATATGTCCATGCCACTTTCTCACTTCGTCCCAGCTTACCCTTCCCCTTCCCCGTGTCCTCAAGTCCATTCTCTACGTCTGTGTCTTTATTCCTGTCTTGCCCCTAGGTTCTTCAGAACCTTTTTTTTTTTTTTTTAAGATTCCATATATATGTGTTAGCATACAGTATTTGTTTTCTCTTTCTGACTTACTTCACTCTGTATGACAGACTCTAGGTCCATCCACCTCACTACAAATAACTCAGTTTCGTTTCTTTTTATGGCTAATATTCCATTGTATATATGTGCCACATCTTCTTTATCCATTCATCTATTGATAAACACTTAGATTGCTTCCATGTCCTGGCTATTGTAAATAGAGCTGCAATGAACATTGTGGTACATGACTCTTTGAATTATGGTTTTCTCTGGGTATATGCCCAGCAGTGGGAGTGCTGGGTCATATGGTGGTTCTATTTTTAGTTTTTTAAGGAACCTCCATACTGTTCTCCATAGTGGCTGTATCAATTTACATTCCCACCAACAGTGCAAGAGGGTTCCCTTTTCTCCACACCCTCTCCAGCATTTATTGTTTGTAGATTTTTTGATGATGGCCATTCTGACTGGTGTGAGGTGATACCTCATTGTAGTTTTGATTTGCATTTCTCTAATGATTAGTGACGCTGAGCATTCTTTCATGTGTTTGTTGGCCATCTGTAAATCTTCTTTGGAGAAATGTCTGTTTAGGTCTTCTGCCCATTTTTGGATTGGGTTGTTTGTTTTTTGATTTTGAGTGCTTGTAAATTTTAGAGATTAATCCTTTGTCAGTTGCTTCATTTGCAAATTCTGAGCATTGTATTTTTGTCTTATTTATGGTTTCCTTTGCTGTGCAAAAGCTTTTAAATTTCATTAGGTCCCATTTGTTTATTTTTGTTTTTATTTCCATTTCTCTAGGAGGTGGGTCAAAATGGATCTTGCTGTGATTTATGTCATAGAGTGTTCTGCCTATGTTTTCCTCTAAGAGTTCGATAGTGTCTGGCCTTGCATTTAGGTCTCTAATCCATTTTGAGTTTATTTTTGTGTATGGTGTTAGGGAATGTTCTAATTTCATTCTTTTACACGTAGCTGTCCAGTTTTCCCAGCACCACTTATTGAAGAGGCTGTCTTTTCTCCATTATATATTCTTGCCTCCTTTATCAAAAATAAGGTGGCCATATGTGTATGGGTTTATCTCTGGGCTTTCTATCCTGTTCCATTGATCTATATTTCTGTTTTTGTGCCAGTACCATATTGTCTTGATTATTGTAGCTTTGTAGTATAGTCTGAAGTCAGGGAGCCTGATTCCTCCAGCTCCATTTTTTTTTCTCAAGATTGCTTTGGCTATTTGGAGTCTTTTGTGTTTCCATACAAATTGTGAAATTTTTTGTTCTAGTTCTGTGAAAAATGCCATTGGTAATTTGATAGGGATTGCATTGAATCTGTAGATTGCTTTGGGTAGTATAGTCATTTTCACAATGTTGATTCTTCCAATCCAAAAAATGGTATATCTCTCCATTTGTTTGTATCATCTTTAATTTCTTTCATCAGTGTCTTATAGTTTTCTGCATACAGGTCTTTTGTCTCCTTAGGTAGATTTATTCCTAGGTATTTTGTTCTTTTTGTTGCAATGGTAAATGGAAGTGTTTCCTTAATTTCTCTTTCAGACTTTTCATCATTAGTGTATAGGAATGCAAGAGATTTCTGTGCATTAATTTTGTATCCTGCTACTTTACCAAATTCATTGATTAGCTCTAGTAGTTTTCTGGTGGCATCTTTAGGATTCTCTATGTATAGTATCATGTCATCTGCAAACAGTGACAGTTTTACTTCTTCTTTTCCAATTTGGACTCCTTTTATTTCTTTTTCTTCTCTGATTGCTGTGGCTAAAACTTCCAAAACTATGTTGAATAATAGTGGTGAGAGTGGGCAGCCTTGTCTTGTTCCTGATCTTAGTGGAAATGGTTTCAGTTTTTCACCATTGAGAATGATGTTGATCTGGGTTTGTCATATATGGCCTTTATTATGTTGAGGAAAGTTCCCTCTACGCCTACTTTCTGGAGGGTTTTTATCATAAGTGGTGTTGAATTTTGTCAAAAGCTTTTTCTGCATCTATTGAGATGATCATATGGTTTTTTCCTTCAATTTGTTAATATGGTGTATCACATTGATTGATTTGCATATATTGAAGAATCCTTGCATTCCTAGGATAAACCCCACTTGATCATGGTGTATGATCCTTTTAATGCGCTGTTGGATTCTGTTTGCTAGTATTTTGTTGAGGATTTTTGCGTCTATGTTCATCAGTGGTGTTGGCCTGTAGTTTTCTTTCTTTGTGACATCTTTGGTTTTGGTATCAGGGTGATGGTGGCCTTGTAGAATGAGTTTGCGAGAGTTCCTCCCTCTGCTATATTTTGGAAGAGTTTGAGAAGGATAGGTGTTATCTTTTCTCTAAATGTTTGATAGAATTTGCCTGTGAAGCCATCTGGTCCTGGGCTTTTGTTTGTTGGAAGATTTTTAATCACAGTCTCAATTTCAGTGGTGATTTGTCTGTTTATATTTTCTATTTCTTCCTGGTTCAGTTTTGGAAGGTTGTGCTTTTCTAAGAATTTGTCCGTTTCTTCCAGGTTGTCCATTTTATTGGCATATAGTTGCTTGTAGTAATCTTTCATGATCCTTTGTATTTCTGCAGTGTCAGTTATTACTTCTCCTTTTTCATTTCTAATTCTATTGATTTGAGTCTTCTCCCTTTTTTCTTGATGAGTCTGGCTAATGGTTTATCAATTTTGTTTATTTTCTCAAAGAACCAGCTTTTAGTTTTATTGATCTTTGCTATCGTTTCCTTCATTTCTTTTTCATTTGTTTCTGATCTGATCTTTATGATTTCTTGCCTTCTGCTAACTTTGAGGGTTTTTTGTTCTTCTTTCTCTAATTGCTTTAGGTGTAAGGTTAGGTTGTTCATTTGAGATGTTTCTTATTTCTTGAGGTAGGATTATATTGCTATAAACTTCCCTCTTGGAACTGCTTTTGCTGCATCCCATAGGTTTTGGGTCATCGTGTTTTCATTGTCATTTGTTTCTAGGTATATTTTGATTTCCTCTTTGATTTCTTCAGTGATCTCTTGGTTATTTAGTAACGTATTGTTCAGCCTCCATGTGTTTGTATTTTTAAAGATTTTTTCCTGTAATTGATATCTAGCCTCATAGCATTGTGGTAGGAAAATATACTTAATATGATGTCAAGTTTCTTAAATTTACCAAGACTTGATTTGTGACCCAAGATATGATCTGTCCTGGAGAATGTTCCATGAGCACTTGAGAAGAACGTGTATTCTTTTGTTTTTGGATGGAATGTCCTATAAATATCAATTAAGTCCTTCTTGTTTAATGTGTCATTTAAAACTTGTGTTTCCTTATTTATTTTCCTTTTGGATGATCTGTCCATTGGTGAAAGTGGGGTGTTAAAGTCCCCTACTATGATTGTGTTACTGTCAATTTCCCCTTTTATGGCTCTTACCATTTGCCTTATGTATTGAGGTGCTCCTACGTTGGGTGCATAAATATTTACAATTGTTATATCTTCTTGGATTGATCCCTTGATCATTCTGTATTGTCCTTTGTATCTTGTAATAGTCTTTATTTTAAAGTCTATTTTGTCTGATATGAGAATTGCTACTCCAGCTTTCTTTTGATTTCCATTTGCATGGAATATCTTTTTCCATCCCATCACTTTCAGTCTGTATGTGTCCCTAGGTCTGAAGTGGGTCTCTTGTAGACAGCATATATACAGGTCTTGTTTTTGTATCCATTCAGCCAGTCTATGTCTTTTGGTTGGAGCATTTAATGCATTTACATTTAAGGTAGTTATTGGTATGTGTGTTCCTATAACCATTTTCTTAATTGTTTTGGGTTTGGTATTGTAGGTCTTTTCCTTCTCTTGTGTTTCCTGCCTAGAGAAGTTCCTTTACATTTGTTGTAAAGCTGGTTTGTTGGTGCTGAATTCTCTCAGCTTTTGCTTGTCTGTAAAAGTTTTAATTTCTTCGTCAAATCTGAATGAGATCCTTGCTGGGTAGAGTAATTTTGCTTGTAGGTTTTTCCCTTTCATCACTTTAAGTATGTCCTGCCACTCCCTTCTGGCTTGCAGTTTGTGCTGAAAGATCAGCTGTTAACTTTATGGGGATTCCCTTGTATGTTATTTGTTGTTTTTCCTTTGCTGCTTTTAATATTTTTTCTTTGTATTTAATTTTTGATCATTTGATTAGTATGTGTCTTGGCATGTTTCTCCTTGGATTTATCCTGTATGGGACTCTCTGTGCTTCCTGGACTTGATTAACTATTTCCTTTCCCATATTAGGGAAGTTTTCAACTATAATCTCTTCAAATATTTTCTCAGTCCCTTTCTTTTTCTCTTCTTCTTCTGGGACCCCTATAATTTGAATGTTGGTGCACTTAATGTTGTCCCAGAGGTCTCTGTGACTGTCTTCAATTCTTTTCATTCTTTTTTCTTTATTCTGCTCTGCAGTAGTTATTTCCACTATTTTATCTTCCAGGTCACTTATCCGTTCTTCTGCCTCAGTTATTCTGCTATTGATTCCTTCTAGATAATTGTTAATTTCATTTATTGTGTTGTTCATCATTGTTTCTTTGCTCTTTAGTTCTTCTAGGTCCTTGTTAAACGTTTCTTGTATTTTCTCCATTCTATTTCCAAGATTTTGGATCATCTTTACTATCATTACTCTGAATTCTTTTTCAGGTAGACTGCCTATTTCCTCTTCATTTGTTTGGTCTGGTGGGTTTTTACCTTGCTCCTTCATCTGCTGTGTGTTTCTCTCTCTTCTAATTTTGCTTAACTTACTGTGTTTGGGGTCTCCTTTTCTCAGGCTGCTGGTTCGTAGTTCCCATTGTTTTTGGTGTCTGCCCCCAGTGGCTAAGGTTGGTTCAGTGGGTTGTGTAGGCTTCCTGGTGGAGGGGACTGGTGCCTGTGTTCTGGTGGTTGAGGCTGGATCTTGTCTTTCTGGTGGGCAGAACCACGTTTGGTGTTGTGTTTTGGGGTGTCTGTGACCTTATTATGATTTTAGGCAGCCTCTCTGCTAATGGGTGGGGTTGTGCTCCTGTCTTGCTAGTTTTTTGGCATAGGGTTTCCAGCGCTGGAACTTGCTGGTTGTTGAGTGGAGCTGGGTCTTAGTGTTGAGATGGAGATCTCTGGGAGAGCTTTTGCCACTTGATATTATGTAAAGCTGGGAGGTCTCTGGTGGACCAATGTCCTGAACTTGGCTCTCCCACCTCGGAGGCATAGGCCTGACACCTGGCCGGAGCACAAAGACCCTGTCAGCCACACGGCTCAGAAGAAAAGGGAGAAAAAAAGAAAGAAAGAAAAATAAAATAAAATAAAATAAAATAAATTAAAGTTATTAAAATAAAAGATAATTATTAAAATTTTTTTAAAAATGGACAGACATAACCCTAGGACAAATGGTAAAAGCAAAGCTATACAGACAAAATCTCACAAAGAAGCATACACATACACACTCACAAAAAGAGAAAAAGGAAAAAAATATATATATTGTTGCTCCCAAAGTCCACCGCCTCAATTTTGGGATGATTCGTTGTCTATTCAGGTATTCCACAGATGCAAGGTACATCAAGTTGATTGTGGAGATTTAATCCGCTGCTCCTGAGGCTGCTGGGAGAAATTTCCCTTTCTCTTCTTTGTTCACACAGCTCCTGGGGTTCAGCTTGGGATTTGGTCCCACCTCTGCGTGTAGGTCGCCTGAGGGTGTCTGTTCCCCGCCCAGACAGGACGGGGTTGAAGGAGCGGCTGATTAGGGGGCTCTGGCTCACTCAGGCCGGGGGTGAGGGAGGGGTATGGAATGCAGGGCGAGTCTGCGGCGGGCAGAGGCCGGCGTGAAGTTGCACCAGCCTGAGGCACGCCGTGCGTTCTCCCGGGGAAGTTGTCCCTGGATCATGGGACTCTGGCAGTGGCAGGCTGCACAGGCTCCCAGGAGGGGTGGTGTGGATAGCGACCTGTGCTTGCACACAGGCTTCTTGGTGGCTCCAGCAGCAGCCTTAGCATTTCATGCCAGTCTCTGGGGTCTGCGCTGATAGCCGCGGCTCGCACCCATCTCTGGAGCTCATTTAGGCGGTGCTCTGAATCCCCCCTCCTCGCACACCCCAAAACAATGGTCTCTTGTCTCTTAGGCAGGTTCAGACTTTTTCCTGGACTCCCTCCCGTCTAGCTGTGGCGCACTAGCCGCCTTCAGGCTGTATTCAAGCAGCCAACCCCAGGCCTCTCCCTGGGATCTGACCTCTGAAGCCCGAGCCTCAGCTCCCAGCCCCCACCCACCCCGGCGGGTGAGCAGACAAGCCTCTCGGGCTGGTGAGTGCTGGTTGGCACCAATCTTCTGTGCGGGAATCTCTCCGCTTTGCCCTCTGCACCCCTGTTGCTGCGTTCTCCTCCGTGGCTCTGAAGCTCCTCCTCTGCCACACCCCCACCCACCCACCCCCCGTCTCCTCCAGTGAAGGGGCTTCCTAGTGTGTGGAAACTTTTCCTCCTTCACGGCTCCCTCCCAGTGGTGCAGGTCCCGTCCCTATTCTTTTGTTTCTGTTTTTTCTTTTTTCTTTTGCCCTACCCAGGTACGTGGGGAGTTTCTTGCCTTTTGGGAAGTCTGAGGTCTTCTGCCAGTGTTCAGTAGGTGTTCTGTAGGAGTTGTTCCACATGTAGATGTATTTTTGATGTATTTGTGGGGAGGAAGGTGATCTCCACGTCTTACTCTTAGGCCATCTTCAAGGTCTCCTCATTCCTTTTTTGATGTTCCAGTCTTAGGGAGTTCATTTGCTTGGCAGTTAGTGGCTGGAAACATGTATTTAAAGCTTTTGAGAGGATACAATGCACCAGGGAGATTTTTATAATAACTATAAGCAGATCAATTCCCAATGTTTGGAGTGCACTTGGGAGCCATGGTCCCCAAGACTGAAACCAATCAGAATCAAATAAGTCAAAAAAAGACCCCATCAAAGGAGTCATCTTCTAAAGCCAAGTGGCTTACTCAGTGATCTTATGTATCTGAGTTTCAACTTCCCCAAAAGTCTTAATCCAGGTGCAGCAGGTAGTGTTGGCCACAGCCCAGACACCTCCTTAATCAGCTAAAAGATAATCAAGGAGTATTGTATTAATAAGAACAACCTTGGCCAGAGAGTCCAAAGACTTTTGCTGGGCAGCTAATGGCTTAGCAATAGAATCTGCATTATCATCAAGGGTTAAGGAGCAGTTTCAGGAAGATGGAGGGAGGAGAGAAATAGGTGAGGGAGATTAAGAGGTACAAAATAAATGAATCACAAGTATGAAATGTACAGTGTGGGGAATATAGTCAATAACTATATAATACATTTGTATAGTGACATATTGTAACTAGACTTATCATGGTGATCATTTTGAAATGCATAGAAATATTGAATCACTATGTTGTGCACTAGGAACTAACATCATGTTGGTCAATCATATTTCAAAGCAAACTCATAAAAAGAGATCAGATTTGTAGTTACCAGAGGCAAGGAGTGGGAGAAGTAGGAAATGAATGAAGGCAGTCAAAAGGTATAAACTTTCAGTTAAAAAATAAATAAGTACTACAGATGTAATGTATAGCAAGATAAATATAATTAACATTGCTGTATGTTACATATGAAAATTGTTAAGAGAGTAAATCCTAGGAGTTCTCATCACAAGGAAAAAATATTTTCTTCTATTTCTTTAATTTTATAGCTATATGAGATGATGGATGTTTACTAAAGTTAGTGTGGTAGTCATTTCATGATGTATGAAGGTCAAGTCATTATGCTATACATCTTTTTTTTATTGGAGTGTAATTGATTTACAATGTTGTGTTAGTTTCTGCTGTGCAGCGAAGTGAATCAGCTACATGTATACATATATCCCCTCCTTCTTGGACCTCCCTGCCCCTCCCCCCATCCCACCCATCTAGGTCTTCACAGAGCACCGAGCTGAGCTCCCTGTGCTATACAGCAGGTTCCCACTAGCTATCTATTTTACACATGGTAGTGTATTTATGTCAAATCTGTACAGTGCTGTGTGTCAATTATATCTCAATAAGACTAAAGAAAAAAGAGTTAAGGAGAGGTTTCTGATCATCGTCTCCTTCATATCTACTCCTTATCAGGGAACTAGGGCTCTGCTAAAGGCAGTGAACCATGAATCATGAAAAACACTCCTGGTCAGTCCTTTCCAGAATAGTTAGGGACATGTTTAGATAACACAGGAAGCATTGATCACCTGTGCATCAGCCATCTAGGCACTCATAGGTCCAAGGAGAATCATAACCACCACAGAAAAAGATAAATCCTGTTGGGGCACGAACTACTTCCACTAAGGTGGCACTGTTAATGGATTCATTTGTAAGAATTGTTGCATGTGCCCATTCAAGCCAGGGGTCAGTGAAATTTCTCTTAGCCTGAAATAAAAGTTGCTCTAAATTCCAGGGGTTACTCCCCTTATCAACGGCCTGGGAGATACAGATGAGCGTGTATGCCAGAGTAAAAGAAAGGTCAATGCCAGAGTAAAGGAAAGATAAGAAAGGATTTCATGTTTAGTTAAAGTAGGTCTTGATCCATCATTTTGGGTGGAAGCAGTCTACCTCAATGGCAGCTCCTCCTCTTCCTCGTCAATTAGATTTGAAGGTCTCTAGCATTTGTACAGAACCAGATGTCATGTGTAGCCCTTTTATCTGTGTGATGTGTATCCGAGGCTCAAGTCCTGAGGTTTGGCTGCCATCTGGGTAGTGAGGAGGACCTGGTACAGTCCCTTTCAACGAGATTGAAGGGCCATCTTTTTTCTTGTGATTTCAAAGCAGAAGGGTGGGAGAAAATGTGAAACATTTCTTGTGGCCATATATTTGAGGAAACTAGAAGAATTCAGGATTCAGTCTAGTTTACATTTATATAACAAAACCTCAAAGATAATTAACAAGACTAGAATCTAATATCTATAAAGGTACAAACATAATTCTTCTCTCTACACTTTTTCTCAAACATAATCTCAGTAAAACTAATTTGTTTATATTAAATTTGGCCTGATTGTTTATATAAGTGACACAAGGGAAGGCTACAACCCATCCAGAAAACGTACATGCAACAAGAACATATTGATAACCCATACTAAATGACAACTGGACAAAGTCCAGGTATGGATACTCAAAGGGCCCAGAGGAGGAGTTCTGAGGCCTCTGGAGACCAAAAAAAAAAAAAAATTTCCTATAGTGGGTTAAGAAATTTGCAAACAAAAAATGGGGTTTGCCAGAGACCTGGGAAGAACCAAGCCACCATCTTGTTTTTCCCATAGCCCTGTCTGTTCCTTTTTTTTTTTTTCTTGAATTTTATTTTATTTATTTTTTTATACAGCAGGTTCTTATTAGTTATCCATTTTATACATATTAGTGTATATATGTCAACCCCAATCTCTCAATTCATCACACCACCGCCCTCCCCAACCGCTTTACCCCCTTGGTGTCCATGCATTTGTTCTCTACATCTGTGCCTCTATTTCTGCCCTGCAAACTGGTTCATCTGTACCATTTTTCTAGGTTCCACATATATGTGTTAATATACCATATTTGTTTTTCTCTTTCTGACTTACTTCACTCTGTATGACAGTCTCTAGATCCATCCACGTCTCTACAAATGACCCAATTTCGTTCCTTTTTATGGCTGAGTAATATTCCATTGTATATATGTACCACAACTTCTTTATCCATTCATCTGTCGATGGGCATTTATGTTGCTTACATGACCTGGCTATTGTAAATAGTGCTGTAATGAACATTGGGGTGCATGTGTCTTTTTGAATTATAGTTTTCTCTGGGTATATGCCCAGTAGTGGGATTGCTGGGTCATATGGTAATTCTGTTTTTAGTTTTTTAAGGAACCTCCATACTGTTCTCCATAGTGGCTGTATCAATTTACATTCCCACCAACAGTACAAGAGGGTTCCCTTTTCTCCACACCCTCTCCAGCACTTGTTGTTTGTGGATTTTCTGATGATACCCATTCCAACTGGTGTGAGGTGATACCTCATTGTAGTTTTGATTTGCATTTCTCTAATAATTAGTGATGTTGAGCCGTTTTTCATGTGCTTCTCGGCCATCTGTATGTCTTCTTTGGAGAAATGTCTATTTAGGTCCTCTGCCCATTTTTGGATTGGGTTGTTTGTTTTTTTAATATTGAGCTGCATGAGCTGTTTATATATTTTGGAGATTAATTTACAGCCATTGTTTACCCATCTTAATGTCTCTGATTCAGGAACAGATTGTTGCCATGTTACAAGGACATCAGAATGTCAAAAGTCGGGCGATGAGGGGTCATTTTTTGCAGAAGCAGAATGGGCTTCATCCACATGTGCCACAATCTTTATAGATTCTATTGCTCCTGCTCTTGCATGAAAGGCAGCCAGGGCATTTCCCTGGTACTCATGTTCAGTCCTTTTAGTGTGAGCCTCAATTTTGATAACAGACAACATTTTATAGCAGGACACATCAGACTTCCAGGAATTTTACATAATTTCTGGAACACGTATAACATCTATTTATGCAGACAGAACATGAACAAGGCTTAATGTTACTTCCTATTTAGCAATACTTCCCATGTAATTTAATGTATCAAGTAAGCCTAATTAGTTTAACAAATATTTTGGAATGTTCAGGGGCCCTCTGGAAAAATCCCAAAGTTTTTTCCAGGTCAAAAAGACTTCATTTTTGGAATTTGATTTTGGAAGGTTTGTCAAAGATATCAAAAGGTTTGGACACTTGACTAAATAGGATCACAGATCAGTATGAAAAAATACTTAATTATCTAGTTAGCAGATGGAAGAAAATTAAGTTCTAGTTTTACATAAATACACTATGATGTCAAATTTTAATTTTTAAAACCCTCATAGTAACAATGGGATTTTAGTCAGCTTGATTACACAAGGTAAAATTCTTTTTTTTCCTCTTTCTTTCTGTATACATTTAGTCTGTCCTTCATTTTCTTCCCTTCCGTTCTGAAATAACCAGAAATTCTAGTTTAGACAAAATTACTCTCATTTCCCTTAACAAAAATGCATCTTCAGTCTTCATACTTTTCTTAGCCAAAAACACACAACCTACTTTCTTTGCATATGGAGATGTTTTATTTTTTGTTTTCAGTAGCTTTAATTACATTAGTATTCTAAACCTTTCGAAACTTTAATTTCTAGTGAAAATTTAAGAAGTAAACAATCGAAGACTGTCTCTTATACCAGTGTTCTTTAGTTTGACAAATTCGTGAATACATTTCATTATTTCTAGAAACATGCGCTTCTTCACAGTACAATCTTTCAATGTGACAAAAGACATGTTTTCTAAGAGAACCAAATTTATCTTTAGTTTCTCTAAAAAGAAGCCCAAAATAGATAAACCTATGTTCAATAATTAATGTTTCAGTTTCTTTTTAATTTGGACTCTAGGTATTCAATGAATTCCCATCATTTACCTTAATTTAGCAAAACTCTAAGGTTTCAAATTACCAAAAACATTTTAGTCGCTAGTTTTAAGTACATATACCATAAAATATAATTGTTGTTAAAAAGTTTATCTATAAACTCTTATCCCATTACACCTATCTAAATCATATGCTCCTAAAAGTGGTTTATATTATCTACAAAAACTTCATCATACCTATTTTTCTTGCTGACAAATTTGTAAATCAAGGTAGAATAAAAGTGTTATATTTAATGCTGGTAACTCTAAAGACATGTCTGTTTTAATTAAACCAACAAACAAACTAGATTTTATTTATGAAAGATTAACCTTAGATCATGTGAACTTAAAAAAAAAATTGGGTTAGTCTCTATATTCTGAGAGTTGTGGAATACCCAACCCTTAATTTATATAAGCACTTGACTTTTAACCCAATTAAATACAGCTCTTTTACAAATTAATTTTAGCAACACCAGCCAGAGGTAAAAAATATCACACATCTACAACATACATATATAGATACACATAGACAGATGCAAATAGAAATCTTATAGCTACTAATATTTGTGGAGAAGACACTTAATTTCTTTTTTTAATCTGCCCAATTTCCAAATACTTCTTCCTCCTTTTTTTCTGATGAGAAACATTTGCATTTCAAAGAATGGCTCTTAGGTCCTAGAGAAAATGAGGATAGAAAAGGCACAGAGAAGGTATCCAGGTTTTCTCCAAGATGGAGTTTGGGGAGTGTATTTGCAGGACAATTCTGTTTCTAATATCCCAATATTTACAACTATTTTGAGATGAATAGAGGAGGTTTGGGGATTGACAAAAAAGAACTGATGCACCCATCCACCTATTGTTGGAATGTCTCCTTCCCTCTGGATACATTTAGCTAAGGGGAGAACCCTAAAAAAAAACTCCTAGCAGGCCCTGAATAACAGCTTCCAGTTTGGCCACATTTCTGATCATAAAGTTATTAAATCCTTTCAAATATCTTGTCATGCTTTAGTTGGAACAAACTGAATATTTCTGGCAGTACTGAACAACCCAATAAATTTTAACTTTAGTTTCCCCTTGGCTGTTTAAGGGAATAATGTAGCAGTTTACCAGAAAAGCCCTCAGAATTTTGTCAACTTCATTCATTTCCTACTTCTCCCACTCCTCGCCTCTGGTAACTACAAATCTGATCTCTTTTTATGAGTTTGCTTTGATATATGATTGACCAACATGATGTTAGTTCCTAGTTCCTATAGGCCCCCGAGGGGCCTATATTGGGGCACTTAAGTTGATGTTGAAGAATTTGCGAAGGGCCTTTGAGGAGAATCTTTTTTCCAGTGTTTCTTTCAGTTGATTACAATTGAGGCATCAATTTCTGGGCCAGTGTTTTGATGACCGCCTAGTAGGGTGTAATGGGGGATGCCTAGGTGTTGTTTTAAATACCTTTAGTGTCTTTAATTTTTCATTAGCCTTTACAACCAATCTTTTTTTTTTTTTTTTAGTTCATTTAATACATGTGCCATGGCTAAAGTGTGTGTGTTTGTGTGTGTGCATGTGCATATGTGTTTCTCATGGGAGATGAGGCTGTTAGAGACAGTATTAGCACATTACTTTGAACACATTGCTTTGTGCAAAAATGATCCCATCTGTGGGAGATTCTGACAGAGAAGTGACTTAGAGGGAAAGTAACAACATGGTAGCGGCAAAAAAATGCAAAAGATGGTGGCACAGGGACTTATGTTCCTGATGAGAAATTCATTGAAGTATCAAGAGGCATAGTAATGAGGCAGGGTGATGTCATGAGGAGGCAACAGAACATTCTGCAGGCCAAGGCTGGCATCCCAGATCAGACACTTTACAGCTGACTGAAATCAGAACCAATTGCCAAATGTATCTGAGCCCGTTTCCTTATGTGTAAAGTGAAGGTGATATCACCAAAGTAAAGCATTGCTGCAAAAATGACAGAGACTGCACTTTCTAGGTACTTAATAAATACTGTTTGATGATGATGATTAGTAATTCTCAGTTTCCTCTGATTGACTGTAAGTTCCATGAATGGAAGAAACGCATTGATTTCCCTGCTGTATTGAGAGCATCTAGCACAGGGCAGGGCGCATATTAAGAATCTCGTAGCTATCTGATATATAATGCATGAGTGAACGAATAATTGGGACAGAAGTAGACAGCAGCAAAAACAAATGGGGTTAGGGAAGAGATGTTGTGGCAGCATCTCCAGGTGAATAAGAACATGGGCTTTGGAAAGAGAACTGGCTTTGAATATCAGCAATGCCTCTTAACAGGCTACAGGCTTTCATGAGGATCATAATCCCTCCCTAATGGGTTGTGGTGATGAAATGAAGAGCTATATGTAAAGGGCCCTGCACTGGGCATGCACAGAGTGCACACGCGAGCACTGACTGTACAACCAATCTTTTAATGAAACTATTTTGAAATTTCAAAAACTTTTGGAGGCTTCATCATGCTAATTAAAATAGGTATTCAATTCTGTTTGATTTAGGAGCTCTTGCTTTTAAGTGCACTTTTTAAATGAACTTATCTTTTTGGAATTTTCCTCATAATGACTGTTGTAATTCTAGATTGTTTTTAATAAAATCTTGCCATCTTGTTAGAGATCTTCAGCTTCCAGGACTATAGTTTTTAAACACAAAGTAAGCAAGTATGCCAGAAGGTGACACACACAACTCTTTGGATATAAAGAATCCCATTTCTTTAGCTAGGCCTTTGGGTTTCTTAGAGCCATACACATAATCTGGGGAGTGAAGAAAGAACTGAACCTGCAGGTCCCAAAAAATGGGGACTGCAGAATGATTCCAAATAAATGGGGAACTAGAGCTGCCACCAACAGTTCCCAACATGGAATCTGGGGATCTGGGGACAAACCCCACAGGGGTTTCTTTTGGTTTTCCAGGTACCCACTTAGCAATAGCCTTTAGCTGCACAAAACAAGACAAACACCTTAATGTATTAGCAGTAAGTAAGAGATGTTACTGTGTCCTGGCCAGAAGATGGCCCTGTGCACACCCCACCAATTCCCATGGAACCTTGGATTGGGGAAAGGATTGGACCAGCAAACCCCAAAGAGTGGGGACTGTAGTCTAATTCCACACCTATGGAGAGCTCCAGCTGTCCGCAGCACCTCCCAACATGAAACCTGGGGAAGGATTCCAAACAAACAGAGAACTGCAGACCAAACTATCAGCAGTGTCCAATGTGGAATCCAGGGACAGAGCTAAGGGCTGGATTTTCCCAGTTCTGGGAATTGTGGTCTGAAAAGTTAGGGGCTGGGCTGTAGGCAGAAGCATCCGCCAGCTCAGTTGGGCTCTGGGTAGAATCATCTACAAGCTCAAGCTGACCTGTCCTGTAGAGGAAAGTCAATTAGATTGGGAGCTTGAATGCAAAAAAAGCAAAGCTAACCACAGAGGAACTCGCCAACCTCCCTCAGAAACAGTGAGAAAGGCAGTGAACTCAAAATTGTTCACGGGGTACCATGCCTGAATGTTCTGAAAGCCATCAGAAGTTCACTTTGGATCCCACTACTGCCACCAATCTGTTAAAAAACAAAATTTGACCAAGTAAATTTGAAGGTCTAATTGGCTTTGTTCAAGGATTCATGAATCAGTCAGTATCCTGTCCAATAAATAGAAGGGCTCTCCAAGGGGTTGTACAAAATGGCAGGTTTTTAGGCAGTAGGAGGGTTGGGCAAGGATGTTATTAGCAAAAGACAAGAAAGAATTGTTTCAGGCCAGGTCATCATTTTGTGGGGGAAGGGAACAGCAGGGGTCTTATTATGCAGATCACCTCACTAAGTGCTGATCAGGAAATTTCGGATTGTCTACTTAAAGGTTCCATTCCTGGGAGAGGTTGGAATTGCAATTAAGTCTTGCTTTGCTCTTGTGGGGGCAAATGACTCCATTTGGACTTGTTATTTCTGGCTTTTAACAAAACCAGTAGTATTTTGTTACAGCAGCCCTAGCAGACTAATACATTTAAGGCCTATCTTCCTCCACTAGACTCTGAACTCCATAAGGACTGAGAATATGTCTATATTTCACCACCAAATTCTCAGTTCAATGTCTGGCTCCAAGCAGGAGGCAATAAGCCAATATATCTTTGTTTAATTCATGAGTTAATGAATAAGTGAATAAATGAGGCAGGGTTATGTTCATTTCAGGCTGAAAGCTCTCCCTCTTCCAGATTCTTCAATGCTCTGTGAGATTAACAGCAGACATGTTGAGTAAATATTTATTTAGGGAAGGCAGGAACATCCCAGAAAACAAGAACCCAATAAGTGTCACATTCTAGACCATTGAAAGAGTCTGAAATGAGTGACTTCAGTGCAGAAATATTGGGAGCTTAGGAGTGAGAATCCCACAAGGGGTGCTTAGTGGTCTGCTACCCTCCCATGCAGTGTGAGTACCCACAGTAGCACAGTGTAGACATGCATGGGCACTATGCTACAGGAATCCCTCAGCTCCCCTCCAGGATCTTGGAATAATGCCTCAGAACAGGGACTCCAAACCTGGCATTGGGTCCCAAGAAGATGCTATGGTTCCAAAGAACCACCTGCGTGCGTTCTAGGGTCAGACGTCCCATATTCCCAACACCAGGAGTCTCAAATTAGTCTTTTTTTGGGGGGAGCTGTGGAGGGATGTGGACCATATTTAAAGTCTTTATTGAATTTGTTACAATATTGCTTCTGTTTTATGTTTTGTTCTTTTGGCCCAGAGGCGTGTGGAATCTTAGCTCCCCAACCAGGGATCGAACCTGCACCCCCTGCGTTGGAAGGTGAAGTCTTAACCACTGGACTGCCAGGGAAGTCCCTCAAGTTAGTGTTCAGGGGTCCCAGAAAGCCAGATGCTATCCAGGTGCTCATGAGAACTTTCTAGATTGGTGCAAATTGGCCCTCTTAGAAAAGTCTAATGGCCCCATGAAATGTACCTGGAGTTACAGGGTCTCTGGGAGTCCACACATGTCTTTGCCTGCGTAGAGACTATGTGGGTGCTGAATTGAGGGGCGAGAACATCCTTAACCCTCCCCAACAGTATCTCTCTCCATTACTAGGTGGCTAAATGCCTAAAATCCTGTCACTCACATCACTCCTTAGACGCAGCATTACTATACCTGGTTACTTTAAAAAAATGAACCCTATGCCACCAATTGCTCTATATTTTCAGTCATTAACATCTTACTCTGAATTAGTTCACCCACTGTTTCCTCCAGGTGAGATTGACCTGGGTTGGGTCAGAATGGGGGAAAGAGGGAAAAGGTATATATAGGGGAAACAGATCTTGAATATAAATCCTGTCAACTTCACAGTTTTTCTAGGGCTCAGGCTCAGACCTTGACCACAGGCCCCTACATGCCTGGCTACACCATGAGTCATGCACATGGTGATTTTGACTATTCCCATGGCAGCGAGCGAGGGGAATACCGGGTTGTGGCAGCTCTCTGGCTGTAGAAGGTAAGGAGGAGCAATAAAATGTCGATGTCGTTTCCTTTATTCTGAACAGTTGCTCCCTTTTCCCCATGGCCCATAAATGATTGATCCACCTAAACTGGAGAAGGTTTCTGCCTCCTGTAAAGTTTGATCCTGGAGGCGGGTATTTTTTAATCCGGCAAGTGTCAGATAATTGGAAGGGTGGAGTCACACTGTAAACCCTGACACACCTTTGTCAGGACTTGTTTGGAAGCAAAGAACTGAAAGAAACAAGGGCAAGAGAAGAAGTGAACATTTTTGAAAGATCACTCAGCTCTAACACACCTTGGCTGGGTCTGGATAAAAAAAAGTGGGAACAGCAAACGTCTAGAAGAAAACGTCAGGGGAAGAAGGAGAGAGGGGGCATTTACTCAAAGTTGTTTCTGATTCCTTCAACACCTCAAACTAGGTAAGTAATAGGAATTTGACTGTTTTCTCTTCTTGTGAGATTTTAATTTGAGGTTTGCCACTGAGAACTTCAATGTTTGTCAGAGAATCTGAGATGACATTATTTAGTTTCCAGTGTTATGGTTGAAGTGATTAATTGATCATAAATGATTACTTTGGCTTATGTGTTCTATTTTTCGCGTAGGTCTTTTTTTTTTTTTTTTTTTTTTGATTGATTGATTGATTGCTGTGTTGGGTCTTCGCTTCTGGGCGAGGGCTTTCTCTAGTTGTGGCAAGCGGGGACCACTCTTCATCGCGTTGCGCGGGCCTCCCACTATCGCAGCCTCTCGTTGCGGAGCACAGGCTCCAGACGCGCAGGCTCAGCAATTGTGGCTCACAGGCTTAGTTGCTCCGCGGCACGTGGGATCCTCCCAGACCAGGGCTCGAACCCGTGTCCCCTGCATTAGCAGGCAGATTCTCAACCACTGCGCCACCAGGGAAGCCCCTAGGGTAGGTCTTTTAAAGGAACAACAAGTTTTGTCAGTGAAGAAAAAGGCCAGTTAAGATAAAGTGAGCTCCAGTGGCCAGATTTCTTTGGTATTGTTTTCAGTATTAAATTGTGTTAAATTGTTTTATTTAGAATATGATGAGTTTATAACTCCTTCTCTCTCAATCAGTTTCTCTCTCCCCACCCTCCTCTACTTCCCCTCTCTCCCCTTGACAGCAGAGGGCAGCTCAGAGGTGAAGTTAAAGTGTAGGTGAGTTGGGGCTTCTAGAAGCAGCCCCTGAGAACTAAGAACCAAAGTGCTGCCCGGGTGTCTGTGCTGGCAGGTTCTGATAAAGCTCAAGGGGCTGGGTGAATACTGCTGTATATCGCGCTTGACAATTACTGCCCCGAATCTAAAGTAAAGTGGATTATCTGAAATGATATAATTAATCCAGGAACTTCCTGGAGGCAAACTTGGAACAAGAAAAAAAAAAAAAATCTGTCTTACTTTTACTGGCCAATTTGGGCCAAAAGAAATTCATTTTGGGGTGAGAATTACCAGTTTAGGTATCTCACTGGACCACATTAACTGGTAACTGACAAATTACCACTTTACTTTTTGAAGTGTAGGCAAAGCCTCTGGCACCTCACTTCTTTTGAGAAGCAGTCAATTAGTAGCCTTAAGAGTTGGATTTGTTCTGTTCATAAAATGTAGTGAGTGAGATTTTTTAAAGAAATTTATTTGGGAAGGAGAATTGTTTCTTCTTACACTCACATGCTTTCTCTTAGAGCTAAGGCACAGATCAAAGTCGGAACTAAACTAAAGCACATGTCCAGCCCCCCATGGAGCCCTTCCGAGAATCAGAGGGGGCTTGCTTTACTCTCAGCCCCTTCAAAACGCTCACACAAATCTGATCAGAGTTTACATGGGGGCAGTTAAAGCAAGGAGTCCTGCTTCAAGCTTGGATAGAAACCCAGATTGGTGAAACCCATTGGACCTAAGGACTAACCACATTCTTAAATTATGCCTGACCAAAAGAAGTTTGCATCTGTCTGGTTTGGCTTATTTGCCATTGTTAGCGGAGGCAGGATTTAACCAAACATGGCTCGAAACAAGCGGCATGATCACAAAGCCAGGGCCCAAGCCCACTCACCCCTGGGTTATGAAAACGGAGGATGCCAAATGCAGCAAGCTGGAGACCCGTTGCTGGGGAGGCATGGGGGTGGGGTGGCGTGGAGACAGAAGCCTCTGAAACAGTTAACTCTAGGGCATGGGTATTCATACCCCCTGCAAACTGCTTGCCCCTCCTCTGTTAACAGAGCAATAGCTAGTGGGTGGTTTTCCCACACTTTGGTTATTTCGTTGTTTTGTTTTACAATGTAAAGTATGCAGAGATTGGAAAGTAGAAAAACACTTAGCTTCTCTATTCCCTTCTTTGTGTCAAAGACCAAGTGTTTCATGAGTTGTTATAATAAGAAGGTCAGTGAGATGGTATTCTTTTGGTATCAGCGGTTTGTGCCTAGGTTACACCCCATCCTCAATGGAATAGTTTTAGGTGGATGTGACATCATTTAAATGAAGGGGAAAGGAAAAAACCTCATAAAAGTAGAAAAATGATTTTGAATTGTGTTTTCTTACATAAGAAAATGACACAGGATCATTTTTACATCTTCAAAAGAACATTAAGTATGAAATAGCCACAAAGCAGCCCCTTAGAACTACGGATGGAAATTAACATAATTTTGGAATTAAGAACTTGAATGACCTGCTTATCCTCGGTTCTAGTTAAGTGGCTCAAACATCCAAGAAGTTTAAAATTATGCTACTTGACTGTGCTTCCATTAAGTAGTGCTTTTGGAGGAAGGTGTACGGATGAGCACTGCTGGGAGAGGCAGGCTCAGACACATGCCTGGGCATGTAACTTTCCTTTCCCTTAAGTTACACTTTTAAAAACTATCGGCACTTAAAATATTTGAAAAGGAAGTCCTGTGGGAAAACTATAGGCCCCATGGGATGATCCCTGTCCAGATTTGTGCCTCAACCCATCATTTTCCTTTGATAACTCACAGAAAGCTTCCTCCTACCTTTGGTTTAAAGGAATCCACCTCCCAAAACATCTCTGCCATTTCAGACTATCAATCTGGGAAAGAGCTTTGGCAAAGTCAGCAGAGCTCCGTCCTGTGTATTTCAGGCCCAAGAAATCATTGTGTTAAGGCCATGGGATGCAGCCATTTAGGGGCTGCAGGCTGAGAGAGAGGCAAGAACCAATCTACCTGCACCCACCTAGGGGGCCTTCTATCCCAGAGCACCAGTCAGTGAAGAGCCCCCAGGCCCTGGAGGGGGGCATCTGATTTCTTAGCAGGCTGTCTCCTCACACCCTCTGGAAGTTAGGGAACTCTTGGCTTTTTGCTGCAGATCTTAAGGCTTCATCATTGGGACCTAAGAAAAAGACGGGGATACCTAGAAATGTCTGTTATATCTCTGGGTACAGAAAGAGCAAGAAAACACTTGCCAGTTTTGCTGCCTAGACGCTGAGACTCTTAAATGGAGTGGAGCTGTCTGCCTTGATGGCTACAAGTGGAAACAACCCAGCCAAACCCAAATGTATAGCTGCCGGCAGCAACTTTCATTAAAGGATCATAGTAAGCAATAACTTGTGGGAAGTTAAAGTTTCCACGGATTGTTATAAACAGTTCCTTTCAGGATAAGATTGCATATCAATTCAGGTGCCATCCTAGGTGGCTCCCCACCAGCAGCCAGGGGCGTTTGAACGTTTGATCTCCAAAATACCTCCTGCTTCACAGCTAATGACCAATGGGGGGGGGGGGGAAGGAGAGGGATTTCAGAGGTACCAAAGGCAATTAATGCTTAAACAAAGGATTTCAGAGAGCGTGTCAGGTTATAGGTAGGTTGGTGTGACATAAGTCCTACAGGTAATAGCTGGAATGCAGACACAGGCTAGGTTTGGCCCTCTAATGAGGCTGGACTCCATTGTTAAATTGCTTATGGAGCCCCTGCTCTTTGGCTCTGGGAAACATACCTGCAAAGAACTGTGTCGTCTCAGATGCAGCCAGGAGTTTTTCCATGATGCCTCATTCCTTGCTGCATTTTAAAAACTCTGATGAGCAAAAAGTTGGCACATTCAGTCAGGCCCTGACGCTAAGTGTGTGGATCTTGGTGAATTTCCCTGGGTAGTTGACCAGTTGGTCTTGTGCGGTCTTGATTTTCAGTGGGAAAGTCACCCAGGGCTGCACTAGGGCTTTGGTCGGCCCTAGATAATTTTGCCTTTGTGGATGTCCTGCCTCCAGGAAAAAAACAAGCAACGACAACAACAACAACAAAAAAACCTGCATTGAAAGAATATAATCCAGGTTGGATTGTGTTCATTTTTCCTTTCGATTATAAAAAGAAGTTCAAACATTTTTGTGGGTCCCTGAAAGTATGACGGCGCTAGGCACTGTGCCCATTGCACCTAATGGATAAGTAGACCCTAAGGTCACCAGGCAGGAGAAAAAGACTAAAAGTGTTCAAGAAAGGGTTGTCCTGGGCAGAAGTAGCTTGCTCCAGAATTCTAGAATCCAATTTGAACTGCATCCAAAAAATGAACTAGGAGGAAGGGAAGGTTGGGGGGCTGGGAGGAGAGAACCACAGGGAAAGCCAGATTTCAAGTCCCTGCAGAACCTGAGACTGGGAACTACAGCCAAACGCACCCAGTTGGTCAGGGATCCTTGCCATGGTCTCCTGTGTGTTCAAGCCTGAATCACGCTCCTCCCCCACCCCCCAGCCCGGCCCCACCCCTTAAGTCAGCCTTGCCTCATCTCATCCAGGCTTCAGGACACAGCGGACAAGATCTCAATGATTTTTCTACCCAGA
The DNA here is from genome assembly GCF_965194825.1 of Balaenoptera physalus. Classification (NCBI taxonomy): domain Eukaryota; kingdom Metazoa; phylum Chordata; class Mammalia; order Artiodactyla; family Balaenopteridae; genus Balaenoptera; species Balaenoptera physalus. The sequence continues at coordinate 47,777,984 of NC_138893.1, forward strand.
ACACATAGTAAGAGTGAAGGGAGAACATAGATGACATGTACAAATATTTTCCTATGTATTTCAATAGATTTTACACTGATTTTCTTCATGTTTTCACTACTTATGTCTGTAAATAAGCATAGTAGGGCTGGTGTGTTACAAAGAGAAAGTTTCATGTTGTAAGAAGTGTAAAGTTCCACACAAGTATGACCATTATGATTTTTTTCCTGATTTGAATCCATCAAACATCATTCTCACATCTGAACTCTAAATAATGAAGCATGAATGTCTTGTATTCGTAGAGCTCCATATAGAACACTGAACATTATGGGATACATCAAAACGAATTAGTTGAAAGCACCATGTGCTTTGACAGATATCCTTCAGCTATGTGTTACTTGGGCAAAAAGCGGAAGTTTTATAGTCAGGGCACCAGATCTTCTATGTAAGACCTTTAACATTCAGCAGGGGGCAGCCTGCTCAATTAGACCTTAAAAAAAAAAAACAGATCCCAATACAAAGGAATAGAATCCAAGGTGGAACTACTAAATTACTCTCTCACTGATACAGGAAGTGGGAATTACTCGTTAAAAAATATACACACAAAAGAATTATGCTTCAAATTCTAGGAATCAAGTTTTGAATTCAAGTTTGAATTCTAGGAATCAAATCACCATTATTCAACATAGTTTTGGAAGTCCTAGCCATGGCAATCAGAGAAGAAAAAGAAATAAAAGGAATCCAAATCGGAAAAGAAGAAGTAAAGCTGTCACTGTTTGCAGATGACATGATACTATACATAGAGAATCCTAAAGATGCCACCAGAAAACTACTAGAGCTAATTAATGAATCTGGTAAAGTTGCAGGGTACAAAATTAATGCACAGAAATCTCTTGCATTCCTATACACTAATGATGAAAAATCTGAAAGAGAAATTAAGGAAACACTCCCATTTACCACTGCAACAAAAAAAATAAAATACCTAGGAATAAACCTACCTAGGGAGACAAAAGACCTGTATGCAGAAAACTATAAGACACTGATGAAAGAAATTAAAGATGATACAAACAGATGGAGAGATATACCATGTTCTTGGATTGGAAGAATCAATATTGTGAAAATGACTATACTACCCAAAGCAATCTACAGATTCAATGCAATCCTTATCAAATTACCAATGGCATTTTTTACGGAACTAGAACAAAAAATCTTAAAATTTGTATGGAGACACAAAAGACCCCGAATAGCCAAAGCAGTCTTGAGGGAAAAAAACGGAGTTGGAGGAATCAGACTCCCTGACTTCAGACTATACTACAAAGCTACAGTAATCAAGACAATATGGTACTGGCACAAAAACAGAAATATAGATCAATGGAACAGGATAGAAAGTCCAGAGATAAAGCCACGCACCTATGGTCAACTAATCGATGACAAAGGAGGCAAGGATATACAATGGAGAAAAGACAGTCTCTTCAATAAGTGGTGCTGGGAAAACTGGACAACTACATGTAAAAGAATGAAATTAGAACACTCCCTAACACCATACACAAAAATAAACTCAAAATGGATTAGAGACCTAAATGTAAGACTGGGCACTATAGAACTCTTAGAGGAAAACATAGGAAGAACACTCTTTGACATAAATCACAGCAAGATATTTTTTGATCCATCTCCTACAGTAATGGAAATAAAAACAAAAATAAACAAATGGGACCTAATGAAACTTAAAAGCTTTTGCACAGCAAAGGAAACTACAAAGAAGATGAAAAGACAGCCCTCAGAATGGGAGAAAATATTTGCAAACGAATCAGTGGACAAAGGATTAATCTCCAAAATATATAAACAGCTCATGCAGCTCAATATTAAAAAAACAAACAACCCAATGCAAAAATGGGCAGAAGACCTAAATAGACATTTCTCCAAAGAAGATATACAGATGGCCACGAAGCACATGAAAAGATGCTCAACATCACTAATTATTAGAGAAATGCAAATCAAAACTACAATGAGGTATCACCTCACACCAGTTAGAATGGGCATCATCAGAAAATGTACAAACAACAAATGCTGGAGAGGGTGTGGAGAAAAGGGAACCCTCTTGCACTCTTGGTGGAAATGTAAATTGATACAGCCACTATGGAGAACAGTATGGAGGTTCCTTAAAAAACTAAAAATAGAATTACCATATGACCCAGCAACCCCACTACTGGGCATATACCCAGAGAAAACTATAATTCAAAAAGACACATGCACCCCAATGTTCATTGCAGTAGTATTTACAATAGCCAGGTCATGGAAGGAACCTAAATGCCCATCGACAGACGAATGGATAAAGGAGATGTGGTACATATATACAATGGAATATTACTCAGCCATAGAAAGGAATGAAATTGGGTCATTTGTAGAGACGTGGATGGATCTAGAGACTGTCATACAGAGTGAAGTAAGTCAGAAAGAGAAAAACAAATATTGTATATTAATGCGTATATGTGGAACCTAGAAAGTGGTACAGATGAACCAGTTTGCAGAGCAGAAATTGAGACACAGAAGTAGAGAAAAAATGTCTGGACACCAAGAGGGGAAAGTGGCAGGGGTGGGGGGTGGTGGTGGGATGAATAGGGTGATTGGGATTGACATGTATACACTGATGTGTATAAAATGGATGACTAATAAGAACCTGCTGTATAAATACATTATTTAAATTTAAAAAAAACAGAGGTTATGAATTTTTTATTGTTGTGGCTGGATTATGGGAACAGGGATATTCATTGTCCCATTCTCCCTGTTTGTATATATTTTCCATTATAAAAAGTTAAGTAAAGTTGAAAGCAACTTAAATCTTTATCAGTGGGGAATGAGATAAATTATGGTGTCTCCATTCAATTAAAAAAAAAAAAAAAAAGATCCCAATACAAAGGAGTAGAATCCAAGGTGGAACTATTAAATTACTCTCTCACTGATACAGGAAGTGGGAATGACTCTTGTTAAAAAATATACACACGAAAGAATTATGCTTTGAATTCTAGGAATCAAGTTTTGGTTCTCAGCTTGAATAGTAGGGACCTATACTTATGAAAAGTGATGGTCATAGACATGGTTATTCATGGTTTCTGGCTTTTTCCGTAGGTGGCGATGGTATGGATGTAACCAAGAAGAACAAACGAGATGGCACTGAAGTCACTGAAAGAAGTAAGAGCACGATACGTGTCATTATAAAAGTAAAAAAATTTTTGGAAAGAGTAAATAATTTATTCCTAATTCTACCACAACTACTGTATCTTCTTTTCTATTTCTTATGTTTTTGTTTTTAGTTTTTTTCTTAGCTTTTTCTTTTTGCTTTTTTTCCCCACTGTATCATTTTAAATGTTTTCCTAAATAGACTATTTCTTCCTATAAGAAGCCTTTTGTTGATTTTTTTAACACACTTGTAATCAAAATGTGTTCTGCTTTTTCTTCAAAGATGAAAACCACCATTTCTATGTTACCGTTTTTATGACCAGCATTTTTAATGGTTTCATAATATCCTGTTGAATGAATTTGCAACAGCTTATTTAACCATGTTCTTTTTTAGGGATACAGGGCAACAGAAATCCAAAAGAATAATATCCCCATTATTGCAGGGACAAAGTTGGAATCACACTGGTGTCACAGTTGCAATCTACACTGAAAACTGAAAAGAGACACATTTCTTTTGTGAAACTGCCCAACTAATAAACTCAGAGACATTTAAAATATCCCCTTAGCAGCTCTAACTCTTTCATTTATCCTGTGACTTTCATATATTGCCAATAAAAAATTCTGGCTCCACAGACTTGGAACTTTAGCTTAAGAAAGAATTTATTTTTATGTGTGATAGAATCCCAAAGGTCCACACAATGAGAGGTTTAGTGAAAGCTCAAGGACTATTATTCAAATCAAGCTGCCATTTTAGTCTGAAAAACCATTTCCTTTTATGCATGGAATGCTGCTTCCGCTCCATTCATAACCCCATGTTGCTGCTAAGACAACCAAACTAATAGGAACACGCAGGGTGAAGAAGGAAAGGGTGAGGGGTGGGCGCAGTAATACCGGTGTGGGATGCAGCAGTTGCCAGCAGCACAAAGTGATGCCCCACCATCTTCTTCATCCTTTTCTCCTTTCACCAACCAAACGTGCATACACAACACGCATATGACTATGCTTGGGCGTGTGCACAAGAAGGGTGCTTTTAGAAACCAGCGACCTTAGCTAGATAGGTGCTCCTTGATGTCCAACCCAGAGGGAGGTAGTGGTTGGTGATGGTCACACAGAATTGGCCCAGTTATGGTTTCGGGAATCTACTCACCTCCCCATGCTGCTGTAGAGGAGAGAGTGATTCAGGAAGGCAAGAGATCTTTCTTCTAATTGGTGTTTTTAAAAAACACCAGAAGCTTTTGTGACCTCTGTAGACTCACCATCACTTGGAGTCTTCTCAATTTCCGGAGGCAAAGGGACTGGTTCTTCAGGTCTGTCTTGGATGTTCATTTGTCCAAGCACCAAATGTGACTTACCGACCCCCTTCCTTCCTATACCTCCTCACACTCAGGGGTGGCCCTGAAGATTTTAGAATGAATTATGATGTCCTAGAGACACCCCCAAATTCATAAAGAGGTTCAAGGTAATTATTCGCATCACAGTGTTATCAGCCAGGATGACGTGCTGGCCTCAGCTGGACTGGGTGACCATTTAGAAGGGACAGTGCAGAGAAAGAGAGTGACTTGAGGGCCTGACCCTCCTTCAAAGGCAAATCCAGGCCTGGACTAGATATAATTGTTATATGAGAGACATTAATGCAAGACAACTCATTGTTCAAATCAGTGGGTAACTACTTTTGGTACCAAAGGGATATAAACGTATTTTCCAGGTACATTAAGCCCTATTGTTATTGCACCTATTTGCTTTTACAGTGGGTCAGATCAAATACCTTAAAGCACAAGTGTATAAAAGTCTATATTGAACCTAATTTAATGTGCCAAACCTGTGAACGATGTGAGACCTTGCCAAAGTACAGAGATTTCAGTACATTACTTAAGATCTCATCTTTTCTTTGTCTTTTTCTAGTTATCACGGAAATGATAACTACAAGACTTACGTCCTTACCACCAAGTAAGTGACCATCTTGAGAGCTTTCTTCTCAGTAAGGCCTGTGTGAAGGGCTCCACATGTAACCTTTTCCATGGGTACTCACTCTCCCGTTGAGCAAGTCCAAAATATCTGAAATCTTTGTTTTTAAACAGCTGTATTGAAATTACCTTATATCCCACAAAATCCACCAGTTCAAAGTGTATAATTCAATGGTTGTTAGTGTATTTACAGAGTCATGCAGCCCCTTTGCAACAATCTAATTTTAGAACATTTCCATCACTCAGAAAAACCTCCACGGCCATTAGCAGTCACTCCCATTCCCATTCCCTTCTCCCCAGCCCCTGAAAACCACAAATCTACTTTCTGTCTCTATACGTTTGCCTGATCTAGACACTAAAATTTCAGAAATCTTATCCAGCCTGGACCTGGGGTGGGAGGAGGGAACCACAGCCAGGCTTCTGTCTGAATCCACTTTTTTCTCAGAAGGTTGTTAGGGTTAGTGGATTCTATAATGGAGATCTGAGCCCTCAAACTAGCCCTGTACCTCTAGGGAAGCCTGGCTCAGCGTGGGGAGTGGGGAGGTCCTTCCATCCACACATGAAGTTGGAGCATGATGGGCTGCCAGGTGAAACACCAGCAACCCAGAGCTCTCACTCATCCCTCCAACACTTCCAGTGGCTACCATGTCCAGGGTACCGACCAGGCATTCCAAAAAAGCAAGCCCAGCCCAGGCCTTGGCCTCAAGAAGTCTTCATCACTTGCTGACTTTTCAAATATTTAAATTTTCCTAATCAGCAACCTGCTATGCTCCACCCAGGGAACTTTCTTTGTAAATTGGGTAGAATATTTGCTCTTGACATTTGTATCAAAAACAAACAAACCGAGAGCATGGCAGCATGTATCGTGCAGTGCAGGTGGGAAAGGGGCCCCAAACCAAGAGCCTCGTGGGTGAGAAGCCAGGGAAGGCTTCGGAGGGGCAGGGAACGAGGAAACCCTCTGCCCTGACTCCACTTGTAAATTGTCACCTGCTCCTCCTTTCCGCAGAAGGGGGCACCAGCAATGGCTATGCTAAAACTGGCTCTCTTGGTGGAGGGAGCCGGCAGGAGAAACAGAGCCTGATGCATGGCAGCAGCGGCTACATAAACTCAAGTAAGTGCCTGCTGGTGTGAGGGCTGGGGGAAGGGCAGATGGACAGGGAGAGAGAGAGTCCTGCATGGAGGGAGACCATTACCACTGTTTGTCACCCATTCCAAATACCCCAAAGAGCTGTGTAAAGGACACACATCCCCCCAAAGGTGAGACTTTTGAATTATCCACATTTGAAGCCTGCTTAAAATGAAATCAGTTATCATTCTGTCCCCCAGTATAAATAACAATAATTAATTAAGAAGGCTTCCTGGGGAGTTGACTCCTTTCCCACTGAATTACTCTCTTTAAGCCATCTCTTTTAGAAAAGAGTGTGCATGTCTGAGGGTTTACAATTTGAATTAACAACAACAAAAGAAACTTAATGATTGAGTTACTGTGCTAAGGAAATCTGGTGACGTATGAACCCATACTTTGTGCGTTTCCACTGGGCAAGCATCCAACACAGGCCCAGTTGTTCCCAAAGAAACATTCTTTCATGGTAGCTTTCAAACTGAAACAAAACAAAGCAGGGAAAACACACACACACACACACACACACACACACACACACACACTACCTCTGAAGCCATTTTTAAAATCTTGGAATGACACTAAAGAAAAGACCCAAGATAGGCAAACAGCTGGGCTGACCAAGTGCAGCGCCTGCCCTTACCTCTCGAGGAATACTTCCACGTGGGGTTGTATTCTGGTCTACCCAGCAGTGCGCTACGATTGCAGGCCAGGTCCCCAAGAAACATCCCGCTTCTCCATTTCCGTGCACTTTGGCCACAGACATAAAGGACCTCCCTACCTTCCAGTAGCAATAATTCCATCTCCCATTTCTGAGCAGCCGCGGGAATGCTGAGGTGGATCCTTTCGACGTGCTCTCCTGAAGTCCTCTAGCCCCTCCATAGGGCCCTCCTTTATTAGGAGCAGTCTGTGTGCACTTAGTGTAACCGTATGTCAATCTGTGTAGTGCTCTGAGGGTCTGTGCTTTTTCCCCTCTTGTAGGTGGGAGCACACGAGGCAACGCCTCTACCTCCAGTTACAGGAGGGCCCCTGGTGAGTTGGCCTCCACTCTGCCCAACTCACCAGGCTCGACCTTTGAGAGAAAAACTCACGTCACCCGCCATGGAACATACGAAGGTACCGGTCCCACAGACTTTGAGAGAGAACTACTCTCTTCCCTCAGTAACTTCTCTCATCCTTTGAAGACTGAAGCCTCGGCCACCTGTCTTCACCTGGGCCTTCCCACCTTTCTTTCCACTCTTGTTTCGGTTCTTTTATGGACTCAGGTTAGCTGGGGATTTTGTTGATTTATCCACCCCTCATTTATTCATTTATCCATTTAGTCACTTTTTCAACTGGTATTTTATCAGTTATCTACCAGGCGTTTAATGCCGTGCAGAATGCCTTGATGGATGCTTAAATGAATCAGACCTGGATCTTGTCTTCAAAGGGCCTAGAATCTAATAGACAAGTTAAGATGACAGATAAAAAAAGCTATAATGTAAAGTAGAAGGGGATTATCATTTCCAGATGGGTCTTCAGGGGAGATGCTATGTGGGAGGTGGCATGTGAGCTGGGCCTTCATGATGTGTAAGACTTTTACCCGATGGAGAGCTTTTACCCGAGCAGCAGCACGGCGAAGACAGGAGCCCAGGGCTCAGGTAGCAAGCAGCAGTGGTGCTTGTGTGAAGAGAGAGGAAAAGACTCCGATTCGATGCTAGGCCAAGATGTTTGGGCTTTATTCTGCACACAATGAGGAGCCACAGAGATTTCTGAGCAAAAGCGTCCATCATATCTGTGGTCCCGGACTGGAACTCTGGTTGCCATGCTCAGGACGAATAGGGCGGGAAGAGGCTGAACACGATGACAAGTTAGGAGGTGATCAGTAATCCGGGGAGGGGAACCTTGGCCGGGACTGCGGTGGTAGCAATGGGAGCGGACAGGAGGACCTGGAGTGAAAGGTGTTGCAGCGCTGGAATTGACAGGTTTGTCAATTATTCAATTTTGGAGGGAAGGGAGAAAAAGGAGTCAGTGATTCCACTGAGATTTCAGACACAGGTGGTTGGGTTCATTGTGGTGCCAACGACTGAAGCAGGGAAGCCAGGTGGAGGCCTCCCAGTGGATGAGTTCAGTTATTTTGTCCTAAAGTAGAGCTGCTGGCACAGCTTTCTGGTGGGGGTACCAAGCAGGCAGTGGGACACATAGGACTTGAACTAAGGGAAGAAGTCAAGGCAAGACACCTGGTTTGGGGTTATTCACAAAGAGTTGTTAGTAGAGGTTGGAAAACTGAAGGAGTTGGCCAAGGAAAGAGTTTAAAAGCAGAAGGGAGCATAGAAAGATAAAGTTGGGGGAAGATGGAGAAAGAAGAGCCCGATCACAGAAAGGAGGAGGAGTCAATGGCGATGCCATTGAAGTCACAGAGAGAGAGAGAGAGAGAGAGAGAGAGAGGAAGCTCATGACCAAGAAGGAGAAGGCGAGAGGAAGACATCTGGGTCCTGCTCCTAAGGTTACTGGAGTTCCTGGTGATCTGCAGAAGCAGTTTTATGGAAGATACACAAGCCAGGCGGCAAATGGGTCTAAGAGTGAATGGATATGGGTACCAATGATGGAGAAGCAGGATTAAGGATGGGTACCCCAGTAAATGATTTTGACCCACGGCTGCCAGGGGTAGGGAGAGCCCCAAATCTAGGCCAGGTGGATGGGGTCACCACAGTGCTTCCTGCTGCTCTGCTGGCACGTGGGCTTGTCTCTTCATTTAACAAGGCCCACATCTGGAACGAGCTGCATGGAGTCAGAGAACCCCTGGTGCTGACAGCACGTTCATTTGATCAGAGCCGGGTCGCTGGCGTCAGCACTGCATAGGGCAAATGCAGTCGAGGACGTGAAAACAAAAAGGAAACGAAAACTTCCTGCTCTCCTTCGCTCAAACCTTGCCCCACCAAAGTAGATCAGTGACCAGAAGGAAGTGCCACAAGCACATCCATGGGGCGAATCATGTTTAAATCTGGCGCTGAACACCCAGGCTGCAGAGGTTCAGAAAGGACCCACTCTCTCGGAAGCTGTTTGGGCTTAAGGGGCCATTTGTACTAAGTGTTTCGTCCTCTCTCCAGGGAGCTCCAGCGGCAACTCTTCCCCTGAGTACCCGCGGAAGGAATTCGGTATGTCCTACCCTTCTTTTCTGAAGAAATGGTCAAACATGCCTGGTGGGGATGGAGGGGGAACATCATGAGTTAACATGATGAGTTAAGTGGATTCTTCCAGAGGAGTTTGACCTCTGCTGACCTCTTTTCCCTGCTCTTTATCCTGAAGCATCTCAAGGGGACTGTCCGCCGCACTAGTTTGCTGTCATAAGTCTTTGCTCGTGAAATGGCAAGTTATTCATACAAGGCTCAGGCTTGGACAGATAAGCCCTCAGGCCAGGCAACAGTCATAGGATTTTTTCCTTCCACAGGACCCACAGAGACCTCCCTGCACGGGGAAGCAGGGCTTAGAATGCGCAAATGTCAAAATCCCAGCACCTCCTCCAAAGCAGTCTCAAAGGGACACATTTTAACCAAATGAAACCCTAGGCTGTATCTTCACATGACCTTAAATCTTTAGTCCACATTCTTGGGTTCTCACTGTGCATATGAATTTATGATATGATCATTGATTTTACAATGATTATAATTTCATTTATTTATTTGCATACAGTGGGAAAACGAAGGCAGCCTCTAACAAAAGACCTGGAAAGGGAAAGACCTGGCAGTCTTTTGATGCATTTGATCAGTGTGGTCAGCCAGTCCCAAGGGATCATGCTCCCAAACAATTTCCTTAGTTAACACTAAGTGTGAGCCAACTTCACATTCACTTGCCAACTTAACACCCTAAATGCACTGAGGCTTACAAAACTTTCTCTGCCCTTTGGCTATGTGGGCGTCGTTTATTAAGCACCCACCATACATTAAGGCTTCTATCTGGATATAAATGCACTATGAAAACAACTTCCTCCTCCCACCCAGATAGGTCTTCCTCCACATCACAGATATTCAGCATGCCACCTCTTATCTATGCCTAATATTACTTTCTTTTGTTTCTCAGCGTCTTCTTCAACCAGAGGACGGAGCCAAACGCGAGGTGAGCTCTGTTGCTGGATTCAGTTCAGTTCATTCAACCAGTATTTTCTGAGCTGCTAACGTGTGTCCAGCTGTAAGCCAGGAAGTGTGAGGTGTAAAGAATGAATAAGCCATGGCTTCTACCCTCAAGGAGCCTGCAGCATCTGGGCACCTTCCGCTGGCTCCAAGACGGTGGGAAGGGTAGATTTTGACAGCGACCTAGCAAGTACATGGAGTGGTTTGCGTTGCTGTGGATTGTCTGAAGGTGCCGGCGTCACATCTGGTTTCGCACCTAGTCTCCTGGGTGACTTTAACAAGATGTGCTGTAATTGCCTTCATGCAGCAAAAAATGAGCACAAGCCCTTCTTTTTCATTGTTCCAGGGGACAAAGGGCTCCATGAGAGTTTTGCACTCTCCACAACTGCCTGTAGATAAGGCCCTAGGAGGGAATGTGTCCTGGAGAAAGCTGCCCTTGATATATCCGGTGAGGGTGGCAAGGAGCGTGTGAGGGCTGTATTGAAGGCAGAATTCTTCACAGGCCCTGGGAGTTCTCAATGACCAGTCTAAACTTCCCAGGGGCCTGGTTGTATCGGTAACTGGAAAGTTAGGCACATACTGACCACCTACAACTTTAGGCTGATAGTCCGATAGATGCCCATACTCCACCTGAAGCTAATAATGTTAAATCACCCACTTTCTGCCCTAAAGAGGCCAGAATGGCTAAGGAAACACTACAGGCTTTAGAATTGTCTTGCTATTGCTTGAGAAACCCTGGAGGCAGGAGACCGGCTTGGTTCTGGCAATGCGGAGTGGGCCCTGTGAAAGGGGCTGGTCATTGCCGATTGTGATGGAGTCTCGGGGCTCAGCCTGGCGTTTCTGCTCCAGGCGCCTGGGAGGTTAGCTGTGGGCAGGCTGGGGGGTGGGGAGAAGACACCTCTTTCTAAGCGCTCTTTCTGGACACACCTAGCTTTTCTGTTCCCGGGACACAGATTGCAGAGCAGCCCAAAGATAATCTGCCGCTCAGAGCTCAGTGTCAGGCACTGTGAGCCAAGCTCCTTCATTCACAGCTTCTCCATCTCTCCCCTGTACAGAGAGCGAGATCCGAGTTCGACTGCAGAGTGCATCCCCGTCTACCCGATGTAAGTGCTCAGGTCTTGGGAAGGATCAAGGAATCCAGGGCTACTGCTGTGTGTGTGCGCACGTGCGCGCGTGTGTGTGCAGTCACTCCATCATAAGTGACAGGTCTAAGGCCTTCTGTGACGGGAACTCCGGGCTGGGTGCAGGGGGTGAGGAGCTGAGTCAGTCATGGTCCCTGATGCTTCACATTTCACAGCCTAAGGGGAGACAATAAACCTACCGTGACAGCTCAGGGAGCTGAGGGAGTGGGGGCCAGAGGAGTCTTCCCGGGTTAGTCAGTCACTTGAAGGGAGACTGAAGGGTGGGTCAGGTAGACTCAGCGAGATGAGAGGGCAGAGACACGGGAGGAAGGTTCGGCGCGACTGAAGGAAAAGGAGCAGGAGGGGACGCAGTGGGGCTGGTGAAGCTTAGAGAAGGCTCAGAAGTAGAGTGTGAGAGTTTGAACTTGATCTCGAATGTCAAGGATTTCCCAGTCTCTGTCTGTTGACTGTGTTGGACTCCTGTTGTTTGCCATTTTGAAATGAGCCCAAATGGGCAAGAGCCAAGTACGAAGACTAGGAGGAGAAAGATCTGGGTCGAGTGGCTCAGCAATCAGAGACTGGGACTTGCCCAAAGGGCTTGACTCCAGGCCTGGCGCTGTCTCACCTGAGTCCTTCCAGGCTCGGGGTGCTGAGCACAAAGGATGGAGCTCTCGGGAGAGGGGCTGCCTGGGCAGTCCTCCAGCCATGTTGTCTGAAGATGTCCTGTGCGTTGCCCTGGCACGACGCCTCCCTCCTCTCTGTTTGCCACCTCAGGAGGCACGGGGCGCTCACTCCGCTGACTCACCTCGCTACAGATTATACCAGCCACAGGGTCTTGAAATTAACCCTCAGGAAAGCAGCGTCATATTTAAGAGTTACGGGCCACAAATTCCTTTTGACACGGCAGAGCATACAAGGTCAGGGGCCCAACACCTGAGGCATCCTGTACCTGGGATGAGACCGCTGTTGAAGCATTTGTTTCAAGGGGTCTGGTGCTCCAGCTGTCCTGGGCGTAAATGTTCCAGGATGACAGTGTCTTCCAGCCACGGAATCTTCCCTGTGGTGTCTGATGAGGTCTAATTAGGAAATATGTACTGAGAACTTTGACCTCCTTGTAGAGGCACTGTATTTATGCAGCCACTAATATTACAAAACGCCAGGTTAATCAGTGCTATGAATTGACAAAAGGCAAAAATTATAAGGCTAACCAAAAATGTCCCGGCGGGTGAAGTGGATGCTTCGTCCTCCCTAGTATTCAGAGTGCCGCGAATGTTCCTCCCACTGCAGTTGGACTCAGGAAGGAATCCTGGGCCTGATGAAAAAGTGGAGGATTCCTTTACAGGGACGGAATTGGATGACGTCAAGCGTTTGCTCAAGGGAAGCCGATCAGCAAGCGTGAGCCCCACACGGAATTCCTCTAACACGCTCCCCATCCCCAAGAAAGGCACCCTGGAGACCAAAGTGGTGACAGCGAGCTCCCAGTCAGGTAAGCCCCACAGCCCCGAGCTGCTGTGGACGAAGGGAACAAGGTGGCAGATGTGTCCGGGCAGGCCTTTCAGGCTGTGGCAGAGACTTCACAAAACCCTGAGCATTGCTCTTCCTGCAGCGTGAAAATGTGGGCTGCACCCTTCTCACCCCCGTCTGGTCAACCATTCTATGTGCTGGCTGTAGTCCGGCTCTAGATCCTAGAGACTCTCTCCCAGGAGATTCTTGACATGTCCTGGGAATGTGGTGGCCAGATTCCCTGAATGAAGACTATTGGGGAAAGTTGTAGTGTTTTCTGTCATTCACTCATTCATCCAATGAACATTTATTATATGCCAAGCACTGGGCACTGAGGAAAGACAATGAGTAAGATAGACACGGCCATTGCCCTCATGTATGTGAGGGCCTCTGGGGGAAGTCAAGCAGAATGAGTGTAGTTCAGCATTCATGTATCACGTGCCTACCAAGGGCAAGGTCTCTGGGGGGAGATGAGGAAAGAAGCCAGTTCTGCTATGAGGTGAAGCTTTCCTCTCATTCACTACTGAAGAAAAACCATCTTGAAATAGTGATCTTGTGTTTTTCAATATAAAACCAAAACCTCAGGGTACTTTGTGACCTGAGTGGCTAACTCCCTCTCAGATAAGAAATAGGCAGAATTGACTTCAGACTTGAAGAACCACCCATAGCCCCTCTTGGGGGCAGAGTGCCCCTTGGGTCTGGTTGGCACACGGGAATGTTTAAGGAGAGTTCAACCGGAGAAGGCTGCCACCCGTGCAGCATGGCCTTGGGACCGAGGGCTTCCCTACCTGTGCTGCTGTCTGCCTGGAATTCTACTGTAAGGGAGTCACGGGTCCACGGCATCTTTGAAGGTGGAGTCAGCAACAGAGGGAGAGAGAGACCGTTGGTGGGGACAATGCACCAGGAGGTGGCGATGGGGGCTTAGCAGGAGAAATGGGTGGACTGCAGAGCAAAATTTACCTACCTCAGATTTCACCAAGAGCCAACAAGAATTTCCAACCCAAGAGATCAGGTTTTCACCAGCTCTGAGATTTCAAACAGAAGTGAGATGACCAACTGCCCCAGTTCACCCCAGACTGAGGGGGTTGCCAGGGCATGGGATCTTCAGGACTAAAACCAGGAAAGTCCTGGCAAACCAAGCCCACTGGTTCCCCCCAGTACAGAGGGGGTTCGTCTCTCATTGGGGTGTGGTCGGGCATGTCTGTTTCCAGTGTCCGGCACCTATGACACAACCATCCTGGACGCCAACCTTCCCTCCCACATGTGGTCCTCCACACTGCCGGCAGGGTCCTCCATGGGCACCTATCACAACAACGTCACAGCCCAGAGCTCATCCCTCCTCAACACCAACGCCTATTCTGCAGGATCAGGTACGTGGCTCGCAGTGCACATGCCCTCCCAGTCCTAAACCCTCCACACCTTACGATGGAGCTGAATGACCCCTCCAGCATTTGCCATCCCCAAGGCTTCTTAGAGGGGCTTTCTGTGGCCAAGCATCCCAAGATTTTTCCACTGGAACTTCAATTCAATTCAACTTCTATGGCACTTCCTCCGGTGGGTCCCCTATGGAAAGGACTACATGGTACAGTGTATCCAAAAAAAAAAAAAAAAAAAGTAATGGGAAAGAACATGAAAACAAATGTAAGGAACCTAGTTTCACTCCATGTGGATTAACTGTGTGACCTTAAGAGGTCATTTAACTTCTCTGGGCTTAAAGTGACTTCTCTGTAAAATGGTCACTAACAAGAGGGGCTTGGCTGGAATTGATGTCCACTCAAACCCCACCAACCTGTGACCACCCATTGGCTGTTATGACCACAGACTAATGGTTGGTTCTGTGCTGCAAAGCAAGAGCCCAGGTTTTTCCTAAAAACAGAAATGTAACACAGTGCAATGCTGGCATTTCTTCCGGTGCTTCTTTGCCCCTGTTCTGTGTGGACGTCCTCTCACCAGCCTTCCTCTTCCCCCGCAGTCTTTGGAGTTCCAAATAACATGGCCTCCTGCTCCCCAACTCTGCAGCCTGGAACCAGCACCAGCTCCTCAGGTCAGTGCTTGCCAGCTTGAAAAAAATAGGGATGCTCTTGCCTAGTGAGGAAAATGGAGTGGTTTGTAGGGAGGATGTTCTTCCTGACCAAGAGCTCGAGGAATTCCTCCACGCCCATGGCAACGTGGAATCAGCAGCCAAGGAGCTGCATCAGAAGGCACAGAGCCTGCCCTCCATAGGAGACACAGCTCAGTCTCCGAGAGGGAAAGGGCTAAGGGGGAGGGTGCCGGAGACCACACTTACGTGCTTATTCTGCTCTGGTCCCCTTACTTAATGGGAGAGGTGGAGAGATGGAAATAAAGGGGCCAAGTGAGGCAGAGCTCAGGACATTTTCAGGTGGAAAGCATTGTTAATTCAGAAAGAGCTTAACTTCACATCTTTTTATAAATATCGCAGTTCCTTGGGGGCTCAATAATGTTACTGCTTAACGTCCAAGGCAAACATATGATCATTTTAAGGAAGTATGTATTCACTCTAGTTCCACATACATCGTAATAGCCTATATGTAAATAAGTTATCTGCCCACATCTTTTGTTAAAGCAATCTGCCTCCTCTCTGTGATATCATGACTAATGAATACGGTGATGTGGGCCTTCCTTATTTCCTTGGCTGGTATTCTTGGCTTCTGATTTTAACACCTCCAATTGACTAGAGTCCCACAAGCCCAGAAGACACCAGGTTCATGCTTTGTTCCTCCTGCCTTTGCTATTCAATCAATACTTTGCAAAGTCCTGACTGAGGAGGGCAGGCTGATGTTGGATCCATGATCTTGTGCCCCAAACTCTAGACAGGATGGAATAAGAGAAGCTGTTACCTGGGGAGGAATGAGCTTCTGCACATTGTTAAAAACAAATAACCAGCCTTTGAAATCATAATGGGGACGAGGGGAGTTTTGTGTGTTTGAGCCAAGAAAAGAAAGGAGGAAAACTAGGGTCCTGCTTAGTCAGTGCTTCTTAGCCTCCATTGTTTCTGTATCCACAGTTCCCACACTGTGCACCAAGGCACCCAAGGGTCCTGCAGGGAAGGGAACCCCTGGGATATTTTAAATTTTTGAGGCATACAACAACAGACCCTATGCGAACTACCGCTATTAAGTTTTGTGGCCCTAACTACTCAATAAATGGAGCTTAGTAACTTTTGCCTGGGGTAGGGAGGTGGGGTATTAAAAAATTGCCGTGTCAGTGAGAGTGTGGGAACTGAGAATGTCTGGGATGTCTGTCATATGCAAAGGCATTACTTGTGAAAGTGGTTTAGGGGGCTCCTGGGGCTGGCTGCCTTAACCTGGGGGGCCTCATCTATGTACCTGCACTCACCTGTCCTCAATTCCTCTCACAGTGTTTGGCATGCAGAACAATCTGGCCCCCAGTTCACCCGCCCTGTCCCATGGCATGGCCACCACCTCCACAGGTCCGTAACTGGGGTTTGGAGCCTAGGGACTGGGAAATAACGCCTCTTTGCAGCTATAACTCACAATAGCCCTTTTCAACAACAGAATTAGAGGGGCCAAAATGTCCCTAAAAATCAACCGACCTTTCCCACCAAAGAAACAACGCTCCACACCTCGACCCAGAGATGCCAACCTCAATCATGTGCTGGCTCAGACATGAGTGGGAGCCTGTGCTGGGGGTGTCTCCTATATATCCCCATGTCTCACTGCTGTCCTTGACAGCCCACTGTCACTGCAAATCAATCATCTGGCTGACTTTATAGTGCACCCGGGCCGGGGTGGGGGGGACAGAAAAGGTGCGAGCCTCAGCCTTTGAACTCAACTTGCTTACTGTTAAGTTGGAGTAGAAAGCCTAATACACATGAAACATCTGGGGGATCCTGTTAGAGAGCATGAATCAAGCTGTCCAGAGCAGGTGTTAGCTGAAGGAATTCAGAAGGGAAGGAGATGTGGGAGGGTCTGGGAGGACTTCACGGGGGAGGTGGCCTTTGGAATAGTCCTCCAAGGATGGGGATTATATCATAGAAGTTTTCATCTAAACTCACTGCTGCCCCCAAGGCGGGAGAGAGTTGATTCCATTATTCATTATTATGCTGTTCATTATTATCGGGTTGGCCAAAAGTTTGCCCAGGATGTTACCGAAAACCTGAACGAACTTTTTGGCCAACCCAATGTCTTCCTCTCACCCGGGGAGGCTGCCTGTCTGCCAGGGTGGGTCAGGCTGCTTCCACCCAGCGTGGAGCTGCCCTTCTATGCTGGCTCTGCGCATTCATAGGTTCCTCTCTTGCAGCGTATGGTGTGAAGAAAAACATGCCCCAGAGCCCTGCCGTTGTGAGCACTGGGGTGTCCACCTCCACGGGTGAGTGCTGTCCCCAGCTGCTGGCACACAGGAAGAGTTGTTCCTGAGTGACACATGGCAGGAGGGGACATAACCCATTGGTGGTCTGAGGTCTGCAAATGGGACTCACCCCAAGGGCCTCTTGGTTGTTTCCAGGAGTGGGCAGGTGGGTATGCCCCTTACCTTACCTTGGCCTTCCTGTCCCAGGGGGCCAGGAAGCTCCACACCTGCCCAGGGTCAGGCACTCACACCCCAGCCCCCACCCTTGTTGGAAGCCCCTGGCCTGGTTACTGGTTACCCATCACAAGGGCCAGGGCGCCCCCCCAGAAGCTGCTGCACCCTCCCTACTTCCCGTGGAATCTATCAACTTAGGCTGCCACGAGTCATGTGTCCATCTCTTCCCTTGCTCTGATCCTGGTGCGTTTCCCTCCATTCAACAATTCATTCATTCAAAAACTGTTTACTGAGCACCTGCTTTGTGTGAGACCGTGTTCTGAGTTCCCGGATTACAGACATAGACAAGGAGGCTAGATTCCTGCCCTCACCAGGCTGACAGTTCCAGTGGAGGAGGCAGATAACAAACAAGTGGGAAAAGTATACAAGATAATTACAGGAAATGACACATAATTGAAGGGCCGACATAATGAGGTGGTAGAGACAGGCATGTGTGTATGCTGGATGGAGTGGTCAGGAAAAGTGCCCCCAGGCTGCAAACACTTGAGACCTGCAGTTAGAAATGAACCCACCCAGTTAATTAAAGAAAGGCCTGCCTGACACAGCAACTTTTGACCATTCACTGAAGACCCTGTAATGTTCAGGTGGGGGGCAGCCCCTCAGGCCAGCCCCCAGCACTTCTGACATTGACCCGACCTCCTGATGGCCAGGCCCAGCTAGGCAGTGGAGGGTGTCTCTGGTCCCCAAGATGCTTCTTAGTAACCGCGGCGAGCAAGAGCAGGAGACCCTCCGACACACCCACTAACCCTTTCTTTTCCTCCACCCTCCTTCTCTTCCTCTTCTCCTTCTTCTGGTCATTTCTTCCCTCTTCCTCTCCCTCCACATTTTCCATCCCCCTCACCCACTTCTTTCCTCTCCAGCCAGCACCACAAGTGTCCAGAACGATGACCTCTTGCACAAGGACTGTAAATTCCTGATCCTGGAGAAAGACAACACACCTGCCAAGAAGGAGATGGAGCTGCTGATCATGACCAAGGACAGCGGGAAGGTCTTCACCGCCTCCCCCGCCAGTGTCACTGCAAGTACGTGGGAGCCCACGAGACTTGGGTTTTGGAAGAAGGACAAACAGCGTAGACAAATGTCCTAGCAAGATGGTTTGAGACACTTGGATGATGAAACCACAGTCATCCCATTCAAATGGAAAATGTCTGCCAAATAGGGTGTCCCAGGGTCTGCCTTGAATGCAGACAAGTCAGGGAAATTCCAGCAAAGAGCTCCCAGAGTGTCTTTGGGCAATAATAAGTCTCCTAACCACAGGCCCAGACTGGGGGGATTAACCCCGGGAAAGCAGGCCCTCTTCCTACCAGGCTAACTTCTACCTCCACAAGTGGGAAAGGATGTGGGGTGGCGGGAGTGGGGAGGGAATATCCGGGATCATCATGGGTTGTGTGCACAGCTTCTTTTTCAGAGGACACCCTAAAAAAGGAAAAGCAAGCTGCATACACCACTGACACCTACCTAATGTCAGAAGCTAATGGTAAGAGCAAATCTGATTGCTGTCCATGTTGACTTCGGCCAATCCATCTGCCATTGATTTGTCTCCCAAGACCTCGGTACTCTGAGTGTGGTCCTCGACCAGCAGCATCTGTGAGACCTGGGAGCGTGTTAGAAATGCAGAGTCCTGGGCCCTAGCCCAGACCTGCTGTGTCGGAGGCTGCATTTTAACAAGCTCCCCTGTTGATTCACGTGTGCTAATTATAGAAGCAAAGTCTTCTCATGGTACATCTAGAGTCCACAGTGGTATTGTTTTCTCACCTTACTTGTCCTCCATAATTTTCAGAACTAATAGAAAAAGGCTTTTCAAAGCACTTGCTAGCTTTATTTTTTTTCTTCCCAAATACCTGGATTCTGTCTTGGATAACCACATTTCTTCACTGCTCTGGTTCCTATGAATCTCTCCAAATCACTGATTTTAAGGAGGTCAGTAAAGGAAGAGAAAAGTTAAGTCACAGAACATTTTTTAAAAAATGCAAATGACATCAGTTATAATCCTCTCAAGGTTGGAAGCCAAGTCTTCTAAGTTAGCAGTTCCTTACATTTTAGGGGTGGAGGTGGGGTTTGGAGCCAAAAGATCCTTTTCAGAATCTGGTGAAAGCTATAAACAGTTTTCCCAGAAAATTCCACACATGCCCACAAACTCAATGGTCAAATAGCATCCAGGACTCATGATCAGCCCTCCTCCAAGCCCATCTTTGCCTTTCTGTTCCCTCCACCCCAGGTTAGGAACCTGTGTGCAGTCTTGTAACCAAGAAATCAAGAGTCATTTCTCACAGGCACATTTATTATTTGAATGCCATGGTCATTCCTAACACGGTCCTCCAAAAAATGTCTCGGGCTTTAGAGGTTGAAGGTCACAAGAAGGTTATGACGCTGCGCTTTTTCCCACTGTGACTTGTTTGCCAAGCCATGTCTTCAACAAGGTGATTATTGCAAATATGAAATCTGTGAGGACTTAGGTAATGGATGTTCCTGCACCTGCCTGTGGCTGTTCCACAAGGTCCCTGGGGGCACATCTACGTCAAGCCCTGTCCCAAGTCCACGCACAGGCTGCACTGGACTGTGGGCTCCTGCAGTTGAAAGGCTCAGTCAAAACATGTGTTCTCGGTGTTTGTATTTCAGGAGACGTGAAGACCGTGTCCGCAAAGGGCAAGGCCGCCTCTGCAGGTGAGTAAGACCTGGGTCCTGCAGTGACTGGAGCGGAAAGGGCTGGTTATGGTGAATGGAATAGATAACGGCCCCCTAGCCTGGAGCCAGGGCATGCATGAGCCACCCAACTCTACAGATCTTCCCCAAAAGCCTTCAATGGGAGCGGGGTGGAGGGCGGGAGAGGGGCTGGCTGGGGGCTGGAGCAGGGCTGCAGAAGGAGCTTAGCTCAGGAGATGTGCTCACGGGCCACACTGCCCCTGCTGGGTGTCCATGGTCTGCCCTTAGCTGCAGAGTCTGCCAACATGGCAGGAGCAGCACAGCAGGGCTACTGTTGTGTCTTACAAACCACTCCCCTCCCCGCCCCGCCCACACGGGCTGCAAGGTGACCCTAAGACCACACACTTCTGCAGTCCTTTACACTTTCCTCACTTGCTCCCATAATCTTGTGAGAGAAGCCGATCAAGGGGTATCAGCCCATTTTAGATACTAAAAACTAAAAACACTGTCACTGAAAATAAAAAATAAATTAATAAAAATAAAAAGCTTCCTGACCACCCCTTACGAGCCGAGTGTAGTTCTAGGCACTGTGGGGACTACAAAGAAAGAGCCGCATGAACTGAGACATGAAGATGGGAATTATTCAGCTTTGTGCATAATAAAATGCAGGAGGTTGTAGCAGATCCACATTCATAACCAAGAATTTTAAGCCTGGTCGTGTCTGCTACATCCTCTGCTAATTACTCTACCTGCCTTATCTCATTTCATTCAACATCCATCTCATGAAGAAAGGTCAGCTTTGAACTCTATTTTATAAAAAGTGAAACAGAGAGGTTAAGTGACTTTCTCTGGGTCACACAGCTCAAGGCCAGGATCGTCAGACCTCCGCTCTTCGCCAGCCACAGCCCTGTGTTTTTTCCAGGAGCCACACAGGAACCTGAAAGCCCCACTCACATTCACTCAGGCCCACAGGAAGGCACCAAAAGTTTGAGAATTTGGAGGGAAGAGGGCAAGAGCTGCCTGCATTCACCTTACCCTTGCCCTCTCTTCCACAGACTTCTACGGCTACAACCGCCACCGTGGGGGCGGCAGCGGCAGGGGCGCTGGCAGCGGGGTCTCCGGTGGAGGCGGCAAGGGCTCGTGGGGGGTGGCGCCAGCCTGGTGCCCCTGCGGCTCCTGCTGCAGCTGGTGGAAGTGGCTGCTGGGGCTGCTCCTCACCTGGCTGCTGCTCCTCGGGCTGCTCTTTGGCCTCATCGCTCTGGGTATGTGGTGACGGCAGCCCCGCTGCCTCTTCCGAAGGGCAAGAATCGGCGAGTGTCCCGAGCGTCAGGGGCCAAGGGTCCCGAGATCATGGGTGCAGACCCCATGTTACTGCAGATGAGAAAACTGGGCCTCCAGGAGGCATCTGGCCAAGGTCCCAGGGCTGCTCCGTGGCTGAGCTGGGACACTAAGGCAGCTCCTCGGTCCTGGCCCCAGGCCCCAACCCTGTGGCATCCTGCTCTAAGCATCTGGCTGCCCTTAATAATCAGGCCAGACCTTTCATAGCCTCTTTACTTTCCACGTTCTGTTGGCTCTCACACCAGCTCCCTGGGAGAGAGAGGGCCAGCTCTGTGACCATCTCAGATGATGGCCAGGCGTCTTCAAGTCTCGGTTCCGAATTCGAGTAGCTTATCCTGCTGGTAGCCACGACAGACTGTCTCCCCCAAAATATTCCAGCAAAATGTCCCCATGGCATGAAGAAGCCGCCACGGACTCCAGAGCCCCCTTTTCAGGCTCCCCTGGAAGCTTGGAAGGCACTGGCTCGGGGGCCCCTGTGCTGACACTGCCTCCGTGTGTCCATTTCAGCCGAGGAGGTGAGGAACCTGAAAGCACGTGTGGACGAGCTGGAGAAGGTCAGGAGCAGCGTGCTGCTTTACAACGAGAAGATGGAGAGGAGCAGCCAGGACTCTGTGCCGGGTGTTGCACCGAGGCTGGGGGAAGGTGTCGGGAAATCTGGGCTTGATGGCTACAGTCAAGAAGACCTCTGGCAATTCATGAGGGGCAAGCTGATGGCAGAACAGGAAAACGGTGAGCACATCGCAAGGCAAAGGGCCAGTGGCTCCCAGTCCCGGCTGCTGTATGTGGAGTGGTACCCATTTAGGGCACTCTCAAGCTCCCCTCATTCAGCCCTCTTGACAGCCCTGGGAGGCGGGGAGGACCCGTATTGCTATCCTATTTTACAGCTAGTAAAACTCAGACCTGGGGAGAATTGCCCATGATCAAGATCACACAACCTGCACACTGTAGAATCAGATTGCTAGTCCTAGCCTCTGTTTCTTCCTGCTGTACCACGGTGATCCCCTTCAAATGTGTGTGTGCGTGTGTGTATGTGTGTGTGACACAGAAGATGTGCAGCTAACTCAGGCTTTGCTGTCTCTTGTAGGAAATCTCCGAGGAAGCCCTGGCCCTAAAGGTATAACAGTGGATGGAGCCCTTTCCCTGCTCTCATTTCCTGCACTTGGAGCTGGGTTTTCTGGGAGGACTGGAAAACTTCTCTTTTTTCCAAATTGAAGGATGAGCAGTGGAAAGATCTTACAGAATCTGTTGGGAGGGTTGAGAATTGGTTCTATAGTCAGAATATCTTAGAATGAGAAGGGAACTAAGGCATCATCTAAGAGAGGCCGAGTGAAGTGCCCAAGAGACGCAGACGGAGACCGCGAGGAAGCTACACCACACGCCAGCTCACCTTGGAATGCCATTTACATGCTGTCAACGGGCCTTAAGATACTAGGAGAGAATGGCCCTTGGGTTCTCACCCCATCTCACAGTTTTCATGTCTTTCTGATTTTAGGTGACATGGGAAGTCAAGGCCCTAAAGGTAAACAAAACCTGGAAAACTTTACCTTAAATATTAGTGAGGGTTGACAGTTTGAAGCAATCAGCAAGTGTCAGAAAATGCACCTCCCACTCCCCTGGCCATCTCCCCTTGTGGTAGGACCGTGAATTGCAGAGCAGCCTTCACACCCTCGGGCTTTTGGGACCCGGGGGCTTGATGACAGAGCAAGGCCACATCTCTGGGGCAACACTGTCGCTGGCCCCTTCTCAGGGATTCCCACGCCAGGGACCCTGAGGAGGCCTGCGCCCAGGGCCTGCATCTCCCCCAGCTGCAAAGGGCAGCCTGAGGGCCTGCTACTGCACAACCCCCGGGGAGATTTCGAGAAATACAGATTCCTGGGCCCTGCCAGGAATCAGATGCTCTGGGGACGGACCCCCTCCCCCCAGGTTAATTTTGATGAACCAGGTCAGGAATCACCGATCCAGGTGAGCAGCCTGCTCTCAGGGGTTTTAGCCCAGGGAGGCTGGGAATAAAAGCCACCAGTCAGGAATGGAGCTCCTGGCGGGGGGAATTCAGTAGGAGCACCACCACTTGCCTTCAGGGGAAGAGGGGCGTCTGGCAGGGAGACAGGACATAGTCACAGGAAAAGGTGCCCCTCAGTGTTGGTTAGCTGGGGGACAGTCACCTGTTAACTTGGGTGGCACAGTGTTGCTGTAGGAAACTGATCTATGTCCTCAGAAAAGTGGTCTGACAATCACTGGGACAGGCCTAGGGGTGGGAGGAAGAGCTTTCCAATCCCAGTGACCACAGAAGTGCCCCTCGATCTAGCTGAGTGGGATTCTCAAGATTCGGGGTATGTGGGAATTGCTGGAAGATTCTGGGCCCTACTGCCAGGGCCTCTGATGAGCAGGTGTGAGTGGGGCCGTGAGCCTGTGGCCTGGATCAGCCCGGGTGGTTCTGAGGCCAGGGGTGCACAGACCATTCTGAGAATCACTATTGGGGATGACAGGGTGGCCCCTCTCTCCTTCCCAGGAGATCCCGGTGCAGGAATTGGGGTTCCTCCACTTGGTGGCCCTCAACTTCAGGATTCCCTGCCCTGACACGCACACCCTGGGTCACCACCTCAGCCCCCCTTCCTCAAGGCTCCAGCTTGCAGGTCCCACACCCCTCCTGACCGTAATATAGGATGCCCAGTCAAATGTGAATTACATATAAACACTAAATCTCTTGTCACTGTAACTAAAAGTTTATTCAATGTTTATCTGCAATTCAAACTTAACTGAGAGTACCATATTTTTACTTGCTAAATTTGGCGATCCTACCTGAATTCCACTGGTGGCTCCTTTAGGTGATGGGCCTGAGTTCTCTGGCTGACTTTTTTCTCTCTGTTCCCACAGGAGATCGAGGGTTCCCTGGGACTCCAGGTGCGTAGCCTCTGATGATTCTGCTGGGGTTGCAGGCTGCCCGGTCCTTGCTCCTGGGGTTTGGGAGGAAGGCAGAGCTGAGCTATTCTTGTGTGTCCACAGGTATCCCTGGGCCCTTGGGCCACCAAGGTCCAGAGGGACCAAAGGGACAAAAAGGCAGCGTGGGTAAGAACCGCTTTTCTGTTCACTTATTCCCTCATTCCCTCATTCATTCATTCATTCATTCATTCAGTAAATGTTCGTTAAGTGCCTGCTGTGTGCCAGACCCTGTTTTAGGTGCTGGGGAGATGTGGTGAACAAAACAAAACCCCTGCCTACTTTTGGGTGGAGATAAACAACAGACATGATAAATAAGTGAAGTACATAGAGGGAGGAAGTGGCTCGTGAAATGGGAACACAGAGCCCAGTGGAGCCTTGGGAGGGCTGAGGGGTAATTGAAAATAGGGCCGGCAGGGAAGGCCTTGCTGAGAAGGTGCCATTTGAGCAAAGATGTGAAGGCGGGAGAGAGCCAGGCCTGAGGAGATCTAGGGGAACCTTCTAGGCAGAGGGAGCAGCTACACGCCCTGGGGCAAGCGTGTGCCCATGGGTCCAGGAGCTTGCGGAGGAGCAGGAGGAATGGGGGCGGGTGCTGGAGCCCACTAAGAGGCAGAGAGTCGAGAGGGAGGGGCCCTGGAGGCCTTGTGAGGGTTCAGCTTTTACTCCCAGTGAGTAGAGAAGCCACTTGCAGGTTGGGGCAGAAATGGGACATGATCCACTTGCATTTTCAAACTCTCTGGCTTCTGCTTTGAGTCTGGGCTACAGGGGAGAGAGAGAGGTAGGCAGTTGGGTGTGGACACTCCAGGCAGGTGTCCCGCCAGCAAGGTGCTGCCTGTGGCGTCCTTCGCGGCCCTGAGATGGACATTCCTGTCTTTAGGAGAGCCTGGCATGGAGGGACCCATGGGCCAGAGAGGGCGAGAAGGCCCCATGGGACCTCGCGGTGAACCAGGGCCTCCTGGGTTTGGAGAGAAAGGAGACAGAGGTAAGAGGTGATTCCTTCACCAGGAGGGTTAGCTGCGTCCACACTTCCTTCTTACATCGTTCTCCCTCCCTCTGTCTTTTACTAGCATTAGCTGAGCACCTGCCTTGAGACAGAGGCTGTGCTGGGCCCTGCGGAGACTGTGGTCTAATGAGGGGGCGTGGGCTGGGCTGTGCGTTCAAGCCTGGGGCTAAGACCCCTGCAGTCTGTGTCCACAGAACGTGGTCACAGGGAGAAATGATCTTCCCGAGAGGGGGTGGGGACGAGTCAGGGCTGAGGTGGCGAGCTCAGGGCAGGGCCTGACGGAAGGCAGAGTGGGGTGCCTGCCCTGAAGCCTCTCTTGGCTGGAAGGAGGCAGGGAAAGTTTCAGACACAAGCCCAGCCCTGGAGGGAGCTGGGAAGATGTTGCATTAGATACTTAACCATGAGCCTGCTTTCATCAGGGGAAATGAAGCACAGACACCAGAAATCCTCTCAGGGCCAAAAGATGGTGAGCAAGAAGCTTTATTTTTAGCTTCACTCTCTCTTAAAAATATTGCTCAACCAGGCAACAAATATTTATTGAGCACCTACTGAGTGCCAGACTTCATGGAATATAAAGACTCTGGAGGTAGAAACTGAACTGTTTTGCTGATTCTTGGCCTCATGGAGGCCCCAGTGGATCAGAGACCACCGGCAGGGTGGGAAGTGTTCCCTCCACCCTGCAAATGACACCACCGGGCTGGGTGGGCAACCAAACTGGGGGTACCCTCTCAAAGTGCTTATTTCTCCCCAGGGGATGCTGGTCAACCAGGCATTCAAGGCCCACCTGGTGTCCCAGGTTCTGTGGGTCCCAAAGGTAAGTCAGGTACCCAGACGGTACCCAAGTTTGCCACATCCAGGATGGATCTCAGAGGTCCAGACGCTGGGATCCCAGATGGTCCTAACCCACGGTCCCAGGCCTGTGCGGGGTCGACGGGCCCACAGAGGGTCCCCCCCACAAAGAAGTCCCTGGGTATCAGGATTGGGGCTGTATTTTTGGCTCTGTGGTGGATTTGGGAGTCACGTTTCCATCTCTCTTTGATGGCCCTGTTATGTGGCCCCTAAGTGGGGGGATGGATCTGGAAATCAGAAGTCAGACAATTTCTTTGCTGGCTAGGGCCCAGATGCAAACATTTGAGAGCAATAT
The DNA here is from genome assembly GCF_965194825.1 of Balaenoptera physalus. Lineage (NCBI taxonomy): Eukaryota > Metazoa > Chordata > Mammalia > Artiodactyla > Balaenopteridae > Balaenoptera > Balaenoptera physalus. Next base: position 47,804,585 of record NC_138893.1, read on the forward strand.
GTCTGGACAAGCCAGGCGAATGGGGCCTTCTCACAGTGCGATGCCCATCTGGTCCACTCTCCTCCCTGCCCCTGCCCCTACCCCAGCTCAAATGTTTGACTGGGAAGGAGCAAAGGGTCACTTGATCCCAGCAGCTACAGCTTCCTCCCTAAGGAGGACTTTGCACTGGGATCACTCCTGAACCCACTGGCTCTGGGGTCCTGGTGCGCACACGCAGCCCTCACCTGGGGGTGCGTGCCCCACCCCTTCCACCTGCCACTCACCATGGGGTCAGTGTCCCTGGCCTGTACCCGACCCATCTGATCATCTTTGTCGTGTTGTCCTCCTCAGGTTCTAGCGGTTTTCCTGGCCCACAGGGTCCCCCAGGTCAGTAGCCTTCTTCTCATAAATAGACGCTATTTCTGGGGCAAAGAGAGGGATGTTAAATGGAGAAACAAACATTTTGAAAGCAAAAGAAGCAATTATAAAGAGAGCCTCTAAGAGACACAAAACTCACATCTGCACGTGTGTCCCCTGCGGCTGAGGCTGGTACCGATGGGTCCCATGAGATCTGTTCTGACCTGACTTGGGGCACGAGGCCCTCCAGCAGCTTCAGCAGCAGGCAGCTCCCAGCCTGCCTTGATCTGAGCAAAGCGCCCACCTCACCTGATCCCCTGTGGGCCAGAGCTTGTCCTGCTGTCCTGGGAGTCTTGAGCTGCAGCCCACTCTGTGATGCAGGCCAGCGTCTCTGCCAGGGTCCCCTGAGGGGTCCTCATCCCCGGGCCTGGTAATCGCAGGGACAAGGAACCTGGACCAGGACGATGTAGCAGGGACATGGGGAGGAGTCTGTGAACAGCGGCCCTTGACTTTTACTCCAGGGAGTGTGTGTACATTTGTGTGCCAAGTAGGTGTGTGTACGTGTTGTGTGGGTGTGTGTGTGCTGTGTGCATGTCCCTCCCTTTCAAAGTTGGGGACCCTCATCCACCCATGTGGTTTCCTCTGTGTGCAGGCTCTGTAGGTCGCCAAGGGCTCCGAGGTGAAGTGGGACTCCCTGGCATCAAAGGTAAGCTGGGGGAAGGGGTTAGAGGGAGGGGACATCATCTTGTAGATGCCACTCACTTAAGAAGGAGGTCTGGGGGACTTCCCTGGTGGTCCAGTGGTTAAGACTCCATGCTTCCAACGCACGGGGCACGGGTCAAACCCTGGTCAGGGAACTAAGATCCCACATCCTGCATGGTATGGCCAAAAAAAAGGAGGAGGTCTGGGGGGACAGGGTCTGGTGGACACGCCAACAGCCTGTGCAGGCCGACAGGGGCATGAGGGGAAGGGGCAGTCAGGACCGCGGGGGAGCCTGTCTTCAGACACAGACTCTGCCCCTTGTTGGTCGTCCCTACCGAGGCTCTTTACGCTAAGGTGTCCATTTCCTTTTCAGGTGACAAAGGACCTATGGGACCACCAGGACCCAAAGGTATGCTTCTCCTGCTGCTGCTCGGACAACACCACAGCCTGCCAACTCCTGGGAACCCAGATGTGACCCCTGCCCCAGTGTCCAAAAACCCATATGACTTGGCTCCTGGACCCTGGGGCTGGGAGGGATCTGAGATTCCTCGAACCTCTCAGGGAAACTGAGGCACAAAGAGGAGAAACAGCACCAGTGTCACAATGCTGTGGTTGGGTGGTCCTCGGGGTGGCATGGATGCAGCACTGAGGCTTCTTCTCTATAGTCTGGTGCCCCTCTTGACCACAGCACCCACTGGTGTGACAGCAGGGCCTGGGTCAGTTTGTGGGTGGGCCCTGACCCGGAAGAGATCTATCTAGTGTGCCTTTTGGGCTTTGTTAATGCTGAGTTCTTGCCAACATTCAGCTGACAGAAGCTTACAGGTACAGTGGGAACCGTTCTGCAGCCCAGGGTCCCTCTTACTGGGTGAGATTCTTTTCCTTGCTCCTGACTGATGCTTGCTTCCTCCACCCCCAACCCCTGCCCCATTTTTATTTTAGGTGACCAGGGTGAGAAAGGACCCCGAGGCCTCACAGGTCAGTCCCACACAGGAATCTACTGTGATCCACTAAAGACTTTTTGTAAATCCATTGGGTACTGGAGATGGGGGGAAAAAATACAGAAGTAGGAGACAGAATCTCTGTCTAAAACCTTCAGGGGACTTGCAATCTAGAAAAAAGCAGGACAACATAAAATAAAGCACTGAATGGAGCATAAGCCAGCATCAACATGTATGGTCCAGACAGTAAGTGTTTGGGGCAGAAAAGGGAGTTTATGATTATCTCTGATTCTTTTGAAGAATTGAGTTGGGAAAATTAAGCTCTTCCCTAAGTGGCAGAAAGTTTGCACTACTTTTATCCACTTACCTCCTGCCAACTTGCATGATTAAAAAGGAAATTAACAGTACTAGTGCTTTGGCTACAAGGGGCAGCTTTTTGTTGCCAAGGAAATAAGACTCATACACAGGCCCCTTCAGACCAGGCATGGCCTCTGGGCCAGTCCGTGCCTGCTGCCGGGGGTGGGAGGCCTGACTTTAGAATCAAAGCTGACGCTGTGTCCCCAACCTCTGGTTGGCACACCAAGCTCCTCTGGTTGGGGAGGTGGCAGCCTTGGAGGTGGCCGGGAGGGTAGAGTGTTCTACCACTGTCAAGCTCCTCCAAACACCTACTCCATTTCCTTTGCAGGTGAGCCCGGCTTGAAAGGTTTACCTGGTGCTGTGGGTGAGCCCGGGCCTAAAGGAGCAATGGGTGAGTGTCTCACAGCAGCAAACACCATGGGTCTGCCCTGCCGCAGTCATCATCATGGCCCTAGAGTTGAGATCCTCCTAGAGCTGCATCTCCCATTCTCTAATCTACCCACCCCTGGTAGAGGCTCCATTTACAGGCTGTTCCTGGATCTGGGCATCCCTCTTGGGGCTCAGAGAGCTGCCGCTGTCTCTAACAGTTTCTTACTGCTCTGGAGGGGCTTGGCAGGACATGGTCCATCTGCCCCGGTTCCTGCCTCTAAGATCCTCAGGCCCCTGGGGAGGACAAACAAGGGCTGAGGTTCTTTGGAACCCGCAGAATTCCAGGCATAACCCTGATACTCCAGGGTTCAGCCCTTTGGCTGACCCTTACTGAGGGACCTGTCAGCCAGGACAAGGAAGCTGGCTAAAGACCCCCAACGGGGCCAGGCATTTGACACCACGTCCCAGAAGGGTCTAAGCCCCACCAATGGAGATGTGGTGCATTCATGATCTCATTCATTAACAAAGTGTTAGGAAGCGCTGATGGTGTGCAGGATGCTGTGCTGGGCGAGTAAGATGCTTTACCTCCCTCGAGGGGAGATAAAGCTTGTGTGAGATGACAAGGGCCACGAAAGGTACAGGGTGCTATGCGGAAACAGTAGAGAGAGAAGTTTCTTCCAACCAGAAGGATGAAGGAGGTGGCTTTTCAGATGGTTCTAAAAAGTAAAGATTTTAATCACATCAATTTAGAAAATGCCACGCAGAGACATGAGTGAGGAAAGACAAAGAGGTGGGAAAAAGCAGGTGGGAAGAGCTGGTCCCAGAAGGACATCACTTTGGACGGAGGTTAGGATAATGCCTACAGCAGAGGAGACAAGATCTTGGAGAATCTTGACCTCCAGGACCTGGACCAAATGAGGCCGACGTGTATTGAGCATCTGGTGTGTGCGAGTCCTGTGCCCTCAATGCGGGAGATGCAGTGGGGGCCATGGAACAGTTCTCAGCAGGAGAAGAGGCATTACTGGCTTAGGAGGAGAGGGCAGGGGGAAAGCTGCACCCTGCAGGTGTGACAACGACGGGGCTTCTTCCACGTCTGATGGCTGCAGGAGGGGATGCACGGGCGCCCCACCTAGGAGACAGCTTGTGAGGCTGTAAGGCAGTGGAGGGAGAGAGTCCCAGAGTAGCTCCCAGAGTCACTGATGAGCTTGCATCTGCTTTCCTAGGACAAGCTGGCCCCGACGGACACCAAGGCCCAAGAGGTTGGTCACTGAGCTGCTCTCCTCACTCCCCTGGCCCGCCACCCCCCCCCCACCCCGCCTACGTCCCAGCACGCAGCCCCTAGCCCCCCGATCACAAGGCCAGAGGGCGTACATCACGGAGATGTGCAAGGTCCCGGTCTCATCCCCCTCTTCCCTTCCACCTGCCAGCAAGTTACTCAGTAAAACCCCAAGAGACCATTGGCTCCGATACGTTGGCTGGTCAGCTTGCCTAAAAGGAAAACGTTTTCACGTTGGTCATGCTTTCTCTAGGGGAACAAGGTCTTCCAGGGATGCCCGGAACCCGGGGCTTACCAGGACCTTCTGGAGACCCAGGAAAGCCAGGTAACAGAGTAGGAAGCGGGAGCTGGCCATGCTGTGTGTGTGTATGTATGTACCTTCCTTAATCCATTTTCCTCTAGCAGCTCATTAGGAAAATGCCACAACTGCTGGCTTGAGCCGGGCACAGCGGCTGTGAGTCCTGACACCTGAGTCACCAAGTCTGGCAACTTGGAAAAGAGAGATCAACACTGAAAGCAAGGGGTTCTAGAAAGGGGCAAGGAGTCTCTTAAAAATGGCAGTTTATCACCACCTCAGTGTCTGGGTCCTCTGAGCCCTTCCCCTGTGGACCCCCTTGGGCCGTACCTGGACCCTCGCCAATAGCCACCGGTCTGGGGAGATAAGCCGTTGTTAGGGTCTCCCCCAAAGGCCCAGCAGGAGCAAGACCCTCAGGGCTGCAGGAGGAACAAATCAAAACAAGCCAAGAAAGCCTGGAGCACAAGGTGGCAATCCTCAGGGGCCGATGAGGGACAGGGGGCCTCCGGGCTCCTTTGGTGGGTGCGCAGACGGGGAGAGCACCCAGGAGGGAGCCTGGGGGCAGCCTTAGGGGTCAGTGAGTGTATGAACTTCCTGGGTTTGTAGCTCTCAGACCCCAAAGGGTCTGTGACCCCAGATGGGCTAAGAACCATCCCCTGATGGAGCAGCGAGTCAGAAAACTGCTCTCATCCAGGGCTGCGAGGACCCTGGGGTCCGGCTGCCCCAGACACGGGGCTCGTCCTCCCGCGCCCACCAACCCCTTCCGCCCGCTCCTGCTGCTGAGGGGCCGGCTCCTCCGCCCTTCAACTCTCCTCTCATGTCTTCTACTCTCCATAGGTCTCACAGGACCCCAAGGACCTCAGGGTGAGTCATCGGGTCACTGCCACTTCAAATGCCACCGCCAAGCCTCCCACTCCCAGCATTCGGCAGATGCTGCTCCAGTCACCTTAGTGTCTCCTCTCCTTCCCTCACTCCCCCAGCAAAAATGGGTTCAGGTCATTTTAATGTGGGTCTTGAGAAACACCTTAGGAAGGAAAAATATGCACAGAACCATCTAGAAAGCCATTCTAGGAGAGATGAGGTTAGATCACGTGTGAATTCTGTCTGCCTGAGCCTGGTCCCCTTTGGTGGAGGGACCCCCAAGAGGAGGCTCCAGGCCCAGGAGTCCCATTAGCCCCACAGAGGCCCACATCTCCTGTGGCACGGTAGGGAGTGGGCGCTCATCTCGTGCAGAAGGGCCCAGCCTCCCTGGGACAGCCCCAGTGTCAAAGCCTGTCCGATAGTTGGACAGTGTGCACCCACTTGGATTTGAGAAGCTGTCACCACACCAGCCCCAAGTGCTAAAGGAAATTAGGCAAAGATGTAAAATAAAATCAAACAGCATCTCCCCCCAGCAGTTGAGCGCCCAGGGATATCTTTCAAATGCTCCCTGGTGGAGTTGTGGACAAAAGCAAGAGGGGGGGGGGGACTTCCCTGGTGGCACAGTGGTTAAGAATCCGCCTGCCAGTGCAGGGGACACGGGTTCGAGCCCTGGTCCGGGAAGATCCCACATGCTGTGGAACAACTAAGCCCGTGCGCCACAACTACTGAGCCTGTGCTTTAGAGCCCGTGAGCCACAACTACTGAGCCTGTGCTCTAGAGCCTGTGCTCCGCAACAAGAGAAGCCACCGCAATGAGAAGCCCGCCAAAATAAATAAATAAATAAATAAATTCATTTAAAATAAATAAAAAAAAAAAAAAAAAAAAAAAAAGCAAGAGGGGGTGTTGCATCAGATACAGGAAGCCCAGCCCCTACTCCCCCAGGCTGCAGGGCCGGTGGGTTACAGTGGCCGCTTTGCGGGCTGCAGGGGGCTCATCACCCTGAGGGACTGGGATCCCCCAAAGCTGGGCCTGTGAGCCTCTGCCTCCAGCCGAGCTGTTGCTCCATTTCCTAGAGAGGGAGAGGGCTCAGAGCAAGAGGCTCCCTCAAGGGGGCTGGGCTAAGGCAGAAGGCTGAGCCAGGTGGGTCTGCAGGTTTCAGTCAGCAATTGTGGCCTTGCCAGTGACAGAGCGCTAGGTACTACCACAGGGGGTCTGGAATTGCTGGCCCTTAATCATCCTGACTGACTTGTTTTCAATCACACCAGGACTTCCTGGTACCCCCGGCCGACCAGGGGCTAAAGGTAAGTGATTTTCCAAATTAGACAGTCACTGGTCATTTTTGCAGGAGGGGAGGCATTGGCAGGAGGGAGGTCCCTCTGTGGCCAGAGCCTGGATCATTAGTGGCATCTAGTGGCTTCAGTGGAAGGCTGTGAGGCTGGGGAGCCAGGGATTCTTCTGATCAATTAAGCCCTGACTCCTCAAGCCCCACCCTTCCCCCCACAATCCAGAGCCTCGCTTTGGTGCCTGGATGTCTCCAAGCCCTCGATGGAGGAGGATCTGCAAGGGTGCTGTCCCCACCGCTGACTCTGTAATGCCCCCCACGAGTGCTCCGTCCCCTCACCTAGGCGTGGTCCCCCCATGATGTGCCTCTTCCCTGGGACAGGTTTTATGGTCCACGCAGGCCTCAGTGTAACGGGGACACTGCCACCCTCTTTCTGAGAGGCGGCTTTGGCGCCGGCAGTGAGGAGCCTCTCAGATGTTACTAAGAGGGCAGTGTCAGAGTTCTCAGAGGGGCATCCTCAGGACTTTGACCCTTACATGTAGGGCGACACTCGCATCTGGTCTGGGCCATCAGACCCCAACCCTGAGCCAGTCCAGGAAAGGGGCTGCTCAGGGACGGTCCTTCTCCTTCTGTCCCTGTGACCCCACGTTCCTGAACCCTGACGTTCGGTGGAGCTGCCCTCTGTCACTGTCACCTTGGGAGGGACCTGCTTTCCAGAAACTATGGCTAACCACGGGTTGGGCCAAGGAGTTCTTTCAAGTACAGCCCAAGCAGACACGTCTCTGGGTCCACAGATCTGCTCATGGATTGATGGCATCTTTAGTAAGAGATCAGAGGCTTGGGGATTCTCGAGGAGAGACACCCTGCCCTTCTCCAGGGCCTGTGACTTTCTGTCCAGTGTGCACAAGAGGTGGACATTTTACCTGATAACTGGATTGTGTTCCAACAAAAATAAACTCAAGTGCTTTCTCTTGGCCTTGACCCCAAGGGGCTGGCAGATTGCAAGCAGAGCCCATCCCTATACTTCCCCAAAGGGGGAAATCGATATCACCCCTCAGTGTGTGGATGACTGAATTGCCCACAGGCCTTGGGAAATGACAAAAAAGTCCCAGAAGAATCTCCAGTCAAGGGTTTTTCCATCCTCTACTTCACTCACTTGCTTCTTCAGAATGTGGATTTCCAATCAGTGGAGATTCCTCATCGCGACAGCCTTGGGAAAGTGTGAATCTGACATTCCCTTCTTGGAAGTACTCCATGCACATTTGCATTTTCAACCCTCTAGGACACAAGGCACAGAAGAGATCTGTTAACCTTTACGTAACTCGGAGTTTCCCAGACCACAGAACCCCCTGTGGACTCTGTGCAGACCCTACTACTGTCCCAGGGAATTAGCCCCTGAGGAGCCCTGGGAACCGGGCTCTGCCCCGCAGGATCACCGCCTCTGCTCTTTGACCTCTCAGTGCTTTTCCCACCTAAAGCGATTCCTAGTAAGAGCCTGCAATGCCCAGTGTGGGAGGGGGAATGACTCCCGAGTCGGCTCATTCTGGCCTCACCAAAAGGCAAACTCTCCAACATCCGCAAATGAAGCCCCTTCGCAGAGTCCCAACTTCTTCCAAAAGCTAATGTGGGCCAAGAAGATTGATGCTCGAGCCTCCAGGGTCTCCAGTGCAGAGATTGGTGCTTAATGCATCCTGTATGCTCCCCTTCAGTTCGTTAAAATGCCTTTAGCCTGAGGGTTAGAAGCCCAGGAGTGGGTCTCAAATGCAATCAGAAGCGTTGAAAATGATTTATTGAGCCACTAATTGATCCTGGGAATAACCACTCTCCTTTTCCTCCCCTCCCAGGTGAACCGGGAGCTCCAGGAAGGATCGTGACTTCAGGTAGGCAGGACCTGCACTGTGTACTGGGCATCTGCCCTGGCTCTGCCTCCACACCCTCCAGGTCCACGGGCACGGTGCTTTGGGCAAGGTGCAGTGCTGAGCTCTCCCAGTCAGAAGTGAGGAGGGTGGGGGGATTTCAGACGTAATACTGGCCCGACCTGGCCCACAGCCTGGCCTGGGTCCCCTCTGAGCGAGGAGAGTGGGGCTCAGCGTTCAACGTGCCTTCTGTTTTCAGAGGGATTATCGACTCTCACTGTCCCAGGTCCCCCGGGACCTCCTGGAGCCATGGGACCTCCAGGACCTCCAGGTGCCTCAGGTCAGTCTGTTTTCTTGCTTTGCCCCAGATCAGCATCAGGCCTTGGTTGCATTTGACTGTAGCAGTATTCGCTCAAATCCTGAAACCCGGGCCAGAAGCCGGGGAAGAGTAGGAAGGGGCTGAGAAAGCCCCTCCCGGACAGCCTGGTGAGCCCTGATCACTCCCCAGCAAGTATCCCAAGCCCTGCACGGCATTGCTTCACTAGGTCCCCGCAGCACCATTGGAGGCTCGAGCAGGTAAACGACACGCCTAAGGTCACACGGATAAGAAATAGCAGAGTCAGGGTTTGGCCCAGGTCCTTCTGCCTCCACAACCAGTATTTGATTTGTCAGAGTCAGTCCTCAAATTGTTTCCTCTTGGAAAACAACTTGATAATATGCATCAAGAGCAACAAAAGTGCTAGGAATCTATTTGAAGCAAATATCCCCAAATTGTCCAACAATAACGAGATGGCTACAAAAATATGAAGACTTAAAGTTGTTAGCAGATAACTGTGTTATTTAAAAGGGCAGATAACACAACGTTGTAAATCAGCTATACTCCAATAAAAATATTTTTTAAAAATAAAAGAGCAGAATACTCGATAATGTGTGCTCTGTAGTTGCAACTATATTTTTATAAGATAAAAAAATGCTGAAAGGAAATACAACAAAATGCCTGTAAGTTAAAGAATTGTGGGTGATACTTTTTTCTATTTATCCAAAATGCCTGTTTTTTTATATCTATTTTTCAGTTATTTAAAATGTTTGTGTGTAAATGAAATACATTATTTAACATGACCGATGCAAGTACAGATCGGCCTTCCCTCCTGATAAACTCCAGTGAGAGTGGGGACACTGGGGGTGTTTAGAAGTCCCTAACCATCGGAGGACAGTGTCAGAGAGGGCAGTCCTGTCCATCCCAGGGGCCCCAGTGCCTGGCAGAGGAATTCTCACTGGAATGGACCACAGGGCTGGTCTCAAACTGCTTATTGCTTTCAAATAAGCAAGGTGACCTCTTTGGGCCACTGTTCCATGCCTTGTGAGGAAGCTACTTATGTACGCAGGCACCTGCCTTTTCTTCAGTTCTTTCTAGAACTTTGCCCCTAGAGGTGTGATAAAACCTTTTCTTCCCCAACCCCATTTCCAGGCCCTGTTGGCCCAGCTGGTCTCCCAGGACAGCAAGGTATGTCACACCCTGAAAGAACGCATGACTGTAGGCTGTGGAGAGCTTCCTTCCTGGGGTGGCCCTGCGCCCCATCTTTAAGTGAGAGATGTGCATGTTGGGAAGGGAGGTGAGGGGCCACCGGGCTCTTCTCCAAGGCCCCGGCAAGGCCTCAGCAGCCAGAGGAGACACCTCCTCCCACCTTCTTCCATGTTTCTGAGAAGGTAGGGGTCCTCCCGAAAGGGAGATTGAGGCTCTTGGGTCAGGATCAAGCTCAGCTATTTTCACAGGCCTCAGGCCTCTGGTGACCAGATCCTGAGAATCGTGTCACTGTCCAGCAACTTATCCAAATACCAAAAAACGGCTCCAGTTCCTCCTGGGGTGTGTCTCGCTCCCAGCCAACACTCTGGCCCCACCCACAGTCAGCTCAGCTCAGCCCCGCCCACAGTCAGCTCAGCCTGCCCACAGTCAGCTCAGCCCCCCCACAGTCAGCTCAGCCCCACCCACAGTCAGCTCAGCCCCGCCCACAGTCAGCTCAGCCCCACCCACAGTCAGCTCAGCCCCGCCCACAGTCAGCTCAGCCTGCCCACAGTCAGCTCAGCCCCCCCACAGTCAGCTCAGCCCCACCCACAGTCAGCTCAGCCCCGCCCACAGTCAGCTTCGCTTGGCCCTGCCCCACCCCGAGCACTTGGGCAGCTCCAGAGGGAAAGCACTGACAGCTGCAGGTGGTGTCCCCCAACTCTGTGTCCTCCCCACAGGCCCGCGAGGGGAGCCAGGACTTCCTGGTGAATCGTTCATGGGCAGCAGCAGCTCCATCTCTGAGGTCCTCTCCGCCCGTGAGTGCCACCGTGTTCTCCGGGACAGGTGACACAGGGGTGGGAGTGGGAGAGGTGGCCATGCACTGGGGCCTGCGGCAGCTGCACCAGCGAGTCATCGTGAGCCCCAGTGTAAGGATGGCCAGTTCCTCTGAAACGCAGTGCGCGCTGAGAACAGCAGGGGTTTTATCGGCTATGGAGGATGAGTCACGGGGGATGGCACAGCTGTCGGAGAGGCTCTCCGGATTCCAGGAGGACCAGGGTCACATGGGGCCTCTGAACCCAGCCCTGTGAGTGTGACTGGAGGAGTCCTGAATCCCCCACACCATGAATAACGACAAGGGTCCCTGGGTTCTCAGCCACAGGCCTGGCCTAGGAGCGCTGACTCCTGGGTCCTCCGGTTCCCAGAGTCCTTTAAAGAGCCCAGGCAGAGAAGCCGCTGGGCCTCCCACCTGGGCACCTGGACACCTGAACACCTGAACAGCAAAGACAACGCCAGCCCTGGTCTAACAGTCATCATGTGCCAGGCGCTGTGCCTTGACGTCCCACTGAGTCTGCACAAGGCCCTTGTGATGTAGATCTTGGGCCTCTGGTTTACAGCGGAGGAAGCTGAGGCTGAAAGGTCAAGAACTTGCCCACAAGTTGGCAGTGATGAGGCAGGGTTTGAACGCAGGCCGTCTGACACCAAAGCCATGCTCTTAATCATCACTGCACACCCCCATCAGCCACCAGGGAGCTCGACTCAGCCCCGCCCTGCCTCTGAGCAAAAGGCACCTCTAGCAGAGGGGGTCTTGGAGGGTCCTGTGCCACGACCCATGACACATGGCCTGGTGTGTGGGTGTGAGCACAGGCACCGAGGATCCTGGTGAGGGGTGAGGCTGGCGGAGAGCAGCCTCATGACAGCTTTTGCTCATTTCTGGTTTCTTCTTTCCACAGAGGGTCTTGATTTACGAGGTCCCCCAGGCCCACCTGGACCACCCGGGCCACCAGGTGAGCACCTCAGGGATCTTTGGAAGGTGGGGAATCTTGGGGGCAGGGAGCTCAAGGCACTTAGTGAGGAAGCCAAGATCCTGGGTTCAGCATTGCCTCTTCCTCACCCTCTTCTACAGGACCATCCATTCCAGGACCCCCAGGACCCCGAGGCCCAGCAGGTGAGAGCTGAGCAGTGGGAGGTGAGAGACAATGGGACCCAGAGCCCAGGCTTCTTCCGGGCCGGCTCTTAGGAAAGAGCTTCTCTGTCACTTCTGCTCCTGGGCAGAGTGTTCCTGGCTCACCTCTTGGCATTAATAGGTCTTGGGTGCTCTCTTATCTAGGGGAAGGCTTGCCAGGCCCACCAGGCCCACCAGGATCTCTCCTGACCAGCTCAGGTAATGCTGGGGAGTCAAGTCGCTCCTGTTCTCTACCCCAGCCCCAGCACATGCCATGGTCATGGGCACGCAGCCTTTCTGACCTACTCACCATGCTTCCTTCTTCTGACTTTCCACCGTGAGTGTGTTTGCATAAACTCCATGCTACCTGCTGCGTGGAGAGAAGGTACTGATGCCAACCCAGCCACCCTGAGAATCCCTGATTGCCTAGCCTGGGGGAGATCTGCCTTTGGGGAGCTTCTGGGCCAATGGGGGAGACCTAGTTCCTGTCCTCAGGGAGCCCAGGTCTGATGAAGTAGGTAGGACACATGCTCATGAAATGAGATAAATGCTGACAGTATAACATAGAAACATATGGAAATAACTTTAGAACGTACTTTAGCCCAGAACTTGTCCCTAGTGGAAAATTCATCCATCCATCCATCGTCCACACTCAAAACTATTTCTTTCCTCTACAGAGACCTTCTTCTCCGGCCCTCCAGGCCCACCTGGCCCCCCAGGCCCCAAGGGAGAGCAAGGTGAGCACGGTGTCTTAGGGAGCGCAGGAGCCTGTATGTACCCCTGCTTACCCAGCTGGTGGCCGGGAGAGTTCGGATGAGGCTGGATGAGTGGGTCTTCATCCTCCTGCCCTATCCCATTAGGAGCTCAGCAGCCTGCAGCAGGGGGTGGGGGGTGGTCAGAAGCTCTGCAAAGAATATCCACCTCTGCCTTGTCCTGATGGGAGGAGAGGCACGAGGAGCCCTAAGCCCCGAGTCTGCCCTGGCCCTGGAGCCCTGACCCCTTCCCCATGGGCCCCTTGAAGTCACAGCATCTGGGTGGGACGTGTCTCATGACTGTCTGTCTTCTCCAGGTGCCCCAGGCCCCCGAGGACACCAAGGTACAGTAGAACTGGCATCAAACAAACCTGGGGTAGGGGTGGGAGTGGCAAAGGCTGACCTTCCAAGATCCCTGAGCTTCTTGAGTTTGGTCCAGATGAGTGAGGGGAGATCAGAGTGTGTCTCTGATGGTTGAGAACTTACGTGCGTGCGTGCGTGCGTGAGTGTGTGTGCATGTGTCTGTGCGGCAGCTCTAGATACTACCCGAGGGCCGGTGCTGCCCCAGCCATCTTGGGGATGCCTCGGGAGGGAGGTGGTGTCTTGGGCTGGGGCACGGGGAGAGGGAGGCCGGCACAGCTGACTGTCCCCTCTCTACTGTGTCCCTCAGGAGAGCGAGGCCTCCCAGGGTTCTCAGCCTCAGGTAAGTGCTGAGCCCCCTGCTGCCGGCTCTGCCAGAGCCTCCCCACCTGGCTGACCGCACTGTGTTGTTGGCCTCCAGGCTCCAGTTCTCTCGGACTCAACCTACAAGGACCGCCAGGCCCACCCGGCCCTCAGGGACCCAAGGGTGACAGAGGTCAGTGAAGGCGGGGAGGAGTGGGAGCAAGGCTGGCTCCCAGAGCCCGAATAGAGGGCTGCGAGTACTTGTTGATGCTACAGCCTTGGGAGGAAGAAGAGGCTGAAGAGAGGAGAGCCTGGAGGGAGAAAGGGACCGGGGTGTGGGGAGACAGTCTCTGCCCAAGGAAGCTGTGACACCATTGCAGAAATGAGGCTGAGAAACATGGGACAGTTTTTGAGCCACAGCTGACAGTGTGGTTGAACTTGAGGAACCAGGGGAGGCTTCCTGGAGGAGGTGATGCAAACAGAGCTGCTTGTTTTGGATTCCAGGTGATCCCGGAGTCCCAGGGGCTCCCGGCATTCCCAGTGGGCCCTCTCGAGGTAAGAACCAAAGGTGCCCAAAGTTCTTCTCTCCTTCTTCAAGCGAGGCTGATCATGCCAATGAGGATGTTAATTAACTAATTCATTCACTTATCCATGATTCAGTGTTGATGAGATACTTTCTCCACGTGCTGGGATCTCTGAACTGCCTTTAAGGAGGTTACAAGTTATCGGGGGTGGGAGGGAAGGTTGCCTGCACGATAAAGATGACTAGCAACACCGATGATGAATGATGGCGAGAACAGAGCCTGGGAGCTAGGGGTTCAGGGGCGAGGGAGGCCACGTGGGCGGTGAGCAGGTTGCCGAAGGAAAGGGAGGGCTCGGCCTGGGAGAGCTCCTAGGAGCTCTTTGCCACTGTCTTAGTTCTCCTACTGAGAAAGACTCTCCCTCCTCAGACTGTAAAAGCATTGCCTGGGCTCCCTCGTTGGACCCCAGGGTGGAGAGACCAACTCAGAGGCTTTCTCTCCTGCAGGGGGATCATCATCGAGCACCATGTTCATGCAGGGCCCGCCAGGCCCACCAGGGCCCCCCGGGCCTCCAGGCTCCATCAGCAGCTCCGGCCTGGAGATTCAGCAGTACGTCTCTGACTACATGCAGAGTGAGTGCCCGGCGTCTGAGTGGGGCAGCGTGTGTGCGTGTGTGTGTGTGTGCGTGAGCGCACACCAGCACTGCAGGTCTGTGAGCTCCCGGACACCCGCCTTCTCACAGCTGCCCACGTATTGATACATAGACTAGTCCTCACGCCAGCAGAGGCTCGTGCACTCACATGCTCATCCACATGCACGTGCACACACACACACACACTTTCACACTGGTGTGCACTCCCCCGACCTCATCCTTGTGCTCTCTGTGGAGGTGAGGGTGTGATTTCCACACATGTGGGCACCAGAGCTTCGTCAAATGGGTGGCTGACTGGAGTCTTGTTGGTCCACAGCCATGGAGAGCCACCTGGCCCGGCACAGAGTCTGCCTCAGTTTCTCCATCTATAGCAAGGGGAGTCTAGGCTCCCTGCTGGCCCTGCCTTGGCCCCTGTGCGGGATGGGATGGGTGGGTGCATTTCATCAAGTACTTCAGGTCACCTCTGTGGGGAGGACACGCCCTCTTGGGGACAAGCCTGACTTTGCTTTATTTCTTTGTTGGCAGGTGACAGTATCAGGTCTTATCTATCTGGAGTTCAGGGTCCCCCAGGCCCACCTGGTCCCCCCGGGCCTGTCACCACCATCACGGGTGAGACTTTCAACTACTCAGAGCTGGCCAGCCTCGTCGTGAGCTACTTACAGAGTAAGCCTCTCCCCACCCCTGTAATGACACCTTCCTCCCAGGGTCCACGGTTATTCCTGGAGCCTCGTCTCTTAATTTGCTGTTTGCTTTGCCCTTTTTCTGAATGTGATGTTCAGTGCTGAATTCACGGTAATCAGGCTGCTGAATCTAGCTTCAAAAAAGGTTTGTTCAGATTAAGAAATATAGAAATAAGAAATTATAAATAGCCTGCTAACACCCCCATGCATTCATTTCCCCAAACGGAAACAGCTGGTTGACCGGGTCTTTGTGATTCTGGAGTAATGAGTGCGTTGCTTCAGTACCAGCTAAGCGGGTAACCAGTTTCTTCCCCACAGCTTCGGGGTACAGCATCAGCACGTCCTCCACCTCCATCTCTTCTGAAGACATCCTGGCTGTGCTCCAGCGTGAGTCGGCTGTGGTGGGCTAGGGGGTGGGGTGCCTTCCCTCTCTCCTGCCCGCACTTGTCAGGCACACTTGGCGGTCCCTTGGGACAAGGAGCCACTCCCTCCTCGCTCCCAGCAGCCAGCTGGAAAGGGGGCATCAGCTCTCCCCTCTAAGGCCAGGCAACCGGGCAGGAGCCCCTTCAGCTACCGGAAGCTTGTTGATGTCCCGCTGGGGGTCTGAGAACCCCCAGCTCACACGTCACTTGGGCCAGTCTGTGGGGAGGTTAGGCTGGACATGTGGTCCATACTGGCGCTGCCTCTCCTTTCAGGGGATGACGTGCGTCAGTATCTCCGGCAGTACCTGATGGGCCCTCGGGGTCCCCCAGGGCCACCAGGAGCCAGTGGAGGTTGGTCCCTCCAGTCTTTGGACTACGCAGAGCTGAGCAGCCGCATCCTCAGCTACATGTCCAGTGAGTGTCCGCCTCTGTGGCAGGGCGGGCAGGAGGGCGGGTGCTGGACATCCCGGAAGTGGCCCCCTGGCCCTGTCCCGCCAGGCTGCACCCAACCCAGAGGGAGGGGGGGCACTTCAGAGCTGTTGAAACCTGTGGCTCCAGAGCAGGTCACGGAGCTTGGCGAGGGAAGCCAGAATGAGTGTCCCGGCCACCGTCCTACACACGACTCACACGCACACTTCTCTATACACACATGCACACACGCACACTCCCACACACCCAGCAGGAGGAGGGCTGTGGGCACTTCTGACCTGCACTCTTCCCCGGCCCTGGGGCCTCTCCTCCGTGGTGCCGTTACCCAGGGTCTCGTGTCTGCGTTACTCTCTGCCGGTCTCTTCCCGCTGCCCCTCTCGCCCCTATCCCAGCCTCCACTTCTGTTCAGGTTGCTTCTGTCTGGCTTCCTCTCTGACACGGTGTCTCCATCTGCCCTTCCCTGTCTGATCTGCATCCATCGCAACTTGGGATTTGTTCCTCAGGCTCCGGAGTCCGCATTGGGATTCCTGGACCCCCAGGGCCCCCAGGCTTGCCGGGACCATCCTACGAGGAGCTCCTCTCCTTGCTCCAAGGTAGGGCCGAGCAGGGCCATCTGATCGAGTGCTTCGGGATGGAGGGCGGAGCTCCTTAGCCCAGGCTGTGACCGATCCTTGCTCTTCCTTGGTGTCTCAGGGTCTGAATTCAGAGGCATTGTTGGGCCCCCAGGTCCCCCTGGGCCACCAGGGCTCCCAGGCAGCGCGTGGTCCAGCATCAGCATGGAGGACCTCTCGTCCTACCTGCAGAGTAAGGAGTGAGGCCGGCGAGGGCTGCAGCCTGACCTCCAGGGCTCCCGCGGGTCTGAGCCAGGGCAGCCATGGAGGGCTCAGCCCAGGCCCCAGTCCTCCTAGAGCGGGTACAGGGCCGGGCTCTGGGATCCTGGAGGGGGACACACTTGACGTTGAGGTGCTTTCAGCCCTGGCAGGGGGAGAAGTGGGGGGGACACCATGCGTCCAAGTCACGAGAGAACTCAGGGGCCAGCGGGTGACCAGGTGCCCAGCTGGGAGCTCCAACTCCCAGCGGCAGAAGGGCTGAGGGGAAGGGATATGATTTGGGTTGAATGAGGCCTGGGACTGGGGGTGGAGGGCAGTGGGGAGCAGTCACTCCAGGGGAGGACGGGACACGCGTGTGGAGGCCTCCCTCACCGCCTCCTTCCAGACGGGCCCAGGCTGGGAATTCCGCGGTCCTGGCAGGGGATCCCTGATCTTTCTCTTTCTCTTGCCCCCTGCTCAGCTGCTGGCCTGTCATCCATCCCAGGCCCTCCTGGTCCCCCTGGCCCGCCAGGCCCTCGAGGGCCCCCGGGTGTCTCAGGAGCTCTGGCGACATACGCAGCTGAAAACAGCGACAACTTCCGGAGTGAGCTGATCAGCTACCTCACAAGTGGGTGTCCCTGACGTCACTCTCCCTCCTCCATCCCCTCCCAGACCACGCTTCTCCCTGTGAGAGGGGCAGCCAGCCGGGGCTTGAAGGGAACTGGAGGCGGAACACATAAGCCGCCCCGGTCAGTGGAGGAAGCCCGGCTTCCTCCCAGCCCACATGCTCCCGCTCGGTGCGAGTTCACATCCTGCTCAGGGGCGTTGAGGCCCTGGGAGAGACACCCCCAAGTCCCACTTCTCTCTCTCCCCCAGACCTGGCTCCCACTAATGCCGCTTCTTCCCCACAGGTCCTGACGTGCGCAGCTTCATCGTCGGCCCACCGGGTCCTCCCGGGCCCCAGGGTCCCCCCGGGGACAGCCGCCTGGCGTCCACGGACAGCTCCTACAGCCGGGGCGGCAGCTCCTCTTCTCTCAGTCGGGCCTCTTCCTACAGCTCCTCCACGGGCGAAGGGGGAGCCTTTGGCCTGGACATGGGCCTGGGCCGAGGCTACGGGGCAGCGGCAGAAGGCGGCATGTATGGCGGTGACGGTGGATTCGGGGCCAGCTTTGCTGGAGGTCCGGATTACAACGAGCTGGCCGTTCGGGTGTCTGAGAGCTTGCAGCGTAAGTGGGGACACGTAGGCTTCAGCGCTGCGGAGTTACGGGAGCATGTGAGCATCTCCACACCCAGGAGGACAGCAGTTCTGGAATCAGACGGGCAGGGACTGAAGACAAGCTTAGTTCAAGGGGCCCAGTCAGGACTGGAACCTATGCTGCAGGGAACAGAGATGCTGGGGTCTTTGTCCTTTGTTTTCCCAGAAGAGTCTATGACTATGAAGGTTTTCTGGTGGGGCTGAGGAAAGGTTGCTAAGAAGCCCTTTCCTGGGCGGCTCACCAGCACAGCTATGCAGTAAAAGGCCTATGAAACAAGCCCACGGAGGCGGAGACGTGCCTGTCAACAGGGGAGACTGAGGAGGCTCTTCCCTTGCTGCCGCATAGAAGAGTTTGGCTGGGATGGGAGTCAGACAGTCAGAGGGCACCGTGCTCCCGCCGTGAAGAGGGTGCCGGGTGACCCCTGCTCCCTGTGCCCACCACACTCTGGTATTTACAGGTCAGGGCCTGCTCCAAGGGATGGCCTACACTGTGCAGGGCCCACCAGGCCGGCCTGGGCCCCAGGGGCCCCCTGGCATCAGCAAGGTCTTCTCTGCCTACAGCAACGTGACCGAGGACCTCATGGACTTTTTCAGAAGTAAGGGCATCCCCCGATTACTTTCCCAACACTTCACTTGCCGTGTAGTCTGCTCCACAGAAACTAGTCTCCCCAAAAACCTTGTTAACACTTGAGATGCTGCAAATCAGATAAATTCTAAACTGTTCTCTTCTTACGAGTCCAAACTCTACCACTACCTGCCTGTGTTAGTCTGAACAAATCACTTTACTTCCCAAGCTCCAGGATGAGCTCTAGTCTAAGGCCAGTTTTTCCCCCTTGCAGCTTATGGAGCCATCCCAGGACCCCCTGGGCAGAAGGGAGAGATGGGCATCCCTGGACCCAAAGGTAAGTGGTGGCAGGAAACAGCCACCAGGATCCCGTGTTAACGACTGCCTCTTGTGGGAAGCAGCTCCCTTGCCAGAGCTGTGCTGGGAACGTGTGCGGCTCCTTCAGGCCCTGCACTGTGCCTCGCTTAGCCGTGCCCCCTTCTGTCCTCCTAGGTGAGAGGGGCCCTGCTGGGCCACCAGGTCAGCCTGGGCCACCCAGCCCTCGAGGACACAAGGGAGAAAAAGGAGACAAAGGTAAGCCTCACTTGCCACAGTTTCTGGAGTGCTGGGAAGCAGGCCACATGTTCCACAGCAAGCCTGAAAATTTTAGGCAGATGCCAGTTACGAAAGGCAGGTACTGGCAACAGCATACTTTGTGTAACGATCAAATGAACAGCCAGGGAGAAAGGAAGAAAAGTGTCAATGCAGGGAGGAAAAGGAGAACCAAGCTGGTAATGAAATAGGGTAATCAATTTAAATCAATTGACAGTCTTACAAAAGAGTTCATCTTTCAAGCCGGTTTTGTAGTAGTCACAGTTACTGTAATTACCCAAGCGAAAGTCCCCACAGACCACAGGATATTTTCTAACTTACCATTCATCTTCCAACTTCTAGGTGACCAAGTCTATGCTGGCCGGAGAAGGAGAAGCATCGCCGTCAAGCCATGAGCGACCCTTGTCGAAACAGCCGCCTGGACCAGTTCTTGCAGTGGTTTATGGCGCTTATGTCAAGACCTCTCCAGAGGGTAAAAGCTGGAATCTCACTGTCCTACTGAGGCAGCACAGCAAATAGTCAACTAGAACCCTTATCTTAGTCTGGAGCAAAATATATGTACGTAGAATTCAGTCCAAGGGACACAGTCTGAAACAGCTTCACGGGGTAGACTCAACAGTGGCCGCATGCAGTGTGGTAGGATGAAGCTGGCCTCCCTGCTGTCCAGGGCTGAGCTCCTCGGCTTCTTTAGCACCGAGTTCAAGCCCCAGCCTAGGAAAGTCAGGTACATAAAAGTTGTTTCAGGAGCCCTTGAGCTTCATCTTAAAAATGAGCCCAGAAAATGGAAGATGGGATGGGGGTGCCTTCCTGGGAGCCACTCGATGGGACTGTTCTGGTCAACGCTGCAAGGCTGTGCCCTCAGCTCCTTTCTCCCCTCTTCACTCTGCATTCTTCTAGTCATAGAAAAAAACTCTTGCAACTGAAAAAATTAAGCAATCCACTTCCCCTGAAGGTGGTGACAGGGTTTCTACTAGTTATTCCTCACTATGTATCACATTCGCACTTAGGAAGTTTGTTTGATTGCAGCTATGATCTGTCTCCATAGGTCCACGCTAGAGTTGGTAGTATGTTACACTGAACTAGGTTGCAGCCGATAGGAAGAGAAAGGCAGGGGGCGAGGAGGAAAGAAGGGGAGGGGAGGGAGAGCAGACTGCCTGACACCGGAAGCCGGCACCCCTGCTCTGCACTTAGGAAACGCATGGGGGACTGGGCGCAGTTGGTTTTATTGCACTTTTCAATGTCTACAAACATTCATGTGGTCTATCAGATGAGTCATTTCAATTGCAAAATTTCCAATTAAACGGTTTTTTCTTTTTTAATATGTTTAATGTGATCCATCTAACCAAAAAAAAAAAAACAAGAAGAAGGGAGGGAAGGAGGGAAGAAGGAAGGAAGAAAGGAAAGGAGGAAAAGAAAAAATATTTTCGGTTAATTAAGTTTGACATTTTACTGTCTAATGAAAACTTACTATGTATAATGAATGACTGCATCGTGCCTTTTTCATATTTTAGTTTTACCTAAAGGCTGACTCAATTTGTTTTTGTTATAGTAGCTTTAGAAGCTCAAGTATTATATCCCCTTTAATGATTCTTATCTTGATTAACCAGACTTTTGAGTTTTGTCCTAGTTATGAGATTTGCCTATCCAAGCTATCCAAGTCTTCATAGAATCCTATGCCCAAGAGAAATAGGGTAAAAGCCCAAACTTGCTAGCTTCTCTGGACAGAACCCAGATATGAGATATGTCCTCAGCTGGATGGCAGTGGATCTTAGCCTCTTTTGTTTCATTAAAAAAAAAAGTCAAGCATGAGCTCCACAGTATGCAATGCTCCTGGATTAGAAAATGACATGCTGTGCCTCCCTCCGTCCAAGCTGACCATTTGCCAAATGGTCAGCCTAGTATGTCTACTGAATCCTGCATGAACGTATATGAATGATGAAAAGAGGTTATTTTTAGCAGAAGTGACGTCACAGTTTGTGAAATGTTTGGTGAGAAAAATAATCCATTCCAAGGGGAAAAAAGGACATAAAAAAAGGTATATATACATATGTCGATGGAAATATTTTAAGCATCACCCAAAGGCGGGGTTTGGGCGATGAAAGACACTCCCAAGTTACCAGTAAAAAGGACCCTCTTGTGTGTGATGACTACAGATGGTCTGGAATACTAGTAAATAAGTCTGAAGGGTCAGAAGATCTGGAGGACTGCGAGTTTTAAAATATAGTTAGGATTTTTTTAAATGCTACAAAATGTTCTCATGCAGGACAATCTAGTTTCAAATATTCTCAATAAAAGACTGCTTCCCAAAGTAGATTAAGAAATAACTTTATTTTTCATTTGCCAACCCCATGATTGAAAAGACATGTTGCTCCCAAATAGACAAGAGGCATTTTCTGAAACAAAATTTTTTCTGAAAATTTAGCTTGTGAAGTTATTACACTGCAAATCAGAGAAGGATTACAAAAAGCTACAGCCAACATTGAAAACTGGTATCACATTCTACCCCAAGCTTAGTAACAGAAGTTTTAAAGCTGTATCAAAACCATGTCAGCCACAGGATAGCAACAATAGTGGCATTAATTGTTGTGCCTTCAACTTAAGAAAAGCATTTAAAATATCCCATTTCCTATAAAAGATCATTTCCCAGAAAGGAACTGATTTATTCAATCAGAAGCCTATTAGAACTGGAACTAAAGAGCTCGCCTCCTCCACCTCACAGTTCTACATTTTCCTGTTAATCAACAATATCTCTAGCTAATCATTTGACAGAATTTGGCTTCTCAGAAGAGTCTTTGTCATTTAAGCACAGTGTGGAATGGGGAAAAAAGTGTGTAGTTACAAGGGAACTAGGAGACTACAAAAGACAATCGCTTCTGAAACTCACAGATGCTCAAGAAATCAGAGACCCTCCATTACAGTGGGTCTCATATGCCTGAGAGCTTTGTGCTTGAGGAAACACTACTTAGAGGTAGCTCTGGTTCTGGTTTATATTTAATTACAATTTGCTGTATCCTGTCACAGGAAAGTTTCAACATTTTCAGCAAGGTACAAGCACTCCAAATTTCCTCCTTACCCACCCTATAGCTTCCCCATAGAAAACGGTAAGAAAAAGCTTAACTGTGAGTCCATATAGTATAGCGGCTAATTCAGCAATTCACACCCAACCATGGATTGACAGGACTAGGAAAGGCAACCTGGTGCAACGAGCTCCATGAGCTAGACCTGCAGAAGCGTGGTGGCCTGGTGTGTCCACAGCACGCAGGGAGAGGAGGGGAGGCTGAGTAATTAGGGGGCACACATGGAGAATTTCTTCTATGCATTTCATAGCACATTCTGCCACAGCAACAAAACCACCAACTCAGGAATGCATTTGACTGTACTCTTTGATTTCAAAGATGTCTGTGTCCCTCCCCAACCCCCCACCTACACATCATGCAAGAGAGAAGGATCGCTCTTCTGTACGTGAATACAGGGCCTAGCAAGAAGTGGGCAGGGGTGGGTACAAACAGCATGGTCTATACAACAAAATACCTTTTGAAAAGATTTATGTAACTTTAAGTATTAAAATGAAGGCTTTACCTCTACATACATATTCTGTAGTCCTGCTCCTACATGCATATGGTCTGGTCATTTTTGAAAGAGAACTCGAGCGTGAACAAGGAATCCAAAGGGCAGTTTTACGGGAGATGCAAGAGGTGCTAACAAACTTACCAGCGTTGTCAATCGTTCTACTCTGAGCCTCTTTATTCAATACTCTGAATGTCAACTTGAAAGGAAGAAAAAGAACCAAATATTCAGACCAAATTAATTATGTGCCATAAACTATTCAGCACACAGGATACCCTTTAAACGATACTGAAAAAATGTCCACTGCCTGAAGTATTAATTTTTAAAAAGCCAATAAACTGAAAATTTCAAAGGAGAAAGTGGTATGAGAACCTTCTTCCTCTCTCCCTCTTCAAATAAATCATTAAATACACTGGGTAACATTATACTGTCATTTCTATCATAACAATATAAACAATTTCCATCATCATCCTGAACATTACTTTATAAAGATATATATTTTAAAAGGCTCTCAAAACATTTTTCAACCCAGCATTTGAGAATAAAGCATTAAAAGAGTTTTGTATACAGTAACACATTCATGTGATAAGTGTATGAATTTACAACCATACATAATATATATATATGTATATATATTTATATAAAAAACAAACTTGGCCAGAAGTTAAGGCTACCTACAAAGTTGTCCAAGTAAATTATGCTTGTCAAAACAATTACAAAATTAAAATCACATGCGTTTTTAAATCATCTAAACCACTGACAAAATAAGGTTCAGCATTCAGTTTTCAAATTAACTGCAAGAAAGTGCTACAGATATTTACATTTTCTTAACATGAATCAGTGTTCCCACAAAGTTTCATTTGCATTTTCCACGAGCCTCAAATGTAATATAACTAAAAACTGAAATTTCTACAATTGGTACCTGGCACTCATGACAGAACAGGCGCACATGGCAGCCAGCAAGCTTCGTCTACAAATGTACTGTCCCACACCCCGAAATATGGTTTATAATACTGTTTCGACCTGACATGTGCTTGAAATTCTAACCCTCAAAAGGGACTAGAGTGAACATTTCATTAATAATTACACGTATCAGCAACCTCATGATAAAGATTTCAAGCTTTTCCCACTCAAATCAAAGTAAATAATTTAAACATGGAACAAAACAAGACCAAAATATAAATGACTCGATCTCAAAACAACGAAAAGTCATTTCTGATATTTGCCTAAATATTTTAAATTCTTTCTTAAAAACTATTCTGAACAAATGCCTCTTTTAAGATTAATTTCATAAAAAATATATTCATAAATATAACTCAGAGCCTGCCAGCCTCCAACAGTTTTAAACAGAATTTGCTAAGATGGGAGAAGTCATTTAACCAGCTCATGTATTATTTTAGGAAGTAAGCTGAGATAGCTAAATCTGTATTTTTTTTAATTTGGTGAGTTTTACATTTCCAATTTGGACATCTAAAAGCTACCGTTTATTTTTTTCATCTTTCCAACTTTGTACAACATATACTTTAGGATGAAAATTTCTATCAATTGGTAATAGGAGCAAGATTTAAAAAATAATAATGCTTAATGCTAAGGGTGTTTTGTCCCTGTTGAATCAAAAAAGGAAATGCTATTTTAGACTCAATTGAAATTTAGTGTTTTAGGCACTATTTTAATAAAACTAGCACCCTTAATTATTAGCTCATGTCTAAACAGGTAATTATTTTAGACAAATTATTGAAATAATTTTTCTCTTTTAAAAGAGTTTGATGCTAACATTTAAAGATAATAGATTTATTTACTGAATCAATATCATATTTTGAGCAACTCATAGTTTTTTCATGAGAGCTGATTCACCAAAAAATTATTCCAACTCTCTACAGCAGTTTCAACTATAGATTTTAGGCATCATTGAGAAGTTAAGTCAGGAAAAAAGATATTTAGTAATACTTAAGTGACATAACAGGGTTTTTTTAAATAACTTTAAACATTATATGTCTACCAGTTTTTCAGGTAACAGTATCTAAACAACACAATTTTTAAGATTATATACAAAAATCACCTTAGGGAATTACTGCAAGATGCTACTTTGCCAGCATGGCCCAGCATCTGTCTTAGTGCCTTTCCCTTTATCTTTGCTAAACAAATAAAACAAACAAATAAACACCCAGAAGGTGAGGCAGGTGATTGTCTTCGTGAGCTCTCTGATACAGACTATGGCAGAAGATGAAGAGGACAGAATGACATACTTAAAAAGACAAACCCAACCACAGACTGCTTCCCATTGTTACGATCCAGTGGAATGCAAGCTAGGAATAGGATAGAATTTGGAAATCCGGCTCTGTGTTGATGGGTTAAGGCATTCAGACTCCCCGGTCATTTTAAAGAACACTTCCTGTTCCTGTAGTTTCCTAGCAAACTCCTCTTCCAGTGTCTTAAAAAGAAAGGGAAAAAGAAATTATGCACTGGTATTAAAAACAGAATTTACTCTGACAGCCCAGATAAAATTATTTGCCCCGAAGACTTTGTCTGTTATCCTAAGGAAGAAGAGACTGCTCAACAGCTAGGACCATAGGCTGTGCAGCCC
Organism: Balaenoptera physalus; assembly: GCF_965194825.1. Taxonomy (NCBI): domain Eukaryota; kingdom Metazoa; phylum Chordata; class Mammalia; order Artiodactyla; family Balaenopteridae; genus Balaenoptera; species Balaenoptera physalus. The sequence continues at coordinate 47,829,793 of NC_138893.1, forward strand.
TGGGTTCAAGTCCTGGCTCAGCCACATGAATGGATAACTTGGGGGCAATTACTTAACTTCTCTATATTACAGAATCATTTCATTCTTCTGCTATGAAACAGCGATAATACCATCTACTTCACTGGGTTGCTATGAGAGGATTAAATGTGATAATAATGTACTTAACACACACTAGGTACTCAACAGATGGCACCTATTATTAACTACTGATATTAACTGTCTCTTCCACATGGAACTAACCATTTCCTATTTTTTTATTTTGATTACTGATGTGCATGTCTTTTCTTTCACATTGAACTATAAACTGTTTGAAGGTAAGACCTAAACCAGATTCATCTTTACAACCCCACAATATGGAGCAAATATAATAAGTGCTTGATAAATATCTGATGTATCAATTACTTTGTGGACAAGTGACTCAGGAGAAGTACTGCTGTAAAAATACAAAGTACAGGAAAAGATGGAAGGATAGGAAGGTTTCTTAGAAGAGGAAAACCATGAGCTTAGTTTCAAAGGAAAGATAAGAATTTGACAGACAGGATGGGGAAGACACGCCAGACAAAGTGAGCTGAAACAATGCACAGAGGCAGGAAACTGTGGAGTTGCTGTGAGTAACGGTGATTATACCCAGTACTGGAACATGAGCTGGGAACAAAGTGGCTAGTGGGAGACGAAGCTAAAAGGGCTGATATGGGCAAAGTATGGCACTATGAAGGCTTCAAAGTCAAAGTGAGGCGTTTATATTCAACTCTGTTGGAACTGCAGATTTATCAGCACCACTATGACAGTAACAGAGATGCTCTTGAGGATAAACACTCTGGTGACGGCAGGCAAGCAGGAGGAAAGGAAAGTGAACAAGAGACCAGAAGGACCATTAGGACATTACTGAACAATTTTAAGCAAATAATAGGAAGACAGTAAAGGGAAAGAGAAATATTATGAAATAAAAGTCAAAATTATTTGTCATCTGATTGAATGTGGGGTGTGATGGAAATGAAAGGTAATTCAGGTTTCTAGCCTAGATGTCAGTTAAGAGAACAGGAATGTTAGGAAGAACACCTGATGGTGGGTAGGACTGGAGAGAGGGGGGAAGATGAGATGGAGATGAAGGAAAAAAGATGTTGAGTTCAGTTTTATCTCCACTGAGTTTACAATCTTTAGTCAACGTTCAACAACATTCAAGAGGTATGTACTGATCATTTACAATGTGCAGGAATTGTTCCAGAAGCTGGGTATCTATCAGTGAACAATGAGATAATGTCCCCGCTTTCAAGGAGCTTACATTCTGGTGGGAGAAGACACACAACAAAGAAATGTGTCTGGTGGTGATGAATATTATGAAGAAAAACAAAGAAAGGTTGAGGGGATAGAGAGGGTTCGAGGTAGGCACTGAAGCTACATTTTATATACAGTCATCAAAAAAAGAAACCTTTGATGAGATGATAATGGGACAGAATGAATGAAATGAGGAGGAATGGAACATCCATATGGAAAATGAGAGCTGAGAGCATGAACCGATAATAAAAACAATAAAATAATAACAATAACAACCATTCATTGGATCCTGACCACATCTCAAGTACTGTAGACACATCACTTCCGTTAACTGTCTTAACAACCCCAATTAGGGAGGTAGTAACATCCTCATTTTACAAATGAGGAAAACTGGGCTCAGAAGTGTTAAGAGACAAAATTAATCAGTGTCAGCACTGAGATTTGAACCCAGACCTGTATGACTTAATAATTCATGTTCTATACAAGTTTTGGAATTATCCTTAAATATGCAACAGCTGAAGCCATGACAATGTACAAGATCATCAAGATAAAGAAGCAGAGGTAAGAGTGTAAAACTGGAAAATGTCTACATTTCCGGTGACTGGATAACAAAGAAAGGTGATAAAGAGCACAGAGAAAGAAGAGAGTATGTCACAAAAGTCAGGTGAGAAGAAAATTTTAAGAAGATTTTTAAGAAGAACAGGTAGATAATGCCACTGGTGACCACTGTCAACCAATTCAACTGGGGAGGAATTTGAGGCAAAAGCTAGACTACAAAGGGTGAAAGGAGGAACTGGAGAAGGGACTTCTCACTTTCACCCCTCTGTGTATGTACCCTTTGAATTCAGAAACACATGAATGAACTACCTATTCAAAAATGTAACAAAAAACAAAATTCAAGTTAAAAAGCCACACTATTAGCACATGGTAGGTGCTAAATACATATTTCCTTGATTAACTCATTGGATGAATGGAAGAAAGGAATGATTGAAATGTATAGCAGGCAGGAAGCCCAAGAGAAAATAAAGGTTTAAGTTTGACAGTTGGCAAAGAGAGAGAATCATATAGTAATAGCAAAGACAGAGTTGAAACGGTTGACCAGTTGGACCAGGCTAGCAGGGAGTCAAGCGCAAACAAAGAAGATAGCTGGCTGACTGGCAGGGGGTAGGAAGCCATCCCTATTTTACTAAATTGTCAATTAACACAGCACATAAGGGCCATGTAATCTGGCTCCAGTCGACCCATCCAGACAAAGCTGTCATCCCTTCCCTCTCTCCCTCCCTAATGCCTACACACAGGCACACACTCCCTCTAATGCTACAATGATAGGGAGCTACTTATGATTCCTGTACACATTATTTTCACTCATTCTCTTTTCTGTACTTAAATTGCCCCATTCCACTCCCATCTGTCTGTCCTCCTAGCAAGCTCTTACTCATCTATCAAGCCGCACTTGGCTTACAAGGCATCTCCTCTCTAACCCTTCCTGACTTCCCTGAGCAGACTTAAGCACTCCTCCTCCTTTGCTGGTACACTGTGCTCCTCTGCTCTGTATCTTGTGCTTACCTCCTTCAGACAAATGCTGCTACTGATCTGCAACAGCTTGTCAACTAGATTCTGAACCTTTCGGGGACAGGGACTTTGACTCTTCATCTCTGTGTCTCCCATCCCTGACACTGTTCCTGACACATATTAGGTAAAGAGCCAATAGCTGGGAGGATGGAGGGATGGATGAATGCAAGCATATTTTAATTAAAGCTTTTAAAATTACCTTTTTCCTAGGTCTCAATTTCTCTCTCCATTCCTTTAATTCTTGGCTGTGTTCCTCATCTAACTCCTTTAGTTTCTGAGTCTCATGCTCAACCAAGAGGTGGCATTTTTCATTCTGAAAATAAAGTTTGGATTTAAAAAATTTCAGATCAAGTTAGCAATTTTTCACAAATACAATTATCTTCCAAAATAATAAAGTATTCATTAAACATAAAGCTATTACTGAGGTTGAAATTCTCCTCTAACAACCAAAGGCCAAGAATTATGAAAAGAGTCATAACTTCATTTTTGCAAGTGTAGAGGCTAGATCTGTTATCCATATGAAAAGAACTTGAATAGAAAGAACTAGTTTGATCCTGATTTTCCTTCTAATAAGGTTTACTTACAAAACTGACACTTCAGAGGGCAACTTGGAAGCATTTTATCCAATGGTACCAGAACATGGGGTTAGAAACTATTCCACTCTAGTAAATTAAGCAAATAATGTAGCATATCCACAATGTATACACTACTCTGAAATTGTAAACATTTTAGAAATTATATTACATTACATTACATTATATTATATTATATTATATTATATTATATTAGAGAGCTGCATACCCCAGGTAAGGTTCAAAAACAGTCCTCTCTAAAGTAATGCTTAAATTCCTTAGGAAAAGAATTCTCATATTTATCATCTTTTTCAAAAACCTTGAAGAAAATGAACTATTTCTCCCTAAATAAAAAGAAATTTTAAATTCAGAATGATAACAAAAATGCCTACATCATTTTTAAAACTTTGTTCATCTTCTTTGCAAAATACACTAAAAATTCTCAATAGTACTTTTGAAAGATGCAACTTCTTATATCATAAATTAGCTTCATGTTTATACTAATCACAGCTGTGTAAGTTCTAAACAAGTGCCTGCGATACTAAACTGATCTTCCTTTGGGTCTACAGAGGAAAGAAAACCTTTAAATCCCAGCATCTTCATAAGCAATGTGCAGCTTACTCTGAGTAGCTATTATTTCCTCAAAACCAGCCACCTGTACTGTGCATCTACTACCAGCTTTGCGTTCATGCTTCTGGAGCTAACCTGCAGTTGATGCAGTTCTCGGACATTGGCTTCACACTGCAACTGAAGATCCCGCATTTGATTTTCATGTTTTTGATGCTGAGCCATTCTCTCATTTTTCTGCCTCTTTTCTTCTTGAGAAGCAAACTATAAATAAGAAAAACAAAAGATAAATATGGTTAACAAGTAATGTAATTTCTGCATCTTCCAAAGGTGTAATTAAGGAATGTAACAAAGCTTAAAGTACAATAAACTAAAGCTGCAAGTAATAATACGCTGGGACTCAAAGCTGGAGTCTACATCATGGCTTTGGTGGGGTGTAGGGAGGTGGAGAGAGACTTCTGATTAAAACCTTGTTCCTCCTATCTGCTTAGTGACCTCAGTTAATTTGTGTGTGGGATCTGTGACTGTAGAAGTATAGTGAGGCCACACGTTTGACTGAAAAGCTGGCCAAGTCATCTTATTCCCAGGGCTGGTCTTAGGACCAGCCTAGCCCTGGATCTGGTGTGGGGCATAGAAGAGAGCAGAGCTCTCCGTGGCCAGCACCTGAGGGAGACTGAGTTGGTACATGCCATATGTGTACAGAGCCATGGTGAATATCAATGAGCCCAAGGTGGCTCCAAATGTTTACAACACAATTATGTGGTACTTCTAAAGGCCATTCAAAAAATTTAAACTTAAAGAGAGTAATTTGCTTATTTACTTGTTTAATTTTGTCACGATCCTGATCTGGTGTTGCTGTTGGGTTAATTCTCAAACTCTTCTTAAACATGGCCATGCGAGTCTTGGCTTCGCTGCGCTGAATCTTAGGCAGTCTTGCTCTTTCTTGAGTCTGTCTGTTTTTCAACTCCTCAATAAGTCGTTGATTGTAACGCTGCATTTGTTCTGTTTCCTAAGAAAGTTTCAGAGTCCAATGACGTAGATATAATTTAATACTCAGTACCCACATGTATGCTCAAACATGTCATTTTGCTGTTGCTTCCCCAAATTACTCTCTCCCTTGTTGCATACCAACCAGCAAAATATTAGGCAAAAAAATAATTTATAAGAAAAATAAGCTATTAGTAATAAGAGATTTATATTGACTCTCGTATACTAAGTATAGGGAGTCCACATTTTTAAGATAACTGAACCATAAATGGAGCCAAAATAGCTACCTCTGAGAGACAAGATGAAGATTATAATGTATAAGAGGTCTTTAAGCATTGTAATTAGTTACCTTCCTTGGAATTTGTAGAAAAGAGTTTGCAATCATGACCAACATACAATTAATTACTCCAAATTTCAAAGAAATTTTAGGATAAAAGAAAGGAAACCTAAACTTTATTCTGTAAAAAATATAAGTTTCAAAAATAAATAGCTCTGGGCTTCCCTGGTGGTGCAGTGGTTAAGAATCTGCCTGCTAATGCAGGGGACGTGGGTTCAATCCCTGGTCCGGGGAGATCCCACATGCCATGGAGCAACTAAGCCTGTGTGCCACAACTACTGAGCCTGCGCTCTAGAGCCCACAAGCCACAACTACTGAGCCCATGTGCTGCATCTACTGAAGGCTGTGTGCTCTAGAGCCTGTGCTCCACAACAAGAGAAGCCATCGCAATGAGAAGCCTGCGCACCGCAACACAGAGTAGCCCCCCCCACCGCCACAACTAGAGAAAGCCCGCGCGCAGCAACAAAGACCCAACGCAGCCAAAAATAATAAATTAAAATAAATAAATTTAAAATAAATAAATAAATAGCTCTGCAAACTTTAAAATGAACAAAAAAGTGAACAAATTTTCCTTTCATTAACCTTCTCATGGCGCTTAAGCAGCTGATGTCTTTGCATAAAATACTGGTCTTTAAGTTGCTGTTTGAGCAGCTGGTGTTTTTCTTGTAAATGTCGTTCTTCAAGCTCCCAAATCGCAGCTTCTCTAGCTAGAAGAAGAAAGCAATTTCAAAATGTAACTTTGCTCTTTTTACTAATGTACTTTGGTCTTCATTTTAATATTTACATACAAGTGTTCTAATACACTAATTAATACACACGGACATTCTGAGCTATAAATGAAATATTACCAACATAAAGATAATATCCATTTACCACTTTCCGTTCTGTTCTGATGTCCTGTAAACAGAGAACGCCCTACCCACAACACCAAAATTCCATTTAACCATCTTAATGAGAAAGAAAAAAAATATAAGGTATTTGTTAGGGGAAATAAGTGCTTAAAATTCCATTCTATCACGTAGCCAATTTAAGTATACCAACATTGTAAGGCATAATGAGTACATAAAATTATTCAGGTATATTTCTACCATCATCTGGACAAAAAAGATGTTTTAAGGATTATATGTTTATGTTCACTTCTATTGCCTTAAAGGAGTTCTGTATCTTGCAGTACTTCTTAATTTTATGAAGTATTTTCCTCTTATTTACTTTAAGTTGCTTCATCTTTCCCTCTACCACTCTAGCAAAAGAAAACATTCAAATAATTTCCAAGGTATATCTCTGCAATGTTTTGAGATATATATATACATATGCTGCATAATTTCATATACCTCTCATGAGCTGTTGTTTGTTATTCAGGCACTCTCTTTCAATATTGGCTAACTCTGCCTTCTGCTGTTGGATGATCTTTTTCAGAGAGCCATCTAATTCTTGTTGTTGCTTCTGAACAAACTCTTGTTCCTATTAGACATAGTTAACCATCAGTTAATAAGTATCTACTGAGCAAAACATCCATTTATCTCTACCTCTGTATATATTAGTGATTAACAAGATTTCTGAACCAAGTTTCTAAAGTTAACTAGATTTAAAAATCACCAAAATTATATAGTATAGATATAACATAAATGTATTAGTCACCCAATTCAAGCCCAGAAAGAAAGTACTAAAATACATAATATTCTAAACTCACTATTAAGAATAACACATACAAGAGAAGTCCATAACCCACTCATAATTAAAATGCCCTACATCTTTGGGAAAAAAATAAATTTACAGTTTCTAAAACTGACTGTTCATTTCACTAGAGTGTGGACAAAACAAGAATAAACAAGAAATGTCTTTCAGGAAGAGAGGCAATAAAGAGCAAACAAGTAAAACAGATACCGGGATTTAAAACTCTCTATTTTTCTATTAATAAAGAGTTAGGAAGCCATACCATGGCTACACTAACAGAGAAAGACAGTTTCTGGATCTTTAGTCTGTGCCTAAAAAGAACAATACTTTAAGGATTTAATGAGAAATAATGCATTGCTAGAGAAATGTGAACTAGAAATAGGAAAATGAGTTACATTTTATGACTCTACAAACAAAATTCCTTATAATCAGAGAATTCTACCAACATGTATGGGATTCACTCATTCATTCAACAGTATTTACTGAGTACATACTATTTTTGCCCAAATGCCAAATTTATACTTTCAAAAAAAATCCTTCAATTACTGTGTAAGGAAAGGAAAGGTTAAAGTGACTTATGGTCATTATGCTAGATTATACATTTGCAGAAGGAAAGGAACAACACTCAAACTGAAGAAATGCAAATTTTGCCAGTAAACGTTTGGCTCTCCATCCCTCTCTTGGCTGTTACAGCAGTTTGTGGTTAGCTCAAGCGTATTCTGATCAATTTGAGTATAGATTTAGAAATTTAGGGTTGAGCAGCACTTCACCTATAATCCCTCCTCTTGCACATCTAAGAGATGTAAAACCTCAAGATCCATTTTGGAACTATTTTTTAGGCCTTGGACAGAGTCTGACAGGATCTGGATCACTACCAGCCTGGTCTTCAGTGCACAAAGAGTGAGTCAGCAGTGTTCCTCAAGATGCTTGTCTTACAACTGTTTCTCTGGAGGTGAGAATCAGGTCTTACCATCCAGGACATCCTGTTACTTTGTTGTCACAAATGCTGCTGCCTCATCTACATCATGATTTGTATTTTAGCATAAATACAAATATACAGTAGCAGAAAGACTAATAAACTGTCTCTATAAAATACAATTGCCAGTTGCAAGTGGAATAACATGTACTTTTGTATTTATTGAGCTATGGTCTTATGTACTGGGGACAGGAAATGTACTTATGTGTTGCTAAAAAAAAATATCACGCACATTGTCAGTTCTGTAGATATAATAAATGCTGAGCAAATTTATACAAAAAAAAATTACAATTGCCAACTTGACTACAGTCACCTACATCACTTTATCACAGCAAAGAAAAATATAAAAGAAAAACTCAATGAATATTTAAATTCAACTGTCTAGAATAAGGCTTTTGAGTTTTATTTAAAGAGATGCAAAAATCTCCATCCTTATAAGCAGTTATAACAAAATAAGTTGTCAAGCTTCTCTTTTCCTACAGTAAATATCATTTGTAATAAAAATTGATTCTCTAATTTCATTGTAAAATTTCTATATGCAAACTTGTTTAATAAACAATATAATCTGCAGATATATCAAAAGTATTTTGTTCAACATTTTTACCACTAGTTTGCATAAAGAACTTTAAAAAAATATCTGTGTGGACAGAAATAATGGGTCCAAATTATCATAAATATAAATATTACATTTACATTTATCAAAAAAATCAAGTGTTAAAGATGGGGCAAATAAATATTTATATGAAACTAAAAAAGGTAAATACAGTGGACCCTTGAACAACACAGGTTTGAACTGTGTGGGTCCACTTAAACGTGGAGTTTTCACTAAGTATGTACTGCAGTACTACACATTCTATGGTTGGCTGAATGTCCAGATGTGGAACCATGGACGTGGAGGGCCAACTGTAAAGTTATATGTGAATTTTCAATTGCGTGCAAGGTCAGCACCCCAATACCTGAGTTGTTCAAGGGTCAACTGTATAAGCCAGTGCCACTAAAAAAGTGAACGTGATTTCTCGTCAATGCAGTTTTTGGTCATATTATTATATTTATGTCTAAATTAAGCAAGATAAGAGTTCAGGTCAAAGAAAACCTTTTTTAAGCACTTAGTAAATGCTGGGGACTGTACTACTTACAGGGTTACTAAAATTAACAAAAGACAGTACTGCCTTCAAGGAGTTTCCACTCTATTGGTCCCAAATTGGTTTTATCTGTCAGCCCATATAAAGAGTAGTGGGTCCCTTCCCTTAGTAACATACTTTGAAAAGTTCAAAAGTAAACCACAGAGAACTCAAAGCAAGGAATAAGGGTCCAGAAATCAAGACTCAAAATGAATGACAAGGAACTACAAAAGCATGCCCTGAAGTGGCCAGTATATGAGAGGAAAAAGGAGCTAAGACTGTTATATAGAAGCGGGCAGAACTAGCACTGTGCTCCTCCAGAAGATAAAGAAAGATCAACAGGTCAAGGCAGGCAACGTATGGAAGTGTTTCCTAACCATCAGAGTTTGCAAAGACACCAGCTGCCTTATGCACTTGAATAATCAAGCAGAGTGTGGATGATTACATAGTCAAGAATATTGCACATTTGATTTTTTTTTATATTAAAGCCAAAAACTACCGAAAAGGTCCCTTACACATTAATATATTTTATTACCACAAAAGAAATGAAAATTTAATATCACTGAGCTTTCATTAAATTTCCTAACTTCAAAAGCCAAGTATAATACATTCACAGTGGAATCTGTAATTAGAAATTACTCTTAGGATCTAAAAGAAAAGTGATTTTACATTCCAAAAAGACTGCACAAATTACACTCATTTAAAAAAATAACAGATCAATTTGATCACTAGGAGTAACAATTTCAAAATGGACACAGAAATTGTAAAATGAGTGCCCTTTAAATGTACAAGTTTTAATTCTGATAAGGAATTTTATCCTGTTAGTCAGATAACTGTGAACGTTAAAAATACAGCTTTGGGTTCTAGAAAACTATAAGAAAGGGCTATGATATGTGGCGCTATTTGTACAGCATTTGGTCATTTTAACTTAAAAGCTAAAAATGGTAATGATCAGAAAAGTGTTCATAATTCATAATTTCTCCCTCTTGTCAAAAAATAATTAACATTTCGACTACTCTTTTAGAAAACTATAGAGTCCAATGGCTGACAATAATATAAATAAATAAATAAATAATTTCAGGAGAGGGGAAGGAGGGGTTGAAATCAAGCTGTATTCTATCTACTCCAGTTGTGTGTATCAAACATCACAAACAAAAATTACAGTGTTAAATAAGCTAGTCATTTCCCTATAGAAACTGTGAGAAAGAATACAGCCTGGAATTCCAGACTTAATTTAAAACTGCAACATGGAGAATAGCAACCCACCATTCATTATGGACAATTTGAACAGTGAAAACTAAATGGAACTAAAATCACCACTTTTAACATGGCTTTTCTGACCATATCCATAATTAAAACATCTACATAAACATATATGCAATCAAAATGTCACTTCACACGAAGATAAAAATCTAACCACAGCATTCAATTTCTCACATGTGCAAAGTTCGTAAAATACTATTGAGAAGATATTTCTTGAAAAAGATGAAAATCTCAGATTAAAATTTGTGGTGGTGTAGACAGAAAAAAGAACACTGTAGTAGAAGTGTTCTAGTTCCAGCTCTACCACTAATCTCTTTTGTGACTTTAGGCAAATCACTTAGTCTTCTGTGCCTCGATTTCCTCATCTGTAAAACAGACACACTCCATCCCTATATTAGGGGTTGGCAACGAGAATCAAATGTGAAAACTCTTCAAAGAATACTGTACTATAAAGTTCATGTCAGGTTATTACTACCGTCATCACTGACATTATCACCTATCAATCTTCTAGATTTACAACAAATGAAGCTAACAATGAAAAGGCACATGTGAGCCAAAGAAAAAGCAGGTAAAACAGAAGAAGGCACCCTCCTACAAGGCACGCGGGACTTACGTCCTGCATTTGGGCGTTGAAGACTGCACAAGATGACAACTGAAAAGACTGAATCATGACCTGAGCAACGCCCTGTGGATCAGAATACAACGCACTTCCCAGGTAAGAACAGAGCTGAATGACTTTTTGTAAATGGAAAGAATAATTATACAAACTCAGAGTTTCCTGAGGCCTGGAACAAGTCACTTAACAAAGGGGTCTCTTTCTCATCTGTAAAATGAAGGATTTGAACTAGATCAGTGGTTTCCAAACTCTAGTTTGCTGCCATTGTTTTTTAAACCAGTTGAACTTTCTTTTTAAAAAACTCACCAAAACAATCTCAGTTTATAAAACAGATGAAAAGTGGTCCTGCTCTGGAAGCAGGGGCCCAGAGCCCTACTGTCCTCACTTTTTGAAGGATTCTCGAGATGCTTCTTCCAAACTCAAGAGCTCCTGAGAGTACAGTTTGAAAACCACTGGACTAGATGATCAAATACATTCTAGTTCCATGACCATATGGCTATTATTCATAAAGTCTTTAAAAAGTTTAAAACATTAGACTCAAGTTATCATGTGTTAACACCTTCATCAAAAGTGGTAGCTAAATAGAAATACTTTTGAAATTTGTTAGATTACTAAATTCTTCATTAAATTTACAGATAGAAATTTACTATTTCTTTCAGCTTTAGTTGGAAAATACAGGCTAGCCCCTCAAATTATATGAAAAATCACCAACAAAGTTTTATTAAAGCATTGGATCACTTACCATTCAACACTAAATTCTCAATTTCAACTCTAGAGTCTGACATTTTACCTTTTGGAATTAAAAACTTTACATTCCTTTACAAGGCAAAAACCAAATTGTTATCTTCTGGTTTGAAATCCAAATTACCCAAAAATCGATGTGTGGCCAGCAAGGACTTCCTCTTCACCTATTAATAAGGCATGGCCAACAACCACTGGGCCAAGCCAATAAGAGCTTAGATTAGGCACAGAAAGGGTAGCTTGAATACAAGAAGCAGCATGATGCAGTGGTCCAGTGTATGAAACATGGAGCCAGACTTGCCTAGATGAGAATTCTGGCTCTACCACTAACCAAATGTGTGAACGTGGGAGAGTCATTCAACCTCCTGTGCTTTAGTTCCCTCACTTGTAGAATGGGGGTAATATGAGTAACTACCTACCTCCTGTGTTGTGAGGTTAATGAGTTCATATAGGTAAAGCATTTAGAACAGTATGTGCCATATAGTAAATGCTGTGTTTGCTATTATCACCTTAACTACAGGCATACCTTGGAGATATTGTAGGTTCGGCTCTAGACCACTGCAATAAAGCAAGTCACACGAATTTTTTGGTTTCCCAAATATATAAGCTATGTTTACGCTATAGTCTGTTAAAGTGTGCAATAGCATTATGTCTAAAAAAACAACATACATACCTTAATTAAAAAGTAGTTTATTGCTAAAAACTGCTAACCATCACCTGAGCCTTCAGCAAGTCGTAGTAGTAACATCAAAGATCACAGATCATCATAACAAATATAATAATGAAAAAGTTTGAAATACTGTGAGTATTACCAAAATGTGACACAGAGGCACGAAGTGAGCAAAGCTGCTGGAAAAATGGTGCTGACAGACTTGCCCAATGCAGGGCTGCATGAACCTTCAATTTGTAAAAAACACAGTACTGCAAAAGTGCAATAAAGTGAAGAGCAATAAAACGAGGTGTGCTTGTAGTAATTCCCATACCAGGCCAAGACAAAATTTTTCATTGGCTCACAGGAAGAAAAAAAAACAACTAAATTTATTCAAATAGGCTAGTTTTATTAAAATTTTAAATTCTGAAATAGTTTCCTTATTTTTCATGGTGTTAAAATAATCTCTCTTTTGAAATGATGGTGACAAATAAATGGCAGTTTCAAATAACCTTCCTTGACAAAAACAAAAAAATTTTTAATGGCAACCCATTTGTCATGCCCCCCAAAGGTTTTTGTTGCTTCTATGTTTCTTTTCACGAATCTATAAAATTCAAAAGTCTGGGAACCACTTTTTAAATTACATAAAACCCACATTAAAAAGATAATTTAAAGCAACAAATAAATAATCCATGTCTCTTCTTCCTTTCATTAACATCTGTAACTACAAACTGAGCTCACTTCTCTCTTTGCCTCCCAGCTGAGTGCAAGCTTAATTAAAAGAAAGGTGATCCCAAGTATAAAAGACCTCATACTCATGTGAGATACTTCTAGAAAAATCTGTTGAAAATACCAATTTATCTATTTTGTAGAGAATTCACCCATCAATTGGCTCAGCCTTATCATAACCTAGAATCAGGTTTATATAGGTAAAAATTGTCTATTTTTGTAACTGCTGGATTCTGAATCAAAAAGAAAAACAACATACTTAATATTTAAAATCTGGTTTTAAGTTGCTTATATTGTTGAGTTTAACAGTAATAAGTGTTTGATCTACCATTTAACATTACCATTTACCAGGCTTGCAGGATCTCAGTTCCCCTGACCAGGGAAGGAACCCAAGCCACAGCAGTGAAAGCCCGGAATCCTAACCACCAGGCCATAAGGGGACTCCCAAATTAATGGCCTTTTAAATATGCATTCCTTTTGTATGCACAAAACTTATATACTCACCCTCTATATTTTTCTGCCCTAAAAATTTTCTATCAACCATTGACATTACCACTTAAATATAAGCTTCCATCATGACTAAAATAAGAATAGAGTGGATTATACATTAACATACATGTTTATTTCATCTGGAGTCAGCTTTCCAAACATTTCACTTAATTTCATGTTAGCAACTTAAATGTCACCATTAGTGTGAATTTAGTACTACATAAAGAATGCCCTGGGAACCTTTGTATGAGGAGACGTCAACATCATATAATAAGTACAGAATTTACCCTTTCAACCATGGTTTACTGAGCTGTGAGAATATTGCCACTTTCTGTTTTTAGTAGCGTTAAGCTGCTGCTGTTACCTGAGCATGCTGGCTTTGTGCAAGCTCCTCTTTCCTGCGTTTCATGAGCTCTTTTCTCAGCTCTTTGGGTGCTTTCTCCACTTCATTTATAACCTACAGTGTATAAGCATGCAGGAGGTGGGGAAAAACACTTTCTCCACAGCAAGCATTTACGTGAGCAGACAAGCTACAAGTCAAATAAAGCTGTTAAAAAGCTCCTTTCAACATGCATTAGCATAGGTGTTAGTTTGGTGAAAAAGAATGAAAGGATAGAACATGCTTAATCTCAGTGCAGAAAGGGACATTACACCATATAAGGAAAATTAGTTGCTTAATTATCCCTACATATCATTCTTCTTTAGATCCAAAGACAATCAGTAAAGAATTACTTGCAACGCTAACGCTGAACTAAAGGTGATAAACTCAACTGACCTTGAAAGATCATAAAATTATAAACATATCTACTGACATTGTTTGAAATATTGGATATAAGGAAAACAAATGCCACTCATTTATAAAACTGCAAAATTTCATAATTGGCTTGATAAAACCAATGAAATAATTCTAAATGAAATCCACTTAATGAGATCAAAAGAAAAACAAAAGGGAAAGTAAGCATTAGAATACACAAAGGAGAGACAAATGGACACTAAGTTTTCTTTTTTCATAATAAACTATTTTATATATGGTGCGATAAAAATGAACACATCTGATGATTTTGGGATTAGATTAGAAAAACATTCTCCTTTGCTGATAATTTAAGCCAAAATCAATTGTCAGTTTTAAAATCAGTAATATAACCCCTCATAAAATAAGTTTATATGCTATGATTTATTATACCAAATAAAGTATATTATAAAATGAAGTGTATTTTAGAGCTCCTTCGTTCAATCATTTCAAAACCCTAGATAGGTATTCCACCTAACAATAGATCTGTAATCCAACTATGAAAAACGATCACGTGTTTATAAGTAGAAGCACCAAAAGCAACCAGATTCCAAATCACCACATGCCATTGATGGTCTGTGAAAGAGACTGATTTTGATTTAACATAGTGTATTTAAAATTTCCCGTCAGTAATCTCTCATGAAACCAAATCACCATGAAAAAGAAGAGACTCCCCAAATGCAAGAAGTTTAGCGATAAGGAAAAAAATATAGAATAGAATTATTTAAAATATGCATATCACTATCTCAAACATGTTCTCTGGCTAAACCTCTCCTAGTCCAAAACAGTAACAATAACTAGAAACTTTTAGATATCTATAATTAAATCATATACTTACCTACAAAATTTTTAAAATTTAACCTGATATTAAAAAATAACCTCTTAAAACTACTCACGGTTTCAAGAAAATTAACATTTAGTTAATACAGTAAAGTCATACATCATGGTATATAGAGCAATTCTATATAAAATATAATAAACAGTAATAAAACAGTAATTTTTAGAAATGGTAGCCACATCAAAAGGCTATATACCATTTCATTCATCTTTACCTAAAGAAATCATAGAATGCACTGTATTTATTAACATTTGATTCTATCCTTTTTAAAGCAGATCCTCAAGTTCAGCAAAATGATGTTCCATTATCTGCATAATTTCATTGTTAAAATCAATGAATCTGACTACCTGGGACATGCAACAAAAGTGAAAATGTATTCACTAGTTTGGTTGATATTAGTGTGTTCCAAAACTAATAAAACTGATCATAATATTGTCCCGGGGTCTTTCATATCATGAAAAGATAAATTCTCCTCTTATACTAAAGGAACAGAATAAATTATAAAATTATCTCTCAAAACTGATAATATGTAAAAGCTCTCTTAGTGTTATTTTAATTGGGGAAGAAAAACACACACTAATACAATATGTTAATCCTCTTTCTGAAACAATGACAATTTTTCATAGTAGATAATACCACAAATAGATCTATGACAGTATGGAACAATTTCAGGAAAAATGAAAAAATTCATTATAATCAAATGACTTTAGAGATATTTTCCACCTGTGATTGTTCAAAGTATCTCACAATTTGATAAACTTAAAGATATTATTTCAAATTTCAGGTTACTCAGCTTTTGTTTCGACACAAAGTCCAAGAAAGGTAATCAAGCTAATCAAGAGAAAAAAAAATTTTTAAGCATGAATTAAATATTGCAAATAAATATTAAGATGAATTATTATTGCCACCTGCAAACAGAACATAGTATGTTTTCTTGAAAAAGAACATTACTATGTCAGGCCTTAAATGTTGCATTAAAAAAGGAGGAGTGGGGGCTTCCCTGGTGGCGCAGTGGTTGAGAATCTGCCTGCCAATGCAGGGGACACGGGTTCGAGCCCTGGTCTGGGAAGATCCCACAGGCCGCGGAGCAACTGGGCCCGTGAGCCACAACTACTGAGCCTGAGCGTCTGGAGCCTCTGCTCTGCAACAAGAGGCCGCGATAGTGAGAGGCCCGCGCACCGCGATGAAGAGTGGCCCCCACTCGCCGCAACTGGAGAAAGCCCTCACACAGAAACGAAGACCCGACACAGCCAAAAATAAACATAATAAATAAATAATAAATAAAAAAATTAAAAAAAAAAAAAAAAAGGAGGAGTGATAGGTTGAAAGGAAAATGGATTAGACTCAATTTGAAGACTTGGTTCAAGGGTTAGCTGGACATTTAATAATAGTTTGTGAACTTGAACAGACCATTAAAACCTCTTCTACTCCAGTTTTCTTGGCAGTAAAATGAGAAAACATCTGACCTTACTACTACCCTACCTAACTGCTGGGAAGACCGAAAAAAAAAATGAATGAGTGCCATTTAACTACCAAGTATTATCTTAATTCCTTAGACAGTCTTAAGTGTACATAAAAAACAGTAGTTACACTTACCTCCTTCTTTCGGTTCTTTAATATATTCTGAAATTTGGACAACTCTTTCTCTTGTTCACCTTTAATGCGTTTGGCTTCATCTCGTAAGCGATTTGTGTGTTCTTGTTCTAGACGTTCAATAGTCTGTTTCTGCTGTTTTTCTAGATTCTCAATCTCTTGGTCATATTGTCGTTTCTTGCTCTGTAAAATGATGTAGCTCAAGATCATTTAACTTTAACATTAACGCTCATATTAATTCATTATACTGAAGATGTTTACTAAGAGCACATAACTGGCATTTAAATTGAGTGACATAATACGTACCCTTCGCAATACTGAACAAGATCAAATGCACTAAAATATGTTTTAAAAATTTTTCAAAAAGATGTGCATTTCGTTTTTTTCTAATATGGAAAACACTTTTTTCTACTGTACAAGTGTAGAATGTTCAAAAATTTTAGACAATCTAGAAGAATATCCAGTTGCTACAAAATACTAAAGTAAGAAAATTTTCAGTATTTATCCTATAAAATTTTTGATAAATCAAAGGTCTCATTTGAAGTCTATTTTAAAAACGTACCATTACTTGTCATTTACAAATTTACTCTTCCTCATTAAGATTCTTAAACATCATATTTCACTGAAACAAACCTTTTAGAATTATAAATCTACTCTCTCAACAAAAGATTTCTGCTTATATAATACTTGAGTAACATTGCAATTTTAGACACAGGTAGAGTTAAGTATTTGTAAAGGGTGTTTTCTTTTAAAAAAAATTAAAAAGCAAAATATTTTGGAAAATATGGGGGGAGAAACAGTTTTTATAAGGTCCTGAAAAAATAGAATATAAGTACTGTAAAAATACTCAAAGAGAACAAAAGTTCATTATTTTCTTAGGAATTCTCAGTTATGATACAACATATGTAATCAGCGATGCCAAGCACAAAACAATCCTTACCACTTAAAATTATAAAAACGTAAGTACTATAATCAACCATGAATCCTATAACATTTCAAACGATCTTTTTTCTAACCTACATTAAGCTACATGTTCAACATAAGTTACTGAAATTTTATATCACATTAATAATTCCTTTTCCAACTATGGACACAAAGTAAAAATTTAAAGACTCGGTGACAATTACCCTTTACAAGTCAGCACTAACTTCTCTAGCAGCTGTGAAAAGGGATGTGGAAGCTTAACTGTAGTAGCCAGAGAAGTAAGTGTTTTTTGAAAAATTCCCCAGGAAGTTCTAATACTCAGCCAAGTTTGAAGACAACTGCTCTAGACTGGTTTAAATCTTGGATTCTAATTCTGAGAGGTCAAATTGTAACAATAAAAAGTTATACAGCAATAGGCACACCTAAGAACTTTGCAAACCATCTACTAGCTTCATGATTCCAGGTTTTCATGACAGATTTAATCAGAGAAAAATGAAAACACCCACCATACTGTAAGTCAGGCAAAAGGAGAAGAGAAGAGAAGAGAAGAGAAGAGAAGAGAAGAGAAGAGAAGAGAAGAGAAGAGAAAAGAGAAGAGGAGAAGAAAAAAGAAAGCATCTAAAACACCAAAGAGATAAAGGTGAGAAATACATCACAAAGCCAGAGAAATCTAGTAATCAGAGAACAAGTTCTAAAACCTGCCAGTGGTGGGGTTTTTTCTAAGCCTTAAATTTCTTTATTAACAAAAGGGTATAAAATTCCAAGACTTTACCATCATCTCCTGCTCAAAACGCCGGAAAATTTGCTCTCGCTGTTGTTGCAGTTTGCCATTGAGCTGTTGTTGGGCTCTTTGCTCTTCTTTTTGAAGAAATCTTAATTCCCGAAGTTCCTGACGTCTGATAAAATTTAATGGCAATGATAGAGGAAGACAGCAAAAGTTACACCTTTGAAGTAATGCTTTAAAAGAAAAAAACTTTAAAAGTAACATTTATTTTCAAATGGAAAAGTAATACAAGAATCCAAAATTAGCCAAGACTTTACTCTTGTTTCTCTATTCTTCAGACTCTGCAGAGACTTGAGAAGTCACAAAACCAGTTTAAATCATGTTGTTTCTCTACTCACCTAAGAAACCTCAATTCTTCAGTTTTGGAATCACTATCTGTAACTATCTTTGATGTTGTTACACTCACTTCCACACCATCAACAACAAATTTGCGTGTTTTCTTCAATGTTTTCTTTTGTCTTCTTGTTTCCTGAGTGAGATTTTATTTTAGTTAGGCTTTATATGGGGAATACTAGAGAGAGAAAACATTTTCTTCTTAAAAAAACAAAAACAAGAAACTGAACAGCTATGAAGACTATGAAGACTACACACATAAAGTATGAATAGAAAGCAGTAAGACTCAACTTTGAAACCAATTATATCTCACACCTCATCTGACTTTCACATGATTTTACAGATAAAATCAAATTTTTTTCAAGTGAAATTATGCATTTTGATGATGTGCATGTAGAATTTTTATGATACCACATCATAATTAGGCACCAGTGGTAACAAGCAATTCACAAAAAAGAGTAATTAGTACAACTTTCACATGTTAACCATTCTTTCCTCTTTTTATCTTGTAGGTTCTCAGATACCTCTGCTTTTCTGTTTTAGAAGCACTTACAAAGCAATTAAAAATGAATTCCTGGGGCTCATCCCTTAGAGAATCTAAATCAACAGGTCTGAGGGTGGCTGAGAATTTCATTTTGAAAGGCTCCCAGATAACTTTTAAACACTGCCAGGACTGGGATTCAAAATCCATTTCATCAACAACAATAGTATCACCAGCCCTCTTCCATCTCAGGGCCAGAGATGGATGAGTGATTTTAGAGTTACTAGAAAGACAGCACCTCTACTGCACTCCCAAAATACCAGATCTCCCTGTTAGCTATTGCCCAAAATTCTTTATCAAGACCAAACTCTTCATTCCTCAGTTGGTTATCCAAAAGCTTTTTAAAAGCAAAGAGAAATAACAGAAGTATAACACTGCTACAAATACATCTTGGTAAACATGTAAGTATTCAGAACAGATAATTACTTAGTTTTGATAGGTGGAAAAGGTTAGAAAGCAGAGGGAGCAAAAGGGGAATGTGAAAATACTACATTCAAAATGCATTAGAATTTTTAAGTTGATCTTTGGCACTTTCCAATCACCTTTCTTCAGCCTCTTACTGTTGTACTCTCTAGGCTTCCAGTATTCTCACACTGCTCTCCCTAAGCCCTGGACTACGGCCACCCTAACCAGACTTCCTCTAAAACCTAAAGTGGGCATGCTCCAAAAATAAATCTACCCCCTTGTAACCTCCAAATTTTCCATTTCTTCAGTTCCTACTAAAGTATCCACAACTAATATCACCTTAATTCTCACAGAAGTATCTGCATTTTTTGGAAAGGCTAACTATTAAGTCAGTGAATGGACTTCAGATTAATGGAATTTCAGCAGGGAAACAACCTGAAAACTGAAGACCATCTAGGCAATACATGTAATAGTTTGGGGCAGATACGCAGGCTGATCAGTCATGCCCTGGCGTCCTATCCCTAAGGTCAATTTTCTTCAGTTCTTTCTGCTTTTCTGCCACCTGTCAATCCAGAGTCTCACCTGTATCAGAAATCCATGGGATCTTTTGCTATAAATACTGATTCTCTGGCCCCACTCCATACTTCTACACAGCTCCCCCTAGTAACTCAGATTGGAGAATTATGCTTAACAGCTTCAAGTGTTCAAGGTTTAGTGTTTGGCTTTGTCCCCACAATGATTCTCACGGCAGTAGTGATTGCTATGACTGAGGAGGTAAGAGTGGTCACCGCACGTGCCAGTGGTAACAAGGGCTGTTTATACCCTAAACATTCTTAAAAAGAGATCATTCTTTCAAGTCCTCAATTCTTTCATATACTGCTGATTCTTGCTACAATTATACCTAGGTATGTACAAAAGGAAAACCCAAATTCCAGTAAGCAACTGTATTATACTATTGATATCAAGTTGGCAAAAATAGGTAGGTACTACCAAAAAATTTGAAGATTACATCCAG
Source organism: Balaenoptera physalus (assembly GCF_965194825.1). NCBI lineage: Eukaryota > Metazoa > Chordata > Mammalia > Artiodactyla > Balaenopteridae > Balaenoptera > Balaenoptera physalus. Next base: position 47,850,584 of record NC_138893.1, read on the forward strand.
AATCTCTTTAGTGTTTTTTTTTAATTGATTGCCCTCATAGGCCTTAAGAATTTTATAGGGTTAATACTACACTGATTTAGTGTTGTTCTGTTTTCAAGACATCAGTTTCACACAAACTCTCAACTGCCAAAATAACAAAGAAAAACCCAAACAAGGACCCGTGTACACTTACTTGTAAAGATATTGATCCATTGTCTTTAGTTTTGCTTAGGAAGCTAGAGATGGATAAATTCAAGTCAATGCTGCTATTATCAGCAGTGGAACCAGTGCCTGAATCAGTATCATTTTCCTTTTGATTCTCAGATTCTGGTAACATGGTTTCAGTTTTTGATAAAGCACCTATTTCTCCTTTATTTTCTGCATCTTCAGGGTTGATATTAATACTGGGTATTAGAACAGGCTGAGGTTCACCAGGCTGTGAAGTGGCAGGAACTTGAGGTTCTGTTTTAATTGGCACTTCGCATGGAATATCTTTCTGTTCTGTGTCCATCTGAGCAGTGGCTTCATGAGCATCCCGAGTTTCACTTTCTAAAGCCTTTTGGTCACTATCAGTCACCGCACCTCTGACCTCCATTCCTTCAGTGCTGCTTGATTCAGTAATCTCAACTTCATTTGTCCCGAGCTCCTCATTGGCCTCCACTATGTTCTCTGAACTGCTGATTAATTGTTCCTCACCTTTACCTTCTACAGATTTTTGATCTATCTCATTAGTTTCAACTATTTCTTTAATAGAAACTTCCTCAGCACCACCAGCCTCAGGACCCTCTGTGGCCTTGATCACTAATTTCTGGCCTACTTCACCCACTTCTTTCCCATCATTACTCTGAGCATCCTCAGCCCTGTTTTCAGTTGCCTTCTGAGCAACGTCTTCTGCCTCATTTGTTCCTATCACTTTGCTTGTATCACTGATCATATCTTTTTCAGTTTTGTCATCTCTTCCCAATTTCTCGAGGGTGTCTTCCTTTGTAAACTCAACTTCACTTTCAATTGCCTGAATATCTGACTCTTTTTCTCCAGTCTCTTGAGAAACTAAATCCATTGTCTGAATAGTAGTGTCTTCAATTTCTTCAGATTTTATAAACTTATTTTCAAATATCTGTTGCTTTTCTCGATCCCCTTCTTCCTCAGGTTTCAGATTCTGTTCAATATTTGTTTCTGAAGTTATCATTATGTCATTTTCTTTTCCTTCATTGACTGAATTAATGTCCACTGTTTCATGGTCTTCTGTGTCAGGTAGATTTTCAAGCTTGGGTCTCTTCTCCTCTCTCCCATTTTCCTCGATTATTGTTGCTCTATTACGAAGTTCAGCCATAGCTTCTAAATGAGTATCATTAACATGTTCATTAATGCCTACCACAGTATTTTCAGGTTCATCAGTGGTGGGTTTTTCAGTAAGAATTTTACCGTTAAATTTATCTTCAGAAGTATTACGTTCTGTTTTTTCTGAGACAGATTCCAAAATACAAGCATTTTGTGAAAGCTTATCTTCTTCAGAGCTGGCAATACTAAGGTCAGAGGAGGCACGCTTACTTGCAGGTATTGGCTAAAAAAGATTTTATACAGGTTTAGTGTTAAAACATAATTTCAAGATGGTAACCAAAACAACGTTTCATATATAAAAATGATTTAATTCATATATATAATGATTTAATATCTTTATTCAGTAAAATTTGATGAAATTATAAAAATAACTTAAAGAATTGACAAATCTTCCCTAATAAATATGACAAAAATGGGTAGCAAGGAGCAAACTTGAAAACAAGGAGCAAACTTAATAAATCTTCACCTCTAAAATTAAAGGTTTTTGTAATGCTACCCGTCAATTAATTCTTAGACACAGCTGCAATCATACCTCAAAACTCAACTCTAAAAATTACCTAAATGAAATTTCCTTTCTAAATACTGACCAGAGAATTTTCTGTTTCTTCATCATCATCCTCCTCTTTGCCATCTTCAACTTCTTCTGTTACTTCAGCCTTTGCCTCTGCAATCAATTCTCGAATTGGTTTGTTGGAATCAACAGTCACAAAGGGATGCTGTTTGATCATTAAAAAGAGCATACTCAGTAACAACTGAAATGCTTGTGAAGTAAATTTCAAATATATAAAACACATTGTTATGTGGCAAAAATATAAACATATAAGTAGGAAAAATACAAACAACTTCAGATGATATTACATCTGGGAAAAGAAGGAGGGGGAGGGAATTGAGCAGGAGTAGGGGCTGCCTGCAACTGTATCTGTACCTTTTTTTAAGAATCTGAAAGAAATACGTCAAAAATGATAACATATTACATCTGGGTAGTAGGTATATGTACTTTTCTGCATGTCTGAAAATTTCATAACCTAAAATCTAAATTAAAATTTAAAGCAAGTTTCAAGTACATTACTAGTTTTAGAAAGTAACAATATGTTTACAATATGTTTAATTGTTAGAAAGTAACAATATGTATAAAGCCTCAATAAAAGAATTACAAAAAGCTTTAAAGTTCTGTTAAAAGTATCTACCTCCTACACTGTTGGTGGGACTGTAAATTGGTACAGCCACTAGGGAGAACAGTATGCAGGTTCCTTAAAAAACTAAAAATAGAGCTACCATATGACCCAGCAATCCCACTCCTAGGCACGTATCTGGAGAAAACCGTAATTTGAAAGGATGCATTCTCCCCGATGTTCACTGCAGCACTATTTACAATAGCCAGCACATGGAAGCAACCTAAGTGTCCATTGACAGAGGAATGGATAAAGAAGATGTGGTACATATATACAATGGAATATTACTCAGCCATAAAAAGGAATGAAATAGTGCCATTTGCAGAGACACGGATGGACCTAGAGATTGTCATACAGAGTGAAGTAAGTCAGAAAAACAAATATCGTATAATATCACTTATATGTGGAATCTAGAAAAATGGTACAGATGAACAAAGTCACAGATGTGGAGAACAAACTTATGGTTACCGACGGGGGGGAAGGGGCGGTAGGACGAACTGGGAGACTGGGATTGACATATATACACTACTATGCATAAAATAGATAACTAATGAGAACCTACTGTTTTTAGCACGGGAACTCTACTCAATGATCTGTGGTGACCTAAATGGGAAGGAAATCTAAAAAAGAGGGGATATGTGTATACGTATACCTGATTCACTTGTTGTACAGCAGAAACTAATACAACATTGTAAAGACTATACTCCAATAAAAATTAATAAAAAGTGTCTATAAACATCTGTTTTTTGACATAGTTCTAACATTCTTAAGAGTAAGAAGATATTTTATTCACCTCTGTACACTCAGCACTTGGTGTTTGTCACAGATTAAGGCCTTCAAATGGGGGGGTAGTGAAATAATAAGAGAAAGTGTGTTCCAAGGATATACTTGTTGTACAGAGAAAGGCAATTTTTCCCGCTTCTCCCCCCAGATAAATAGATCAATCTAAAAAACTATAATGGAGGAGTTGTACTCAACCTAACAGTAACTGCCTCAAGACTTGTCATTCTATTTCTCTACCTATACTATTATTTGACAAAATTTTATTTCAAATATTACAAACAAGTCCTGCTATAAAACAAAATTATCCAATCACTTTAACACCATTTTTTAAAAGTTAGCAATATTTACTGAACATTTACCCTCACTGTAAGGGACATTAAAAAAAAATTAATTAGCTCATGGCCCCTGCCACCAAGGTGCTTGTTTTCTACTAACTGGAGAGACAAAATGTAAGTAACTGACAAAGTGGAAATAACTAAACAAAATGAAAAAAACACAATTAAACTGAATCAAAAAAGCATACGAGAAATTTAAAAGCTAAATAAATGCCCTTTAGTAAAAGCAGCAAATGTTTGTAAAGCAAATGTTAACTACTACAATGAATCTTGAGTGAGTTTGCACAGGGAAACTCAAGTGGAAAGAGGGCACACTGAAGGAATCTGAAACTGTTTTCCTCTTAAAGAGATGTTACAACAATTATATGGTTTGCCATTGTCATACTACTCTTATCTTACCTGCAGTAGCTGAGATGTAGTCCACCTGGAATCCACATTCTTTTCCAAGCATTTCTTTAGAAAGTCCTTAAAATTTGAAGACCTTCAAAATAAAATTTTAATAATGACATTCTATTTTTCTTATTAAAATCAAAACTGAGAAATTATGGTTAAGTTCCATTATGTATGTAATAGTATTAATTCAACATAAGAAAACTAGTTATGAGAATATTAGTATTTCATAAGTCATTTATCTACAAATACAAGTTACATATATGTAAATAGGTTCATAGTTTAAGTCATTGCGATACAGCCATATATCCATAAGTATGCTAAAAATCACAAAAATTCTTCCATTATATTAAACTCCACAAATACAGATCAATCCCATATATGCCTCACTTTCTCAAAGTACAGAAAATATCTCTTTCATGTAGAACTCAAATCACTGGTATTTTTTAATTTATGGGGAAAGTTAGTTACAGGAGTTTATATGGTCCTTAAGTCTTGAAAATACACCAAAAATCAGTTTTCTACTTCATACAATCTTTGCACCATGTACCTAAATTTAAATACCTTTGGAAAGTTGGAAGAATAAAGCATCAAGTTTTGCTTCTTAAAAAATATTGTTTAGGAATACTTTACCATTTTGATGGCTGTGCTAATGTAGGGGGCTCAGATTTTGCTATTTTTAGCAGCACTCGCATTGGATTTAATTCATGATGAGGTGGTTCTATCTCAGCCATTTCTATTAAAGTGATACCCAGGGACCAAACATCAGCTTTGTAGTCATAGGGTCTGTCCTTAGATGTTTCACACATGACTACCTCAGGAGCCATCCTACGAAGACAGAGAACTGAAAATTAAGATGTTTAACTTAAGAGCAGTGATCACAAACCACATGAAAGATAGACAGTATAACTGATTATGTGGACAAAATTAATGAGTAATAATAACTGTTGACATAACTAACGCTGCAAATCCATAAAACTGAATACATACCAATAGGGTGTGCCGATAAAGGAATCTCTCCTTTGAATTGTCCTTGTATTTTTAGCTGATACTCCAAAATCCGCTTGAAATAATCATACAAAAGTATTAATGATAGTTTTTAAGCAAAGAACGCTATATTATTCAACATAAGGGAAAAGCGTATCAAGTCTTTAATAAGGCCACTGTTATTAAAGGGTAAGCAAAATAGAAAGAGAAATAACTCTCTATCATCCTAATTTTGACCACCCTCTTTCTACCATACCCCCACCCCCCAAAAAGAAACTGCCAAAGAAAAGATTCCATCATTAATACACTTGATACCACCATCCTTACACATCTTCAGATCACAAATTCTCCAGAATTGAAAAAAAAAAATAGTAACTTTAAAATAGATCAGTCTATCCACTTCACCAAAATAAATGCCAACTAGTGCTATATGTTACAATTAAATTAAGGGACATTTTTTCTATAGTGTGAAAAACAGAAATTATACCAAAGCAGCCTTTATGACAGCATATGTCTTGCTAACTTCCGCATAAAATTATATCACAAAGAAAAAAATTAGGAACGATGCTTTCTAATTTAAATTATAGGGCACAGCAACATTATAGCTTTATCAGTTGTTAACTCCTTTTCAGCTTAGAGCTCAATCATTAATAGCAACATAAAATTGCTATTGCTGCATAAATTACCTCATGCCATATACATTTAACTTTTAAAGTTTCATTTGACATGCCACGATTCTCAAAACTGAATAAATACCAAAAATCCTGTATTTAGTATTCATGCCCCAAGGCCTGGCACAGAATATACACACAATAAATGTCAGCTACTGTTATTAATCATATGTGTAATTTTAACCGTCGTGATACTCTGGCAGTAGAACTCTTAAAACTCATGAAATCCTGCCCTATATTCTAATTTATGTCTATTATATAGTTCTTTCTTTTCTTTTTTTGACCATGTAGTTCTCCTGCTTAAAACATCTTGGCAGCTACCTATTGCCTGTAGAATGATGTTTAAGCTTCTTAATATGGTGTATGAAGTCTTTTGTTATACTAGATATGTCATTAATGTTTTATAATTAAATTAATAAATGAATTTGCCAATAGAACATACTATACTTGGAAGATATATCTGCAGAAAATACAACATAAATAGATGTATTCAGGACTCTCCATCCCTATTACCCCCCTACTTCCTCAACTTATAACTTGCCATGTTTCCGCAGGACGGGATTGAGATCACAATATGAAATTCCTGCCAGAAGAGGTTTTCTACTCAGGTAGAGTCAGCTCAGTACGTATTCCAGTGTGTTCCCAGAACCTACTAATGGTCTATTCTTTTTAACTTTTTTCCCCTCAGAACATGACTGAGAAAGGAGGTCGAGAAACAGGCCTAAACCACAAAGGTCCACTGTCAACATTCATACCTCTCGAAGCACTCTTATGAGCAGGAGGTAAACTAAGGAGGGACAAGAAGCCATCTTCATTTTTGTGCAAAGGGGAAAACTAAGGTCATTATGTGCTTTACAGTTCTACTTATAATGATATGGCATATATATGTTGGTCTGTTAAAATAGCATTTTACATACTTATTTCCATTTGTAACAATGTGATCTGACAAGATCATAAAAATTTGATTATTGTAATGTATATATGGTTCTTGAGGATAGTATGGTTCTATATGCATCTGTGTACACTTAATACGATGTCACAGAATTGGAAGGTTCTCTGTATTCATGAATTAATGAAACAAAGTGCAACTATTTTAAATGTCAACCAACTCAAAACTATTTTGGCTTTCCTAAATCTTTAAAAATATACTTATTTTCAATGGCATGCATTATTTTACACAAAAGTATATTCCTGTATTCAAATAAGATTTTAGTATACTTACAGAAAAACATGCACTAAAAGAGATCAAAATTATATTTCAAAACGAGCTACAAGACTAAAAAATGATGACATAAAAGAGTAACAGTAGTCAGAATTTTAAAACTCATAAATGAGGTGACAGAACTCAAGGGAAAATTAGAAATAAAAAACAATTTTAGAAACAAAGGCTAAAGTAGGAGGAATGCAAGAGCAAATAAACACAACAAATTCACACCCATTACCACTTCACACCCATTAGGATAGTTATCATCAAAAATACAGAAAATAACAAATACTGGCAAGGAGGTGGAGAAATTGGAACTCTTGTACATTGCTGTGGAAATGTAAATTGGTGCAACCACTGTGGAAAATGGTATGGTGGTTTCTCAAAAAATTAAACAGAGAATTACCATATGATCCAGCAATTCCACTTCTGGGTATATACCCAAAAGAACTGAAAGCAGGGACTCAAGTAGATATTGTACACCCATGTTCATAGCAGCATTATTCGCAAGAGCCAAAAGGTGGAAGCAACCAAAGCGTCCATCAATGGATGAATGGATAAATAAAATGTGGTGTATACATATAACAGAATATTATTCAGCCTTAAAAAGGAAGAAAATTAACACATGCTACACCATGGATGAACCTTAAAGACACTATGCTAAGTAAAATAAGTCAGTCACAAAAGGACAAGTATTGCAGGATTCCACTTATATGGGGTACGCAGAGTAGTCAAATTCACAGAGACAGAAAGTAGAATGGTTACCAGGGGCTGGGGGAAGGAGGAAATGGGGACTTAAGCGTTTTAATGTGTACAGAGTTTCAGTTGAGGAAGATGAAAAGGTTCTGGAGAGGGGTGGTGGTGTTGGTTGCACGACAGTGTGAATGCACTGTACGCTATGGAACTGTACACTTAAAAATGGTTAGGACAGTAAATTTTAAGTATATTTCACAATGAAAAAAAATGAAGAAAGATAAAAAGAACCTGAGAGAAAGTTATAAATACTGATGATTGTCAAGCCCAACAAAAAGATAATAAAAGTCTCTAAAGGAGAAAGTCAGTGCAAGGGAACAGAATAAATACTCATATCTATAATTACAGAAAACCTTCCTGGGGGGCGGGGGGTGAGCGGGAAACAAAAAAACAACACTTAGAAAAGTTTAATCAAAGTTTAGTCCTTAAAAAAACAGTCTTTGGCATCTAGGCAAAAAGAGCACATGACTTATACGAGAAAGAAAATGAGATTTTCATCAGACTTTTCAATAACACTTTATGACAGAAGAAAACAGAGGAACATATTTTAGATATTCAAGGAAAGAAATGTGAACCAAGGATTTTCTATCCAGCAAAGCTGACCTTCCAAGTATAAAGGGTAGAAGTGTTACCATTATATAAGAACTCAGAGAGCCCTTTCAGAGAACTCTACCAGAGAATGGACTTCAGACAACCAACATAACCAAAGAGACATGAACAAGAGCGGTGGTGAGCGCTGAATATAGAAATGAAGGTTAAAATGAGTAATTACAGAATACTCCAAATCTATCATCAATGTTCTTGAGAAGCAAGATTCTCAGGACACAAGAAAAGCGATACAGATGTAATACAGAAGGGGCTAAGGGAAGAAAAAAAAAAAAGGCTTTATCCTGAATTTGAATAGGACGTATGTAGGAACTCATGAGAGCCTAGCTCTGTCCTTTGGAAAGGCCTAGAATGAAGGCGAATCCAGAAACTATAAGCATATCTAACACTCAGATTGTGGTCTTGAAATACCATGTCCTACTAAAACTTCTTCTTCAGGGCTTCCTGAAGAAATGGCTAATTACAGGTCTGAGGCAGGAAATGTAACAGATGAGCCTGAAACATCTCAACCTAACAGACAGCAAGAAATCTACCAAAGATTAGTAGAGTCACGTCAAAAAGATTAACAAGCCAGCTTGAAGAAGCTCCCACTGACCAAGACGGTACAACGTGAGCTATAATAAGGATAAAAATTGTAATAGATTTGAAACCTATAAAATAAAATTCATGAATTAATAATGCCATTTAAAAAAATACTGGCCACCAACTAAGGATGAGAGAGAACCAATTCATTGTCTTTAAAGCTAAATAAATAAAAGGAAAGAATCAAGCATTTTTCCTGTCCTGTCTATATGAACTATACTCCTGAATAACCAAACAGTTGAAGGTGTCTTTTTATATAAGTATTCCTAATTTTATAATGATGATAAATGAAAATAATCAAATAACTGATGAATAATTACACCAAAATTGTTATCAAAAATAATAAGCGAAAACAAAATGATGGAATTCATTTTGCCACTCCAAAGAACGGATCCAGGCATTAAACATCAACAGCTGCTAACATCAAAAAAAAGATCAAAAAGCCGGTATTACATGCCTCCCAATGAAAGAACACAAAACCACCTATAGTCTTGCCAAAAAAGTCAAACTTGAGACTGATGAGGCTTTTGGATTCATCTGCAAATTGAGGGAAATACAGAGAGGAACATACTACAGTCATCAGGAGTACACAGTCAGCAAAATGCAAGATGAGAGAAACTCTACAGGTCCAACAGCCTAGGTCCTATACATCAGTGTTTCTCAACCTTTTTTTCATCTCTCTCCTAAGGAGCCTTTTTAGACATTTTTTCTGAATCCTCCCTCCCCGCCATGAAATTTTAATGCCACAGATATACTGTATCTCTGTTTGTGTATATCTATGGGCCTTTGGAGGGTCACAACCATGGTAACACTAAAATTTTTTTCTCCCCAAAGAACCAACTTTCTTTGAGAAAGCATGCTATGAGAATGCATGCCATAGATAAAATGTAAAGAGACAAAAGGAATGGCAGGGCGGTGGGGGGCAACCTATAAATTAAAAGAGACTTAAAAGAAAAAGCAGGTTTTAAATATGGGTAAGTCTAAACTCTGAAGTCTAGACATGAACACTTGGTGACAGAGCCATAAAGAAACACAAGGCAGTGATTACTACAAAAGTCAGGTTATAGATTACCTGTGGAGAAGGGAGGGACAGTGTGATTGAGAGAGGGCACATGAAACAGCTGCTAGGGTGCCTGACAGTTCTAGTTCTTTTTTTTTTTCCTTGAGGCATGCGGGATCTTTCGCTGCAGCACGCGGCCTCTTTGTTGAGGCTCGCAGGCTTCTCTCTAGTTGTGGCGTGTAGGTTTTTCTCTCTAGTTGTGGCTCTCAGGCTCCAGAGAGTGTGGACTCCGTAGTTTGCGGCACTTGGGCTTAGCTGCCCCGCGGCATGTGGGATCTTAGTTCCCCGACCAGGGGGGACTGAACCCTCGTACCCTGTATTGGAAGGCGGATTCTTTACCACTGGACCACCAGGGAAGTCCCATTCTATTTCTTTATCTAGGTGGTGGTTACAAAGCTATTGTGTACAAAGCTACAAGTCAATAAGCTACACAACTGTTAGTGTGGTTTTCTGTATCTGTATCCATGTCTTAATAAAAAGGTTAAAATTTAGTAGTATATCAAATTATACCTGTTTAGATGTCATGACAAAGTGAAGTGAAATGACTATGATCACTGGTATCAGCATAGCCTTTGAATATATTTTATTTTTAATATCCTTCCAAAATACCCAAATTTAGACTTCATCACCAGATTTTTTTTTAATACGTATCTTGGGGATACTTACTTCTATTTGTATGCATATATATGAAATTCATTAATTTCCCATCTAAAATCTACATCTATTTCTCCTTATGAAATTATCATTTATTCCCTCAGTGTAAAAAACAAAATTAAAAATTCTAGTCCTTACACTTATTTTAGGCATCTCTTTCAGACTTAAGGTTAGTTACTTTGTTAGTTTAGCCAAGATACCGTATCTACAAAATAGAATATAAAACTAAACATGGAAAAAGAAAACCACTAGATATGAGTTTTGGAAATGAAGATAAAACTAAGTTAGTGGTTTTACATACTATAGCATTTTCTAAATGTATTATATTTACAAGTATTAAGTCTACATACAAAAATTTAAGGGAAAAATAATTAGCCAGTCTTTTAAAAGTGTGCCATTTAAAAAATAAAAATCCATCCTTTCTTACTTTTTAAAGAGTCTTTATATGAGGTGCCTATACTTAGGAATTCTGGGAGTTAGTGAATAATTATGTATCCAAGGAAGTTTTGTTTTGTTTTTTTGTCCGCACTGCATGGTGTATGGGATCTTAGTTCCCTGACCAGGGATTGAACCCGGGCCCTCAGCAGTGAAAGCGCCTAGTCCTCACCACTGGACCGCCAGGGAATTCCCTCCAAGGAAGTATCTTAAAAATTAACACCGAGGAGATACGGGGATATATGTCTATGTATAGCTGATTCACTTTGTTATAAAGCAGAAACTAACACACCATTGTAAAGCAATTATACTCCAATAAAGATGTTAAAAATAAATAAATAAATAAAAGCATACAGGAATTGAAAGACCTGTACTCTGAAAACTATACAACACTGTTGAAAGATATTAAAGAAGACCTAAATAAATGGGGGGAAAAAAAAATTAACACCGAGTAATTCTCCATGTTTCACATATTTGAATATAATTCTCCATGTTTCACATATTTGACATGTAACAAAACAATATTAAGTTACAGACATACGGGGGAAATCTCAAAGCACAAATTCAAATGTTTTATATAAAGGAATAAACTTACCCAACTTAATATCTCCATCTAAGGTAAAAAGAATGTTTCCAGCCTTTAGATCTCTGTGGATGATTTTATTATCATGTAAGTAGTTCAATGCCTCTAAAGTCTGCTTACAAACTACTTGTATTTGGGACTCAGTTAACGGTCTCTCAAGCTCTACAAGGAAAACAGTAAACAAATCTGCATTTTTGTACAGTGAAAGCATATCAGCAGGCTATATAACTTTACCATCACTGTCAAAGATCATACACAATGAATTGATTTTTAAAAAACTATACACAAAACTTTCTTCACATATTATACTCAATGTTTAATTTTAGAATTTTATTACAATTATCCAAGAATATAAAAATAATTAGGCTGATTTCTTAACTTACTGAATGTCTCTAAACAATAAGATAAATATATATGTATAAATGTTTGAAATCACTTGACTTTTTTAAAGTATAATTTAAGATATAAACATGAAGAACAAAAAACCATTTACCAAGCATCACAGCATCCACTGCTCCACCTGCACAAAATTCAATGAGGATCTGCAGGCAAATAAAAAAGCATGTGTCTAACACGACATTGAGTTTGAGTATTTTTTCTTCAACTTAGCATAAAAGATAAAGAAATAGCTATAAAATAATCTAGGTTACAGAAACAATAGTATGCTAACAACCATAAAGATTTTCTTTGTAAAAAGAGTTACAAGTCTTAATGACATACAACTAAGAAAGCACAAAGAGAACACATTGTGGAAATATGTGCATTTTTGTTAATCATCATTTTTAGTGTCCCTGCTTCTGTAAAATTACCAGGTATAGAATTTTTATTCAGGACAGTATTATATATCCATTTCATCACCACTGAAAGATTTTATACTCTCCTTTTTAAGGTAACTATTGTGAAGTAAGTGATCAGGTATATTTTTTAACTTTATTTCTAGGAATAAACCCTGAAAAGAGAAACTTTTAGTTTTTCTAAAAAATAGGAAAAAAAACATATACAAAAGCTTCAGATCCTAGCTCAATTATCACTTCTTGATGGATGCCTTCCCAGACCTCCCTGGTACATACCATCATGCACCTTTCTTTCTTAACCCTTATCACAGTTTTAATTTTATATTTATTATGATTCTTTGATTAATTAATGTCTATCTCTCCCACTAAACTGTCCCTCACAGTTGTCCAGCTTTTTATTTTGTAATAGTCTCAAGTAAAGATCTCATCTATTTATTAAGTTGTCTAAGAATTCATTTTCATTACTATCTCTGGAAACATTCTGCTAGAACTCTGAACAGCTATATTAGAAGGCACCACACTAATAATAACTATAGATTTTTTTTTAATTACATACCTTAACAAATTGTGTAGCTTCACACTTTTTTCTCCTCTGTATAACAACACTTTATTTTTTACAGGAGCTTGCCAATAAATTGTTTTGAAATTCATTATATCATAAGAAAAATAATTTGAGACACAGATCATTACTCATCCTAGAGATGAGTAAACAAGTCATAAAGGTTAATTGACTTATTCAAGCTCCTGCCTAGCATCACCAAAATCAAAAACTAAAGGCCTTTTGATTCCCAATCAGGTACAGCTTGTACAATCTACTCTTCTTTCATAACACGTTGTTTCTTCCTTCAAGGAGAAAAAACTGAAACTCCATTTCAGAAAGTCCTCTTGATTAAATTAGTATCGGTGCAGAGCAAGTGACTGACTGGTTATTATACTAAATATTAACATTTTACTTATATATTTATTTATGCCTAATATTTCCTAAAAATGAATAAAATTTTTACATACAGACTTGGCCACTACATCATGCACTAAAGTTGGGCTTGATAATATATAAGATAAATGTTGGGTTGGCCAAAACGTTTCCGTAAGGAAAAACCTGAATGAACTTTTTGGCAAACCCAATATTTAACATTTCTAGTAAGCATTTTATAATTTATTACATGATTTATCAAAAGTTTAGTATAAGAAATTATAAACAATTGCAAAGAAAACGAAAGAAACTTTAAAACATTTTAAGTAAATGCTTAAATTTAAATCAAGACACTTAAATTTAAACAAGACACTTCAAACTAACACAACATTGTAAATCAACTATACTTCAATTAAAAAAGAAAAAAAAATTTTTAAAGTGCTGAAAAAAAAAAGACTTTAAAGAAAGAAAGAAGTTCCAACTGGGAAAAAAAATTAATTAAAAACAAGAAAGGCATCTAATTTCATTATTTAGGAAATTTAATATTCTTAACCAAGTTTCTACATTTGAGTCCAATGTCAAACAATCATGAAATACAGTACAATCTGAAATACACATCAAAACATCTGTTGAAGCTAAGGATAATTATGTTGTTAATGACCCTCTCATCAGCAGGTCAATTCTTATTCAAGTAGCGTAAGTGACTAAAAAGAAGAGGTAGTACATAAAATAGGCCTACACAACTTATAAACCTCTTTAGGACAATTAACTCATTTTGGTTATTCCTATAGATTAACAGAAAACACTTACCCAAAGATTGTTCTCATAATAGAAGGCATCTAGAAGCTTGACTATATTAGGGTGATCACAAGATGCTAATATATCAATTTCAACCATGTAATCTTCAAGTTCTTCTTCAGATTTGGTGTCAATCACCTTTGCAGCAGCTAAGACATTGGTCTCTTTATTCTGGGCCTAAAAACAAAAGTGTCAGAAATTCACACTTATAACGCATACTTGCTTTTTAAATATTTTTTTTTTTAATAAGCTTTATTTTTTAGAGTAGTTTTAGGCTCACAGCAAATCTGAGCAGAAAGTACACAGAGTTCCCATGTACTCTCCTCCCTACAAGTGCACAGCCGTCCCTCCCCCACTATCAACATTCTGCACCACAGTGGTACATTTGTTACAACTGATGAACCTATATTGACACATCATTATTAGCAAAAGTCCACGGTTTACATTAGGATTAACTCCTGGTATGTGCTCTACGGGTCTGGACAAATGTATGATATGTATCCACCATTATAATATCATACAGAATAGTTACACTGCCCTAAAAATCTCTATGCGCTGCCTATTCATCCTGCCCTTCTTCCTAACCCCTCCACTGATCTTTTTACTGTCTCCATAGTTTTGTTTTTCATACAGTATGTAGCCTTTTCAGATTGGCTTCTTTCACTTAGTAACAAGCATTTAAGATTCCTCCATGTCTTCTCATGGTTTGATACCTAATTTTGTTTTAGCACTGAATAATAGTCAATTATATAGATGTGCCAGTTTGTTTATCCATTCACCTACTGAAGACATCTTGGTTGTTTCCAAGTTTTATCAATCATGAATAAGGCTGCTATAAACATCGGTGTGCAGGTTTTTGTGTGGACATTAAGTTTTCAACCCCTCTGAGTAAGTACCAAGGAGCAGAATTACTGGATCATATGGTAAGAGCATGTGTAGTTTTGCAAGATACTGCCAAACTGTCTTCTAAAGTGGCTATACTATTTTGCATTCCCAACAGCAATGAATGAGAGTTCCTGTTGCTCCACACCCCTGCCAACATTTGGTGTTGTTGGTATAGATTTTTGTCATTCTAACAATTGTGTAGTGGTATCTCCTTGTTTTAATTTGCAACTCCCTAATGACATATGATATTGCGCTTCTTTTCATATGCTTATTGGCCATCTGAATATCTTCTTCAGTGAGGTGTCCAAATCTTTTGGCCATTTTTTAATCAGACTGTAGGTTTTCTAATTGTTGAGTTTTAAGAATTCTTAATATATTTTGAATAATGGTCTTTTATCGGATATATCTTTTGCCAACATTTTCTCCAAGTGGCTTGTCTTCTCATTCTCTTGACATACTTATTTTGTAAAGACAGCCTAAACATACATATTAACTGATGCATGCTATTCACTGTGCTAAGTGCTTTATATACACATACGATAGAATTTCAAATTGCAGGCTCTACTGGGTCAGACTGGTAGGGTTCAAATTCTGATCCTGCCACTTGTTAACTATGTTGCTTGGGCAACTTACAAACTCCCTTTTTTAGTTTTAGCTTCCTCATCAATAAAACATACTTATATCTCACGAGTTTGTGAGAATTAAGATAATAAATATTTGCCAAGTGAAAAAAATACATATAAACATTTAATACAATGCCTGCCATACACAGTAAAAAGATTCAAACATGTTATCTGGAATTATTACTATTATTATTTAATCCTCAAAATGACCCCATGATATATTAGCATCCCTACTTTTAAGGAGGATGAATAAATTTAGAGACGTTAAAAGGCTTCCCTGAGGTCATGTAGAGCTAGTAAGAGGCTGACTCAGGATTCAAATCCAGGTTGTTTCCAAAGCCCTTTCTTTATTTTAATCATTACCCTTTCCAGTTTCCCTATACTTCCATCAGTTTAATTATTTTTCATTGTTTTAGTACTTTAACTTTTCCATTTTCTATCTTTAATTGAATAACTGCTCACCTCCATTTATTAGAAATGAAAGGTTTCCAAATATGCAGTAGAAGTCAAGATCATTTTTTTAAAGTTAGGAATCAAATCTTAAAATACTAATGAGGTTTTTAGGGTCTTCCCTGGTGGCGCAGCGGTTGAGAATCTGCCTGCCAATGCAGGGGACACGGGTTCGAGCCCTGGTCTGGGAAGATCCCACATGCCGCGGAGCAACTGGGCCCGTGAGCCACAATTACTGAGCCTGCGCGTCTGGAGCCTGTGCTCCGCAACAAGAGAGGCCGCGATAGTGAGAGGCCCGCGCACCGCGATGAAGAGTGGCCCCCGCTTGCCACAAATAGAGAAAGCCCTCACACAGAAACGAAGACCCAACACAGCAAAAATAAATAAAATTAAGAAGTGTTGTAAGAAAGGTTTAATTAAAAAAAAAAAAATACTAATGAGGTTTTTAAAAGACATTTCAATATTATATATGTTACCATCACTTCAGTAAGTCTATCACCTTAAAAGAAAATATAGCAAACTTTCAAAAGCTAGTAATAAGTGTTTTAATAAACAAATGTCCAAATCCCATTTTTAATAATTTATAAGGAGATAATTTTACAAAAAAAAAAATGCATGCACAAAATATTCATCAAAGCACTATTTACAATAAAGAAAACTTAATCAGCCTAAATGTCCATTAACAGGAATCTACTTAAATCATTCAGTATGCTTCTACAATGGAAAATTATGCAACCATTAAAATTATTTGACTAATCAATTAATATTTCTTAAGATGGGACAAAAGCCACAACATATCACTGAATGGAAAAAAAGTAATTTACTAAACACAAAAGGTATGCAGTTTTACAAAAACTACACATCCATTTTCACACAGGGATAGCTACATAAGAAATATCTGGAAAGACATCTTCAGTGGGGATGGCAGAGTTTCATGTGCTTTTGACTTTTTCTATATTTTTCATATTGTTTACGTTTTTAAATGGACATGTATTATTTTTACAGAGGCAATAAGATACAAAAAAATCAGTCTATGGGATATTTCTTAGGGATCTATTATCTAACCTTTGAGATGATGATGAAAGAATAAACAAACCAGGTATCAGCCTATATATGGGAATTCTCCTAAGTAGATTTTGCTACATTTTATTTCCTTAGGTAGAAAGAATAAACAAACCAGGTATCAGCCTATATATGGGAATTCTCCTAAGTAGATTTTGCTACATTTTACTTCCTTAGGTAGAGGTAAAAATTAATACTAATTACTAACAAAGTAACCTTAATGTTTAAGGTTCAGAGAATATGTATGGATAAAAAGATAACTTTATCAGTCATAACTACCACTCTAGAATAATATGCTAATCTACCATATTTTATCAAACCTACGAAGGCTTTTAAGATGTGCCATTATCCTATGTTCCACTAAGGAAGAAAAACTGCCAGGCACTTTATCATTTAGAATTTTCACATTATTCTTTTTTAAGAGCTCTTCTGGATAAATATAGACAAAAACTGTTAGCATATATTATCCTTGTGCATACATGAAAAATTAAACACTTCTTCACATTTAACTCCTGAGTCACTTTTTCACTCAGAATTATCTACTGTCTGTGTTTTTCCACACAATATCATTCTCTAGCCATGAAAAGCTTTGGTGATGCAGCATTTCTTTAAAAAGTGCTCCTCTACTACTGTCTCCAAAATTTTCTTTGAAGCCACTGTCTCCCATTTTGCAATTACAATGCTGATACTTTCTTGATCTTACCACAGGTGCTAAATGAAGCTTTTAGATGACAACCAGGACTCACATTCTTTCTTCAAAACGTTCTTAAATGGTTTATTGATCGAAACATCAAGTGGTTGCAACTGTATGACACCAGAGATACAACTACATTCACAAAGCATAGGCAACGACAAATACATCACAACTGCCATCTGGCGAACAACAATACTAAGGCGTCAATCAATAAATTGGGACATATCCCAATTTGAGAGATGTTTAAAAGCTAAAAGTCTATCATAACTGGTGAAATATGGCATTAAGTTTATCTCTCTAAGAAAGACACCACAGTTGAAAAAATAATAAATAGAACTTGCCCTCCCCCAAGTCAGGAAATAAGCCAGTGAGAAATAAGCCCTTCTCTCACCATTTTAACGTAACACTTTGGGAAGAAAGAGCACAGAGGAACTGTCCTTAAAGAGGAACACTATAAAATACGAGCCCTGGTAAGAGACCAAGGATATTGTGAGTAGAGTTAAAAGTCATCCTGCTTCTGCATGCCTCTACCAATGTCCTGGAAGATTTTAAAGATGTGTATTTTACTTGCGAATAGAATGGCATGAAAGGGGAAAAATAATTAATACTAGATAATCTCTAAAGTTCTTGTAGTAACAAATTTCATTATTCCATTGCCCTGGGTATACTGATTAAACCAACAATAGTACCATTTGGTTTAATATAAATAACAAATAAAATTTACATTAGAAAATATAGTGCTTCTTACATTATTGTTTGAAAATAACTTGATTACTCATCAGGATCTGATTCCAGAGAACTCTATAAATCAAAACTGAAATAAACATTGTTAAGTGTGTAAAACTATCAACAAACATAATGCAAATAAAGTGTTAAAAAGAAACAGTCTCGGGACTTCCCTGGTGGTGCAGTGGTTAAGAATCCGCCTGCCAGTGCAGGGGACACGGGTTCGGGCCCTGGTCCGGGAAGATCCCACATGCCACGGAGCAACTAAGCCCGTGCACCACAACTACCGAGCCTGCGCTCTAGAGCCCGCGAGCCACAACTACTGAGCCCATGAGCCACAATTACTGAAGACCAGCGCCTAGAGCCCATGTTCCGCAACAAGAGAAGCCACAGCAATGAGAAGCCCACGCACCGCAACGAAGAGTAGCCCCCACTCGCTGCAACTAGAGAGAGCCTGCATGCAACAAAGACCCAACGCAGCCAAAAATAAAATAATAAAATAAATAAAATTTTTAAAAAGATCTATGCATTTAAAAATAAAGAAATAAAATAGATAACCAACAAGGACCTACTGTATAGCACAGAGAACTCTGCTCAATGTTATGTGGCAGCCTGGATGGGAGGGGAGTTTGGGGGAGAATAGATGCATGTATATGTATAGCTGAGTCCCTTTGCTGTGCACCTGAAACTATCACCACATTGTTAATCAGCTATACTCCAACATAAACTAAAAAGTTAAAAAAATTAAAAATAAATATTTGGTTAATAAACATTCAAAGTTCCAAAGAGCAGTTAAGTGAGGAAAAAAAAAAAAGAATAGCACTAAAGAAAGCAGATAGTTTTAGATTGTTTAGCTATTGTTGTTACCTGTTTTACATTATATGTTAATTCTGGTGATCTTCTCAGAGCCCTGATAAGATTTTGCTAGGAATGAGTGTGAATATCAAATAAGAATAAAATTACTCAACATCACTTGGCAAAGATATACAGTTGCTTTCCATTATTTGTGCTAGTTATGTTCTATATAGGTCACTACAAACCCTGAATTAGTGAATACTGAACCACTGCTCCTAAAAGAAATAACACACACACACCCCTCCTCACATAGATTATAATCTTCAATCTCAAAAACAACTCATCCTGGTAGATTCTATTTTCTGTGTTTTACAAAAGAGAAAATGAGGTTCAGAAATGTTAAGTGGCTTATTTAAGGCTGCCCCAATAACAGGTGCCAGAGCTGGGATTCAAACCCCATCCAACTGGTCCCAAAGCAGGAGCTTCTTGCACTTCACTACATTGCTCTCTACTGTCTCCATCCTTTGGAAACCTCTGTATGAGAGCAGAGACAAGAAGACATAGCATCACCTAGTTCGATCTCAGCATGTAATATGTGGGTCTAGGGACTCACATTTTACATAGCTTTGCACATGTACACAAATGACTGTAAAAGCAATGCATGTATAGATTTGGGGACTACAAATAGATTTTAGCAAGTAGACAAATTCACAAATACAGAATCCGCAAATAATGAGGATCAACTATACATACTCTTCCCATAACCTCTGGAAAATATTACAGAAATCCTTTTTAAAAAAGCATTTTTTGGGTAATTTCCTGGCAGTCCAGTGGTTAGGACTCTGCGCTTCCACTGCAGGGGCCATGGGTTCATCCCTGGCCGGGGAGCTAAGATCCCACATGCCGCTTGGCATGGCCAAATAAATAAATAAATAAATTTTTTTTTAAATAAAGAATTTTCATGTCATTTCCTGAATTCTGCAAAAGAGAAAGGAATATACTTTATATTCTCTTTATATTCCCAAACACTATTTTATTTATATTGTTCTGGTTATTTATTGAAAACTGAGTTACTGTCAGTCAAGATACCAACAGCAAAATGTCAGCAATAAGTCAATGTTGGCTAAATCTGCAGTTTCTAAAATGTTTTACCAATTCTCAGATCACACAGTTTTCCTACTTATTTCAAGTTCCTGCTGACTCGGAGCAGCCTGAATAAACTGAAACATTATTGACAATTGCGTGATAGATAAGCTGTGGAAATTTGCATAGGCTGCATAGTTGAAAAGATGAAAAAGTGAGAACACGAAAAGACAATTTCAAAAAAATATTTAAAAATATGACAAAGATGTACTACTTCTGGACATTAATTCAAGAAAAATAAAGTCTTTTAAATGGTAAGGAAGGTCATTGCCACACAAACATTCTCAACGTTAAATTATAAAAGGGCCAAAACATGTTGCTGTCAAGGTAAGGAATTCAACACAAATACTAAGATTTTTACAAGGAAGGAAAAAAGAAAAGCCAGCACGTTAAAGCTATTTTTGCAATCCAAAGTTTCAGTTACCTCTTTTAAAACATAAATGTATACATGCTAGGAATTTGGACTTCATGTGGTATTGAGTACAAAACATAATGCGGTATTTAATAAACGCCAAATAACTTTAGTAATAGTATAGAAGTAGTTGCCTACTCTGAAAGGAGACTTTCTTTCTCCTTTCATAGAAAAAGAGAAAGAGAAAAATGATGACTATATAGAGGGAGGAACAAAATGTGAAAAGGAGAACTGTTAAGTGAAATAAAGCGATGTGCAGAAGAGTATTTTAAAATATGACCCCTTACTTTTTTATTTTGAAAAATTCAAACCTACAGAGAAGTTGAGTGAACAGTAAACACCCATACACCCCTCACCCAGAGTCACCAATTAACCTTTTGTTATATTTGCTTTTCTCACTCTCACATACACACAAGATCCACACACATATATTTTACATATATATGTAAAAGATATGTATGTATGTGTAGAGATATGTATATACCAACACACACATATACGCATTTCTTTTTTACTATGCCACTTGCAAAGTAAGCTGCACTTCACACATAACCACAATATAATTAACATACCCAAAGAATTTAACATTGATACAATATCTAATATATACTCCATATTCAAATTTCTCAAATATCTAAAAAAAAAAAAAAAAACTCCTTTATTGCTTACATTTTTAAAAGTTCAAACTGTGGATTTGTCTGATTGTTTCCTCATTATCAGATTCAGGTTAAATATCTTTAACAAAAATACTACATTAGGTGATTATACAGTTCCCACTGAATTACATCAGAAAATACAGTTCCTCCTGTTACTGTTGATTAACCCCAGGTTTGATCACTTGATTAAGATGGTATCCATCAGCTCTCTCTACCATAAAGGTACATTTACGGGGTGAAACCATGTTCCTCCACAGCCATCCACACAATGATTTTTTTAGCATCCATCAATAATTTTTGCCTGAATTATTATAGTGCCATTGCAAAATAGTGGTTTTTCTAATTTTATCTTTATATATTAACTAACTAGCATTCCTCTATTAGGCTACTATTTTGTTGATATTTTTGTTGCTCAAAACTAACCGGTATTCTTTGGGCATGTCCCCATTAATTTTTGAGCATATCTTTGCTTTCTGGTCCAAGATATCCAGGCTCCTTTGGGAAAACACGAGTAATGGGGAGACTTTTACTTTTCAATTTTATCACTTCTGTACTTCTCTAGCCCAGACCTGGATCAGACTTTTCAACGAGCCCTGGTTCCTTTTAGTGGGGAATGGTATTTAGAAACCAAGAGCTAGGAGTACTAGTTACCATTATTTCTAGGCCTTCTCAGTGGAAAACAGGAATATGTATATATGTATTGTGTGTGTGTGTGTGTGTGTGTGTGTGTGTGTGTTGGAGGCATGACTGCATGTGTTATCACGAGTTCAAACTAAAACCTCCAGTTCAAAAATCAACGTCACAGGGTTCTTCCTTACATTTCAAGCTTATAACCCCTTTCTCTGAGTTACAACCCTAGTTCCTAAAACAGCACTATATTAACTAATTTGCTCTATCCTATAGTACATATAAAGTATTTTCAGAATTATAACATTAGTATCACTACTAGTAACAAACCTATTTAATAAAGTTCAAGCATTCTTTGCTGTTCTTTTTATCCTTTAAATATATCCCACTAGTCACAGCACTCTATTCAAAAATCATTTGGGACTTCCCTGGTGGCGCAGTGGTTAAGAATCCGCCTGCCAATGCAGGGGACACAGGTTCGAGCCCTGGTCCGGGAAGATCCCACATGCCACAGAGCAACTAAGCCCATGCGCCACAACTACTGAGCCTGCGCTCTAGAGCCCATGAGCCACAACTATTGAGCCTGCGTGCCACAACTACTGGAGCCCGTGCTCCGCAACAAGATAAGCCACCACAATGAGAAGCCCACGTACTGCAACGAAGACCCAACGCAGCCAAAAATTAATGAATTAAAAACATCATTTGAAGCACTTTTCCAGTATGATTATGCTATCAATTTGATAGGCAGTTAAGTTCACCTGTATATACTAACGTGCACGTGTCAACATATTTTCAGTTTTACAAACAAGCATTTGTATATATGCTCATACAGGCATAAAATTTTACCTGAAAAGATACACAGATATTATTATAGTGGTTAAATTCAGGAGAAAAGACTGGTGGGGAAAGCTTTCATTTTTCAATTTTATCATTTTTTGTACTGTTCAAGTTTCTAACCACATGAGTATACCCTTGAGTTTTTTTAAATTAACAGGTTATCTAAAAGGTAGAATTAGTTTTATATATTCTTCTTTATACTTTGCTATATTTTCAAAATAATAGTATTTAAATTTCTAGAAATAGATAAAATATATTCTGGGGTTTTTTTAGGGTGGAATAGAGCGTCATGTCAATCCACAGAAAAAAAATTATATTCCAGATGAATTAAAATTAAAATTCTTCATAACTGAACTATTAAAAAGTTTAGAAGAAAATATAGATAAATATTTATCTAATTTCTGGGTAGGGAAGGCTTTTCTAAGCATGAAAGTGAAGGAATAAAAAGAAAAGTAACACATTGACAGATTTTGTAGAATAAAGAATATTATATGTCTTTATATCAAAAAAGCAGCATAAACTAAAGTAACTAAAATAACTGCACCATTATTATAAAGTGCTCATTTTCATAGTACATAAAAAGTACTTTCAAATCAATAAGAAAACAACTCTATTAGAATATGAATAATTCAATTAATTTTTAAATGGCAATCTCTTTAAAAATGAGAGAAATGGAAAATGAAATAAACAGATACTCTTTTTGTCTACTGAAAAAGCAAATACTTTTTTAAAAGGATAAAAACTAACATTGAAAAAGGTCAAGGAACAAAGGCACAGAAATAGACCATTGTTGGGTTGTTTAAATAGGTATAACCCATGTATATATACGTAAGTACACAGAAAAATATCTAGAAACATATACATAAAACTGATGATGGGGAGTTCCCTGGTGGTCCAGTGGACAGGATTCAGCGTTTTCACTGCCGTGGCCTGGGTTCAATTCCTGGTCAGAGAACTGAGATCCCGCAAGCCGTGCAGCGTGGCCAAAAAAAACCCCAAAAAAACAAAACAAACAGAAAAAGAAACCGATGATAATAGTTACATTTATGGAAAGAAGAGAAGGAACGATAATTAGAGTAATGGTCAAAGACACTAACTTTAATCTCTAATAAGTTAATTTTCCCAATAAATAGAACTTCTTTAATTATTTGTATTGGATTGGCCAAAAAGTTCGTTCAGGTTTTTCCATAACATCTTACAATATAATTAAAAATTAATTTTAAAATAAATTTATAAACCTTTCTAGAGTAATTTCACAGTAAACATTAATAAATGATCATGTATTTTGCCCTAACAATTCTACTATTAGGAATTTATCCTAAAGAAATAGGAAATTCATAGAAATATACCATGTGTATATGGACATTTGACATATGATGGAGGCATTGCAAAGCAATATGGAAAGGGTGGTCTTTTCAGTAAATGGTGTTGAGACAACTGGGTATCTACATAGAAAAAATGAAACTGGACCCCTACTTCACACTATAGACAAAAACCAACATCAGTTTAATTATAGACCTAATGTATAGGCAGAAGGCAACACCATAAAACTTTAAGAACGTAACATAGGAGGACATCTTCATCACCCTGGGTAAGGAAATTTTAAGACAAAAAGCACTAAGTATAAAAAGTTAATAAATTGAACTACATTAAAATTTGAAATGTCTATACAAAAGAAGGATATCATAAAGAGAAAGAAAAGACAAACTACAAAGCAAGAGAAAATAATGTGCATCATATATAACTTGAGAGGATTAGTTTCCGGAATATATAGACTCCCATAAATCAATGAGAAAAAGAAAAAGAACCCAAAAGACTTTAACAAGCACTTCAGAGAAGAAGAAATCCAAATGGCCAGTAAGTATATAAAAAGGAACTCAACCTCATTAGTAATCAAAGAAAACCCCAGCAGGAACAGGAATTGACTGTAAATGGGCACAAGGGAACTTCAGGTGGTCAAAAGAGGATTCTAAAGCTAGATTGTAGTGATGGTTGCACAACTGTACAAAGTTATTAAAACTCATCAAGTTGTAAACATAAAATAGGCGAATTCTGAGTTATATAAATTATACCTCAATACAGCTATTTTTTTAAATGGGCAAACAAACACGAAATTTCACAAAAAAGAAAACACCCAAATATTCGATAGGCACATGATAGGCAGATGACTCAATTTTTTTAGTCATCAGGAAAATGTAAATAAAACCACTTCACACTCACCAGAATGGCTAACATAAAATATTAATAACAGTATTAATAACAATAGCAAGTGTTGGTGAGGACAAAGGGCAACTGAGAAAATCCCCATCCCTCACTTATGGGGGTATAAATTCATACAACCACTTTGGAAGACTGGCCGTAAGCAAGGGATGGGGATTTTCTCAATTGTTCTTTGTCCTCACCAACGCTAGTTCAAAAATGTATTTTTGAACTAGAATTCTACGACCAAACTATACATCAAGTATGACATTATAATATAGACATATTCAGACAGGCCTGGTCTTAAAAACCGAACCTTCCATTCATCCTTTCTCAGAAGACTACTGAAGGTTGTACATAACCAAAACAAGGAAGAAATTCCAATAGGAAAAACAAAGCATTTAAGACACTCTTGAAGTAGTTTGAGCTCGTAAGACTTCTGGGGAGGAAAATTATAACCCATTATTGAGAGATATTAAAAAAAAAGACCTAGAGATAAAACATATGCATAGGTAGGAAGACTCAGTATCATGGAGACGTTAATTTTTCCAAAGTTGATCTAAATATAAATTCAATAAAACCCCTTCAAAAAGGCACAACAGGTTTTTTTGTGGAACTCAATTAAGCTAATTCTAAAATGTACATGAAAGCACTAAAGGCCAAGAATATACTAGACATTGCTGAAGAAGAACAAGGGGAAGTCTTTCTCTAGCAGAGATTTGTTTTAATGCTTTCCTAATTAAGACAGGGGGATACTGACAAAGGAATAGACTAATAGATCAATAAAGAGACTAGAGATCGCAGAAACAGACACATGTTGCAGACAGCACTACAGAGCAGTGGAAGAATAGTTTCCCCCAGTGATGAGTCTTGGGACAATTGTGTATCCATTGGAGAAAAAAATGAAATTGGACCCCTATATCATACCATTTGCAAAAATCTCTTCTAACATTTAGGGTTGTAGACCTAAATGTTAAAGGCAAAATCATAAAGCTCTTAGAAGATAAAATAGGGGATTATCTCCATGATCTCAGGTTAGGAAAGCCTTTCTTCCCTTTTTTTTCCTTCAAAGATCTAATTAGCTTTACTAGGTGATTCATCAATCGGGCAGCATCCCATCCAACAACTGGAAGGACACTCCAAGAAAGAATTTCTCAAATACAATACAGAAAGCATTAACTGAAAAAGAAAAAACAAAGTTGGAGTATATTAAAGTCAAGAACTTCCTGTTCATAAAAAGACATCATAAAGAAAATGAAAAGACAGGCACAGAATGAAAATGTATTTGCAATAACCATAACCAGCAAACGGTTAAAATCCAGAATACACTACAAATAAACAAGAAAAAGACATCCAAGAGGAACATGAACAAGAAACTTGAACACAAAAGAAGAAATTCAAATTACTAATAAACCTATGAAAAGAATCACTTATCAGCAGTCAGGGAAAGATGTATTAAAACCACAAGGAAAACTATAACATCAGATTGTCAAAACTTAAAAATTCTTACAATATCAAATGTTGGAGAGAAAGCAGAGCAAGGAAATTATCATACACTGCTGGTGGGAGTGTAAACTGGTATAGTATGGCATCATCTAGTAAAATTAAAGATACACTACCCTATAACCCAGCAATTCTACTCCTGAGTTAAGTCTTAGTGAAACTCATACATATATGCACCAGTACTGTGTATAAAAGCCAAAAACTGGAAACACCTGATATATCCATTAACAGTACAATGGTAAATAATTGGTGATGTAACCATATATTGTAATTCTATGCAACAATTAACTACATACTGCTCTAGTGATAACAAAGACAAACCTCACAAACAATGCTGATTTCAAAAGAGGCAAGACACAAAATACACTCAATACATACAAAACTAAAGTTATCATGTTTAGTTACACACTCCTAGATAGTAAACTATGAAGAAAGGAAAGAAATGAATAACTTAGATAGAATAGTGGTTTCCTTTAGGGGGAGAGAGGAAGCAATTCAGAAAGGAGGTGGGAAGGATTCTGGGGTACAGGCAGAATTCTTTTACTCTGATGGTTGTTAATATGAGTTCACTTTACTATTGTTTGCTAAACGTACATATATGTTTTGTACTTTTCAATACAAAGATTATATATTTCACTACTTTTTTTTAAAAAGGTGCATGCCCATCAGGGACATAAAAAGAATCACTTTCATCCAGCACACAGTCAATAGTTCAGCTTCAATTCAATAGATCATTTCATGTCATTCTTTTTTTTTTTTCTGTTAAAAGCAACAGAAATACAAACGTAAAAAATTGTGAGGGGGCTTCCCTGGTGGCGCAGTGGTTGAGAATCCGCCTGCCAATGCAGGGGACACGGGTTCGAGCCCTGGTCTGGGAAGATCCCACATGCCGCGGAGCAACTGGGCCCGTGAGCCACAACTACTGAGCCTGAGCGTCTGGAGCCTCTGCTCCTCAACAAGAGAGGCCGCGATAGTGAGAGGCCCGCGCGCCGCGATGAAGAGTGGCCCCCACTCGCCGCAACTGGAGAAAGCCCTCGCACAGAAACGAAGACGCAACACAGCCAAAAATAAATAAATAAATAAATTAATTAATTTAAAAAAAATTGTGAGAGATACTACATATCTTCATTTATGTGTCAAATAATACTATTAAAAAGAGAAAATAAATTTAAAATTGGGAAGATCTTTCAGGCAAGAAAGTAACTGTTACAGAGTTGTATAGTGCAGGACTGAGTGGAAAGCATACAACAATATGATGGAAAAATGATTGCCTATTTCGAATTTAACCTTTGTAAGTTACTAATTTCCATAAGCAAATGACAGTTGGAATCAACTTTAGAAATAGTTTTCTATTGCATACTAATACATACAATTGTAAGGTTTGATAGCTTTTTTCTCTTACACAGAAGTTTATAAATTTAAAATTTCTAGACAATCTTGTACAGTAAAAACGGTTACAAAAAAGGCAGAACAGGTCAGATAAGTTTAAATTTTAAATTTTCTTTTTAAAAAAACTCAGAGCTTACTCCTTGAAAGCATAAAATAGAAAGATGAAAAGAAAAGATGCAAAGAACTCACACTCTTCAAATATCACACTAAAATAGATATCAAGCCCACAAAAAATTATCCTTGACACAATCTCACAGTGTTCAACTACATGGAGTAAGTCTCTTGTTTTTCAAAAAATTTTCAATTGGTGTCCCACTATAGGAAGATACATTCACTTTGCAGAGTCATTAAAGAATTAAATCACACAGCATTAGCATGTCCACACAATCTGCCTGTGCCAGAAAATGGTTTACTATCTTCGTAGGTCCCTTTTCCTGTCCCATCCCATGTTTTGTTTCCGAGCTGTAAACGTAACAACAGTAATTTTCTGCCATTTTCTGAGCCCTTTTTTGTGTCTTACATTTTTTATCTCCTTTAATTCTCACACACTGAGGAGTAGGTCTTACTGATGAGAAAAATGAGACACAGAACGATTAAGTAACTTGTCCAAGGTCACAGGCTGCTATTGAGGGAGCCAAGATATAGTCCAACTCTGGAGCCAGTGTCTTAATCTTACACTGTTTCTGTTCAATAAAACATTTAAACCATGAAAACTGCCCATAATCACCTACTGCCTTCTAACTACCAGATCCCAGATGCCTTGAGGATTTATTTTTGCCTTTCCTAGATAACTCACAGAACATAAATGGGTAAAAGAATCTAAATATTTAGGGAAATCTATGATGTTCCACCTCAGAAAAAAGGAGGTCCAAAGACATTAAACGTTCTGTCCAAGATCTTGAAGCTGGTCTTAACTCCCAGGAGTGATCTTCCCACTGCACTAAAAGCCCTGTCTTTCATACATTCTATACTGTAAGCTCTTGTTGAAATCCATAGTCTACCCTCCACATTAGGCACTGAAGTTTACTTTGTCAACTTTCACAGCACACAGTAGCTTCAATAGCACTCACAAGCAGGTAACACACATTCTTTCATTTCCACAAATATAAAGAGAAATGCACTATGTGCTAAGGCAATAGAATTAACCCAAATGTATATCATAATTTTGGCACCTAGTCTTATCATAAAAACATAAATACATTAACATGTGACAAGTGCCATAGTAAGCAAGGTGAACAATGTGTTTTGAATGCACACAGAAAAGAGTAGATATTTCAGACTGAGGGGCTTTGAGATGCATTAGAGGCAGGGCAAAGGCAGACAGTGTGATGATGCTTAGAAAGAAGGAAAAATGCTATCACTTCTACCAACAGACATTAAAGTAAAAAAAAAAAAGTAACAGTAAATATGGGGTCAGAAGACTTGAGATCAAATCTAGGCTGTGACTAGTGTGAATGTGAACAATTTCTGAGTCTCAGTGTCCTCATCTATGAAATGTAGATACTACTGACCTGCATATCTCGCAGAACTCTCATGGGGGCCAAATTATGTGAAAGTACTTTAAAAACTGCAGAGTCCTGTATAAACTTAAGTTATTTATATTTTCACTTCTAGGCAACCCTGTGGGTCCTTCCCCTTAAACTGTCTCATAAAATCCTCACCCTTCAGGATGAAAATATTCCGATGACATCATTCATATACTCCTTACAAGACAGTAAACAGTTAACACATGCCTTCCTATTGAAACGGCAAACCTCTTTCTACTGAAATGAATATCTGTATATAAAAATATGTGTGTGTATATATGTGGGTGCATGTTTTTTTTTAATTTCTTAAGCCCTGAAATTGACTTCTAGTCAATGCTTATTATAATTATATTTAGAAACTAATACCAGATGCAGGTTTCCTTCCGAAAATTTTCTATCAGAAATTCCACTCCATTTTACAGTATGCTGTCAAGCAACCAACTCAAGAATAGTCTGCAAGTAGCGATCACTTTGCTCTCATCCCCAAGAGTCCGGTTATGTATGAGCAATAGATACAACCAAATATATACTCTGGACCCCAAAAGGGAACTGCTTTAGTTTAAGTATACATACGAATGCAAACAGCTAGTACACAAATAGAAATCCATTGAAAAGTATAATGAGTTTCTGATTTGAAAATGCTTGAGGGCCACAACCAGACCCTTCCTTTAAATTAAAGAACACCCTCATTTCCTTTAACGTTTAACAGAGCAGACGGTAAACCTTGCCTCCGTTTGGCAACCACTCTTTAAACTACATCCAGGCCCCATTTTGTTCAACCTTAAACCCTACCTCTTAGCTACTCCTTGGATGACAACCTAAATAAAGTTCCAAAGTACGTTTACGAAGTCAGAAGAAGGTCCAAGAGACAGGAACAGGACGCGGGAGCGAGAAATCCTCGTGCCACTCCGGGCCACGGGCTGTTTGATCTCACAAGTGCAACTTCCCGTTTCTCCCTCTTACCTTGTACACTTTCCCAAAGGCTCCGTCGCCCAATTCGCCTATAATTTCCCAAAACTCCTCGGGATTTAGGTCCCTCTTCACATGTTCGTACTGCTTCTTCTTCTTCTCGCTCCCCAACTTGAAGATCTTACGGAAATTGAAGAAGGACATTTTTCCTCCCAACAGAGTTCCTTACACTTAAGGAGTAAAAACAACAATAAGAGGCAAAGTTTCTCCTCCCTCCTCTCCCGCGCGAGCCCGGCGGGCGACGGCGGGCGCTGGCTGTCCGGGCTCCCGCCGGAGGCTCCGGGCCGGCCGTCTCCGGGGAAGGCGGGGCGCGACTCCCGCTCCGGCCCACGGGGTGGGGACGCTGCGCGGGCGGCCCCTCCGCCGAGCCCGGCCCGCGGGCCGCGCGGCTAAGCGCCTGGCCCCCGGCCGGCCCTCGGGGGGCGGCACCTGCCCGGACGCTCGTCCCCCCACCGGCCCGGCCCGACGGGCCCGAGTGGTCCGGACGCCCGCGGCCACCGCGGTTAGGCCCGTGTCACGGCGAGTCTCCAGGGGCGTCGGCCACTCCGGGATAGGGACGCGGCCGGCGGCCTCTGAGGCGGGCAGTTGTCTGGCCGAGCTCTCCCGCCCTGGGCCGGGAGCCCGGGGTCTCCTCCGCAGCCGTCTGCACCCGCGGCGCGAGGTCCGCGCGTCCCCCTGGGCTCTGGGGCGCAGCCGCCGCCGCTGCCGCAGCCGCTACCGCCACTGCCGCCGCCGCCGCCGCCGCCGCCGCCGCCGCCGCCTAGCTCCCTCCCCAGCCCACGCAGCCTCGGCCTAGAGCGCGCGCCAACGCCGACGCCGCAGCGCGCCCGCGCGCTCCCCCGGCCGCGCGCCAGGCTCTCCGCGCACTCGCGCGGGGGTGGCCCCTCTGGCCCCGCGCACGCGCGTTGAGCCCCGCAAGCTGGCGGCCCTAGGAGGCTCGCTGGCGCCCGGCGGGGGGTGCGCTGTGGGTGCTTGATCTGGTAGCTGGTTGACGGTTGCTCCGGGTTTGCCCTCCAAGCCCCAAATTCTTGTCAGCCAACGGCTTTGATGGAGTTGCCCCTTTGCGCACGACCCTGCTGGTTGTGCTAGCGGATGTTTCCTCCATTCTGGATCTGGGAAAATGCGTAGCGAGTGAAAGCTGAGCTGTCCCGATCTGGACCTTTTCGTTCTCAAATGGGCCCCAGAGTGAGAGGGAAATATCTGTGGTGGCTGTTTGCTTTGGATCCAGAGCTTACGAGCTCTGTGACCTTGGGCGACTAACCTCTCCGAGCCTCAGTTTCTTCATTGTGAAATGAAGATCCTTAAAGTCCCGACCTGGGGGTTGTGGCGAGGAGTAAATGAGGCAATGGATGTAAGCCCTTTGCAAGGTGCCTGCACCGGCAAACGCTCATTTTCAGTTCCTGCTGTTGTTACAAGTGTGCACGTAAGACAGCCATAAACATATAAAAATTGTTTAAGCCCGCTTCTTGAGTGATGACCACGACACTCCCTTGAGGGTAATCTACCTTCTTCTGGCCACTTCCATAGCCGTAATCCACGAAGTGTCACCCTTCGTGACTCCATCTGAACCACTTACTACGGCCTTCACTTCCTGATCTGCCTCCAGCCCCCTTGGACAGCACTAGTGGAAGACGACCTAATGTGGGTGTTGGCTGCAATCTGTCAGATGGTGCCGCGCCCTCCCCTCCACTAGGAGGGAGCACTTTCAGCGCAGTGGCTGGTTACGCATCATGATATCCAGGTACCTACCAACATTCTTGGCATGTGATAGGAAGGCAGATCCCATGAATGAATGAATGCATGCATGCATGCTATCTGGAGCAGAGGCCATTTTGCTGTCTAGGTACCCCTACCAAATCATTTTGTCCTCCAGCCCAAAAATGGCATAACAAAACCCCCCTTGTAGTAAGAGGGATATGATGATCTTGTTTCTCAAGACTCTCTATTTTTTAATAGTTTTATTGAGGTATAACTGATATACAATAAAATGTACATATTTAAAATATATACTTTTAGGTAACTATACTCAGTATCTTGTAATAACCTATAACGGAAAAGAATCTAAAAAAGAATATATATATATATATATGGTCTGAATCACTTTCCTGTACGCCTGAAACTAACACAACATTGTAAATCAACTACATTTCAATAAAAATTAAAATTTTTTAAATGAGAAAATAAGTTATTGTAAAAATAAATAACATAAAATATATACTTTTATGTTTTGACAAATGGAAACACCTGTGAAAACAATACCATAATTAATCTATTTTTAATTAGTATCATTTATGTAGTTGGCTTTAGATGTAAAGATAATACATACTCAATGTGGAAAATGAAGAAATGCACAAAAAAATTAAAAGTGCTATAATTCCACCATCCAGAGATAACCATTGGCAAGATTTCATTATATTTCCAAACAGGACTTTCTGGCTGTGCATTAACTTTTTTTACATGGATAAATTATAAAGATTGCATGTAAATGTTTGCATCCTGTACCTTTGATATTTCAGTGTGATTAGTAATTGTTTTCTTCCATCATGAGATATTTAGATTGCTTAACAACTTTTCTCTGTTTCAGATAAAACATTGATAAATATCTTTGTTCACAGATCCTTTTCCACATATTTGATTATTTCCTTAGGATAAATTACCAGAAGTAGATTTGGGTCAAAGGGTATAAGTCTGTTTCCTTTTTTTGTTCTTCTCAAAATAGAAAAACCTTTACTGTTTTCTCAATTAAAAGATAGTATATCCTTGTCGTAAATTAATTCAAATGAGACGGAAATGATAAACTAGGAAGCTGTCTATAACTCTCCCCTCCTGCCTTCACCCTCCCAGACTTCACCCCCAACCTAACCACTGTTAAGAGTTAAGCCTTAATGAGCAGGCGGGAACTTTGGATGGTAACAAAATAGTTCTAAAACTGGATTGTGGTAATGCTTGCAAAACTGTATGCATTTACCAAAAGTCATTGGATTGTAGACTGACAATGGGTGAATTGTATGGTATGTAAATTATACCACAATAAAGCTGCTTTTAAAAAGTTATAGGTGACCAAATTTTTTTCTATGCATATACCTTTTCAATATAAAAATGGTATCTGATATGGATCATGGACATCTTTCATGTTAACACAAATAGATCTTATCTTTTTAATAGCTGCATACATAAAGTCCCAGTGTATAGCTCTACCATCATTTATTTAAGCATTTCTCTACTGGCAGGCATTTAGGTGGTTTCCAATTTTTTGTCATCATAAACAACATTGCAGTGAGCATGCATATACAAGCATTTTTGTGTATTTGTCTGATTATATTCCTTTAAGATAAAATTCAAGAAGTGGAACTGCTAAATCAAAGAACATATTTTAAAATGTTTTTACTTGTATTGCCAAATTGGCCTCTAGAAAGGTTGTACTAATCTCTGCTCCTACTAACAATGTATGTATGAGAATGCCAGTGTCACCTGCCCCTCAATAGCACCCTATCCATCTTTTTAAACTTTGCCAAGATAGTCCAAAATAATCTCTCATTTACAATTCTCTGATTGTTGGTGATGTAACACCTTTTCAGATGTATACTGGCCACCTTTATTTCTTATTTTATAAATTGCCTCATCATATCAATGAATAATAACAAATGACATTGTCAGTAGTGTATAAATGAGGTGATCAAGTCCAACATACTTTGGTGAAATGATTGTGGAGTTAATAATAGCTTATATAGTTTTTCCATGAAGTTACAGCCGCAGAAATTATTTAATAATACCAGGTGAGATGATATTTAGTCAGATTCAGATTTTCCCAATAATGACCATGATATCTAGATGTTTGTGATATCTGTAAATAATAGTTTGCCTTCCTTGAATTTTTAATCTTTTAAAAATTAAGTTTAAACAGTGGCCACGTAAAGTATTCATTTAATACACAATGTTTTGTCTCCACTCACTAACAGATTGGTGAGGGGATAACTGTCTTCACAATTTACCAGATCACTAACCTTCACTGATAATAATAAGGATATCATTAAAAATTAAAAACTGAATATGTATGGAGTGCTTACTACATGCCAGGCACTGTGCTAAGTGGTTTACATGTATCATCTCATTTAAACATCATATAAACCCTTTGAGGTAGGTTCTGTGATAGCTCCCAAGTAAAAGTGAGGAAAACTGAGACAGCATTAAATATAAATAACATAGTCATGACCTCAGATATAGTAATGGAGGATCTGAACTTGAATCTAGATCTTGGTAAACCAGTTCCTTAGCATTTGACAACTCCACTATGACTATCTCCTTAGCCGTCCTGAGCTTCTGAGCTGTCTCACAGGATTGTTGCCACTGTTATTTCTTTCTCCCTCCCTTTGTAACTTGAAAACATACTCTACTCATGGTCTCCACTTTGTGAGCTCCCAAATGTATGTGTGTGTGTATGTGTAAACATGTTTATACGTGAATGTGTGTGAGTGTGTGAAAGTGTAGGGGTGTTGGGTGTGTTTGTGTATGAGCAATGAATATGTATGTGAATATATGTGTATGGGGGTATATGTGGGTCTGTTTGTGTGTGTGAGCATGTGTATATCTGAGTATGTGTCTGACAGTATGTGTATGTTTCTCCCTCTAGACTTTGAGGGCAGGGACTGTGTCTTGCTCATCCTTACACCCCCTGCATCTAGCCCAATGTCTTTGTCGTAGTGCATACATTTTTGTTGGATAATGAATGAAAATAAAAGAATTTTATACCTAGTGAAATCAAATTACATGTCAATTCCTTTTCCCTTCCATATTCTAATTTAGGCAGTAAATTTGCTAATAAGTTCTTTAAATGCTACTGTGGAG
The DNA here is from genome assembly GCF_965194825.1 of Balaenoptera physalus. Taxonomy (NCBI): domain Eukaryota; kingdom Metazoa; phylum Chordata; class Mammalia; order Artiodactyla; family Balaenopteridae; genus Balaenoptera; species Balaenoptera physalus. Next base: position 47,885,965 of record NC_138893.1, read on the forward strand.
GTTACACGGAAGGAGCAAATTCCTTTGGTGTACGAGCGCCCTGTGATGTAAATATATTTTTCTATCCTTGTGAAGTTACATTTTTTAGGAAGGAATTTTTTCAGGTATTTTAAGAAAGTAACCTGCAATTATGACAATTATTCTCCTGAAATAGGATTTGTGTGTCATTCAGGAAACTACAGATTTTTGGTCATTTTTTCCTGTTTTAAAAGTAAACAAATTACTTGATTTAAGCTATTTTTGATTCAAAAAGAGAATCCAAAAATATCCTCCCTTCTACTTCATCTCCCTTTCTGCGTCATACAGAACTGTTACACTCACACTCCCACCCTCTCCTCATCCCTAGCTGCTTCTGTTCAAATGAATCATAAGCATTTCACAGTGTAATGACAAGTCTTAACATACTCAGATCTTAGGAAATTAAAAAAAACAAAACTGTACAGACATACTTCTTTTATAAGTTGTATTCAAATTCCAGTTTAAAAATCTAGACGCCATAACATCTTTTGAACTTTAAGGATTTGAATGATCCAGATCAAATTTATTTCATTCAGACATTAACTAGCCACAGCATTCAGGCAACCAAGCCTGTGAGGTTGATAGAAACCTTTGTGCTAATATGGCTCCATAGTTGTATGTATTATATTTCTTCTGTCTTTGTTACATAAGACATATGTTGGATGTGATCGTTTTGAGCACTGGCTCAAAATTACTTGTCCTGTGATTAACCAGCTCTGTGGGCAAGTCACTACTCTACACCCTGAGGATTACAGATGAATTTCACTTTTAACAGAGGTGTCTTCAAGGAGATGAAACAATTCAGAATGACCCAGAAAACAGGATAACTGCTAAGGTAAAATTTTTGTAGTAGTTTGCCCTTTCAGAATGATCATATGATCTCTAAGAGCCCTGGCAACTATAGAATTCTGTTTTCATGGTGCCCCTAACTTTAGTTGCCTTATCTACTAGTAACTGTGTCCATTTTTCTGACACAGTTTTGACTGAAGAGTAATAAATGCAGTTAGGAATTTCAAAAAGAAGGGTATGTCTGCTGAAATTCATTGATAATCCCGTTTCCACTGAAAACTATTCTTGGGATAACCCTTAAAAAATTTACCTAGTGAGATGTCACACTGTCACATGTGCTGGGGGGAGGGAGGGATATTTTCAGAGTAAAGTCAGTGGCTATCTTCCAAAAGAAATTTTTAGATTTCTTTTCCAAGCCCTTGTTACCATCTTCTACTTCTTCCTCCTCCCCTTCTAATCTTTTAGAACCTAGTGCCTCACCCAGGTTTTTAACGAAAACTTTGTTACTGCAAATTCCTGTTTCACGAAGCTGTCACAGCAATTACAAACCACAGTTTGTGGCTTATTACAGTAAATCATTAACACTATCATGGGATACTTCCTATTTGTCTGGGTGATCACAGTTTTTTTTCTATTTCCGTGACTTGTATTTTACGTTGCTGCAGGAAGAAATTAACCAATATATATTTCTATTTACACGCATATATATTCTCGAGTTTTTAAATCCATGTGAACTTCATAAAATGGCATTTCTCACAAAAACGAACAACTTATTTGTGATTGAGGTTTCAGCTGCGTAAATATATAGAGAGTTGAGTCTTTAAATACCTATTTAGAATTGCTACCTTTCATTTACTCCTTCATTCAATAGATAGTCTCAATTTGCTACTATATGCCAGTCATATATTCTAGGAACTTATATTCTAGATGGTTAAGTGGGATTTAGACAAACAATGAAGGAGAGATATTATCTTCTAACCCAGTGATTCTCAGCTGGGGGTGATCTTGCTTGCCTCCCTCCCAGATATTTGGCAATTTTTGCAGACATTTTTGGTTGTCACAACTAGGGGAGAGGGTGCTTCTGGCATCTCGTGGGTAGAGGCCAGAGATTCTGCTAAACATCCTGCAATGCACAGGGCAGTTCCCCCACCTAACCCCCAACAAGGAATTATCCAGCTGAGGTTGAGAAACCCTGTACTAACCTTTAGTATTATAGTCCTGGATCTTGGTTACCCTTGAGGGAGTAGTGACTGGAAGAGGACAACGGGGTGGGAGCAGAGCGGGGGTGGAGGGAGGTTTCTGGATGCTGATTACATGGGTGCATTTATTATGCAAAATTTCTCTAAACTCTGCTCTTATGGTTTGTGCATTTTTCTATGTGTATAATTTTAACATATATCCACTACATTTTTTGAAACTCCTTCCACCAAGAGAAGTATCTATGTTCCCTCCTCATGAATCTTAGATCTGTGACTGCTTAACCAATATAATACAGCAGAAGTGACACTGTGCCAGTTTCCAGACCCAGACTTTAAGAAATTGGCAATTTCCACTTCCTGTCATTTGGAACGCTCACTCTTGGAACCCAGCCACCATGCTCTAAGGGAGCCCAAAATAACCCACGGAGAGGCCCATGTGGAGGAAACTGTGTGGAAGGAAACAGAGGCCCCAGGCCCTCAGTCCTGGTTGAGCTCCCACCTGACAGCCAGCATCAACCTGCCAGCCAGGCGAGTGAACCATCTTGAAGTAGATCCTCCTGCCTCTATTCAAACTACCCCAGCTGACATCCAGTGGAGAAGAGCCAAACCTTCCCCGCTGAGCCCTGCCCAAATTGCAGATTCATGAACTAAATAAACAACTGCTGTTAATTTAAGTGACTACATTTTAGAAAAGTTTGTTAAGCAGCAATCTATAACTGGAACAAGGTTAAGTAAATCAAAACATTACTTTAAAAAGGAGTACTACAGCCATATAACTTTGGGAAACTCTTGGTTAAATAAAGTTTTAAAATTTCTCTTACTGCAGAACTTTTAACGGGCTAATGTGTTTTGCATTTCCGCACAAGATTATCCAGTGTTTCTTAAACATTTTTAACCGTAGAATCTGTATTTTAAAGTGCCATCTTGCAAGAAAGGTGCTCAATAGACCAGACTTTAAGAAAACCAGACTAACCTTTCAGTAATTCAGTAATTGAAATTCTAACCCTTAAAACTGAAGAGTTAATATCAAGATAGTTTTAACTAGAAAATTCATATGTAATCCAGTTAATTCTGATAATAAAGTGAAATACCTTAAATTTGCCTAACAAAATTTTAAATTATTTTAATGGCAGTTAAAAAGTGTAGATGGCATCTCAGTAGCTATTTCAAAGTCCCTGGGGTCATAATCAAAGGCTACATAAGTTTAAAAAAAAAAATAACTCTACATTCTGTTTCTGCTTGGAAAGTAATAGTAGCAATGTGTACTTCAATTTATTTATTTTTTAATTGAAGTATAGTTGATTTACAATGTTGTGTTAGTTTCAGGTGTATCTATACTTCAATTTAGGTGTTGAATGTTATAGAATGCTTTCCAGGTTTCCTAAAATTCTCACCTGATCTTTTTTTTTTTTTTAATCAGTCATCAATTTTATACACATCAGTGTATACATGTCAATCCCAATTGCCCAATTCTCACCTGATCTTAAATTTAACTGCACAACATACTTCTAATATACTGATACAAAGTTCTCTATTTATTTGTCCTTAAAGACAACATTGGGGACTTCCCTGGTGGCGCAGTGGTTGAGAATCTGCCTGCCAATGCAGGGGACACGGGTTCGAGCCCTGGTCAGGGAAGAACCCACATGCCACGGAGCAACTAAGCCCGCGTGCCACAACTACTGAAGCCCGCACGCCTAGAGCCCGTGCTCGGCAACAAGAGAAGCCACTGCAATGAGAAGCCCACGCACCGCAACAAAGAGTAGCCCCTGCTCGCCGCAACTAGAAAAGGCCCACGCGCAGCAACAAAGACCCAACACAGCCAAAAATAAATGAATGAATTAATTAATTTTTTTAAAAAAGAAAACATTGGACTGAAGTGGATAAATTTAGAAATTATATCTTGTCTCATGTCTAGTGGAACTCAAGTTTATTCATTATTGTCATCATCCAAAATCAAATGGAGGTTTTGTTTTGGTTTTCTTATCAAAGACCAATTCACAGTCCCCACACACATTCAGTTTCCCCATGTCTCAGCTCAGATGTATCACTTCAGCATGAGGGAACTTTGGAATAAAAACTATAGCATCAAAGTATAGCATTGTGCCGAGTAGGATATTGACCAACTTCACAAATACCCCTGTCATCATTCTCCTTTAGCCTTTCAGATCCTCCACTAGAACCTGACCTCTGCAGATAGAGGTCTCCAATCAGTCCTTAGTCCCCTCTTATCCTGGATCCACAGCGCCTTGATTTCCACCCCCTGGCCTTATTATCAAGTCTTAGCCACCCTGATCTATACTTGATTGCTGGAAAAGTTATTTTGTTTGAACCTTCGTGTTCAAACTGTGCTGACTCTAATCAGCTCCTTCTCAAACCAACTGAGTTAGAAATTCTGGTTTCTAGATTCCTCTCTGGCTTGGGGAAAGACACTTGTTTGGCTTTTGTGCCAAAACACAAAAGCACACCGCCAAAGGGGTCTGGGAAGGCTGAAATCCAGCACACGTTTCATTAATCAGGCTGAGAGCCTGTGAGTCTGTCAGCCCAAAGGGACATCTTTTCTGGTTTTAACAAAGGCGATTCATAAAGTGGTGGTACCGCTGGCCTCTAACATAGACCTCAGTGTCATCATTTAAACCTCTGGGATATTCTCTTTCCATCTTTTCTATTGTCTTAGGCTCTGTGCTATTCCATGGCATTTCAGAAAGGTCTTTTAAATATGAGACATTCGACGGGGTGACCTCTAAAGAATTTTGTGCCCTCAAGTTCTATGACTCTATATTCTGTTCTTCCTGTCTCCCCTCTTCTTATGGACTTAGTGCCCTGTCCCTCCACCTGAGAAGCTGTCATCTACCCACTGCTGCAGCAGAAGTTTCGGTTCTTCCAAACCCACCCCAAATCATCCCTTTTTCCAACAGCCTTACGTATAGATATGCAGACATCCGATTAAATTGTGAAGGTAAATCCTACTGACTTCTATTACAACTTTTAAAATAATTGAAAACTATGGTTACATTTAATGAGTTTTTTTTTTTTTCAGAGAAAACCAAAAATAATTGTAACATGTTGTGTTCCTTACCGAGGGCAGGAGAATATGGATGTCCCTGCTCAGAGAGCAAATTCACCTTTGCTTTGCCTTTTAGTTCTGTTCAGGCCCTTTACAGATGGATGATCCCCACCTACACTGGTGAGAGTGGATCTTCTTAACCCAGTCTACCAATTCAAATGCTAATCTCTTCTGAAACACCCCTACAGACATATACCCAGAAATGATGTTTTACCAGCTTTCTGGGCATCCCTTAGCCCAGTCAAGTTGACACATAAAATCAACCATCACACCATACAATGGAACACTACTTAGCAACAAAAAGGAATAAACTATTAGATGTGCGCAATAACATGGATGAATCTCAAAAACCGTGTTGAGTGAAAGAAGCCAGACAAAAAGGAGTACATGGAAACTAAAAGGCAAACTAAATTATAGTGATAAAAATCATGCCAATGGTTGTTGGGAATGAAGAGGGAGAGGACTTAGTGGCACATGGAAACTTGGGGGGGGGGGTGATAAATGTGTTCATTATTTTGATTATGGTGATGGATTCATAGGTGAATATTTATGTCAAAACTTACCAAATTGTACACTTTATTTTTTTTTTTAATTTTTAATTTATTTATTTATTTTTATTTTTGGCTGAGTTGGGTCTTCGTTGCGGTGCGCGGGCTTCTCATTGCGGCGTCTTCTCTTGTTGCGGAGCACGGGCTCTAGGCACGCAGGCTTCAGTAGTTGTGGCTCGCGGACTGTAGAGCACAGGCTCAGTAGTTGTGGCGCATGGGCTTAGTTGCTCCACGACATGTGGGATCTTCCCAGACCAGGGATCGAACCTGTGTCCCCTGCAGTGGCAGGCAGATTCTTATCCACTGTGCCACCAGGGAAGCCCAAATTGTACACTTTAAATACATGCTATTTACTGTGTTAATTACACCTCAATGAAACTGAAAAATACATTTTAATGATGTTACCTAATCAATTAATAGTTATAATCAATTATTGTGACCTTGTATCTTATTCAAAGGCAACTCATAGGCTTCTCCTTAGTAATGGTAATAATAAATCCAGGTTTATATTACGGATATGCAGCTAACTTAAGTTTACAGTCAGGGTCCCTAAGCAAAACATTAAGAAATGGTCCTTTGATAACTTTGTTTATTGAAAATTTATTTTCATAGGAAAGAAAAATGGTAGTATTGCAGGGGTGACCTGAGTGGGCTTTAGCCCCCCCATCATCCCTGTTGGCAGTGACCCCCTCCATTCTTTGAGATGGACCAATATTATAGACATAGTTTTTCTCAATGTTATGTAAATGGTTAGAGGTAAATCCAAACCAATAAGCTTCCAGACATACAAGTCTGGGCCACCACTGGGAGAGATCTCCCCTTTAAGTGATTCTTCCTACAATGTGGAAGCCACTTTTGTGGTTTTTATGCCTGTGATTAGCACCAATAATTATACTGAGATTTGTAGAACATTTTGTTTCTAATTGGTATTCACTGAATTTCTCAAAATGTAGGCTTCCAGTGGAAACCTGCAAGTTCTTTGCTCCCCTTTAACCTTTCTGCCTCATTCAGGAAACCATCTTAATTCCATTCTACAGCTTTGCCTTTCAAACGTTTGCTGGTTCACATAACAACAAGGATTAGGGAATTATTAAAGGATAAAGACTGCTTTGAAGCCAGTATTATTGCCATCCAACCCCAGAACCTATCTTGCTAAACCCACAAACTCAGAAGCACAAGCTCTCTTCCAGAGCTTTCCTTTGTCTTCCTCTCAAGCCACATGATTTACTTTCCCAAAGGGAGGTTATGTTCCATTGTGTTTTGATAGCATCCAGATTCTCCAGATAAACTCATTTACAAGGTGGTACACTCCTGTAAACCAGGCCAACTTAATTATTTTCAAATTACTCACCCCTTTATTAAACTGGCAAAACAAGCTAGCTTGATTATTAATATAAAAGCACTGTAAGTGCACTGATGTGCTTCTTCAGCTTCAATAAAACGTCATTTTTATTAAAGAATGAGGGTTTCTGTGTAGTCAAAGTATTACTTATATATGTACTACACAGAAGGAAAAATTCAGTGTTCCCTTAATTCCCGAGAGCAGGTAGCAAATTCACCAGAGGATTTAAAACCACTGCAATAAGAGTCAAACAATGAGTGGGTGGAAGTAGGGTTTAAAAAAAGAAAAAGTGATGTTTCTTATATAGAAGACATTTCATCTTTTACAATTTGCTTAATATGAGAAGTTAAGAGCTCAAGACCAGCAATTAAATGGTGTTGGTCGATATTTTAATATGAGGAGGCAATGTTTGAGGATCAATAGCCAAAAGCCAATGCTGTTCTTAGCTGTATCAGCTGTTTTTTTTTTTTTTTTTTTGGCTGTGTTGGGTGTTTGTTGCTGTGCGCGGGCTTTCTTTAGTTGTAGCGAGCGCGGGGCTACTCTTCGTTGTGGTGCGCGGATTTCTCATTGCAGTGGCTTCTCTTTTTGCGGAGCACAGGCTCTATGTGCACGGGCTTCAGTAGCAGTGGCACACGGCCTCAGTAGTTGTGGCTCACGGGCTATAGAGCACAGGCTCTGTAGTTGTGGCGCATGGGCTTAGTTGCTCCGCGGCGTGTGGAATCTTCCTGGACCAGGGCTCAAACCCGGGACCCTGCATTGGCAGGTGGATTCTTAACCACTGTGCCACCAGGGAAGCCCTCAGCTGTCTTTTAAAGGGCTAACCATGTGGGGTTCTCCTGACAAATTTAAAATGTTATTGAGCCTGCGGGAAAATGGGCTTTGCAACAGAAGTGGTGTTAAATAGGCCACCCAGTTCCCTCTTCAGAACTGAAGGACTTATTCCTTTTGGGCGATGGGAGACCAGAACTGACTAGCTCAATAGTCTCCTCCCCCAAGGTCACATCTTCCTGTGACAGCCTCACCCATTGACTGGTTGATGCCAGGGTACATCAAGGCCTGGCCCTCTCACCCCGATGCAGGACAGCTCTGAAGAGCCATCCCAGCTCCAGAGATCCCAATAGGCTTCACTGAGGCCATTGTTGAGACTACTTCACAGCCCACCTTCTTCCTGCCCAATCCTGCTTCCTTCCCTTCCCTTCCACAGGTGTTGAACCCAAGCATGCGCAAGTAATAAACTTGCAGCACAGTTATCTCTGTCTCAGAGCTGGGTTCCCTCAAATCCCCTGTTATTCCCAGCTGTAGTGAGATATAATTGACATACGGTGTAAATTTGAGGTGTACAACGTATTGATTCATTACATTTATATATTGCAAAATGATTACCATCATAGCATTAGCTAACACTTCCATCATGCAACATAATTACCATTTCTTTGTTTGTGGTGAGAGCATTTAAGATCTATTCTCTTAGCAAGTTTCAAGTACATAATATAGTATTATTAACTATAATCACAATGCTGTACGTTAGGTCCTCAGAACTTATTCATCCTATAGCTGAAAGTGTGCACACTGACCAATATCTCCCATTTCCTCACACACCCCAACCCCTGGTAACAATCATTCTAGTCTCTTTTTCTGTGAGTTCAGCTTCTCTAGATTCCATTTGTAAGTGATATCATACAGTATTTGTCTTTCTCTGACTTGTTTCACTTAGCCTAATACCCTCAAGGTCTATCCACAAACGGCAGAATGTCTTTTCTCATAGCTGAATAACATTCCATTGTGTGTATGTAAGTATGTGTATATGTATCTCATCTCCTTTATCCATTCATCCAATTATGGACACCTAGATTGTTTCCATATCTTGACTGTTGTAAATAATGCTACGATGAACGTGGGATCCAAAACCCCTCCTGTTTGTTTTCATCTTATTTTTTTAAAAAATAGTTAAACAACAAAACAGGATATAAAATGGAAGATTAAAATCATACCCCTACTCTCCTAGCTTCCCAGAAGGAACCACTGGTAACTATTGCTTGTATACACTTCCAGAGATGTCCTATAAATCCATAACCCTATACACATGTATGTCCCTTTTTTTGCACAAATGAGAGCATAATATCTAAAATGTTGTGCAATCTGATTGGTTTCATTTAGATATATTCTGTATATCTTTTCATATAAGTACATAGATTTCCTCCTAGTGGCTCCATATTATACCATTATATAGGTACACCATAATTTTTTAATCAGAATTTCCTACACAAATATGTAGGTAGTTTTTTGGTTTTTCTTTTCACAAATAATATTGCAAGGAGCATCCTGTAATGTTACCTTTGCCTATTTGTGTAGTATATCTAAAGCATAGATTCATAGAAGTAGAATTCTTAGATCAAATGCTGTGAGAATTAAAAAAAAAAAAAAATTTAAGGTATTGCTAAATTGTTTCCCTAAAAGGCAGTCCCAAGTTAAATTCCAAAAATTCCCAAAATCAATGCAAGAGAATGCCTCTTTCCCTTGTACTCTCACGAGTTGTGAGCTTAACAAAAAGGTTTTCACCTTTGCCAATAATAATAGGTGGGAAATATTACTTCCCACCCCTGCAAACCTATAGAATGCCTTAGTTTAAATTTTTTAAAGTTGTCCCCTCTGGGTGAATGAATTTTAAAAGTTCCCTCCCCACTCCCAACTTTCTAGATGGACACAGACCATGCCAGAATGTGGAATTTTCCATTCAGAACTCCATTTCCACACTACTCTTCCCTTGGCCAGTCACCTTTGCACGTTGCCCAAGCTGAACAACTCCACACGGCAGCCCTGGAACCTCACTGTTTGAAATTGCATTTCTTTAACTATGCATTACGTCCATACAACCCTTGGTACTTTTCTTGGTCTTTTTTTTTTTTTTTTTCATTTTTCTTTAAGGAGAAAACTGTTCTAAGTAGTTCAAAACCCATCAAGGTGATATTTTCATGAATCTGTATAATACCCCAACAGAACAGATGAATTGTAAATAATGATATCATTTGGTACCTTATTTACTGTATTGAAACCAGTTGACTTTATTTTCATTTTATTTATTTATTTTTAAAGTTTTGGCCTCACCACATGGCATGAGGGATCTTAGTTCCCCAACCAGGGATTGAACCTGTGACCCCTTCCATCGGAGCACAGAGTCTTAACCACTGGACCACCAGGGAAGTCCCAAATTGTCTTTAAATTTAGTGATTCTGGGCCATTAGCTCATCTGCCTCAACTAAAATTATATATCCAAATGTATGAAGCAATTCCTAGACCCTTGTCCTCTTTTAAGAGCACTAGAGCAGCTCTATGTACAATAGCCAGGACATGGAAGCAACCTAAGTGTCCAGCATTGGATAAATGGATAAAGAAGATGTGGCACATATATACAATGGAATATTACTCAGCCATAAAAAGAAATGAAATGGAGTTATTTGTAGTGAGGTGGAATGGAGTTAGAGTCTGTCATACAGAGTGAAGTAAGTCTGAAAGAGAAAAACAAATACAGTATGCTAACACATATATATGGAATCTAAGGGAAAAAAAAAAAAGGTCATGAGGAACTTAGTGGCAAGACGGGAATAAAGACACAGACCTACTAGAGAATGGACTTGAAGATATGGGGAGGGGGAAGGGTAAGATGTGACAAAGAGAGAGAGTGGCATGGACATATATACACTACTAAATGTAAAATAGATAGCTAGTGGGAAGCAGCCGCATAGCACAGGGAGATCAGCTCGGTGCTTTGTGACCACCTAGAGGGGTGGGATAGGGAGGGTGGGAGGGAGGGAGATGCAAGAGGGAAGAGATATGGGAACATATGTATATGTATAACTGATTCACTTTGTTATAAAGCAGAAACTAACACACCATTGTAAAGCAATTATACTCCAATAAAGATGTTAAAAAAAAAAAAGAGCACTAGAAATAATGATAATACTAATAGATACCATTAATCAAGTGTCTGGTATGAGCTGAGCAGATTAGAAGGCAGTATAGCTTAGAGGCTTCACACCCTCCCAGCTGTGCCTAACCTATGACACAGACTCTGAGGTCTCATTGACTCCACTCTGGCCACTGTACACCTTGGATAATTTACCTAATCTCTCTGAAAACACCCCTCCCCTCTAAAATGGGGATAATAATAATAATAGTAGTACCATCCTGATGTTCGAAAACACTTAATATGATACTTGCTACCTAGTAATTGCTCAACAATTGTGATCTATTTTGACTGGACGTCTTACATACATTATGTGACTCTCCTGATTTTAACCAAAAAGCTTCAATAAGCCCCTATTGCCAGCACAATAATATTGTTTTTGAAACTGTGTTCTCTGGGACTGTAGAGGAACCCTGGGGCTGCCATAGGGAAAAGGACTGAGAAAGACTAGTTCCATTCTTATCTGTCTATTATACTGTTCCAAAGAAAGCTTAATATGAAAAAAAAAAAGTTTCTTTTTTTTTTTGTTAAAGTGGAAATTTCTCTGAACCATACAGGGGAAATCTTGGCTTTCAAGGTCTTCCAATAGTTTGGCCTCAACCTACTTTTCCAGACTTATCTTCCTTGATACTCAGCCACAAACTTATCATCCTATCCACTACAATGGTGTATTTGCTGCCGGCACACTAGATTACTCATTCCTTAGAAATGGGTCCTCTGTCATTTATCTCAATATTTTCAGAGACTAGCAGAGAGTCTGACACCCAGCAGGCATTCAGAAAATACTTGTTTCATTTATTTCAGTAAATGAACCCTCCACTTCAGTTAAATTTGTCTCCTGGACACCTCTCAAATGGTCTCGTATCTCCTTCCTGCCCTTTGTTCATGAATATTCCCTTGTCCGGATGGCCTTTCACCATCTCACCTCCACCAAATGCTTAATTCAATCTTTAAGGCTAAAATCAAATTGCGTGTTTCCTATAAACCCAATCCTGACCCTTCTAATTGGAAGGCCTTCTTCCCCTAAACTCATTTGGTTTATGAGTTGTCCGTAATTCACTCAGTGACTTAGCATGGATTAGTTTCTATTGACGTTATCTGCATGTCTTATCTTCTTGTCTTGGAGAGCAGTGACCATGTCTTAAAGTCATTTGCTTTCTTTTATTGCTTAGCCCTGTCTCAATGTGCTCAATAAACATTTAAGAAGCAGATTAACGAATGAATGAATGTTTTGTCCCTTGATGTCCCAACCATGGTAGCCCCAGAAAATGGGGGACACACAATAGGTAAATAAGAGTGAGACAATGCTTCTCAAAAGTTTCAAACAGGGACTCCTGGAAATGAGCACTCTTGCCCCTGGGGTAGGTGATTGAGGAAATCCTCAATTCCATATCCACCAAGGGACAACTGTATAGATTTACAACAGTGTAAGGTTAAGTTCAGATAACAAAGCAAAGATAAAAAGAAGACTTTTTTTACTCTCTACAACTGTACAATAAATTAATATGTTTGGAGAGAAATCCCTTCTTTCTGCAGCATCTGCTGTGAAGTTGAAGCTGTTTGGACAGTCTAGGTATTTATGAAGTGCAGTGTTTCAGATATCCATTGCTGTGTAACAAACCAACCCAACACATGGTAATTTAAAATATCAATGTTATATTATGTCTCACAATCTTGTGTATTGAATCTCTAGGCATCTCCTTTTCAGGCTCAGCTGGGGTCACTTATGTGGCTGTAGTCATCTGATCACTTGCCTGGAGCTGGAGGGTCCAAGATGGTCTCACTCACATGTCTGGCAGCTGGAGCTGGCTGTCTTTTGGGACCCAAAAGCTATCCTTCAGGTGTGCTAAACTGGGCTTCCACACAGCATGAAACATCTCAGGATTGCAAGAGCAGAAGCTGCAAGGTCTCTTTTTTTTTTTTAATTTATTTTTGGCTGCATTGAGTCTTTGTTGCTGCGCATGGGCTTTCTCTAGTTGTGGCGAGTGGGGGATACTCTTCGCTCAGTAATTGCGGCTCACGGTCTCTAGAGCGCAGGCTCAGTAGTTGTGGCACACGGGCTTAGTTGCTCCATGGCATGTGGGATCTTCCTGAACCAGGGCTCAAACCCATGTCTCCTGCATTGGCAGGCGGATTCTTAACCACTGCGCTAACAGGGAAGTGCAGAAGCTGCAAGATCTCTTAAGGTCTAGGTCCTGAAATTCACATAGCATCACTTCTGTCACATTCTATTAGTCAAAGCAAGTCACAAAGCCAGCCCAGTTTCAAGTGGTGGAAAATTAGACTCTGTTTGTTGATGGGAGGAGTGGCAAAGTCACATTTCAAAGGGGCATGGACACTGGGAGCTGGGATTTATTGGGGACCATTATCATGACCTAACACAGGCAGCTCCAGACATTCATTTATATGCCCCATGATTCTGGTGAGTGAGTACCACCTGACTACTTTTGGTCAAGGGACACTGACTTCTTACTGAAGAAAAAAGTAATATAGAGACTTCCCTGGTGGCGCAGTGGTTAAGAATCCACCTGCCAATGCAGCGGACACAGATTCGATCCCTGGTCCAGGAAGATCCCACATGCCACAGAGCAACTAAGCCTGTGTGCCACAACTACTGAGCCTGCGTGCCACAACTACTGAAGCTCGTGCGCCTAGAGCCTGTGCTCCACAACAAGAGAAACCAAGACAATGAAAAGACCACACACTGCAATGAAGAGTAGCCCCCGCTCACCGCAACTGGAGAAAGCCCATGCGCAGCAACAAAGACCCAAAGCAGCCAAAAATAAAAATAAATAAAATAAAATAAATTTATTTTAAAAAAAAGTAATACAGACTCATGGGAGAAAATTTAGAAATACTGTCAAAGCAAAGGAAAGAAAAAAGCAATGACCTATAATACCACCACCCCAAAATAACCATTGTTAAGATTTAGGTTTATATCCATCCAACCTTTGTTCTAAAATATGGATAATAATACATGGTCTACATAAGCTCTATATTATTGTACACATTCTTACCAGGTGCTGTGCTATGTACTTTGCATAGATTATCTTATTCAACACTCACCATAATCCTATGAGATAGATACTATTATCTCCATTTTTCAGAAGAGGAAATTTGAGGACTTAGCTAACTTGCCTAATGTCATATATATACACATATTTATGTATATATATCAACCATACTACTGTGAACTCTCTTTTTTCCTATAATATTTTATCATGCAAATTTCCTTACTTGTTAGCTTTTGTATGAGCTACATCAAAATTGAAAAGCAACAATGACTTTACAATATCTGAAATCTGGTTCCTGGCCATGATTGCTTCTTGAGCCTGTCAGGTGGCTGCAGATTAGAACGAAATAATGATGTATGCCCTTCTCTACAAAGTACTAGCTTTGAAATTTTAATCTTTCATAAGAGCCTCAAGGCTTGATTTTGGCAAAGTTGGTTAGTGGAGAAAATAGCATCTGAATTTTTTTGAATGTTATGACACATTTCTTAAAAGCTCAGCAGCAGGAGTGCAAAGTTGGAACATGTTCATTTCCCCAGGAAGCCAAGAAGTGAGAAATGACAGGCATCAGGCACCACAGGGAAATCACAGATCTTCCCAGGTGTAAGGTGTTTGTGGTTTGATACAAGATACTATGTTTCATTGATCATCTACCTCTCAGTAAATGAACGTGTCCTTCCAGTGCGCACACCTTACATTTCTATTTTTAATCACTAAATTTTGTATATTCTAGGGCAAAAATTGGCAGGGGTTTGTGATAAGTGGGAGGGAAGTGACAGGTGGAAATGTTTGGGAAGAGAAACACACAAGGTCCCTTTTTACATGAAACTGCAGATTAATAACATGAGAAGATGTGAAAATGGCAAATGTAATATGAGAAGCAATATAAACATACAAAATAAAATTATGTTCTTAACAATTACTTTGGAAATTTAATGCTTATTTGTTCTTGTATGTGAGAGGATGACTTATTGTGATTCACCTCAATTTCTACCTATCAGAAATAGAAGATTCAGTAAGCTTTGCTGGAAAAAAATTTTTTTTAAATTAAGCCCTTTAACCAATTATTATAATCATGCTCACAATTCATTTCCAGCTAGCAATATAATAATAAAGATAAATTTATGAACGAAGCATTTTACTAATAAAAAGGACAATTTTGTGTAGGCCTAATGTTGCTTTTAACTTAACAGATATCTTTTTGTTTTCAACTTTTGAAGAACTATATGAGAAAAATAAGCCAACTAAACAGAATGGAATTTCTATGTGCCGGTTGTTATGTAACCCTCCCATGGATATTTACCTTTGTAAATACTAAACCCTCAATTTCAAACAGTACCATATGCCCAATCAAGTAGAGATTAAATGTTATTGGTTTGGTTAAATTTTAAGGCACATTGGTTATCAAGTCCTTTTTCATATGCCAACTACAATAAGTTGCAAATGGCTGACTAGAACACTGAGTTGAAAAGGGTTCTGAGTTTGAGCGTTCAAGTTCAGAAGGGGTTCTGAGATAATTTAGTGGCTTCTGCCACTGGTAGGTGAATACAGGGAATGGCAGCATGCATGCCCATGTTGCCATCTCTGCTAAGATGTAAGGAAATATTACTTTACATGAAACATTTGTTTATTATTAGTACTCTTCCTTCACAGTCATTTGACACATATTTATTGAGCACCAACTTTGTCCCAGAAAATGTTCTAGGTACTGAGGATACAGCAGTGAACAAAAAAATATACACACACACAAACTGACATTTGAATATAGTACTTTGCTATTTTCTGAGGTTTTTCTAGAAGATATCTCATTTAATCCTCACTATAGCCTAGCGAAATAGGTAAAACAGGTGGTGATATCTACATATTACAAATGAGGAGAATGAAGCATAAAATGTTTGAATATACTTCTTTAGCTTAAGTATATTCACCAGAAAAGCATAGAGAGAAAAAACAAGAGCAAACAAATACTTAATGGTGAATCTTTAAAGGCATTTTTATTAAAATAAAGAGTAAGATTAACCATTTCCTTTTAATACTGTACAGGAGCAATATAAGATTTGGAAAGGAAGAACCAAAGCTGTTCTTATTTACAGTCTATAGGTTATCTATAAATTCCAAAAAGTCTACATACAATTAATATTAGGGCACAAGATTTCTGGGTACAAAATCAAAATATGAAAATCAATAGAATCTCTATGCATCATTAGTACTAACCAGAAAATGTAATAGTAAAAAATCTCAGCTTTAGCTATTTGTAGAGTTTGACAAGCTCAACCCAAAGTTTTCATTGAAATACAAAGGGTCAGAAGTACACGAGACAATAATGAAAATCAAGATAGAGGAATATTCATACTACCAGATATCAAGACCTATAAAATTATAACGATTAAGACAGCATAGCTTTGACCCAGGGACAGAAAAATAACCAATGAAACAGATTAAAGGACCTATAAACAGAACCCAGCATAAATGGAAATTTGATATATGGCAAAGTTGTATTACCATCAACTGAAAAGATAGACTAGTCAGTAAATGGTCTTGGGGGGAGTTCCCTGTTTGCCTAGTGGTTAGGATTCCAGGCTTTCAGTGCCGTGGCCCGGGTTCAATCCCTGGTCGGGGAACTAGTTCCCACAAGTCGTGTTTCTTGGCCAAAAAATAAATAAATAATAAATGGTCTTGGGACATTGGCTATTTTTATGGAAAAAAATAACATTCATACCGTACTACACACACACACACACACACACACACACACACATGCACACACACACGCATACACACATGTATACACACATGCATACGGGCTCAGAAACTTTTACAGATGGATTAAAGACTTAAAATGAGAAGTTTTTAAAACTTTCAAAAAGAAATACAGAAAAATATCTTTACGACCATGAGATAGGAAAGAATTCTTACACAAAGCAGAAGAAGAAGGAGAATAATAAATTAAACTTCTTTCTTTTTTAATTTTTATTTTATAATAAATTAAACTTCTATCTAACAAAGATACTTTAAACAAAGTAAAAAAGATAAGCTACAGATTTGGAGAAAGTATTTACAGTGAACGTAACTGACAAAAGATTAATTTCCAAAATAAAAAAGTATTCCTACAAAACACTAGGATAAGGAAACCCACCACCATCATGGGTGAAGGGACAGGCACTCACAGAACTCAGTGACAAACAAGCATTTGAAAAGATGCTCAGGATCACTCATAATCAGCAAAACACAAATTAAGGACTTCCTGGTGGTGCAGCGGTTAAGAATCCACCTGCCGATGCAGGGGACACGGGTTTGTGCCCTGGTCCGGGAAGATCCCACATACCACGGAGTAACTGAGCCCGTGAGTCACAACTACTGAGCCTGCGTGCTGCAACTACTGAAGCCCACGTGCCTAGAGCCGGTGCTCCACAACAAGAGAAGCCATGCAATGAGAAACCCGCGCACGTCAAGGAAGAGTATCCCACGCTCGCCGCAACTAGAGAAAGCCCACGTGCAGCAACGAAGACCCAACACAGCCAAAAAATAAACAAATAAAATAAGGAAAGAAATAGAAAAATATTTTAAACAAACACACACACACAAATTAAAACACTGATTTCACACCTTCAAACTGGCAGAAAAGTTTTAAAAGCTAACAAAATTCAGTGTTGATGAAGATGTAGAGCAAGGGATATTCTCAAACACTGATCCATATAGTCATTCAGGGATACATCAGTCGTTCAGGCTGATGGAGGTTCCAGATCTTCCAATACTGCCATTTTAAAACATGCTTCCATGGTCTCTGCAGCAGGGAAGAGATCCCAGAGAATTCATTCTTCTATGCTTACTTTGGAACTTATACACAAACACCACATCTGCTTACAGCCCATTGACACAACTAGTCTCATGGTACCAACCTGCCTGCAAAGAAGGCTGGGGGATGCAATCATTTTGTGTGCCCAGGGAAGAGGAAAATGAAATAGGATTTGATGAACACATGGCATTCTCTCTGCCATAACTGATGAAATATTAAAATTTTATAAAACTGGGTGGTAGGTAGATGTTAATTTTATTATTCTTTATGTTTACATTTTTCATAATTATTTAAAAGGGAGGAAAATGAAGAAAGATTAAATGATCTGTCCAGAGTTACAGTGCTAATAAGTGGTGAATTGCACTAGAACTGTTCTCTCTCTAATAAAATTTTCCTCCAAGAGGCAAATCCAGGTACTGAATTCAGATTATTCATTTAAGACATATTTATTGAGTTCCGATTATATTCCTGTCCTTGAGAAGGCCACATTACAAAGGCAGAAGAAACAGACACATAAATTATTGCAATACATTACAATTATCACAATGGAACATGAAAAAAAAGTATGTACAGAATACT
The DNA here is from genome assembly GCF_965194825.1 of Balaenoptera physalus. Taxonomy (NCBI): domain Eukaryota; kingdom Metazoa; phylum Chordata; class Mammalia; order Artiodactyla; family Balaenopteridae; genus Balaenoptera; species Balaenoptera physalus. Next base: position 47,904,278 of record NC_138893.1, read on the forward strand.
TTTGGTCATTAAAACCTGGTAACATAATCACTGGAAACTTCTTCATGGTGGTCTTGATTCCCAGGAAATTTTTAAATGTGCACTAGCAGTGTATGAGGTCAATGTAATCTTCAATTATGAGAGCCGAACTTTTGTGGAGAGTTATTTCAGGAAATTCCTGAAGCAAAACTTTGCCATGAACTCCATCCAGTTCATACTCAGCCTGTACAGACTTGCTAGGGAGGTACTGCTAAAACAATATATACAGTCTTCTTTGACCTCACGTCTTCAAATAAGAAGCTCTTTGCTCTACACAAAAGTAGAGTGAAACAGTGAAAAGGAGACTTGTTCAATTTACTAGTATTGAAGTCTTATGCCTTGCTGAAGCATCTAGGAAGACAGCTCTCAAAGCATGGCACACTTGTGGAGGTCAGAGACTGAAAAAACCTAGTGTATTTTCTAGACCATCCTCCATGACCAAGTACATAGCTGCTGCTGATAATTTATCTCCTTATATTCTCCTCAATGCAGTTTTAAAATATTCCCCTTATGTATACAGCTATGTTTGTCAAAAGAATTCCATAATCTAGTTCATTCATTTATTCAACACAAAGTTTGGAGTTGGGGATATAGTGCTTAGCAAAACAGACATGGTCTCTGACTTCTTGGAGCTTATCGTCCAGTTGGGGAAAGAGACATTAATCAAACAAGTACACCAATAAGTATTCTCATATATGGACAAGACTTATGAAGACAAATAAAGGGTTCTGTGAAAGAGAATAGAGACTACTAAGGATTCTAATTTAGAATGAAGGGATTCAGGACTGCCAGTCTGGGGTAGTGATTAGTGGTAGATTAGACTAGGGAAGTGGTAGAGGAAAGTTGAGATTTTTGTGATATCTTTTAGTGGTTAAATTGCTAGGATTTGATGATTCATAGACATGTAGATGGAGGGAGAGGGAAGGTCCAGGATGACTCTCAGGACCAATCCTCAATATAAAAATTCCCCTCATATTCTCAGAATGCTTTTTCTCATCCAGTTTTACGAAAACACTCATATTCATCTATGTACTATTGCATTCCTTGCATAAGCATTTTATCCTTAGATACAGATGTTTTCTTATCTGGCAGGGGAATCACTGCGATACTGGCCACATTTAAGCCTGCTGCACTCAATGCCATTCATCTTCTTTCTTTTTTCTGTCGCCAAGATGATGCTAAATCCAGAGCTAAAGGCTCCCACTCCCCTACTGCTCTCTGCAGTTATTTTATATTCTTCAAGGATTTTTAATTCACATTTAATTTATTATATCACATTTACATGTACATTAACATGGTACAAGTTTTACAAGGACAAAGGGTACACAATGAAAAGTAGGTCTCCTTCCACCCTGCAGCCCAGTTGTCTACCTTCTCTCCCTCAAATCAGCCACCATTACAAATTTCTTGAGTATCCTTCAAGAGATAAGCTTTGCATATGCAAGCAAATGTTTTGTAAATAAATGGAAGGATACTATGATGGTTAATTTTATGTGTCAACTTGACTGGGCTAAGGATGCCCCAAATAGATAATAAACATTATTTCTGGGTGTGTCTGTGAGGGTGTTTGTGGAAGAGATTAGCATTTGAATCAGTAGACTGAGTAAAGGAGAGCCACCCTCACCAATTCAGATGGGCATCATCCAATCCTCTGAGGGCCTGAATAGAACAGAAAGGCTGGAAAAGGGTAAATCTTCAAAAAAAGGTAAAGTTGGGAGAGACATCCATCTTCTCCTGCGCTCAGACTTTGGTGCTCTTGGTTCTCAGGCTTTCAGACTCAGACTGGGACTCACATCGTCAGCCCCAGATTCTAGGGCCTTTGGACTTGGACTTACATCATCAGCTCCTATGGTTCTCAGGCCTCTGTTCTCAGACTGAATCACACCACCGGCTTTCCTGGTTCTCCAGCTTACAGATGGCAGATTGTGGGACTTCATGCCCTCCATAAGCCCATGAGTCAATTCCTATAATCTTCTCCTATCTATCTATCTATCTATCTACCTATCTATCTATCTATCTATCTATCTATCTATCTATCTATCTATCCATCCATCCATTAATCCTATTTGTTCTGTTTCTCTAAAAAGCCCTAATACAGATACTATACTCACTGCTCTGTACCTTGCATTGTTCACTTATTATATCTTTTCATATAGGCTTTTTAATGACAGTGTACAATTTAAATTGACTTGATTTAATTTGATTAATCTGTCCTTTATTGATGGACATTTATGTTGTTTCTAATTACAGGCCATTACAAACAATGCTGCAGTAAAGAATCTTTACATACCTCATTTCACACATATGTAAGCTCCTCTACAGAAAAAAATCCTGTAAGTAGAATGCAGAACCAAAAGGCATGTGCATTTGTAATTTTTACAGCTATTGCCATAATTTTAAAGGATACTCCAATTTACACTTCTATCTGCAATATATTAGAGTTCCTCCTATCTCACATTCTCATCCACATATTATGTCATCAAACTCTTTGATCTTTGACAAAATAAGTGTAAATATTACTGCATAATTCTAATTTGCGTTTCTCTTAGAGTGAAATTGAACATCTTTTCCTACAGCTCTAACAGTGGTAAGGTTTTACTGTGAAATTTGCACATGTTACTTCATGTGAAAGAAACTTTTCAAAGTTAAAATGAATAAAAAGCATTCTTTGATCAACTATGAGTAGATTGTCAAATCTGGTTATACTGTCCTTTAAATATGAAGATGCACAGATCAATTTTGATGAAGTCATTAACTAATTTGCAGATATTAAGTCTTGAAATGTTATTACTCATTATTGAGATTGAACTAAAATTGGCATATGTTCTTTCCATTTTTTCAAAAGGAACAAGCATTCATCCATGTAACAACATAGGTGAATCTTAAATGCATATTGCAAAGTGAAAGAAGGCAGAAAGATAGTCTACATTCTGGGAAAGGCAAAACTCATTAGAGATGGAGAACTGATCAGTCAGTCATTGCTAGGGATTTGGGGAGAGAGAAGGACTGACTAGGTTAAGCACAGGGCCATGAAACTATTCTGCATATTACTGTAGCAGTAGCTACACAACACTATCCATTTGTAGAAACCCATAGAACTTTACAGAACATGTGTGAACCTTAATTATGCAAAATTTTAAAAAAATCAACTAGGAGGGTGGGGGAATCCTGGGATGGAATACAGCCTGTGACAAAAGAATCTAACTATATTATTAATGTGCAACATGACCTCACTAAGGGAAATAGGGAAAAGAGATGCTGACCTACCTAACTTTGGAAATGACTGGAAACTGTAAGACTAAAGACAAAAGAAAGAGTACATCAGACTATACTCTGGTTGGTAAAGGTGTTTCTCCAGGGGGACAAGTTAACAATTCTAAAACTGCTATATGTTTATGCCAGGAGTGAGCAAATAAGTAAATGGCTGGTGGATAGCCAGGTTTCCTACTATCAGTGAGAGAGGTTACAGATCAGCAAAAGGAGGAGGCTAGAATGAGCTTTGTGGTTCTGGATTAGAATGGAAGAATTAGTATGAACTCATGTTAATCTTAATGCAGATATTGATGGATATAGACATAATCTGCATCCTTACATAGATATAGATTACATAACCTATAAAAATCTATATCTAAATATCTATATATGTTCTTATACACAGGTTAGTATACATGCATATATTTCTTAGCTCTATCTGCTGAGAGGGCTTGGAAACAACAATACTCTAGTAGCAACAAGCACCCCTTGTGCCCAGATCTTGGTTTCTGACACCATTGTCCAATAAAAGGAACCAGGGCTCCTTGGAGAAATGGCTGATTCTAGGACTGGGTCCGGGAATATACAAGATGAGCCTGGAGCATCTTGTAGTGCCAGAAAGTAAGGAAGTGCTCAAAAAATAAAACTATGAGGTATATCAAAGGGATACCAGAGCTAATTGGAAGAGCTCCCAAACGCCAAAGCCGGAAATATTGGGGCAAGAAAAAAAGACTGGATTTTAGTCCAAAGTATAAAATAAATACCCAAGGGTCTATTTTAATATAAATAAATGATTAAATAAATAAATTAATGAATGAGAAGAGACAAATCTCTCCATATAAAAGAACCCCAAATAATCCCCCCTCCACTACCTAAGGGTGGGTTACACTTAGTGATTTGCTTCCAAAGAGCACGGTATGAAAAGGAGAGGGAAAGGTAGCCTTTACAATGAAGAAACCTGGCAAACACTACCTTGGCGAGCTGACCAAGGTGAACATCCTCAGTAATAAATCATGTGGATAGCATGGACCTTTGATAATTATGTGTTGAAAATGGCTTAATTTCTGTGGTCTTCTTCCCCAGAAACTGTAACACCAGGATAACCGTGAGAAAAACATCAAATGAAGGGACAATCTACAAAATACCTGACCAGTACTCCTCAAAACTGTCAAGGTCATCAAAAACAAGGAAAGTCTGAGAAACTGTTATATCACCGAAGAGCCTAGGGAGACATGGCAACTAAATGTAATGTGATATCCTGGAGAAGATCCTGGAACAGAGAAAGGATATTATGAAAAAACTACAGAAATCTGAATAAAGTATGAGTTTAGTTTAAAAAGATGTCTCAATATTGTTTCATTAGTTGTAACAAATGTACCACACTAATGTAAGCTGTTAATAATAGTGAAAACTAGGTGCAGGGTATGTGGGAAAGCTCTATACTTATCTTTGCAACTTTTCTATAAATCTAACACCATTTTAAAATAGTTTATTTAAATATGAAAGATAAGATTGACAGGTAGAGGAATGGATAGGTGGGTAATTATCTGATAAGGCAACTATAGTAAAATATTACTGGTAAAATCTACGTGCTGGGCGTATGTTATCATTAAAACTTCTTCAACTTTGCTGTATGCTTGAAAAATTCATAATAAAATGGCAAAAATACATTTATGGAATTAAAAGCAATCTTATTAACTTCTTCCTTTTTGTACTACAAGCTTTCCTTCTGCTTTCCTTTCTTATTTACTTACAGGCCTGATTACCCATACAAAATTCAAAAAAAGAAAATTTTCACTGCTGCATTTCTCTTCTGGCCATTATCACTATTCATTTTTAAATAATTTATCAGATGGAAGTGTGTTTAAAAATTATCCCTGGGCTTCCCTGGTGGCGCAGTGGTTGAGAGTCTGCCTGCCAATGCAGGGGACACGGGTTCGAGCCCTGGTCTGGGAAGATCCCACATGCTGCAGAGCAACTAAGCCCGTGAGCCACAACTACTGAGCCTGCGTGTCTGGAGCCTGTGCTCCGCAACAAGAGAGGCCGTGACAGTGAGAGGCCCGCGCACCGCGATGAAGAGTGGCCCCCACTCACCGTAACTAGAGAAAGCCCTCGCACAGAAACGAAGACCCAACACAGCCAAAAATAAATAAATAAATAAAATAAATTTATAAAAATTATCCCTTCTGGGTATCAAATCACTAAATATGGCACTGCTGAGTACAAGTGAGAGTGGGTTACCCATGGTATCCCCCCGCCCAGCTCTGGTTTTGGGGAAAGGCAGTGATGGAAGGAGGTCAAGGCCATGAAGGCAATTTGGCTGGATTGTCTGTGGGGCACTGAGAGCCCAAAGGGCAGCACCTGCAGTGGTCGTGTGGGGACTGGCAGCCTGGCAGGGGACAGCAAGGGCATCTGTAGGAGAAATCGGGCACTTTTGGCCCAGGCATTGGCTGCCTTGGCCACAGACAGAATCCCAGGGAGCTGGAACAGGGTCAGAGGAGGGATATGGTGATGCCACCTGGTATCTGGGGGAAGAGCCAGAGAAACATGATTTTATATCGGGATCCCAATTTTATCCCCTAGTCAGAAAACATGGGTTAAAGCTTCAGCAGCACCTTTCTATTTTCTATGCAAATTGTTGGAGAACAATTGTGGAAAGCATTAATATTTTGCTGCCTTTTATAAGTCATTTGGCTCCTTTTTAACAGTTCCTCCCCACCTTCCTAATTTGTATAACGATGAATTAGATGTGCAACGCAGTTGTCAGCTGGGGTCTCTCTGCCAATCCATTTTTGGCTCGATTTCCCTGGTTTTCTGAAAATTTCCAGGGTACTTAGGTTCTCTGTTGCCTGGGGTTTTAACTTCCATATTAGAGTCTCTGTTTTGTAGCAAAAGAATCTGAACGTGAAAACTCCACTGCCTCTCACACCCATGGTGGGAGGTACCACTTCACTGAAGAGTTTAGGGGGTGATGGAGAGGGAGTTTACAAGGCAATGCAAACGACTTCAAATGCACTGATCTGCTGGCTAGAAAGGCCCAATTGGCAGGGCTGCTGTCACCACATCCTGGACTTACTTCAAAATCCTATTCAAAGCTAGAAATCTTCTTAGTTACCAGCAAAAGGACCAAAGCAGTATTCACGAGTGTGGAAAATGCTGACTGCAGAACCCTAAGGGCCTACCACACATTGTGCTCCCTTCTTAGTAGTGGAAGGCATGAAATGCAAATTTGTCCTTTACTTTGGAGGGGATGTCCCAGTATAGGCCAGCCTCTACACCCCTAAAAACTTCACTGATGTACAAGAGCCCTGGACTTCTGTAGGGTTTAACTCCCACCCTCTGATGCACAAGTATCTCACCAAAGCCTTCAACTTATTGGCACTTCCTGCTCACCTAATGTGATTAATATGATATCATTGATACAGCAGACCGATTTGACATGATGTTTTCTCCAAGCTTCCAAGAGTCATCCTTGCAGTGTGACGGCAACATCTCCTGAGGTCCTTGCCAGGGTGAACTCCTATATCATAGGTGAATGCTCTCTTAGAAATGAGTTCTTCCTTATCCAGCTTTACGTTCTTCCCTGCCTTGACCACGTATACCCAAGATCTACATATACTCTTCCAGCTTCCGCCAATACAGCTTTTCTGAGACACAGTCTCTTTTTTTCCCCATTGCTTATGTTGTGACTTAAACCTAGTTGTTGGTTTTGGGGTTGGGGAGTGGAGGTGGCAGAGTACCTTAAGATCCTTTGAGGAAAGGAAGTATTTTTTTTAAATTTTATTTATTAAACTTTAGTTGATTTCAAGTATTGTGTTAGTTTCAGGTGTACAGCTTCAGATTCTTTTCCATTATAGGTTATTACAAGATACTGAATATAGTTCTATGTGCTATATAGTACATTTTTATTGTTTATCTATTTTATATAAAGTGGTGTGTATCTATAGGAAGTGTTTTCTTGTAAGGCAAAAATCTCTGTATAAACTTCAAAAGTGAAGAGTGCTAACTTCTAACCTGGAGAGTAGGTCCCTTCTATATCCCAAAGGATTCAGAGGAAATCTGGAGAGATTTACAAGGACATCGACCCACATGTCCTCATCCCATATCTCAGGATCTCGTTCTTTCTCAATTAAGGCCATGATTTTGACATAGCCGACTTGTTAGGATTGAGAATTCTGTCTTCACTGGAGCTCTGCTACCTTATGATTTAAGTTCTGGGCCTCAACCTCAGGAGGTTCAGCCTCTCAAATTGGTGATTAATCACTGTCAGCCTTTCTTGTCTCTCCCTAGTACATAGACAGTGGCCAGGAACACCCATTCCGTTGTCCTTAAATTACTGCTCTCCCTGAACCTCTGGGTGCCCAGGATGCTGCCCCCTCCAGTACATTCCCTTCCGCTGGCATCCCGCCCCCGTTTGCTGCTGGTGGATGTTTTACAATTGCACTGCTACTTTGTCAGGGCCTCCACCTACCACTAGTGAGGGGTTTTCATTACCAGCCAGTCAGCAGGTAACCCAGCTCCAAAATCTTATTCCAGAATCTCTTTCCTAGGACCACCCCAATTCTGTGCCAGCTATTGGAGGGCAGATTTCTCCAGACTCTCAAACTCTGAGATTTGCCTGTAGGGGTATATTAGGGAGTGCCCTCAGGAGCTGCCTCTGCGAGGGAGCGAGGGAAGCAGGATTGGGTAGTGGGAGAAGTTGAATTGCAAGGCAGTTGTAACAGAGGCCTCAGCTGTCCCCACGGGGAGCTCTAGGGCTGGGATGGCCAATCAGAGACATCCTGAATTGAGGATTGGGGCTACATCAATGGCTTACAGCTCCTGGAGGCAGGGCATAACTTGGAGTGAGGCAGTTGCCTGAGTAGGGTCTCAACTGTGAGCTGACACTACCAGCAGCTGGTGAAAAGAGTACCTTGGTCCTGAAGTGGGGATCTGGGTGGTTTACCGAGAACATTTACTACAGGTAGGGCGGCCGGGGCAACCAGGACTGAGGGACAGCACAAGACATATGAATATCAGTGTTGAAACTGGAACAGTCTCAAGCAAATCAGGATGTTTTGTTACCCTAAAATCCCTTAAAATACTAAAGGGAGCTGCAAATTTGCCAACTACTACTTCTCATAACAATGAATAAATATTAGTACAATATAAATTAGTAGTTAAGATGCTGGGCTATTGGATGAATATTCAAGGAGGAACTTTTACTACAAAAGGCAAATAGAATATTTGTGACAGTATTTGACTTGTAAACTTTAGTTGGGTGAGTGGTGGAACAAGAATATTCACATCTCTTCAGTGAAGTCTCTGACATAAAAACAGAGTAGAAGTTGCTTAAATAAGGCCACCATAAGGAAATACAAGATCATATCAGAAAAACTAAAAACATAGACATCAGGTTGGCTGGCAACAGCATCAGAATCATCTGGGATCTTGTTGCAAGTGCAGAGTCCCACCAGCAGAAATACTGATTTGGCACCTCTGGGGCGGAGTAGGGGAGCATAGGAAGCTGCCTTTTTAACAGGTAAGTGACACCAGATCACACTCTAAGAGAAAAGGCACTGTTTCTACCATCTACTTTCTCTGAGCCCATGGATTAATCACCAATTATGTTTTTAAGTTTCTAGCAAGTCAGGTTGCTAGATAAAATACAGGACACCCAGTTAAATTTGCATTTCAGATAAATAAGAAATAATGTTTTGGTAAAAATATGTCCCATAGGAACATAAAATAATAATACAAAAATATAATATAATATTAATATAATGTTTTAATAAAATATATACATGAATATATTATTATAAATTATATGATTAAATTAAATGGTATGAAAAATTATGGGTGATATATCTAAATATAATACAAATTATTAATAATAAGAAATTATTCATTGTTTATCTGAAATTCAAATTTAACAGGGCATCCCCTGCATGATTATTTGCTAAATCTGCCAACCCTGCTATCAAGGGAATTTCCAAGCACACAAAAGTAGAAAGAATAGTAGCAGAAACCCACATGTAACCATTCCTCTGCTTGAACAATTATCAATATTTTGCCCCAATTATTTTTTATTTAAATTTTGTGCCTACCATTAGGTTCTATGCAGTGAGAGATACAGAAAAAATTATGTCCTTAGTAGCTTCTGGTCAAGTTGAGGGTACCTGATAAACATTCAAGAAGTAAGTGCTAAAGCATATAATTCTGACTGTAAGTTCCACAGGAGTTCACGGAAAGGAGCATCAGTGTTGACCGAAGTGGTCTTGGATAAAGTGAGCCTGGAGTTGAGGCTGTGTTAAGCCTGGTAAAATCTGTATACATAAGGAAGAAGTGAGCAGGCTTTCTAGGCAGGGTAACCAGCATGACCAGGTTTATTCACTTGGCTCTATAAAAGTCTCTCTCCATTTGAAAGCACTCACCCCTCATGCTTCACACTTTAATCCTCGGGGCCCACAGCAGCTGTCACACATCAGGCGAATAGACATCAAGCACTACTGCAAATTACATCATCAGAACCGATTAGCTCTTGAACATGTCAGCACAATGGCTGTTCAATCTTCTCCGGGTGATTCGTTAGTTAACCTCTGCAATATGCTGTCTTTGACATCATTGGGGAGTTCAATTTTTCCTTGATTGAAAGTAGCCCTGGGGAGAATTATAAATTGGTAAGAGAAATAAAATTCTATTCCATTGGCCAGCTTTATGTTAATGCTTATGAAATGCTATGGCTACTTGAGCCTATAGGCACATGTCAAACAATTAAGAAAAATGAAGGATGATGCTGTATCTTATCTCTTGAACTACATTAACATTAAAATGGTCTATGCAAGTGACAATAACACAAAATGTGGGGTCTTATAATTTCATAAGTTTTCAATTTTTAATTCCTCTCAACTTTAAATGCAACTAATTCAAATACTAAGGATGAAAAAAATTTAAATATTTTATTGAAATAAAATATAGATACAGATGAAGAAACATTAAATGACCAGTATCCTCAGAAGCCCCCTTCATGCTCCCTTCTGGAAAGTCACCACCCCCAACAAAAAAGTAACCAGTATCCTGACTTCAAACACCATAGAATACTTTTGCCTGGTTTGCATTTTATGTAAGCAGAGTCATACAGTATGTACTCTCTTCTGTGTATGGCTTGTTTCACTCAACATCACATTTGTGAAATTCAAGGGATGCTAATTTTAAAATGACTTTTGTTATTAAATAAGTAATATCTAGTCAACATTAAAAAATTGGAAAACACACCATCATTTTTAATTAGTTTAATGTCTGTACATAATTTATTTGATCAAGATTATAAGCTTTTACAAAGGTCCTGCATAAAAAGTTCTCATTTTTTTTTAAATTCTAAAGAGAGCAAATATTCATTTCTTTTTTTTTTAATTGAAGTATAGTTGATTTACAGTGTTTTGTTAGTTTCAGGTATACAGCAAAGTAATTCAGTTATATATATAATAAATATATTCTTTTTCAGATACTTTTCCATTATAGATTATTACAAGATATACAATATATCAATAATTCCCTGTGCTATACAGTAGGTCCTTGTTGTTTATCTATTTTATATATAGTAGTGTGTATCTGTTAATCCCAATTCCTAATTTATCCCTCCCTCCCCCCTCCTTCCCCAGAAAAGTTCTCATTTCTTTTTGACCTTTTTATTAATCCTTTTATCCTGACCTATTATTATGACTATTAATCTCATTTCTCCAAAACTTAATCCTTAGTCAGCTCCTAGGGCTTTACAATCCTTGCAGCATGTTTATAATAAGAAGAGGAATATAAGAATAAGACACAGAAGTTTATTTTCCAGCTGGTGTGCTCACTGGTAGCTGGTAGCCACTAGGGAAGCAGTTGTGTTGCCAGCTCTGCCCCTGTAAGGACATCTGTCATCTGTCAGAGTAACACTCTAGGGCTTGCTCAGAAGAGTGGGTGTGCATCTAAGACCTAAAGTCAAGAATCAAGGTTTGATTGTGTCCACTCACCTCATTATAAGCATTACTCCAATTCAAAATTGTCCACCTATCTCATAAACTACCCAGTAAGCACAGGAACCTCCACCCTTGGCAAGACATTGTGTAGATTTGTGGCTTAACTGACCAGGCATAATATAGTGCACAGGTGCCTGTCACATAAGTTAACTCACCGTGAACCACAACCGTGCCCAGCATTGCCCTAAGATACAAGCTTTTTTTCCAATTTTTAAAATTGTGGTAACATACACATATAAAATTTACCATCTTAATCATTTGTAAGTGGTACTAAGTGGTACTAAGCGGTACTAAGTACATTCATGTTGTTGTGCAACCATCACCACCATCTATCCCCAGAACTCTTTTCATCTTGCAAAACTGAAACACTGTGCTCGCTGACTAATAACTCCCCATTCGCTCCTCACCCCAGCTCCTGGCAATCACCATTCTTCTTTCTTTGAGATACGGACTTTTAAAATATAAAATGCAAAATTCTTTCTCATGCACTCAAGCCAGGCTTCTGGGACACAAGTTTTCCTTATGGGAAGTCGCTCTCTGCCCTCCAGGATGAACCCCAGCTCATTACCTCCTGCTGTCTTCATCTTTACAGAGGTCATCATCCTAATGTCTGGATCCCCTTTGGTGAGATCAGACCGCTTAGGCAGGAAGGAGAAGTTACTTCGTTTAAATGTAAGGACCTAGACAGTATCTCACCCTCAGCCATCTCTTAATGTCAATTCCAGTTCTTCCCATTCCCGAAAGTGCTCCAGTGGATTGCACTGGTTCACAGAGTGCCTTCTGCTGACTTAGGAATCTTCTCAAACTCCATGTGGCAGGATGGGCTGTGAGTAACTGCTTTCTCCAACTAGGTAATTTCTGACCTTGTTCTAAGATTCAGTCCTTTACTTCTTATTTCTTGGCTACCTTATCCTGCCTGACCCAATGGATCTGCTGTTAACTAAAAGCCCTGCCATCAGAGACTTCCAGCCATAGCTGGTTGAGAAGATCAGCAATGATCTCCCCAAACTGCAATCATAAAACTGGACAAAACTGACCAAAATGGAACTTCCCTGGCGGTCCAGTGGTTAAGACTCTGCGTTCCCAATGCAGGGGGCACAGGTTCAATCCCTGGTCAGGGAACTAAGATCCCGCATGCTGCAGGCCTTAAAAAAAACAAAGACCAAAATAACCATTTCAGCCCTCTGAGAATAGATCAAAGACACACAACAATCTGAAAAGTGCTCATGCTTGAACTTCAGGTAAGAACAGTGGGAGTCTGTGGCATTCTGGCCCCTCCCACTCTCCTCCCTGCCCCCGCCCCAGGTTGGCCAATGTAGATGTTCTGTCAGGGCAGAGCAGGCTGTCAGTACCAACAGTACCTCTGCCACAGTTGAAGGGGCTCATTCAATTTGGAGTGCCCATACCTACAGGGAGAAATGAAGATTACCAGAGATGATAATTATATGGGCTAGTATAAAAGACTGCAGTTATCTATTTCTCATGTCTTAACTTCTTTAAATACATACAATTATTTAAAGCAATAATTACAACATTGTGTTATTGGTTTTATAGCATATATAGATGTAACATATATGACAATAATAGCACAAAAGGGGAGAAGGGAATAGAGATATATTGAAGCAAAGTTTCTATATTTTTCTAGAATTAAATTAGTATTAATCTGAAGTAAATTGTGATAAATTAAGATGCATATTGTAATCAGATTATAATCCCTAAAAAAAACTAAATTATTTTTCAAAATTAACAGAATAATTTAAATGTTACACTGAAAATATTTAACACAAAAGAAGCCAGTCAAGGCAGAGAAGAAGAATGAAAAAGAGAATTGAGCTATAGAAAACAAATAGATAAGTGGCAAATATAAGTCCAACCATATCAATAATTACATTAAATGTGAAGAGTCTAAATACCCCAATCAAAATGTGGAGATTGTCAGACTGGATAAAAAGGCAAGATCCAACTATATGCTGTCTACAAGAGACACATCTTAGATTCAAAGACATAAATAGGTTGAAAGTGAAAGGATGGAAAAAAATATTCCATTCAAACAGTAACCATTAGAGAACTGAAGTGGTTATATTAATATTAGACAAAACAGACTTTAAGACAAGAAATATTGCTGGAGACTAAGAGGGACATTTCATAAAGATAAGAGTCAATATATCAGGAAAATTTAACAATTATAAATATATGTGCACTTAACAACTAGGACTCAAAATACACAAAGTGAAAACTGACACCTATCTCAGAGATAACCCAGGTGAAAAAAGGGGAGGCAAGGTTACTGTTTCCTGATCCCACCAACTCTGTCAGGTCCCCCACCTTACTCTGCCAAGTTACATAGCATTTATCATGACATGTTGTAATCATGGGTTTACTTATTTAGCTTACTTAGAGCCTTTTTGCCATTTGTTTTCCCAGTATATTGCACTCTTTAGGACATACAGTTTGTTTTTAAAAATTAATTGATTAATAACTGAATGACAACCCAGGCAGAGTGGGGAGAAATGAAAGAGAGTATGGCATATTCCAGGAACTCTGATGCCTTCAGTAGCATTTCCCAAATTGAATTCCTTGAGATGTTAATAGAGTTTGGTGCTCAAACTTGACCCACTCTGTTCATTTCTTGGACATTCTCAATGCATATTACTGTGTTGAAATGTGTTTTCATCCTTTCTAAAACTCATTTGCCCAGACTTTTATTAATATCTTGAGGAAGTGCAGCTCAGAACAGCATTGGGGATGCTGACCTAGAGAGTAGGATAGCTATGAGGGGTTGGTGGGAGAAGAGCCCACAGAGTTGGGTCGTGGCCAGGCCATGAGGAACCTGGTATGAAATACAAGGAAACTTGAACTTTATTTTGCAGACTACATATAGTCATTGAAACATTTTAGAAAAGGGAGTAACATTGTCTAAATTACATTTTATAAGGATCATCCTGGCAGTAACATAGATGATAAATTGGAGGGAGGCTCAACTAGAGGCAGAAGGACTGGTTGGAAGGTGATGGCAGCGATCCAGGTAATAAATGATGAAAGTCTGGACTATGGCAAATGGGAGCAGGGAGGAGGGACTAAATTAAGAAAACATATTTAGGAAGCAGAGTTGACAGATCTTTGTGATTAATTGCATCTAAGGGTGAGAGAGAGAGGGAGATATCCGTGAAACATTCCAGTTTTCTGACTTGGCTGGTGGTGGTGATGTTCACGAGACAGGGAAGAGAGGGACAGAACTATGGAGGAAGAGGTTTAGTTTGCGGTACCCAGGAGTGTCCAGCTGGAACTTCAGATGTGGAGCTCAGGAGAAAGTTCTGGGCTAAATGTGAAGAGGGGAGAGTCCCTGGAATATTGGTTCAGTTGAAGCCATAGGTTTGCATTAGGCTACTCAGTAACGGTACATGGGATGAGAAGGAAGTGGGCAGGAGATTGAACTTTGGGGAACATCAATATGTAAGAGATTAACAGAGGAAGAGGACACTGCAAAGGAAGAAACGGAAAGTTAGAAGGGAAACCCAAAAGGATAACAGGAAACCAAGGCGGGTAGGAAGAGAATATGATCAGGTCAACATCTAAAGCTAGAAAATCAGAAAAAAAGATGAAGCATGATAAGGAAAGGAAAGTACCATTGTATTTGAGAATTTGAATGTAATTGTTAACTTTAGTAGAGAAGTTTCAGTGGAGTCATGGACTGGGGTAGAGATAGTTGAAAGTTAAGTTAGGGTGAGCCAAATGATGATAGATCGAATTAGAGATGAGGAAGTGTGGATGAGGAATGCATATAACTCTTCCAAGAAATTTCTTTGAACAAAGAGCAAGAGAGCGAGAGAACAGTAGTTCAAGGGCTGGGGTTTTCAGAGACGCTGTTTTCTTAAAGTTGAATGACATTTAAAAAGAGGGGGGGCTTCCCTGGTGGCGCAGTGGTTGGGAGTCTGCCTGTCAATGCAGGGGACACGGGTTCGAGTCCTGGTCTGGGAGGATCCCAAATGCCGCGGAGCAGGTGGGCCCGTGAGCCACAATTACTGAGCCTGAGCGTCTGCAGCCTGTGCTCCGCAACAGGAGAGCCTGCGATAGTGAGAGGCCCGCGCACCGCGATGAAAAGTGGCCCCCGCTTGCCACAACTAGAGAAAGCCCTTGCACAGAAACGAAGACCCAACACAGCCAAAAGTAAGTAAGTAAGTAAGTAAGTAAATAAATAAATAAATAAATAAATAAATAAGCTTTCATTTAAAAAAAAAAAAAGAAAGAAGGGGGTCTTCCCTGATGGTGCAGTGGTTGAGAATCTGCCTGCTAATGCAGGGGACACGGGTTCGAGCCCTGGTCTGGGAAGATCTCACATGCCGCAGAGCAGCTAGGCCCATGAGCCACAATTACTGAGCCTGTGCGTCTGGAGCCTGTGCTCCGCAACAAGAGAGGCCGCAATAGTGAGAGGCCCACGCACCGCAATGAAGAGTGGCCCCCGCTTGCCACAACTAGAGAAAGCCCTCACACAGAAACGAAGACCCAACACAGCCATAAATAAATAAATTAACTAATTAATTTAAAAAAATAAAAAAAAGAGGGGAAAGCCTGCAGATGTACCCAGGGGAAGCCAGAGAGCGGGAGCGGGTGACATCGCAGGGGACAGAGCAACACCGCTGAGGAGGCAGGAGAAGTGGTACAGGTGAGGCCCCTGCAACAGACCCAGCAGTATTTTCTTACACTAGTCTTTTCACCGTCATTTGGTGAATATCCCTAGACACAATTTTTAGAATAGATTCAGTAAATTGGGTAGAGAAGTCTTCTTACATATTTTTGGATTCCCTACCATAGTATGTTAGATGCGGCAGGTATCCCTGAAATTTTTTAAATTCATTAAATCATTCCTCTGATCAGTAATCAACAACACCCTATTGCTTACAGGGAATAAAAATAAAAACTAATTCAAGCCATTCAGAATCTAGCTAAAATCTTGGTCTCCAGCCTGCTTCTGCTGCAGCTGCCCTCCCCAGCCAGGCCGCTGTGTTGGCTTGCCCACAGACATGCCTTGCTCATCCTGCTCCTTTACCCTGCTCTCACCCCATCACAATATTATCCCTCTCTTTACTTATAGGGAGACTGAGAATAAAATTCCAACCTGTCATGGCCTACGAGGTCCTCTGGGATCTGCCTTCTGCTTATGTCTCCAATTACGAATGCAACCACTCTCGCCTTGCTCTCTTCTGTTCCTCCAATAGGGAAGTATTTTCTTGCCTCCAGATATTCACGCTTACTCTGACCGCTGCCTGGAATGCTCTTTCCTTAGCACTTTTCATGGCTGGCTCCTTCCCATCTTCGGGTCTCATCTCATCCTATCAAAGTAGATCTGTATAAAGTCGATCCCCCACCCCATTATGAGTGATCATAATATACTTTTAATTCCTTCAAAGCACTAAGAACAATCTGTACTTATTTTATTCATTTATTTGTCTACTGTCTTTCCTCTTTCCCCCCAACAGAATGGAAGCTCCATGAGGGCTGTACTACTTGATCTGTCTTATCTCCTCTTTACCCTGCAGTGTCCAGTACAGCGCTTGACAAGTGCTTGACAAATGCGTTTCATGAATGAACGAATGAATGAATGAATAGTTCCTCCATAGTTTCAAACTCCAGCTTAAATCCCCACTCCATAGTGAATGATGATAATAGCTTATATGTATTGAGTGCTTACCTTGTTCCAGTGGTTACATATATTATCTTACTTGATGAGCCCCCTTCTCTTCCCTCCCAATTTACCTCCTGTAATCCACATAGTTATTATTCAGGCCATGCAATTTAGCCTTTGCTTTGTTATTTAATATATTCCTCTTTTTGCTCCAGTGAAATAAAAATTCTTAGTGCTCCCCCATGGCATACAGAGAGTGCTCAAAGTATGCTGAGCGGCTGAAAATGGCCCCCCAGGGTTATAACATTAACATAATAAGAATGTTGATAAGTTGTCTTTATTATAAACTTCAAATTACTCATCCACTAATTTAAACTTCAAATCTAACTCAGCTTGCAAGTGGACAAACTCTATCCTACCTGTAAAATGTCAAAAATGGTTAAGGCAAGACAGCTTGCGTTTTGAGGTAGAAGATGTGCAGTTCAACACCTCATTTTCCAGAAGAATTTCCTAAAGTCTTAACGTTCTAGAAAGGATTGTCTAGTCTGTCAAAAATGCTTGCAAAACCAAGTTATTTCACATTGAGAAGCCATAAGAAAGGTTCCTAGCATTGTGTTGACTGTTGGGTTTTGAAATACCTGCTTTGCAGTGTTGTGGAATCCCCAGCTGAAAAGCCCTCCAGTCCCTTTGCACATCTAGGCAGTGGCCTGGGGAGACTGGAATCTATCCTGATGGAGATGACAGGGAAGAGAATCCTCCCAAACTCCTCTAGATGCTTCAGCAGTCTAGAAAATTCCATTCCACACCCTACTCCACATTTTGAGCTCAGATCAAAAGGAGCATCCCTAGACTCCAAAGAGTCCTCCCTTCACTGTAAATGATGACTTCAGGGGCAGTCTGCTCTGGTCACCCCAACTGGGGTGTGACCCTCCCCAAGGCCAGCAGTAAGCTTGGAGTCCCCAAGGGCCCTTGTCTCTAGCACTCTACCCTTGAGAGTCGTAAGAGTCATTGCTGAAAACTTCTCGGGTTCTGCGTACACCCAGTAGTGATTTTCTTCTTGAGTTCCACCCTGGAGCAGATGTGTACAGTCAAAAAATGTCTCCCAACCTGTCTTCCCCCATCTTACAAGTCAGCTGGAAGCACTCGTCCTACTGGGTGTCATACTGGGTATCCTTCCTTGAAGAGAACCTCCCCCTATTAGAAAGGTGTCTTCTCTTAATTAAATCTTAAACTTGACAGATGCAACTGTTCATCGCAGTAGAGTCTGGGCAATGCTTTACCAAGGATTCTGTTTTTTAGCTTCTTCAGTGGCCAGGGATGTAATTAAATGTCATCGCTCTAATGACATACATTTTCTGTTCCAGCTGCTTGGAGTTCCTTCTCTGCTAAATAGTTTAGCAATTATCTCTTTGGCCACCACTTAACTCCCCTGGGAATGGCCTGCCAGCATGACCTGTACTCCTGCAATTTTACAGAGTCCCTGTAAATTAGGAAGAACTCCTGCCATCTCAAGTAATGTCATGATGTGGCTTATTTATTTATTTATGAGAGTGCAACATGGCTATCTCTTCTCACTTTAAATTAGGACTATTGGGGACAGGCACCATCAAGGTGGCCATAATTTACCAGAGCGCCAGTTTTCAAAATTCTTAAATGTACAACATTCCGTAGTATAGACAGAGTAAGAGGAAAGGAGACAAACTTTGTCATGATCTTGCAAAGAAGGCTAGTCTTGGGCAGAGCAAAGTCCTCGCATTCCCTCAAGGGCTCAAATTTAGATCCTGACATTATCTAAAGTGAGACTGTACAGTACCAGAGATTGCATGTGTTAATAAATCATTTATCAAGTGTAAATAAACATTTAAAATACGCCACAATGTAATCCTGCTTTTGTATTGCTTTGTTTATTTGTTCATTTACAACATCAGGGACGGAAAAAAAAAAGTCTGAACCAGTCCCAACCTCTCGGAGGTCATGGCTCAGGGTCCCACGACTAGTGGGGTCCGGATGAAAGGGGGACTTGGAAGGCGCGGTTTGGGCAGCAGGAGTTTCAGGGCCAGCTCCCAGGCCTCGGTGATTTGGGCTCTGCGCTCCCGCGGAGGCTCAGGGAGGGCGCTGCTAAAGTCAAACGGACCCCGCGTAGCCCCGCCAACCCCGCCACCACCTGGGAGAGAGCACCCGGCGAAGCCGCTGCGAGACGCAAAATGGGGCGTGGCCGCGGGCGGAGTGGGGCGTGGCCTCGTGGGGATGGGCCGGGGCCGCGGGCGGCGCGAAGGAAAGGCCGGGGCGGGGACACAGTGGTTGGTCTGGCGCGAGGGATGGTGTCAGGCCCTACCCCCACCCCCCGCTGGGAGCACCAGAGGTGACCTCGGCCTAGCGCTCCTGCTCCGGGCGGGGCCGGCGGTGGCGCCTCCAGGCCGTGGGCGCCAGTGGCCTCCTAGAGCCGGAAGGGCCGGGCCTGCGCGCTCCGGGGACTTGCGGGCCGACGGCGCGGGCGCGGGCCCGGCGGGAGGGGCTACGGCTGATCTGTTTTTCGTTTCCTTTTCCATCCTTTCTCAGTGTCATCCTGAACACCGGAAGGTGCAGCGGCAGGGCTACGGACAGACCCACCCACTCTGCCCCTCGGTTGTGTGGCCACGAGGACGCCCATTCCTCTCTGGACTCCACCCATTAAAGCGGTTTCAGGGTACGCATATATGGCCATCTGTCCCCAGAGTGAAAAGTTGGTGTTTAACCGTTTAGAAATTGGTACTTTTGGAGAAGGAGAAACACTCCCATGGGGCAGAGGAGTTTCCTGGGGAAGAGCCATAAGGAACTCACGGGTCGTCACTCGAGAGACACCTCTTTCCAGGCCCCCGGAGCGCGCAGGCCCGGCCCTTCTGGCGCTAGGAGGCCACCGGCTCTAGGAGGCCCCTGACGTGCAGTTTGACAGGCCCCGGACCGCTGGATTTACCCCTTCCCGAGTTCGGGATGCCCGTCCGGGAACAGCTTGGGGGCCGTGCGGATTTCATCCACTTTAACAGCTTTGCGTCCTGATTTTTGTCTCCCATCTAGCTCTTCGGCTCTAGATTCAGAGCTTTTCAGGGTTGGCTGGAAGCCACAGCCCAGCGTCCTGATGCAGTCTGAATCCAGCCGGTGTGAAGAGGAAACTCCTTCCCTCTTGTGGGGTTTGGATCCTGTGTTTCTAGCCTTCGCAAAACTCTACATCAGGGATATCCTGGACTTGAAGGAGTCCCGCCAGGTGCCAGGTATGTGGCTGGTCGGCCTGGTGACTGCTCTGTGCTGCATCTGCACCCCACCCTCCCTTCCCCAAAGCTACAGAAATCTGGGGCTTAGGGGCTTAGCAGAGCCTTTCCAGCTGCAGGCTTTGAAATTGACATAACGTGGATCCTCAAGTTCATTTCTGTGCAAGTTAAAAACAGTCTCTTTTTTATTTTTATTTTTTAAATAGATGCTTGGGGGAGTAACTTTGTACTGAAGAATGTTTTTTACCTGGGTTTGAGGTCTTTCATATTTAAAAATACTCAGTTTTTCTCTGGGCCTGCTTGTGGTGGAAAGCTCAGGCCTTGCTCCCTTTCCTAACTTCACCACTTACCTGGCCTGGGCATGTGACTCACCTGTAAAGTTTAGGTGTCTTCTTTGTAAAATGAGGATTAACCATGCCTGATTTTCTTGTGGGGTTTGGTTTTATTTTGAATAGATGAGAATCAAAATAAAATAAACTCCCTGAGAGGAAGGACATCATGTGCCTTGTTCATCTATGTAATCCCAGCACTTAAACAGTGCCTGGCCTCTGGTGGGCTCTCAAGTAGTAGTAATTGGAGCAACATAGCATTATAAATGTAAAGTTAAAGAAATCATTTTTTTAAATTAGAGTGGTGGTCACTAAAGATAGGATCTTCATACCCCCAAATATAGCAAATATAGTTTAGGGTAAATTTAAGTAATTTACATAGTTGTGGATGGATCTTCACGTGTTTACTGTGCTATATGAGAAGTTTGGTTAAACTCTCTTTGCTATGAATGACTAGAAAGCTATGAGTCAGAAGTAGTTAAGAATCTCAAGCATGCAGTTTTAATGAGACCACGTTTTGTGTGTTTCCCGTTCTATGTACAGATATATTTGTATGACCTTATACTAAAGCCTTTTGTACAGATTTTTCACCACACCTTCATTTTCTAAGTATTGTTGGAAATGATCTGGTTTTTTCCTTGGAAGGCAGCCATCCTCCCCCACTGTTGTCTGTTTTCCAGAACAGTCTGGTAGTCTTCATAGCTCATCTCCTCAGGAAGAAATTAATTCACACCAAATGCCAGGCTTGCTTAAAGATCTTCTGTAGGTACTCAAGGAAGTATCAGGGATGCTATAAGAGCTTAACTCTTCCTGTGGGTGAAGAACTGTGTAATGTATTAACAACAAACCAAGGAAAACTTCTCCCAGTGATCTTTGTTATGTCACTGGTGGTAATGTTTCAGATGTAGTTTTTAAAATGAAACTGTTGTCAAACCCAAGTTTGTGTGCCTGACACACAGTGAGACCAAACAAACGAAAACGTTGGAGTTTGGAGCAGAGAGAGGTTTATTGCAAGGGCCAAGCAAGGAGAACAGGCAGCTCAGGCTAAAAAAACCCAAGCTCCCTCATGGTTTTCAGGGAAGAGTTTTTATTTATTTATTTATTTATTTATTTATGGCTGCATTGGGTCTTCATTGCTGTGCGTGGGCTTTCTCTAGTTGCAGCGAGCAGGGGCTACTCTTCGTTGCGTTGCACAGGCTCATTGTGGTGGCTTCTCTTGTTGCGGAGCATGGGCTCTAGGCGCACGGGCTTCAGTAGTTGTGGCACGCGGGCTCAGTAGTTGTGGCACATAGGCTTAGTTGCTCCGTGGCATGTGGGATCTTCCTGGGCCAGGGCTTGAACCCATGTCCCCTGCATTGGCAGGCAGATTCTTAACCACTGCGCCACCAGGGAAGTCCCCTCAGGTAAGAGTTTTTAAAAGCAACATTTTGGGTGAGGGCCACAGGGTTTATGACTTTCTTCTGATTGGTTGGTGGTGAGGTAACAGGGTGGTATTCCAGGAATCTCAATCATCAACCTTCTGGTTCTGACCAGTGTGGGGTCTCAGCTTGTAGTCACCATCCTCCACCTGGGTGAGGGTCTTAGTTCCTGCAGAACAACTCAAAGATGTATATCAGATTATTAGGTATATCCCTTGAGGGGGAACTAGGACTCTGTTTTATTGCTGCACTATTGTTTCTTGACTGCTTTTTCTTTGTTTCTGCATTCCCTCACTCTCCTAATTAGTAACTACTTGAATCTGCCCTTTGGAACTCAGGGAAGGTCTAGGATCCTGAAGCCTTTTTCCTACAAAAAAGAAACGAGGGACACGGAAATGGTTTTGTATCCAGGAGGCCCCTGCTTGGTTTCAAAACCTCATGGTTGAAGAAGACATTAACCGTAATTTCATAGAGTGATCTTCTTTAGACTATACTCTAGGGTTCTGAGGGGCGGGAAATGCTACTAGTCTAGGTTTTTATTTTTGTATTGTTTTGTTGTTGTGTTTGGTTTGGTTGTCATAAAAAAATAAATAAACCTTTTATTTTGACTGCATAAAATTTAGAAATGTTTAAACAGCAAAGAATATCTTACACACACAAAAAGAAACAAATGTGTAATGAAGAATTTGGCTGGCCTGTGTTCGAGGTTCCTGGAAGCTCTTTGGATTTCTCGAATGATAGGAGTGTTTTTGTTATTCATGGTGGACCTCTTGAACCACATCTGAGTTTATGCTGATGAGGTGCCTCATGCTGGGCCCCTAGGTAGTTTCAGGGTGGGGGCCTTTCAGGCCTGAAAAACTAACCATGTGATTAGAGGGTTGGTTTTGAGCCAGGTGACATCAACCCAACCCCGCAGGAGAGGAGGGGGACTGGAGATTGAGTTGTCAAGTGGGCAGTGATTCAGTCAATCTTGCCTATGTAATGAAACCCTAATTAAAACTCTGGACATGGAGGCTTAGATGAGCTTTCCTGGTTGGTAATCATACTTGATGTGTGAGGGTGATGTGTCCTGAGGACATGGCAGCTTTATGCTTAGACTCTCCTAGACCTTGTTCTATGCATCTCTTCATTTGGCTAGTCCTGGTTTGTCCCCTTCATTATAAAACTGTAATCTTAAGTATAACACCTTCCTGAGTTCTGTGTGTCATTCTATTAAAGTATCAAACCTGAGGTTGTTGTGGAGGGTGTTTGTAGCCAGTTGCTCAGAAGTGTGCATGGCCCGAGGACCCTCGAACTTGGGGCTGATGCTTGAAGTGAGAGTCTCTTGTGGGAGACAGTGTCCTTAACCTGTGAAATTCAACCTTACTCTGGCTAGTTAGTGTCTGAATTGCCTTGCAAAGTGGTTGTAGAATGTCAACTCCCCGAAATTAACCTGTGAATTTAGAGTTAAACTAATAGAATATCATGAAGTTTGACTGTGGTGGTTTGGTTTGGGATGTGTCTCCCGTGTCCCCTGCACTGGCAGGTGGATTCTTAACCACCTCGCCACCAGGAAAGTCCCAAAAGTACTTTTAAAACAGAGAAAAAAGGCAGATGTCTTGCTGTGGGTGTGGCTGTCACTGCTGTGAAAGCTGAATCAAAGCTCCTGTGACCCTGGGTCCCTGAGCCCTTCCAGAGTGACCATCCTCCTTCCTGGGGACCTGATGATCCAGGGGATGGATCCCCTGATATGGTTGGAGCTCTGTGGGCTACATGTAGAACAAAGGCAGCAGGAGTGAAAGGACCACTTGGGGAAGGCTGCAAGTTAAACTCAGGATTAGCCAGTATCTGTTGTTGTTATTTTCTTTTCTTAGCACATCAAGCTTTCTCTCAGTCGATAGAGCTGCCATCCAGCTTTCTCAAGTTCTTTTCTCATAGAGGGGATTCTAGTGTTAATAGAAGGAAGTGGTTCTCTCCATTGCTTTTTCCATGTCCTCCTCCTTTTTTATTTTTACTTTTTTTACTTTTTGGCCACACTGTGCAGCATGTGGGATCTCAGTTCCCTGACCAGGGATCGAACCTGCACCCCCTGCATTGGAACCATGGAGTCTTAATCAGTGGACCACCAGGGAAGTCCCTTCCATGTCCTCCTTCTTCTTGTACAGGTTGTGCTTCTGACGTGTATAGTTCAAGTTTCTATACACTGCGGCAACTTTCTTCTCTATTTCCAAGCAGTTTATATCCTCCTCAGTCAATTTTCTCTTTGTGATTTTATTCAAACCATTTGTTATTTTCTGCTAATTTGTCCTCCATTGTTCTTTTTGTGTTGCTTTTATGATGTTTTTCCTTGTTTTTTTGCATCTTTGAGCGACTCTGTCCTTGAAGATGAGCATTGTCAGTCTATGAGATGAAAGTTTAGGGACTTCCTTGGTGGTGCAGTGGTTAAGAATCTGCCTGCCAATGCAAGGCACACAGGTTCGAGCCCTGGTCCGGGAGGATCCCACATGCCACAGAGCAACTAAGCCCATGCGCCACAACTACTGAGCCTGTGCTCTGGAGCCCGTGAGCCACAACTACTGAGCCCACGTGCCACAACTACTGAAGCCTGTGTGCCTAGAGCCCATGCTCTGCAGCAAGGGAAGCCACCGCGATGAGAAGCCTGTGCACCGCAACGAGGAGTGGCCCCCGCTCGCTGCAGCTAGAGAAAGCCCGCACGCAGCAGTGAAGACCCAATGCAGCCAAAAATAAATAAATAAATAATAAAATAAATTAAAAAAAAAAAAAAAAAAAAGAAAGTTTAGGGGACTCCCTTTTCTGTCTTTTTTTCAAGAAAGTCTACTGTGTCCTCCAGTGGAGACCTGTTCAGGTTTTTTCAAGTGTTGCCCAGTGCAGAGTTGGTAATGTTGGAGGACCGGCGTCTACCACAGGTGACTTGAGGACTTTGTTGGCTTGTGTCATCAGTCTAGTCTTCTCTATATACTTGCCTTTTCTGTATACTTCAGCCCAGGCAGAACACCTTTTGGCTGGCTCTTTTCCCCTTCTTAAAGTGTGTCGGCCCTTCATTATAAAAACCACCATAGCGGCACATACCAGGGTGTCCCAGGAAGACCCAGAGAATCCTGGGGCTTGTCTCAAGCTTTCAACGTCACCAGCAGAGCACCCCACAGTGGCTTCTGGACCAGCTGGAAAGACTTCAGGGGCAGGCAGCAGGCCCTCCATGGGTCCACAGGGCCTCCCACTGCCGGTGTCCCGGGAGCCACACCAGCCACGCAGAGCCCTGGGGGGTGTACCGTCTCTGATGGCACCAGGAGCGCACTGACTCTAATGCCCGGCAACCAGGACAGACCGTCAGTTAGGCTGGGGGAGGCAGAGGCCAGTCAGGTTCTAGGAAAGAGCTCTCCCTAACTTGGCTCTGCTCAGCACACAGATAGAAAGTCCAGCGCATTTGGGGAAGCAGAAAGGGCTGACTGCAGCCAGAGACCAGTCTGGAGCTCAGGCCACCCTCATCCCCCCGCCCCAGCCCTACAGCAAAGCTGGACCAAAGCAGGGCGATACCATAGCCTGTCTCTGCACACAAGCGTGTCAGGTCATGATGGTGGGGCACACTTCAGCAGAGGATGCCACGCCCCTGACCCTGGGGTAGGCTCATTCTCCCCATTTAAACTTCCCTTCTGCTGCAGTTAGCCCGAGTCTGCCAGCAAAGGTTCTATGGGGGTCACCCTCCTCTGAAGGTGCCCTCTCTCCTTTGTGTCTGATCGGTGCAGGCAGGCAGGGCTGGAGGACTGAGGGTCTCCCCACAGGTCATCACTGGGTTTCCATGGTAAGAACTCAGGAGAAGTCGGTCAGAACTGTCCTGCTCTTAAGATTTCATGGATCTTCTGTGGAGCCAGTTTGACCCTATTCAGGCCAAGTGTTGCTGGAGGGAAGCGACTCTGCTCCGGGGATGACACAGGGACCCAGGCTCCTTCCCTCATGTGGCCCTGCCGTTTCAGCTCTTGGCCCCCAAGGTTGCCCTCTGCACGGTCTCCAATCCACTGAGTCATCTTTAGGAGTATGCCTCTGCTAGGGGGAGGGCCCTTCTTTCGGCTGAATTCGACATCTTCAAACCACATCTCACTCCCCTGGAATCTCTGGCTAACTGAGGCTCAGAAGCTCCTTGTCCATCCCCTGGGGACTCGGCCATGGGCGATTTGTCCCCAGCCCCTTTATTCACATGGGAAACAAGAGAACCATCAGTGGAGGCCATTCTGGGGGTTCTGAAGGGCTTCAGGGTTCAGGCTGCGGGGTCCCCTCCCCCCATGGATGTGGAGAAGACAGACTCTGACCAGGCTTGGCGAGGACCAGAGAGGGTGAGGGTGGCCAAATGCCTGAAGAGATGACTGATTCTTTGTTTACAATTCATGTATTTATTTGAAAAGGAAGTCGCCATTTAAAAGTTTATAGCCTCTTTCTGAAAGTAAAGAATTCGGTCATCGTAGGGAGAAAAAAAAAGGCTGAAGAGGATTTTAGTCCAGACTCTTTAGCTGCAGGTGACAGGAACACAATGCAAGTAGCTTAAGCTCAAATAGGCGGTTCAGGTAAGGATGTTGGGGACCCCACAGGAGCCGGGACAGCGATGGGGTCTCGGGTGGGAATCAAGGGCTCACCGCTGCCCGGAGTCCCTCAGTTCCATCTCCATCACGGAGTCCAAAAAAGGCCTCTGGGTGTCGGTGGGTAGGGTTCTTCCTCTCACGCTTCTCCTCTGGCGGGAACTTGCCTGCTGGCATCTGTTGCCTAGGCTTTGAAAATAGAATTTTAAAAAGAGAAGTTTTTGAGTTGTAATCTGCTGGCCCCAAAGGGTAGTGTTTTGTAACCTAATTATCTTCTCTTTTTCTTAAAAAAAAAAAAAAGTGCTACTGCTAATTCGTAGAAATGATGACTGGTTTCCTAGAAAAGCCAGAGAAGCCTTTCTCGTGGTTTCCTCTCTCTTTCCTTTTTCAGTCCCTCAAAATGTAGTACTGTGTTGTGTCTCATAATACTGCGGCTGTTTTTAGGCCCCTTATGAGAGTTCTACAGGCAGGTGCGTTTCATTCTCACAAGTGGAAAGAAGATTAACCAGATCTAGTTGGACAATATTGGTTTTCTCTTTTCTGTGCTAGCACAAGCTTCTTTAAAGCCACACTTTCTACTTATAACCCTCGAGGAAAAGACATCTGAATTTCTTGGGGTTTGGCATTTGTCAAGAGCTGATTCTTAAGTCTGAAATTTTAGCAAGCAGCATGCCACTGATTTTTGACACAGTTAACATTTACTGAAGCAGAAAACGTCATCATACGTTATATGGACTTTGCCTTTTTTTTCCTTTAATTTCAGGTGTATTTTTTTACAGTGGGCATCCAATAAAACAGGTAGATATCTTGGGAACTGTAATTGGAGTGAGAGAAAGAGATGCTTTCTACAGTTATGGAGGTAAGAACAATTGTGTCTGACATTGAGTTTATGTGGAAGAACCCCACTTAGCTGGACATTGAATTTGAAGCAACCCCAGCCTTTCAGAGCAGCTGGGGCCTCTCATAACCCCCATGCACTTGTCCTCTATTGGGAACCATTTGCAGCCACCAACATGGGCTAAGTGTAAAGTCAGGCAACGGGTGTGAATGATACTGATGAATATTGTCAGGTGACAGCTGCTGGGGAGCTAGGAGGCAGAAGAATTAAACTACAGTCTAGGGTCACTGGTTGATCAGGGACAGATACCTGATACCTAGGGCATAGCTATAAATAGCAAAGGATGGTAATATATGTTTATATTGATACCTTTAAAATAAAAAGGCCAGATTAACATTAAAGTAGACTCTTTAAGAAGACAGGGAGATATGAAAAATAATTTATAAGATTTATATCCAGAACAGTTAAAAAAAAAAGCTTTTTGGTACCCAAAGGGGTAAATATCCATTATGAGAAAATTTCCCTTCCCTTATGATGATAGAAACTAAATAAAGGGTTTCTGTAGTTTGGACACCAGCGAACTGTTAGAATATGATTTTAGTGTCATGGGTCTTGACTTTTTTTTTTGCATTGAGCTTAATGTAATCATTTTAATATATTGCCTAAGATTCTTTGTAGTTAAGAGGCCAAGCTGGATATTTTGTGGGAAGCTTAACTTTGAATTCCAACCTTTGCTATAATTGACATTGTCACTTTTTGTTGTATTCACTTGGATTTGTATTCTTGTTCTACTTGGGGAAAAACAGAAGGCATTTGAACTAGGTGACCAAGAACATTTCATTGGCAGTCTGTGCATGATTGATCATTTACAGATGCAATTTCTTCAACATATATTCATTTTCCTGGGGCTGATTGTCTTGTGCTTATAAAATAACATGTGAGAGATGAGATTTCTCATGCCCTCTGCTTTTTCCCAGCTTATATTTTTTTTAAACTCTGAAATAGATCATCTTGTGATGCATCCCCATACTGGATCTCTTCTCTGCTTTATTTTACCAAAGATACTAGTTCTCTTTTTCTCCAGACAGTTCAACAAACATTCACTAAGTTCCTACAGCATACCCAGCTGCTGGCAAGTACGTTATCTGTAGTACATTATAGTACTTCCTGTCTAAGTACCAGTGATGAAATGATAGTGATGAAATGATAGTATCCGTCAGTTTACAGAGCACTTCTGCATGCATAATTTCATGTTATTCTTCTCCTAATCTTTTGAAATGGAAAAGACAGATATTATTTCCATTTTATAGATGAGAAAACTAAGGCTCAGTTACTTGCTCAAGGTTCCACTGATGGGTCCAATCTCTTTACTGACTCCAGTGTGCTGTGTAGTCTCCATATAACTCAAATTCTAAAAGAAAAAGAGATTTTTCTATCAGTGTTAATCAGGGGCTAGGGGGCAGGGAGGGATGAATAGGTGGAGCACAGAGGAATTTTAGGGCAATGAAACTATTCTGTATGATTCTATAATGGTGGATGTATGTCATTATACGTTTGACCAAACCCACAGGATATACAACACCAAGCGTGAACCCTAATGTAAACTATGGACTTTGAGTGATAATGATGTGTCAATGTAGATTCATCAATTGAAATCAATGTACCACTCTGGTGGGGATGTTGGTAATGCGGAAGCTCTATGTGTGAGGGGGCAGGGGATGATGGGAAACCTCGCTATCTTCTGCTCACTTTTGCTGTGAACCTAAAACTGCTCTAAAAATAAAGTCTATTAAAAAATTTTTAAAAAAAAAGAAAAAGAGATTTTTCTCTGTCCCATGCCCCTCTTCCCACCCCCCCAAAACTCAGCTGCATCTGGTTTTTAATTTTCTGATTTTTAGATCAGAATGAGGCTATTTGAGGACATCAGTCCTGGCTGTAGAACCAGGCCAGATATAATGCCTCTGACCTAAAGGGGTTTCATTTAACCCCTTTTCCCGTCATAAAGAGATGAAGGCAATATGGCTGACTCTTCCCCAATAAACATTTCTCTTAGACTGGATGTCATGAGAGCATGGCACATCTGTGGTTTGGGGGGAAATGAAAAGCGTCTGAAGGCTGAAGTAATTGAGAGTATAAACACTTGGGACTTTAATTCCTGTGAGGCCTGTTCAAGGGAGAGCTGCACATACCCTGATGTTCTCAGGCCCAGCTTGGCTCTCAGGCCACCTGCCAGGTGGCTACTCCTGCTGTCCCAGGTCCTGTTTCTCCTGACTCACTGCAGGCCTATATGCTGGGGTTGCTTCCTGCTCACCCTGATTCGTCCCATGGCTGAAACAAAAGGCCGGCAGCCCAGGCCATGCTGCCCAGCTAGGGAGGACATTGCCCAGCATGGCAAGGACACTCCCCTTCCAGGGCCTTCCAGTAGCCAGGCCTCAGGATGCCAGGGCAGTGTCTGCTGGGAGAGGTTACCAACCAGCAAGTCAGAGAGTTTGGTGGCAGTGCCCTGAGCACACAGAGCACCTGGCAGCAACTCAAGCTCAGACCTAGAATCCTGGGAGACTACAGTCAAGACCAGAATGACCTCACATTTTCTAGAACAAATGCTCATGTGCTAATATTTTTTGACTTAGAATTATAAGGCAAAATTTTAAACTGGCCAGAGAAGTAGTGTGCCTAGAAGTGTCATACATTATTTTTTAACTCAAAATGTCCTTATTGATTTTTTTTTTGCTTCTTAAAATGATACTCAGTATAAAATAAAATTTAAAGCTAGAGAAAATTTTAATGAAGTACATAAAGCTCATGTGAAATGCTGTAAATCAGATAAAAACAATATCAGTGTTTAGGTGAACATCCTTCCTAGTTTTTCTAACATGTTCCTAATATGAAGAAATATAGATATGCCTTATTTCTTTCTGTTTTTAATGTTTCTGGAATTAGGCTTACAGTCAATGTATACATTGAATATGGGGTTCCTTCTACATACTCCAAAAGAAACTGCTATTAGCATTTTAATGTCTTAAGATCATTTCTGTCAAAACACACTATTTAATGTTTTATATAAATTAGATTATATATAAGATATATATGACTATATATACAATTTCTGTTTTACAATGAGATTAATAGCAATGACTGTGGATCTTCATTATAACTTTGTATTCTCATATGCCATGCCATTGTAATTTATTTAACCACTTATATATTTATAAACATTTAGGTTATTTCCAACTTCCAGTACTATAAACAATATTACAATGAACAGCCTTATACAAAATGTATATATCTGTGCATTTGTTCCGTTTTTCTCTTTAGGATAAATTACTGGAAGTAAATACTAAGTCAAAGGATATAAACATTTCAAAATTTGATACACATTTCCAAACTTAATCTTTAGAAATTTGGTATGAATTTACACTCCTGCTAACAGCATATGAGGGTATCAGCATTTTAAATATTTGTCATTCTAGTAGTTAAGAAGTTATTTAAATTTGCTTCTTTTTTTCTGGTAACTAGTGATTTAGCATACTGACATATGTCTGCTGGTCATTTTTATACCTTCCATGAATGGCGTATTCTTTTTCTTTGCCACTTTTTCTCTTACAGTTTTGGTCTTTTCCTTATTAATTTGTATGAGTTCTTTATATATTAAGATATTAACTCCATTATTTGGAAAATTGCTATACAGTGTTAGTTTTTAGTTGGTCAAATATATCAGACTTTTAGAATGAGTTGTGATTTTCAGGTCTGTTTAAAGAAGTCTCCCCCCACCAACTGTAGGCCCAGGATTGAAAGTATTCACCCATATTTTTTTATCATCTTCTTAAGTTTACCTATATTGTATTTAATAAAATAAAATCCATCTAGAATTTATTTTAGTATTCTCAGTTTCTGCTTTAAACACAGATTTAAACAAGCAATAGAGAAATGTTTCTTCTATATTACATGTGTTTTTACAACAGTCTAGCTGATGATTTTTTAAAAATCATTAAGCCCACTGAACCCATGTTGATCAACCTCTGTTCTGAGATTGTCAGAAATTAGGCAAAGAGAAACACCTCTCATCCTTGATCCTATCATCCTTGAAACGTCTGCAAATTTTTCTGCAGTTATAAATCCAAGTACAATGGAAATTCTTTTTTTTTTCTTGCACTGCAGCTAAAATAAGCCAGACCAGTACTGCTTGTGTGACCAAGGTATAATTATTTTTTATTATGAAAGTAAAACTTTGCCCTTCTGTGATATGCTTAGCTTTCCTTACATCCCCTGCAGTGGTAAGGACTGGGCAGAAGCTCTTTCAAAGAGAAGTCCAGGCCAAAAGACTTGGGATGCTTTGTCTTGGTAAGTCAGCAAGCTAGCGAGAGAGCACATGGTGACAGATGGCTGTGCTCTGAGTGCCTCTAACCACAGATCAGGCAATGGTCTCTGATTGCAGGGTAGGAGTACAAGGCTGATTTTACATGTTAGCAGATATTGAGATCTTTGCACTTAACTTCCTGAGGACACCATTTTTAGGAGAGGTTAATACCCTTGAGATAGGGTAAGAGAAACGCTGACTACATTCTGCTGGGCTCATGTATTACACTGACATTGCAGACAAGCAATTCCCACTGGAGTGTGGTGAGAGATTATTTCTAAGGGTGGAAGAAAAGTTTGGTCAGGGATTTGCCCAACCAGGCTATTGAAAATGTCATCTTCCAGTTCGGCTGAATGCAATGGCAATGTGCTAATTCACCTGTAATGCCCATATCTCTGTTCTACACTTTTACACTTCTCTTGCAGTGGATGATAGCACTGGAGTTATAAACTGCATCTGCTGGAAGAAATTGAATAATACCAAATCCTCATCAGGTAATTTTATTTGCCACGCTTCTTTACCTTTACAGCTAACCAGTAGATTTTACTCAGGGTAGCTCAGCAGAGCAGCTGTAGTACTAATTTTCACATTTATTCATTGGTGAATTACACTGATCAACTTGAAGCACTACACCCAGAACTTTGGCTGCTCTGCAAACTGATTTTAGTGGGGAACCAGTTGCTTTTCTTGCTCTCATTTCTTTGGTGCTCACTTCCTCCTAAGCCTACAGGAATGTGAATAGGTTACTAGAAGTTTCAGCGTTTCATTTTTACCATGCCAGTTATTCCACAAGTCAAGATAGTTTAGCCTAATTGCTGATCAGGTGAGAATCCCCTTGCTCTGGACATATCACTTGACCAAAGCTTTTTTGAAAGCTTTTGCCCTGCCATGGTTGCCACTAACATCTATGCTTCCATGATCTAAATTTTCTGAAATCTCTAGCTTGTTCAAACAAATATGCCAGGAGTTCTAAGACTGATGAGAAGGTAAGATAGGAGTCCCTTGAAGTTAGCCATTAAATAATATAAACTAAAAAAGAACTTTAAAATAGTATATTGAACTCATTGACTATAACTGAAACAGCATTTGGAATTTCTTGAGTCTGTTTTAATAGTCCTTAGGTAGTTTTTTGAGTTGCATAAGTTCATAATATTAAAAATATTTATATTGTGCAATAGTGGTGATCATTTTTGATTCTAGAGAAGCTATGGAAACTGGGGCCTTGTTTTTCTCTGTTTTATAGCATATGCATTATGATGCCGTATACACTGGGGTTATTCAGTAAATATTACCTGCTCTGATATCTAACATCTACTATCTATGTCCTCCTGTTATACACGTGGTAAGAATGTGTAACACTTGGAGTAGTTTCTTCTTTTTTTTTTTGACATTACCTGTCAGAATCTCAACTTCCTACTTTGACTCTACTGACCAGTGAGATGCTCCTTTGCTTAATTTTCTGATGTATTTATATTTAGAATTTGGCCATCACTTTCATATAACTTTGGTATTCCTATTTCCTAATTTGGGAACATCTATATCAGTGGTACTACTTAGCTTAGGAAGCTTTGTAGATTAGAAAAAACTTAAGGCAGACAACAGGTTTTTGTGCAGATATCTCAGAGGTAAGAAATAAACCTATAAGACAATCAGATATTTGAACTTTCATATATGTCCAGGGTATTAAAATTATTTTCAGATTTATGGTTGTGGTATTGTCACGATCTTCAATCAGAAGGTGTAGTTTCAATATGCATACTTGTTTTAAACCAAGGGTCAGCGGACTTTTTCTGTACAGGGCCAGACAATAATTGTCTTCTGGTTTGTGGGCCATATGGTCTGCATCTCAACTATTCAACACTGCCATTGTTAACACCAAAGCAACTATAGACAGTACATAAACAAACAAGCATGGTTTTGTTCCAATAAAACTTTATTTACAAAAACAGATTGTGGGTAGATTTGGTCCATGGGCTGTAGCTTATCGACTTGTTTTCGACATTGTTTTAATTTTCAAAATCAACTCTTTTTTTTAAAATAAATGGCAGCAGACATATTATATGACTCAGTAATTTTTTAGATAAAATGTCTATTAATACTGAAAGTGAGATTTTTAAAATATCTGTAAGTAGATGAATAGATGAACAGTCGCAGTTGGTAGCCTTAATCAGAAATTGCTTTGAGAATAAAAAGTGAGGGTAAGGGTACAAGGAGAAAGCCTGAAAGTGATTCTCATCATGTTATCTATGAAGTGATATTTTAAAATTGTTCCCAGCTATCCCATTCTCTCCTTTTAATTTAATCGCCCTCGGTTTTAAAACTTTCCACTGGAAAGTAGCCGTTGAAGACTAATTTTTTTAAACAAAATTTAGTCTGAGTCAAAATCATGTTCTAGTCAGTTACAGTATAAAAATATAATATTAACTCCTATAAATGTCACACTGAATGTACCATTTGGACTTAGCTTATGAGAAAAGTTAAGAAAGCTTGGAGCTTAATATTAGAATTTTAAAGAGGATTTATCTTTCAGCGTGGAATAGGCTACTTAAAATGAAATTCTGTCAGGCTCCAACTATCTCATTATACTCATTAAATTACACAGCTTGAGCCCTTCTTTTGGCAGTTTGGTTCACCCTTTAAATGAAAGCTGAGCCTCTTTTTCTCAGACCAGCCCTCAGTCTGATCATTTCAGCAGTGCTATTTGAAGCATTTATTATCACCTAGTGTCTGAATCATGGCAGTGAAATTTATAAATACTTTTAAAATTCAGCCTAAATGGAAGAGGACTTAGGAATAGGAACCCAGACAGAATAACCTTTTAAAAAGTAATACTTGGGTATTTTTTGAAGAAACCCAGTAAGTTGAGTAACATTAATGCTGATTGTGTCTAGATTCCAAGCTATTGGTCACTGGTCTATGCAAAGTTCTCTGAGCTCCTTAGGTTGCTGTTTCCCTTACTATAGTCAGTGTGTTAAAAGTAATAATGCCTTTGCACATTACAGAGCCATGGTTATCTAAGTTGTATTAGATTAAGAAGCACAAAATTTGATCAATAGACCATTATTCATTCCATTATAGGAACCCTAGTATATGACAAAGCAGAAATAATACAACAGCAGGAAATAAGTAAGCATTTAACAAATGTTGTTGGCTCAAGTAAATAACAATATTAAAAAGGAGGTAACTGTGATCACTGTCTTGCAACTTACATAAAATAACCCAAAGAAGATAGAGTTGTGTATTTATCACAATAAATATGGGGGTATCTATGTTAAGCTCTTATATGTTAAGCTGTTAAAGAAGTGAAAGCTATCATTAGTGACAAGAGGGATAAACTAAACATTTTTTTCAAACGTTTATGTATTAAAATGAAATCAAATAAACATAAAAAAGAAAGCAGTGGAATGGGGAGAGTGGATGTAATAAGCATAACTGATAAAGCTTCCCTGCATTTTTTTCAGAAATGAACATAAAGTGTTCAAAAGAGATGAAGGGCTTATACATAAAGAAATGCAGAGAGCAGATCATCTTATATAAAAACACATGGTCTCTCTGGCAATTTAAAAGCAAAAATAAAACATTATAGAATCATTATGTATTTTTTAAGGTGTTAAAAATCCAAATGACTGAAGCCAGTATAGGAGCTGCAAGCCTACACACATTGCTGGTGACACCTTGTAAAAAGAGAATGGTTTGATTGGGGTTTTTTGGCAAACATTCTGATAATATGTAAGGAACTCTAAACCTGTTTGTACTTTTCTATCCAGTAATCCCCAATGAAAGACCCCAAAGAAAACAAAATTTTTGTCTTGAGGGCTTAATTGTTCATTTTCACAAGTAGCTGACATTTATTGAATGTTTCCTATAGATCTGGCATTGCACTAAGCTCATGATGTAAGGGTTAACTAAGATCATACACAACAGCTCCATACGTGAGGGGACTGTTAAATCCGCATCATAACTGAGGAAGCAGGCACAGCGAGGTTAAGCAGTCTGCCCAAGGTCACACAGCTAATAAGAAGTGACCTGACATTCAAGCCAGGTCTGTCTGACTCCCATTACCCAAGTGCTGACTTCTCAGCCCCATACAGTGCTAGTGATAAAAACCAAAATAAAAAATTATGAAAGAAGGAAGAAATATTTAACGAGACTAGCTAAACAAACTGTGGCATATGAACATGACAGAATGGTATTTTGTTATTTAAAATGCTGAGTTGTATAGATTCTGTGGATACGTATGTGTATTTGAAGTGATGCTAGACAGAAAAACAACACAAAATTGTTTACACACATGAGCTATAACCATGGAAAATATAAGTATACTCATGGGGCAGGCAGCAGAGAATAAAGGATAAGCAGGAAGGCTCTGGAGTCAGAGACTGCCAGGGTTTGAACTCCAGCTTTGTTGCTAACTAGTTGTTTTACTGTGGGCAAGTTGCTTGACCTCTCTGTGACTCAGTTTCCTCATCTGAAAAATGGGGCTAATAATAAATAAGAGTGGTTGTGAGGATTAGATGCACTGATAGGTTATAAAGTCCTTAGAACAGAGAGAGAGAGAGAAAGAGAAGGTTAGCCTAGCTACTCAACAAAGAAGAGTGAGAGAGATTAGGGTGTTGAGCACCTTGGTGGAAAATCAGCCTCTGGCCAATTTGCCTTCCCCATAAACAACCACAAATGGAGACTCTTGGGCACCTTTCCCCTCTGGCCAGGCCTCTCTCTCCCAGCAAGGACACTTTAAAGGGTTGTTTAGAGCTACTGCCACCAAACCCGGCTGAACTCACACAGAATTCGGCTCAGGCAGGCGTAGAGCCCTTTGCACAGGCAATGCAGGGGTAGGAGAGAAGACATTGGAACTCACCCACTGGGTTGTCAAGCCTTATGCCTTTTATCCAGTAGAGGATTTCGAAAGATTACGCAGATTTCCTACAGTAGAGCAACCAGTCAGAAGTAGAATAAATAAATGTCTCATGTCTGTCTTACCGCAGACTCTCTCCCAAATGTGGTGGAGTGATTGTGTTACGCATTTCTCTCCTTCCTTCTGGCCCCAACAACTACAGCTGCTCCAAGTGCAAGAGAGCTGAGCTTAACCTCACAGCTTAAGAAGCTACAAGAGATCATTGCGCAGAGAACAAAGGTAGAAATTGGGGACATTATCCGGATCAGAGGTCACATCCGCATGTACAGAGGAGAGCGAGAAATTCGTGCCACTGCTTATTGTAAGCACAAGATATCTCTGCCAAATTGGTTGTTATTCTGTGCGTGTGTCCAGTAAACTCATTTAGCGAAAAGTCGAACTTTTAAAAAGTTCAAATAAAAAGATTTAACTCTAATGAAGGAACAACATGCTTTCTTTAGAAAAGTAGCATTTCTTAATTTTATTTTGAAGAGAAGTAACTATAAATAAATTGGGAAGGAAAACAAGTGATTTATTGTATATGGCTGACAAATTTTATTCAATATTTGGACAACATAGTAGAGTCTCTGAGTGTGAATCCATTTAGGGAAGAGTGTTCATAGTCTTCAAAATGATGGAAATTTCTTGAACACCATTGAGTCCATTAACTTTGAAAGAAAACAGCTAATCAAAAATGTGACAGTTCTCTATCATCTGAGTGGTGGCCTTTGCACCGCTCTGGCTGGTTTGCACTTGGAAATCTCAAGGAGAGCCCAGTTGTCCACCATTGTACCAGATCAGTGAATACGCTCATGCGCTTTCCCTAGCCCTGGTCTACTCTGGCCATGCCTGTGTCACTTAGGGTATCGCATCCCCTCTCACAGGATGACTGGGAACCATTCAGTGCGTTTAGACTGTGATCCTGGGCATCCATGAAGAAGGAGACCCACCAAGTGCTCCGTTTGCTGTTGTCCTGGCAGCAATCTGGACATGGGAAAGAACTAATCTCAGTGTAATTTCTGTGGCATGTTTTCCCCTGTGGCTTGTTAGATAAAGTGGATGATCCAGTGTGCAACATTCAAATCGCAAGGATGCTTGAGCTGCCCGCCATCTACAGGAAAGTTTATGACCAGCCTTTCCGCAGCCCAGCCCTAGAGAAAGAAGAGACACTGAGGTAAGTTCTGGACTATGACTGCCGAGGATGCGACCACAGCAATGAGGCCAACCAGTGGGATCCCAGATCCTGGGGTGGGCCTGGGTCCAAATCCTAAACCGTCCACTCACCCACTGTGGGGCTCCGGGCAAGGCTGTCCCCCTCTGGATGCCTCAGTGTCCTCACCTGTAAAGTGAAGATGTTAATAGTGCAGGTGTTCTAAGGTTTGGTAAGGAAGATATATGTGTAATTGGAGTCTCTGAAGGAGTGGAGGGGGGAGCAGAGAAAAAATATTTGAAGAAATCATGGATGAAAATTTTCCAAGTTTGATGAGAACTGTAAACTCACAGATCCAAGAAGCTCAATGAACCCCAAGGCAAGAAACCTGAAGAAAACTGCACCAAGGCACATCATAATCAAAGAAACAATACCAGTCGCTCTCAACCAGGGATGATTTTATTCTCTTTCAGGGATGGAAAAATAAACAGGAGGAATAAGAATATATGTATATTTGTTACTATATGCCTCAAATAACTCAGAGGAGACAGAAATAATCATAGTGGCTGCCGAGGGTGGGTGGGGTGGGAGGGAGACTGGAAGGAGGATAGAAAGGAGACTCTTCACCATGTACCCTTTCATTTTTTAAACATATTCAATATTTATAGATTACATATTCCAAAAAATTATATTAAAAAAACCCCAAACTGTAGACCTGTATAAAGTAAAAAGTGGAAGTTCTCCATTTTCCTGTTTTCCGCCTCAGTACCATTCCCCAGAGGTTATCACTGTGCAGAGGTTGATGTGTGTATCCTGTTAGACGTTTTTCTTTGGTTGCATACACAAGCATGAATATCCACCCACGTATTTTGTGGGTTGTCATTTGCTTCCTTACAAAAATGGCACCGTCCCTTACATACTATTCTGCAGCTTGACTTTTTTCTAAATCTATCACGAATATCAGTTCCTGTAGTTCTGCCTCATCCTTTTAAACAACCACACAGTGTTCACTGGGTGAATTGCTCCTTATGTCAAAAACCTGCATCAGTATAGTATTGCACTTGCTAGCTGTTGCAGTTTTACATGCGTCCAAAAGGAACAAAAGTAATAGTTTTCTGCAGGGCTTGTTAAAACTTTCCCCCAGCAGCAATCCAGGCGCCCTGGACCTTGACAGTCTCACGTATCTGCTGAGTGAAAAAGTCAAAGAATTCCTTGTGGAGAACAGAGTGCAAACCTTTTACCAGCAGGAGTTGGAAACGGTGGAGTCCCTGCTGTCCCTGGCCAACCAGCCTGTGATTCACAGCGCCTGCTCCGGGCGAGTAAGTGCGGCATACCCATGTGAGAATTCGAGGCCCCTGCCCCAAATCTGCAGCTGGAGTGTGTGGGTGGACATGACTGTGGCATTGAGACTCACAGGGTGTACCCGGGGTGTAGAGGTTATGTTGATTCTATTCTGGAAAAGTCACTGACCACTGAGAATTTGAAAGGAGAATGGACATGCCCTTTTCCCCTCCTTAATCTCATAAAGCTTAATCTTCGGGTAGAAAAAAAAATAGTCTAAGGTTCATAGCACTTAGTACTCACTGAGATGGGTATTTAATGTCAGCAGGAACCAACTGAGGGGGAAATAGATGAGAAGAACTAAAATTATCCTTCCAAGATTATTTTTTGATCAGCAAGATGATTCTTGAACTCGAACCAAGGTTTTTAATGACTTGTTCTGTCTTCTCCAGAATAAGGTTGATCTATCATGTCTTAGGAGTTTGAATAAAGATCAAGTTGTATTCAGTCTGGTTTATAAGTAAAAATTGCAGGGAATACTCAAGTAATTTTTTATTCATCCTAGAAAGAGGTGTCCTCATTTTTTAACACCCATAGTGTTAGAGGTGAACTTAAGTTGTTTGGTGTTTACTTATTTGCTTGGAATGAAGAATTATCTGAGACTTTGGTTTTAGGCTTTCCTTTTCATTGCAATTCCTTAGTTTTTTTGTTGCTGTAACACAACTCGTATTTATTTATTTCATTTATTCCA
Source organism: Balaenoptera physalus (assembly GCF_965194825.1). Lineage (NCBI taxonomy): Eukaryota > Metazoa > Chordata > Mammalia > Artiodactyla > Balaenopteridae > Balaenoptera > Balaenoptera physalus. Next base: position 47,944,002 of record NC_138893.1, read on the forward strand.
CTGGGAATGATCTCTGCTTGAATGTCACCTTCTTGCCCTCCCTGACCTTCTGCTCTGATAGCCACCAGCTTCCTCACTGTGTTATCACTCTGTTTCCACATTTCGCTATAGCACTGGTATTTATTTGTTTGTGTGCCTATTGCCCGCCGCTGCCAGAATTTAAGTTCTCTGAGAGCAGAGGCTTTGTCTGTCTCATTCTTTGCTCTCTAGAACAGGGCCTAGAACAGGGTTGGCATAAAGTATGCTCTCCACAATTATTTGTTGATTGAAGGAATGAATGGTTTTAAAAATTCAAATAGTCCGGGAGTTCCCTGGTGGTCCAGTGGTTAGGACTCGGTGCTTTCACTGCTTTCGGGGAACTAAGATCCTGCAAGCTGCGCGGCACAGCCAAAAAACAAAATGAGAAAACAAAAATAGAAAAATAAAAAATAAAAATTCGAATAGTCCAGGAAACTGTCTAGTTTTTAAGTTTCCTTCCCATCCTCCTTCCTCCTCCCCTTTCTACAGAGTCGAGCACCATTACTAGTCTCATGAGTATCCTTCTGGAGATAATCTGCATATATAAACTAGAAGTAGTTGTATCCCCTTTTTTACACAAATGGTATCATACTAAACTATATCTACCTAGGTTTTCATGGGACAGCATGTCTTATAGGTCCTTTCCTAGCCATACTTACATATTTGCCACTCTATAATAATCTTTTACTGTGTGTATCATAATTTCCTTAAGGGGTCTCTCCATTCCTGGACTGTTGAGATGTTTTCTAGTCTTTTGCCATTACCACCAGGGCTGCCATGAGTACCCTTGTGAGGTAACATGATTATTCTTTGTGATTCTGGCGGAACAGATTCCAGGTCCCTGTCCCGACCTCCTAAGCATGACCACTGCTTCTCAGTTTCATTCGTGAACTTGATTATCTCTTCCTGTCAACAGGCTGTGTGCGCAGTGACCCGCAATTTCATACATGGAGATGAGGGATATTGTTTCAGGAAACACCGAGGTGGGGAGGGTCAGGACTGGCCGCTTTGTTCTGTGCCACCGTTGCTTCTGCCCAGTTGTAGCTCCCCAGCTGTCCACTGACAGCAGGACTGACCTTCTTCCCATTTAATCATTTAGAGGAGGCTCAATGCCAACTTGGCCTCCCAGGACTTCTGACCACTCTCTTGGCATGTTTAGAAGGAAACTTTGAAGCTTAGCAAAGACCACATTCTTCCTGTGAGCCAGCTCTTCTGCGATAATTAAGTAGGGAGAATTGAGGACTAAAAGGCCCCTCCATTCAGAACATTTCAGGGAGGACTTTTGGTGTGATATCTTTTTGAGAATGCTTAGAGCAGAAATTTGTGTCTGCCCGGTGCTATATGTTTAAAAAGAAATGAATATGGCGGTATATCTGTTTTGTCTTTGGAAACTACTTTTCCATCAGTTATGAATTATTCCCTCACATGGCTCTGGTTGGGGAGGTCAGTGTCATTAAGTTGAATTCTGTTTAATAGAGCCTGGGAGACCCAGGATGCTTTACAATGATGGTGAAACCTTAGATCCTTTGGCACTTTCTGTAGTCATACAGATGAAAGCTTAACAAAAAAAATCATTGTGATGGTGTCTTAGCTTAGAGGCTGGGGAGAGTGGGTTTGAATGTCTTCCCCCTTTCTTTTTTTCCACGGTGGCCCTTTTTAGCAAATCCAGGAACATGATAAGCAAACCTTGCAAAACCATTGTTTCTTTGACAGCTCGATAAATGCTGAGTTTGTTTGGGAATGAAGACTATATATATATTGCAGAGATCCACCCAGTTCCTGACCTGCCCCAAGGAGAGGCCCGCTAAGGCTCAGCCTGTTCAGCCGGTCACTGTTTTTGTTTCTGAACAGTTTCGGTTTCCTGAATGGGATGAGTCTGCCGTTGCTCTTTAGAAAAAGACAAGAAAGACACACATGTCAGGCCAGGAAAAGCTGCTAGCTAGAGGGACGATTGGAGGCTTTGTCCTTGAGACTGGGTCCTTATAACCAGCAGGGAGTTATGTCCTGAGGTCAGCTGAGGCAAATGTTTTTGGAAAGGAAGCTTCACATACTGTTTATACTTACAGAGAGCCTCTTCGGCTGAGTCCTTCTTGTTCACAGCTGAAACTGCTTTTACTCTCCCAGGCCTCACACCCTGTCTTCCTGCTGCTTGATCTGACTGAAATCTGGGAGGAGGAACCGGGCTTTCTGTATGGTCTGAGGATAACCGAGAGTCATTTTTAATGACAGGAATAATCGTGCAACAACATTTCTAGTCAGTTTCCAATTTATTTCTATATTGGTAAGAGACATAATAAACCCGCCCCTTAGGATCCTTATATTAAATTGACCAGAGAAGACGAATCTCCTTAGAATTATGAAGATGAAGTAGTTATAAAGTCATGTAGGGGAGCCTGTGTTGGGTAGAGCGTTCTTTTCCTAAGTGAGAGCACTCACGTATGAAATTAAAAACAGCTTTGCCTCAAGCCCCCCTGAATAAAAAGATATGTGGCTGAGGATCGCTGGGTGGGGTGTTTATTCTAAACACACCCAGATAGCTTTTCTGCCCGTGGGAGTCATCAAATATTTCTCAACTTATTCTCCCTTCAGAGAATGGGTGCTGTCATAACCTCGAGTGCTTGTCAACTCTCAGGCCCTCCTGTTCTACTGGCCAGGTTCTCCAGGCCTGTTCTGTTGAGGAAAAACCTAGGCTATTAATTAAGAATGTTAGTCTCTCCTGTTCAGCTCAGGAGAGCACATTTGTGAAACATCACCAATCTGTTAGATTCAAACAGCGCCTGTCTGGGAGGCCTCTTCTAGAAAGCGAAGGTTTCTTTTGGGATGGAATTGTCAATACTTGAGGCCATTTGGGAGTTCCTTTCCTCTCCCTGTCACTTTGTGGGAATGTCATCAGCAAATCCCAGGCCCGCTCTCTGTTTCAGCATCTGTGGGTGCTGCCCCAGACAGCCTCCATAAGGGCCTTCCATTAGAGGAGTAGGACTGTGCCTTCAAACACTGTTTTGGAAGCTTTGCCACGTTTCTTTGGCACTCTGATCTCGATATATTTCTGTCACATTATAAATGGATCTGTACCTTGAAGGACAATTATTACTTACCACTTCCTTTGTTTTAGGAATGAACTGAAAATCCCTAATGGAATAAGTAGAAGGATACCGCCTACCTATATGGGGTATTTCCCCTGATTGCACACATATTTTCTCCGTCACCCACTATATGTCAGGGAACAGGTGGCCGAGATGAGTCCCCAACTCAAGAAGCACACAGTCTCGTTAACCATGGTAGGACATAGCTGAAAACCTGGCCTCCTTGAAATAAGAAGTAGGATGACCTGGTAACCTCTCTAGGCAAACTTGACTCTTAGAGAAGGGAAGGGATACTGAATTTGAGGAGAGAGCAAAGTGACAGCAGCAGAGGGTCCTTCCTCATGGTGTTCTTGCTTCCCCTAGGGCCCTGTCCACCTTCAGCCCATGGACCCTCCCCTTTGACAGATCTCTGCACAGCTGTTTGTCTCTACTGCCCTCCATTTAAAATAAGGAGTCTATTTAATACTCTCTATGTGCTGGAATCCCCAACTTATTATTCCAATGTGTGTAAAATTCTTTGATGTCTGTAGGAAGAAGTTGTATATATGGCCACAATTTTAATGAAAAAAGTGAGCCAGTAGGTATAGAATTTTTGGCTCTGTATAAAAAATAAATCAAAGATTGTCATTTTGATATTTCCATTTTATATCATTGAGTTAAATGAATTAAACAAACAAAAAATCATAAGCAAGGTGTGGAACAGTTATCGAGTGTGATTCTGCCAGAGCAAACTTCCCAATCCTCCTTAAATACCATCCTGCTAGGCCCGTGCATACCTGAATCTTTTTGACTCAGCAGATAAAAAGCCTGTTGGGTGAATTTATAACCAGTTGGTCTAGGGAGTTGCCCTCAAGTGCTGTAAGATGGGACTTATTTCTTTTCTTCTTTTTTTTTTTTCCTTTTTTTCTTCCTACAGGTGGATTTTAAGAATGACACCACTTCCAAGGCAATTCATAGTATATTTAGGAATGCTATAAAGCTGCTGCAGGAAAAAGGACTTGTTTTCCAGAAAGATGGTGGTTTTGATAACCTATTCTATGTAAGAGACCTGCAACTTAATTTTTTTTCTTAGCTTCAATTGCAAATATATTTATTACTTAGGATTGTTTATTTACTGTTTTTTAAAAATCAATCATTATGAGGTACATAAAGTAAGGAGTGAAAGTTAGCCCTTATCTTTCCTCAAGATACCGCTTTTAACAGTACAGCCTTCTGCACACATATAAATATATGCTCCTGTTACCAAAAAAATGTGATCATCCTCTAAATCAGGATTTCTCAACTTCAGCACTGTTTGAGCCAGATGATTCTGTGTTGTGGGGTGTTGTCCTTTGCATTGTAGGATGTTTGGCACATCCTTGGCCTTCACCTACTAGATGCTGGTAGCAGCACCCCCAATTATGGCAACCTAAACGTCTCCAGACATTGCCAAGTGTCCCCTGGCACAGTTGAGAACCACTGCTCTAAATAGTGCTCAGCAACTTTTTGGGATACCAAAATAGCACATCACAGTCATCTTTCCATATTAGTCCTTATAAATCTATCTCATTCTTTTTGACATCTGCATGGTTTTCCATATTGTGGGAACTTGCCATAAATTGTTTAACCACTTATCTCTGATGGACATTTATATTGTTTCCAACTCTTGTCCTCACATATAGTGTTGCTGTGTCTGTTTTTTTGTGGACTTAACGTATTTCCGTAAGATTGACTCTTAAAAGAGGAATTGCTGGAGTAAAGGGCATGTACCTTTAAGCTTTTGATTGCCTCCTCCAAAGGTGGTACCAGTTAACATCCCCACCAGGGGTACAAGTGCTTGCCTACCTCATACTTTGAGTTAAAAGTTCACCTCTCACTGCCTACCTTTAATATTGGAGGAACCAAGCTGATGCTGATGTTGTTATCGATATTGATGTCCGCTTTAGTAGCATAGATGTAGCTTCAGCTGCGAGCGATTCTCCTGAAGACAGATCAGAACTCTGAGAGATCCCAGAAGCCTCATTCTTTACAGGCATGATTCCTGAGGGGAAGCTTTCCTTAACAGGACATTTTCTTGATGTTGATTAACTCTAGTGATTCCCCATTTTAGAACATTTAAAAAAATTAAGATATGTTTTAAATACTATTTAAATAACGTCTGAGGGCTTCCCTCGTGGCGCAGTGGTTGAGAATCTGCCTGCCAATGTAGGGGACACGGGTTCGAGCCCTGGTCTGGGAAGATCCCACATGCCGCGAAGCAACTAGGCCCGTGAGCCACAACCACTGAGCCTGCGCGTCTGGAGCCTGTGCTCTGCAACAAGAGAGGCCGCGATAGTGAGAGGCCCGCGCACCGCGATGAAGAGTGGCCCCCGCTTGCCGCAACTAGAGAAAGCCCTCGCACAGCAACGAAGACCCAACACAGCCAAAAATTAAAAAATATAAATAAATTAATTAATTAAATTAAAAAATAAATAAATAACGTCTGAAAAGGGTATTCCATTCCGTATAAGGGTGAGGGCAGCCCCCCCGCCCCAGGATGGGCAGGCCTGGTGGGAGTTGGTTGCTTCTTGTGGGGTTGGAGAAGCTCATGCTGGGCAACTCACCATAACACCCTCCCACCCCCACCCACACCCTCACATCCCTCCCCCCGGGAGGCTCTGCATGGCCTCCTGGGTCATTAGGAAGCCGCTCTTCCTGAGGAACAGCTGACCGTGGGCAGCAGTCCAGGGATGAGGTGTGGCAGGGCTGGGGCACTTCCTCCTGTGAATCAGTCTGAGCTGGAATGGGGTGATCCAGCTCTAATAGTTCTGTTTTCCTCAGCAGAGCCACCCCCCTTCTCTGACTTCACTCCCCCCTCTACCTCAACCCTGGCTCCTAGGTTTCTGTTTCCCTGAGGGCATTGCCTCGGGGACATAGTTATCTTCTCTCTCTATAGTGCTTTCCAGCTTTCAGCAGCTCTCCCACATCACCTTACTTAATCTTCCCAACACCCTGTAAGTCCAGAGAAGGGCCCTTATCAGAATCCCCATTCTTAAATCTGCTCGTTCCCAGTCCGTCAGTCCAAGGAGCATTCCTGACATATGTGTTTGTTTGCGTACTTTTTTTTTTTCTCCTTTCGTTCTTCCTTTTCTCCCCTTCCTTTCTTCCTCTTTTTTCCTTTCTTTCTCTTTGATTTTAGATTTACTGTTGAACATGAAGGTGAAACCCATTTGATGGCTGCTTCCCTCTTACCAGAGCTGGCTGAGAAAGGAACCTTGGTTATGTTTGCCTTTGAGAACTGACAGTGTTTCCATTTATAAGCTAGATTTACTCTCTTGCTAGCTTTGCCTTACAGTTTTATTTCTTTTGTTTTTTTCCCTATGGTTGTGTGAAGGAATGTGAAACCCAAGACAGAAAAGAAGAAACAAGAGGAAAGAGTCCTCGGGTTTGATCACTTGTGCCTCCCTCAAGAATATAATGAATAAGAGAAATTTTATGAATGTGTTATGAATATTTAAGAAGAAAGTTGCTCCTTGAAAGCAAGGGATTCCAGCTTTTCTTTCTATTATGGCCCCAGTAGACCACCTCCCGAGGGAATATGCCTGTGGGTGGACTTCAGAGCAGTGAGCTACTTAGGGACAGAACTGGTTTGACAACTAGCCAGGTATCAAAAGCGACACTTATTGTTGGTGTAGGGATGAGGATTGTTATGAAATCTTTAGAAACTATCCTAAAGACTAATTTGGGAGTCTGGATGACACAACCTCTGTTTTACTTAACATTTCTTTCCGAACTGTTTTTCCTATTTAGGTAACCAGAGAAGACAAAGAATTGCACAGAAAGATCCACCAGATCATTCAAGAAGACTGCCAGAAACCAAATCGTAAGTGGTGTAATGTACATGTGTCTCGGTGCCCTGGAGGGGGCTGTTCCCTCCCGGAGAGCACTAGATGGAGAGTCAGGAAGCCTGGGGCCTTTCCCAGTAACAACTTGGAAGCATGACTGGTCAAGATACCTGCCCTCTCTGAGCCTCAAGACTCCTCCTTTCTAAAGTGAGTGTTAGCCTTGCACAGTTGTTCTGACATGGGCCACACGTAAGAGTCAACCTTGGCGCTTTTTTGAACATACAACACTCAGGTCCCACCCCTAGGGATTCTGATTCACTAGGGGCTGGGATGGGGGCTAGACAGGTGAGCTCCTCAAGTGATTCTGATACAGCAAGGTAAGCTGTTAGGCTAGGACTTTTTAACATCCTTCTGGTTTTGTGTCCTCTGTAATTTGTGTTATTTCTTGTTCTACTCTTCCTTCTTGTCTCTGAACCAAAACCTGACATTTTCCTCTCTTCTAACATCAAGCCCTTCAAGGTTGGGAGGAATGGTTCTAGACATTACAGTTTGTGAACAGTGTAATTCAGTCATCTTGAAACCTGATAATTTGCAAAAGAAATGGTTGAGAAAATAGTTGGTTTTAGTGGAGTTAGGTCAGCCCCTAGTGGTTAGAAACTCAAATTGTAGATAGTCTGACAACAGACATTACCATTTTCATAATAGTTATAGAAAGAGAAGAAAGCATTAGTCCTATGTTTAAATCCTGTGTAAAGGTGACTTTTCAAAGTCTACCTTTTGCAAACATGTGCTATTAACTCTTAAAGGTGACTTTTCAAAGTCTACCTTTTGCAAACATGTGCTATGAACAAATGTTGGCGTATGTCAACAAATGATGCCAGAAGAAAAGTGGAAAGGCTTGTTAATGAGCACAGGCCTCCTCATTCTGCTTTCTTTCTCTCCTGGGAGGTCCACCTCGAGTCCTTAAAGCCCATATGTCCCTGGGGCCTGGACCTGTTCCAGGCTGAGTCAGCAGGTGGAGCTGGACCAGATCTCCAGCCCTGGTGTTTGTGGTATGCAGCCCTACTTAGCTTTTAAGGACCCATGAAGTCACCTCCCAGAGTGGTGTGACAACAGCTCTTAAAATAAACTGAAAGCAATCTATTATTTTAATGCAAGGTTTCTAACTATTGTTCACTTCATTCAGAACAAGAAGGATAAATATCCTTTAGTTGGGGGAAAAACCACCTGTCCACAATTTAAGGAGCTTTTTAGAGCTGTGAAATGTGGGATTCTTCAGCCAAGAAGGGATGAGAGGAGAGGCTGGTCCCCAGGTGACATTCCTGCCCTCATGCTAGTCCCACGCCATCTGGCTAGATTCTTATTTTGATGTGTATTAGGAACAGAGTGGATTAGAGTAATCCTAGGGCCTGCTGAAGCAAATGAATGCAATTCACACTTCATTTCTTAGGAGAACCAAACAGCCTTGGTGACCTGAGGGTCTATAAAGTGGCAGATTTTATATCCACTTCTAATCCACAGGCCAGCTCCTGCTTTGGTGAGTGTGTGTGTCAAGGTGGACAGGCTCTGCTGCTCAGTCTGTAAATGGGAGCCTCTAAAAAACATAAGCCAATTCCCCGGAACTAGTAAACTCCCAGGAGACAAATTCTGGAGCATGAGTATCTGAGAATACCAGTAAACATACCTTGTAGGAACTGTCAGAGTCTGTTGCAACCACCCCTTTTCATAAGAAATACCTATGACATTAAAAAATTATTGTGAGTAATGTATGCACAGGGTAAAAAGTCAAAAAGTACAAAAACACACACAGAAAAAGTGAGACTCCCTCCCAACACTGAGCCCCAGGCTCTGTTCCCCTTTCCAAAGGCAGTGGATGTTACTAGTTTCTGGCATATCCTTCTAGAGATGTTATATGCACTTATAAACATGTTTGTATAGTTTATCCTTTCTAAAAAACATAAGTAAAGCTTAGCATACAATACTCAGTGTTTTATACCTTGTATTTTAAATCTAACATTGGCTTCTAGGGGTCATTCAGCAACAGTATGTGTAAAAGTACCTGTCTTTTTAATGGCTGCACAGTATTCCACTATATGTATTGATAGATATTCGACCATTTATTTAACTATTCCTACTGAACCTTTAGTTTGTTTCTAACCTTTCAGTACGAAACATAGCATTGAGTTTTCCTTGGCAGGATGATTCGTAGGAGAACTTAAAACCTTTAGTCACTTATGAATATTTCAGCAGAGGGTAAACCTACAATAATGAAAGGATTATAAACATGGGCCAGTTTTAGGTCCCTAAAGCACTGATACAGGGTTTGTCTGAAGATGGGCCGTATGGCATAGTTGTGAAGAGCTGGGCTCTGGAGCCACCTTACTTGGGTTTAAATCCAAGCTCTGCCACTTTGTAGCTGTGTGGCCTTGAGCAAGTCTGTGCCTCAATTTCTTTACACGCAAAGCAGGGATAATAATTGTACCTACATCATGGGTTGTTATGAGGATGAAATAAATTGGTGTTTTATGAAACTCTTAGGAATATGGCAGAGTAAGAACACCAAGAATCCTTCCCTCCACTTAGACAACAATTGCATCTGTCTGATGTAGCTGTTTTGGAACTCTGGAGTCTATCAAGGCTAGCAACTTCCAGAGGAAGGTTTGGACAATAAATTGGGGTTAATTTCAGTCAATTTTCAGATCTTAGTAGCAGCTACTCATCCCCTATCCCCAGCTACATGGCAGGAGGCTGTGCATGTGTTTCTGGAGCAGCTTGTACAGAGCTTGTGGGAGCTAGCGGGGGCAAAAAGGACCCAGTCCTCCATGTATCAGGGATTTGTGCTCTGATCACCAATTGCTGCTTCTGATCACAGAGGTACAGGCAGAGAGGTGGGTGGCCATTGTTGTACCTCCTCCCATTGTTGTAAGCTCCTCACCCAACAGCTGAAGTGACCTCCAGGGGATTTAAAAGACTGGCACTCTTTTTTTTTTAAACCCCTTCATTTCTCTTTTTTACCCCTTTTGGAGCCAGAAAAGAAAGTCTAGAACATTCAAAAGCAACTGCATATATGGGGAAAATTAGAAAGCAACCACACATGCCCAGGGAAAGGCACAGGCTCAGAAATAGACCTGAGAAGACCTTAGGTTTCCATCTCAGGCTGCTCCTTGGCACAGAGACAGCCTACAACAACCAAAAAATAAATAAAAGCAATAACAAAAAGCAGCAAACACCACAGAAGGTGAAGAATCTAATCTCCAGAGTTACCACATTATTAGATTCAAATGTCCAGTTTTCAACTAAAAACGAAAGACATTCAAAGAGACAGGAAACTATGGCCCATTCAAAGGAAAAAAAAACAACAGAAACTGTCCCTGAAAAAGACCTGACGGCAGATTTATTACCCAAAGACTTTGAAACAGTTGTCTTAAAGATGCTCAAGAAAATGATGGGTGAACAAAATAGAAAATATCAATAAAGAGGTACAAAAACTAAAAAGAAACCAAAAAGAAATTCTGAAAAGTACAGTAACTGAAGTGAAAAGTTTACCAGTGATTCAAAGGCAGATTTGAGCAGGAAGAATCTGAAGAAAAGTGAACAGAACCTAAAGAACCTGTGGGACATCATCAAATGGACCAACATATGCATTGTGGGAGTCCCCAGAAGAAGAGAGAAAGGGGCAGAGAGAATATTTGAAGAAATAATGGCTGAAAACGTCCCTAATAGGATGAAGGACATCAATATAAACATCCAAGAAGCTCCGTGAACTCCAATTAAGATGAACTCAAAGAGACCACACCAAGACACATTATAATCAGATTTTTGAGAGTCAAAAACAAAGAAAGAATCTTGAAGGCTACAAGAGAAAAACAACTTGTCACATCAGTAAGATGATCAGATTTCTTATCTGAAACTTTGGAGGCTGGAAGGCAGTAGGCTGATATATTCAAAATGCTAAAAGAAAAAAACCCTGTAAACCAAGAATCTTAGGAGCCTAATACATTTAAAAGAATTATTAGTCTGTGTTCTTGGGCACAGTGTATAAAGTTGTGGTTTTGTGATATCAACAACTGAAAGGGGTGGGGACGGAGCTGCAAAGGAGAAGGAACAGAGGTTTTATATATTATTGAAGTTAAACTAGAATAAATTCAAATTAGAGTGTTATAACTATAGGATGCTAAATGTAATCCCTGTGGTAACCACAAAGAAAATAGCTCTAGAATATACACAAAAGGAAAATTTAAACATTTCACTATTAAAAAAATCAGCTAAACATAAAAGAAGACAGTAATGCAGGAATTCAGGGACCAAAAGCTATAAGGCATATAGAAAACAAATAGCAAAATGACAGAAGTAAGTCCCTCTTATCAGTAATTAGGTTAAATGTAAATGGATTGAACTCTCCAATCAAAAGACAGAGATTGGCAGAATGGATTGAAAAAAAAACCTGAGAACTCCAACTATATGCCAACTACAAGAAACTCACTTTAGATCCAAAAGCACAGGAAGGTTGAAAGTGAAAGGACAGAAAAATATATCCCATGCAAATAGTAACCAAAAGAGAACAGGGGCAGTTATACTAATATCAGACAAAATAAACTTTAAATCAAAAATGTTGCAAGAGGGCTTCCTTGGTGGCGCAGTGGTTAAGAATCTGCCTGCCAATGCAGGGGACACGGGTTCGATCCCTCGTCCGGGAAGATCCCACATGCCGTGGAGCAACTAAGCCCGTGCGCCACAACTACTGAGCCTGCGCTCTAGAGCCCGCAAGCCACAACTACTGAGCCTGCAAGCCACAACTACTGAGCCCACGTGCCACAACTACTGAAGCCCACGCGGCTAGAGCCCATGCTCCGCAACAAGAGAAGCCATGACAATGAGAAGCTCGCACACCCCAACGAAGAGTAGCCCCCGCTCACCGCAACTAGAGAAAGCCCACTCACAGCAATGAAGACCCAACACAACCAATAAATAAATTAATTAATTAAAAAGAAAAATGTTGCAGGAGACAAAGAAGGACATTATATATTAATAAAAGGTTCAATACAGCCAGAAGACATAGTAATTTTAAACATTTTGTACCTAATGACAGACAGTCAAAATATATGAAGCAAAAATTGATGGCATTGAAAGAAGTAAATGGTTCTATGATAATAGTTGGAGATTTCAGTATCCCACTGTCAATAATGGATAAAACAACTAGACAAAAGATAAGGAAATAGAGGACTTAAATAACACAATAAATCAGCTAGATCTAACAGATGCACACAGAAGACTACCTGACAACAGCATACATACAGCATACAACATGTACATGGGACCTTTTCCAGGATAGACCAGTAATTAAGTCTCAATAGATTTTAAAAGGTAGATATCATACAAAGTATCTTCTCTGACCAGCATCTTCTGAAGTTAAAAGTCAATAACAGAAGTAAAACTGAAAAATTAACAAATTTGTGGGAATTAACACACTGTTCACCAGTAGACTAAAGAAGAAATCATATGGGAAATTAGAAAATACTTAAGAGATGAATGAAAACAAATCACAAAGTACCAGAACTTCTAGGACACAGAAAAGCTTTGTATGAAGGGGAACTTTATAGCTAAGAACACTTACATAACTTTACAATTTAAGGAACTAGAAAAAGAAGAAGAAAGTAACTCAAAGCTAGCAGAAGGAAGGAAATAATAAAGATTAGAGCACAAATAAATGAAATAGAGAATAGAAAAACAATAGAGAAAATCATTGAAACCAGAAGTTGGTTCTTTGAAAAGATCCCTAAAATTGCCAAACATTTAGCTAGGTAGACTAAGAAAAAAGAGAGAAAACTCCAGTTACTAAAATCAGAAATGAAAATGAGGACATTAGTACTGATCCTACAGAAATAAAAAAGATTATAACAAAGTACTGTAAACAATTGTACGCCAACAAATTGGATAACCAGGTGAAGTGGAAATTCCTAGAAACACAAAACCTACCAAGACTAAATCCTGAAGAAATAGAAAATCTGAATAGATACATAGTAAGGAGATTGAATCAATAATCAAAAATCTCCCAACAAAGAAAAGCCTTGGACCTGATGGCTTCACTGGTGAATTCCAAACTTTTAAAGAACTAACACCAGTCCTTCTCCCCACGTGAATGGAAGGTCACTTTGTGAACAGCCTTACCAGACAGCCCTCGGACGGCAGAATGGCCTTTGTGAAGAAGTAGTTTAAGGCCTTTGGGGCAGTCAGCATTGCTGACCACGTACGCCTGTAAGTCACCTTGAGCCCTGAGCCTGAGCACCCAGGTCTTAAAAGAACTAAGTTCACAAGCCGAGCAGTGCTGAAATTCCCAGTGCTTCCTCTCTGCCATGTGCAAGCCCAGTTTGGTTGGCGTCCTTCACCCTCCATCGCCAACCGTTCCTCTCGGGAAGAGTCAAAGCTTCTTTAGAGCAGGGACAAGGTTATGTGCATCTTCTTAGGTTATGGATATGACGATAGAATTATAGTAATTATCCATGGAAGAAGCCCCCACCATGGGTCTCCTTTCACCCACACAACCACGAGTGAAGTGGGTGCTTTTCTTCCCATTTAACAGATGAGGACGCGGACTGAGAGACCTGGACCACTTTGCCCGAGTCATAGAGCCAGCATTTTTTTTTTTTTTATAAGAAAGCTTCTATCTTTTTTTTTTTAATTATTTATTTTTGGTTGTATTGGGTCTTCGCTTCTGTGCGAGGGCTTTCTCTAGTTGCGGCAAGCGGGGGCCACTCTTCATCGCGGTGCGCGGGCCTCTCACCATCGCGGCCTCTCTTATTGCGGAGCACAGGCTCCGGACGCGCAGGCTCAGTAATTGTGGCTCACGGGCCCAGTTGCTCCGTGGCATGTGGGATCCTCCCAGACCAGGGCTCGAACCCGTGTCCCCTGCATTGGCAGGCAGATTCTCAACCACTGCACCACCAGGGAAGCCCGAGCCAGCATTTTTATTCGGGTCCTTTGGACTCCAGAGTCAGCTCTCTGTCTGCACTCTGTACTTGCTCCTCCTTGCTCAGCGCTACACATGTAGTAGGTGTTCAGGAAATCTTGATCGAATGAATGTTGAAGAAATAGCCTGGAAATGTGGAGACCAGGGGAGGTGGCGAGGTTCCCAACAGTAACCCAGTCGGGAGGAATAATGAGCTGACTAGCCACTAGAGGTCAGAATTTGCAAGTCTTTGTTAGCCCAGGACCACTGCCTGTGAGCATCCCTGACCCTTAGCGCTGGGAAGGACCTCAGAGGTGCCCCCCAGCCCCACTCCCCATGGGTCAGAAAACTGAGGCTTAAAGATGCAGTGACTTGCCCAAAGCCACAAAGGTGCACAGAATTCCAACCATGCTTTGCCCATCACCACAACCCCTCTTTGAGGACTTTCCTGGAGCCTAAAGCATTTTATCATCTGAAAACAACATTCAGTGACTGTGCAGAGCACTAGTGGGCCAGATGCTGGGGATACGGCGGTGAGAGGCCTGGCCCTGTCAATGGGGCTTTGGTGGAAACTGAGGAGGGTTTGTTTCCAGGAATGAGGTTTGTCTTTGACTCAATGTTACAAATAAATTTTACATCATCACCTAGTAAATTATATAATTTTATTATAAATTTTATTTCAACTATACATATACATATATAGTTGAATATAAAGTTTCTCAATATTTATCGTACCTAAAATGCAATACATTCTGTAATCTCATACTCTAGTCTGTTTGGTAAGAAAAGAATGCTAACCACAACCCACTAAATTGATTTCATGATCCTCTAATGGTCATAACTTCAATGTGAATACCACTACTCCAAATCATTGATTTCAACTAGGAGAGCAGTCACTCGTCCTGAACTGCTACGAATGGTCTCATTTGTTTTGGATAGAGGGTGAGAGGTTCCTAGAATACAGCCGTCACAGGCAGACTTTTTGGAAGCCTAGGCAGAGAGGAGTGAGAATAGGCCAAAGGTCACCACCGCAGTCCCACCCTCCAGGATTTACAGAAGGAATCTGGAGGCTGCTGCAAGCCGGCTCTGCTGTCAGCCACAAGAGGGCTCCCGCCTGGGAAGCTAGGGGGTTAGAACTGAATGCATGCGCTCGTACGTGTAACTTCATTAGAGAAAAAAGCCTATCAAGCACTAAATCCCCACTGGGTTGTGAGTATAAAATTATTGATTGGGAATCCTGGAAAGTTGAAGGCCTGCATTCCCCAAGCAGTGGTCTATGGCACAGACCTGAGAACCAGTGTTTTGGTTCGTTCTCACTGATAAGCTAGGCCAGTGCGTCTCCTGCTTTAATGTGCATAAGAATCATCTGGGGCTCTTATTAAGCTGCAGATTCTGATCCAGGAAATATGAAGAAGGACTTCCATTTAGAGGAGAGGACAGGAGAGAGAGAGGAGGGTCTGAGAGGTGTGTCCAAGCTTAGCCAACTCCCTTTTTCCTGCAGACGTGGAGAAGGGCTGCCACTTCCTGCACATCCTGGCCTGTGCTCACCTGAGCCTCAGCCCAGGCCTGAGTGAAACTGTGCTGCGGCAGGTGCTGGAGCTCTTGGAGGACCAGAGTGACATCGTCAGCACCACAGAGAACTACTACACTGCGTTCTGAGGAGAGGCCGGCAGGCAGCACGAGTGGAGCGGGGTAGGAGGAGAAAACAGGTGGCGTTCACTCCCGGGCTCTGATCTTAACATCGTGCTGAGGCTTATAGGTCTGGTGACAATTATCTCATAATAAACTATGAAATATGGTAATTTGAAGAATGGAATTTGGCATGAATTCTGGAGGCTGCCTTCTGCCTGCTGTATCCTGGGATAAAAGACTTATCTCAGCCACGACATACAAGAAAACCCTCCTCACTGGCCTCCTGGCTGGACCAAGCATCACTCCCAGAGCAGAAGAGGAAGAAACAGTGTTGATAGCTGAACTGGTTGGAGGCTCTGTTGCAGTAAAGGGGCATCCCGTGGAAAAGGCGCTTGTACTGCGGGAGCTGAAGAGCATACAGATCACCAGTTCAGACACTTTTTAAAACTTCAGACTATCAGGTACTTTCTTGGTGTATCTTGATGGTTAAGAACCTGGTGTAGAGGACTAGTTCTCCCTGGATGAGTGTCGCTGACCTACAGTTTCTGTGGGTCAAACACTAGTGATGGGTCCGGAGTCTTGGGTTGAATTCTGTCTACAGACCAACGCCTCGATGGGAATAAACAGGATCCAAGGCATGGCTCTGTATTTGTCGTTTTCCTTATTTTCCTTCTGAATCAAAAGGTGTTTCAGTACATTTCCCTGTGCTTGAGGACACTGTGACTAAATCCATTGTCCCTTAATACCCTGAAGTTCTTGGCAGAGGCTGCTGACCAATTACTTGGCAGTGGTAGATGTTATTGTCAAGGTTACCATTGAACGTGCAGGACGTCCTGACACCATCCAAACACTCGGTATTTGCCCAGACAGGTGATGGGTCATGCTTTTGCTCGGAATGACAAGGTAAAGGGAAAAAATCTGAGGTATGTAATAGGCTTGTTCTTACAGGACGATGACAAATCCAGCCAGCGAAAAGAAAGTTCGGAGAAAGATTTGGCATTAATTACAGTCATTTCACAAAAGGCACATCTGCCTTTGGCTGCTGCATTTGCACTTGATGTAATAAGCTTTTAGTGGCTCTGCTGGAGAGCCTGCAGGCCTGGCACGTTGTTCTGCTCTGTGTGGAAATGGAGTGGCTTTGCACTTAGAGTTTGTCTGTAGCTCCATATGTCAGACCAAAAGTTGGTACCGACAGATTGCTTCCTGTCTTGGACTTTTCTGACTTGACCTAAACCTCTGTGCCTGGTTGCTAACAGCGATTACCCAGCAAGCTGCCCCATGTTGAGAAGGGTCCCTGTAGAGCAGAGTTTACCTGGAATGACATCCCAGTAGTTCTTCCGTAAGGTCGGCAGCTGATCCACATTGAACACATCTCAGATGACTGGAGCTGCCGGGAAGGAGTCTTGCATCAGAACCTAAAAAGGGCACATCCTTGCCCACAGCCACCCCACTTCCAGGGTTTATCCCGAGGAGATGATCACATAGGTGGGAGAGGATGAATGCACATGATGCCCATTGCTGTGTAATTTAAAATTCTGTAATTGGGAAAAATATTTATCTATGGAGGAAAATTAATTTTGGTAATGTACACTATGAAATACTATGCAGCCATGAATTTAATGGAGCAGACAGATATTTTCACCATGGAGCAGTATTCCCAGTAGATTTGTGTGTGTATGTATATATCTAAACAGAGAGCGTGTTTCTGCATATCCACCTGTATAAATGTAGTGTGTCTACACGTACGTACAGTTGACCGCTCCACTCCTAGGGTTTGGTCCCAGGCCTCTTTTCTGTTTAGCTTGCTCCCACGGGGATCTCAACCAGTCTCAGATCATCTGTACGCTGACGAACTCCCCAGTTTACATCCAGTTCGGACCTCTGCGAACTTCTGACCTACACCCAGCCTTCTGCTGAAAGTTCCACTTAGGTGCCCAACAGACATGACAAACATAAGATGCCCAAAGCCAGGCCCCCAACCACCCCTGACCCCACATGTGCTGCTTCTGAAGTTTTCCCTAATTCAGGAAAAGGCAGCTCCATTTTTCAAGCTGCTCAGGCCAAACCTGTGGACTCCTTTCTCTCACGTCCCACATCCGACCTGCGGACGATGGCGGCAGCATCTCCCTCCTCCACCGCCACCACCTGGAGTATTGTGGGGCCTCCTACTGCCCTCCCTGCTCCCCTGGCCCCTCTTCAGTTCACTGTCAGCACAGCTTGACTCAGACTCTGCCGTCCTCTGCTTCTGGCACCTGAGGCAGCACAGTGTCACCAGGGCTCTGCTCTGCAGGGCCTTCCCTCCTGCCATTTCCCCATCACCTCTGCTCAGCTTCTCAGGCCCTGCTGTTCCTCACACACACCAGGGACATTCCTGACTCAGGGCCTTTGGACTTGCTGTTTCCTCTGCCTGGAATGTTCTTCACCTGGATAACCATGTGGTGGGCTTACCGCTCCCCTCCTTTGGGTCATTCCTTGAGTGTCACCTTTTCAGTGAGGCCTGCCCTGATCCCTCTTTTGCTGATTGCAGCCAACCCCTTCTCCCTCCTCCCCAGAACTCCACAGTACTTATTTTTCTCCATATTCCTTGTCACCATGGAACACACTCTGTATGTTTCTTACTTACCCTGCTTATTATTCAATATTTATTCTCCCCAATAGAAAAAATACTCCATGAGGGCAGGACTTTTTCTCTGTTTTGTTTCCTGCTGTGCCCCAGCACCTAGAACAGTGCCTGGCACATCTTCCAAGCAATACCACTTCTATATGTGTGTCTGGCTGCCCTCCACCTGCTAATAGCTGCCTGTCTTTCCTGGGGGACTTTCTCCAATGTCTTGGAAGGCTGTTCAGGCTGGAAGTACTCAGAATTAACACCCACCAGGGGCAGCCTCAGCCAGTAGGACCTGGGGTATAAATACTTCTGCTCCCTCACCCTTCCATTAAGATATCTCTGAGGCTCGTGTTCTAGAGCACTTTCCAGAGTTTCTCTGTGGGATTAAGCTCCATCCACCCACAGCAGCAGCTAACTTGATAATCACCCTTAATTGGCTACCTTACCCTCCTGTCTTACTTTCCCACTCTCCATTACCTTTTGCTGCACCTTGCAAATGAATTGCTTCCTTTCTGATCCTTGTCTCAGGGTCAGCTTCTGGATGAACACAACACTGTGTTCACAAATATATTTGATAAATTCTTATGAATAGTGGCTTCCCTGGTGGTGCAGTGGTTGAGAATCTGCCTGCCAATGCAGGGGACACGGGTTCGAGCCTTGGTCTGGGAAGATCCCACATGCCGCGGAGCAACTAGGCCTGTGAACCACAACTACTGAGCCTGCGCGTCTGGAGCCTGTGCTCCCCAACAGGAGAGGCCGCGATAGTGAGAGGCCCGCGCACCGCGATGAAGAGTGGCCCCCGCTCGCCGCAACTAGAGAAAGCCCTCGCACAGAAACGAAGACCCAACACAGCCAAAAATAAATAAATAAATAAATAAATAATTTTAAAAAGTTCTTATGAATAATTATGCACATCAAACAGAGATTACCAGAAGTGCTCACCAAAGTGACACACTTGTTACCCATGAAAGGTGAGATGTCAGATGCTTTTTAAGCTGCATATCTATACGTTGATAGTTTTGCAATTAGCAAGTGTCATTATACAGAAATAACAAAGCCGCCTCTCACTTCCCACCCCCCACTCACATAACCTAAATCGTGAGTGAACCAAGAATGCGATGAGACTCTTTCCTCCACAGCAACAGAAGAACTGTGAGAAGTTGAGGAAAGCTCTTGGAAAACTCTCTGGGGCTACAGTTGGGTCACCGCTCAAGTACCGAAGAGCAACCAAGGGGTCCCCCTGAAAAGGAGGGAAACTGAGCAGACATCCTCCCCCTCTCTCGGTGCGTACATGTTTCAGGAGCTGTGAACACTGTGTATAGTTAATGTAGGCGAGAAGACAAATAGTGCTCTGTCTGGTCGAGGGTCTGTTTGAAGATCCATGATTATCCCCATCTGGTAAGCTACCAGTGCTTCTCATCCCTATAAGACTCTTCTTTCTAATTACTTCCCCCTCTGATAGTGTGCCAGGACCCTGGCTGGGAGAAAGCTGAGCGGAAAGGAGTCTATTCCTTGAAGAGGAACCCAAGACTTGGTGCCAAGGATGAAAACCAAGCAAACTTGTAATTTTCCACTGGAGAAAACATCCACACATTTTTATTAGCTTGGTCTCTTCTCTACAAGTGGCCTCTAGAGCAACTGCCCCCAGAAAAGCACCTCATTGTTTCCTTACTAGATTTACATGAAGCACACAGGCAAACTCAGGAAGACCGTGGTGAGGCTTGCTGGAGAAGCCAGCCGCAGGCACCGGGAAGAGAAGCAGGACCAACCTGAAGGGAAATCATGTCTGTGGACGAAGACCCTTGCAGTAGAGTTTTTGTTTGCATAACAGTCTACTGATTGAGGCTCTAAATGTGATCCCAAGCTCCCACACAAGTGAGCTTTTACTTAATCCAGAATTAAAAAACAAAAACAAAAAACAGCCTATTTTTATTGAACTTTTATTAGGTAAACCCAAACAGATCAGTCCCAGGTTTTACGTGTTCACAAGAATTCTAAATCAAACCCCAAATTCCTGAAGAGACTCCAGCCTCTCCCTGTATGTCAAATTAAAAAGATAGGTTTTACTTTGAAACGTCAAAAGAGGAATTTTGAAGACTGCATAATAGCCCTAGTTATTTTTTAGATAGAAACAGTAAAGTGGTGTCTCATTAATTCAGACTGATGTGGTGAAAGGTTTGCGTAAACTAGTGAAAGACCTGGGTTTGAAATAGTGCCATTTTATGACTTTCAGTCTACCCAGTGTTTCATATGATGTCTGAATTACTATAAGGGAACAGGTTTGCTGCTCTGAGGAAAGCTGCTTTAATGAATAAGAATTATTTAAATTATATATCATTTGTTATTCAGTATCATTTAATTTTTATGTATTATGTACCATTTAATATTAATAGGTGATTTTAAAATACTTGAATTTAAGAGATTTGAAAACATACATCCATACAAAAACCTGTACACAAATGTTCACAGCAGTATTATTCCTAATAACCAAAAAGTGGAAACTACCCAAATGTCCAACTACTAATGAATGGATAAAAAGATGTGGTATATTCATACAATGGAACATTATTCAGCCATAAAAAGGAATGAGGTACTGATACGTGTTACAGCATGGATGAACCTTGAAAACAGTATGCTAAGTGAAAGAAGTCAGATACAAGAGGCCACATATTGTGTGATTCCATTTATATGAAATGTGCAGAATAGGCAAATCCATGAAGACAAAAAATAGACTAGTAGGGGCAGGAGGAGAGTTGGTGGTACAGGGTTTCTTTCTGGGGTAACAGAAATTTTCTGGAATTAGGTAGTGATGATGTATGCACGACCCTGAATATACCCAAAACCACTGAAATGTGGGTTAGGTTGGGATTCCTCACAGTGTGCCCTGTTCCCAGGGCGGGCATCCCAAGGAAGAGCACACCCCAGAAGGAAGCTGCATGGCCATTTTGTGCAGAGCCCCAGAAGCCACGCAGTGTCACTTCCATGGCATTCTGATTGTCAGGGCTGTCACAAAGTCACAAGCTCACCCACACTTTGTGTTATCAACAGTTTTCATCAGTGTCCATCTGATAGGTAGAAACAATTTCTGGGTTTTGTTTACATTTTTACTTCTTTAGGTATGAGTGGCATCAAGCATCAGTTCATTCCAGGCAACCTTTGGACAGATGCATTATGCCCTGGACATTAGCCGTTGCTTCCAGCAGGGGCTGAGGGAGGCCCGGGTCATATGTTCTAGCAGCGGTGTCAGCTGCAGAAACAGTCCAAGGCCGGACACTGAGGTCCTAGCTAATACACAGCTGGAATAAACATCCTGAAGAACTCAAACCTCAGTGTTCCCAATTTGCTACTTCAAGTGCTTGGAAACATGCCTACCCAAATGTTATATAATACACGAAGGCAGCAATCTTTTAAAAACCAATCACCATATTATTAACTGAGATCTCTCATAAACCAGACGCCATTCAGCTCTGGTTCAGTGACTCTGTCCCCAGTCAGATAAATGTGAAAAACTAAGGATGTTTTAAAGAAAGTGCTAATTAAGTGGAGAATATAGTTTTAGTAATAGAAATGGTCTTAATGCTGCTTCCACTTTAATCAACATAGCCTAATTATCATAATAAAGCGATGCTTGCATTTTCATCATTGACTGGGGTTTGGTACAGTTAATTGGGGCATTGGGCAACACCCATTTTGATAATCTTCTTGGCTAGAAATTGCATCCTCAGGGAGAAGCTTTTTCATTTTTGTTTGAGGACAATCAGTGAATGGAGGAAGTAAAGTAGGGGTGAGGACAGAGCATCCTTCTATTCTTTTTAGCTCTACTTTAGAGCAAAGCAACAGCAGTGTCACATAAGCTGTGATACGTGGCGCAGTTAACTTGTGATAAGTACTAAGTTTTCTCATGTACTGAAATTTGTGAATGATTAGTCTATTCTAATATAAATTTGGTGGCAGAATAATATATTGAGCTGTTAGCATGGGATTTGTTTTTCCTGTCTTTTACTTCTTCCGAGCAAGAAGCCAGCCTTGCCTCCGGGAGGTTTGGTTTGGAGGCCAAATCCAGAAGTTGTTTGTGCAGACAAGCTGGCTTATGTTTTCTGGAAGTCTGGAGCCTGGGAGGGATTGGAGATTAGTGGGCTCCAGGCATTGTAGACCAGAATGTGCTGCCCATGGTGCCTGCAGCAGGTGGCAGGTTGGCAGGACTTCTGTGGAGAGGTTTTGCAGTGTCTCTTGCAGACTTAAAGCCTTGGCCTATGATCCCCAGCTTCAGCCGAGATTCCCAAGCTTGGAACGGAAGCTTCTGCAAGCCTCCTTCTCTAAAGAGACACACTGGGGATATCAGCAGAAGACTTGGTCTCAGAAGAGTGGACACATCACCCATTTTCCAGGCACCACGTACCCTCTCATGTGATGGTTTTTCACGCATCTGTAGAGAAGGGGAGAGCCTACCCCACCCAACTACTACCAAAATTATTTTCTTTCCAGCACAGAGAATGAAGGCGCCAAGCCCTAGCTAACTTGAAATAAAAAAAGGCATATGATGTCTCACCCATCTGAGTTTTGGGAGTAGGATTCATATCACTACAATTAGAAACAAGTCAAGGTGAATTTTTGAACAAGGTCACATTCCCACCCACTTGCATTCCAGAATGGTCTCTTAGGGGTAAAGAAAGGTACAGTGTCACCGTAAGGTTCCAGGGAAATTGCTCATGACCCTCCCACAGAGCACACTACGCACGAAAACCAGCGTCACTGTGGAAACAACTGGAAATCACCGCCTCAGAGGATGGGGGAGGGCAACGTGATAAGAATTTGTTATGCTTCCTCAGTGAGGTCCACCTTATCATGAACTGAAAATATCACCGTGTCCTGCAACACGTATGCTGGTCAGCCAGAGGTGACCTGGACCACAGGCAAGTGAGCAAAGAGGATCTAACTTAGGAGAAGGCTCCAAACCACCTGAACAGTGAGTCTTCTCCCAACACGAAGAAGCTTGAAAAGGCCTGACTCATCCAGCAGCCAGCCCAGCCCAGCCCAGCCCAGCACCTCAGGAAGAGTCAGCAAGCAGCCTGTGTGGTTTCCGTCCAGTCCCAGCTTGCCTTGCCCTGGTGGAGGGCAAGAAATAGAAACGCCGCTCCTGAGAATGGCAGCCGGCCTGAGAATGCTGGTATCTGCACTCTGTCGGGGGCTGGGCTGTCAGCCCAAGCACACACCCCGTTGGGGCGAGCCTGAGAGTGGGAGTGATCTGCCTTTTCTGTCCATTTCTTGGGGACCCAGGTAACCAGGAAAAATGGGAGGTGGGCGTGTTCTGAACCTATAGCCAGCTGAGTTCTGGGACTTAGCTAGACTTAACTAGCTGTTTCCCATGTGTTCCCTCAGAGGTTGCCCACATCACAGTTCACGTGGAATTCTGTGACGGACCCAGCGGTAGGCACAGAGTGGTGCTTGATAAATGTTTCAGTGGATGGGCAGTGTACTTATTGAGTGCCAACTGTGTGCAAGGCATTGTGCCAGGTGTAGAGGGGATGCCAAGACAAAGCTCCAACCCTGTCTCCAGGGAACTTTCAGTCAAGTGGATCATAAGCACGTGCCTACATGACTTAAAACCCATGGATGCACATGGTCTTGTTTGACCCTTGGAGTTTAAAAATCTTAAAACTATTATGGTTAAAAATATTAAACCAACATAAAAAAAATTAGCTACCATCTGTATTTTTCTTTAAAATGTAGTGTGCGTGTGTGTTTGAAAGACCACAGAAGAAACTGGTATCAGGGTTGGCCTCTTCAGATAGGGAATTGGGAGCAGGGAGTGGGTAGCAGAGTTATTGCAATGTTTTGTAATTTTTTTACCGTGTAAAATGCTATACCTCTACAAATAAACAAAAAAAGGATGGGGAATTCACACCAAAGTCCAGCTTTCTGGATTTTTTTTTAGAGCATTTTTTTAATGTTTTATTTATTTATTTATTTATTTAATTATATTTTTGGCTGTGTTGGGTCTTCGTTGCTGCGCGTGGGGTTTCTCTAGTTGCGGCGAGCGGGGGCTACTCTTCATTGCGGTGTGCGGGCTTCTCATTGCAGTGGCTTCTCTTGTTGTGGAGCACAGGCTCTAGGCGCACGGGCTTCAGTAGTTGTGGCATGTGGGCTCAGTAGTTGTGGCTTGCAGGCTCTAGAGTGCAGGCTCAGTAGTTGTGGCGCATGGGCTTAGTTGCTCCGCAGCGTGTGGGATATTCCTGGACCAGGGCTCGAACCCATGTCCCCTGCATTGGCAGGCAGATTCTTAACCACTGTGCCACCAGGGAAGTCCTGGATTTTTCTTGGCAACTCAGAATTCTGACAGTACTGGGAACATTTAGTCTGGAAACAGTGTGTAGGCGGGCAGAAGGGCAGCATTAAAAGATTTTAAGCTGAAAGCTGGCATCAGATTTACATTTTGGAAAGAATATTTTGGCAGCAGAGTAGAGGAGCATGGCTCAGGGGAAGGTAGGCTAGAGAGACATGACTGCAGTGATCCGAGGAAGGGTAGTGAGGACCTAAACTGGGACGGTGGCAGGGAGACAGATGACAGAGACATTAATGAAACAGACCTGAGGTGGGTAACTGATTTAGGAGTGAAGGAGTGTGGAAAAGGCCAGGGTAACTCCCAGGTCTGCAAGACACACCATGGTGACTGCCACAGCAGCCTTAAACTAATGGAAGGGAGAGAGGGCTCAGGAGATCTGTGGGCCCTCTCAACTGGACTCAGCAGAAATCCTGAAAGAGCGCATCTCCTGAAATGCAAGGAAAAGCCCACATAGGAAACGCATTCTCAGAGGCAAATAGCTCCTGTCCCCCATTCCAGGCACCAGTAGTGTCTCAGTGATTTTCCAGAGAAAACAGCCTCTCTGGAGAACGCAGCATGGGAGAACTAGAATTTCAAACGGAGAAACTTAATGCTTGTGGTTAACAAGACAAAGAAGCACCAACTGAGAAGTAGTTTAAATCATATTCCTTCAGGGAATGGATTTTCTTGGATCTGTGTGCATCCTTTACAGCTTTATTAGTCACTGCTAAAGCCCTTTTTGGGTCACAGAGCTGCCGGCAGGGTGCTGTTCCTGCGAGGATTACCTTGAGCAACCAGCCCCAAACAGCACCCCTGCAAGTCAACAAGCCGGGCTGCCCTGGCAACATCACCATCCAAGAGGAGGGGCAGGTGCCCCAGCCCTGAGGTTTGAGGCAACCAGTAAATGAACTAGCCTAGAGCCTCTGTGATGCTCTTTCCCTATGCATGACAAAATTTTATCTCATTTGCTACTTGAATCAGAGTTGAAAATATTTTCCCTTTGAGACTCTGTGGTCAGTTATCAATTTATTAACACTGTGGCCTTACCTCAGACTTAGTCCAAGAGGTTTAAAGTAAAATCAGGGGCTTCCCTGGTGGCGCAGTGGTTAAGAATCTGCCTGCCAGTGCAAGGGACATGGGTTCGAGCCCTGGTCCGGGAAGATCCCACATGCGGCGGAGCAACTAAGCCCGTGAGCCACAACTACTGAGCCTGTGCTCTAGAGCCTGCAAGCCACAACTACTGAAGCCCGCGCCTAGAGCCCGTGCTCTGCAACAAGAGAAGCCACCACAGTGAGAAGCACGCGCACCGCAACAGAGAGTAGCCCCCACTCACCGCAACTAGAGAAAGCCTGCGCACAGCAACAAAGACCCAACACAGCAAAAAATAAATAAATAAATAAATTTATTTTTAAAAAAAAGTAAAATCACACTAATGTTAAGTCATTAATAATATCTAATGATTATTGAACAGTTATGTACCAATCACCCAACCAACTTAAATCTTCACATAAACCTAAATAGGTAGGTACTATTATCATTCCCACTCTACAGATGAAGAAATTGAGGCCAAGACTATCTTGCCCAAGTATATGCGACTAGTAAGTGGAAGAGCCAGGTTTCTACCCAGTGAGCTTAACCACTAGGCTGTATTGCTTTCATGATCAGAGAAGCCTATTCTCTGGTGCCTCTGAACTGTGAACTCAACACAGTGTCTTCAAATTTAGGCTGATGTATAGATTTTATTTTTGCTACAGCTGAGCCTGCACTAAGAACACCACTTCTGATGATAAAGGTTATATGGGACGCTGGGCTGAGTGGGTGGGGTGATATCATGTCACACTGGTGGCAAGGAGGGAGCAGGTATTTACTGAAGCATGTAGGAAATCTGGGGCAAGGCAGCAAACATTCCTATCTAAACAGCAATATGGTCCCAGAGGAAGACCAAGAGAATATGGTTCAGTAACCTCCAAGGGATTTGGTTTAGCCCATGCAGTATTGGTATTCTCAGGTTTTGTTTTGTTTTGTTTTTTAAATATTAAAGATGTTTAATGATGAAATATTTCAAACATACAGAAAATAATGAAGCAGAAAACCTAGATACCACTGAGATGAGGCAGCTGATTAATGCTTTCCCATCTCTGCTTCAGTTCTCTCTCTTGAAAGAAACATAATGTTAGAGATACAGATAAAGCCAAACCCATTCCTTCATTGCCTCCACTCCCACAGGTAACAACTACCTTGAGGTTGATGTGCATCATTCCAATGCAGGTATTTTATTGTGGCATAGCTTACAAGTAGTAAATTGTACAAGTCTTAATCATACAGCTTGATGAATTTTTACACATGTAAATAAGACAAGACCCAACACAAGATATAGATCAATAACATGTCCAGGACCTCAGGGGACTTCTTTGCCTCACATTTCAAAAATAAATTGACAGAGTTGCCAACATTTAAAAAATTTTTTTAAATCCTTGTAAAGCAACTATACTCCAATAAAAATTAATTTTAAAAATAAAATAAAATTCATTTACTCAAAATAAATGAATAAATAGAAGTTTAAAAATCTAGAGATTTAATATAGAAATCCAAATTTCTAGCTTCTCTTGAAATTTTGGGAAATCTGACCACATTAAGCTCATATTCTGGCTTACAGACAGAGTAGATCTGCCCACTTTAGATGAGATGTGAGCTCCCTAGTTTACCTACTGCATCCATCATGTCTTATTGTTTATCCAGCCCACTTCATTCGTTTGCATAAGCTAACCTGAGACTCATCCCCTGAAAGGTGCCACCATATTTATATTTCAAAAATACTGCAAATATACAAAGGCTGAGAACAATTGCCTCATCCATCCTAAAGAAAGCAGAGTTAGAGAAGAAGTGTCCTCCTCTCCAACCTGCTAGGTGATTTGGGGAGCTGCTGACCATGCCATAAAACAAAAGGAATCTGATTCTCCAGGTCTTTGCTACTCAAAGTGTGGTCCTTGGACCAGCAGCGTCGGCATCATCCAGGAGCATGTTAGAAATACGAAATCTCAGTTCCCTCCTCAGAGCTACTATATTAGTCTGCTAGGGCTGCCATAACAAAGTACCACAGACTGGGTGGCTTAAACAATGGAAATTTATTTTTCATAGTTCTGGAGGCCTGAAGTCCAAGATCAAGGTGTCATCAGGCTCGGTTTCTTCTGAGGTCTCTCTCTTTGATTTCTCCCTGTGTCTTCACATGGTCTTTCCTCTGTCTGTCTGTGTTCTCTTCTTACAAGTCATATTAGATTAGAGCCCACTTCAGTGACCTCATTTTACCTTAATTACCTCTTTAAAGACTGTATCTCCAAATGCAGTCACATTCTAAGGTAATGGGGGTTAGGACTTCGACATATGAAATTTGAGGAGACACAGTTCAGCCTGTAATACCTACTAAATCAGGATTTACATTTTAACAAGATCCCCAGGGCACTTGTGTACACATTAAAGTTGGAAAAGTACTAACCAGTGCCTGCTCCCCAGTGGATAAAACACAAGTGGGTCTGTCGGGGTGGAGGCAGGGAAAGGAGGAGAAGCTGGGGTGAGTTTTTAGGTGAACTTTCTCTCCATTCTACGCGTCTGGTAGGGTGAGAATACTGTAAAGGTATTCCCTCTTCTTGAAGTTGAAAGAGGTCAATTCCCTCTTGAGGGGGAGTCCCTTCCTCTCATTGAGGAACAGAGACCCTCTGCACTTTGGGGAAGGTGAGCAGGTAAGGTTAACATGTGAGGCTTGATGAATCAAAGCAGATATGAATCTGACCCATGGGAGTTTAGAAGAGCCTCATTCTGAAAACAGGTTGGAATGCTGGAAATGTGACTGCTCTTGGTAGAGAGGTCATTTTCATCTGGTCATTACCTGCAGGCTTCCTCTATCAAGGTGCAAGACATGTCTTAGGGATTTCCTGGAAGGGGGACCAGGAAGATACCACACTGCATTCCTCCCCACTCTGTACAAGTTCATTTACCACCTCTGTCATAGGCCTGATGCTATGGTGACAGTTGCCATGGAGACACTGCTATGCATGGTTGAAGCTAATCCTGACCCATACTGTCAATCACATGGTTTAAACTAGAGATTTTCAAGCTGTGTTCCATAAAACTGTAAGGTGCTTCCAGGGTTTCACAAATTTTATTCAAATCTCAATTTAAAATAATTTAAATTTATTTTTTAAATTACAAAGAGTTTATATGCTTGGGTGGGGGGGATCAAACAGTATATAGAGTGAAATATATACTACAAAGTGAATGCCCAAATTCCCATCTGACAGAGTAGCTCTTTTAAGGCTAATCCTTTCTACAAATAATAATAATAAATTCTGGATCCCCTCCTCAAAAAAAACCCTATTTGATGGCACTGAAAGGCATCCAGACAGTAAAGGAAGGGAACCACTCTGGTGAGACCCACATTTTTATAGCTTTACCACTAAGGCAGTCAGTCTCAAACTAGAGTTTGTTAGAATACAGATTGCTAGATTCCACCTCGAGTTTCTAATTCACTAGGTCAGGGATGGGGCCCCAAATTTTGCATTTCTAACCATTCCCCATGTGATGCTAATTACTGGTCCAAGGACCACACTTTGAGAACCACTGTCAGCT
Source organism: Balaenoptera physalus (assembly GCF_965194825.1). Classification (NCBI taxonomy): domain Eukaryota; kingdom Metazoa; phylum Chordata; class Mammalia; order Artiodactyla; family Balaenopteridae; genus Balaenoptera; species Balaenoptera physalus. Next base: position 47,973,037 of record NC_138893.1, read on the forward strand.
CACACAGGGTAGAGGTCATTGAAGGACTAAAGCCACAGGCTTAGTGGCCTGATGATTCTGAGAAGGAGTTTGCCAATAGAGTGGCTGGAAACTGTGGTGAAAATTCTGGAGAGGAGAGAGTCACAGAGGGGGAAACCCCCAAATATGTGTATAAACTCTCCTCAAATCCTTGGCTGACTCTTGAACTGTACATGTCCAAGTGAGACTCCAAGGGATCCATGGGAAAAACAACAGCTGATGGCTGAAAGAGATTGAGCAGAGATTTCAGCCATTACCCATCACGGGGGTGACAAAGTTTGGATCTGAAAGTCTCACCAAGTGATAGGGGTTTGGTAAACAACTGCAGCTTTCAAAATTGAAACTGAAACCATGGAAGGGCTACACTCTAAGAGTAAAGGCTACGTCTCTGACTATGTTGACCAAGAAGGCTGCAAATAAGAAAAGAATTTATTTGGGGTCTTAGGAATTGCAATTCAGGAGACACTGATTTGGGTAAAACAGTAAGAGTGTTCCAGAGAAGAGAAGGAGTCTGGGGCTTATACAGGCAAAAGCCACAAGGTTGTTAAAGTTGCTTGGCAAGAATTATGATTGATCCTGATGCAAGAAAGGAAACATTTGTCCTCAAGGGATAGGTTGTGCACAAGTTATTTAGGGTCGAATAAGTAGGTAGGCTGTCATGAGTTATCTTAGGGTAAGGGACCAATAAGTATCTTGAGTTTCTGGAACATTAGGCAGACATTCTGGAAGCCTTCATTAAGACAATAAGTGGTCAAAGTTCACATTCCACCTGGGCTGAGAGATGCATCAGTTACACTTCTTCAGTGGCCTCCCAGCTCCATTTTAGAGAGCTCTCTTAACAATACCATTCCATTTTGATTTTTTTTTCCACAACTAAGTCATTAACCCTAGCACTAAGGTTAAAACAAAAATAGACCCATCCTAACCAAACCTACAAGCAAGTTTTAATTGATGTGATCCACCACTGGAAGAAAATGCTCATCAGAGGAAGATAACAGAATCCAGTCTCTAGAACATGTTCACAATGTTCACTCTACAAAAATTATTAGACATGTGAAGAAAAAGAAAAATGTGACCCATAACCAAGAGATAAATCAGTCAATAGAAACAGACTCACACAACCCAGATGTCAGAATTAGCAGACAAGGACTTTATAATAATTTTGATTAATATGTTAAAGAGTCTACAGTAAAAGATGCATATACTTGGTGAAGAGATGAGAAATTCCAGAGAGATCTGGAAACTGTATAAAACAGTCAAATGGAAATTGTAGACCTGAAAAGCACAGGATCTGAAAAATGATCCTCCTGTTCAACATCCTCATTCCCAATCCAACTTTCTGCCCCAGAGTTAAACATCCACAGCAGGGTTCTTTGCTTGTAAGTGATAAAGACTTTAGCTAGCTTATGCCCATGTGATGAGGTGTAGGGCAGCCTACATAGCCAAACTGTGGTGAGGGGCAGAGTGGAGCTGGTTTCGGATCATCTGCCCTAGGGATTCAAATGCCATGAAGATGCTCTTGTCACTCATCCCTCGCCTCTGCCTGAGAATTAGCTCTATATATTCTCACTGTGAGCAGACTTCTCTATGTGGTGAGAGAGATGGCTGAAGTGAGCTGTGGGCTCATAGCTTCTAGCTCTGAGAAGAAGGGGGATCTCTTCCCATAGCACCAGTTAGAAAATCTCAGGAGAGGTCTCTGATTTGTCCAGTGTGGGTTACATTCTCTCCATAGACCAATCACAGTTGCCAGGGATTGGGTATTGTTAATAGCTTCGGTCAGATCCCCAACCCCAACCAAAAACTATGGCCAAAGGAGACAGTTCCCTTTGGAAGGAGAACAGTTCTTCTAAAGGAAAGAGGTAGCATATATGTGGTAAGTGGAACAACTATTGTGAGCTGGACAGCCATTTCAAACTGTGCTGACTACACCGTTATCAGTTAGGTGTGACTCCACATCATTTAATATGTATTACATAGTGTCTCATTGTGGGTTCCCCTCAAAGCAGCCCATGTCGGTGATCTGGATGCAAGCAATTTTGGAGGGACATGATCCAAGGAGCATGGTGAGGAAGTGGGAAAGTGAGACAGGAAAGGGAGAAAGCCAATGAAGGTGTGTTAATGAACAGATTAGCATTTTGGGCAAGTGGTCTCAATTCCACTATGCCCCTTGAGAGACTATGTAGAACACACCGCAGAATTGTCCAAGAGACAAGGAAGTTAGGGAATTTATCCACCACTCCCATCCCTCATGGTTGTAAGTTGCTCCTGTGGGGCTAGAGCTTCTGGAGCATACAGCCAGAGAAAGCTCTCAAACAGAGAGACACAGGTGCTTGAAGGCGGAGGCTGCAATTGTATGAGGAAAGTCCGCTGAAGCTGCAGATCTCTGCAGTGGCTGAGGGGAAATGGGCAGGGCACTGATAGTGCCTGATACACATCTATAAATCCCTTTACATAAACAGGATTCTGTTACACATGATTCTGTAAAAATTGAAACTTCAAAACTATGTTTTAACTATGTTTAAAACTCAAACAACAATATCCACATCCCAATGAGCTATAATTCCACGTGGGAATCCTGGTGACCACAGGGCTAATGCCTTCATTATAGTTCAATAGTCAGTCCTGCAATAACTAGTTTATATGTTACACCTCTCACGGAGGCACTATCCTACTCTAGCTATTAGATATGAGTACCTGAGTAACTAATGTATATTAATGTAAGATTTTCTTCAAGCAGACTTAAACAACTACCCTTAAAACTGAAAATGGATTTCACAGGTGAAAAACAGGACATTTAAGAAGAAAATTTGGTTGTGATGAGTTCAATCAGGACCAAGATACCAAATATCCCACCTTAGACCAATTCTTCAAAGCATCAGCCTCACTGACAATAGCTGATGAAAGCAACATGCTGAAAATGCTCATGCGAAAAAAAAAAAAGCCACTCGAAGACAAGAGAGAATGTTAATATTTAGTTGTTTGGGAAAGTCACCTTTTATGGCAGTAAAAATTACCCAAGTCCTAAATATGTTTTGTGTAGTAAATTTTGCACATTAGTTTTATAGACCCTGCCAAGCAGCAATGCCATTTTGAGACTAAACACAGTGGAGCATAAAAACAAAGGTTTCCGTTTCATTCCACGGAAAATGAACAGCTTAATGTTTTTGTAAAAACATACGCAAAGTCTGGCGATGAAAATGCACGTACAGTGCCACACATAAACAACACATTGCACATGAAGGAGAAGAACATAACCGTTAAGGAAAAGCTTAGGAAATCTCGAGCTCTTATTAATAAGACCTGTTAGTAATCAGGCAACAAGAACATGGAAAGAGCAGACTGCTGGGAAAGAGCGATAACTGCTGCCAGATCATTCTGCCCAGAGAGAAATTTGCAAATGCACAAATTGCACTAGAAATGCAAGTTCCCTGAGGGCAGGGCTCTGGTCTATCTTATTCACAGAGTAAATACTATGGTCCCTCGTTATCCGTGAGGAATTGGTTTCAGGACACCCAGATGATACCAAAATCCACAGATGCTCAAGCGCTGTATGTAAAATGGCGCACTAGAGTCGGCCCTCTGTCCCTGTGGATGCGGAACCCCAACTGTACTCAATGTTGAATGAATGAACGAATCCAACTTGCTTGATGTTTGAAGATTAAAGTTATGTACTATCTGTACAGACCAGCAGGACCAGAGAACAAATGGTGCTTCTTTTAGTAAATGATGATAATAATAGTAATGATAATGACTAACAGTTACCGAGGATTTACCATGTGCCCACAGTGTGCTGACCATTCTATGTGACTGACCTCATGTTCACCTGACAATGACTCCATAAGGTAAGCATTATTATCTCCACTTTACAGACAAGAAACAGAAGCTTAGAAAGGTGAAACAGCTTTCAAAGTTGCACAAAAAATAACAGTAGAGCAAGAATCCAAACCTAGACTCACACTTTCTCCTCACCTCACTTCTCTGCCATATATGCAATTCAGAAAAGCTATCAAGGGCTTCCCTGGTGGCGCAGTGGTTAAGAATCCGCCTGCCAGTGCAGGAGACATGGGTTCGAGCCCTGGTCTGGGAAGATCCCACATGCCACGGAGCAACCAAGCCCGTGCGCCACAACTACTGAGCCTGTGCTCTAGAGCCCGCGAGCCACAACTACTGAAGCCCACGCCTAGAGCCCGTGCTCCTCAACAAGAGAAGCCACCACAATGAGAAGACCACACACCGCAACAAAGGGTAGCCCCTGCTCGCCACAACTAGAGAAAGCCCGCACGCAACAACAAAGACCCAACGCAGCCAAAAATAAATAAATAAATTTAAAAGAAAGAAAGAAAGCTATCAAGAGAAATATCTTTTTTTTTTTTTAAACCTGCCATGAAATGTTGGCAAAAATGTAGTAGTGACATTCAGATGGGGAGAAAACAATGATGGGGGAAAAGTGAGGAAGCAGTGGCTTCTATGAAGTTGTGCCTGTACCAGGGCTAAGCCATCATTATATGATGCACACATCAAGCGTTAACCATCATCAAGAATACAGCATCTTAATATGCATTTCATGTGGCATCTCAGTGATGCTGAGGTGCTGTCTTCACACCGAAAACTTTTCAGACATTTCTGGGTTACTGTAATAAAATGGGTGGTGAGATCCAGAATCTACTTTTTACTTTTCAGGCCAGAGCAAGATGCTGGTATGACCGTTTCAATTGAGAAAAGAAATTACACTCTGTCTGATTCAAGAAAAGCTGTTATTAGCTAAATCCTTCTTTTATTTAAATGAACATATGAACTTTGCGGGGACACAGTCAGTCCATAGCAAGCTGTAACATACATACACTGAAGTGCACAACTCTGGTGCACAGCTAAAACTTCCACTCGGATCAAGATAGAAACCGCTGCCAGCACCCCACAGTTCTCTGTGCCCCCTCTCAGTTCGTACTTCTCGGAGGCAACCACTAATATAGCCTCTAGCACTATAAATTAATTTGGGCTGTTTTGAACTTTATGTAAATGAAATCATTCAGTATGTACCCTTTGTGTCTGCCTTTATTTGCTCAACATTGTGTCTGCGAGCTTCAACCAGTTTGCTGCAGGAAGCTGTTGTTTGCTCTTTATCATTGGTATATAGTATTCTATCGTATGAATGTAACACCACTACTGACCCACTCAGCATTGGTGGACATTAGGGTGGCTTTCAGTTTTGAGTTATTATGAATAGTGCTGCTATAAATACTTTCACACATTTTTTTTGGTGGACGTATGTACTGATTTCTCTTGGATCTATATCTAGGAAGGAAATTGCCAGGTCATAGTATAGGTATACTAGACAGAGTTGAGTAGTTGCAACAGAGATTATATGGCCCCCAAAGTTGAAAATATTTACTGTTATTCGTTTAACAAATATTTAGTGAAAACTTGTCATGTGTCAGCCGTTGTTCTCAGCTCTGGGGGTGCGTCATGGTGAGAAAACAGACCAACATCCCTGTGCTTATAGAGCTGGCATTTTTATATTTCAGTAATATCATGAATTAATTTTCAGACATTATGGGGACTTCCCTGGTGGTCCAGTGGTTAAGAATCTGCACTTCCACTGCAGGGGGCACAGGTTCGATCCCTAAATCAGGGAACTAAGATCCCACATGCCTTGCAGTGCGGCCAAAAAAAAAAAGAAATCAGACATTATCTACATGGTTTCTTAACTGTCCATAGGTGAGATTTTTCTGTTTTGTTTCTAAAGGTCTGAACAGTGATGATCCCTCATGTGTTAGGCAGGGTAGACAAACTGGCCTGAAAGAGTGGGATTTTCCAAGGCTCTCCTGGCACAAATGGTCCAGTTCCTACCACAGTAAACAGCATCCTCAAGTGGAAATTCAAAATCCCTCCTCACTAGCACGTCCCATCTCTGTGGAGTATTCCTGCAGGGTGCTGGTGCAGGATGCTTTGCCCTTGTGGGCTGGGCTGGGCCAGCTCTGACTCTGGCCAGCAGACAGTCCAGTGTGTCGGCAGTAGTCACCCCCAACTGCAAGGTCAAGGTCAACGTGCAGTAGTGCAGGCCTAGTGCTGTTTTCTTGGAAGGAATGATTTGTTTTAAGTAACTTCAAACCTTTTAATATGCTTCCCAAGAAGTTAACTATTCAGAAACTTCCTTCTCTTCCCCCCACCCCCCCAGATTAAAGGGAAAACAAGAACTCCAGAAAAATAGGAAACATCTGACCTCCATTAAAGTGAAAACAAACAAACAAACTCTTAAAACATCTCTTAAGAGTTTAAAGCTGTATCCACGTAAGTTACTTTTACTCATAGCAAGCATGTGAGTGACATTATCCAGGTATGAAAAAACCATGAAATAAAAGACGGCTTAGAAAATACTGCTTTCAGCCCATGTAATAAATACCTTACTTTGAATGTAGGGAAAGAAGTGCACACTTAATAAAAAATTTATTTCTTCCAGCCCTCATTAAATAAATGCTGAACAAATATTTTAAAAATACTAGAGAGTCGAAGGGGCCCAAAGTCTTGTGGTTTTTTGTTTTTTTTTTCTTATCTAATTCATCATTTCTTCCACCTAGACTGTGAGCTCCACAAGGGAGGGCATTCTTGTTTGTGACTAAATTCCCATTTATGGAATAAATGCACGAACATAGTGCTTACTCTGCACAATGCCTGGTACAACACATAAGGGCTTAATAAACAATTGCTGATATTACTATTGTTATTGTTACTATTATTATGATGATGATCATTATTATAGCTAAAGGGAACTTTTAATATTGACTAGAAAAGCTCCCGTATATTACAGGCTAAAAAAAATTAGAAAACTAAGTGGCACCATCATCCCTCCAGGTATGCAGGCCAAGAAACTATGATTGTCCTTAGCACCTCCATCTACCTCATCCCTGACACACATCACCAAACAGAAGCCACTTCACCTTCTAAAGTTCCCTTCGCTCTACCCAGGACCATCAGCCTAGTCTAAGCTATCGTCACCTCTTTTTTTTTTTTTAAATTAGGTCAACACTTTATTTTATTTTTTTAATTATTTAAAAAAATTTTTATTGGAGTATAGTTGATTTACAATGTTGTATTACTTTCTGCTGTACAGCAAAGTGAATCAGTTATACATATACATATATCTACTCTCTTTTAGATTCTTTTCCCGTATAGGTTACTACAGAGTATTGAGTAGAGTTCCCTGTGCTATACAGTAGGTCCTTATTAGTTACCTATTTTATATATAGTAGTGTGTATACATCAATGTCGTCACCTCTCGTTTCCTACTGCAGATCTACTAAATGCCCCCCCATCCTCCAGGCAGGCCCCTTCACCAGGGGACCATCGTGATCCTTTTAAAATACAAATTTAAAAAACCCCCAAACAATCCTTTTATGATTACAGAAGGACATGTATACAGTACTATAGAATTTTTTAAGGTTTAAATAAATTAATCTTAAAATTTTTAAACTTACATCTCTACCCCCAGAGATTACCACCATTCATACTCTAGTATATGTTTGCTCCACCTTGACAATATTGGTCACAATTATAATTTTACATTTATTTGGATGATTTGTAAAACAATGTGTATCTTCCCCAAAGGTGATAAAACTACCTAAGGACAAGGACCTTGTCTGGTTTGCCCCAAGTGTAGCCCCAGGTCCTAATAAAGTGGGTGACACAGGTTGGTAACTTAACAAATAGTCATTGAGTGGATAAATAAGTGAATAATGTCCTTGAAAAAGTAAACAATAATTTGGTAGGTGTGTTTTGGGGTGTGTAAGCCACTCACACCAGCCCTCTTTCTTAGAATTAATTCCCCAGCCCAGTGAGTTAGCTCTTATAGTCACCTTTGTGCTACATGACTCCACCCCCTGATAATTGACTGGATCAGGGTGGACACATGACCCAAGCTGGGCCAATCAGATTGTTCTTCCTGGGAACTGGGAGCTAGACTGCAGAGGCAACCAGTCTCAGGTGTGTCTGGAATTGAGGGACTGGTAGACCTTTGGGCAGAAGGGGACTCCTGCTATGTGGGTGAAGAAGCAGAGAAAAACCATCTGCAGATCGAGAAGAATAAAACAGAAACATAGTGCTAAGCAGAGATAAGAGATGGAGAAAAGCGTCATGTTCGCAAAGATTTGCTACTTCCTGGTTCTGCTCTGAGAAGCCCAAGTATCCATGGATAATGAGACACCACAGTACATTGGAAATAGAGCTCCTTCTCTTTTTTTTCAGCTGGCTCAGCTCAATTTCTAGCACTTGTAAACCAAAGAGTCTCAACTGAAACGTGCTATTTATATATTAGGCAGTAAGATTAATCAAAGTGATCGTAGACATCTGCCTAGGGCCACACCTTATGGATGACAGTCAGAATCGCAGTCAGATTCACCTAGGTGGGAAAACCCAGCCTACTAAATCTTCCTCTGCCTGCCCTAGCCTATTGGGTAAGAAATGAACCAACTATGGGGATATCTTCTGCTTGAGACAGAGAGAGCAGGACGTGAGCTGGAGCCAGACTTGACTTTTGAGAGTCTTGACTCTTTCACCTGAAATAGACATGTGGATTCAAACAGGATGAAGAACAGTAATTTCTAACATTTCTGAATAGAGAACTGGGAGAGAAAAAAAAAAAAAAAGCGATCAAACCAAAACCAGACTCATAATTTTGGTTATTGGTGGCTTCAGGCTATTTTAAGAAACTGCCTTTGAATTCCCCAAGGGATTTTTTTCTTCCTGTTCTTTTTGTCATCCAGTGGACAACTCAGGGTTTACTGGCTCCTGGAAAATCCAGGGGATTTTGCAAAAGAAAATCTGTGGTGGCTTATGGTTAAAATGGAACTATGCACACTGATCTTTTGTACCAAAATGATCCTGGTAAGCCCCTACCAGGCAGAAATACACTTGAAGGCCATGTTCAGTAGTTGAGATAGATGTGTGAAACCATCCACACCCTCATCCTTGAAGTTCTTAAAGCACAGTGCGCTAGTTTGGGGACCAGATGTCCCGTCAGTGTTAGGGATGCAGCCTGGAATTATGGAATAATATTTTTTTTTGCTCTGTGACTCTAATTGTGTCCTTGGCTTCTTTGGCCATGCAAGTTAGCAGATTTCCCTCTGGTATTCCAGGGCCATGGTCATTTGCTAAGGCTGGAACTTGACATGGTTCTATCAAAAAGTTCTGCTGCATAAGGACCCTCACCAGAGTCAAGGCTAAGACAGGAGGCTAAGACTCTCAATGGCGTCTTGTATAGAAGCCCGTTGAGATTTTGCTGATGAACTTACTGTGTTGGGAGTCAGAGAAAGGTGGTTTCCACCACCTGGTGGTTTGGCAAGCAGAGGGGCCTGTTATTATGGCTGCAATTAGCAAACAATGGGGCTAAGCAGACAGGGCAATTCTGGTGTCTCATCCTGGTCCCATTCCCCAGCAATCAAGGAGAGGAGAAGTCTGGCCAGTAATTTACTTCCCTCTGGAGAAAACGGAAGTTGATCTTACTGTCTACTCCAAATTCAGGAAAGACCATTCTCAAGACACTCCCCAAACATTTGTTTATTAGGGCTGATTTGAAAGAGAGAGAAAGAAGAAGAAAGAGAGATGCATGTACACCCTGGACTGCTTATAGTCTGTAAACTGGCAGGTTATTGGTACCAGGCCCTCCTGCTTTTTCCTGCCAGAGGTCAGCCAGGGATGGAAAGCGATACAAAGCAGGGCCAGCTGCTTTGAGTTAAAGGTGCTAAAACAACTTTGGCCAGGAGGGGGCTCCAAATCTCATTCAAATTTGTACATCTCTGGGTAACAGACCCATTAGACTTCATTATATATAATAGTTATCCAGTATCTTAGAGCGTGCATGGGACCAGAAAATCACCAGAGACCCAGAGATGGGAAGTGACTTCAAGATCACAAGGCTGGGTTGTGGTTGAGCGGGACTAGAACCTAGGTTGGGTAACTCTCCAACTCTTAGGCATCACTTTCATCAGCAGCATCAACAAATATCTAATTTTAAAAGACAATCATTTATTGAATGCTTGGCACGTATAAAGCTCTGTGCTGGGTGGGGTGTGTGTGGCAGGTGGCCGAGGTGCTATGGTCAGGGTGGGGAGGGAAAGGGTGGTGCCAGAGTCCAAGCTCATGGTCCTCAAGACCTTCACCAGCTTCTTACTGGTTTAGAAGGCACAACCTAAGCACAGCAAAGTTAAAAAAATAATAAAGATGTAAATAAGCGTTCAATACAGTAGCGGCTGAACTGTCATAGGGCAATGTATGATTAGTAACCAAATGAATGTTTAGTAATCTGTTTTCACTGCTTTCCTGTATGCTGTTGTCTTTGAGGTGGTCATGAAGACTACATGGGAGAGGAGGTGAGGTGGGCTCTGCATATGGGAGCTGATAGGATTTGCACGTGCACAGAGGGACTGTGGAGACACACGTGGTCCCTGCCCTTGAGGAGCATCCTGCCTGGGTGGGGTGGGGGGTTGTTTGTAGGCGGCCTGTGATGCTTATGTGAATGGAGAATTGGAACAAGGGACTCTGAGGGTCAATGGAGAGCAACATTCTGGATCTGCAGGTATCTGTAATGCTCTTTAAATGAACTCTTCTCGTGTGGGAATAGGCTCATACAAGTAGTGGAGGACAAAGATGGCAAGTCTAGGACTCCTTAGCTGTGTGGCATTGGGCTGCTTGCTTAGTTTCTCTTGGCCTCGGTTTGAGCCTCTGTAAAATTAAGTAATAAATAACCTCTCTGGTCCCTTCCAGTTGGAAAATTCTATGGTTCTAAGCATCCTACAATTCTCTGTTTTTGAAAAATCAGATTTCCAGGTATCAGTCAGTTTGCATCTTTATTTTAGGTCCTCTTTCCCTTATTTATACTAAACTTAAAAAAATTGCAATTATATTTTGTCATTCGAACTAACACAGTGTCCTTGGATTAGAGTCGTCTGCAATTCATGGATGGAGGTGGCAAAATAGGGGTTTACCTAATCCTCTCCAGCACTACTAGCTCCTTGAGCAGATGTTTTCAATATAGACCACCCAATGTACCTACTATGTGCCAGGCATGCTGGGTACTGAACAAATAAGACACAGTCTTGTCTCCAAGGAGCCTTCAGCCAGTCTCAGTCATTGCTGGGAAAGTGCCAGGCACATGTGAGGCACTCAGTAAATGTGTGTAGAGCAGAAAGGCATGCCTAAGGCACTGTTGGGAAGGAAATCTGCATGAGGTTGAAATGTACCCAGGGAAGAAGGGAGAGCCTGTACCATTTTATACTTAAAGTCTCTTGGCTACATGGCCCCAGGAGAGAAAGGAGACTTTCTCCCATAGGTATTAATAACTTCTACCCAACTAATTCCCAGACACCTTGGCACCATGGGGTTGGGTGGGGGCTGGTGCTCGGTTGCTCCCTCCAACTGAGGTAATTCGGGAGCACAGGGGAAGTTGGGGGTCCTCGAGTTGTGCTTCAAGACCCTGAATTTAGGAGATGTCAGGTTGTCTGGGGTTTGTTAGACCAGGAGAAGGCCATCAGCTTGTAGGCAATCACCCTCCCTCTCTCCTCCGGATCTCTTATCCTCAGGTCCATGTTCAGATCCTGATCCAGAAGAAGGAGGGTGAGTGGGAAACCACCGGTGCCTATTGGGCGAGTGCTCTGACTCATAAGGTGACCCAGTGCAAGCCAAGCCCCTTCCTCTTCTTTCTCTCCAACAGCTAAACCCCGGCTCCCCTCACCAGGGGTTTCTCTGGCTTAATTAGCACTTCCAGAACACCTTGCAGCCCACAGAGGAAGAGTGGGCGAGTGCCATTAGGAATCTTCTTGCCATGAACCCATAGGCTGTCTTGATTTTTCACCAAAGGTGCTCCCAGATTCCCACAGCCCAGCCCTTCCCTGAGGAGCTCAGTGCTGAGGGTCTATCCAGGTCTTCCTCCTACTCCCACGAGGAACAGGCCTTGCTCAAGGCAGTGATGCCCTGTCTCCTCCTTTTTGCATCACTGTCAGATCATCTTCTCCCAGGACAATGGTTTTCTGTAATCTCTCTGATAGAGAAGGCCTGTGCCTAGTGTCAAGATCTCTCACAGTCTAGACCCCCAACACCCATCCTTCTCCTTATTTCCTTTTCCTGTGTCTCACCCCCTTGCCTGACTCTTCCCCAGGTGGACACTGTCCTCCGGGCCCTCTGCCTGTCACCTGCAGGTTCAGGCTTCAGTGTCCTCACTCCACCTTTTCTTTCCCCCCGATCATTCATTCAACAGATTCTCATACAGTGAGTGACTACTACTGTGGATAAGGTACGGTATTTGCTATATGAGGAGTGCAAAGAAGTATAAGATAACTTAAGCCAGTCCTTGTGTACCAGGTGCTCTCAGGGGAGAGGAACTGTGTTATAGACAAATACACACAAGTCAAAGCAGCTCAGGGCAAATGCACCTGGCTTGGAGGAGTTCAGAGGAGGCAGAGCGTTCCGAGGTACTCCACTCAGCCCATCCTCCAGTCCCTAGCAGAGGGACAGCCTCCTCCAGGAAGTTCTCCTGGATTACGCCAGGCCTCCATTTTTCTGGAATCCTAATGCCTATTTTATTAGATACAGTCTTAATGGTGTCTCTGTTTCTCAACTGTACTCTCTTCTGGAAGGGAAGAGACAAGCATTTGTCAATTGGATTCAGTTTTCGGGTCCACAGACATCAACTGAATTCTCTCCCTCTTCTGTTCCTTAAAGCCTTGTAAATGAGCATAGATTAGGTGCTCAATCAAGCCTAAAATTCTAGAGTTTTAGAGAAGAAAATTTTTAAAATATTTTTTAAATGTCAATATCCATACATGCTAATTATGAAAAACAAAGAACTCAAAATTGTCTCCAACAGGAGTAACTACTGTTAGGAGTTTGGAATGTATGTAGGGAGGAATCTTTTTTTTTTTTAATAAATTTTTATTTATTTTATTTATTTGTTTTTGGTGGCGTTGGGTCTTTGTTGCCATGGGCCGGCTTTCTCTAGTTGCAGTGAGCGGGGGCTACTCTTGGTTGCGGTGCGCGGGCTTCTCTTGTTGCGAAGCGTGGGCTCTAGGCACGCAGGCTTCAGTAGTCGTGGCACGAGGGCTCAGTAATTGTGGTGCATGGGCTTAGTTGCTCCACAGCATGTGGGATCTTCCTGGACCAGGGCTCGAACCTGTGTCCCCTCCTTTGGCAGGTGTATTCTTAACCACTGCACCACCAGGGAAGCCCCTGTAGGGAGGAATCTTAAAAGACCATCTAGTTCAGCACCCACATTTCACAGAGAACTTTAAGGTGACTCTAATGCCTATGGTATTAAGTGATTTGCGGCAGGTCAAATATTTAGATAGCAGCATCATTTGGTGTTCTAGCATCCTTCTCCAAGAAAGTTGGAGGGGTTAGTATGGTACTCTGTACCAGGCAAATGTGTGAACAGCCTTAGATAGCTACATGGGTTCTGACAGTGCAGAGAAAAAAAGTATTAACACAATTAGATTGTAAAACTCTTGGCCTCCATTTCACATGCTTCACGTTGGTCCACAGTCACAAAGCTTATTGTGACTGTGAAACAATAGGATTAATTGTGAAAACAGTACTTCTTTAAATATTTGAAATTAGAATGGAAAATATGTTGAAATAGATGAGGGGGTGTAAATTGAATTAAATAGTAATTGTGTTCCAAGTCCAGGGACAGACAAGTGGCTTGGAAAGTCGGTTTTCCATATCAGAGGGACAGGTGGTGAGAAAGCCAGAGCCTGGGGCCAGTGATGAGACAGTCCCCAACCCAGTGGTGGATTTCCTCACCATTGTGTGCTCCCTTCCCTCCTAGCCTGCCTGGGGAGGGTCCCAGGGAAGCCCTAGGCTTAAGGCAGTGGTGTTACAGTCTTGAAACCTCACTGGTAAATGATATCACAGGTTGGTTACCCAGACCCAGATCGATAAACGACTCAGGCAGCGGATCGATCACATTTCCGGGGAGGATTTACCCTTTGTAACCCGCAGGGGGGCAGGTGGTTTATCAAAAGATAAGGCTCTGGCTTGAAGGATTTAATGCCGGCTCTTTCCCCATTCCTGTCTCCTGCTCGGAGGGTCTGGGCCGTAACAGCGGGGTAATAAACTACTTTTCATTAAAGAGATCTGGGGGATAGGAGTGGGAGGGGGCCGTAAAGGTGGGGACAGAAGGCACAAATCCGCTCCAAGACGGAAAGCCAGGGTGAGGGCGCGCTGGGTTCACTTCCCCCCGCCCCTCCCCCTTCCGAAGCCACCCTGAGTTTCCGTGCCCGGCGAAGTGGCCCAGCGCCGCGCCAGGCCGCTGGCCGAGCTCTTGGCGCTCCGGCCGGGCTGCAGCCCCCTCCCCGTCGCCCCGGGCCCGGAGCCCCTCCCAGCGCGCTTCCCCTCTTTCCCTTCCCTTCCCTTCCCTTCCCGGCCCGGCCCTGCCTCCGCCTCCTGCGCCCACAGCCTCCGCCAGCGCCGAGCCCCCTCGGAGCCGGAGCGCGGCGAAGGGGCGCCGCCGGCCCCTCCCCAGCGCGCTGACAGCAGGCTCCGGGGCCCCCGCCCCGTCCCCTCGCCGGCGGGACACACCCCCGCCCCTCCTCTGCTCCGCCAGTTCCCGCCGGACCCACCGGGCGGCGGAGAGAGCTGGCGGGCGAGCCGGAGAGCGGCGGAGGCGGCGCTGGAGGGAAGGGGCGCGCGGCAGGCCCACGGGGAGCCGCCCGGGCGCACGGAGTCCGCGTCCCCTCCGGACCGTCCCCGCTCCGCGGCCGTACCTGAGGGCGCCGGGAGCCCGGGCAACGACGCGCCGGACCGGGGTGGCGGGGGGGCCGGGGACCTGGGAAGCGGGTGAAGGAGCCGGAGCTCGACCAGGATGAGAAGGTGACGCCGCCGGGGGGCGCCACTCGCTTTGTGGGGGAAGATGCTCGCCTACTGCGTGCAAGATGCCACCGTGGTGGACGTGGAGAAACGGAGGAACCCCTCCAAGCACTATGTGAGTATCGCCCCTAAGACCCCCGAGGGGGGGCTGGCCAGGAACCCCCGAGGGCCCTGGGTGGCCCCTTGCCCTACCCACGCTGTTGAGTCCCGGGGCTAAGTGCCCACAGGGCAGCCCTCGGCGGTGGAGTTTCTTCGCAGGGCTGTGATCTCCAGGGAAGCCTTTTCTGACCTTCCTCCACTCCCCCCACGCCCGTTTTCTTTTTTTGGCATTGGAATTGGCAAGTGGCTGCCCTTGTCTGTTACAACGGTGAAGTCATCTGTCCGCCTGAGCTTTGAAGGATGGTGGGGGGAGCGTTCGTCAAACCCTCGCTGGGAAGCTCCGTTGGGAAAGAGCATCTTCCCGGCCCTCCCTGGGGACTCGGGTCGCTCACGCTCACACAGACCGAGATGCTTTCAGAGGCTCGACCTGGGGAAGGAAGCCTCACGCGAGCCTCCCACTTTTGCTCCGTTCTCTGCCTCCCTAGGCCTGGGTCTGGGGGCAGAGGGATGACGCCGCACCCCTGCCCCACCTCCACCTTCAGCCCTGAGCTTTGATTTCCTTCTTAAAGTCCTTGTGTCCGTCGGTGTGAGGAGAATTGTGGCTTTTCCTTTTATCCCTCCTCTGGACATGACCCTTAACTGGGTTCATTTCCTCTTAAGAGATGCTCCATCTCCAGACACGAGGAGGCAAATGTTTGCTGTGGTCTCCGAGGAACAGCCGGCTGCCCCTCCCCCTTCCTTCTCCAGACTTAATGAGAAGGGGCTAAGGTTGATTGAGCCGAGCTCCTGGCCTGTGGGACGCGTCCCCCTTTCATCTCAGCCCCTCCTGTCTTCCCATCCTTCCCACCTTAGGAAGTAAACTGTGTCCTTGACGCCTGAGAATGCCAGTCCTAGCGGCTTTGCTCCTGTTCTTGAGATAGGAGAGACAGACAGCAGGACATCCAAAGCCGGAGGACTGCATCTTATTTGCAAATTAGTCATTTAAAGGAGCATTTAGAATGCTCAAAGCATTCATTTTAACAATTAAAACAGGCTGTTGGTTGCTGCCCTGGACAGCACATTGATCTCTGAAATTCCTTTTATTTCCTTGTTGGAAGGGGACTGGGATTTGTGCAAATGTCAGCCTCAGGCTACTCTTTCTGTCTTTATCCCCAATAGCTCTGATCTTTGGGTTTCTTTATAGTAGAATAAATGGGCCTGGGCTCAGGTTGGGGAGGAGGTAAACCAAGGAGTCTGGTTCCTGACGGGACAGAGACGTGGGTGCTGGTGGGAGAGCTGTTCCTTTTGTGTTACTGGCTCAGCAAGCATCTTGCCCTGCCATTTCAAGAAAGCTCTTTTTGGAGGACTTGGGTCACCATGTGGTCACCCTCCCCTGGGGACAGATGTCCATTTGCATATCCCAGCACTTATTACGAAGACAGCCTTCCTAAGTTCTTTTCTCGAATGTTGCAGGCTAAGTTTTAGGGGTTCTTGTCTAGTCCTCAGTTAAGGTAGGCACTGCTTTCAACAGATGGCACTCTGTTCTGAGACCCAGGCAGGTGCCGGCTCTGGATTTTAGGTGAAACATCAAACTTAGCTTTGACCAGTGATGTCCAAGATTACAGATGTAGGATGCACTCCTGGTCAGGAGCGCTGCTAAAGCGACCGGGGGCCCGCTGCAGACAGTGTTGAGAGGTGGTTAGTGCTGAGGCTCTGAGTTACAGGCTCTTGTTCAAAGCCTGGCTCAGATACTGACTAGCTATGCAACTTTGGGCAAATTATTTAATCTCCGTGGGCCTCAGTTTCCTCATTTTTGAAGTGAGTATAATAATAGTATCTACTTCATAGAG
Source organism: Balaenoptera physalus (assembly GCF_965194825.1). Lineage (NCBI taxonomy): Eukaryota > Metazoa > Chordata > Mammalia > Artiodactyla > Balaenopteridae > Balaenoptera > Balaenoptera physalus. The sequence continues at coordinate 47,989,833 of NC_138893.1, forward strand.
TTGTCTGGAGAATTAAATGAGATCATACTTGCAAAGCACTTAGCGCAGTTCCTGGCACAAAACAAGCACTCATTAAATGGTAGCTTGGCGTGATTCTGACTAAGAAAGCACTTTTGAAAAGCAGCCATTAATGGTCTGGCAAGAAGGAAGAAAGGTTTGGGGTTTTAAGATTGATAATTATTTGTTCTGTGTGAAAAATACAAAAGAAGTCCTGTCCAATTCCCTCGAAATGATCATTTCCTCCCTTTTTATGGACAGTGTTTTCTGGGACGTCTCCACTTCCCGTGTAAGAATCAATGACATTATGTTTGGGGCCGGGAGTGATGTCACTGAGCAGATGGGGCCAAACAGAGCCCTGAACCCAGGTTGTGGAAAACAGTTAAAGGAGAGAGTATTGTGTGTTATGGAATTGTGGAGCTGGCAGGGACCTGAGGACTCATGAGGCTCCACCCCCTCATTTTTACAGATGAGGAAACTGAGAACCAGATGGGGTAAAGTCACTTGTGACACAGCTAGTCACAGCACCTGGGTCTAACTGGCCTTCTGCCCATGTCGTGGGTTGAGTTCATTGAAATACCGTAAAAGGCTGGTTGGGGTTGACGAGCCCAGATATCTGGTGCTAGCAAGAGGTTCCTGCACATTTGGGGCATCAGTGCATAACATAAGGAGAGGGAGCCAATAATAGAAAGTGTCGGCAGGGCCAACAGGGCAGGAGGAGCATGCTGGGGAGGCTGTGCCTCTGAAGTTTAGGATCGCCTCCTCTCTTGGCCTTTACGTGGCGGACACCACGCACCAGAAGGTCAGGTGTTCTGGGCAAGGTGCGCTGGTGTGGGTAGCTGGCAGGACACACTGCGCCCAAGTCACGTATGTTCTGGAAGCCCTCTACACTGAAGAAGCATGCCTTCTTCCCGCCTCTCCTCCACTGATGGTGAATTCTGAGTCTGCGGTTTGGCAAATTGCAGAGCAGAGCAGCTTTATGGGACGTGCACGTTAGCTGGAGCTAGCTGATGAGAGGCCTGGGGCCCAAGCAGGAGGGGCCCTGCTGGCCCCAGAATGCTGGGAACATACTGCAAAGGTCTTCTCAGGACATCCAGCCAAAGGCATGCTTGTCCCCGTGATGAGGGGGAGCTGCCTGGACACTGAGGGTCTTGTGTTTTGGTCTGTTTATGAGAGGCAGGCAAGTGACCTCCCTCATTTGAGTGGTGCTGTCAGCCCTTGGCTTCCTTCCCCTCTGTCAAGCCCCTGCTTGGGGTGGGTTTGGGGAAGATGGGCAGCTGCTGCTTAGGCCAGGCTCCCTGCATGGAGTTGGGCTCCTCTCTTAGCTTTTATGAGCTGCCCCTGGGGAGACCTTTAGGTAAACTGTCTTTGGCCTCAGACCACTTGTCTTTCAAATGATCCTGATGATGCTGGTTGCAAACTGCAGATACCTTTGAAAACTTTCCATAAGGATGTGAGTTCCAGTTCACATAATCCTTTGTACCCACAAGCATGTGTAGGTGTATGTCAAGTCATTTGGTGTTGGAGAGGAGCTCGTGCATCTAAAACAAACAAGAAATTACTTGTTTGGATTTGGGAGGCGTTGTGCTTTCACAGTCTTTTCCTTTCCTGATTGTTTATTTCAGACAAATACCAGTCATGAATATTCTGATCCTCTACAGGACTCTTCAGGGAATGCAAATAATAGCCAGTGTTAGCAGTTACCATCGATGGTGCCAAATGCTTAACGTGCATGATTTCATGTAATTCCTACAGTTCATCAAATGTCTTTGATTCCTTTATACAGATGGGTGAACTGAGAGGTTAGAGGTTACTCAAGGTCTCCCAGTTAGTACAAGGCAGATCTGGGTCAACTCAGGTCACTTTACCTCCAGAGGAAGCTATGAACCTACAGTGAGGCCCTTCTCTTCCACTGGAGTCTGGTTGGGGAGACCAGGCTCAGGTTTACATGATGAGAGAGCAATGCCACGTGGTATTTGAGGACTGGCTCACTGTGTGGGACGTTCACCTTGTGTCCTGGAGGTGCATGTGTGACGGGTGATGGAGGAGGTCACTGTGAGGCAGGAGGAGTGGAACAAATCCAAGATGATATCTGCTCCCCAGTGATGCTTGAGGTGATAGACGAAGGAGCCACCCTGTAGAAATCATACATTCTCCTGTGTGTTTAGAGCATTGCGGATTTTGGTCTTGGTCCTGGGAGCTACATTTTTAGGAATTGGCCCCAGACCCATTATTTTCTCTGCCCTTCATTTTTCCTTAAGCCCTTAGACTGTGGATCCAGCCCCATGAGAGGAAGGGTGTGCAGCTGCAGTACGGAAAGGATCTTCTCAGGCCAGTCCCACTGTGGAATGAGTGGTGGTGGGCAGATCAGGGTTTGAATCCCACCTCTGACTCTTCCTAGGCGTGCAACCTGCAGCCAGTCACTGTGGGTCTCAGTTTCCTCACCTGTAACCTCGCAGGGATTTGGGGAAATTGATCTGAGATAATTTGGGGCAAAGCTTCTACTTAGTACCTGGCCTCCGTCATGGGTACTCAACATATACTAGCTTCCATGTGGTGCTCCTTATCACCAAAACACTTGAGTACATTTAGGATCTAATAGGTGAAGCTGTGAGAGAAGGAAAGACTAAGGCAAAAAAGGAAGGCCCAGCTGTTCATAGTCTGATGGGAAAGTGGGCTACATGCCTCGTGGAAAACACCCAACATACGAGAGAAACACACAAACAAGGAGCAGCTGTTCAGACCTGGAGAGCTTCCTGGAGCTGCCCTAGTGATGGCTTCCTGGTAGGCTGGGAAGGAGAAGGGAAGGAACATGTGTTGGGGGAGAGGAGTAGAGGGTGCTGCAGGTAAGGGCAAGGTCAAATAGTATCCTAGCCCCAAGGTCAGTGCCACACATGGGTTAGCACTCTTGCCTGCTTTCTTTCTCTCTGTCTCTGTCTGCCTCTCACACGCAAGAACAGTTTCTTCTTCTCCAAGGAGGGAAGTGATCTAGGGGTGATTCACAGGTCTGACAAGGATTCCTGCTTATTGAACAACCGACCACATCCTTCAAGGCTGTTGGAAGAGGAAGCACAGCCAGCCATTTATCATGGCCCTCTTTAGAGCCGAGTGAGGTTTGGGGGGACAAATCAGGATTGGAATCACCATGTGTGGTGGCAGGCAGAGGGGAGGCGAAGGAAGGGAAAAATAAACCTATTTGATGTCATAGGAGACCGGTTCCAGCTCCAGAAATATAAGCGCCAGCTGCTGCATTTTCCAAAGAGATATTCCGAGGCCAGCATGAGTTAATCACCAGTGGAGACAGTGAATTAGAGCAGTGTTGTAAGGACTTCTGACTTGGGGGTTTGCACAGCGGTCCCTGGAAATTGCCTTCTGATTTCCTCAGCCTGAGTCACTGACCAGACTATTTCTTGGCCAGAAAAAGTCTTAACAGGCAACTCTGTTCTCTTTTGCCTCTTTATTAAATAAAATAAAACAAATAATAGAGTTATACATACGGTAGTCACACTTCTTTTGAGTTCTGAGAATCCAGGAAAGGGATCATGGGCTAGGACAGGGAGCCAGGGAGAAGGAAGGACAAGGGGTGTGTGTGGGAAACAAGGTGGAGATACTGGCTTTGGAAAGAGGTTCTGAGCCGGGGCCAGAGGTGCTCTCTGCCATGGCCGTTGCCAAAAATAATGGAAGAGTCCAGGAGAGTGATGAGCGTTTGAAGCGGCGATTCCCAGAGCTGTGAGTGACTTCTTGCCCGGGCCGGGCTGCTGCTACCTGTAGTGGAGTCAGGGTGGGGAGGGGGGCCTGGGGGAGGGGGAGGGGGGATGGGGAGGGGGGGACGGTGAGCCACAAGAAAACCCCTCTCGTGCCCCCGAGTAACCTCCAGGCAGGTCACAATCAGCAGCAGGTGCTGAGCAGAGTCCAGCGAGGATGTCGAGGTTCAGGGAGAAGGGGAAGAACCCATCTGTGAGTACCCACTGCGTGCCAGGCAGTGCAGAAGAGACCCTTCAGAGGAGATTTTACTTAAGCGTCATAGCAATCCCATGAAGTAGGTAGGTGTTTTTATCCCCACTTTACAGGTGTGGAAATTGAGGCCCAGAGAGTTTATGTGACTCTCACTCAGAGTAATTCAGCGGCAAGGCTGGGATTCTTACCCTGGCCTCTGACACCCAAGCCTGTGAGCTTGTCACTTTCTTCCCCATTAGAGCTGGGTCAGTGAGAGAGGGGCATGAAAATAACTGAGGAGCCCGGGCAGCACCTCCTGAGAGGATGACGTGTATCTGGAAGGCTGTGTTGTTGGAGAGACCCTGGGCTCTGGTATCCCTGGGCCAGAATCCTGTCTCTACCACTTACTACGTGGGACCCGGTGCAAGTTACTTCTCTCTCTGTGCCTCAGTATCCTCGTTTGCTAAAAACAAACAAAACAAAATGAGGGGAAAATAGGACCTAGCTCAAAGGGTTGTGCCCAAGGGTAAATGAGTTAATAAATGTCAAGACCTTAGAACAGTACCTGGCACATATTAGGTGCAACATAGGGATTCGTTCTAATACTGATTAAGTCCTAAAGCTTCAGAAGGGGGAGCTCTCTGTGAACTGGAGTTTTCAGGGAAGACTGGCTGGTGAAGGCAGGCTTCATGCTAGGCCTTGAGGAGTAATTAGGATTTGGATGGGAAAGAGTAGGATTTAGGTGGGAAAAAGAGGAGAAGGGCATTCCAAGAAAGGGAAAAGCAAAGGTGCCGGAGGCGGGACGTGCAAAGAAAACGCAGACAAAACCCAGGTGGGGCAGAAGGATGGGGAGGAAGGGTGGGCCGGCTTCTGAGGGTCTCACATGCCAGCCGAGGGAATTCAGAGTTTATTGTTACACCTCCACACCTTCTGCTCCTGCCAAGGATCGCAGGGGAAGGGGGGCTGCTTGTCACTGTGGGTCCCTTCTGGTGGGCCCCAGAGCTGGCTCTAGGATTGTTGTTGCAGCCGTGATGGGAACAGAGCTACATGGAACCGTTTCTGTAGCTCTGCGTTGGGGACTCTTTTTTTTTTTTTTTTAACATCTTTATTGGAGTATAATTGCTTTACAATGGTGTGTTAGTTTCTGCTTTATAACAAAGTGAATCAGTTATACATATACATATGTTCCCATATCTCTTCCCTCTTGCGTCTCCCTCCCTCCCACCCTCCCTATCCCACCCCTCTAGGTGGTCACAAAGCCCATTTGCATTGGGTACTCTTTAGCTGCAGGCCGAGCCCAGCCCCTCTCTGTTTATAGCTCTTACTCCGAGGGGTCAGGCTACCTCATAAAAGTTGATTGCACCCCAGAGGTCTTGGGGAGGGAGGGTGGAGGAGGGGGAGGGGAATGGCAAGGAGTGAGGCGTCAGCTGCTTTGGGCCGCATCCGTGGAGGGCCCCACCGGCAGGGCCTGAGGTCACGGTGCAGTCATTTCCATCTCCAACCACAGCGCTGCCGCTGAAGCACCCCAGTGGCAAGAGAGAGGAGACCCCGTCCTTGGAGGGTCTGGAGGCTAATACCAAACAGCTTGCTGGGAGCCCCGGATGAAGTCTCAGTGTTACTGAAACTTTCAGGCCAACGTTGTCTTCTATTTCAGCATCTCTCTGAACCTGTTTTAGTTATAAAGACAGTGCTTCAAACTACCTCTTCATTTATTTAACCCTCACCCCGCTGCCAGGTATTCCAGTAAGCCTGATTCTTTAGGGGAAATGTAATAATAAAAATAACAGCTAACAGTTCTGAATGCTTTCTACGTGCTGAGTTTTACACGGAAACTCTCAAAGCAGCCCGCCGAAGCGTGTAGTTACCGCTGGCATCCATGTCGTGCACGCGAGGACACTGAGGCCCAGAGAGCTTAAGGGAGTTGCCAGACACCACACAGCTAAGAAGCTGCGTGTGGAGAGGTGCCTGCAATGACCCAGGCCTGCTGACTCCAAAGCTGGCCTTGTCCCCATAGAAGCCTCGCAGCCAGCCCTCCATCACATGCCACACCTGGGGAGACTGGGCCCCAAGAAGATTCCACCTGAGGCCTGGCTGGTTGGCTTCTCAAGATGTGAGACCTTCCACATGTCACCTTCCCCACTTGATCTCCATTTGCCCATCTAGTAAATGGGCTGACTGCTTCCTTTCTGCCTTGTAGAGGGGAGGGTGGATAGGAAAGCTGCTTTGGAAAACGCTGAGCCCAGAGAAAATAGCTATGTGAAGGGGTCCTAGATCCCTCAATCTGGTTTCTTAATCGTTTGTGAAGGGGATGCTTTACAAAAAGAAGCTTTTCCTGATGCCAGGGAATTTTTAGACAAGGTTTCCTTGCCATACTACCTCCCCTGAGAAGCCTATAGCCAGGGTTGACTCAGGACCACTTTAGGCCCCCAGTGAAGATGTTTTCTAGAAAACCACCTCTGGGAACTACGCTTTGCTTCATTCCAAGCCGATCACTTTTTTTTTTTTTTTTTTTTCGATCACTTTTGTGAATGGAAGAGACAGAGCTATTTCCAGTCCCATCTCTCCCGGCTGTTACCTGAGGGGAGGAAGTGACATCCAGGGGGCTGAGCTAGCAAAGGGGAAACAGCTGTGCTTTCTGCCCCTCCCTCGGCTGCTTTCTCTGGCCCTTTGCTGTCATTTCCCTTTGCCTGTGAGGAAGCCACCCTCCCTAGGCCTGGGTGGAGGCGCGCGGTAGGGTTGGGGCAGGATTCCTTCCTCTGTGTGTGTCAGTGCAGCATAAATTATGCAGTGGGACGTTTTGGGCCCTCCGGTCTGTCTCTGGACTCCCTGGAGTGTGAACCAGACCTGACAGAAATTGATCACTCAGGGAGTGGGAGTGGGGTGCTGCCCAATGCTGATAGTGAACTTGCAGGGTCAGGGATGGTGTGGGTGTGGGCCAGTCTGTATTTCTGCCTATCACTGCGTGGTCCCCAGTAGAGAGCCCTGGCTGTTTTCCTTTTTCCAGGACTATTCTCACTCAGTAACAAAGGAGACCTTGACCTCTATTACATGGGCACCATCATCATAACAGCTACCATGTATTGAATGCCTATTTTGTGCCAGGCACTGCCAGGCCTCTTGCTTATAATCTCTGGTCCTGACACAGCCCTGAAGGTGTGCATTTTTAACCCCATTTTACGCATATGGAGACTGAGGTTCAGAAAGTTGAGGTTGCATTGTTAGTCAAGCACAAAACCAGGTGTGTTTGGGCCTCTACCCCCAGGCGGTGCCTGTTTCACACTGTCACTGTGACTTGCACATTGGTCCCTCTCCTGGGCTGCCCCAGGTTGGGGGTTGGGGAGCTTCTGCCGGCCCAGCGCATTGTCCTCCTGGGGAATAGTGTTCTTTGTGGAGAGAGCCTGCCTTGCTGGCTTTGCCCACCTAAGGGTTCTGAGCATGAAGGGATTGTCTCTGCTGTTTGAAGCGGCTGCTTTGTAAACTCTTTCATGGTAGGCCCCATTCTGACCCAGCTTTATTCCGTTTCCTGATGGCCCAGACCCAAAGGGCTATTTTAAGGGCCTTGCCTGTGTGGGAGAATTTCTCTTTGTAGCAACAGAGAGGGAGGCCTGGCTGGCCTGGCATGGTGCTGGCAGTGGGGCTCCGAGAGAGCGAAACTCTTTCCTGAATTCTGCCTCCTGGGCAGAATTCATCGGGCTCTCAGCACAGGGCCTGGCACCCGGAAGGGACACGGTCACTTGTCAGTGAGGGTAGGGCTTCCAGAGGTGGCTGCCCAGGGATTTCTGCTGGTCTGAGCCCCGGTGGCTTGGCAAACTGATCCTTCTCTCGCAGAGTTAAGGCCTGTAATAGGACAATGTCTGGACTTTGGTTTCAAGCCGGGGTTAATTATTTACTTTAGTCATCACTCGTTAGCAGCTGGAGAAAAGCAGCCTCATTTTCCCCATGATTGCTGGATGTGGCAGCTCCTGGGCAGGGATAGTGGGGAAGTTGAGTCAGAGAATGTGTGAGTGGAGCCCTTCTAGGTGCAGGCACGGGGCTAGGGCTTCTCATCCACCGTCTTCTTTAATCCCCACTGCCACCCTGAGCATCACCCCTGTTGCACAGCCAAAGAAGCAGGGGCTCAGGGAGGCGCAGCGTCTTGCCCCGTGTCACATGGCCATGAACGGTGAAAGCCAGGGTTTGAACCCAGATCTCTGCAGTGATGAAAGCCCATGATGGTTCCACTGTGGTCCCTGCAGATTTGATGGATTGCCCACCCCACAAAGGTTAGGTTGCTAGGTAGGAGTACTTCTCTTTCTTCCCTGCCCTCAGCTGGAGGCATCCACACATATCAAAACTAGCTGCACTGGGTTTTTCTCTACACCCTCTGCCCTCCCTCAGACTCTGGTCTCCGCGGCTGTATTTCTCCCTCTGCTGCACTGCGCCCATGGGAGTCTCGTCCCTGATCTGTGGCTGTGCTAGGGTATGGAACGCTGAGAGCACTGCCCTGGGCTTAAGAAAGGAAGTCAGCCCAAAGGGCATATGCACAGTGGGCCTTCCCTTGGAAGGCTGGGGCCCTGCAGCTTTATAGTGGCTTTGTCGCCCGAGAGCTTCCCGAGAGGCTGGGAGACTAGGAAGCACATCACGTGGGTCCCTGATGAAACTTCAAGGGTCTGGATTAAACCCTGGTCATCTGCCCACTCTGACCTTCCCCCAGAGCCCCTCCATTAACATGTGATGTGGTTGGAGCTGGTATTTGGGATCAGATAACAAACCTCTTGCTACCTAGAACGGACCCCTAGCAAGGTCTGGCCTCTATTTTGGGATTCAAATTTTTATTCCCCTTGAACTCGTGTCCAGAGGCGCTTTTAAAAGCCTGGCCCTTCAGAAGCTCCAGCTGCTGAGGGTTCTACATCCTGCCCTCAAGGATGGCGGCTAGCATGGCACTAGCCATGGTTGGGAGCAGGGAGCAGTTTATTTCCCAGGCACTTTCAGCCTGCTGCTTGCTCAGGCTAAACTAGGCTCTGGCAACTGGAGCTAGCCCCAGAGAGGGCCTCAGGTGGCAGCAGTTGGAAGCTGAGGGCAAGAGGATGGGGGCAGAGCACCGACTCCCCTGATACATGGGCCCAGGCTCTGAAGCCCTTACTACCTTGTTTCACTTGTTCAAGTTTCTTCCCTGCCATGGGCCTCAACTTTCTAATCTGTCAAATGAGAATAATAGTAGTAATAATAACAACACTTAGCCCATTTGGTTGTTACTCTGCATAGTGCTGGGGACATGACTGTTGTTCAATAGATGGCAGCTGTTGTTATTATTACCTTGGTCATCCTTCATGGTTTTGCTTAGTTTCTGCCACCTCCCAGAAGCTTCCAAGACTTCTCATCTTACAATGTTTTCTGTCCGTGAATTTTTGCAAAGTTTATTGTTTTAACCTCTCCTGTAACTCTTACCAAGAATGGCCTTGGGTTGCTCAGTTTGGGGCAAGCCTATGTATGTCTCCTGTGCCTGATTGATGGAAAAACCCATTGTGGGGTGGACCTTAATCTGATGCTTATTTGTATTCATTCATTCATTCATTCATTCAATCAATCAATCAACATTTGAATGTTTACTATGTGCCAGGCACTGGGAACACAGCAGGACAGATAAAAATCCCTGCCCTTTTGGAGCTCACATTCTGATAGGGGGAGGGAAATAATAAACAAAACTGGTGAAATACGTAGTGCGCTAGATGGGGGATAAATGCTGTAGAGAAAACTAAGCAAGGTGAGGGAGACAGGGAATGGCAGTGGTGATGGGAGTTGCTGTGCTATTTTATAGAGTGTGGCCAGGGACAGCTCCCCTGTATAGTGACTTTTAAGTAAGATCTGAAGGAGGAGAGGGAGTGAGGCCTGTGGATATTTGGAGCAAAAATGGTTGAGAGAGAGGGAACAGCAAGTGCTAAGGCCCTGAGGTAGGACTATGCCTAGCCTTTTCAGAGAAGAGCAAGAGGCTGGTGTGGCCCAGTGGCATGAGCAAGAGGGAGAGCAGTGGGCAGTGAGGTCAGACAGCTGAAGAGCCCAAATTGTGCCTGTATCCCTCCCAGCACCAAGCCGGGGGCTCTGCTCGGCAATGAGGCATCCTCTTGACTTGCTGAAGCCAGAAACTGATCAAAACACGGCTGGAGAGGTCGCTCTGGGGACTGTTTGGGGTTTGACCCTGACCCCCCAAGAGGGATTCTGCGGGGAAATACAACCTCCATCAGCAACGTCTTGGATAGCAACTCAGAACCCCGAAGGTAGTGCACGTCTTAGGGAGTTTCACTAACTGAACATTAGTTTTGTACCTACTGTGTGCAAGGCACCATGCTGAAAGCAGTCCCTCCAGCTGGGAGCTAGAGGCTGGGGAGCTCCTGCAAAGGCAGCAGCCTCCACATCCTTTCATCTTTAAACTCCCTCCCTCATGCTAGCTGACAGTCTGGATCACAGCAGGTCCTTGAGCAGTGAAATAAATCTGTAGACGAAGGCTTTATCCTATTAAACCCCCTTCCTCCTACCCCACTCCTATTTTTTAAAGAACCACAGCTTTTAACTTACAATTGTGGCAATCGGTCATTTGAAATGTAGAATGTATATTCCTATCGATATAATACTGTAAATGGTGGTAAGATTCTCAGGTCATTCCACCAAAACCTTACTCATCCATGGAGTAGATGGAATCATAGCACCAAGAACCAGATGTCTCTAGTTCACCTATATCACGGGCCAGCCTGGGAACTTAAATTCCATGTGTAGTAGCCAGGGGAACTGTCCTCCAGTGTCCATAGTGAGAAGGAAAGTTCCAGGCTAACTGATGATGGTAATGATGATGATGATAGTAATAATATTAGGAGCACGAATTATGTGCCAGCCATTCTTCTAAGTGCTTTACTCTTTACAGCAGCCTGATGAGAAGAGCACTCTTATGGTCCTTACTTTATTGATGAGAGAACAGAAACACAGGTTAATTTACCAATGGTCATAAGCGAGGAGGAGGCAGGGCTGGGGTTCAGAGCCAGGCAATGGGGCTCCGAAGTCCTTCGGGAAACCTCTTATGTCCTGGCCTTCTGGGGAGTCCCGCCAGCGAGGCTGCCACAGCCTAGCCTGGCCATCCACAGACCTTAGTTAACAAGTGTCAGAGTTGGGAACCGAAGCCACTGGTGGCAGGCAGGAGCGGCCCCTCTTTGTTCCTGAGACAGGAAAAGCCATTTGTTCCTGGAGCCTGACACTGCAGGGGGTGGGTTTGCTGGGCATGGTCGTCTTCCTGGGCCATTTACAAGTCCAGCACTTGGGGCTGGGGTGGGGAGCACTGTATCTGTTGGTGGAGAGGCCAGATTAGAGCGTCTGGCAAGATGTTTCTGACACCTAGGCCATTCAGCTCAGCCAAGCTCAGCAGGTGACCAGGGATGTTGCTTTAGCTGGGAGGGGGCACCCTCCCCATTCTGCCCTGTTCAGTTTATTGTTAGAATGAGCTGGGCCTTAAGCAGTCCTTCCTCTCTCCCTGGGCCCCAAAATAAACAGCAGCTGTTGGCTGCATCGTCTCTGTCAGCTGCCAGTCTGTCAACAGCCCCTAGCTCTCGTTTGCTCCCCTCTTTGGGTTTAATGCCATGGGGCATTGGGGACCCTACAGAGCCTGCCTTGCTGGCCAGCTGGTGTGCCCTGGCATGCCCTCTCCCAGGCAGTGCTGGCCTGTTGGCCGCACACTGGCATTGTCCCCTCGTGCCCTGCAGGGAGGCAGGTCCTCATGGTGGTCACAAACTCAGGCTCCAGAGTCTGACATCGGTTCTGCTCCTGGCTCTGCCATTTAGCTGGTGACCTTGGGCAGGTAGCCTCACTCTGAGCCTGTTTCCTTCTCTGTAAAATCCGGTCATGGGTTCTAGATCCTGGTATCCTGTGAGGATTGAGACCAGTGCTATCAAGGCAGTGCTGTCTGGCTTCTGCCGCTGAAGCCAGACTGGCTGATCTGACCCTCGCTTTGGCACTCAGGAGCTTTGTGCCCTCAGGGCAGGTGCTGGAGTTCTCCTCACCTAGGTTTTCTCATCTGTACAACGTGGATAATAAAAGCATCTTCCAGGCTGGTGGTGAGGATTAAATGAGCTGTGCCAAGCACAGAGTAGGAGCTCAATGAATGGAATAACATGTGCTCCCTTTGACAGATAAGGCAGCATCCCCTAAAAGAGTTGTCCACAGGCGCACATCCGAGTGCTAACAGGATTACTCCTCCCCTAACCGTTGTATCTGCGTGGCTGTGCCAATTTGTTGGCTTTGTTTCTACCCTGCGTTCAGAACTTCCACTTGAGGGGCTGGGGGTTGGGGGCGGTGCGGTAGAACTGATTATAAAAGCAGGACGGAGGCATGAGAAAGGAGAGCTGGGATTTCTGTTCTACTTGGCAGTGGTTCTGCTGATGTAACATAAGAAATGGGAAGAAGACCGGGTCCGAGACCATGGACTGCCTTCAGCTGCTGGGCAGATGCCCCGTGGTGTTGACCAGTTTTCTCTGCTGACGTGTGAGCCCCAAGATGTTCTTTCATGTGATCTCCACAACCTCCCCGTGGGCCAGCCTGCCTTGGCTCCGTACTCTGGGAAACTCTTGTGTTCTTTGGCTGTTCCTTGCAATTACCGTCCCTTGTGGAAAGCTTGTACTGGGAACCCCCATTAGAGCATCCAGACCCAAAAGTCATCATTCTCAAAAAGAAAAAAAAGGCACTTGACCCCAATTGTGTTGCGCTTCAGTGCTACGTGCCGCTGTGGGCACACCAACCCCCCAGTAAAGAGACCCTCACTCAGCAGGGAGCATTTGCACTGTCTCCCCAGGAGCCTGGTCCTTAAAGAGGTGGCTGGGCCGGCTGTCTTGTCTCCTCCATGCTGCTCTTGCCAGTTCTCGTCCCAGGAGAGAGGTCAATGGCAATTCCATTCCCAACATTCAGGGATGACCCTTTCTGATAGACTGGTGAGGAGAATGAGTCTGCACTTTCGAGAGGAATGTGGCAAAGTAGTTTAGAGCAGGGGCTCTGGAACCAGATTGCCTAAATCCAAGTTTCTCCTCTCCCTTTTATTTCTGTGTGACCTTGGGCAAGTCACTTAACCTCTCTGTGCTTCAGTTTCCTGTTCTGTAAAATGGGGATAATAATAGTACCTTCCTCATAGGATTGTTGGGAGGATTAAATGAGATAATGATGATAAAAGCACTTATAACAGTGCCTGGGGCAGAGTTAGTGCTACCTAAGGGTTACTGTTGTTATCTGAGCTGGCAGGGCAGGTGCAGTCTGCTTCGTATCAGCCCAGGCCTGATGGATATATATATATAGAAGCCTTGAGAAGATGCCTGGGGTTTGTGACAGAGGCATCTGGGATGGAGCTTATGGCATGTTCTAGAGGAAGGGGGTGTAAAGATTCAGACAAGTGTTCCAAAGCTGACTCCACCATTTCCTAGCTGAGTGCCGCCAGCGAGTTGCTCACCTCTCTCAGCTCAGTTTCCTCAGCTGACTGTGCCCACGCCTTCCTCGTAGGGTCATTGTAAGAACCCAAGACAGGGTAAAGCATCTAGTAGGCACTCTCCTTTCCTTTAAATGGTGGCCATTTAAACAGCCTTGTGGTTTTGCAAGGGGACCAAGGGGATGGTCAGTGGGCTCCAGCCTGACCTTTCTGGCTGGGAGCCTTGAACTGCACTCTTTCCACACCTCTCGCCTCATGAGCAGCCTCTGGGTGTTTATTGCAGCAGGGCTGCGCATGCAGAAGGTGACGGTGCCTCCTGCCGGTACTATCAGTATCCCAGGTTGTCAAGCTCCTCACAAACAGTCTTGCTGCCTCTGAGGGACCTGCTAGGAAGGGCTGTAGGTCTCCTGTTTCACAGACAGGAAAGGCTCAGAGAGGCACATGACTCCCGTGATTGTGGAGGACACTGTTGATGCCCCGCCCCATACGCCCTGGGCTCACCTGAGTTCACCTGCAGCGGTTTCCAGCGTGCTGGCAGCTCCCCTCCTCGAGCTTTCCCCACTGTCGCCTCTCCCCACCTCACTTCTCTGGGCGAGGGCTCCCTCCAGCAAGGGCACCACGGGAACTTGCTCTACCCAAGCAGGTGCAGCTGAGGAAGGCCAGGGGAGGGGGCGGAGGCGAGTTGTCATTCCGTCATCATATCATCCCAGGGAGTTGATATCTCAGCCGCCTGCTCTCCACTGGGACAATTCGGAGGCGATTTCCAGCCAGAACCTCAGAGGATCCCCAGCAGGACTGAGCTCCAGTGCCCACAGCAGTAAATTGGCCATTAAGTACCCTTTATCGGCCTTTATCCTTTCCTGGTCTCGCTCTCCATACTTACTCACTTGGGATTCCGGGAATCATCTGCCTAATAAACAGCCTGTACCCAAGGCCTTGTCTCAGGGTCTGCTTTGGAATGAACCCAAACTATGATAGCAAACTCCTCCTTCTAGCAACTGGTGGAGCGAAGACTGAGAACCTCTGTCCGTGACTCAGTTCCCCAGGCCGTGCTGTCTTTCTGGAGGTTCCTGGGGTTCTTGTTATAGAGGAGTCAGGATCCTTGTTTGATACAGGTTTTTTTAAGCTAATAAGAGGCAGTGAGTCATTGTGGACAGGGCTGAAGAATACTTGATCAATACAGCAGCTTCTGGGGGCCTCATCAGAGAAGGAGACCAGTCAATGCAAACATGACCGAGAGAAGCTGGGCCTTGGACACGTGGGAATCTGACCTTGTATAAACTTGCCTCAGAAAAGAAATAAACAAACAAGGGACTTTTGGATAAATAGAAATCTAGTATCTTTATCCATCATAGGTCAGGCTGGGAGGAGCAGTGCAAGTGTCTGAGGAAATGAGGTCGGGGGCTGCTGGCCTCTGTGCCCAGGTACAAGGTGACATAATGTGAGCAAGACACTCTGTCATTTGTATCTGCTGTAATCTGGCTAGTTGGCGGGGAGTTAGGCATTACGAACATTAAAGCTTTTTGTGATAGTGTTTGAAATTGTGGGGAGACTGGGTGTCCTTACAGAGGGTGAAAGCATCTTTAAGAAAATAGAAAAAAGGAGGAGAGAGTGTGTGTGTGTGTGTGTGTGTGTGTGTGTTTGAGTGTGGAATGCATGTGTATTTGGAGGTGTGTAATGTCTGTGTGTGTGTTTGGGTGTGGTGTGTTATGGGGGTGTATTTGGGGATATCTTGTGGGTGTGTTGCAGGGTGTTTGGGATTATGTCTGGGTGGTATATTAGTATATGTCTGTTTGGGAGTGTGTGTGCATTTTGTGTGTGGTATGTTTGTGTGTGTGTGTGTGTGTGTGTGTGTGTGTGTAGTACAAGCTGTTGGGTCATTGTCCATCAGGCATATTCCTGGGGCCATCTTTTATCCTTGAGAACTCCTTGCAGTCAGGCTAGAGGGTCCCAAAATACTTAGATTTTAGTATAAAATGGAATCATAGACCCTCACATATACTTACCCTAACTACCTTTTCTCCTTTTCTCCAGTGCCTCTTCTGAGTCAGGCAGGTTTACACAGACCTCATTTCACTCTCACAAAAGAAAGATGGTATTACTCCCGTTGTTATAGGCAAGGAAACTGGGAATTGGGAAGGTTAAGTCACTCACTCAAGGTGACACAGCTAGTAAGTAGCAGAACTGGGATCTGACCGACCTCTGAACTTCCACCCCCCTGCCCCCTCCACCCATGTGGGGTGAGCTGGTGGGCGGGATTCTGCCGTGACTTTGCACGTGCAGAAAGGGCCCTCTTCTCCATCCAGGGCACTTGCTCTAGAAACATGACTTCTAGCTTCAGAGGAGGCCCCGGAAGAAGACTTGCGGGAGCAGGAAGGCTGTGAGGCAGGGCTGTGTGAACTAGGCTGGTGTAGACGTGCCAGAGGACCTGATCCCAGGAAAGAGTTGTGACCCAGAGCAGGGGGGAGATGGAGGAGAGACTCTAGAAGCAACGGGGGAATTGAGAAGGGAAGCTAGAAGAGGCCTTGAGTTCCTCCCCAGGGCCTCAAGGAGAGGGTATGTACACATTTTTGCTGGGTAAGGAATCTTATGCCTGGTTTTATCCTCAAAGAGCAAACGTCCATCTCCTGTTTTACTGTGAGCCGGTTACGTGTCCAGGTGTGCGGGGCTGGGGCAATGCGGACCTGTCCGTGTTATCTGTTATGTGACCTAACCCCTAATAAGGGGACGCACAGAGAAACAGGCCTTCCCTACCTGGATTCCTGGAAGGAAGAGAGGGTGGCCATTTCGTCAGTGTGCGTTCTTGGCAGACAGAGGCAGTGGGGCCCCTGGGCTTGCCTGGCTGCTCCCGCCCACAGGAGCTCACATCAGACAGTAGGGAATCCCATGGAAGCTTCGGTCCCAGATGTGAGTCTGGGTGGGGCATTTGGGACTTATTCATGGGGTTCAGATACCCTTGGGTTCCCAGAGCTGCTGGGAGAGGGCCCCCTGGTACCCAGCCAGCTCAGTGACTCCAAACAACTCCTCAGGAGCAGACAGTTCCTGCCACTGTCCCTGAGAACCTTAAAGGACCACCTCTGCCCCACCCACATCCCCCGAACATCAGCCAGGATGAACCCAGGGAAGCAGGTGCATTCACGCAAGGCAGCCTGAGCAGCCCAAATTTTCAAAAGCCATCCTCTAATAAGTTCCCAGCCCCAATGCTATTAATATTAGGCGTTAACCTAATACAGTGTTAACCCTGTGGACTTGTTTGGCTCTCTGCTGACGTGGATTAGGATGGGTTAGAGTGCAGCGGTTACAGGCGAGGCCGAGTCCCTCACAAGCCACGTGACTTTGGGCAAATTATTTAATCTCCCCGAGCCTCAGTTTCCTTATCTGTAAAATAGGGATAATAAAAGTACCACGAACTCATAGAGCTGGTGGCTGGCATCGAAGCATTATGAATGATAAAAATATAGGAACCAGCGGGAGCTGGGCATCCTCATGTAGCTCCCCGCGTTAAGGCAGTAGAGAGCCCACATTGATGCTCTTAGCCCCCCTCCCTTTTTGGGAACAGCTTTATTGAGATATAATTCTCATACCATACAACCAACCCATTTAAAGTATACCTTTTAGTATATTCATAGAATTGTGCAACCACTACCACAGTCAATTTTAGAACATTTTTATTACCCCAAGAAGCAAGTATGCTTTAGCCATCACTTCCAACCTCCCTACCCACACCCCCACTGGTCCCAAGCCCTTAGAAACCACTAATTTTCTTTCTATCCTTATGGATTTGCCTATTCTGAACATTTTATATAAATGGAACCATCAACTACGTGGTCTTTTGTGACTGGCTTTCTTTCACTAATATAACGTTTTCAAAGTTCATCCACCATCAGCCCTTTTGATGGCTTATAGCGTGAGCTTGATTCATTCCCTGTGCTGGCCCAGGAGCCCTGGGCACAAACCCTCACCGTGACTTTGGCAGGGCTGGCCTGCGGTCCTGAGTGCAGGTTCCACTGGAGCATTTCCTCTCTCTGCCCTTTGGAGCGTGTGGATTTTTCTCTCCTACTCTACTGTTTTGAAACTGGTCGAGGCTGGATCTTGTAGGAAATGTTGAATGCGCCTGCAGTTTATTCCCATTACTTCCTCTGGCCTGGTCAGCAACTTGGGGGCAGGGTGGAAACTGTGCAAAGTCTTTACTCATCTGTTCCCCGGGGACTCTCTTTCCGGGAGGGGATGGGGAGAGAGACAACAAAGCGTCTTTATTTGTTTTTAGTGTTGACTAACTTCCCAGCCCCCTTACCAAGTTCTGGTGAAAGTTGCTGGGCTCCTGGTCAGGCTCTCTTCCCTCGAGACACAGGGTCATGGGACTTCTCTCTTGGGGGCAGCTGATGGGGAAGTCGCCAAGTGTTTTGGAGTTCTCTGTGTGTGGAGTCAGACTGCATTTGTTTCTCCTCTAGCTAGAGCTGGTCCAGTGCAAAACTGGGAATCCGTTAGGAGGCAAGTAACAAAATCCCATCTAAAACTATCTTAAACCATACGGAAATTTATCATCTTACTTTGAAGTAAGATGTAGATAGAAAGTAGAAGTAGATAGAAAAAAATTATAATTAAAAAAACCATCCTATTAATGAACATTTAGATTGTTTTCAACTTTTTTATTTTTGCCATTATGAACAGTGCTGCCCTATATATATCTCTATATATCTATATATCTATATCTATATATATATATGGGCTACTATTTTTGTAGGATAAATTATCAAAGCGACACTGATAGGTAAGAGTGTCTGGGGTTTATGTTAGGTAGGTCAGTCCACATTTAATCCATTTTCCTATTCCGTCTGTGTCTAAATCCATACAATGAGAACTGATACTTCCAATGAAGACCCTTGTGGATCCCTGATGTTTGTGGAATCAATTTAGGAACACTGTATTATCTTGCATCCCCCTCCTTCCCAATCTATGGCTGGGCATCAGGCTAAAGTAATGTTTAAAAGCAAAAGACACAACGTAAAGGACTTTTTGGTCAACAAGAGTATTTCATATATTCTATACCCTTGAGTATACTACTTAGCAGTTTTGTTCAAGAGATTATGTGATTCCCCGTTGGAATGCACAGGGTGAAATGTCTTAACAATGCCAAGTGTTGGTTAGACTATGAGGAAGTGGGGAACCTCATATGCTGCTGATGGAAGCACAGTCCTACCATGTGCCTGAGAAGGAAGAGAACTGGAATATTCTGTGAACTATGGCTACCACTTGGAATAATACAAATGCCCAGGAGAAAAAGATGGATAAATAAATACGGTATATTCATATGATGGAATTCTGTGCAGTTAATGTGAATAAGATTTATAAGTTTCAACCTGGAATGATCCCCAAAACAACATTGAGTGAAAAAGGCAAGCAATAGAATATTATCTATAATACCATTTATGTAATTATTATTTATCTAAATTTCATACTGTTTCTATAAATTAAAAATTATTCACAAAAAGTGTATTATATATATTTACATATGTTTGTGGAAAAAGTATAAAAACACAGACCAGAAGGATACACACAAAAAAATTCAGGACACTGGCTGCTTCTGGATGGGGAGAGAGAAATGGGCCTGGGAGGAGAATAAGGGATTTAAACTTTATCCATAATGTTTCTGTTTCTCTTATTTAAAAAATGATAGAATTTTAGTATTTATTTATTTTGAATGGTGTGTGGAAGGATTTGTTATATGTTACATATAGTCTTCATTTGTTCATTCATTCATTCAGCAAAGATTTGTTAAATGCCTACTACATGCCAGGCATTGTTCTAGGTTTGAGACTATATTAGTACACAAAAACAGACAAAAATCCTTGTCCTGGGGAGTTTATATTCCAGTGAAATGTATTGATAAAAAAAACAGGACTTCCCTGGTGGTCCAGTGGTTAAGACTTCACCTTCCAATGAAGGGGATGCGAGTTTGATCCTTGGTTGGGGAGCTGAGATCCCACATGCCTCTCTGCCAGAAAACCAAAACATAAAACAGAAGCAATATTGTAACAAATTCAATAAAGACTTTAAAAATGGTCCACATTAAAAAAAAAATCTTAAAACAAAATTTCAAAGTAAAAAATGATGATATAATTCCCAAATTAAAAAGTAAGTTAGTAAAAATTTAAAAAATTTTAATGTTTAAATGTTTGCATTCCTTCTTTATATGTTTATTTAATGATTTTGCAAATTTAGAGTAAAGCAATCATTCATATCAATAAAAATTCTTTTTATATTTATTGAGATATATAAAAAGGAGGCTCAGGATGAGGTGCCTTGGTTCATTGGTACAGAAGTTGGGTCTAAATCTGAATTTAAAAAGGCAAGAAAGACAGGGGCATCTTAACATAGGTTTGATTCCAGCACAGAATTTGACTGAGTGACTCTTGAAAGAGCAAAAGTAACAATTAGATGTAAATTAGCCCAGAGCCCACCACACTGGGTGAGCCCCACCTGGGAGTAGAGCTTATCTGTTCAGTGCCTTGGGTGGGGTTTATCATGTATTAGGAAGAGCAGAGCATCGATCATGAAATGAATGCTTTACGGAGATACAATAGCAGATGTGCACATGAGTGCCTGTGCATGTGTGTGTACCCATGAGCACATGTATATGTCTAGTGGACTGTTTACTCTGTGCCCCGCACTGTTGAGGGCTTTCTGAGTGTTATCTCATTTAATCCTCACAACCCTGTGAGGTAGGTGCGTTAACTCATCCCCATCTTACCAAAGAGGAAAGAGACTTAGCCAGGGTGGCAGAGCCAGTGATTGGTGCACTGGGAATCAGAGTCAGGCACCTTGGCCTCTGTAGCTTGTGCTCTTAATTTTAGGTCACTAGAAGGGGAACGAGAGAAAGACAGGTCCTCCCCGGGAGAGGCAGCAGTAGAGCAGCCGACAGATGATGGGGAGCCATGAGTAGACCAGAAGTGGGAACTTGGGGTGTGAAGAGAAACTGGGGTCTGGGGTTGGAACATCACGCTTGGGAGTTCAGACTTCCCTGCAAGCAGAAGAAGCCCCTGGAGGTGTTGCTTGACACGACCCAGTGTGTGTTTAAAGATGTAACCGCGCACGTGGTGTGAAGGATTGATTGGACTCCAGAGACCGGAGGAGCTGGAAGACCAGTTGGGAGGGGACGGCAGTGTGGTGTAGCCTCATCCGATGTGCGGGTCAGGCTCTCAAGCCAACAAGGAGGGTCAAAATTACCTTTGAACATCCGTTAAATTGCCCATCCAATTCAGTGTCGAGGGCACTTTGTACGCAATTTTGTGCAGCGTCAGAACCACTGAACTAGAGTAAAAGAAACAAAAGGCAAATCAATAGCCCTCGTTGGGCGTCCAGACCAGTCACCTGTAACATAAGGGCGGTGGGAGGTGGTTGCAGGCTGCCTGCAAGGCTGACTCCATTCTGCTTTAAGATTAAGCCTCTATAACCTACAGCCTCTTTAGGGGATTTGTAGTCAGGAAGATGGACCCAGAGAGTGAAGGTAGCACCAGAGGGCTGTGATTCCACCTCAGCTGCTGGCTTCGTGGTCTTTCTCTGTCCTGGTTTTCCTTACTTTTCACCATTCCTCTTATCTCCTGGGATAATCCCTTTCCACTTCCTAAACAAAGGTGTTTCCCTAGATTCTGTCCAGTTACTAAGCCTTGTGCTTCCATTTTCTTCTCTCCATACTCTTTGGTTCTGGACCTTCTTTTCCACTTAATCTATGACCTCTGGGCAGATCTGTGTCCGCAGGAGGACCTTCTCCTGTCCCCAGCCAGCCAGCACCTACTCACCTGTCCTCCGCCACCCACCTTATCCTACTCCCTGACTGCCCAGTATTTAAATTAATGGCACCACCATTTTTCCAGTCCCCAGAGTCAAAATCTGGGAGTGACATTTGACTTCTCCTCCCCTGACATCCATCTGGATTCTGTGATCTGCTGATGAATGGTTCCCAGATCTGCCTGGGAAGCTGGTGAAGAATTTCTTCCTTCGGGATCACCTGCTACAAGCCCGGAGGCTGATTCGGTATTCAGGTAGCCTGGCACAAGGGCAGGACCCAAAGTTCATGTCTTTTTCAAAGCTCCACAGGAGCATCTGATGACGAGCCACGTGCTGGAACTACTGCCCTGGGTCTGCTTCTGCCCTGTCTCATCGATTCATTAGCCTTTCACTTCCATCTTGCACTCCTCTCTCTATCACCCTAATTCTAGGCCACATGGCAGCTTAGATGGGCTTCTGCAGGTCACTGCAGCCAGCCTAGACCAGAGCGGTCACCTTGCGGTCACCCAGCATCTCTCTCTGCACCCTTGCCCCAAAGCCATGTTCATTGCCTGGAACTTGCCCCCTCCCCTGCTGAAATCCTTTAAGGCTCATCTCAGATGTGTCTTCTAAAGGGCCTTCCAGGTCCACCTGAGACAGATGGGCTTCCTCCACTCCTAGCTTGTAATAATTACTGGTTTACATATTTCTTTCCTCTGCAGGATTAATTGAACAAGCATATGTGAAGCACTGACCCAGACACTTAGGATGAGGAGGGACAGATAGGGGCCCATCCTTAAGCTCCAGGCTCCTTACCAGATGCTAAACTCCTTAGGACCAGGGCTCTGGTGGACCTCGAGCGTGCACTCCGTCAATATTTGTTGATGCTGCTCTGTATCGTGCATTTCCCTCCCAAAAGAGTAGGTCACATGCTGGTTTTTCTACCCTCAGCTGCAGCAAGTTAAGTTAATCATATTTTTTCAGTTCATTGTACATTATCACACTGCAAAGGCCTCCTCCTGCTTTATTTTTATTTTTCCCCTTCAATCCTAATCTTCACTCCTATCCCTTTTCCCCTTATGCATCCCCTCTAACCTGTTTAACATAAACCCATGTATCCTCAGAAAATAGGTTGTGCTGTTTGTGAGCGTGGTTCGTAATCTACCTAAATGGTATTGTGCTATAGGTTTGGTTTGGTGATTTCCCTTTTTACTCAATACCGTGTTTATAAGATCTATTTACGTTGTCGTATGCAGCCACTTTATTGCTTCTGACTGCTGCATGGTGTTCCATGCTCGCAGCCACCACAGTTTACTTATTTGCTGCCCACTGTTAATGGGCCCTGAGGTTGCCTCCAACACTTTCTCCTGCAAACATTGTTGCAGAAAAACGTCCCTGTAGGCTGCAGCCCTTACAGTCTGCAGCGATTTCCCCAGTACGTACACCCAGGGGTGGGATCACTAGGGCACAGGGCTTATACAGACTGAGTTTAAGTAAATACTACCCTATTGCTTTTCAGAAGAGCTGTACAATTTATAAGCCTACGAGCAGTGAACCACGGTTCTCATCTCCCTACACTGTCACCAACACTTGGTGTTATCCAGAAGAGTAGGTCATTTTCCTCTCTCCTTTCCAGAGAGGGCCTTCTTAGGCTGTTGGCATTTCTTCCCATGGACCAATCCAACCAAGATTGGAAGACGTAGTGAGTTTTAATGTCTTCATATCATTCCTTCCTGGCCCTGCTCCCTTGCCTGTAATGAAAGTTCTTTTTGTAATTCCCCACCCAGTTCTCACTAATGGGACCAGAAACCTAAAACCTTTCTCCATTATCTTAAAAACTCAGCCAGCTTTTCAAAGCTAAACCTCCTTTGTTTTTCAAGTTAATCTGAAATAAGCCCTTCTTATCTTGTTTTCCCCCTTTGCTCAGTGCCTCCGAGCCTCACCGGCCATTCTTGTGAATGCCCCAGAAATGTCCTCTGAAAGGTACTGCTTCACCTGTGTGTGCCCATGGTTGGAGGTGGGCTGCAGACCCTCCCCGGATGTTGCTCTCTTCACAGAAGCCAGGTTTGGGATTTAACTCTGTTTAAATGCCTGCAGCCTTGTTTGCAAACGGAAATGAGTTGGGCTTATTTGCTGGGGATAATTATAGGGAAAAGACTCCTACCTAATACTATACAACTTCTTGGCCTGAACGTTTCAATGGATAATTAATCATAACCGTTCTTTGACATCTTATCTTTTTTTTTTTTTTTTTTTTGGCCACGCTGCGCGGCTTGTGAGATCTTAGTTCCCCGACCTGGGATGGAACCCGGGCCCTCAGCAGTGAGAGTGCTGGGTCTTAACCACTGGACCTCCAGGGAATTCCCTGTTCTGTGACATCTTAGGTCGCTGGGGTGGGCTATTACTGAAGTCTTAAACCTCGCCTGGTTCCAGCAGAGCATAAATGTGGCTTTAGGTCCTATGTTAGATACGCGTTATATGCTTGCCTGATTTCTCCAAGTACACCGTGAGGGTGGTGATCAGGGTCTTCCTTACCCTTCTACCTAGAGCCTGCCCCCCACTGCCCCTCCCCACCTCTGCCTTTTTCCCCGCTTTGCACTTAGCAGGCGCTCAGTAAATACTTGTTGGGTGGTTGACACAGGATTACATGTTAATCCATCTTTTTTGTTTTTGAAGAATCTTTTTATTTATGTATGTATGTATTTATTTATTTATTTTTGGCTGCATTGGGTCTTCGTTGCTGCGTGCGGGCTTTCTCTAGTTGCAGCGAGCCGGGGCTGCTCTTCGTTGCGGTGCACGGGCTTCTCACTGCGGTGGCTTCCCTTGTTGCGGAGCACGGGCTCTAGGCCCGTGGGCTTCAGTAGTCATGGCACGCGGGCTCAGTAGTTGTGGCTCACGGGCTTCGTTGCTCCGCGGCTTGTGGGATCTTCCCGGACCAGGGCTCAAACCCGTGTCCCCTGCATTGGCAGGCGAATTCTTAACCACTGCGCCACCAGGGAACTCCCTAATCCATCATTTTCAAAGTCTAGAACCAGACCTATTTAAAAAAACAGAATCCTTCCTTTAAAAAGTGGCATTACCTTCTTACCCTCACACATGTTCATTTTAGTCTCATTTATTGCTCTTTGGAGTGGGGGGTCTTGGAGAAGCGACTCTGAGAGCCTCTTAAACTTAAAAGAGACATAATAAATTACACTCTTTAGAGAAGCTTGGATAGCTGCTTGTGTCCCAGAAGTGGGATGGGAGCACAACATTCTAGATGGTTCCTCTGCTCACACCCCCCCGCCCCTCCCCCCCGCCTACAGGGCTTACCTCCCAGAGCAGTGTGTGGTACCCTACAGATCGCCATTAAATAAACAGTCCCTTGAAAACACAACGTAAAAAAAAGTGCTGTCTATGTATTGCATCAGGAGAGCTAACTATTATGGAAAAGGCCAAATATTTCCACTGTGTTAAGAAAATAAGAACCCGGCAGAGTGGAACGTCCCAGTCAGTGGGCAAAAGATGTGGAGACTTCAAAAGGAAGAACTGTCAAGACAGCATGAACGGCAACGGGCGACTGCCCTCTTGAGAAAAGAAAGCGTGCTAGGGTGTGTGTGTGTGTGTTTCCATATGCAGTGGCAGAAGTTGCGACAGTGCCCTTCACCTGGGAAATAAATTAACGAATGCACCAGTGTCTGTATCACGGCTCACCCAAGCAGTGGGCCAACTGTGACTCGGCCTGGGGGTGAGGTTAGGAGGAGGGGGGCAGAAGTGCAGAACAGAAACAGTCTTTGTTCTCACAAGACCCAAAAGGCAGATTTGCAGGAAGAGACTCCTCATCGTGGGTCTGAAATGAAGATGGACACTCGAAGATAGTGCTGATGGCTCTAGCAGAGGCCCTGCCCTGGGGCTCTCAGCCAGGGAGGGCCCCCGACTCTGAAGTGGAATATCTGAGTGATGAGATTCCTGCTAGCTTCTCCAGCCCACCTCCCTTCGCCAGCTTGCGCTTGTGGAGCTGGGGGAACGCCGTAAGGCCAGGCGGCCTGACTTTAATTGGAAAGAGACCAGGAATCATCTTGCTTTTATTAAAAAGTTAGGCTGGGTTATCTCAGGGCCGCCCCCAGGGTTGGGCGATCCTTCAAAGCTGACCAAGTTCTGAGCTGCTGGCCTGCCTACTTTAATGAGCTGGGGGAAGCTCATTTGAGGAGTGGCAATAAAGTCGCTCGCTGGACTTGCGACATGAGAATGTTGTTCTTAAACCTGAGAATGTCGTCCCTGAATCATCAGGAAGAACTCCCAGGTGTGGAGAATGGACTCTTGTTCCTTAGGCTGATTTGGGACCTGGCACTCTCACTAGCTTCCTGGCTCCCTCTCCTGAGCACAAGCCTCCCCTCCCCGGCCAGGTGTGGCCACCTAGATGAACCTGTCCGCCTAGATGAGGATACATCAGCTCAGCGGGCCCCTCCCTTACTCGAAACGGAGAACCATAACAACATCTTGTTACAAAGACTTCCCTCCCTCCCTCCCTCCCCAAAGATGCCAGTGCCTGTGCCACCATGCTGGGCCCTGCCCGGCTGATGATCACTATCTCCGGCCCTTGTTGAATTCTATGCCAAGGACTGTGTAAAACTCAGTACACATAGGCCCTCCTATAAGCCTCACACCAGCCCTCTACAAAGGCAGAACTATTACCATCCACTCTTGTTACCCCCATTTTACAGATGAGGAAACAGAGGCTCCAGCAGGCATAGGACTATTTGCCCGTGGTCACGCGGACAGTACGTGGCAAGGCTGAAATTTACACCAAGGCCCATGCTTTTCAACACTGCCCTCTCTCTCTGAGGACTGTGCAGAGGTGGCCAGGACACAGCCTTGCCCTCAAAAAACCTTACGGTTTAGGTGGAAAGAGAACACTTCCTCCTGTGGAAAGATAATTAGCTACCAAAAACTCCAGGGGAGTTCTAGGGAGAGGCTGCAAGGAATTCAAGGTGCATACAGCGTGCCAGGCTTTGTGCTATGGGCCTTGTGTCCATGACCTCTTTAATTTTCACAGCAACCCAGTGAGGTTCACTTTACAAACACAGGACCAAGGCTCAGAGAAGTTTTGTTACTTGCCCAACAACACACAGCTCGGGTAGTGGATCTGGGCTCAAACTCACATGTTAATATTTTATAATAACTATAAACAGAGTATAACCGTAAAAAATTCTGAATCACCATTGTACACCTGTAACTTATATAATACTGTACAGCAACTATACTTCAATTAAAAAACCCTCACATGTTGAACTCCAAAGCACATTCTCTTTGCCTGATACCGTGGTAGAGACTCAGTTTTAGTAGGGTTGTCAGGGAGGGAGGGCCTGGGAGGGAAGGGGGAGGTGGGGAGGGAGATGGGAGGGGGTGAACACTCCAGGCTTCGGAAGCAGAAGAGAAGGAGGGCCCGGGAACAGCAGGAGTTCCACCAGCCCCTCCTGAGAGCGAGCCAGCGTCCCAGTCTTCATCACTGCCCCAAAGCCACGGCCCCCGGGTCACAGCTAATGACACGTAGTGACCGCTGAGGGCCAAGTTTCCTTGGTTCCATGGAGGCGACGTCCCCTACCCATCCCTCCTCCACCTCGAGCTCCCAGGGTGGTTCATTAGTGTGGTCACCACAATGGGTGTGGACCTGTCAGGATAACAGATTACCTGAGGGACATCCTTGTTTGGAAGGAAATGGATTCATCCCTTGATCACTGTCCGTGCTCTCTGCTTCTCCTCCCATCCTGCCCAAATGGAAACACACCTTTCCTTGGCTCCCAGCCCCCTCCAGGCAGCATCTTCTAGTTCCCTAAGGTGGGCCATGCAGAGCCCTTGCACTGGTTCAGCCATGCTGGCCTTGAGAAAAGCAGGCCTGTGTCTCTTTTCTCATCTGACCTTTCATTCATCAACAAGCATTTATTAGATGCCAGCTGTGTGCCAGGCACCATGTCAGATGCTGCAGATTCCTGGTTGAATCAAAATGATTACAAGTCAGAAGAGGAGGGAGCTTACAGACTGGCTGGGATGACCAACTTTCACCAGTCTTGTGCGTGGATGTGCAGCGACGGACTGAGATCAGGGAAGGAACAGGACACTCTGAAGCAGGAACAGGAGGCCTCTCTGTAAATCTGGAAGGAAGGAGAAGGGTGTTCCGAGCGGAGGGTGAAGGCTCAGTGGTGGGAGGGAGGGAGGTGTTTCAGGATCCTCACGACAACCCTGTGAAGGCAGTTCCCTGTTACCGTTGTGATACCCATTTTATAGGTAGTTAGGTGAGGCCCAGGAATGCCATTTTCTCCTAACCTAAGGCTGGACCTGGGTTGCTGCCAGGTTCTAAATTGTGCCTGGGGCACCAGAAGGAATTGGGCTCACTAAGAAGAAAATCCCAGCATTGGGAGACAGTTCCACCCAAATCATGGGCTCCTGTTTCCCAAGACCGGCCATGTTCCCAGTAGGTCTGAAGCTCTCTGATCACAGGAAGGAGTTGGAGAGCACACTGAGGGCCTGGGATGGGGGGGTTCTGGGCTCAGTCCAGAGGAAGGACAGAACCAAGTGGAGCCTTCTTTAGGGAAACCTGAGAGACAGCATCACACAGTGGAAAGAGGAGAAGTTTTAGAGTTCAACAGACATGGCCGGGCATCTGGGTTTCCATCTGTGTGGCCTTAGGTGAGTCATGTGACCTCTTAGAGCCCTTGCTTGCAAAATGGGAGTGACGATGCCACTGACAGGCCTTCGTGCCTGAAGTGCTCAGCCGGGAGTCCGGCACGTGGTGAGCATTGTGCACATGCAGGTGTCTTTATCAGCTGGAGTTCATGAAATGCTGGATGTGCACGAGAGGTCAGTTTGTGATTTATTTAATTTACAAGAGGACTTCTTGTTTTATGTACAAACTTGCTGACGAATCTTTTGTATAGGGAGTTCCTCTTATGGTTTGAAAAATAAAAGAATTTGTTATATACAACTGTGATTTATCCGGGAGCCCCCCTGTTCTCAGCTTCATGCAGAACTGAGCTAAGCGTTGACCTGAAGGAGGGTCTCTAGGGATGTGCCACAGGGCTCTGTTCTCTGTCTCTGACCAAAAATGTTTGACGATGACTTCAATGGGATTTTGAGGTCATCCTGCTCACATTCACAGGTGACACAGGGAGGAAGGAGAAAGAGTGTGTTAGGCAATAAGCCAGCTTCCAAAAATGCCTTGAAGAAGATTGGGATTGCCTAGGCATAAATGTAATGTGTTTTTATTCAAGAGACCAGTGGCCCAAGCATTGGCAGCAGCAGGTTTGGTTTTCGTGGAAGCGGGAGTGTGAGGTGTCAGGGTTTGGGTCTCTTGGGAGGTCAGCAGATGTCAGCAGTATGACTCTCCAACCCTGGGTATGCGTTCACAGAATTCACAGTTCTTAGGCTGTGCTCAGAAAGTCAGGGTTTAGAAGGTTTAGAGGAGGGAGGTGGTAAGAATCTGCTTCTGTTCTGCCCTGTCAGTCTGTCTGCACCTGGGAGGCCCAGTGCGCGCTGTTTGAGGGCAGAGTACTCGGAGGACAGCGTGGTGGAGGAACATGCAAGACTGGTCATGGCAGCGACAAGAGGAAGTGGGGAGGTTAGCCCGCAGCAGAGGAGACGCCTGGAGAGGGGTCGTGCGAAATGCCCTGCTTCAGGAGAGGAGTTTGGTCTGTGCTCTGTGGCCTCAAGGGCGGAACTAGTGGGTATGGATAGCAGTTAGCAGGAAGGAGATTCAGCTCAGTGTAAGGAAGAACGTCCTGATGGTCAGATGCCCAGAGATTGCACGGACTGCCTTGCGTGCAGCCGCCCCGTCGCCGCTGGACCTATGCAAGCACAGGGCAGGGCTCAGTGACCTTTCAGGTCCCCTTCTGGTCCTGAGAGTCCGACTCTCTGATTGGTTGACCCTGGCCCTTTCCAGGTGTGGTCAGAACTCAGGGAACATGGCTCTTGCTCCCTCGGTCCCTCTGTTGAGACTCCCATTTGTGTCCGTGAAAGTGATGGTGTCAGGGCCTCAGGGCCTGGGGCTGCAGACAGGGTGGGCGGTCGTCCCCCACACTAGCAGCCTGTTCTCAGCCTCGCTGAATGTTCGCTTGAGACCCAGAACCTCCTCCAAAACCTGAGCACTTCTGGGCCCAAGGTCACAGAGCCCATGGTGACCAAGCCGGACACTAACCCCAGCCTCCGACTCCAGGTCCCCTTCCCCTCGCACTTGACCCAGCCTATGCACTGGCAGCCTCCCCCAGCCATGGAAAAGCCCAGAGAACAGAGAATGTTAGAAGCTGGGCGGGGGACACCAGCAGTCATATCCCAACTCTGCCCTTTTTCTTGTCTTCCCATTTCAAACACAAGGAAACTGAGGCCCACGGGGGGTGAAATGAGTTGGCCAAAGCCACTGACAGAACTAAACTCCACCCCTGCCCTCTCTGCCCTCGGCACCCGCTGGATGTCTCCTCTGTCTCTGCAGGGTACCACAGAAGGAGGCGGGTGTCTGGTCCTTGAGGGTCAATGGGAGAGGGCCATAGTAGGCACATTCCACAAGGCTTCAGGCTTTCAAAATAGCCTGGCAGGCCTGTGAGCTTCCTCCTAGGGGCCAGGGAGTGGCCACCAGCTGGCAGGGGACAGCCTGGGGTAGCAGTCCCATGTAGAGGGTGGTGGTGTGGTACTGAGATGCCTTTTCTCATCAGCAAGGAGTAAGGCCTTGGCAAGCTGACTGGCCTGACTTGGCTGTCCCAGCCCAAGCCTGACCCCTGCCAGCTGGCCCTCCTTCCCTCAGCTCAGCTGCTTCTTCAGGCTCCTCCCTGCCTCCCATCCCCAAACTCCATCAACTTTCTAAGAGTCCGTGAGGTGTAGTGTAAGGTCTGAGGCTGTCACAAGGTGGGAAAGAACACAGGGGTTGGAATCCAAGCATAGTACATGCTGGCTGTGTGACCTTGGACAAGTCACTTACCCTCTCGGAACCTTAGCATCTTCTTCTGTAAGATGGGGACACTACTCGTGCCCATCCCCAGGGTTGGTGTATGGGTCCCCTGAGCTTGTGTATGTATGGCTGCCTCCAGCATAGAGCCTGCTTGGAACTTGCTAGTGTGGCTCCTGTCCCTTCCTTGGGTGCCATGAAAGTTGCAGTGCTGTGTGACTTGGCTGACCGGGACCAGGCTTTCAGTTCACTGGAAGGGAAGTGGTTAAAGCCAGACCAATAAAGGCAGAGTAAGGAATGACACCGTCTTAGACAAAGCCAGCACTGCCTTAAAGAGTATTTATGCAAAAGGATTGATTCTTCCATAGCTTTCTCTTACTTCCTTCATGGCATAACCTCCCTGTGGGCAAAACTAGAAGACCTTGCTCTTGGGATAGTTGCAAACTATTTAATTCTGAGGATGTCCTGGAACAATTTGACGGATATTGCCCAAAACATCCTTGAACATAAAACTTGACACACTTCTGTGAGTTTATCCCCAGGATAAATTTCTAGCAGGGGAATTGGTGGGTCAAAGAATTTGCATTTCTCATTTTGATATATACTGGCAAATGGCCCTCCTAAAAGAATTCACATCCCTCCTACAGTGTGTGAGACATGTCTGTTTCCTCATACCTTCATCAGCACTGGGACCTACCAAACTTGAATGTTTTGCCAGTCAGCTAAAGAAAAAGAGCTCTGATTTCTTTCTTAATTATGCATGAGTTTGAGTGTCTTCCCATGGATGGATTGGTCACTTGTATTTCTTCTTTGGTAAATGCCTTTTTACATTCTTGGCCCATTAAACATTTTTCTGTTGGGTGGTTCAACTCATTAGTTTGGATTTAGAGGGTTGTTCTCTAGGCAGGTGGGTGGGGAGTCTCCAAGGGGGCTTGGTGGTGTTTAGATCACTTTCCTCTGGGGCTGTGAGTTGGAAGTGAGCTTCTTTGCTGCCTACACCCAAGGGGCTGCTCTGGGTTTGCTCTGAGCTTCCTGGGGTTCTCACTGTTAACAGGCATGAAAGTGCTGTTCCCCTCTTCATCCCAATGCCAGGCAGTACATCAGGGCAGAACTTGTGATTGGGCAGCTGTGGGGGGGCGGGGCTTGATGTTGGACAAACAGCTTCTGGGATTAGGGGAGTAGAGGGCAAGGCGGGATGCCAAGGAAGAACCTATGTGTGTGTGCGCGTGTGTGCGCAGCTGTGAGAGTGTGTGTGTGTGTGTGTGTGTGTGTGTGTGTGTGTGTGTGTGTGTGTGCCTGCGTGCAGCTGTGAGAGAGCCCCAGGATTTCTGTGGGGGCTTGGGCTGCTAGGGGTTATATCTGTGTAGGAAGCATCCTATTAGAGAGTGTATTCCAAATAACAAATTTACTAAAGTTGCTTTTGTGCACAGTATGTAAAACACCCAGAAAAGGTCAGTTTTCTATTTCCCAGGATAAGTAGCTATCAAAATAAATAAGAAAGATGAAGTCAGTAATAATATAACAATTATTGGAAGTCCAATAATTTTGGACTTCCCTGGTGGCGCAGTGGTTAAGAATCCGCCTGTCAATGCAGGGCACACGGGTTCGAGCCCTGGTCCGGGAAGATCCCACGTGCTGTGGAGCAACTAAGCCCGTGCGCCACAACTACTGAGACTGTGTGCTAGAGCCCGCGAGCCGCAACTACTGAGCCTGAGTGCCACCACTACTGAAGCCCGCGTGCCCTAGAGCCCGTGCTCTGCAACAAGAGAAGCCACCACAGTGAGAAGCCCGCGCACCGCAACAAAGAGTAGCCCCCGCTCGCCACAACTAGAGAAAGCCTGCCCACAGCAACGAAGACCCAATGCAGCCAAAAATAAATAAATAAATTTATTTATTTAGAAAAAATAATAATAATATAACAATAACAGATTTACCACTTGTATTTGGAGCTGGCCACTGGCAGTTGTGCAGGTGGGACTGAGCCTTCTCTGGCACTGCCACTGGAGGAAGCCAGGAAATAAAAGAGCGACCATACGCTGGGTGTTTGCTGAGGGCCAGGCACGTGCTAAGCACTTTGCATACATTTTAGTCATCACTCAAACTGTCCAAGGCCTGTCCTCTTATTACCCTCAGTTTACAGGCAAGGAAATGGAGGCTCAGAGAAATGAGATAATTTGTCCACCAAATTTTCTTACACCACACAAGAGGCAAAGCTAGGATTTAGTACTGGAAGCTGTTAGACCCCACCCATTGGACTTGCCTGTCTTTTCTTGCCAGCCTGACCCCCCCCCCCTTGGTTAAAGCTGGAGGGAGATTCCACGTAGAGGCTGGAAGAGGACAAGCCCGCAGTGTTCTGGCCGAGCGTCCCAGCACCCCCGGCCCCCCTCTGCAGCCCAGCTGGCATCTCAGAAGACAGGGCTGGGAGGGGTGGGCCCTTATTTGGGGCTTTGGTGTGCAGCCTGGGAGGGCTGGAATCTATAGCTCACGCCTTTCCCTGCATGGGCCTGGGTGTGAGCTAGGGTGTGTGGGGGGGGGGCCTGCTCTCCGGGGGTGGGCTCTGGCCAAGTGAAACAGGCTGAGGTCACAGGGAGGGGGCAGCCCTCCCGGAGGGAATGCCTGGATGACGTGACTTTGGGGGCGCTGGGGGAGGAGGCCGGCTGTGTGTTTCTCGTCTCACCTCCATGCCTCGGCCAGATGGGAATCGGTGCGGGAAGCCGAGCCAGATGCAGCCTCTGGCAGTCTCCCCTGGCCGCGTGCGCGGCTCTTCTCCAGCCGGCTTGGCAGGCCTCTCCACCTCCTCCCCGAGGGGCCCAGCCAGCAAATGACGTCCTGCAGTCGGCTGTGGCAGAGCAGGGGTCTCCTCTGGCCACGCAGCTTGCAGAGGCAGGGAGAAGCGGGTCAGGGGCCCAAAAGACGTGACCTGGTACCCCCTTCCCTCATCCCAAATGGCTCTGTCTTCTGAGCCAAGTTTTGGGGAGGGAGGGGAGGTTTATAAGGTTTGCTGTCAGATCTGGAGCCTGGGAGCTAAGAGAACATAAAACAAAGCCTCTGACTTCGACTGCTTGGTCCCTCTCCTTTTGCAAAGCTGCTTATGCTTTCTCTGCATTGACAGTCTCTAGGTGTCAGTCATACTTTGCACTGTCCACCAGTGAGCAGCAAAGCACCCCGTGCCCTGCCAGGGCCTGGGTCTACCCGCTCCCAACTCTGAGCTCTGTCCCAGTCATTCCATGTTATCCTGACTGTGGGCCATCTGGGATCCTAGAAGCTTTGGGGCGGGATTTCTCAGTCTCCAAGTGTCCCTTCCCAGACCCCATTTCCCTGCCCTGGTTCTTATCACCAGCCTGCTGGTGCCTGCCCCTGGCTCAGGGACCCCTCTGTTCTCCTGGGCTCCTCCATCCTCATCTCTTCCTCCCTCGCTCCTTAGATCTCCCCACACCTGTCCTTCCGTCCTTCTCCAATCCCCAAACCATTCCAAGTTTCTCACCCAAAAAACACTTCAGCTTGCCCTCTGTTTCTCTGCCTTCCTCCCTTACAATGCTCTCCCGCCCCCATCTTTCCCTCCAGCCTCAGAGCCGGGGACTCTTCACTCATCTCCTGCCATCACTGCCTTGGACTTCAGGCTGCAGCCACCCCCGCTGCTCCTGGTTCTCTACCCAGCTCAGGCCATGGTACACCACCCCTCCCAGCTTTTGTCTGTGCCCTTTCTTCTGCTTAAGATTCCCTTCCGCCACCACTGCCCTTGCCCTCACCTCTTTGCTCAGCTTACCTTCTTCATCTTTCACCCTTCACCCCACCTTCAGGATCACCTCCTCCAGGAAGCTGTCTTGGCTTGTTGCTTCTCCTCTGCGTTCCCCCAGGGTCATGTACATTTCTCAGTCTAGCCTCCATAGCAAATTAGCCATTAGTGCCGCTCTTTCTCACAGTCCGGGAGCTTTCTGGGGTCAGGACGATATTTTATTTGACTTTGGGTTGCCAGTGTCTAGTGAGGAGCTTAGCACACAGTAAGCACTTGATACTTCCTTACAGGACTGAACAGAATTTTATCAGACAGAAATGACGTCTTTATTGAGGATCTACCACATGCCCAATATCCTCAGGTATTATAGGGAAAACAAGAGAAGTCAGGATAAAACACTTGCTTTCAAGGAGTTTGTGACCCAGTTGAGGGCAGATCTGGGAACAGGTTCGGGGAATGGCCACATATGAAATTGGCAATCTGGGTCTCTGGTGCTGAAGTGGACGCTGTATCTACGGGGTGCCCTTAAGAGTTTTGGAAAAGGGGGAGAAGACTGTGGGCAGAGAGGCTATGAGGCCTGGAGGGGGGCGAGGGCTGGGTGGGATCAGATGAAAGGAGGCTGGGCCAAACCCCCGGGTCAGGACCATGAGCAAACGGAGAAACATGTTTCTAGAGAAGGTGAGCAGATTCACCTAGTTCTGCGATTACTCTCTGTGGGCGCTTCCAACGTCGGAGTTTAAGTGCAGTTTTAAGCGCAGTTTCCTTATTCTGGAAGCCAAACGGGAGCTGATGGCGTTCCCAGTTTTGCTGCTTGACTGGGAAAGTTTTACTGCACGCCAGGCTCTGCTGGGGCCAGCGAACTCTCCAGGCAAAGAGAGGAGGATGTTTCCGGCTTTGGGTCTTTCTAGTCGTCATTGGAAGAGAACTCGGTCTCTTCTTGCTGAGTCTGGGAAACCAGGTGCATTTTAAGCTAGGCTTTCTCCTTAATCAGCCAGGTACACCTACTATGTGCCAGTGTTGGTGATCTGCACCATGGGGGTCACAGAGGCCCAGGATTCGTTTCCTCCAAGACTAATGGATGTGACATGACCCCTACCTACACAAGCCTGCTGTGTACCAGATGAAGGGGCAGAGGGGGCACCAGGGCTGAGGCAGTCCAGGGAGGCTTCTAGGAGATGGTGGGTCTTGATTGAACCTTGGAGAAATTAGACAGGCTGGAAGCTTAGAGAGATGGAGCCTTTTCTGGCAAGATCTTCTTAACTGAGAGTGACATCTTTTCCCTTCTAATATTTTAAAAACTGCTTTATTGAGATATAATTCGCATACCATACAATTTACCCATTTAAAGCATACAATTCAGTGGTTTTTAGTATATTCCCAGAATATGGGTAACCATCACCACAGTCAACTTCAGAACATTTTCACCATCCCCCAAAAGTAACCCCATTAGCAGTTGCTCCCCATTTCCCCCAGTGTTGCCACCCTCAGCCCTCAGCAACCACTAATCTAGTTCTGTCTCTATAGATTTGTCTGTTCTGGGAATTTCGTATAAATGGAATCATATAATATGTGGTCTTTTGTGTCTGGCTTCTTTCACTTAGCGTGATGTTTTCAAGGTTCATCCATGTTGTAGCATATATTGGTACTTTATTCCTTTTTATTATTGAATAATATTTCATCATATGGCTGTGATACATCATTTTGTTTATCCATTCATTAGTTGCAGAACATTTGGGTTGTTTCGACTTTTGGGTTATTATGTAATATATATATAATATTTTGTAATACAATGCTGCTATGAACATTCACATAGAAGTTTTGGTGTGGACATGAGTTTTCATTTCTCTTGGGTAGATACTTTGGAATGCAATTGCTGGGTCATATGGTAACTCTATGTTTAACCATTTGAGGAACTGCCAGACTGTTTTCCAAAGCAGCTGCACTATTTTACATTTCCACCAGCAATGTATGGAGGTTTTAATTTCTCTACATCCTTGCCAACACTTACTATTATCTGTCTGTTTGATTATAGCCATCCTAATGGATGTGAAATGGTACTTTGTTATAGTTTTGATTTGCATTTCTCTGATGGCTAATGCTGTTGAGCATCTCTTCTTGTGCTTATTGGCCATTTGTATATCTTCTCTGGAGAAAAGTCTACTTGGATCCTTTGCCCATTTTTAAGTTGTGTTATTTGTCTTTTAGAGTTAAAAGAGTTCTTTATATATTCTAGATACAAGTCCCTTATCATATACATGGATTGCAAATATTTTCTCCCATTCTGTAGACTGTCTTTTCACTTTCTTGCTGGTGTCTTTTGAAGCACAAAAGTATTTAATCTTGATGAAGTCCAATTTATCTATTTCTTTTTTTTTGATTGCTATAATTTTAGTGTCATATCTTAGAAACCGTTGACTAGTCCAAGGTCATAAAGATTTGCAACTTTGTTTTCTTCTAAGGCTTTTATAGTTTTATCACTCACATTGAGGTATTTGATCCATTTTGGGTTAATTTTTGTATATGATGTGAGGTAGGGCTCCTTTCCAATTTTGGGCTGAGTCAAACTGAGATCCCACCCACCTCCCCAGCTGGTGAGTAGTACTTTGCTCTTTGCATTTAGATCTCAGCTCAAACATTTTCTCCGGAGAGAAGCCTTCCCTGACCATCTGTCTGAATTAGCCACCTCCCCTGCAGTTAGTTTTGGTCACTGCATTCCATTTTATTGGACCATCAGAAACAATCATGTGTGTGTCTGATGCTCCATGAAGACAGACTGTCTGGCTCACTGCTGGTGTGTCCAGCACCTAGTGCAGAGCCTGACACTCAGCTGGTGCTCAGGACGATTTTTTGTGAGTGGAAGACTTTTTGGTAAAGGAGCTGTATTCCCAGTGGATTTTGCTAACTTTCTAAGTGTTTCTGGCCTCCTGGAGTTGGAAGTTAGAGGGCTGAGTGGAAAGGGGTTTCCCAGCAATATCACAGCAGACAGGTGGTCACTCATCTCCTGCCCTGATGGTCCCATTGCTTCACAAGACAGCCCCTTCCATCCTTGGGCAGCTCTGGTTGACAAGTTCTTCCTGACTTTGGGCAAGACCTGCTTTTCCATCATTTACACTCACTGTCCCCCACCTTCCTTTGGGTACAACTGGAGCTGACCCTCCCGTACTGATAGTCCTTTAAATATTTGAAACCAGCTGTTGTGTGTCCCTTAAATGCCTTCTCTGGGTTCGGCACCTCTAATTCTTTCCGCTCTTCCTCCTGGAGGTGAAAAGGGCTGGACTCTGACCCCTGAGTCACTGAAATAGGCCCCATGGAGGTGGGGACAGCCACAGGCTGCCGAAGAAAGTGAAGGCACAGCCACAGCTCACAACAAATGAACCCCCGTCTCCTTGTTTTCTTTTCCCCATTTGAGCTGGTGAATTCCAAAACTGGAGGCAGAATTTTGAGAAAAAGCACTGAATACAAACTCCCTAACCGGACCTCTTGAAGGCAGAGCTGACTCTTACTAGCACAGATTACACTATAATACTGCTTTCTACTTAAAGAGTATTTTTTTCAGCTAGTCCAGTGGTATTTTTGGTATTGGTCCACCTTGAGTGGTTCTCAACCTGTAACAACCTGTAGACTTACCTGGGAGCTCTGAAAACTACCAATGTCCACCCCAACTTCCTGGATTCTAATTTAAATGGCATACAGTAGGGTTGGCAGGCAGTATTTTTTATATATATAAATTTATTTATCTATTTTTGGCTGCATTTGGTCTTCATTGCTGCTTGCAGGCTTTCTCTCTAGTTCTGTGAGCAGGGGCTACTCTTCATTGCGGTGCGCGGGCTCTAGGTACACGGGCTTCAGTAGTTGTGGCTCGCGGGCTCTAGAGCGCAGGCTCAGTAGTTGCGGCACGCGGGCTTAGTTGCTTCGTGGCATGTGGGATCTTCCCGGACCAGGGCTTGAACCTCTGTCCCTTGCAGTGACAGGCAGATTCTTAACCACTGCACCACCAAGGAAGTCCCAGCTGGCAGTATTTTTAAAGCACTCCAGGTGATGGTATATGTAGACAGAGTTGCAGACTTTGGCTTCAAGAGCTCAACATTGAACTTGAAATCCCCTACAGCTACCCAAGAATGAGCACATATTGGATGTTGGCAGAATATCTAGGAGCTGGCACTAGCCAGAGGACAGGCTAAGAGAACACAATTGTTTTGTAAGATGGAAATCTTATTTTAAATTTTGAAAGCCAGGGCTCCCCTGGTGGCTCAGTGGTTAAGCCAATGCAGGGGACACAGGTTCAAGCCCTGGTCTGGGAAGATCCTACATGCCGTGGAGCAACTAAGCCCATGCGCCACAACTACTGAGCCTGTGCTCTAGAGCCCGCGAGCCACAACTACTGAGCCCGTGTGCCACAACTACTGAAGCCCGCATGCCTAGAGCCCGTTCTCCACAGCAAGAGAAGCCACCACAATGAGCAGCTCGCGCACCACAACGAAGAGTAGCCCCCACTCGCTGCAACTAGAGAAAGCCCGCGCGCGGCAACGAAGACCCAACGCAGCCAAAATTAAATAAATAAAATAGATACAACGTTAAAGAAATAAAAAATGTTTAAAAAAATAAATTCTGAAAGCCAGACGTAGTCAAAAGAAATAAAATAATAGAGAAATGTATAAAGTGAAACTATTCGCTTTCTCCTTAACCCAAGTAACCACGATTATCAGTTTGTTACATTTTTCCAGATATGTAAAATGTACACGTATGTGCTCATGCACAAACCCCCATACACACCTCCCCCGAAATCTAATTGTATTGTATACATACTGTTTTGTAATCTATTTTTTTCTTTTCTCGATATACTGTGAATATTTTCCCTTAATGACACAGAAAGAGCCCCCTTATCTTTAACAGGTGTATGAATCATAATTTATTTGACCATTTTTTAAATCGATAGACAGTCAACATTCCTTATTTTTTGCTGTTCCAAACAGCACTGCATGAACATCTTTATGTATATAAACACACACACACACACACACACACATAGACACACACATACACACACACACATAGACACACGCATCCACACACTTGTGTGGATAAATTCTTAGAGGTAAAATTGCTGAGTCAAAGGGAATGCTGGTTTGGGGCAGATATTGCCAAAATGCTCTCCAAAAAGATTGTTGCAGTCTACCCCATGCAACAGAATTCCTAGTGACGGCAATTGTCCTTGTGTCGAAAGTCGAGCTTTGCTGAGCACGGCAGAGAGGAAGGTGTGAGTGTGTCAGATGGCGGGGAGGAAGAGGTGGGGTCACTTCCCCTGCAGGCTGTGTGCGAAGGAGGCCGCCGGCCTCTGGCCTTGCCTGCCTGCTGTGTTTCCCAGGAAGAGGAAACCAAGCTGTGTGTGTTAACCTTTGCCTTGCTCCCCAGGGTGTGACGGGGGAACGGGGCATGGTCACAGGATGTGTGTGTCCAGGTCAGCAGGCCTGGGTCAGTCATTGATTTGGGAGTGTGTGGGGCTAGAATCCTTCTTTCCAACCCTTTCCTAGATCCGCTGGGCTGCGTCCACGCCCCGCTGGGAGCCCAGGAGCGTGATCCTTTCTGTGGTTCGGGAGAGCGTACGTTTGCTTAAGGTTTCCAGGACTCTAGCTCCTGAATGTCAAGATGCATCTAGAGTTTTTCTCAGTGTCCACAGTAGGGAGAGCCTCCTTCCTCTAGCCTGGACACCCCGCCACCCTCTCTGGGCTCCCGGGCATTACCCAAGACATCCCTGCCCACCGATTGCTGGGCCTCTCCATTGGAGCACCTGCTGATTCAAGGTGGTCAGACACATTTTCTCTGATAAGCTGGCTCGGGAACAGAGGGAGGTGGCAGGGCTGGAGGGAGGGAGGTACAGAGGTTCAACCACATGCCCTCAGGTACTCTAGAGAGCGAGCAGTGGGGACCACACCCAGAGCCCTAGAAGCCACAATGCCTTCCTTTCTTGACTCTGGGCTCATTGGTGTCTCCAGAAACTTCTAGGGAAGAGGCTAAAACTCCAAGAGCGCAGAAGACTGTGCTAGGCACTTTGAAGGGGATGGTGGGGAAGAGAGGTGACGTTTATTGAGCAGCTACAGTGTCCCAGGCACCGTGGTTGTGCTTTGCTTGTGTTCTCATTAATCTTCACAGTGAAGCAGGTGTTACCACCCCCATTTTATAGATGGGGAGTGGAGGCTCAGAGAGAGTAACAGCTTTTCATGTAGTCAATCAGATTTTTTTTTTTTTTTTTTTGCCACACCATGAGGCATGCGGGATCTTAGTTCCCCCACCAGGAATCGAACCCATGCCCCCTGCAGTGGAAGGGCGGAGTCTTAACCACTGGACCGCCAAGGAAGTCCCTAGCCAATCAGATTGATTCTAAACTGTGCAAAATAGAGTGCTGGTCCCCTTAGAGGGCTCCTTACCCCCCTGCCTCAGGGTGGCCTCAGTACTGACTGATGGGTCACCTACACGTGGAGCAGCCAACTGACAGAGCAAATCCTTGTGGCAGGGGCTCTGCCTGGCTCCGGG
This sequence comes from Balaenoptera physalus, assembly GCF_965194825.1. Taxonomy (NCBI): domain Eukaryota; kingdom Metazoa; phylum Chordata; class Mammalia; order Artiodactyla; family Balaenopteridae; genus Balaenoptera; species Balaenoptera physalus. The sequence continues at coordinate 48,030,141 of NC_138893.1, forward strand.
CAGTCTGGTGTAGTTATCAAAGAGGACGAAGTGGTCAGACTACAACAGTCAATACTGCATTTGGACCTGAGCTCCATCACCTGCCATGGGACCTCAGGTAGATCAATTATTTCTTGAGGTCTCTTCATTTGTCAACTGGAGACAATAACAACACTTTCCTCACAGAATCAATGTAAAGATTAAGTGAGATCATCTGGATAAAGTGCTTAGCAAGGCCTGGAATGCAATAAGTGATCAATAAAGGGACGTGGCTATTATTTTTGTTCCTAATGAAACCACTAGTTCCTGCATTTAAGAAAAAGGTTTGTAAAAAACTGGCTCTTCCTGCTGTTTCTGTCCTAGTTCTGGTGACTATAAGGACAGAGCTTCGACAGCTGAATCTTTTTTAAGGTCCACATAGGGTTTGTAAATCCTGGGAGCTCCTACTTTGCACACTCATTTCCTGTCCAGGAAACATGAAAAAAAAAAGAAGAAAAAAAGCCTCCGACCCCGAGGGGCTTGCTACAGCCCGTCCGTCCTTTCAGCGGGGTGCTCCTGAGGTTGGCCATTGTTTTCCCAGCCCCGGGCAGCACAGTTATTTCTGCTCTTCTACTTTCCCAGGCCAGGCTTGTTATTAGTAGTGGGATGTGTGTGTGTGTGTGTGTGTGTGTGTGTTACCCTGCCCGTCTGTGTCCCTGTTTCTCACATCCTGCTCCCCTCCTACTCCTATTCCTAGTGTCATGATCCAAGTCTCAGGGCAAATGGAAAGAAGTCAGTTCACCCCCTCCCTCTTCCTGAGTATCTAAATAGCAAAGGTTCACTGGGCGCTTTCCATGTGCCAGGCCCTGTGCTGGGCGCCCCATGTGCTTCATCACATTTAACGGGAAGATCCCTTTATAAACCACACTTTGCAGCTAAGGAGACCCTGACTCAGAAAGGCTAAGACACATGCCCAAGCCCACACAGCAGAGAAATGTTGAAGCTAAAATTTAAATCCATCAAATGCTTTCAAAGCCGTCTTCCTCCTCCACGATGCCAGTGCTGCCTTTGGTCCTTTCTGAGCCTCACTTTTTGGCATCCCGTCACTCCATCTTATACTGTTTCCCTACTTGGTTTGTCAGTGTGAGTCTGGCTGCCGCAGCTGAGCTGTAAGGGCCTGGAGGTCAATGACTTTGCCTCATCTTTAGAGTGGCACAAAACCAGGCACCAGGCAAGCACTCACTCGACATTAGCTGGTTACTTCGTTCCTTCACTTACTTAGGGGACATTAAATGAATGCGTCTTAGGTGTAAAGTGTCTTGCTGGGCGTTAGGATGCCATAATCTGCCTTCAGGGAGCTTGTGTTCTAATGGGGAGATACAAGGTTAGATCACAAATCCTCACAACAGCCCCAAAGTGAAGTAACCACTATTATCCCCATCTTGCAGAGGAATAAATGGAGACACCAGCAATATGGAAGCTTCCTCCAAACCCTCTTGCCTATGCATTGCCCTCCAAATTAAATAAACAATCGAGGCCCATGATTCATGCAAACGATTGCAGGCACTGAGTGTGATGAGACTAAACTCTCTTGAAGGTGTTTGATACAGTTTAAGAGCCTGCTGAGTATCCCCTCCTCCAAATCCCCTTAAAAGCCCTTTTTCCAAATGCAAATCAGAACCACAATGAGGTATCACTTCACACCTGTCAGAATGGCTATTATCAAAAAGACAACAAATAAGTGTTGGCGAGGATGTGGAGAAAAGGGAACACCTCATGCATCGTTGGTGGGGATGTAAATTGGTGCAGACACTTTGGAAAGCAGTGTGGAGGTTCCTCAAAAAATTAAAAATAGAGCTACCATATGATCCAGCAATTCCACTTCTGGGTATTTATCTGAAGAAAACGAAAACAGTAATTAGAAAAGATACATGCACCCTTATGTTCATTGCAGCATTATTTACAATAGCCAAGATAGGGAAGCAACCTAAGTGCCTATCAACAGATGACTAGATAAAGAATATGTTTTATATATAAATACACACACACACACACACACACACACACACACACTCATATATATAAAATGGAATGTTACTCAGCTGTAAAGAGAATGAAAAAATATATAATATATAAATATAATATATAATATAAATAAATATATAATGTAAATTAATGTAATATATATTGGATTTCCATATGATGTTATGGAAAAACCCGAACGAACCCTTTGGCCAACCCAGTATTTACTCAGCCATAAAGAAGATGAAAATGAAATCTTACCATTCGTGACAACATGGATGGACCTAGTGGGTATTATGCTAAGTGAAATAAGATGGAGAAAGACAAATACTGTATGATTTCACTTGTATGTGGAATCCAAAAACACAAACAAAACAATGAACAAACAACAGAAACAGAGTCATAGATACAGAAAACAAACAGGTGGTTGCCAGAGGGGAGGGGATGGGGGGAGGAGAAAAATAGGTGAGAGAGATTAAGAAGTACAAACTTTCAGCTACAAAATAAATGAGTCACAGGTATGAAATTACAGCATAGTAAATATAGTCAATAATTGTGTAATACCTTTGTATGCTGACAGATGGTAACTAGACTTATCGTGGTGATAATTTTGAAATGTGTAGAAATATCGAATCACTGTATTGTGTACCAGGAAGTAAAATAGTGTTGTAGGTCAATTATACTTCATAAACAAACAAACTCATAGAAAAAGAGATCAGATTTCTGGTTACCAGAGAAGGGTAGGTGGAGGGGGAATTGGATGAAAGGTACAAATTCCCAGTTATAAGATAAATAACTACTAATGATATAATGTGCAACATGATCAATGTAATTAACACAGCTGTACGTTTTATATGAAGGTTGTTAAGAGTAAATCCTAAGAGTTCTCATCACAAGGAAAAGCATTTTCTATTTCTTTGATGTTATATCCATATTACATGATGGATGTTCACTACACTTCCTGCGGCAGTCATTTCATGATGTATCTAAGTCAAATCATTAGGCCGTACACCTTAAATTTATACCGTGTTGTATGTCCATTATATCTCAATGAAACTGGAAGGAAAAAAGCTCTTTTCCGGCCACACACCCTGTCTCTGGCAGAGCCTTTCTGAGGTTTGCTTCTGCTGCGTTTGCTGCGACTGCTCCGTAAACATGAGGTCCAGAGGGAGCCTGAATGGGGTGTTCTGAGGTCTGAAAGGCTCCACCACCTGGTCATTAACCCTGTAGTGAATCTGTGTGTGTGTGTGTGCTGGGGTGGAGGTCACCCCCCAAGTCCAGACTTCTAAGTGCTGCTTGTTCCCCAAATTTGCAGTGTCACTACGCTTCCCACCCCAAGAACAATCACCCACCCCAGAGGAAGTGTCAGAATTTTAAAGGACCACACCCCGAGGGTGCTCAGAAACTTTATTCAGGTGGCCACAGGCCATTGAACTTAATTTTGCTGGCAGGGTTTTGGGTTGGCAAAGACCTTTGCACTGAACCGGATGTATTTTATATTCTGCCCCTTGGCCCCTGGGGATTTGCTTCTGGAGTGGGGCGCAGTCCCCAAGTGTTGCTGCTAGCGACCTCTTTGGTTCTTCAAACCCAATGGATTTTCACTCATTAGCCAGCCAGTTGTATTTCAGTGTGCCCAGCGGATGGGCAGGCCCAGGGCACCTCAGGGGGTCGGGGAACACAGTTGCTGCCCATGGGGAGACCTGGGAGGACATAGTCACCCACGTGAAATACACAGGGACACAGCATGTGTCCAGTGCTGGGTCATTCTGAGCCAACAATTAGTAAACAAAGGCAGATCTAATAACTGGCTAGTTGTGAAAAACAGACTATGAGCACCACAAGAGATGGCCCCAGACTTGCTAGGCTGGTGGGCCCAGGTCAGATGATGAAATCTGGGGAGCTTTCGATTTGGGTGCAGCCAAGTGTTGTCAAGATGGGTCTTTGATACCGGGGCCCCTGCTGCTTATCAGTGGGGGGTCAGTGGGCCCCAGCAGGGAGGAGAAGGGGCATCAGCCCAGCATTTGGTGGAGCCACTTGCTCTGGGAGCAGCAGCCCTGGGGTCCTCTGCCCTGATGGGTGGTCTGCATCTTGAGGATCAGCCCAGCCTAATTTGGGACTCCCCTGCCCGTGATAGGACCTAGTACATGGGGCCCTTTGAATAGAAGGTTAGAGCCTATTGGTACCTTAGGGCTGCCATCATCTTCTTGGGGAAGAACGTGATGAAATTCTCCAGTAGGAAGCCAGAGCAGCGATCATGTCCCTAAATGTAAACTCCCCTTTACTGGCTGTTGGAATGTGTTCATTCAGACTTCTGAACAGTCCATCTCAAACATTAAGCATCCCTCCATCTAGAAGATTTGGGGAAGTTGAGGAGCTGGGTCCTGAGAAGATACCGTAACCTCAAGCGCCCTGGAAAGCACTGACAACCTACCCAGGGGACAAGGTGCTGTGTCCTGGCTAGAAACATTCTGTATGCATTAGAAGGAGGTGCTCCTTTATCTGTGTGCCTGCAGCCTGGAGCCAGGGTGCACAGTTTGGGATGCAGAGGATAGGCTAGATTTCAACCCCTACTTGTCCCAGGCAGTCTTTGGACAGTGAGCAACTTATATAACTGTACGCGATGGCCCTAGTCCTAGCCAACTGGTCCCACCCTGTGTTGCTGTGAGCCGGTGAAGGAAGATTGTCATTGAGTTTCCATTTGGCCTGGGGCCAGGGGCACCTGGCAGGGGTCCAGGGGAAAAAGGCCTCCTTAGTAAACTGAGCCACAGTGCCACAAAGATAGAGGATTTCCCCCGCGGTTCCTAACTCCTTGTCTCTAACTGTACTTTTCATCAGTACAGGGAGCAATGGGTACTTACTGGCACTTTCTAATTAAACAGGGGCAGGTCCCAGGCCTTCTAGGAATGATTAGGCAGTAATTTTGGGTCGTTAATTGGTCACAGCCCGGGTCTGATCATGGACCTCCCTCCATGGAAACTGGGCTGGGCTTCATTCTCAGCGCTCTGGCGTTGAGCTGTGGGTCTGATTTGCATCAAGGCCATTTCCTTGTTGAAAGGAGCAGGACTTGGAAGTCTCAGAAGCCTCAGACATTTCTGGGCCTAATGAGCTGAGCAGATGGAAGGCAGCCCAAGATGGCCTTGGGGTGGGTGGGCTGGCGGGACCGAGGCGTTGTGGAGTTTCTGTAGTTGCGTCTGTGGTGGAGATCCTCCTCGGAAGAGGGTGAGCGTGGCAGGTGAACTTGAGACTCTGGGGCTTCCTCTCCGGGGGAGGCTGGATGCAATTCCTAGATGCTTGCCATCTGCCTGAAATGACCAGAGATGGGGTAATAGAATCCATGAGTTTTTAAAATCCAGAAGGAAGGGAAACTCCACCCGGGAAACATAACTCCAAGTAACGTGTGTGGAAGCAGGATGTTTAATTGCAAACCTTTCTTGGAACCAGCTGCTGGGTAACGTTATCTTGGTCGCTCCTGCAGCCAGAGGAGAGTTTATCTGGGCCCCTGACGTAGCCCGGTAAACAGAGCTGGCTTTCTCCAGTGACCTCTGCCCTGTCCCCCTTGCCCTCCACCTGCTCTCTCTCTGCGGTTTATCGCTAGGGGCTCCAGCACACCCAGCTCAGGGAGGCTTGAGAAACTCTGATGTGGGGATGGGGGAGTGTGAGTCGGGCTGGAATTCTGTGTATCCATTGCTCATCTGGAGTGATCATCTAGGATGGTCAAGGTTTGGAAGAAAGCAGACAAGCGTACAGCCCAGATGAGGGAAAGGGGCCTGGAGGTTGTCCACAGATCCTCTGGGCTTACCTCCGGGGAGGTCTCTGACCGTTTCCTCAGCTCAGGCTTTACACTGTTTTTCCAGGAGGGTAGGCTGGGGGTGGGGCTGGGGGTGGGAGGCTCTGGCAAGTCGCAGAGGTTTGGGATGGAGGCTCATTTCCCCACCCCCACACGTAAGTCACCAGAGGCCTGTCTTCCTTGTGGGTTCAGGTCAAGTGTTAGATAGCGACAATGCCCTGTTGTGACTCCTCAGCTGTTTTGAATAGTGAAGGAAGAAGGACTTTTCTAGGGCAGGTGTACGCTGGTCATGTGCTGATTGGTGCTAGACTAGGAATTAGGAGGTGTGGGTTCCTGTCTCAGCTCCGCCACTAACGGGGTGAGCACACCTGCAGTGAAACCAGCGTAGTGGGTCAGGCCCCGTAGCCCTGGAGGCTGTGCCCCTAGAACAGGGAAGAGCCTGAGGGTCTGCGAGGCTGGCCTGAGGCCTCACAGCCCACGATAAGGAAGGTCCTAAGAGTGAAACCCGGGAGTGGCTGACTCCAGGCTCTGTGCCTTTTCCTTGGCAAATTGCCATCCTCGGTCCTCTGCAAAAGGAGAGGCCTCCCAGCTGCCAGAGGCAGTGAGCCTGTGATTAATTCTCCCGGGAGGTGAAGGGAAGCCCCTAATTACTAGAGAGGACGGAGCATGGGTCATGTTAAGCCCCAGTTAAGCCCTTCCTCTGGGTCCCACTTGGTTGGCCAGGGAGAAAGACTGCCGTCTAATGGCCTGCGAGCGAGTGCAGGCTCTCTCCCGAGAGGGCCCGGTCACTTGGGGCCTCCCTACGGTGCATCTGCCTGGGCAGAGGTCAGGAAGGCAGCACCTGTCGTGCACAGCATCTGTGGGAAGGGGAGATGCAGGTGGGAGGGGAGATGTAGCTGGCAGGAGCTGGGGGTCAGCAGGGGGGATGGGGTGGGCTATGACCCCTGTGAGAAACCCCAGAGCATCCTGCCGCTGTCGGTGAAGCCAGTTGTGTACGAGAGTTTCCTCTGTGTCTGTCTGGTTTTGTAGCATTCTTAACCGTTGACCTCTGTCTGGGCCAAGTTCTGTCTCTTCTTGGTCTCAGGCTCTCAGAATTAGCCTTCCTCCCCCATGTTCCTCAAGGGTTGTACAGACTTTTCAGATTACCCAAAACTTTATTTAAAAAATTGCCATTCAGTCCTCATCAAGTAGTTTGATTAAATATCCCCACTCCTGAATTTACATATAGGGAGACAGTCCAGTGTGGTTAAGAGCATAGGGATTAGACTCAGCTGGACCTAGGTTCAATCCTTTGCTCTGTATTTTCCTAGCTGTGTGACCTTGGGCATGTTATTTGGCTTCTCTGAACCTCAACTTCCTCTTGTGCAAAATGGGGATCACAATGGTAGCTACCTCTTGGGCTGAAGATTAAATGAGCTAATGCATACGAGTGCTTTACACTGTGCTGGCTCATAGTAACCATTACCTAAATGGTTTCTACAATTTATTGTGTGGGATATATGTTTATATATGATATAAAGCAAAGCATATCCCTATATATTTATTTATGTCAGTTTATTTTGGGCTTGTGAGGATAGGGATGGCCTTTTCACTTTATGATCTTTCTTAATTGGGATCACATAAAACGTGTCATATCATAAATACCCCATTTCAGGGTGGCAACATTCAGCTGTATTTGCTTTGCTTTATGGCGCTCTCCTTGGGTGTGTTTCAGAACAAACACTCCACACAGCACGAGGCTGACTCTGTGACTTAGAGATCGGAGGGGAGAAGGGACTAGATTCAGAGCTCATTTCTTTGGCTGTTAACTGAGCAGCCAAACATAAAGCCTCATACTCCTGTGTGCAGAACCCTTGCTATGAAGTAAATGTTTGTGCCTTCCCCCTCCCCTCCCCCCAAATCCACATGTTGAAGCCCAGATCCCCAGTATGATGGTGTCTGAGGTGGGGCCTTTGGGAAGTAATTAGGTTCAGGTGAGGTCACAAGGATGGAGCCCCAATGATGGGATTAGTGCCCTTATAAGAAGAGGAAGGGACTAGAGCTCACTCTGTCTTCAGCATGTGAAGACACAACAGAAGGTGGCCATCTGCAAGCCAGGAGGAAGGTTCCACCAGGAACCTTGATCTGGGACTTCCAGCTTCCATGACTGTGGGAAATAAATGTTGTTGTCTAAGTCACCCATCTATGGAATTATGTTTTAGCAGCCTGAGCAGACCAAGAGAGCCCTACTCCAGGCATGTGGTGAAGTCAGCCACTCTGATGCCAAGGTGTCCAAATGCTCCTTCTCTTTGCTAATAATATTCCCTCCTTCTCACAGTGGCTGCGACCCTGACCTCTCTGGCCACTTTGTTCTCGTCTCTGATGGAGTCCCCTCAGACCTCCTGAATCAGAATTGCTAAGCAGAGTCCCGGGAATATGGGTTTTTAGGGAGGTCCGCAGGTAATTCTGGTGGACGGGGCATCCTGGCCGGGGAACCAGTGCTGTGACCTACAGCAGCTCATTCTCCTCTGAGGGAGGAAGCAGGTGGAGGTCTCGCCCACGTCTTAACCCTGGGTCGCCCTCCCTTAACGCTGTGCTTGGAGACATCACAACAGGCACTGTGGGGAAGTTCAGGGGAGTAGCCCTGAGGTTGTGTGAGGGGACCCTCGCTCTAACAGAAGCCTCTCCCAGGAAGGCATGTCTTTGGTGTGGGTTCAGATAAGAGGGACAGAAATGGTGGGAAAAATAGGACAGATTGTGTGGGCCTGGGACTTTCTCTCCTTCTCCAGTTTGGAGTCCCACCCACCTCCTGGGCTAAGTGAGCCTTCCAGAGTGGCCTGAGGCAGTAGTCCAGAGCCTGATTGAGCACTGGGAACTGGGGTGACATTGGGAATGAGGTCCTGAAATGCCTTCATTTCAGAAAAGTTTACAAATCTTCCATATGCTAATTTCTCTCCTGTAAGTCTACCTCTCATCCAGAAGGTCAGTTTGGTTGTTCAATGGAGCAGAATGGTTTCTGAGCACCCACTCAGTGCCAGACGCAGAGCTAAGACTTAGGGATACTGGGATGAACCACACATCTCTGACATGCTTACAGTCTCCTGAAGTGGGTTCAGAGTGTGTTCTGAGGATTAACTGTGGCAGAATAACCTGGAGTGGTTTGTTTAAAACATAGATGCCCAATTTCAACAAATGTACCACTCTGGTGAGGGATCTTAGTAATGGGAGAGGCTGTGCATGTGTGGGGGCAGGGATATATGGGAACCCTCTGTACCTTCTGCTCAGTTTTTCTGTGAACCTAAAACTGCTCTATAAAAATTGTTAAAAAAAATAAAATGTAGATGCCTGATCCTCCAAAACCCAGGTCTACTTATGCAGAATTTCAGAGGGTGGGGTCCTGACATCTGCAGTTTTGGAAGGCCCTTTGCAGAATCTCATTCACCGTAAAGTTTGAGAACCAGTGGAAAAAAGCTACTTACATTTTTAAACAACCCCAAATTTATGTTCATTGTATAAAATACACATAAACAAGAAGAAGAAAATTAAAACCACTTGTAACCCTACCCTCCTAAGATAATCATCCTTAGCATTTTATTGAATACCCTTCTAGATGTGTGTGTGTGTGTGTGTGTGTGTGTGTATTTAGACACATGTGTATCATCCATGTGTACCTGACACTGTGCTAAAGCCCTGGGGACAAAGATGAGAAAAAGAATGGTCCTGGCGTGGAACACCCACAGTCATGTTAAATGATGCCTGGCACAGCTTGAGGCCATGCTTTAGTCACCCACTCACCTGCTCTTACCTTTTCCCCACAGGTATACATCATTAACGTGACCTGGTCCGACTCCACGTCCCAGACCATCTACCGGAGGTACAGCAAGTTCTTTGACCTGCAGGTGAGTGGGTCTGAGCTCAAATGGTGCCTGGTTCCACATGAAGTGGCCTGAGTGTCTGGTGGGTTGTCCTCTCTCATGTCCGCACTCATCCAGAGAATCCCCTTCCCAAGCTCTCAGGGTCAGAGTCTAGGCAGAGCAGAGGGACAGAGGAGGGAACCTCAGCGGTCAAGCTGGGTTGGGCTCAGTCTTGGATGATGCAGGCAGATACTTGGGGCTTTGTTGGCTTCCTCAGATGGTCTTAACAGTCATGCTTTGTCACCCTCCTTCGTCTGGAGGGTGGGAAACCAGGGCGGAAAGACGGGAGGTTGGCCGTGGGTGCTGTGTACTTGAGCAGACATGTGTCTATAAACATCCAGGGTGAGACACAAGCCACCACATCATTGCAGACAAAGAAAAGCAAACACACAGAAAAGACTGGAACAGAAAATAAGCAGTTTCTTGAACTACAGACACAAATGGGGCATACCACTGTGTCTGTCTAACCAAATAAGGCTCTTATCTCCCTGTTTGTACAAGTGTATGATATGTGTGTCTCTCTAACATACCCAGACATGTCACACAGGGGGATGGTAGCATGGATCCACAACTCCATTGTAGACACCTCCCTTGATGCCAACTAATTTGATTAGGCCTCTTTAGGTTACAAGTAATAGTTTTACACTCATACTGGCTTAGACAAAGAGGAGACTTGGTTGGAAGGATATACCAGGGAAGCTTATGCAGTCAACCAGATGGTGGAAAAGGGAGAGAGGCAGTGGCTTCAGGAACACCTGAAACCAGGGCTGCTCTCCCTCTGTCTTGTCTTGGCTTCTCTCTGGGCACTGTCATCAGTAGTTCAGCTGTCAGTAGCTCCCAAATTTCATATATTGTGGTTCCCAACAGCAGAGAGACTGACTCTCTGCCAGTTCCAAATCAAAAAATCCCAGGCAAGACTCTGATTGGCCTGACTTGGGTCAGGTGCCCTCTCTGCACTAATCACTACAGTCTAGGGTAGACAGACATGAACACAGACATGGCCACTAGGGGGCCCACCCCTGTTTATCAGAGGCAGGCACCAGACAAGGCAGAATCATTGAGAGTTGGGCAGCAACCCTTCCTATACCAGGAAGGGAAAGCTGAGAGGTTCCAGATTCTTCCTTAGGGCTATGAGCCTGATTTAGGCCTATAAAAACACAAAGAAGAGACATCCACTGCTGGCCCTCACAACCAAGGTCCACTCCTTCCTTTGCAGGCCTCTGGTGGTGAGTCATCTTGGAGAGGCCAGGCTAGCATGTTTGCCTCCAAGTACCTGACTTTATCCCACTGTCCTTATGGCTCTATCTATGAGATGAGCCAAAGGTGAGCCAGCTCCCTGCATTACAGATCCTCTCTTAATCTAACAATGTGGGATTGAAAGCCACACCTTACCCTCCTGCCTTCTTCCTCTTCCCCCATCAACTCCTGTCCAGTCTCCTCGTGTCCTTCCGGCGTAAACTGTTGGGATTTGCTGATACCCCATCAATGGGTGTAGTGTGCTGGACAGGAAATGATCACTTAGTTGGGGAGAGGGAACCCTGAAAGGACTCATTGATGAGCCAGAGGGAAACTCTCAAATCAGAACTTTTCTTCCCCCTCTTTTCTGTTCTATTCCCCTACCCCCTCCCTAGTTACAGAATCTCACAGGAAAGGAATGCTGCTCCCCCAACTTCTCCCTTGCCTGGAGGGCTCATTTCCTGTGTGTTGAGAGGGGACACACGGCATGAAGCAGCTTGTACGATGCGCTGGCCCTAGTCATGAGCATGGCCAGGCCTGTCCATGTGGGTCATTGTTACCCTGTAGAGGCAGTTTGGAAAGGGGTTGGGATGGTTCTTTGGAATTTAACCTTTCAACCAAGCATTTTTGGGAACCCATTTTTCAGAACTTGACATGATGACTTGTAGTGGCCTTCATTTTAGAAAGCCTTTCTTATTTATCAGGATCTCTGATTTTAATATGGCATTCCTATAGAGGAAGAACAAATGGCATTGCTAATTCCGTCTGTGGTCACTGGTGGCCCTCAGAACTCAGCTTGGAGCTTAGGCACTGGAGACACATTGCCTGGGACCAGTTACTGGCTCTGTCACTCTGTAACTCCAGAGAGGTTCCTTCCTTAGCTTCTCCATTTTCTCATCTGTAGAATGAAGGTTCAAATGGTACCCACCCAGCAGGGTTGTTGTGAGGATGAAATGAGCAAATCCATGCTTTCCCCGACACATGGTTGTCTAGTGAGTTACTTGGTGTTAACAGGTGACAAGGATGCTGGGCTGCCTGGCTGAAGGGTCTGGGGGCTTAGTACCTCCTGTCATGGTGTTGCTTTCTTGTTTTCATACCTTGGCTTCACTCTGCTGACTTGCTGCTCAGTGCCCAGGCCTGTGTCAGAGTGTTCAGAGTCCCACAGGCTCTCTCTGGAGCTTGCCACTGGGACAGGACGGAGTGGGTTGGGAGTAGGGGTGTGACCCGTAGAGCACTATTCTCAGAATCCTTTTGCTCCTCCCCTTTTGGGCTGAGGCCCACTTTGGAACCCTGGAAGTACTGTGCCGACTAAGCCAGCCTGGGGAAAGCTGCCTAACTGGCTTTACTAACTCATGGTCCTGGGCTTTCTGGGGACTGTATACTTTTTTTTAATATACGTATATCCCATATATTGCAGGAGATATACTAAAAAGTTATTCATTGGGACTTCCTTGGCGGTCCAGTGGTTAAGAATCAGTGCTTCCACTGCAGGGAGCACGGGTTTGATCCCTGGTCAGGGGAACTAAGATCCTGTATGCCACATGGTGCAGCCAAAAACAAATTTTTTTAAGTTATTCATTGTTTATTTGAAATTCCTGTTTTATCCTTTGTCCTGTATTTTTCACTTGCTAAATCTGGCAGCCTTAGCCTGGCTGTGCATGGCAAGGGTGGAAGTATAAAGATGAGGAAGCCAGGCTGGCTCGCAGTAAGAGTGAATTGGCCTTTGCCAAGGCCTCCACCACATTCGCACTTTTGCAGGGCAGAAGTGGCACAGGCTGAGGGACACTCATTTGAGAAGGACAAGGTCCCTTCCTCCTAGGAGTCTGTATCTAGTGGGGAAAGTAGACTTTTAAGCAGTTTAGTCCACTGTAGATGAAATAAATACTAGATTGAGGTACAAGTAACATGCCAGGAGATGAAGAGGAAGGAAAGAGCATCCTTCTTGGGAGGGGGCAACTAAGAAGATGCCCATATGTTATTTTTTAATTAATTAATTTATTTATTTTTGGCTGCACTGGATCTTCGTTACTGCGCACGGGCTTTCTCTAGTTGCGGCGAGTGGGGGCTCCTCTTCATTGCAGAGCGCGGGCTTCTCATTGCGGTGGTTTCTCTTGCTGCGGAGCATGGGCTCTAGGCACACGGGCTTCAGTAGTTGTGGCATGCGGGCTCAGTAGTTGTGGCTCGCGGGCTCTTGCGCGCAGGCTCGGTAGTTGTGAGGCACGGGCTTAGTTGCTCCGCGGCTTGTGGGATCTTTCTGGACCAGGGCTCGAACCTGTGTCCCCGGCCTTGGCAGGTGTATTCTTAACCACTGCGCCACCAGGGAAGCCCTGCCCATATGGTTTTCATTGGTGACAGCGGCCTAGAATGATATAGCCACCACCCCCACTCCAGTTTGAGGGGATTTGGTTGCTTTTTGAGATTTATAGTTATCGAGGTAAAGTGTGTCCCTAACTTATTTCTTAGTTTGTTCGTTCATTTATGCGTGCTTGCCTGCCTCCTCTCCATCTGTCCATCCATCTGTCCATCTGCCCATCTATCCATCCATCCATCTATCCCAATCTATCCAGTCTTAAGTGCCTGCCTTCTGTGTCCCAGGAAGGATGCCAGGCTCTGGGTGGGGATTTATTGGTGAGCAAAAGCAGATCTGGTTACTGCTTTTATGGGACTTACAGCTTAATGAGGAAAGACAGATTTTAGTTTAAAAATGTATATACATATTATTTTATATGATTCCAAATGCTACAGAGAGAAGCACCATAGACATATTATAGGGAAACCTTATACTCTGGTATCAGAGCAGACTTCCCTGAAGAAGTAAGTTTATCCGACAGACCAATGAGTTATTTTATTTTATTTTGGGGGCTCAGGGTTTCTTTTGTGCATCTTTCCAGACAAGCATGAATGTACATATACAATTCTAATAACCCACTTGGTCATTCACACCCCCCTGAAATCCTTCCAAGGGCACTAGGATAAGACCCTCTACTCCGCCCAAAACCTTCTTCTCTCCCCATGTTTCTTCCTTGAGCCTTCAGACCCAGTGGTTCTGCCACCTTCTCATTCAAGGGGCTGTGAACCCAGCCCCTCTTCCCACCCACTGGGAAGCACCAGGTATGGAACCTTTAGACTTGTGCTGTCCAGTGCAGTAAGCCACCAGCCACATGCGGCTAGTTACATTTAAATTTCAGTTAATTAAAAAACTTAAAGATTAAATTTTAAAAATTCAATTAAGTTCAATTAATTTTTTTGAAATGAAATGAAATTTAGTTTCTTGGTCATACTTGCTGCATTGCAAGTGCCCAAGAGCCACAGTGGCTAATGGCTACATACTGAGCAGATACAGGACATTTCTACCATCACAGGAAGTTCTATTGGACTGTGCTGCCTCTGACCATCGGGGACACACAGCAGGCTCGATCTGGCTTTATGCCCACCCCAGTGTGCTCTGCCACCTCCCGGGCCCTCCCCAGGTGTCCTCTAACATCTTCCAGGGCCCCTGCGGCAGGAGAGGAACTGTATTCCACCCTGATTTGCCGCATCCATAGAGCAATTCAAATTCAACAGCTCTTCCAAACACCTCTTCTGGAAACCAGGTCAGTTACTAGAAAGGGCTCCTAAGGGCATTTCAGATGTCAAGCTGGGAACAGGGAAAGGAGAGGCTCTAGGTCTCCAAGTGGAAATTGGTTTCTTCTAAAAATAATCCACCACTCAGCCCTATCTGACCAAGAAAGGGACCTGTCCCAGAGGGAGCTGGCAGGGACAAGGCCTGATATTGAGGCCTGTTTAGTTATAAAGAGCTTGGATTACTTGGAGGTGGAGGTGAGGGGAGAAGGAGCAGGGAAAAGGACCGCAGATGCTCTTAAGTTGCCTTCTCTTTGGCGCTGGACCACATTTCCAGCCTCTGTAAATTTCCTTGCACAGCTCCTTCACTGTTAAGTGTCTCCCCCAAGGCCTGGCCCCACCAAGGAAGGACCGGAAGGCTCTCTGAAGCTCCGGCTCCATCAAAGGTTGTTTCACAATCTGACCTACAAGGCGCTGGGATGCAGTAATTGCTCTGCAAACATTGGCTCCATAGTGCTGCTGGCCCTTTAGTCTGAACTCTGGCCAGTGAGTGCACAGGGTCAATATTTGATCAGAGCTGGGAGAGGCCCTTTAGCCTCCCCCATGCTGCTTGGAAGATAGAGTTAAGAAGGCTGTTCAGGTTTGCTCATTTGTTCTAAAGGGCTTAACCTATTTTGAAGAGCTTCTGTCTCTCTTCCTTATTCATCTCTCCAGCATCTCCACCCACTTACCCACCCAGAGTCACACTCGCTTTTCAGCTCTCAAATAGCCAGGCTTATGATGGGTGAACAAAACTATAATCTGCGAATTGTTAATAACCAACCTTAGGAGGGATGTGTATGTGTATGTGGGCGTGTTCTGATGTAATATATGGAGAGTTACAGGATCACAGCATTTTTATAATTAGAAGAGTTCTACTCCCAGTCCCTCATTGCAGGTAAACATCTGTGTTCATTTTTCTATTCCTTAAATTTATATGAGCTTTAGTTTGGTTTGATGTCCAGAGCAGGCCTCGGCTCAGGTCAAACTGGGGTGATCCTGGTGTGTGCAGGGATCAACCTGAGAGTAGAAGAGGGGTCTGGGGGAGGTGTCTTTCCTGCAGGTTCTGTCTTTTAATCATCAAGGCAAGCTCTGTGTTGTTTGAGATCATTGACTAAAGCCTGGGGGAGGTAACTTGCCAAGTTCGAAGAACGATTTTGTACCAAGGATTCTAGAGAGTCCCAGCACATGGTGTGGCAGTTCTAGTGCCAGCAGTGCGATAAGCTGAGGGTCATTGTGCTTGCTCACATGCCCCGGACAGACAAGAACATTGGCCGTAACTGAGGTCAGTCCCCAGTCCCAGGAAGCCTCCTATTGTTTGCCGTGGCAAAAATGGGAAACATAGAGGATGGCTAAGTAAGCTGTTGTCTCATACCACTTTGTACAACAGTCAAAACCATAGAGACTGATCTGTCCCATGGATGGAGCGCTAAGAAATGTTAATGAATGGCCAATGCGAGTTTCAAAAAATTGTATGATAGCAATTATGCAAAAACAACAAGATACTTCTTTTATAAGTACATGCACAGCATAAGTACATAATTATTTTTAAAAGGTCTGGAAGGATACACTCCAAATTGGTAAAAGAGTTATCTCTGGAAGAGGGTTGGGGACATGGATGGGAGGGAGGGCTTGGTCAAAGGGGAACCTTAGCCTTATTTGTAATGTCTTACTTTTTTTAAAAAGGAGAATGTGTTCATGTATTATTTACAACATTTATATATAATAATTAAAAGATACCTGTGGGAGGAGGTGGGAAAAGTGGGAGGTCTAAAATAAACTGTGCTCCTCCTGGTCATTACAGCATAATGGGACAGAAAACACACAGGTTAAAAAAATAGACATTAATAACGTATCTAACAAGAGAAAGAAAATGAAAATGATTATTAAAATCACATTACCTCATATTTCCTGAATCACCATTCTAGATCATTCCTACGGAATGTAACTGGTTAGAATCCATTACAGCAAACCCCAAATTATCTTGTCAAACTGGAATCTTGTATTCCAATATTGCCTACAACACATGACCTGTGTATTGGGCCAAGAAGCACTTGGGTGGTGGTTCTTGTGTCATGATGAACCACGGTGAGAGCTTCTTGGCTGTGGGGTGCAGTGGTTAAGGGCAGGTACTCCAGGGTCAGGATGGTTGGATTCCAAGACCAGCTCCGGCACTTACTAGCTGTATATAACCTTTGGTGAGTTCTTTAACCTCTCTGTACCTCGGTTTTCTCATCTGTGTAATGGGTATAATAAAAATACCTGCTTCATGGGGTGATAGTAAGAATGAAATGAGACAATCCATGTAAAGAAAGCCCTGAGAATAGTGACTGGCGTGGAGTCCCTAGATGGGGAAGCTGAGAACTCACCAGTTAGGTCCTCAGAAACTTAACTTCAAGAGAAAATAGCTGGACATCCCTACTCCAGCTGGAGGCCGAGGTTTCTTCCTGGGCCCCATTTATACAGACTTCACTTTCACCACATAGCTCTGTCTGCCTCCAGGTGGGAGAGGCAGGTGGTGGTGGTTAGGTCTTCCGAGATAAACTGTTTCACCTCCAAAGTGTAATTACCAATCCACCATCCTCTGTTAGGAAAACACTGCTGTTTAGAAAGTTGCTATTTGTCGACAGTTTTTCCTTGCTCTTGGAAAGAGGCATCTTTCTGATTCCTGATGGAACACAGGGGGATTCCAGGGGAGCCCTGTGGGGATTCCAGTAGCTCCTGGGAATTCTGTGGCTGGCTTCCCCTCCCCCGGGAGCTGGCTCTGCCTCAGCCGCTCCCTTTCAGCTGGCCCCATGGCCTGAGGGTGAACTCCAGTTTCCTCTCTGTCTACTGATTTCCCCTCTGGCAGGTTCTGCCTAGCATTGGGGTGAGGAGGGGAGAGGGCTGTGGGGTGTCTGTTCTCCAGGGAGTGTTGGGTGGGGAAGGCCTGGGGAAATGGTACCTCCAGGCCGGCTCAAGTTGGAAAGCTGTTCACTGAGTTGGAATCCTGGTTTGCTTGGTGCCCGGCTAGCGTGCACTTGAAGGTGGGTTTATTTTTTTTCCGCTCCAAGCAGATGAGGTTTGCAGTTTGTACAGTGACTCCTTCTTGTGCAGTTTCCCCAGCCCCGCGGGCTTAGGAATGACCTTGTACATGAGGGGTCTTGCAGGTCCAGAATAGATGGAGAGAGGTGACCATGGGCATCGCACACGGGGCAGGGTCTCCACACGTCCGTGCCAGATGCATACTGTGGCAGGGTCTGCTGTCAGCCATCCCCACCGTCTGCCCTGGGCAGAGCTTAAGGATGCAAAGAGAGGAGAGGAGCTTGTCCGACGGTCTGAAGCAGCCAGAGCTGTGGGATCCTTGTCATGCTGCAGGTGCATTTGGGAAATTAATCTTTTCCTATACAGATGAATACCTGGTCTGTGAGCACCTGTGTTGGTATCTGCGTGCATTTGGTGCATGTGGTCTTCCTGGCAAATGGTCTGTAGGTGATCCTGGCACACATCTCCCAAGGAGTTCCTCAGGGACCAAGCCGTGTCTGACGAGACCCTCACTTGTGACCACCAGGAAGTCAGGAGCCACCTCTGCCTTTTTCTGCTCGCTCATCCTCCCTCAGGGGCAAGGTGGGATTGTCACACAGTGGGGGAAGCCCCTTTGTAGACATTGGGGAAAATTGTAAGAAAAGCTGGAATGTCCTCTGGGTAGTAAACCTTGGCACTATTCATTGGCTCTAAGCTTCTGGGTGAAGTCTGGTGGGTGTGGGCACTGGGGACTTAGGGGGCTGCCTGCTCCCCCAGTAACTGTCCTGCAGGGCGGACGAGAACACATCTTTCAGGGAGAGAAATCAGCTGTGTGCAAATATCTCAATATGGGAGGTACATGCTTGCCGACCAGCATTAACCAGATCTGCTGGAGAATTGGGGTGGAATTGTGAGTTTCGCGACCAGAAGGCCCTTAGAAATCATCTATCAGGACGATAACATATCCGGCACTCATGCTGCCACTTTCTGGTCTTGTGTCCACAACAGGCATCACTAACTGATCACAGCACATTCCCATCCCGTGCCCGTGGCTGACACTGTTCCGTGGGTCCTGAGCCCAGACATGGTCTCAGAGCCTTTCTGAAAAAACAAACCCAGATATCTTCAGGAAGACACTACCTATCAATTGGCAATGGTACCTTGAGATAAAACTTATTGGCCACCCTCTGATGTAGTCCATTTCCTTTATTTGACAGATGAGGAAACGAGGCCCTAAGAGGGGAAGTGACTCGTCTACGTTACAGGGCCAGCAAGTGACAGCAGGACTAGAACTCAGGCGCTCTAGCTTTAGTTTATTCCAATCTGGAATTCTAGCCTCCCCTCCAGAAGTCTTCTTTCTGTTTTTGGTTGAGGAGGGCAGGAAGCCCCTGTTGCATCACCAAGTGAGCTCCTGGGGGGAGGGGGCAGTCATTCACCCTTCCTGGAGAGAAGGGGCCTGTGCAGAGCAGAAGACTTCTCTCCGGCTCCCAGAAAGGTCTGCCCAGCTGCTGCCTGCAGCTCCGCCCAAGTGTCCTGCCTACCGCTGCCCACTTCTCTCACTGGATAATAAATCTCAGCTTTGCCAGAGGTGGCATCTGAGTCAGGCCACACCACCTGCCTGACTGCTCCGAGCTACACACCTTGTTTTCCCGGCATGAGGGTGTCACGTCAGGGTGTGTTTGGGTGTTACAACAGCGAGGCCCTGCTGCCGTCACCTCCCTCTTCCTCTGGTCTCAGGCCCCAAGGTCCGACCTAGCAGACTCAGCTCTGCCCCCACTGGGCCCCCATCTACCCCTCTTGGGATAGCAAATGGAAAGTTGGCTGCAAAGTGCATGGAGGCACAGTGTCCCCTCCAAACTGGAGAATGAAGGGAAGGAAGATCTATGGTGGTGGCCAGGTGAGTGGTGTGTGTGTGTGTGTGTGTGTGTGTGTGCGTGTGTGTGTGTGCGTGCACGCGCGCGCTCCGTGAAGCCTTCAGCTGTGACCAAGTCACTCCCTTCCCACGAGAAGGAATTTCAAGTCAATCCTGGCACCTTGGAAGAGTGCCAGCTACATGCCTGGCACTAGGCTTGGTAATGGGGACCCCGAGGGGAGAAGTCAGGGTCATCCTGGGCGGAAAAGCCAGGCTGACAGCCTTGGCCTGAGCCAGAGCCACCAACTGGTGGGGGAATCAGGGTAGGGGCAGAAGGCATAGAATGCGTGAGCAATCAGGGCGTAGACCACTGCCATCAGCCCTGCTGCTTGGGCATCCCAGCCTGCTTGTTGAGGTTTTGGCGTCCTTGCATCCCCTCCCCCACAGCAGCAACAGTTGGTTTTGCTTTTGACTCTTGTGGACCTGAGACAGCCAGGGTGAACTGTGGGAGCCTGAGTTGTGGGCTTGTTGGAAGGAAGACAGCCACAAGCCAGGTGACCCAGAGATGCAGTGATTTCCCTCACTGGCACCCTGCCACCCCTGGGCATCAACTCCCATGTGATTTTGGGGGCTGCAATTACTGCATCTCCGGGACATTTCCTCAGGCCAGGCCATTGTAGGAGTTATTGGAGAATTGTAGTTCTTTCCTTTATATCCAAAATTTAGCTAGAGCCAAGGAAAAAAGATTTTAGATTCCTCAGAGACCTCCACAGTTGGGTGACAGCAGGCTCTCCAAAAGAGC
This sequence comes from Balaenoptera physalus, assembly GCF_965194825.1. Lineage (NCBI taxonomy): Eukaryota > Metazoa > Chordata > Mammalia > Artiodactyla > Balaenopteridae > Balaenoptera > Balaenoptera physalus. Next base: position 48,050,294 of record NC_138893.1, read on the forward strand.
TTGTGGGATTCCTGGTACCAACTTCCCAACTTTCCGAGTGGAGTAGTTTGCTCTGGGTGATGGGAAGCTCAGGCTTTGTTGTCAGACAGACTTACATGAATGTGACCTCCTCCCTACCACCTCTTATCAGCTGTGTGACCCTGGGCCATTACCTAACCTCCAAGGGGCTCAGCCTTATCGTCTGCTAAATGACTCTAATTGCAGAAGCTGCTTCATAGAGTCCTTGTGAGATTTCTAGGAGACAAGGCACAGGAAACCTGTCCCACTGAGACTGAAGCAGCTATGGAGAGTCGTTAGGATGGCGATCACTGCCCTGTGGACACGGTGTCTGTCCAGCCTGAACTAGGGAAACATTCCCAGCCACGAAAGGGTCTGAGGCACCCCCAAGCTGCAGTAAATGAATGCTCCAGGGCTGGCCAGGAGACAGCCCCAAATGCCAGCCAGGGTTTGGCTCCGTCTGCTAATTAGGGAGCATTTATCTGGTGCCCAGCAGAACAAAGTGGCCAGTTCAGCCATGCTGGAAGGCTGAGCTCAGTGCTGGCTGGGGGCTGGGGAGGAGGCTAGGAATGGGGGGGGGGCATGGGGGCATCCCTGGGGCTAAATGGACCACATTCAGGAATGGCTTAAAAAAAAACCCACCCAAACAGGAAGCATGAGGCTGGTGTACAGGCTGGAGCTGCGATGCTGGCAGAGAGGGTGGCTCTGGTGCACAACAAGCAGCCATTCTTCCCACTGAGGCAGTGCCGACCCGGTCTCCTCGGGGCATCTCTGGTGAAGGCCGGCCTGGCCGGCTCCCCAAGGGAACGAGCTTGCTTCTATCCTGAGATTCCCAGGGCTCCACCCCTCATCTTGGAAGCTTGTGAGGAGGATCCCCCAGTGGGAGAGCGGAAAGGAACCCCTCTCTGTGTGCCCCCCCGGGGTGCTGGGCCCCACCTGCTGCTCCCTGCATCCTACAGTGCAGTGGGGTGGGGGCCCGGATGGCACGGGGGGTGGAGGGGAGGGATGGGCTCAAAACTGAGATTTTATCCATCGTGTTATGTACTTGGGGGGACACTTTGGGCCAGTTTGGAATACCTAGGTTTCTTGGCTGTGTAGTTGAGAAACGAGGTGAGGGAGGGTAGAGCTGCAGAAGCACCCTTTCTGCAGGTGGGGGGGCCAGGATCCAGACCGGCCGTCTGGCTCTGGAATCCACAGGCTAAACCCTTCCGTCCACTCTCACCTGTAACTTTGATGTGGCCCCTGCATGGGCCAGAGCACTGCAGAGCCAGCCTGGGAGATCCCAGCACCTCAGAGAGGAGGGGGGTCCTTTGCCTCCCTTGCCAGGAAGACGTCAGCTGCAGAGCAGGTGGGGCTGGGCTGGCTACTGGAGGCGGGTACTGCCCTGACCCACTGCCCAGGCTGGGGAGGGTTTGGGCTGGGCTGATAGAGAGAGAAATTGTCAGTTTCTGTATGTTCATTTCCTTTTCTCTGCCCTTGAGTCTTGGATTCTCCCTATGGTGTTCTCTCTGTGTCTCTCTCTTTCCCCAGTTTCTCGTTATCTCTATCTCCCAAGGGTCTCTGGGTCTGGGCCTGTCTCTGGGCATAGCTCTGTTCATCCCTGTGGCCTTTCCCCAGCCTCCTTTCTGGAAGCGTTTTCTCTGGCTCTGCTATGTCTTTGTCAGCCTCTGGGTCTCTTTTGTCTGTATGTCTTCCCCCGGGATGCTGCCATGTCCCAAGCAGGAGTCTGGGAGAAGGGCAGGTGAGGGCCTGACTGTGACCTGTATGGAGGGTCGCTGACTGTGATGAGCGAGGGGCTTGGCAAGTCTGCACCCTCAAAGGCAAAAGCCCCGATGGGGAGTGGGGCTGCTTCCCCTTCTCAGGGGAAATTAACCTTTTTCCTGACAATGGCTTATGTGTAGACATTCCCTTTGGAATCCAGTGACGGTCTTGGCACCCTGGTGGGGAGCCTGCCCTGCCTCCAGAGGGTACCCATGATGGCCAGCCGTTGGCTCTTCCCCCTCCCAGAAGAGACGTGACTGCAGTCCCCCTGCCCCGGGCCTGGCAGTGCTCTCAGCCCTCACCCAGGCTGCCCCAGAGAGTCGGCTCGGGGCTCCTGTGGGTAAGGTGGGGACCGCAGGCTGGCTCTTCCCCTTCTTTAGCTGGACAGAGGGTCTTGTCTATCTGTTCCATCACTTAATCCCTTCCTGCCCCGTGCTAGCTGTTCCTCCAGGGCCACGCCTGCTCCGCTGCTGTCCCCACTAGAAATAGCTGAGCAGTAGGCATTCGCCCAGACGAGGGAGTGGCCCTTGCAGGGTAGGCTAGCCCCCAAAATATGCCACCAGCTGTCGGGGATCTGGGTCAGGTAGGGCACCAGGAATAGACTTGGGGTGGGGTTCTGTTCTCCTTGGGCATCTTCTCAAGGGGGGCTAGTTCTCTGGGCCCAGACTCTGTCGTCAACTAGAAGGCGGGTGGGGGTGAGCACCTGACCATGTTTGTTGAACACCTGCTACGGGCGAGTCACTGGCTCCAGGGTGGGGCTGAGCGGTGGAGACAGATGCACCATGAACTGACCGCAGGCTGACCCTTCAAGGCATCTCCACTTAAAAGTCACACGTATGCCTGCACCTCAGTGTGTTCCAAACCCGGGCCCTATCTAGACCCTCCCTCCTCCTTCCCCTCCTCCCTCCTTCCCTCTCTCAGTCACTGCACCATCTCTTACCCCTGCAGATCCCTCCTCTCTGCCCCAGACCCCTTGGCCAAGCCCTCCTGATTCCTCCCTTGTATCTACTGCCTTGTTACCAGGCCTCCCAATGCTCCAGTCTGGCCCCTTCCAGCTGCTTCTGTGCATTGCAGCCAGTCAGCTTTCCTTTTCTAGTGTTTATTTTTAATTATGAATTTTTTTAATCCTACAGAAAATAATATAATGCATCTGTAGACCTACTGATTTAACAAATGTTCACATTTTGCTACATTTTATTCACATGCTTATTTTAAAGTGAGGTATAATTGACATCAGAGACTTTTTTTTTAAGAAATAAATTGAAGCCGATAGAGGAGGTGTCTGATAAATGCTAGATTCCCTTCCTCCTGCCTCAGGTTTTACCAAGAAGGTGGAACTGGAGGTGGGCCTAGGGGAAGGGCTGGGTTTGGTGGACTGAAAAGGCGCCCAGGCAGGGAGACTGCATGTGTGAAGGTGTGGAGGCAGGGCTGCCTGGCACGGCCAAGGTCAGGGGATCCCTGCTTCTGTGGAGGATGGAGCCCCGCAGGGAGGAGCACAGGTGCCGGCGGTCCTCCAGCGGCCAAGCCCTTTCCCGCCTTGCCCTTCCTCCTCCTCCCGCACCTCGTCCTAGGTGGGCAGCTGCTGTGTTTATGAGGTCGCGAGGGGAAGCCATCACCTGGGTCTGCATCAGTGCTGTCAACTGGACAGGCACCCTGCAGCTGGGCGCCAGGGTGGGCTCCGCGGGGAGCTTTTCCGCTTGTGTTCCCTGCTTCCCTGGCAGGAGTCAGGTTCTCCCCTCCAGGAAAGCCTCGTGAAACCAGCTGGCCTGGCCGCAGAGCCTGGGGAGGGGGAGGGTGGCCAGCCTCACTGCATGGGCTGCTTGACTAGGCTCCCCTGGCAACTCTGCCTGAGTTTTAGTTTTTGCTTCAGGGATTTTTCTCATTTTCTTCTGGGCTCCACCTTGCCTTCCCCTTCCATGAACTGTGAACAGACACTGGGACACCCTTGGCCTAAAGGGCTTCCAGAAAGGAGAAATTACAAGAAAAGCCTCCTGTGGGCCAAATGGCCGACCTCAGTGACCAGGAAGGGATCCATCAAGGCAGGGATGCAGCGTCAGCCCTTGATGTCATCAGGCCAGATCGGGCCACTTGGGCTGCCCAGGTCAGCTGTTAGGAATGCCTGAGGTGCCAAAGGGATTCGAACCCTTTGAATGCAGCCAAGCTCTGCCCTCTTCCTCTCCGTCTGCTCTGCCCCCACCCTGGTCCAGCCCCATCACCTCCCACCTGGGCAGCTGAGCAGGCCTCCTGGGGGACCTCCCCTCACATTCTTGTCTTCCCACCAACCAGTGATCCTTCTAAAAATAAATCAGGTCGTATCACACCCCCCTTTTATAACCTTTCTGAAAGCCTTCCTTTCTTTTGGGAATGAACCCCCAGTTCCTTACCCCACCCCCAGGCCCTGTGTGGTGGGTCCCCACCTGCCCTTCTAGACCTGTCCCCTGCCATCCTCCTTTCCTGTCTCTCAGCTCACCCCCTTGATCCTGGGGCACCAAGTGCAGTACTCTCTCAGTGCCTTTGCCATTGCTGTCCCCTCTGCCTGGAACTCCATTCCGCCAGGTCTTCAAGCAGCTGACTCCTTCTGGGCACTCGGGCCTCACGTGACACCTCCCAGAAAGGCCTTCCTTGATCACTTCCTCAGAGAGCCCCCCAGCCCTGTCACATTGTCACATTCTGTTGTCTTCAACAATCTATCATCTTATTTAACTCTTTGTCTATTGGTTATGTCTGATCCCTGCTGGAATGTGAGCTTTAGGAGAGCAAAATCTTGCTTGTTCATTAACTTCTGTTTTCCCAGTGCCTAGAACAGTGCCTGACAGAGCAGGTGCTCAGGAAATTGTTGTCGAATGAATGGATGGGTGCATGGCGAGCTGGCACTGAGTGTAGGAAATGGGGAGAGAGAGGCCTGCAACCTCCTTCTCCACGCCAAAGACAAGGTCTGCTGCGTAGCTCCTGTTCCTCCTCCTGGATGCCCATCTTTGCTTAGAGGCTGGACTTGCCATTAGGGACACTTGTAAGGATTAGCTGGAATAGAAAGTAACTTTCAACTTTAAAAATATTAGAGAACGAGGTGCATCTGGAAAACAAGAATACAATGCTGAGAAAAATATGCAAAGAACACTAAAAGTTATGAGAAATTTAAAATGCCATTGCAAAATAAGAAATTCAGTAGAGGGTCTGGGGGAAAAATAAAGAAATCTTCTAAAAGATTAAAAAACAGAACTTGAAAGAAAAGTTAAGACAAAGAAGATCAACCCAGAAGGTTCAGTATCTGTTGAACAGGAGCTCCTACATGAGAGAACAGAAAATATAGCAGAATATAACAGAGAGGGAGAGAAATTAATGAAAGCAAATTTTCTAATAATGAAAAGAATATGTCTTTGGATTGAAAATTCTTATAAATGCTTCAGGTTGATTATTTCCAAAGATGGCCACAACATCTCCTGTACCACGTGACTTTTGCGATAAGACTATTACTTCTTTCATTAAAAAGAGTTTCCGGGCTTCCCTGGTGGCGCAGTGGTTGAGAATCTGCCTACCAATGCAGGGGACACGGGTTCGAGCCCTGGTCTGGGAAGATCCCACATGCCACGGAGCAACTGGGCCCGTGAGCCACAATTACTGAGCCTGCGCGTCTGGAGCCTGTGCTCCGCAACAAGAGAGGCCGCGATAATGAGAGGCCCGCGCACCGCAATGAAGAGTGGCCCCTACTTGCCACAACTAGACAAAGCCCTCGCACAGAAACGAAGACCCAACACAGCCATAAATAAATAAATAAATAAATAAATAAATAAAACCCAAAAGTTAAAAAAAAAAAAAAAAAAAGAGTTTCCTCAGTCTAAAGGTCTCCCAACTGAGCTATTGCGGCAATTATACTCCAATAAGGATGTTAAAAACAAGACAAAACAAAACAATATGATTGTTATCCATTTGGGCCAGATTAATAAGAAAAACAGAAACCACATTGTTTCAACAGAAAGATTACAATATAGGTAATTGGTGATCTAACTCTGGCCAACTAAGAAGCAACTAGTCACTCACGGGCAGTGAAAAAACCCCTAGAGTCTTGGCCACTGGACTAGGTTGTCTCCCCTGTAGTATTTGTTGTATTGTCACCTCCCACCATGATCATGGTGGTGGCATCCATGGTAGCTCTGTTGGTTCACTCTCAACTCAGTGTGTTCTGTAACCTCTTTCCTCTGGGATAGTCAGATATGTGATTCCCTTCATACCTCATAGAAGCCAAGAGAAGTTTAGGTGCACTTAAGTCCTTCTTATGCCTAACCATAATGGGTGCATAGTTTCCCAACATGCGTCTCCTAATGAGTGTGAAACCATCCTGTTAAACAGTCTCCATTTAGATTCCCAAATATGATTGTGGAACAAGTTCCTCACTGCCATTTCAAGCCGCTTCAATCAAATTCACCTCCTACCTCTGGGCGTCTGTCTAGAGAGAGGCGATCAAGACATACATTCTACTGGCAGCCTCACTTATCTGCTGTCTTCCTTATCATTGAAATCCCTCAAGACTCTGAGGGGCAGGTTTCTGTTTTGCTCTGGACCTCTCTATGTTGAACTCTATGATATAGCTCACCAGGTCTGTAGGTCAATATATTCAATGTATGCAAGCCAGTATTTAGGAAAGTATTTATTCCTAGATAAAGCTTTGTTTTAAATATACTTGTCTGTCTTTAAAAAATAAAAAATATCCTATTATGAAGATCAGAAAAAAAAAAAAGTTTCCTCTATTCTTAATCCTGTGCTTATCCTGAATCACAGGCTCCAACGAGAATATCTTCCTCTTGAAAATATTCTTATTTGTAAGAAATAGATGATTAAATAGCTAATTATCTTTGTAAAAGAGATAAAATTATGCTCTAATAAAGAGAGGATGAGAATGAGATTTGAAGTACCTCTTTCTCTCTTTCCCTTCTTGTTTTTAGTAACATTTTCTTTGGGATAGCACAAATTTAGTGACATAAGAATACATGTCATATTTTCCAGAGGAAAATTTTATTTTCCATTTTGAACCCTCCTATATTGTTTGAAATTTTGTTACCATGTATGTATGTTACTTACACAAAATGTTTTTGTATATTGCTGTAAAATATTTATAATTATTGCTATAGAAGAAGATTTTTATCTTGGGAGAAATATACCATTTTTTAATGAAAAAAAAGTCTATGCATAGAAGTAAAGAATTTTACTGTGCACACGAACTACTTAGCATCTTGTTAAAATGCAGATTCTGATTCAGCAGGTCTGCCTGGAGCTTGAGATTTTGCCTTTCCACCACACTCTCAGGTGATGATATGGTTAGTCTCAGGATCACACCTTGAGTAGTGAGGGCAGAGAGTACCGGAAAGATACATTTGAAGCCCTTCTCCATTCCTTTCTTTTTCTTCCTTCTGTCCAAATGTGATCTTTCTCCCCTTTGCCCATGGCCCTTTGTGACCAGGTGGGAATTTGGCCTGGTGACTCTGGTGAGGAACGCTGTTCCAGCACTTCCCAGAAGCTGCCAAGGGTAGTGCGGGCTGCCTCAGAGGGATGCTATGCTCTGTCATTGGAGGTGTTCCTGTGAGCTTGAATGGTCACGTGTCAGGGGTGTTGATCCCTGTGTGGGGAGGAGGAGGCGCCTCCCTACAATTCCGCCTTGTGCCTCTGTGTGCCTTCTACAAACTTGTGGAACCAGGATCTCAGGTTGGGGCTCATTCACCTGTGCTGACTCTTATGGGTCATCTGGCAAATCCTCAATCCCCACCCTTCTCCGTCCTTCCAGGGGAACACTTGGTATTCTAAATACTGTATGTGTGATTTGGTGGATAGGACGGGGAGGGGGAGGAGGGGTGATGGCTTGGCTTTAGAAATAGTTCAGTCATGTAGGAATGTGATGCCTGACTTGATTGGATCTCGGGATGGAGGGTTCTGCCTTTTAGATTGTCTTCCCTCTTTCAATTTGGTTCAACAGACCTTGACTAAGAGCTCCTTTGTATTAGTCAGGACAGGTTAATTGCTGTGTAACAAACTCTCAGGGACTCAATACAATAGAGGTTTAATTCCTGCTCATGTCATAGACCAAAACAAGTTACTAGAGAGCTCTACTCCAGGTAGTCATTCAGGGAACCCAGACCCTCCCATCTGGTGACTCCATTCCCCATGAATCTCTGTTTCCACCCAGCAAGGGAGGGAAGAGAGAGCATGAAAGATTTCAGGGAGATTTTATGGGTTGCCTGGAGGAGGCACACATCACCCCTGCTCATATTCCATTGGTCAGAATTCAGTCACATGACTGTACCTCCCAGCAAAGGAGGCTAGGAAATGTAGTCTAGCTGTGTGCCCCGCTACATGTCAGACACTGTGATGGACGTTGGTCATACTGAGACACAGTTGCTTACAAGAGGCTCACAGGCTTTTGAAAGGAGGCAGGTGTATAAACAAATAATTATGATATAGTAGTAAGTGCGGTTCTAGAAGCGTGACCAAACCACAGAAGCAATCTAGAGAAGGGAGTCAATGAGGGCTAAACCTGTGCAAAGGCCTCAGAGGTGGTGGCAGCAAGAGATCGCATGGGGTGGGGCATTCCAAGTAAAAGGAACAGAATGTGCAAAGGCACAGAGCTGTGGAACAGCATGTGATGTCCAGGGAGGATGCAGTCAGGCTGTGCAGTACGTGGGGACATGCAGTAGCGGCAGGACATGTGACTGCAGAGGTCAGTCGGGGCAGAGGTCATGAATGGGCTTGTGTCCCATGGGAGGCAGAGAGCCAACAAAGGGCTCGAAGCCGAAATGAAACCATCAGATGGGGGCAGATTGCAGCAGTGTCGGAGATAGTACGTACTTAGTGCTCTCCTCACCAGAACCTTCAAAGAGGTTTCAAGTGTGTTTTGGTCTCTTGTGCTGTGGAGTGTCTGACAGGGGACAATGTGGGAGGGTGGGCAGGTGACCTACCCAAGTCACCTGCTGCAGCAGCGCTCCCAGTGGGAACTCCCTGGGACTGTGTGGCTTTTGCCAGTTTTACCTGACAGTCAGGTCTCACTAGCAACTTCCAGCAGCTCCCAAGCAGGGGAGAGGCAAGATACAGGAGACAGGAAGATATATACCACCGCAGCCTCTTCACCTTGAAAAAGGTGACCCCATTTATCAAGCACTTAGGTAAGCCAAGCACCGAGCTCACCTGTGTAATCTCATTCAATCCATACACCACCATGGGGAGGCTCTTCTCACTCACTGCCGCCTTACGGATGAGAAAACTGGATCCCAGAGAGGTTAAGTGACTTGGCCAAGGTCACATAGCCAGGAGGGAATAAACTGGAATTCTGACTTCAGAGCCCAGGCATTCCATCACTAACCAGAGTTCTAAAATAATGGTAAAACAGTGCTAAGAGAGGTGACTGCTTCTGATGGCTCCCTGCACGCCTGGCATGCTTTAAAGTGCTTTACGTGTACATTTTCTCTTTTCAACTTTGCGTTAGCCCTCAGAGAGGAGAAAAACAGGCTTGACACCATTTCACAGATGAGCAGACTGAGGCTCAGAGAAATTACACAGGAATCATTGCATCTCGCAGTTGGTAGCACTTTCTCACGCGTCTTCTCCTTGGGTCTTCGACACCCACGGAGGCAGGAGCAGTATTTCGCAGATGAGGCCACTGCCACTCAGAGAGGCGAAGTCTCCTGCCCCAGTTGCCTAGCAAGCCTTGGCAGGCTGGAACTGGAACCCTCCGCTCCTGACTCCCACCCAGTGCGCTTTCTCCAAAGGCTGTGGGTCTGCATGGTGGGGGGGGGGCGGTGTATGGAATGAGCCCCCTAGGGAGTTTCAGGGGGAGGCAGGGTAGCCACTGGTTTGGACACCTTCTAGGCTTGAGGAGGTCCCCTGGGATAAGGCCATCCTGCGCATCCCTGCTTTCTTCCCTCTACATCTCACTGTGGGTGTTGCACGCTCCACCACGTTAATGTCACACATGTCCCAGCCAGCTCCCACACACCTGATGAGCTGCTGGGAAAGCCAGAGGCCTCCTCCCCAAGCCCAGCCCATGAACACCAGCTGGGCAGCTCCCCCGGGGCCCCTAGAGACTCACAGCGGGGCGGGGCCTGGCCAAGGCACCTCCCAGACCCGTCTGTCCCTCATGGTCTCCCTGCCTTTCTGACCTCAGGGCTGTGGGTTCCCAAGCACTTTCCCTGGCCCTGGGGGGCCGGCTAGTGCCATAGCAAGAGTGAGGCTGATGACAGCAGTGACAATAATAGCTCACGTGTGGGGCACTTAGTCTGTGCCAAGCACTTTATACCCGTTATCTCACTGAATCCTCTCACCCATCCTATCAGGCAGGTTCTATCACTGTCCTCATTTTGCAGACGAGGACACTGTTGAATCCAGATCTGAGTAGCTATTATCCAAAATGTTGTGCAGGCACCGCTGTGAGTTCAGGAAGAGGCTTTTGGGTGGTATATGGGCAAATACTTTATCTTTTAATAGTGATGTATTGTTTCAGTGTGTGTCGGTGTTAGGGGTTGAAGTCTTATGTTTCCCCCAAATGCATATGTTGAAGCTCTAATCCCCAGTACCTCAGAATGTGACCTTATTTGGAAATAGGGTTGTTGTAGATGTAATTAGTTAAGATGAGGTCATACTGGTGGGCCCCTAATCCAGTGACTGATATCCTTATAAAAAGGAGAAATCTGGACACAGACATGCACACAGGGAGAACACCATGTGAAGATGAAGCCAGGGATGGGGTGATGCTTCCACAAGCCAAGGAACACTGAAGATTGCCAGCAAATCACAGAAACTAGGAGAGAGGCATGGAACAGATTCTTCCTCACAGACCTCAGAAGGAACCAACTCTGCCAACACCTTGTTCTCAGACTTCTGGACTCCAGAACTGGGAGGCAGTATATTTCCATTGTGTAAGCCATTCAGTTTGTGGTCTTTTGTTATGGCGACCCTAGCAAATTAACACAGTTAGAATATGTGTATATATAATGTGTGTATACACACACACCAATACACTTATGATTTCATAGATATTACTGCTTTGGATGTGGCGTTTGATAGGCTGAATAATGCTCCGCCACAGAGATAGCCACAATCTAATTCCTGGAACCTGAGATTGTTACTTTATGTGGTGAAAGGGGCTTTTTAGATTTGATTAAGGATCTTAAAAAGGGGAGATTATCCTGGATTATCCAGGTGAGCCTAATGTGATCACTAGGATCCCTTATAAGAAGGAGGCAGGAGAGTCAGAGAAGCAATGAGAGAGTCAATGGAAGCAGAGATTAATGTGCTTTGAAGATGGAGGAGGAGGCCATGAGCCAAGGAGTATGGGTGGCCTCTGGAAGCTGAAAATGGCAAGGAAACCAAGTCTCCCCCAGAGCTTCAGGAAGGAAATGGCTCTGCTGACACCTGGAATTTTAGTCCCTTAGGACTCGTTTTGGACTTCTGACCTCCAGCATGCTAAGAAAATTAATTTGTGTTGTTTTAAGGCACTGAGCTGTAGTAATTTGTTATAGCAGTAATAGGAAACTAATAATCAACAAAAATAAGTATTTAAGTTTTTCCAGAAAGGGACTGAAAGAAAAGTAATAGATAAATCATAGTAGTGATATTGATACCATGTAGGTAAGGGGGCTTGTACATATATTTGGGGGACCCTGTCTGTACTGCCCTGCCTTCAAGGGGGAATTGCATCATTTTAGGAAGCCCTTTGTGACCTGAGCTTCACTCTTGCCTGTCACTCCCTTGCTCTGTGTTGTTGAGCAGGTTACCTAACTTCTCTGTGTACCTGCCTCCTCATCTATAAAACACAGGGCGAATCACACCTACCTTGTGGGCAGCACATAGTAATTGCTCAGTTTTTGCCTCAATCATTGCTCAATATTCTAATCCTCTTTGATTCTCTTAATAGCCCTGAGAGGCAGGCAGGGGAGGATCAATTCACTGATCTTTTTTGAGTGCCCAGCTCCTGCTAGTCACTTGTCTCTGCGTGGTTGGTCATGGTGGGTGCAGAGGCCGGGGCACTCGTGAGCGTGTGACCCATCCCACCCTCGGGTCTCCTTAGTCATGAGATCTCGGCTCTGAGAGGGCAGGAACGCTCCTAGCACAGGGGTTGCAGAGTCAGACTCAGAGTCGAGGAACCCTTGCTCGAGAGTATGTGCCCTGATTGCATTTGTGCACAAGATGCCAGGCTGGCGCTTCCTGGAGAGGTGCCCTTGGGATAAGCAAGGCCAAACTGAGGTGCATGGGCTCCCTGGGGAGGATAATAATTTGACGTTCCCTTCAAACCAGTGGTCTTTAAATATGTGTTCAGAATGTCTTCAGCATCTGTGGCAGGGTGTCGGGGGAGAGTGGAGAAGGACCCTGGTGGTACCCAAAGCCTCCTCTGTTGCCCTGAGTTGTTCATCTCAGACCCTCAGCAAAGCAAAGCACCCACCCATCACCAGACCCAGCACTTAGACAGCAGTTTAGAGAGTAAGGGTTATTACTCGAGCAGGCATCTGGGGCATCTCACCTGCCATCCCCCACCCCAGAGACTCCATCCACATGCAGTGCCATCCTTGAGATGAGCTCTGGAATTGACTCTCCATGTCGTCACATTTCCGGTGATGCTTTAGGATGCCCTAACTCCCCCTGTGGAGCGGCACATCAGGCCTCTGCCCTTCTCCTGCTCTGGTGCCAACTGCGTGGTCATCCCCAAATCACTGGAATAAATGATCACGGGCCTCCATCCTGGATCCCACCACTTTCTCCAACACATGGCAGCGTTTCATGGAATTCATAAACAAGTCAATTCACTCCAACCTGTTTCATCTAGCAGGCCTAACACTCCCGCTGCCGAGCCTTTGTATTCACCATTCCACCCTCTGGAATGCCCTCTTCCCCTTTCGCCAGCTCTCCTTTACGCAAGACCCACATGTAACGTGACCTCCTCTGAGAAGTCTGCTTTGCTTACACCAGCCACACCAACCTTGTCCTTTCCTGAACCCCCATCACGTGCTTTTTATGCCTCTCAGCAGACTGACACTCAATCTAACACTACTAGGTAAACCCCTTGTGCCCATTGGCTCTCCCAGCTCCCAGTCACGTCATGGACCATGACTTACACTCTCCCTGAATCCCACTCATTCAGTGCGTGGAACATCATAGCAATGGCTTGACTGGGAAGGGAATGGAAGTAGTGAAAGCTTGCATGTTTTCCAGAAAATGGTCAAGCAAGACTTCTTTGGCTTGTTAAGGACTTAGGAACCCGGGGTGGGCTCCCTCACAAAGCTAGAATATATACCAGCACCGTGAGTCAGCTTCAGTATGGCGTGCGCCCATGCCCCAGCCACCAAATGCATCCAAGGCAGGAAGCTCCTTGCCAGGATGGACGGGTCCTCTCTACCCTCTGTCTCTCTCCTCAGCTGCTGCTTCAGGGACACTTGGGGTGTTGAGTCTGTTCCCTGAAGCTTCTAGTGGTTTTGGCAAGAGAGCCTGTATCCCTCCTGTCCAGCCACCCTCAACCTCGCCTCATCCTGGGAACTCTCTGAGCAGCTGCCCTGCTGCCTCATGGCTGCGCTGCCCCGTTCCGTGTACAGAACACATCCACCGCAGCATCTTCTCTGGGTCCTCCTATCTTCCCTGTGAGTTGCATCATCTTCCCGCATTACGCAGACGAGAATAAGTGCCTTGCAAAGGGTCACTGGTCAGCCAGTGCAGCCTGGAGCCCAGGCTCCAGACTCGACTGCTCTGCTCAGTGCTCTTTGAATAGCTGCTCCCGGGGTGACAAGGAGAGAATTGCAGTGACTCCTCTCTAATCCATGTCCCTGCTCCGCGGGTTCTCCATACTGTAGAGCCCTAGTATCTTCTTCTCTCTTTTTTTATTGTGCTAAAAAATGCGTAACATCAAACTTACCATTTTGTATTGTGGTAAAATGCACGTAACATAAAATTTACTATTTTAACCTTTTTTAACTGTACAGTTCATTGGCATCAAGTACATTCACACTGATGTGCAACCATCACCACCACCCTTGTCCACAACTTTTTCATCTTATTTTCTCCTTTAAAGCCTAGTGTCTTATACCTTCTAGGGGTTAATTCCTTTTTAATAAAGGTGTCAGAACCCTTCAAGGGCCAAAGGTGTGCATCTCTTGAGGGTTCCCTTTTTCTGAAAAAATTTTGAATTGAAGTCTAGTTGATTTACAATGTTGTGTTAGTTTCAAGTGTATAGCAAAGTGATTCAGTTATATAGATATATATAGATAAGTATGTATGTATCTATCGATCTATATATATTCTTTTTCAGATCCTTTTCCATTATAGGTTATTACAAGATATTGAAGATAGTTCCCTGTGCTATATAATAGGTCCTTGTTGTTTATCTATTTTATATATAGTAGTGTGCATCTGTTAATCCCAAACTCCTAATTTATCCCTCCCCCACACCCCATTTCCCCTTTGGTAACCGTAAGTTTGTTTTCTATGTCTGTGAGTCTGTTTCTGTTTTGTAAATAAGTTCATTTGTATCATATTTTAGATGCCACATATAAGTGGTATCATGTGATATTTGTCTTTCTCTGACTTACTTTAGTTAGTATGATAATCTCTAGGTGCATCCATGTTACTGCAAATGGCATTATTTCATTCTTCTTTATGGCTGAGTAATATTCCATGGTATGTATGTATGTATGTATGTATGTATATATATATATATATATATATATATATATATATATATATATATCACACCTTCTTTATCCATTCATCTGTTGATGGACATTTGGGTTGCTTCCATGTCTTGGCTATTGTAAACAGCGCTGCAATGAACATTGGGGTGCATGTATCCTTTTGAATTAGAGTTTTCGTCTTTTCCGGCTATATACCCAGGAATGGAATTGCTGGATCTTATGGTAACTCTATTTTTTTTTTTTTTAAGGACCCTCCATACTGTTTTCCATAGTGTCTGCCAATTTACATTTCCACCAACAGTGTAGGAGGGTTCCCTTTTCTACACAATTGAGGGTTCTCTTTGATTCTGTACATAACTTGCTATTGGTTGTGAATACTGACTTTTTTTTCCCTTCTGTCTTTATGCCTTTCATTTCTTTCTCTTGTGTTAATACCTTGGGAAGGATCATTAATACAATAATGGATGGAAGTAGTGACAGTGGGCAGCGTCCTTGTTTTGTTCCAGTGTTTCTTCACTGAGGTTTGCTATGGGTAAATGTTTTCAGGTTAAGAAAGTTTACTCCTATTTTTTGTTTGCTAAATTTTTAAAAAATCATAAATAGGTGTTGACTGTTATCAAATACTTCATCTGCCTATGTGAGAATGATCATATAGTTTTTTGTTTGTTTTTTTTTTAATTTATTTATTTTTGGCTGCACTGGGTCTTTGTTGCTGTGCGTGGGCTTTCTCTAGTTGCAGGCGAGCAGGGGCTGCTCTTTGTTGCGGTGGGTGGGCTTCTCATTGCGGTCGCTTCTCTTGCTGTGGAGCACGGGCTCTAGGTGTGCGGGCTTCAGTAGTTGTGGCACGTGGGCTTCAGTAGTTGTGGCTCACGGACTCTAGAGCGCAGGCTCAGTAGTTGTGGCGCACGGGCTTAGTTGCTCCGTGGCATGTGGGGTCTTCCCGGACCAGGGCTCGAACCCGTGTGCCCTGCATTGGCAGGCGGATTCTTAACCACTGCACCACCAGGGAAGCCCCAATCATATAGTTTTTATCCTTTATTTGATAATGTGGTAAATTACATTAATAGATTGTCTAGTGATGCACCATTCTTACACCTTGAATGAAATTTAATAGAAATGTAACCCTAATGGTAGAATTTCTTTCATTCATTTTATTCATTCAGACTGTGGTAGTCAAGAGACCAGGGTCTGGAGCCAGATTACCTGGGTTTGAATCCCAGTTCCACACCTTGCTTGTGTGGGCAAGTTATTTAATCTCTCTGTATGTTGGTTTCTTTCTCTGGAAAATAGGGTATTAATAGTACCTACTTCAAAGAGTTGATATGAGAATTAATTGAGATAAGCCAGTGCCTAACACAAACTAAGTTCTCAGTAAATGTTATTTTCACCATCAAACATTTATTGAGCACCTGTTTTATACCAGGACCTGTGCTAGGTGCTGGGAACTCATAGTTAGGGTAACCACATGACCCCATTAACCAGTACAGTCCTGGAAGTCCTGTTTTGTACCTTTTATCCTGATGGAATTATTACCAGCACTCCCTTTCACTCTCAGTAGTTTCCCAATTTGGATGATAAATTATTTGATCACCAACTGATAGATGAAGAGATCTATATGATGTGGATGTGGAGGACCTGGCTGGACTTGATTCATAGCTGAGCTTCACTAATGTGAAGCAGAATTGTGGTTGGGGTCAAGGTAGAGGATCTTCAGGGCCCCACAGGCATCATAAGCCTTTCCCCTGTCTTCTTGTTTGCATTTTTTTCCAACAGGAAATCTGTTGTCATCATTGTCTTTGTTCCTCTGAATGTAAAAACGTCTTTTTCCTATGGCTGCTTTTAAGATTTTTTTCTTTCTTACTGATTTTGAGTAACCTGCTTATGATGTGCCTTGGTATAGATTTCTTTATGTTTCTTGTCTTTGGAGTTGAATTTTGGGGGTCTGTGAGTCCATAGAAGAAATCACAAATGGAATTAAAAAAATTTTTTTTGAGCATTGAACATAGTGAAAACGCAGCATATGAAAATTTGCAGGTCACTGCTAAAGCACTGTTTAGAGAGAAAAGAATATCATTACATACCTAAATTTTAAAAGAAGGTTTAAAATCAATAATCTAAATTTTCACTTTAAGGAAAAACCCCCTAAGCCTAAATTAAGTAGAAGGAAAGAAATTATGAGAACAGAAACAGTAATGTAAAAAGCAGAAAACAATAAAGAAAACTAACAGAACCAAACGTTGGCTGTTTGAAAAGATTGATAAAATTGATAAACTCCTACTAAGAATAACCAAAGAGACAAAGAGAGAAAACACAAATTACCCATATCAGGAGAAAGAGAAGATATTACTTCAGGTAAAATAATAATAAGGGAGTGTTAGTAACAATTTTCTGTCAATAAATTCAATAAGAAAACATGGACAAATTCTTTGAAAAACTCAGCTTTCCAAAGCTGACTCAAGGAGAAAAAGAAAAACGTTAAGTGCCTTTACACCTATTAAAGAAATTGAATTCA
Organism: Balaenoptera physalus; assembly: GCF_965194825.1. Classification (NCBI taxonomy): domain Eukaryota; kingdom Metazoa; phylum Chordata; class Mammalia; order Artiodactyla; family Balaenopteridae; genus Balaenoptera; species Balaenoptera physalus. Next base: position 48,067,220 of record NC_138893.1, read on the forward strand.
TAATCAAATACCTTCCTGCAAGGAAAGCTCCAAACCCACATAGTTTTGCTGGTGAATTCTATCCAACATTCAAGGATGAAATAATACCATTCTTACACACAGGAGGAAGGAATAGTTTCCAACTCACTGCATGAAATCAGCATAATCCTGATATCAAAACCTGATGAGGGCATTATAAGAAAGGAAAATATCAGAATACCATGAACAAGGATGCAAAATTTTTCATAAAAATATTAGCAAATCAAGTCTAGCAGTATATAAAAAAGATAATACACCAGAACCAAGTAGGATTTATCTAAAAAATGCAACTTGGTTCAACATTTCAAAACTAATCAGTGTATTTCACCACATTAGCAGAATATAGGAGAAAAAAAATGCATCAATAGACTCAGTAAAAGCATTTGACAAAATTCAGCACTGTTTATAATAATAATTTTTTTAAATCCTCAGTAAACTAGAAATCAAAGGAAACTTTCTCATCTTGAGCATCTACATAAAACCTACCACTATCATCATAGTTCATGGTGAAAGTCTGAATACTTTGCTCTTAAGATTGGAATAAAGCAAGAATGTTCTCTCTTACCTCTTTTCTTCAACATTGTATTGGACATTCTAGCTAGTGAAATAAGGAAAGAAAAGGCATACTTATTGGAAAAAGGAAGATGTATAATGACCTTTTTTTTTTTCTGACGTTATTGTCTATGTAGAGAATACTAAGAAATCTGCAAAAGACAAAAATACCTACTAGAATTAATAAGTAATTTTAACAAAGTTGCAGGATACAAATTCAACATACAAAAACCAATTGTATTTCTGTATACTAGCAGCAAACAATTGGAAAATGAAGATTTAAAACACCATTAATAATAGCTTCAAAACACATAAAACACGAATGAATTCAATGAAAGATGCGTAAGACCTCTACATTGAAAACTATAATGCATTGCTGAGTGAATTAAAAGAAGGTCTAACTAAACAGAAAGATTTACCATGTTCATGGATTGAAAGTCTCAGTATTGTTAAGGTAGCTTCTCTCCCTAAATTGATCTATCAAGTCAATGCAATCTCAATTTTTTAAAAATCCCAGGAGGCTTTTAATGTAGAAATTAACCACTTCATTCTAAACTGGGTCTGAAAGTGCAAGGGATCTAGAATGACCAAAACAGTTTTGAAAAAGAAGAAAAATTTTGATTTTAAGACGTAACTAAAAACCTACAGTAATCAAGAAAGGATGGTGTTTGTGTCAGGAGATATCTATCTATCAGTGGAACAACACAGAGGGTCCAGAAATAGTAAATCCACACATACATAGTTAATTTATTTTTGACAAAGGAGTTAATGTAATTCAATGGGAAAAGAATAGTCTTTTCAACAAGTTGTTCTGGAATGATAGGCTATCTACACCCCCAAAAATTATGAATGGAAGTTTGATATTAAATTTCATTTGAACAGAGAATTCTGCTGAACCCCTCCCCAAAAAAAGATCTACTAATAAGTGTTTTAGAGGTGCTGTCCAGTCACTCCCAAATCTATTATTTTTATATCTTCATGGGAAAGTTCAGAGTTGTGCCACCATTCTGAGAATCACTAGACCCCAAAGGTATGATGACCCCTGACTGAGGTGGGCAACTAGCACATGGGCCGGGTACATGCGCAAGGTTGAGAGGCCCATGGAACATAAAAAATAACTTCATTAGGGACTAGGGTACATGATGGTGAATCCTCTCACACAGATCATGACTATGTTCTTAGCTGTACTTTATTTAATTTATTAATTTATTTATTTTTGGCTGCATTGGGTCATCATTACTGCGCGCGGGCTTTTCTCTAGTTGTGGCGAGCGGGGGCTACTCTTCGTTGTGGTGCGCTGACTTCTCATTGCGGTGGCTTCTCTTGTTGCGGAGCACGGGCTCTTGGCACGTGGGCTTCAGTAGTTGTGGCACGTGGGCTCAGTATTTGTGGCTTGCAGGCTCTAGAGCACAGGCTCAGTAGTTGTGGCGCATGGGCTTAGTTGCTCCTCGGCATGTGGGATCTTCCTGGACCAGGGCTCGAACCCGTGTCCCCTGCATTGGCAGGCGGATTCTTAACCACTGCGCCACCAGGGAAGCCCCGGTACAGCCACTTTGGAAGACAGTTTGGCAGTTTTTTACAAAACTAAACATACTCCAACCATACAATTCAGCAATCATCCTCCTTGGTGTTTAACCAAATGAGTTGAAAACTATGTCCACACAAAAACCTGCACATGGATGTTTACAGCAGCATTACTCATAATTGCCAAAACTTGGATGCAACCAAGATGTCCTTCAGTAGGTGAATAGATAAATAAGCTGTAGCACATCTACATAATGGAATATTATTCAGTGCTAAAAAGAAGTGAGCTATCAAGCCATGAAAAGACATGGAGGAACCTTAAATGCATATTGTGCATTTTAAAAATTAAAGAGTCTATTTTGAAAAGGTTATATACTGTATGATTCCAACTATATGATATTCTAGTAAAGGCAAAACTAGTAAAGTATCAGTGGTTACTCAGGTTAGTGGGAAGAGGACAAATAGGTGGAACACAGAGGTTTTTTAGGGCAGTGAAACTATTTTGTGTGATACTGTCATGGTGGACACATGTGATACATTTGTCCAAACCCCTAGAACGTACAATACCAAACATGAACCTTAATGTAAACTATGGACTTTGGGTGATAGTTATCTGTCAATGTAGCTTCATCAGTTGCAACAAATGTGCTGCTCTGGTTTGGGATTCTGATGGGGGAGACCAGGAATGTGTGGGGTCAGGGAGTCTATGAGAACTCTCTGTACTCTCTGCTCAATTTTGCTGTGAACCTAAAACTTCTCTATAAAAAGTCTATTAAAGAAAAGAAAACAACTTATACAAAGCTACAGTAATCAAGGTGGCATCCTACAGACCTAGGATAGACATATAGATCAAAGGAATAGAATTGAGAGTCCAGGAATAAACCCATACATTTATCCTGAACTGGTTTTCTGCAAGGGCACCAAGACCATTCAAAGGGAAGGATACCTCCTCTTGCGGACAATGAGATGAACATGTACAAAAAATTTTCAAAAGACTATGTGAAATACTGAAATAGGGATACCAACCAGGAGTGCTGTTGGAATTCAAAGAGAGGTGGTGTGACCTTAGGCTGGGACAGTCAAAGGCTTCGCAGAGTAGATGTCGCCTGATAAGGCCATCAAAGAAGGAAGGGAATGGGGGAAGTACATTTCAGACCACAAAGGATGAGAACTTTAAGAAACGTCACATGTATCGTTACTGTCCCTCTCTGTTTCCGTGATTCTCCCTGCTGTGTCCCCGCATCTAACACAGGGCCTGGTGAGCCCTAAGTCAGTAGGATGGACAAACCAGTTCTGAGGTTTCCCATGATCTCTCAGAGTTCTCAGGGAGATGGAGTGACCTTGCCTCTTTGTACGGGGAATCTCTAGATCAGGGAACCCACCAGCCTCTTGTAGTAACTAACGTTCCCTTTGTTCCTGAGCTGGAAATGGTCACAAGCATTGGGGCCCCAAAACTGGAGTTGCTGGGAACTCCACCCTCTCAGAAGGGCGAGGAGTTGGCCTCTTGGGTTACAGATGTGCCCCAGCTGGGCCCGGGGTCCACCCTTCTCTCTCCCCAGTGTTTATTGCTGCTCAGCCCTGCCCACGAAGAGCTGCCGAATCAGCTTTCTCTGGCTGGGGCCAGCTCTTGAAGCTGAGCTGTCCTGTATCTCTCGCACTATCCACCCCTTAGATAAACAGCCTGGCGTCCTGCACACGCTGCAGAGTTCTCATGTGCTTGCCGAGGGCTCCCTTAGCCAAATGCCTCTCACTCTAAGAAGGACCCTGGCAACGGGCCCTGCTTTTCCTCCAGCCTGACTCAGGCCCTTGCTGGAGTGACAGGAGAATGCACTTCCTGCCCAGAAATGTGGCTGCAGCAGAATTCTCTGCGGGGCGGAGCTTCCTTCCTCACTGCCCACACACCCAGGCTTCCTCCTCAGGGAAGGTCTGGGCAGCCTCTTCATCAGACAGCCTCCCTGAGCCTTTCATGTGACTTTTCTCTATCAGACACAGTCCTGCAAATTAGGCGCCCACCAGGTTACAGAACCCACTTCACGGCCTGCCTGGCGCCCCAGGTGGGGTGACATTTGGACTGTGTATCACACGTGGCCACATATGTTTATCCCACCGCCCACCACTCTGCCATACTGCGCACGGGCCACTTCGCTGAATGCGGCAGATTTGCGAGCCCCCCGACTGAGTAAACTCAGCTGGCCACCTGTATTTGGTTTGCTCTGGAGTCTGAGCCAAGGGATTGGCTTTTTTTGAAATGTCACCTGTGGGCAGAGAAAATGTCACCAACATCTGGTTAGCAGTGCATCGTCTTCCTGTGGCCAGTGGGCCCTGGAGATAACAGGGAGGACAGATGCCGAGGCTCGGCGGTAGCGGGGGGGATCAGGTGACAGGTGTGCTGAGATCAGCACCTGAAGGCCCAGGGGGGAGGGTGGCAGGTCAGCTGGGCGCTCACGGCTCTGGAGAGAGCCCGTTGACCCAGTACTTTTAGCAGATGGGCTTGCCGTGGCCTCAGGGGGCCCAGACTAAGGCAGAGGTGGGGGAAGAGGAATATCTGTTACAGAAGGAGGAGGTGGGAGAGAGCCCAGCTGCAAAGCATCCTCAAAAGGCCTTTTGAGGAAAAACTCAAATCCGCAGGGCTATCAGACGACCCTTGCCTTCCAGGAGGCACGTGAACCCACGGAGAGGGTTCAGACTGCTCTTGGCAGGGAAGGTACAGGGAACGTGACCGTCCCTCTGCCAAGACAGAGCTAGCTTCACCTCCTACAGGAAGTCTTCCCTGACCTCTCCCTTCAGGTCCCACAGAATCCTTTTCATGCAGCCTCACCATTCCCCGTCACTCCAAAACTTGCTTGTCAGTCTCTAGCACCAAAACAAAGCTTCACAGACGTCTGGGTAGGGCCCAGGAAACTGCATTCTTAACAAACACCTCCCCTCCCCCAAGGTGTCAGGTATGGGCAGAGTTAAAACTACATTTTGAGAACCATCTTGCTCTAGAGCAGCCTGTCCAATAGAAATATAATATGAACCATATATATAATTTAAATTCTTCTAGTAGCTACATAAAAAATTATGTGAAATTATTTTTAATTTTTACTTAACCTGATATATCCAAAATATTATCATTCCAACATGCAATCAATACAAAAATTGTTAATGAGATATTTCACTTTTTTTGGTTTGTACTAAGTCTTCAACACCTGGTGCATATTTTAAACTTACAGCACATCTCTGTTTGGACGGGCCACATTTCAAGTGCTTAATAGCCACATGTGGGTAGTGACTGCCATATGAGACAGCTCTAGGGCTTTGCTACTGTGGTCCATAGACCAGCAGTTTAAATTATTTCTAGCCCCTAACAGAGGGCTGACATCTAGAAGGCACATAGCAAATGTTTTGGGAGGAAAGGAAGGAATGCATGAATCTTACGTGCCCCTGTCCACTTCTCTGGGCACCACCATCCCTATGCACTGTTAGTGAGAATCTCAGAATCTTATGTCAGAAAAGGAATTCAGGAGTCAGAGAACAAATGCATGTCAGAGCTGATAAGAAACTTAAAGTTTCTTTTTTAATATAACTTTTTTTAAAAGGCTTACCATTTATTTATTTATATATGTATTATATATATATTTTGGCTGAGTCGGGTCTTAGTTGCGGCACACGGGGTCTTCGCTGAGGCATGCGGGATCTGTCATTGCAACACATGGGCTCTTCATTGCAGCACGCGGGCTTCTCTCTAGTTGTGGCAGACGAGTTCTTCTCTCTCTAGCCGTGGCGCACGAGCTCCACGGCGCATGGGCTCTGTAGTTTGCAGCATGCGGGCTCTCTCGTTGAGGCAGGTGAGTTCAGTAGTTGTGGCGCGCGGGCTTATTTGCCCCGCAGCATATGGGATCTTAGTTCCCCGACCAGGGATCAAACCCGCGTCCCCTGCATTGGAAGGCGGATTCTTTACCACTGGACCACCAGGAAAGCCCCAGAAACTTAAAGTTTCTGTAGGCCTAACTCCTGCCAGCCCCAAAGAGATAGGGCAATTTGGGTAAGTCCCTCAGCTTGCCGGGCACAGCAAGCCACTTTCTTTCAGGAGAAAAGGGGTCTGATGAGGGCAGATCGCTCTACACGGGGCATGAGCTGGGCCTGCCTTTCTCCTCATCGTCTCTGTGTTCTTCCTCAGAAATCCTATGAAGCTGCTGCTCCAAGGCCTCAGGCCTGGCCTTCAACGTGTTAGTTATATCCATGTATTTGTCTTCAGTCTTCTTCCAGAAAAGATTTAAGGCACCTATAAATTTGCATAGGTTTCAGTGAGATGAAACAAAAAATAGAAAAAATGTTAAGAAAGGTTCATAGGTACATGGAAAGGGTGTTCACTCTGATATTACGTGTAGTAGCGAATATCCAACAGTAGAGAGTAGGTAAATCAACCACGACCCATTCAAACCTTGAAACATTCTGCCTCACAGTTAAGAATGCTGATATGGATCAGTGGCTGTTCACTGACCACAGAAGGAGCTAAATCTTTGGGGGATGACATACAAGGCTCCCCACAATTCATCCCAACCCACCTTTGTAGCTCGGTCTTCCACAAGTCCCCCCAACTCTCCACACTGAAGCTCTTATGTTTCCTAAGCAGGAGAACATCTCACATATTTGTGATTTTATATGAGCTGTTCTTGAGCTTCAAATGCTTTCTTCATCCAGTCTCCTGGTGAATTCATATCCATTCCTTAAGATCGACTTCAAGTGTCACCTCCTCTGTGAAGTCTGCCCAGATATTCTCAGGCAGAGTTGGACATTCACGTTGCCTAGAACTTCCTGCTAGTTTGGCATCTATCATAGGTCATTAGTATTACTTGTTCATGACTCTGCCTCCTGCCTCAGTTTGTGACTACCCCAGGGACAATGGCTCTGCCTAATTCATCTTTCATTCCCTTTGGGATAAGATGTGGGACAGGAAGCAAATGTTCCTTGAATGAATGGATAATGAATTAATGAACAGACCCCTCTTGTGGCACCTATCGCTTTTTACCTTGTATTGTCTTTGTTTGGATACCTCATCTCTGTTCCTGGATTGACAAATCTTCCAGGACAAGAACAATGGGATCCATTTTTGCATCCTCTACCACAGCCTGCCCTAATGCCTACTGTTTGAATAAATGAGCAAAACTCTCATTAAAAAAAAAACAAACAAAAAAACAGTGCCAATATGGAAGTAGTCACTGACGTGGGACAATGTCATTACACACTGTAATGAGAGTACTTGATGAGCTTATTTTATCTACATGCATGTAAGAACATCTGGAAAGGATATATATCCCAAATATTAATGCTTCTTTTTCAGGGGGAAGGATTATGAGTGATTCTTGCTCTCTTTTTGACCACCTACTGCTTCTGTAATTTCTAGCTTTTCCCCTCAATGAACATCAATTACTTATGTAATATAGAAATAAAATTTACAAAATAGAATATGGGTGAGGAAAATGGGGAGAGGAGAAAATAAGAGTTCTACTCCATGTAGAATTTATTTGAAAATCTATTGATTAAAAAAAATCCTAAGTACAGGTTTATAGTGTTATGGCCCATTGTCCATATTTACACGTGGCAGGCAGTTATTAAAGGTTGGAGAGGTGGACTTATAACATTGGGGTTTGAAAACTCATGAGCCAGCTTTTGTTAAATCTTAGACTGTGTTCAGGGAAGTGAAAGTCAATAACAGTGCAGTCACTGTCTTGTTTTGAATGGAATCTGACAATGACCCGCCCTTCACGTGTGGGCTGTAAATAGCTTGTGTATGTTGGATCTTGATTGTGCAAGAGAGGATCCTAAAATCATGCTGTAGAGCTGGGTGAGTGGGTGGGTAGATGGGAATATGCACACGTGTGCACACGTACATACACTACACGTGTCAAATCTAGCGTAGGACCACATTTCACCACCTCCAAGGCAGCACTTTGGTCCAAGCCAATAAATAGGCCCCCTGACTGGTCTCCCTGCTTCCTCGCTGGGGCCCAGTCACTTCACTGTAGCTCAAGCCATCCTCTCCATGACCCGGGCCCCACCTGGATCTCATTGCCTATACCCCGGCCCCTGCTCACTCGACTCCAGCCTCCACTCCACTGGCCCTTCCCCTGCCTGGAACATTCTCCCCCTCCACTGTGGCTCGCTTCCTCACCTCCTGCCGGTCTCTGCCGAATTGCCATTGATTTGTGAGGCCTTCCACACCACTCTATATAAAATAACTGTTCCTTCCTGTTCTGCCCCACCACCTTATCCTACTTCATTTTTCTTCATAGCATGTTTCCCCCCAACACAGTACATATTTGTTTACTGTGTGTCTCCCCGCAACTAGAATGTAAACTCCCTGAGGGCAGGGACTTCGTCTCTTCTCTGTACTGCTATTTTCTTAGTGCTCTATGTAGACGCTCAATTAGTACTAAGTAATATTCAGAAGAAGGAGTGGACTGCAGATGTCATGTGACAGATCTTCCCCATTTTACTGATGAGGCGCCTGAAGCCCAACTGAGAAAGCTTGCAGCCCGGCCCAGGGTCACACAGCTGGGTCCGCGGGGCTAGATCCCACTCTCCATTCCGCTCCACCTCCTGCCCGCCCACTCCTTGGAAGGCAGACTAACCCCACACACGCACAGGGGCTGTGGCTTCGTCCATCCTGTCTCCTGTGTGTTTTTCCAGTTTATACAGAATTTCAGCCCAGAATAGCAGAAGAAAAAAACAGCTGTTCTTCCAGAACCCTGGAAACTCTTCCAATGGGTCTGTCCCTGGAAAAACAGCAGCAATCTCAGGGTGGGAAGGTAGGAAACGGAGGAGGGGGTCTTCCAGCAGTGGGGGCAATGGGCTGGATTTGGTTTTGCAATTAAAATAACATCTGGGTCTGTTTCCGCAGAGCGGTTCTGGAAGGTGGGTGGTCTGTCTGAAGCATCAGGGAGGGCCTTCCACATCCTGGCCCCGGGAGGGATTAGGATGGCGGGTGACTGAAGGGCTCACCCAGCATATGACGTATGAAAACAACTGGGTCCGGAGAAGTCTCTGGAAACCCCACCTGCAGCCTGGCCTGAAATCTTGCCGGTCCCTACCCTGGCCTCACTCCGGGTCATCTCTGGACACCTCCCTCTACACCCTCAGGCCTCCTTGAGATTGTTCAGACTCCCCCTTTGATGCGTAGAGAGCTCTGGCATCCTCCCACTCATGCCCCATGTGGTCTGTTAATTGTCTGTGAAATGAGGGATTTGAGGCGTCGCTCATCCGTGTGAGGACAGTGGGGCCCTGGAGCAGTGGAGCGGAGTGGGGAAGGGACACTGAGGGCCGCTCCAGTCTTCTGAATCCTGTTCCTCTGTCTGGCTCCTCAGATGCAGCTTTTGGATAAGTTTCCCATCGAAGGTGGCCAGAAGGACCCCAAGCAGAGAATCATCCCCTTCCTCCCAGGTAAGCTTTTCATGGCCTCACTAATGGGATGGGGGACACCCTGAAGAGGGACATTCTGTAGGCCAAGAAAAGGCTGACTACTACACCAGAAATTCTGGGCCAGGTGGGCCTAGCAATCTGCATGTTAACAACTCCCAGCGGATCAGAAGCCCCTGATTTTGAAGGCCATTGTCTTCACAGGGGCCTCTCCCACCACTCCAGGGTCACCTCTGCTCACCCCGGGCCGTGTAACTTAGGAGGAGTTTCTCAGGCTCTGGGACTTTGGTTTCCTTTTTACAAAAAGCATGGAGAGATCAAGTTCTCCTATGAAAGGATGAAAAACTGCAGGCTGAACTCCTTCCACTGGCTACCGTTGTAATCACAGGTAACCTTAAATCAAGCACACTTCCCCCTCAACCTGCTCGAGTCCTCCTGGCACCATTATCCAGCTGAGGCTCTGACAGTTTAGGTAACACGGCCTGTGAGTTGGCAGAGTTAGGATTTGAACCCGGGTCTGTCTGGTCATAAAGGCCATTAACCATCACACCATTTTGGAACATGTTTAAGGCAATTGATTATGTTGTGTAATCTAGAGGGAATCTTCTCAGGTGTGTCATAACCTGCTATTACTGTGACGTCTTCAATCGGTGTTGGAATTTATAGCTTACAAAGTGCTTTTTAATTTGTAATCGTATACAAATCTCCACACTGAGGCATGCATTATGATTTCTGCTTGAGGGATAAAGATGTTGAGGTTCAGAGATGTTAAGTAACTGCCCATAAAAGTGGCAGAGCCGAGGTGTGAACTTGGTCTCCTGCTCCAAACTGGGCTCTTTGCCCTGAGCCACGTGGGTGGTGCTGCTTCCTGGGTCTCCGCATCCCCTACCTTTCCCCAGGCTAGTGAGTTGGGCTGGTTCCCAGGGGACCTTCCCTCACGGTGGTCTTCACCCTCCATTCCTGCTGGGCCTGGACCTCCCCGGATGTCAGCTATCAGTGGGACCATCGCAAGAAGCAGGTCTACATCTCATTAATCCCTGGCATGCAGCCAGCGCATGGTTAGTACCTGCTTGTTGACTTGCAAACCTACCTACAGGCAGCCCCCCCAGAGAGTGGTTCTTCTCCAAAAGGTACTCCTCGTGCACCCCCATCCTCAAAAACAGTGAAAGACAAGAGAAGGCATTGCCGCCTGCCCTCCGAGTCTTATGCTAAAGTTGGAGAGAATCAATTTAGCTACAAAGAACTTCTAAATCCTCCAGTTTAGATAAGACCAGAATGAGTCAGTGAGGGTGTAGGGAATCTTGGCCCTGGACCCCTTCCATGGAGGCAGAGGACTGCCTCTCTGTTCCTGGCCTAGGAGTTAACGTGGGGGACTTTTGCACCCCTGCCTGGCTTTCTGCTGAGTCTCAAGGGAATTTGGAACGACCAACACCAGGTTTGTAATGACCTTAGATGTTGCTCCAGTACAGTCCAGATGGTCCTCCACCAAGGACCTGGGAGCCCAGCTAGGATGCCGTGGACACAAGTGTCCGAGAGCCAAGGACGCCAGTGCCTGGCCCTGGTGCCGGGTGGACTTGGCCTCGGGGTGTGAAGGCTCCCTGTTGCTCTAAAAGAACCAGCTTTTCCCCCATTCGTGGCCAGCGCTCCAGGGAGAGACTGCCTCACTATCATTCACTCAGCGGGTGTTTATGAGGGGCTCAGCCTGTGCCAGGCCCAGGAATAAGTGCCCGGGGCCAGGGACTGTGGTGGCCTGGAGAGTCCAGGGAGATCTAGATTTGTTTCCTTCATCGAAAGGAACCCTCGGGCTAGTGAGAGAGACAAGACCTACTCCCTAATCAGAGGAGCTCTTAAGGCAAGATGTGACCCTCTCTACCACTGTGAAATTCCAATTTTGATGGAGAAGGAGCTCATTGTGAGCCCAAGGCAGCAAAAGCCTCCTGAATGAGGGGGACCTGGAGCTGACCTTGAAAGATGGGTGGGGTTGGGTGGGGTGAAGTGCAAGGCTCATGTCCTGCTGCTACCACAGTACAAAGTCACAAGAGTCAGACTGTATGGCTTCACCCCGGAAACTCTGACTCTGTTGGTTACCAATTGTATTGCCTTCTGTGTGCCTCAGTTTTCTCATCTGGAAAATAAGGATGAAAACATATCTGCTTCACGAGGCAGGACTGAGACCTCTCTGAACTTCAGTTTCCTCTTCTAGGATTGTGGTGGGGATTAAAAGAGTTCATGTAAAGTGTTTTGCACGGTGCCTGTCCCATAGTAAAAGCTCAATAAGTAGCAGGTGTTAATAAAGAAAGTGCCGCCCCACCCTGCCATCCCTAGCTCCTGGGAAAAGGCACAGGACCCTGCCCACATAGAGATGTGACCTGTGCATAGTGGGTGATATTGTCTAGAGGACTGGCCCCCCTCCAGTCCCATCCTAAAGGAGGTTTCCTTTTCCCCTGCTTTTCTGTGTTTCTCCCCTTCCTTCAGTGGGGCGCTCTCTCCAAAGCTTCCCTTTTTCTCACTTGCTCTCCAAGACTTCAGAATGGACATTGCTGGCCATTTGGAATCCTACCCTGAGACTCCCAGGCCCTGTTCCTGGCTTTCCCCTCACCCACTAGGAAATACCAAACCCTTTCATACTTTAGTCCTTAGCTTGGACAAGAAGGAAAAATACTGAAGAAAAACAACCCAATATAAGCAGAGCCAAGCAAGCAAGGGCTGAGTGGGCATGAGGATTCCCAAGCCACCCCACAACCCTGAATCGAAGGGGCTCCCCCAGGAGGGGAGGGTTTCAGAGAAGGGCAGTGATGAATGTTACCTGTCTTAGGTCAGGTTCCGAAAAGCAGAGCCTGAGACGAGGATTCTTAGGCAAGTTGACTTTTGAGGGCTGCTCTCCAGTGAACATCCTAGGGCAGTGAGGGACGCAGCACAGGGAAGGGGAAGACACTGGACCGAGATGTGGGTTCAGCTAAGTCTGGCCTCAGCCTGACCCCATGAGGAGCTCTGGAGGGCGGACGGCACCACAGAGTTGTCCCGTCTTAGGGGACAACTTTTATACTCCCCATAGCAGTATGATCTGTGAGCAGCGCCCTCTCCCAGAAGTGTGAAATATGGGTAGGTGCTCCTGAGGGCGTGTCCCTGGAGAAGGGGCAGCTGTGAGCCCTTAGTAGCCAACACCCACAGAGCGTGGGGTGGGAGCGTCAACGGTAAGGGGCTCCAGACAGGGCACCTACAGGTATACCGAATTACCTAACACCAGCTTGAGTCTCTGTTTCCACCTCCCTGCCTTTGGAGAGGCTGTCTGCAGGCACCTGCTGATTCCCCCAGGCTAAGCCCTGGCAGCAATGACTTTGGCAGAACCTCAGAGAGCTCAAAGGCACTGAGGTAATCCAGCAGCCTTTGCTCCTGCAACCCGGGGAGGTTAGCAGCCAGCCTCAGGAACAGCTCTGCCAGCCCTTTGCCTGGCCTGGAATTGCCGAGCAAGGGAAACCGAAGGGGAGGAAGCGGAGAGCGCCTGTTGTCTCCAGAGGGACCTCAGTTTTTAGCTTTGGAGGTGACGGGACATGATGTGCATTTCTGCTGCCCGGGCATGGGGTCTGGGGGTGTCTGTGGAGCATTAGGCCAGCTGCTTTGCTTTGGCTCACCTGGCTGCAGGCTCCTGGTTGGGAGCTCATGGACGTTTAGCTGGTGGAAATGACAGAGAAAGCAGAGGAATTGAGAGAAGAGAGGGAATCTGAGGCTCACATGGTTACGCGCTTGCTCATCTGACAGAATCCTGACTGTCTTCATTTAATTATGAATCTAAAAAGATTAGTTATTTGATTTAAGTCACAGTATTTTTTTAAACTTTACTTTGAAATAATTATAGATTCACAGGATGTTGCAAAACTCCTAGGCACTCTGTATTCCTCCCCTCCAATTCCACTACCAAAGTACAGGGTAGGTGGCATTATTCCCAATTTAAAGACAGGTCAGATCACTTTCCACCATCATGTAGCCACTGAGCTGTGTACCCATTGCCCAGCTTCCCCCAGTGGTGATACCTTATGTAACAACCGTACGTTATCAAATCCAGGAAATTGATGTGGGCACAACTCAGTTAACTACAATTACAGACCCAAGTAATTGAATTTCATTGTAAAGAGGTAGAGAGGGCCAGTAAGCAAGCATGCCAGCTGGTCTTTAGGAAGGAGACGGTGGTTTGACAATAGTCCCTGAGAAGTTCCACTTCCAGGCCTGACCTCTTGGCATTCCCACCTCCAACAGAAAAGCAGGGATGAACCTTGTTTTACATTAAGGCTTATTCCTGAAAACTTCCGTGAAATTTTGCTCTTTGGGACAAATCACATCATCTTTTAGGCGTCCTAAATGCTATTCTTTTTTAAAGAGGTACATGAGAAGTCCTTTTGCAAAGTAGAGCATTCTTTTTTTTTTAAGTAATTCTTTTTTTGGTTTATGTATATTTTCATAATTTGGGGCTTCTTCTGAGTTTGCTGGAAACAGGGCAGACCTGGAGCTCAGAGATTGGGCAGTGGTGTTGACCCCAGTGGGAGCACAGCTAGTCCACCAACTGGGAAAGATCTGAGATTTTACCCTATTTGTAAGCCAGTTAAGTTAGCTTACTCCAGTTTCGTGGATGCCAGCTGAAAACGCGAGACTCCTGGGTCAAAGACAAAAGACTTCATGATGGCACAGCAAGCAGCATGAGTATTGCCTCCAAGTCCCATAGGGCATGACCCCATGGGCCCAGAGCAATGCCTGCAACCTGCAATGGGTTGCAATATAGGAGAGGAACCAGATCTTAAGGAGCCCACATCTTTTATAATGGGCGGTAAGCAAACCTACCCCATTTGCTCTGGAGAGAGACTATCCCAGTCTCCCAAGGCTCTATGCAAACCTGCTGTTTGCTCCAGAGCAAGAGGCTCCCTGCCTCTGTCTTCTAAAGCTGTTTGCTATACAAACACCTTTGAAAAGATAATCCAGAACAAAGGGCGGTTAGTGCTTTGTTGACAAGACATGCAGAAATGCAAGAGAGCCAGAGAGACTTGTCTTACAACAAGTGTATCTGGTGCTTTTTGGGGTCTCCTGCTTTGGGGAGAGGTGGACAGAAGTGAAGTCTTTAGGACACTGGGCCAAGCATGATGGGGTCAGCAGCCTCTCAAGGCAGCCTACTGTTTACATGGAACTTTCTGCCTTGTTTTAGAAGACTGTTGTGGAAAATCCATCTCCTGTTGCCCATCCTGGGTTTGGAGTAGATTTCCTGTATATCTTGACTTTGCCAGCCCAAGGAGGCTCCCTGGGAGGAAATGGTCATTACAGAGTGAAGAAGAGTGTGTAGCTGCTGATGTAAAAAGCAAACCACTGCGACCAGGGACCAAAGGGCTTCAGAAGCCAGGCAGCGGAGCAGAAAGAGGTGAACTCACTTGGCAAAGGCTGCGCGAGGTCTCCCCCCACTCGCAAGCCATCTGTGTCTCTCTGCTGACTGGTACTTGGCCTCTGAGCTTCCAGAAAGCCCCTTCAGCCTAATAGCAGTCAGTCCCACCCACAGGTGTACATGCTCCTGGGTTGGTGAGGCGTGGAGAAGCTAGATTGCTTAGGAAGAAAAGTGAACCTATCACCTTAATCAAAGAGGTGCTGCCAGTGTGCAGGCAGCCTCGTGACCTCACAAGCTTAGAGGGGTGTATTTTTAGAAAGCAAGCATGCTTCGTTCTTTGGTACCAGCTCACCGGTTTACATACCGGCCCCTTAGTGAAGAGGCAGTCTGGAGCCCCAGCGCAGGAGGGTGCTGGGTGAATTGCAAGCACGGTCTCCAGGTCCTTCCTTTCTCTGCCCCCCAGAGCCCTGTGCAGCAGATCCGGTGTTTGTTCCAGCACAGAAGGAAGCAGTGGGGGAGGGATGTCTTTAGCTAGAGCTGGTCCATGGCGCCGGGGAGAGCTGGCCGTCTCCCTGGGCTGTAGGCAGTTCTGCTTGTCCCCACCAGGCGTCAGCCTGAGAAAGCCCTCCCCAAAGTGCCTGGGAGGCTGTAAGGGAATCAGTGGCTCAGAGATGCTGGCAGGTACTACAGTCCTCAAGGGAGAGGACCTGAGAGGTTTCTGAGCCCCACTGATGACCTGGGATGGCAAGAAAAGGCAAACCTACGTGATGAAAGAGAAAAAATAGGGTCTGCTGGTAATGCCAGGATTTTCAAAAGATCCACAAGATTATAGGCCTGAGAGGTACCGTGTGCTGTTTTAAAAGCAACTTGCCTGTAACCTCCTGTGGAAGTGCTGGGTCTTCTCTTGCTGTAATTACTGCCCCCTCCCTCCCCAAATCATTCTCTCACTCTGTAATCTGGGGCGGGTGGTTCCCAGGGCCTGTTCTTGGCATCCGAACGCTACATGGAAGAGCTGCATGTGTTCGTGCCTGCCGCAGGTATTAACTGAGCACCTACTACACGCCAGGCCCAGCTGTAGGCACTGGTGATGTAGCTGAGAACAAGGTAAACTGGGCCACTCTTCTCAGGAAGTTCACCTTCCAGTAGGGGAGTCAGGAAGCAAACGAACAAGTAAGCAATTTCCAATAGTGCTAAGTGCCAGAAAGAAAAATAGCCAGGTCATGTGGCTGGGGCATCTGAGATTAGGTGGTCCCAAAAGGCCGCTTTACAGAGGTGACACCTGAACTGAGCCAGGCGTGGGCAGATCAGCGCTCGGGGTGCCAGGCTGAGGAGCCAGCAAGCTAAGTGTGACCGAGCATGGATGTTTAAGAACAGCAAGAAGTGTGTGAAGCAGGTGGGGAGTGTAGGGGATGAGGGGCCACAGCGAGCCGGGCAGACAGGAGCTGTGGAACCAAGGAACTCCAAAGCATGTCTTCTGTGGCAAAGAGACGGCTCCACACGCGTGTGTAAGCTGTGCCACTCAGCCCAGTCACAGGCGTCCGGGGTCGGTTTCCTCATCTACCAAATGGGTTAATCATGGTTTGGGACGGTGGTCCAAGCGTGTTATGCCTGCAACGCGCTGTGTGAACTGCAAAGGGAGAGGCGCCAGTGCTGCAAGCCTGGTGGCTCGGCTGCAGGACACGTGGGTTTCCGTTGCGCTGCCCTGTGCCTGCCCGCCCTCTCTGTGCTGAGGCTGCTCCACGGTTCAGCCCTGATGCACTTCCTGCTGCTCCTTCCTTCCCTGTGGTAACTTGCGAAGCTGCAAGGAGATTGTGTCCGAAGGGCTGATGATCCAGATGGTTGATTGGGGCTGAAAGATGGGAGGAAGCTGAGCGTCCCTGGACCCGACGCTGTGGTAGCAGAGCAGGGTCACGAGCTTTGCAGCTCTCGGCTCCAGAGCTGCCAGGTCTCGCTGGGAATAAGGAGCTTTGCTGGAGGCAGCCACTCAAGGGCCCCTTTTACTTTTGAAAGTCAGTGTGGATCAGGCCCCCTAGTCCTTCCCCCGTGTCATCCCCAGAGTTCAAGACCAGGGAAAGAGTCAGGTCACTTCGTTACCACATGCTATGTGTCTTCATTGTCCAGAGATAATTCTAGAAGGGAATCAGCCTCCTGCACGCCCACCCCAAACCCTCAGCCCCGAATGAAGTGTATCCTGGGGTATCTTCCACAAGAAGCCTCTAATCTAAGCAGAAATGTGTTCTTTTCATGGTCTCAGTCAGTCTGCCTAATTTAATGTGCAGAAAAATGTGCCCTGGATGGGGAGCCAGAATGCTGGATTCTAGCGTAACTCTTGCTAATCACTGTGGCACAGCATTGCATACGTTAAACTAGAAGTTCGATAGAGCAACCAGGGATCTTCTTGCATGTTGGCAAAGTCACCAGAGGCCAGTGATTTCAAGTCTCTGTGACATTCCTGATCTCCCCTACCCTCTCTCCCCTGGAAATAAATTGTTTGCTTACCTGATGCCCAAACATCCTTTTTCAAGGGTCAAATCCTTTCACTCTTGCTTAGCGGGCACTCAGGTGTGCCCCAGGAGTGGCACTGTCAGTGAATTCACACTCAGGTGTAGATGACTGTCAGGTCAGTTACCTGAGCTCAGGTGTGATAGAGGTGAGACAGCAAGAGGGCAGCTGGGAGAAGGAAGCAGGGACTGGGCCCCTGGGGGCACCTTGAGAAGCCTGGTCGATGAGGCTGTGTGAGCTTTCAGCATGGCTGCCACACAGGACCAGGCTGTGCCATTGTCATGGGCCAAGCTGAGGGGTGAGCACTTGTCCTAGGTGTGGTGAGAGGTTTCTGAAGGTTTTAGGCTGAGGCCCCGTGATCGGATTTCTGTTTCTAAAGGATCCCTCAGCTGAGCTTGTGGGATAGACTGGAAGGGAAAGGGAGCAAGCGTGGGGCAGGGAGACCCATGGAGGCTGGACAGGGCATGACAAGAGAGGAGGGTGGCTTGACCCGAGCTGGGCAATGGTGTGGAGGGAACTAGATCTGAGATGTATTTCAGAGGAACAGCCAGGAGGCCTCGCTGATGGATTGGAGCTGGGGGTGAGGGAGGCGTTGAGAATGACAGTGCCCAGGTTCTGTTGGGGGCAGCCCGGCTCGAGATGCAGACCCAGTTTTCCCAGGACCTCTCCCCCAACTCCAGCCTTGGACTTCACCCTGGGTGTGAAAGGAAACTTCCTCCCTCCTCCCTGAGGTAGCTGAAGCCTTTGGCACATATGAAAGATGCTTTGTGGTGGGGAGTCCCGCCACAGCCGCCCTCCCCAGGAGCCTGCGGGCACTAGGCGCTCTGGCTTCTGGGTCCAGGCGGGTAGGAGGGGTGGCAGGGGTAGTGGTGGCGCAGGAAGAACACTGAGGTCCATTGAGAGGGAGCTCGGGGCCCCCCTTCTTAGGAGGTAAGGGGCGCTGGTGGCAAATCTCTACAGTGTCCCTGGCCTGACCGCTCCACTGCTCTCCAAGGTCACCCCAACTGGACCCAGCCCAAGGGCAGAGCCCCAAGCCAGAGCTCTTCCCTGGCGGGAACTGAGCTGACTCTTGGAGATGCCCCAGGCCCATATGAACTGATGCACCATTCATCCAGAGGCCGCCTGGCTTCGAGCAGTACAGTTGCTGTGAGCCCTGAAAACACCCCTCCCCCTTCACCTCCACAGCTCCAAGAACTGACATCCACCGAGGAGGTCTCAGGACGCCAGGCCACCGGCCTCCAGACCACAGTGGGCCTGAGGGACTGGCACGGCCTGAAGGTAGAGTCTGCTCACCTGAATGCACCTTCCGAAGGCAGGGCTGGCAGCACAGGCCCTCTCTACCCTTCAGGGGCAGGGAGTCAGGGGAAAGGGCTACGCTCCTGTTTCCCCGCAGGCCAGAGCCCAAGGGCTGGATTTCCCCTTAGTGAGAACGAACGGGGCAGATCTCAGGGAGAATTTCTAAAGCTGCACTGCCGAAGGAAGCTGTGTGACTCAGCTCTACCAGCCCCAGAGCATGGTGGTTCCAAACAGGGGCTTTGGGCTCAAACACCTCTGGGTTCACACCTGGGTGCTAATTGTCCGAAACTCTGCTTTTTCCATGATGAAGGCAGTTAAGTGTTGCATTTCAACACTGGAGGCCTTAGAGTTTGATCCCACCTCAGCCTCTCAATAGCCTAGCCGTGTGACCCAAGGCCACCCTTACTCAGCATCTCTGCACGTCCATCGTGACCCTCATCTGTGCAATACCCCCAGGGCTGTTGAGAGCATCAAATGAAATGTTATCTGTGAAGCACACAGCAAGCACTCAATACTTGATGGTGATCTGGTGAGTCTTAGTGCAGGGCTCGACACAAAAGGGGGAGCTGTCTCTCTGGGCTCCTTTCCAAGAGTGAGGTCTTGCAAGCAGTCTTGTGCATTTCAAGGTCTGCTGCTCAAAATGTAGCTCACAGATCATCAGCACAAGCATCGTCTGAGAGCTTGTTAGAAATAGAGTCTTGGCCCCCACCTCAGACCCACTAAGTTACAGTCTGCATTTTAATGACATGCACAGGTGATTTGTATGTGCAGGAAAGCTTGAGAAGCACCGTTTTAAGGTCCAGTGAAGCCCTTCGGTAGGCTGGCTGATTGCATTCAGCACTTCCTGAGTGTTTGATTACGTTCAGGCCATTCACGTAACATAAACCACTGAACCTGCGTCGGTAAGTCAGTTTCTGACCTAAAGCAGAGGTGCATGGGAGACGAGGCTTCCCACAGGTAACGTGTGAGGGCCGGTTCGTTGGTCTCACATCCCTACACACACCTGAGTTGCCTGCCTGTTTTGGGTGGGGGGGGGGGGTGTAAGTCACAGGACAGCCCTCTATCCCCCGTCACCAGCCTAACCAGGAGGATGCCCAGGCCCCAGCCACACTCCATCGGCAGCTGTAAGTCAGAACACTCTCCCCTCCCTTCCAAGACAGAATGAAGTTTGGGGCCAAGGTGATTGCTAAGCTTGTTGTTTCAAAAGTCTGGAGATGAGAGAAACTGGCCTAGGAACCGCTGCTGGTTTTGAAGTTAACATGGCACGAGTGTATCTAAAGTCTTGTGTGTCCAGTTGTGTTGTAGTGTTAGGAGGGGAAAAGCCTTGGGTCTCTTTTAAGGAGCCTCCGGCAAAAAGGTAAAGACAAATAAACGGAGATTTTAAAGTAGTATCTTTTGCTCTTCTGTATAAAACAATTATTGCAGACCTAAGTTTCAAAACAAGCCAAAGGAAGAGAGTTGAGACAAGCCAGTGACTGGTAATTTGGTGCCTTCTCTGATTGGCAAGATTTTTTACTTCTCAGCTTCTTTTTTCTGATCTGGTAACTTTAACAGATTATTACCAACTTTAATAGCTGGTAATTGGTGAAGATGCCTTAAGTAAGACCTGTGTTGTCAGAGCCCTTCTCTTTCAATAGAAAGACTTGCTTTAGAAAAAGAGTTCACACGTGAGCTGAGTGGTCCAGAGGTACCTTATTGTTAAATTGGCTACAGGGGAAAAGTTGCAAACAGCTTCCTGAGGAACTGTGTGTGAGGCTTGGAACTTTTAACAGATTAAACAGTTATAAATGAAAGACGATTTCTACTTAGGGATTATAGCTACATTTATTAAGTACATTCTTTAGCCAGATATTGTGCAAAGGGTTTCATGTGCTTATAGTAATCTCTTTTAATGACAGCAACCACACTTTATAGATGAAGACTCAGGCTAGCAGTGGTATGCCACCGGCACCAGAGTGTTTGCATTTCTTTAAACTTTGTTTCAAGTTTCATGTTATGGTTTTTTTACTATGTCAATTAGAGGTTGGTCAATGTTGTCCTTTTACTAAAGTGTCATGTTCTGGCAGTAAAGGTCTTATCTAGATGACAGTATTTTCTCAGTTGCCTTTCACTTAACCTACTCAACTTTAACCTGCCACCTCATGTTAGATGCTGGAATTGCAGGCATAGTGCCCAAAAGGAATGACTTTTGCCAGCTGGCTTTGTAAACACAAATTTATAAACTAACCATGCAGTGACAATCATCACAGATACTGTTTCCTAAAACACAGTTCAACAAGGGACTAAAAATAAGACAGAAGTCCCACTTTACCTTTATTTCTCTGTGTGACCCTAAAACCAGGAAGTTTTCATTTGGGGCACCAAACAGAACCTTAGGAAACGTCATGTGGTTTTACTTGTTCGTTCCTAAGACCAGGTGAGAGAGGAATTCTGAGCCTGTTTTACTGTCCCCAGTTTCTTTTGCTGTGCCCGACAGGTCTTCCAACATTGGGATGGTCTCCTGTGTATGGTAATAGATTTCCATTTATTCAGAAAGGAATCAGACCTGGCTTTAGTCCCAGCAGTGTGTGACTTGGGGAAAGTCAGAAAATACCTCTGAGCTTCAGTTTCTTCCTCCCTGATCATAGGGACTTTGAAAACTGGAGTTTTTGAAGAGCAGGAACCGTGTCTTATTCATTAAGATTCCCCTCATGAGGACAGGTCCTAGCCCCTCAGTGAGCCTGAGTTTCCCCACCTGTGAAACACAAGGACTGGACTTGATACTGTCTAGGTTTTCTCACACACAGTCCCAACATTTTGTCATATAATACTATTAAGACCAAAGGAATAAATGCCTAATGATGAAATATGCAAAAGGGAAAACATTTTAGGGGAAAAGAGGTCTTCTAGGCCCACCTCAAATCCCACCGTGTTGGCAGAATGTGGCTGCCTCTGTATAAGGCCAGCTTTGTGTCCTCCCCCAACCCCCATTTCCTTTGGAAAGTGTAGAAAGCCCCCTTGTCTTGAACGCTTCCCCGCGAAGGGCTCCTGCTGAAAGGCTGCACACACAGTCAAGGCTTTGACCTTCACCTTTGCCCTGACACACTTGGTGAAAAAGAGTTCTTATCCTCTCCTCTCTAGGTTCTGGGAGGGAGGGAAATCTAGCTAGGGTGAGCAGGAATTCAATGAAAATATAAATAGAAATGTGGTCTATAAATAACACTGCCCCCAAATATCTGGAGGCATGAATACTGCCTGGCAGTAGACCGTCACAAATCACAATGGCCTGGGCAGTGAACGAGCCTTGTTCGTCTGCTTTGGTGTCTCGGGATACTTCAGACTTACTGCTGGGGCCTCCTCTCTCTTTCTGGGCTCTAGAAATGCCCACATTCGCTGCCCTGGCACCCATCTTCTGCTAAATTTTTTTTTGCGAACAGACGCATTCAATGAAGCAAAGTAACACTGCCTTTAGTCCCAGGAGTGTGTGACTTGGGGAGAGTCAGAAGATAGCTCTGAGCTTCAGTTTCTTCCTCTGTGGTCATAGAGATTTTGAAAACTGGAGTTTTTGAAGAGCGGGAACCATGTCTTATTTTATCTTGGTTAAGAGGGTGGAGTCTAGGGCCAGATTGCCTCGGTTCCAATCCCCATATTGCCCCATACTAGCTGTTTGGTCTTGGGAAAGTTACTTAACCTCTCTGGTGCTTCAATGCCCTTGTTGAATGGGAAGAAGAATGATATCTGCTTTGTTGGGCAGTTGTGAGGATTAAGTGAGTTAAGATTTGTAAAGTGCTTAAACCAGTGCCTGGCTCATAGTAAACATATATAAGTGTTTATTAAGTAAAGAAACAAATCCATATATCCCCTGTGCCTAGTGTGTTACCTGGCACATAGTAGCTGTTCAACAAATGTGCCAAGTGAATGACTGAATGGGTCTCAGTGCTACCTATCTTGCCATCTGCAAAGGTAATTCAATAAGATTGTGCATGAGTTCTTTCTAAGCACTGAAGTGCTATGCAAATGAAAGTGGGATTATCATTCTCACCCACTGGGGTGACAGTTTGGCAGGGGTTAAGGTAGACTCCCATCATGTCTTTGTTCATTGTCTCTGCCTTGTACACGCTGAGCTTTGTTTGCCTGGGAAAAAAGCCTGGAGCTGAGGCATCTAGGTAAGTAGAATAGGTGCCTTTTCTTTTTTTATAAATTTATTTTATTTATTTATTTATTTTTGGCTGTATTGGGTCTTTGTTGCTGCACGCAGGCTTTCTCTAGTTGCAGCAAGCCGGGGCTACTCTTCGTTGTAGTGCGCGTGCTTCCCATTGCTGTGGCTTCTCTTGTTGCGAAGCACGGGCTTTAGGGGTGGGCTCAGTAGCTGTGGCACGTGGGTTCTAGAGCGCAGGCTCGGTAGTTGTGGTGCATGGGCTTAGTTGCTCCACGGCATGTGGGATCTTCCCAGACCAGGGATGGAACCCGTGTCCCCTGCAGTGGCAGGCGGATTCTTAACCACTGCACCACCAGGGAAGTCCCAAAGGTGCCTTTTCTGGCACAGTGTTCTATAGCAGCACCAGCCCCTCTGCATGACCTAGTACCCCTACTCCTTTTAGCGTTAGGCCCACATTTTGGGTGGTGCTGAAAAGTTCTTCCCAGGCGAAGCAAGCTCTTCAGCAGATAAACGCTCGATTGTATAGCATTTTGCTTTGTGCATGTTTTTAACATAAATGAAAAAACAGAAAACAAAGCCTACACGTCTCAAAAAAGCAAGCTGAAATGGACAAAGGAGGAAATAAGTAGAAAGAGCAATGAACCAGAAATCCGGTACTAATTCTAGGCCCCGGCCTGCCTCAGCTTGCTTGGATGTGTGATAAGGCTCAAACCACCAGCTCTCTGAGCCTCTTTATATCTGTAAAGTTAAGTTAGATTCGCTCAGTACTTCTAAGCCTAAAAGGTACATGAGATTCACTTGGGGGAACTTTATTAAATATGCAGACTCTCACCCTTCTATCTAATTCAGGGGGTCTGGGTAAATCCCAGGAATCTGTATTTGTAGTCAATACCCCACATATCTCTGGTTCAGGTAACCCAGGGGCCCTCATTCTCTCAAGAGCTCTGCTGGGCCCTGTATCAGTCACCTATTGCTGCCCCCCCCCAATTTAGCAGCTTAAAACAACAGTAAATGTTTATTATCTCACACAGTTTCTTTGGGCCAGGAATTCAGGAATGGCTTAGGTGCATGGTTTTGAGCTGGGATCTCTTGTGACATTGTAGTCAATGTCATCTAAAGACTTGACTGGGGCTGGAGGATCCACTGGCAAGATGGCTCACTTACGTGGCTTGCAGATTGGTGCTGGTTGTTGGCAGGAGGCCTCAGTTCCTTCCTAAGTGGGCCTCTCCAAAGGGCTGCTTAAGTGTCCTTACAACTCAGCAGCTGGCTTTCCACAGTGTGAGTGACCCCAGAGGAAGATCAAGAAGGAAGCTGCGATATCTTTTCTAACCTAGTCTTGGAAGTCACACCATCATTTCCAAAATATCCTACTGGCTCCCCAGGTCAGCCCTATCCAGTATGGGAGGGAACTATGTAAAGCGTGAGGAGCAGGAGGCCAGAGTCACCAGGGACCACCTTGGAGGCAGACTACCACAGGCTCCTTTGAGTCCTCAGTTCTGTGAGACGGTGTCAGTGGTGGCAGCCCTTGTTGGGTTAGGATTGGGGTAGAGATTGGAAGTAAGGAAAACAGCTGAGTTGGGGACCCTGGAGAATGTAACTCGTAAGTGCAGAAGCTGCAAAGTCCGCCTCAGAACTAGGCTGCCAGCCCAAGTCCTGCTGAGTACCATCCTGGCTGCTAAATTGCTGTGCAAAGCTGAGCAATACATGGTCCTCTCTGAGCTCAGCCTCGACCTCAGAAAGTGAGGGGGCTGGACACAATGACCTCCAGGGTCTCCTGGTTTTACCCCCCGGGATCCATTTGGATTGTGGTAGGTGTAGACACTGGTGAGAACACAGTTTTGAGCTTGTGCTGTGCGTTCCTGACCAGTGACCAGGCCCAAGTGTGCCCCGCTTGGGGTTCAAACTTGAGAGAGAAGGACTTCAGAAGGGTCTGAAGGTGCCTGTGTCTCCCCAGGTAAAAACTGTGGTCCTTGGTGTTTAAGGTTCAGGAACGTGTGTTTCTGAAATGTATAATGTTAATGGCTCTGTTATGCTGTGTGGTCCATGTGATTGAACCCCTGTTACCCACTGTCTATTCGAGCACCTCATAACTTCCCAACACACTTACACACACACACACAAACACACACACACACCTCCAGCCACACTGACCTTACTCTAGCTGGCTTCTTTTATCTCTGGACCTTCACTCAGGCTCTTCCCTCCTCCTGGAACATTCTTTCCCCTTCCCTTAGCCTGGCTCATTCCTACCACTTTTCAGGCCTGTCTCCCTCCTGTGTGTCCCCATCGTAACTGATCACACCGCGGCACAGTGCCAACCCAGGCCGTGTCCTCTTGAGGGCAGGGGCCATGTCTGTACTGTTCACCATCACATTTCAGCCCCCAGTTCAGCACAGGCACTGGGGAGAGCTGAATGATTAGCGAGTGAGTGAAGGATGCATGCTGACCTTGTTTATGGGGTGGGGGGAGGGTTGAGATGTACCGCCTGGGGAAAGGTACACACAAAGAAAGGAACATAGCAAAAGAATTAAGAGGCCAGGCACTTTCAGACCGCCAAAGACAGAGAACATGGCACATCCAATCTCAGCTCTACCACTTACTGGCTGTGTGACCTTGGGCAGGTTGCTCAACTTTTCTGACCTTCAGTTTACCTATCTGTAAAATGGGAGTAACAGTAGTACCCAGGTACCCATATCATAGGTTGTTGTGAAGATCAAATAACAGAATAAAGTATCAATACATAGCACAGTGCTTGCACACACCAAGTACTCAATGAATGTGGTCTATTATTTATATCATTCTCACCTCCCTTGCAGGAGTGGGTGGAATCATGGAAAATACTGGTAGGAAGTTGCTGAAGAGAGTTGATTGTCTGGGCTCAGTTCTACCAACAGAGCCAAAGCTCAAGAAAAGCAGGCTTTGGGGAACAGTGTCTACCCCGAGAGAGCCAAGCAAGCGCCCCTCTGGCTGGCGTGGCCAGGCCTGTGATTATGGGGCAGTTTTCCAATGGGCTTCTGCATCCTGGGGATTTTCCTCTGCTTCAGAGCATCGATAGTGAACTGGGCCTTTCAGCCTCACCCCCTGAACCAGGACTGCCCCTGCCTGCCCCAGAGCCTCCTCATCTGGCTGGGCCTTCCTGTTGTGTCTCTTCGAGCCCCGGAGGCCCTGTACCCTTGGCTGCCCCTCCCCCACAAATCATCCGTCCCTGCTGAGGGTCACGCCCCAGGGAGAGCCTGGCGGGAAGCACTGCCCAGCGTCCCACCGTCCCCTTTCCTGAGGGCAGCCTCCCCTGGCGGGGATGGAGCTGAGGCTGCAAGGGCTGAATAGGGCCCTTTATTCCCAGGCTCCCACAGGGATGGGGCTGAGCCACTGCTCACCATGCCTGCCACACCCACACGGAGTGGGGACAGCCTGGCCCTGATGCTGGGCTCTGAGTTAACCACACTGTCTGGCCCCGCTCTGTCTGGGTCCTGGAGGGTGAGTCCATCCCCGCTGCAGCCCTGGTCTGGTGCAGCAGGCCGCAGCGTTTGTGTGGTGAACCACGTTTGTGTAGTTCCCTCAGGGATACGCATGTGAAAAATAAGACAGTCTGGAGCAAGGGTGTGTCAACACACACACTCACACTTATCCATTCAGCAGATGTCAACCAGGGGCCATGGCCTGCCCGTCCTTATGCTGGGCCCTAAGGATATCATAGTGAAGGAGACATCATAGAAGATATAAGATCTCATATAAAGAGGTCATTACAAATCACAGTGAAATCTAGGAGGGAAACAATCAAGGCCTGGGAGAGGGAGACATAGTGGTCCACCAAGGCCTCCCCGATGAGGTGACCCGAAGGATGGAAGGCATTAGCCATGAAAAGGGCATCGGGAACAGTGTCCCAGTAGAGAGGGAGGCATGCATGCAGGCCCCAAGGTGGGAAGGTGCTAACTGAAGCCCAGCATGCCTGGTGCTGGCCTGATGAGATGAGATGAGATGGAGAGGGAGGCATGAGTCAGATCCTGCTGGGTCACGGTAAGGAGTTTAGGTTTTCTTCTCAGTGCTGGGAAGTCACTGAAGGGTTTAAGGAAAGGTTTCTTTCTTTCTTTCTTTCCTTTTTTTTTTAGGCCACACCTCGCCACTTGTGGGATCTTACTTAGTTCCCCAGCCAGGGATCAAACCCATGCCGCTGGCAGTGAAAGCACAGAGTCCTAACCATTGGACCGCCAGGGAAGCCCCAGGAAAGCCTTCATTTTAAAAATATTTGGGCTGCTGGGTGGAAAATGGACTAGGAGCGGGGATGGGGGAAGGATTGGAAATCAGACAAATTCAAGGTCACCATACAACTTTATGGACAATGGCCAAACATCAAGTGATTTGTCCTCATCCTTCTCTGTAACAGCAGGCATCTTGTGTCACTCATCTCCCGTGTGCCCAGCACTGTGTTCTGTGTTTGTCTCAGGTGCTGTTTCTAATCCACATCCCAGCCCTATGATCCCATTTGCCATATGAGAAGCCTGATGTTCAGGCAGTTTAAGGTGCCCAGGACACAGAGGTTTTAAAGACCTGGGGCCTCTCAGCTCTACAACCCATACTCTGATCCTGCTTCTGGCAGCTCAGCAGTCCTAGATTTTGATTTTTTTTTTTTAACCCTCCTGCCAGACCAAGAAAAGAAAAACACAACTGATAGGTAAAACCTGACTAATGTGATGGCGGTTGGGAAGGCCAGTGCCCTCGGCCTTTGCCACCTGTCCCACCATTAGAGTAGGTATTACATGGGTTTCCCAAGCACCTTCAAGGGTGTGCTCAGCCCTGTCAAAGCTCAGCTCTGAATGAGGCCACAGCCCGTGCCCTAAGGAGCCCCAGTGTTACCCGAGTGACATTTGTCCTCAGCGTGGCCACTTTAAGTACTGTTATATTTAATACAAAGCCTCTTCCTTCCCTGAGGCTAAGGACCACCTTGGAGGTCAACTGTGGTCTACCTCCCAGAGTCAGGCTGGGACAGCTTTCATTGCCCGCCAACCCACAGTGCCATCATGGCCAACATCCTTCTCGGATTTGATATCATTGGAAATCCCTAGATACTGGCTACCTTACAGGCAATTCATAAGACCTGGACTGCCCTAAAGTAAGATCTTATAGCTAATGAAATATCTCCAGTCTATGTCAGGGATGAGACCAACCCTGGGCATTCTCCAGCACAAGGGAGAACAAGTCAGCAAATTCAGGGGGTTTGTTTCTGTTTCCACTGTTCTTCCCACAGCTAACCTTGTAGGTAACCATTTGTTCCTTGTCTAATTAATGACAGTTAAAAATCGAACGTGTGTTCACATTTCACAAAAAAAGGGTCCTCATTCCAGGGATCTACATTCACTAAGCACGTATTTTTAAATAAAAGTGAATATCACTAAAATCAATAAATGTGTTAGTGTCCCCTCTCTGCAATAGATATCACCCAGTCAGTCTAGAGATTTCACATCCATACCAGCACAAAATGTCATGAGAATAAGATAGTTATGGAGCTTCAGAGAACCACCCCCACTTAAAATCTGTGCAGCGAAGGTCTTCTGTGGTGTAGGCAATGCTCCGTTTCTTGGCCTGGGTGCTGGTAACATAGGTGAGTTCAGTTTGTGAAATTCATTGAGTTTTACATATGCATGTGCACTTTTCTGTATGTATATTATATTCCTCCCCACCAAAGTGGTTTTTTAGAAAATAAAGAAAAAATTGTTCTGGTCCCATAGCTCTGTAAGGCCATTCAAAAAGCCTTCAATTCCATCTGGTTCAGTAAAGATGTATTAAAACCTCTGATATGCCAGGGCTTGTTGCTTTATTTCTGGCAGACACTCACATTTATTTATTTGTTTGTTTGGCTGCGTTGGGTCTTCGTTGCTGCGTGCAGGCTTTCTCTAGATGTGGCGAGCGGGGGCTACTCTTCATTGCGGTGCGCAAGCTTCTCATTGCAGTGGCTTCTCTTGTTGCGGAGCATAGGCTCTAGACACGCGGGCTTCAGTAGTTGCGGTGCGTGGGCTCAGGAGTTGTGGCTCTTGAGCTCTAGAGCGCAGGTCAGTAGTTGTGGTACACGAACTTAGTTACTTCGTGGCATGTGGGGTCTTCCTGGACCAGGGCTCGAACCCGTGTCCCCTGCATTGGCAGACGGATTCTTAACCACTGCGCCACCAGGGGAGTCCTGGCAGACACCCATAAATCCCCCCTGGTCCCACTAAGGATGGGGGAATGAAAGATTTTGTTCCCTTAAGCCTGGCCTGCACTGGGTATGGGAACTTCCAAACCAGAACTTGGGAGATGACTTTTTCCTCCTAGGTGTGCCAGTTCTTACTGTAAGCATGCTGTGGCTGCAAGAGGGTTAAGGTTTCAATTGATGGCGAAACCCCAGTAGATTTTTGTAAGTCTGTTTCCCGGAGTGTGTGGGGCAGGGGGCGGAGAGTGCCGAGGGGGAGCCGCACCTGTGTGAGTCATCCCAGAGTGCCCCAAGGTGGGCGGATGGAGTGAGTAATCCTGACTCCATTGTGTCCCTCTCCTCTTTGAATTGGGCAGATGGAGGAAGAGGAGAAATGGGAGCTGTGTGAGAGACGTGTGTTTAGGGGGCAGGGTTTGAATCGGGAAAGGTTCTGCAGGCTGAAGGGAGTTAGTATCTGGCCTTGGGTGGGGAAGCCAGGTGGAAGGGTATACAAGGAGCACCACAGTGCCTGGACCCCATGTGCCCCATGAGGAGGTGGGCTGGGCCAGGTTGTGCCCCCGCCCCCATCCCACCCCACCTACTTGACCTAGAGTTGTCAGCTCATAAGAGATTCCATTTGTTCAACATTTATTATGGGCTGGGCTCTGTGTTAAATGCTTTTACACACCTGTTCATTGACTCCTCATGATAATCCTTTGAGTTAGGTAATACTGTGCCCATTTTGCAGTTTGAGGAAACTGAGATTCAATACGTTGTGACTTGTCTCATATCACACAATAGTAAATGGCAGAACTAGATATACTTACTAGTCAGGAGCCTCTTGTGACAAAGACTAGACCCATCTCGATCTGGTTTAAGAAAAAAGAGGAAATTTATTGACTCACATAACTGAAAACTTCAGGGATAATGGTTTCAGGCATGGCTGGATCTAGGTGACCAAGTCATATGTCTCTCTATCTAGCTCTCAGCTTTGCTTTCCTCTCTGGTGACTTCATTCTCAGATAGGCTTTCCCCAGATGGTGATGGGAATGTGCAAAGATGCTTCCTAGCAAGTTGGGGCTCACAGTTTATGAGTTAGCAGGCCCTGTAGAAAGAGTACTTCTCTTTCTGGTGGTTCCACCAAAAGTCCCAAACTGATTCTCACTGGACCAACTTGGGTCACATGCCCATGGCTGGACTATACTGACTGGTAACTCCAGGAGTCTGGGGTAAGATGAGCCCTCCTAAAATCATACAGACTAAGAATGAAGGGGGGATTGTTCCTCAAAAGAAAATTCGGATACTGTAATACAAATGCTGACCGGCAAAACCCACGAATGCTTACCATGCTAGACTCTAAGCCAAGGCGGGGCCTTGGCATGTATTTGGAAGAGAGAGATTCGTGGGAGCCAGAACTCAGGGCATGGAGTCAGGACGCCCTGGGCTGTGGACCTTCCCCATCGGGACCATGTCCTTCCAGAACCTGCATGTGCCTACTGTTTCCAGCCTCAGCCTCTGGGCTTCACCCCAGCCTTCCCCCAGCCCAAATGGCCCCTTGTCTCTACTGGTCCAGGTCAAGCGCAAGCAAGGCCAGGTGTAGCAGGTGAGAAGCAGGATTGGGTGGCAGAGTGCAGTCTGAGCCAGGCACAAGGCCACAGATAGTGGGGATGTCATCTCAGCCACATCAGAGGCTGAAAGCAGGTGAGCCGGTGGCCTGCTGTCCCCAGACTGCATTAGGGCAGAGGTGGCATACTGGCTTCAGGGGCAGCTCTGGAGAGACAAGCAGGGGCCTGCCCCCAAGCCGCAGTCAGGAGACAGCTGAACATGGAGGGCAGGACCAGCTTGCAGGAAACTGGGAAGCCAGCGAAGGCTGACTTTGTTTCTCCATTCTTCTCCTTTCCGCCCATCATGTTACCTTCCCTCAAGGCCTCTGTGCTCTGTCCCCTAACCAGACCCTGCTGTCCAGTGAAAAGCTGATACTTGTTCATACTCAGGTCTGAATGATTAACAAGTCTCCCTGTCATTCTCCGGGGAGAAGTTTCTACATCTTAACCAAAATCTTACATCAAAGAAACTAAATTCTGACTCTATAACCTGAGGCATCAGAGAATTGGGCTGTGAGGTTGGGTGGTTGTTTTTTGAGGGGGGTATTCTGAGGGCCCAGAGTGTACCCTTCAGGTAGCTGCATGCTCTAAACCATCAAAAGTCCCAGGATGATTCTCACTGGAGCAACTTGGGTCCCTGCCTACTGGGGTTACTCCTGGAGTTGGGGTTTGCTATCAGCCACTCTGAATTTAAAGGGATGAAAATGAAGGAGGGACGTTTGTTTTTGCTTTTCATGGTGAAGGAACAGCCATGAGCAGGTTCATGCATTAGGTTCTCTTGGTCCTCCTATGCCCAAGGCTCTTCATGTAAGAGCGTCTGTCTTCATCAATCTGTCAGCACCACAACAGTCTGAGGCACCCGATCCGGGCAGTCGAACACAGGGTTCGTTTGCTGGCCTGACCCACTTCACACAAGGACCCACGCCAGGTTGTAAGCCTACAGAGAGCTGGGGGAGTAGAAGATTAATTATTCCTTTTTCCTCCCCACAGGCATTGCCTGTGTCATGTCACCCTGTCTTAGTCCGTTCAGGCTGCTGTCACAAAATACCGCAGCCTGGGTAGCTTATAAACAACAGAAATGTATTTCTCACAGTTCTGGAGGCTGGAAGTCTGAGATCAGGTTTGCCAGCGTGGTCAGGTGAGGGCCGTCTTCCAGGTTGCCAACTTCTCGCTGTATCCTCACATGTCAGAGGGGCTAGCTCTGTGGGGCCCCTTTTATAAGAGCACTAATCCCATTCATGAGAGCCCCACCCTCATGACCTGATCACCTCCCAAAGGCTCTACCTCCTAATTACCATCACAGTGGGCATTAGGGTTTCAACATGAATTTTGAGGGGCACAAACATTCAGCCCATAGCATACATGTCGGTTTGGGTAGGGTGGGGGGGTCCCTCTAGTAACCCTCCCATCTTCTTTCCTTTCATTGCTTTGGGAAATTTGTCTCTTCTCCCCTGGGTGCCACATCAGCCCGCAGAGCCAGAGAGGACCCCTCTCCCCCATTCACTCAGCTTTCAGATCCTCACAGCTTGTCTCTCCCATCTTGGGCTCCAGAGACCCTTGACCCACTCTCTCCAGACACTGCCCCATCCCTCCCGAGGGAATCAGGCAACACCCACATTCATTACACCCAGCTCCATGCCACATATTGCCAGGGCTGAAGGGAGTGTAGAAAGTCATCCCTTCCCCTCAGGACGATTGCAATCCAGTTAGGGATCCAAGACTCTCTCAGGTGTCTGGTCAGCCCTGTGGACTCTCCCATAACCTCTGTAGTGGGTTGAAGAGTGGCCCCAAAAAGATATGTCCACATCCTAACCCCTGCAACCTGTGAATATGACCTTATTTGGAAAAAGGGTTTTTGCAGATGTAATTAAATTAAGGATGGTGACATGAGGTCATCGTGAATTTAGGGTGGGTACCCAACCCAAAGACAGATGCCCTTACACAAGAAAGGCAGAGGGAGATTTGCGACACGGGCTTAGGGATGGGGTGGGGGGCGTGTGAAGGCAGAGGCAGAGATTGGAGTGATGCTGCTACAAGCCTAGGAATGCCGAGAGCTGCCAGAAGCTGGAAGAGTCAAGGAAGGATTGTTCCCTAGAGCCTTCAGCTGCAGCATGGCCTGCTGACACTTTGATTTCAGATTTCTGGCCTCAGAACTGGGAGAGAATAAATTTCTGTTGTTTTGAGCCACCAAGTTGGTGGTCATTTGCTATGGCAGCCCTGGGAGCTGGATACACTCCCCTTTCCTTTTTGTCCTCAGATCCAGTTAGATGGGCAGGAGTGTTGTTCGTGGAGAACAAGGCCTCTGCGCCATGCGGTCTGTGGGCCTCGGGGCCTCCTGTGGTCTCCCTGTACCTTAGGCGAGTCCCTGTGATGCCCCAGGCTCTCTGGGCTGCACTGAAGGGAGAGGGGTGGGAGCATCTGTGTCCTTGGAGGCCAGGGTGGCTGGGGGGAGCTGGCCTGTGCATCAGGGGACCCCCCCTGGGAAGGTGAGAGGGGGCCCTGAGGATGGTAGCCCCCTGACAAATTCTCCACGACAGCAGGAGAGGGAGGGCGAGAGTGGGGTGACTGCCAGCGGTCCAGGAGGCTGGCACAGGAGGGCAAGGCAGGCATTCAAGGAAGGCTTCATGGAGAAGGCCTGAGGATATGGAAAATAAGCCTTAAGATGGGGAGGGATTTGGGTCAGTAGGCCCAAGCGTGCTTAGAAAAAAAACCAAACTCCTTTCTGTGGCTTATAAGACTGCTGCATGGCCTCTTTTCCACCTTCCAGCTTTGCTCTGTGGTTGCCTCTGGCTGAGCCCTCTTGCGCCAGAGCTTTGCGTGGCTGGCTTTTCTCCTCCTCCGAGACTCCACTGAAATCAGAGACTTCCCTGACCACTAGCTGAATTCCCCCACCCCCCAGGCACACCCCTTCCCATTACCTTGTTATATTCTCTTTATAGAGGTGGGGGGAGACATATGTATGTAACCACACTATTTACTAGATATGAACATTGTATACTGTATCCCTTCCATACACATCCCCTCCCCAGTTAGAAAGTAAACACCTTGAGGGCAGAGCCCCTCATCTGTCTTGTCCACTGTGGTGTTCTTAACACTGGAGCAGGCCCTCCCTCAAGACAGTGATGGATGGATGGATGGATGGATGGCATTCCAGGTGGCAAAAAAAGCAAGGAAGAGAGAGTTATATGAGGACGTATACATGCATATATGCTGTGAATTTTGAAGAGGAGAGGCTGCCAAGAATAGATCAGCCTGGACAGACCAAAAGAGGTCAGCCCTCTCCTATTTCCCCTGTAGCCAGTGCCCTCTATTGCCCCTGTACAGTGGGTACTTGCCCATTTGTCAGAACATGTGCCTGTGTCCTGGAGGTTGCTACAGGCTCTTCATGGCTAGGGTGGGAGCTCCCTAGGTAGGTGGGCTCTTCCTGTGACCCTGGCCCCCTGACTCCTGCTTAAGGAATCCCCCATGGGTACCACATTTTACAAGGAGGAACCTGGGGTCGTGGCTGGCCTAGGGGGTTAACTGCTCTCAGAAGTTTCTGTCTTTTCTTTAACCACTTCTCCCTACCAGTGAGAAGGAGCCATGTCCTCATCTCTCACCTTCTTGAAATAATTCATTCTCTAGAAGCAAATGCCGACTACTAAGACCCCTCAAGTGCCACTAAGATGCCTGGTATCCTGCGTAGGAGAGAGAAATGCCTCTGCCACTCAAGCATGGGGACCTTCCCGAGTCAGTGCCCCACCTATGTGTCCTGGCCCAGAGTGGACACTCATGGTGAGAAGGTTAGGCCAGATTAGGGTGTGGGGCAGAGCCGGCCTCCCCCAGGTGATGCCCTCCCGCTTCTGAGGGTGAGCTTCCCGCTGATCCCACTGGGCTGGCACCTGCTCAGCCAGGGCAGGGATGGGGGTGGGGCAGGAAGGGCCCTTTAAAGGACAGGGAGGTTTGCTGTTTCGGGGAGCTCTTTCTCCCCCAGTCCACTAGACACTGGGTCACCTCTCCTTCCCTGCTTTGTTGGTCCATTGGTCCTTTCACTCTCATTCCCCCGTTCACTCTCGTCCATTCACTCACTCATTCATTCGCTTGTATCTGGTCGGCAGAGACCTCGGGGGGCTGCGTGCATCTCACTCACCCTGGCATGTCCCGTCCTCCACGATTATTGCTTGCTTCATTCTCAGTCAGCCCCCGAGACAGTTGCTCCCCAGACCTCAGCCCAGCACCTGGTGTGGAGGAGATGTTAATCATACTCCCATCACACCCACAAGAAAATCCTAAGTGGTTCTCACGGCCTTACGTGATCTGAGCCCAAAGAACTCTCTCCCTCTCACTATGTGAGCTCCAAAACCACAGGTTGAAATCCCAGCTCAGCCACTTAATAGCTGTGTGACTTTGGACAAGTCCTTTAACCTCTCTGAGCCACCAACTCCTCCTGGGCATAGTGGGGACAATAAAAGCACTTGCTTTAAAGTTGTGGTGAGGAAAAAAAATAAAAAATAAAAAAAAATTAAAAAGTTGTGGTGAGGATAAAGCCAGAGAACCCAATGGAAAGCTCTTAGCCTGTGCCTGGCAGGAGTAAACACTTAGCTACTGTTACCCGTTGTCTCACTCCTCCTCTGCCCCTCTCAATAACCCCACCCCCAAATGCATCTTAGGACTCCCGGTGGGGATCAGCCACGGAGGCCCGGCCCTTCAGTCTCCAGATGAGAATGCAGAGGCCCCGTGGAGGCTCACACAGCCAGCCTGTGGCCAAGGCAGGACTTGAACCCAGGACTCCAGCCAAGGACCCTGCTGGTCCCACCCTCTCAGCCCAGCCCAGAATGGCAGGAAGAGGAGCCTCCACTTACATGCTCAGACCCTGTCAGGCTCAACAGCTCTCATCTCTGCTTTCAGGAAGGAGTTAATCCTGAGGTCTGTCTCATGCCCCGTGTGTAATCTTCCTTATGATGCTTATCATATTTCTGGGGCTACATCTACATGGCTTTGAAGGCTCTGGCAGGAGTCTCGCCTGGCCTTGCCGTGAACGGGCTGAATTACATTTACAAGAGGCCTTTAATGCCCTGTGGTCCCGGCTTCCTTCATGGGGTTGTTCCTCCTCCTCCCTTTTCTCTGTCTCCCTTTTAATATGGTCACCGGTTTGGCTTGCAGAGTGCGGTTGGGATCCCTAAGAGAGAAGTCAAGACCATAGAATCCCTTACAGATCTTCCCTGCCTCCCCCTCCCCCTGCCCCACTCCCAGCAGCCTCTGTGCCAAAAGGACCCAAGGAAAGAAAACGTGGCTCCTGCCAGGATTTCAGTGCAGAGGAGAGAAGCCCTGCTGGGATTCCAAAAACTCAACTGGCAAATGGCTCGTACAGAAATTCTCCTCTGACTTTGTACCTGAGCAACAGACCCACAAGCCTTGTGGAGGAGATGGAAGGTGTCCAGCCTGGAGGCATGGCCGCCTCACCTGCAGAGGTTGGGCTTGAGGGGCAGGGCGGGGGTCCTGTGCCAACTGGGTGAGGAGCCCTGCCACCTCTCTCCCCATCTCCACCACCCCAGCCTGCCCTTCAAAGTTTCTGCACATCTGGAGGCCTTAATAGTTCCTTAACTATTTGTTTTTTGCTAGTTCTGTCTCTGCAACTGGATCAAGTCCTATCTGGTATATCTATATCTGTATCTATATCTGTATCTGTGTCAATATCTATATCTGTATCTGTATCTATGTCTATATCTGTATCTATATCTATATCTGTATCTATATATCCCATGAATATCAAACCCAATCAAGAGGTTTGGCCAGCCTTGAGATGTGGGTCTGGGAGGGGCGACCTAGTTTTTCTCCCCATCTCTCTGCTTTCTTTTTTGTCCTCTGACGGGATGAGAAAGGGCAGGTGTGCTATTTTTGGGGAGTGGATAAGTCATATTTTCCTCCTTTGAAAGAAGCACAGGGCAGAGCCAGGTCTGGGGGCCACCACCCCACCCCCCGATCCTGGTCCCTCCTAGGTTCTTTACCTCCGAGCAAGTCCTCCAGGTTCTTGTGAGATACAGCTTAGCTGCTGGCGTCACTGGGCCTGGGCGGCCCCCAGCTCCTGACGGCCACCTGGCTCAGATAGAAGGCCCAGAACCCCACCCCAGGGCCGCCTGTCATTTCGTCAGTCCAGAGAGTGGGTGTCCTCCCACCACGCGTTTATTTCACACACCGTCCCCTTGGCTGCACACACGTGCTCCTGTGGCCCGCAGGCAATAGAGCAACAGGCAACCAAAAAAGGGTAGGAGGCGAAGAGGCCAAGAATACCAAATCTGTGACATCTTCCCCCAAGGAAAGGCGGCTGTCTCCCATTTTTTGGCTGCATTGGGTCTTCGTTGCTGCACATGGGCTTTCTCTAGTTGCGGCGAGCGGGGACTACTCTGCGTTGCGGTGCGCGGTCTTCTCTTGTTGCAGAGCACAGGCTCTAGGCACGTGGGCTTCAGTAGTTGTGGCACGCGGGCTCAGTAGTTGTGGCTCGCAGGCTCTAGAGCGCAGGCTCAGTAGTTGTGGCGCATGGGCTTAGCTGCTCTGCGGCATGTGGGGTCTTCCCGGACCAGGGCTCAAACCCGTGTCCCCTGCATTGGCAGGCGGATTCTTAACCACTGCGCCACCAGGGAAGTCCCTCCCATGTCTTGATAAATCATGTTTTATCTCCTTTCAAAAGGAACATGTGGAAGAGCCCATTTATCTTTGATGACACTGTCCAGTCTGTGCAGTGTCATCCCTCTGCTGGGGACACAGCCCCTCTACCAGGCTTGGGTGAGAAAAGGAGGAAGGAGAGCTTGACGGAGCATCTGGGAGAGGGAGGGAGATGCACGGACCAGCAAGTGCCTATTGGGCGTCTGCTATATGCAAAGCCTTGTGCTGAGTGCAGCGAGAGTTGCCAAGGGGAAGAAGCAGCTGCAGGAGGGGCCTCTGGTTCACACTGAGTGCAGGGGGATGAGAGACACGAATGCGCAACAAGTCACACACAACTTGATGAGTTAGATGCTCCATGGTCTGGCTGGAACAGGACTGGTGACCAGTACCTGTGGTGACGGGGAAGTCAGGGATGGCTGTAGCAGCTGCTTCCAGGGCCCCCCAAGTCCCCTTTCCATTCTCCTCTACCTGCCAAAGGCTGCTTACAGGAAAACTGGGGGCTTTGTTCTAGCCACAGGAGTGTACTCGGACAGAAGCTCCCAAGAAGCAGTGCTCTCAGAAGCTCAACAACAAGCAGGGAGTTGGTGATAAATACCCCAGCCTCCTCGCCCTTGGTTGGGATACCTCTGCAGTCTGTTCTACATGATCCCCCGAGTTCCTCAACAGAAATGAGCTGCCGCCACCCACCATGATTAACTGGCTGGAGGCCACTTCCTCGCCTGCCCTGCCTTACTTCCCCACTCCCCTACTGGTACTTCCCAGATCACTTCCCAAATAAACAACTTGCACTCACTTCAACAACCTAAACCAGGCAATGCTTAGTACTTCACTTGGACCTTGACAGAAGAAGCTTAAGTAGATTAACATGCAGTCTACATATTTGTTCACTTGCAACGGGAATCATCTCATTTAGGACTCCATTAATGCAAGTGATGAAAATCCATCTCCAACAAGTTTCAATAAAAAAAATTTGTATTATTTTATGTAAGTGAAAAGTACCAGGTAGACCCTGGGTTCAGGAACAACTACATCCAGCTGCTCAAATGATGTCAAAGGAATCTGCCCTTCGCCATCTCTCAGCTCTGCTTTTCAATCATTCAAGAAACATTTATTGAAGGAATTCCCTGGTGGTCCAGTGGTTAGGGCTCTGCGCTTTCACTGCCGAGGGCACGAGTTCAATCTGTGGTCAGGGAACTAAGTTCCCACAAGCTGAATGGGGCAGCCAAAAAAAACAAAAAAGAAGGAAGAAGAAGAGAGAAGAAACATTTATTAAGCACCTACTCTGTGCCAGGTTCAGATCCTTTCTCTTGGTTGGTTTCCTTCTTAGGCAATAATAAAGATGGTCACTAGGAGCTCCAGGCTTTCATCCTGCCAGCTTAGCAACTGTAGGAGAAAACTGTGGGAGGAAGAGGACACCCGCAGAAGTCTCAGGGCTGACCCTTATTGGCCCAGATCGGGTCCCCTGCCCATCTCTGAGCCAATCGCTGTGACTCTGGGTGGCTACGCTGGGTCACATGCATACCATTGTTGCCAGGGGGTGTGGTCGGCCCCATTTGACCCCACAGGGGAATGGATGAGGGAGGCTCTCCAGAGGGGAATGGGTGGTCTTGGACAATAGATGCCTGTTGTAGCTGTGAGGTGAGTACCTCACCACGTGCTGTGCTCCGTGGGCCCTAAGATGAGACAGACAGGCTTCTTCTGGTGGAAGGGGCTCACAAATGTTTGTAATACACATCAGAATGTGTTGAGTGTCTTAGGAATGGACAAAATGTGTGGGTGTTCTGGAAAGAGGGTGATTACTCCCAGCTCGGCAATCAAGCTTCTAAAAAGGAGGCATTGGCCTAGACATTGGTGGCCACTGGGCACAGAAACATCAGCTGTGTTGGGCATTGAATGTCAGACCAAGGAGTTCAGATTCTAAATGTAACCAATTGTAAAAGGACTATGCTTTGATCTATTTGTTATAAAATTGAACCTGGCTGGTTCAGAAGAGCCTCCTGGGAAGGCTTGGGGGCTGGCATTTTCCGTAAGCCTTGCCCATACCTGTAGAGGGGTACACCAGCCCAGCTGCAGGGGCCCGTACGGCTGGAGGCCAGTCAGGCTCGGGCAGCCATGCTCCCTTGTATCGGCCTGAGCCTGCCCTGGAAATAGCCACCCAACTTAACTAAGAATAGGAATTCCTATCAGGCTGGCAGGAATGAATGCCGATTTCTCAAGGAGGGATGGGCCTGAAAACAAAACACAGGGGTGGGTTGGGCCATCCTTTATATTTATTTGCGAGGTCACTTGAGAGGCGCACCCACATCGGGGCATGATCCTGTCTTCAGACCCAGACAAGGTGGTTTGGCCAAGATGACAGCCTCCGGGGCTCCTCATCTGCCTCAGAAGCCCTGGGCCCTCAGCCTGGGGCACCTCCTGCCCCCCGGGGAGAGGTGACCACTCCTCTCTTGTTTCCTTGGCAACGGGCAGAGGTGGTGGTGTTTGGTGGCCAGCTAAGATGCTGAGAAGCCGAGGGAGAGGGAATGAGAGGATAGCGTCCCAGGTCCCTATGGCAGCTTTACCCAGAGTCACCCAGCTCACGAGCATCTCTCTTCCAGGCAAAATCCTCTTCCGGAGAAGCCACATCCGGGACGTAGCTGTGAGGAGGCTGAAGCCCATCGATGAGTACTGCCGGGTAAGAGTGTGTCTGGGGCAGGGGAGGGGGTGGTCCATCTGCCAGAGAGTCTGTCCATCTGTGAAGGAAGGTTGTCTGTACAAAACCCTCTGCTGTGGTCTAGCAGATGCATCCTGGGGCCTGGCGTCTCCTGGCCAGAAGGGTGGATGTGGGTGTCCCTCAGGGAGGGGTCACCCCGTGACTAGGCCGCCTCTGGGGCACGAGGACCGCCAGGGTCACAGCTGAAGCCTCTATTCCTTTCATGATGGGTCCGTGTTTACAAAACACTCCTTTAAATCACTTCCACCAGCTTGGGAGCTCTGTGAAGGGGCCTCTGCTGAAGGGATTCTGTGTGTGGCATTTTTCTGGATACAGGAGAACTCTTCTTTGAATTCCCTTTGGGACATTTTTGGAATCAGTCCTGAGTTTAGTAGCATCCAAAATGCATATTTGTTTATTCACAGAAGTCTTGATAGATACAAATATTCGTGTATACATCTTTATAGATGCAAATGCTCACCACACACACACACACACACACACACACACACACGCACACACGCAGGCACGCGGACGTACATGCATTAGAACAGTCAATGCCGAAGAGCAGACTGGCAGCAACTGCAGGGTCATGAAGCAGAGCCTG
This sequence comes from Balaenoptera physalus, assembly GCF_965194825.1. NCBI lineage: Eukaryota > Metazoa > Chordata > Mammalia > Artiodactyla > Balaenopteridae > Balaenoptera > Balaenoptera physalus. The sequence continues at coordinate 48,107,721 of NC_138893.1, forward strand.
TTTGTCTTTCCACTTTGTCTGGAGCCTGGGACCCCCTGGAGCCCCTGCAGTGAGGATGAGAGGCTCCCACTTTAGTGGCCTTGGCACATGGCCTCCAGATGGCCAGGCCGCCTGGGTTTGAAACCCTGCTGGCTTTGTGAACTTGGGCAAATTACTGAACTTCCCAGAGCCTCAGTTTCCACATCTGTACAACAAGAAGGAGAGTAGTACCTCCTCAGAGGGTGGTCATGAGGATGCAGTGACCTGGCAGGCATAAGGCAGCAGCACATAGTGTCTGCACAGAGGAAACATTCAGTGGTCGCTAGCTTTTTGTTATTATTATTACAAGGCATAAACAATTTAATGTTACCACTGGGCACCACTGGCTTTAATGGAGACGGAATTTCCTAGTTAAGTGAAAACTACTGTGGAGTCTGACTCAAGAATCTTGAGGAGAGGCAAGTGGGGGATGTTTTGTTGTGAGTGCTGGTATTAGACTGAGAAGAGCTGGGGTCAGATCCCAGCGCCCCACCAACTAGCTGTGTGACCCTGGCAAGTTGCTTTACCTCTCTGAGCCCCAGTTTCCTGATCTGTAAAACGAGGGTAAAAATAACTGTCTCACAGGGGTCATGAAAGGGGTTGAGCAGGAGAATATATGTCACAGCGTTTGTAACTTCTGAAATGTTCTGTCCCTACATGGAGTTATTACCATAAGGTTCCTTTCTGAACAAATATTTTATAATCTGGAATCATTATGCTTGTTTAAATAAGAACCAAGTTGCTCAATTTCGTAACTGGTGTTCCCAAGACTATGGGGAGACAAGCACTCCCAAATGCTCTTCGTTAACCCAAGTTTGAATTTCGTGGCTATGCAGATCATACTTGGTCACGTTTTCTGCCTTAATGTAAAAGGATGCCCCGATGAGGAAATTCCTGAAGGTAGAAGCTTCTCTTCTTCAGATCAATATTCATTTTTCTCTTTAAAGGGCATTTGCCGTTTCTAGTTAAATTGATGGCTGCAGCCTGAGCTTTTATTTCTCTTTATTCCTCTCCCAAGCAGTTAAACAAATTGGCAAAGCTAATGGAGGAGGGGCAAAGGGCAGAGGGGAGCCTCTTGCAGCTGGGATTTATGGTCCCATCAGCCTTGGCCTCCCTGAGCTGGTGGAGCCCAAGGCATTTGCAGTTGGACTCTGTGGAAATGCCGTCTTCTGGGTCGTCTGGAGCAGGAAACTGATAACATCTTATCTCCTGGGATCAGGCTTTGAACAGGACTCTTGATTCGGGATGAGGGCTCCGGAGCCCCAGTGGTGCTCCTGGTGGCTGAGGAGCCGTTTAAGTGGGGTCTGCAAGAGGAGGGGCCTCCTAACCTGATTAGCACAAATGAGAACTACTCAGAGCCAGGCAACAAGGAGCAATGTCATGGGTTCACCAAGCAGCCAGGCAGCTTGCAGGCCGTAATTTACTCTGAGAATGGCAGTGGGGGCAGGGCAGTACAGAAGTGACCTTTAATTCTGCTGAACTAGAAAGCTGGGATCTGTGGTCTAATTGTCTGAGACCTTGGAATAACCTTGGAATGGTCATTAGGGATAAGTTCAGCTGCAGTCCACGGTCACTGCCGCCCAGCACTGCACTTCACAGCCCTGCCGCCCACTGGTCCAGTCTGTGTGACTCAGGATCCAACCTTCCACTCGACATCACTGCCCCCCACAGCCAACTTCATGGTCAGGGCCACGTGCAGTCCACTCCACGGCCAGCCCTCCCTTGTCTCTACCTGTCCTCGGACACACTGCTTGGAACCTCTGGAGTTTTATTTCCAGGACCCTGCCCATGCAGCTCTGCTTGGCTGGCCAGAATCTTCCTTGGACCTGCTGGACAGTATGGGCTCCGAGTCTGGGATTTGCTGGGGATTCAAATGCACCCAAAATTGTGAGACCGGCTTTGTGCACGGAGTAGCCAGCTCCTCTGCCAGGACTCAGATATAGAAAGTCTGACCGTGCAGCGGACCCTCCCAGACTTCGGGCTCCCTGCCCTTGCCAGCCAGCCAGTCCCGCCACCCGATGGCAGTTTCACAGCCCAGATCTCAGTGTTAATTTTAAACATATATGGAGCAGATTGGATGAGTGTCACGGAAAGTTTACCAAGCGCCAGCCAGGTGATTGTTTTATGTGGCTCTTGCGGGCCAGTGTCTATCAAGAAGGGTTCCAAACTCTTTTCTGTAACTCCATAAGTTAATTTAATGGGCAACATGGTTATGCGGTTAATTTTTTTTATTTTTTGGCTGTGTTGGGTCTTCGTTTCTGTGCAAGGGCTTTCTCTAGTTGCGGCAAGCGGGGGCCACTCTTCATCGCGGTGCGCGGGCCTCTCATTATCGCGGCCTTTCTTGTTGCGGAGCACAGGCTCCAGACGCTCAGGCTCAGTAGTTGTGGCTCACGGGCCTAGTTGCTCTGCGGCATGTGGGATCTTCCCAGACCAGGGCTCGAACCCGTGTCCCCTGCATTGGCAGGCAGATTCTCAACCACTGCGCCACCAGGGAAGCCCTGCGGTTAATATTTAATGGTTCTGTGGTCTCAACAATTTGAAGACTTTCATCTCACTAACAAGTGTGAGCTATACTTTAGGGGCTCGGACAAACAATCTACCCCATAAATGGCTCCATCTACCCCATTCCTGCATGTGAAATACATGTTTGCAGTGTTTGTCTATGGGATAAAATAAATATCCGGGGGAAGGGGGCAGTGAGAAAGAGTGTTTGAGAATAATCAGCCTACCCTCCGCCATGTGACAACGTTTATACACGTCTCCATTTCCTGGTGGGTGCAACTAGAATTTTTTTGTTACCCAAAAAGCCGAGCTCGCTTCTATTATTCTGCTGTCCACGATAGGCTTGCTTTCAGAATCAAAGGCTCTCTTTGTAGGTGGGATGAGGGGTTGGCTGGAGTTAGACTGGGGGAGGGACTCCAAGCCTAACAAGGATGTCAGCCCTGAAGGGGTAAGGATCTCCCCTGCCCACCCTCTGCACCTCCCAGACTCATTAATTTTTAGCCCCACTTCCCATATTCGAAAACTTTGGCTATTACTTCGTGGAGGTTCTTAGCCCCAGCCGTTCTCCCTCCCACCGTGGGAGTTTTCCACCATGGCCCATCATTGTCTCTCACCTTAATAAAGAAAAAAGGTTCATGTTGCAACAAAAACAGACTCCTTTAAGAAGCACCAGGGCTCCCTGGCATGCTCAGTCCTAGATACGGGGAGAGTAACTTTGTTCTTGTGCCCCTTATTCTAAGGCAGGCCTGGGCCAGATGTGTTGCTAATGGGGGAGACTGAGGCAGAGAGCCAAGACTGATGCGTTCATGCCTCCTGAGTGGTCTGGTGCTCGGAGGAAACCCAGTTGGCAGAATCTCTCCATCTCCTCTGGTCCAGACAGACCCAGGAAGAAAGCATTTGCAGCCTGGGATAAAGCTGATTGTGTCCATTTTCTACTTAAAGGCCTTCAGAGGCTCCACAAGAACCTCTGATCGGCTGAGTTGGGCCGGCTGTGGGGTTGTTCCATGGGCTGCTTCAGCCTCAGCTCCTGCCCTGCAGGCCGGTCTGCAGAAGTGCAGCCACCCCCAGCCAGCCAGACTCCCCTAGACTTCCACCCCTTGGCCTGTGCTCATCCCTTTCCTGGGGACGCATTCGGCTCCCACGGTGCCCCTCCCAGAAGCCTTCCACCTCCCCGGAGGAAGCTGGCCACCCCTGCTATCCAGAATACTCCGTGCACGCCTCCATGCTGCACACTTACCCTCCATAGGAGGGTAATTTCTGTGTGTCCATCTTCTCCAGACCAAGAGCTCCTTGAAGGCCCCATCTGTTATCTTTGTGTCTTCACTAACAAGCAGGAAGCCTGGTCCCACGCGGGAGGCCAGGCAGTATCTGACGACACAATGCAAAGATCACACACAAGCAGAGGAAACCTCCAAGGAGGGTGACATGTCCCCAAGGCCCCAATTACTAGGCTCCCTTGTGAAATGGCTTAAACTGCAGTTGCGAATTAAGCTCTATTTCCATTACAAAAGAATTTGCTGCTTAGATCCTTCAAAAAGAGAACTCATGTGTTTGAAATACTCTGATTTATAAAAGTTCGGTGAGCCCCCAGCTTCCTAGATGCTGATCTAGGAGGAATAGTCCGGAGCAGGTTAGAAGCAGCCCCAGGGGGTGAGAGTGGAGGCCAAATGGGTAGGACTTCAGCCCCCTCAGCCCATTCACCCCCCCCCCCCACATACCCCTACCCCACCCAGAGTCGCTGGGCTTTTACTCTAAGATTCCCATTGATTAGAAACCAAAATGATGCTGCTAAAAATAGGACAATGTTTGATCCTGTGGAAAGAGCGGGACACCCCCAGTTGCTTTGACAAATGCAGAACTTTGCTTTTTGTCCTGGGATAGACATAACCCAGCATGGTGGGCTTCGTGGAGGGAGATCATTTCGAAGCAGAGGGTCTGAGTGCAGTCTGCCTGGGGCCCCCTCCCATGCCACTGCTGTGCTTGCAAAGACCGGGCTGGTGATAGATTGGACGCTGAATTCACTGATAATGGTGCTGTTTGCAGTCCTGGAGCCATTGACTGTTAGAGCTGGAAGAAACTTCAGAATGTCTCTGGCCTGGATTTGCCTAGCTGTGTTCCATGGGCTGTCAATAGGAATTGTTTGGAAAACCAGCTCCACAGTCAGAGACTTGTGGGTAATGCTGGAGGAAGTACAGAGTTGCAGATCAGACAGAGCATAGGCTCTGGACTCAGACACCTCATTCAAAATCTCGCCACTTATTAGCTATATGGCCTTGAGAAATGATTTAACCTCTCTGTGCCTTCGTTTCTTCTTCTGTTAAACTGGAATCATGGTCATACTCATCTCTTAGAGTTAATGTGATGATTAAATGAGTCAAATTCCCAGGATGTCGTTATTATTAATAAGTACTGGCCTGAACACAGCTCTGTAGGTTTCTTGCCTGCAGGACTCCTCAGAGCCTTTGCTGTGCTAATAAACATGATGCCCACCAAGACCAAGATGGGGATCTACAAGGCACCATTTCACATGTGCCCACAGAACTCATTTTATCTCATCAAACAGGTGTTCTATGAGATACGGTTTGAGATTCTGAAGCTAGTCTATTTTATCCTAGAAGAAACAACAACCAGAGAGGTGAGGTGGCTGCCCAAGGTCATGGAGCAAGTATATAACGGCAGAATTGGACCTACTGTAGAACTGAAGTCTCCTGACTCCCACTCTTTCTAGTATACCTCACTGCTTTCACCTAAAGGATAATGATAATGAAGACAATAGTATAACTAAATTTCACTATTTACTCAGTGCCAGGCACTGTGCTAGGCTCCTCATATTCAGGATCTCACTGAATCTCCTAAAAGATAGGTGCCATATGAGATCTATCGTACTGAGCTCAGAGAGGGCAAGCAAGGCATTCAGCATCACACAGCCTGTGAACGGTAGACCTAGGACTCAGACTCCCATCTGCCTAGCCCTGACTTAACCACCCCATGGCATGCATCCTGAATGTCCAGTGGCAGAGTTTTAGGCCTGAGCCGGCGGTGGTGGCCCTGAAAATGCTCATGTATTGGTCGCTACCTGCTCCTCCAAGAATAGCTAGGTTTGGGGGTTCCCCGGCTCTGGCTGTCATTGCCAACCCAGGCCGTGGGGACTGACTGCTCAGCGCCCAGCTCTCCTGCCAAATGATTTTGGCCAGAGCTGGGTTTGGCGGCAGCTCTGATGGAAGCTGCTCTGAGCCAAGAGCCTCTTGTCAGCCTGAAATCAGGACGAGCCCTCAACGCGGCTCCCCTCGGGGCTCCCTGTTAAATAAAGATGCCGCAGCGGTTCGCCCAAAAGGCCTCTTTGTCTGAGGCCCTTCCAGCCCACGCGTCCTCTGCCCCCGGAATGCCGGTCTCTGTCGGCATGAAGAGCCCCTGTGTTCACCGCTGCTGCGGGGGGAGCTGGCCAGCAGCTCTGCGCCTGAGTGGGAGGGCGCCTGCCCCGCTCCCCCCACCACCGACCCCCTCCTCCTGCCGGTCAGGGAGGTCACCCTGGCAGCGACTCTGCACACAGCTTGGGCCCCTGGTAACACTTCCCTCCTGCCTCCTGCCCATCGCGGCCCATTAGTGCTCCCTCCTGCCACCCTCCCGCTTCCTGCCAGCAGCCCTTGCTCTCTGCACATGCCTGAGCTCCGCTTCTCTCTGACTCTCTCTGTATGTCTCTCCCTCTCCCTCTCAGTCTCCCTGTCCCTCTCCATCTCTCTGTATATCTGTCTGTTTCTCTCTTTGTCTCTATCTCTCTCTGCTTCTATCTCTCTGTCTCTGCCTCTCTCTCCCTCCATCTGTGTCTCTGTCTCTCTCTGTCTTTCTCTCCCTCCCTCCATCTCTTTGTCTCTGTCTCTCTCTTTCTCTCTTCTTCCTCACTTTTTCTTTCCTTCTGCCCTTCTCTCCTGGGGGAGAAAACAGCACATACCATGTGCGTTAAATGAAAACTTGAACACTCTGGGGGTAAGTTCCACCCAGCCTACGTCTGAGCACAGGGCTTCATTCTGCCACTTTAGTTGCGGCTTCACCCCCCAGGAGCCTCAGCGTCCCCACCATAAATGGGAGCAATGATGGGCACCTCCAGGACAGAATTGGGCGGCACATCATCAGATGTGCACTGGTGAGGGCAGGGGCTGTGTCTGGCTCATCCCTGTAGCACCAGGGCACACACTGAAAGCTCCATGCTTGTTGGATGGTTGGAGAGTCCGGGAGCCCAAGATAGTGCCTGACACGTGGTATTTGCTCATTGAATGTTAATTTCCTTTCTTTTTTTTTATCTCTCTCCTGGTCATGGGGATGGGATCTGTTGGAGGCCCTTGGAAAGCCACAGGCTCTGGAAGGAACAGCAGGGAGTTACACAGTGTGTCTTACCTGCTAAGGTCAGGTCTTGTCCCATCTTGCCCAGGTGTAGGTTTGGCTTCGGGAAGGGCCGTCTTGCTCAATGCCACACTTAAATTGTTACCTGAGCAGCTCAGAGAAGAAGTAAGTGATCACTACCCCCTTCCTCAACACTATACTTCTGTCAATGCAACCCAAGACCACATGTGCTTTTTCTACCCCATTATCATGTCCCACCACTACTGGACAGTGGTTCTGCACACCAAACTCTTATTCATTCATTCATTTTTAACAAATACTTACTGAGTGCCAGGCACTCTTCTAAGATCTTGGGACATAGCAGTCAACAGAACAGACTAAAGTCTCTGCCCGCATGGAGCTTACCTTCTAGCAGGGTCTTTCCCACCTGTGTGCAGTCCACGTGGCCTCCCTGACCCCTCTGTCTCCTCAGTAACACGAGAATGAGATATGCCCTCACAAGGACCATCGTGAGGCTCCCGGTGGCCACACTGATGGAGGCCCAGCACGGTTGGCACAGAGGAGCTGCCAGGTCGGGTCACTGCACCTGAAGCAGCCCTGGTGCAGGGGGCCTGGAGAGGCACAGGCTCGAGACAGGCTCCCGTCTGGCCACCGCCCCGGAGCCTCCTTATCAGCAGTTCCTCCTCACACTTCCTTCTCCTGGCTCTAGCCCAGTGTTCCCTTGGCCCCGTTCCCCAGCCCTGCTTTGACGGTGACCTCCCCTGTCTATCTGTACTAAAGGATCAACCCTCTCCCCACCGCTCCACGCTGCACTGAGCTGACAGTGGTCCAGGTGCCCAGGCTGCAAGGTGTGAAGTCCGTGCTGGTGCAGAGCGGGAAACTGATCACCTCTGACCTCATCCCTCACTTTCCAGCGGCGCACTCTCACCCCTCCTGGACGCAAGCTCACAGCTGCCCTCACCCCTGACTGCACAGTTACCCCCTCAGGACGCTCACCTCCTCCCGCCTGTCGGAATCCTGCACACCCCTCTGGCCGAGCTCCTGCCCACTCTCCCAAGAAGCCTTTCCACACCCTGAAGCTTATTCTGCTCCTCCAGGCTCAGCTCAGCTTGGCCTAAGCAAGGCCCTGCTAGACCAGGCCATGCCAACCTCATTCAGCTCCTAGAACCACCATGCTTGGTCCACCCCCCGCCCTCACCTTGACCAGTTTAATTCTTACCCACCCTCAGAACTCAGCTTCAAAGAGACTTTCCTAAAACCACCTCCTTTCCCAATCTTCCCAGGTCCTATCAGACTCTGCCATAGCACCCTGTTGTCCTTGATAGAATTATCAGCTTGTCATTAAATAATCGTGCAGTGAGTATTTAGGGACTGTGAATATCTGGTGCAGCTGGAGTGTGGCTAGTGGGAGACGAGGCCAGGAGGAAAAGACCTTGGATTGTCAGGCTGAGGATCTTGGACTTATTCTGTGGGCAAGAGCGAATTCTTTCAGGGTTCATGCAGAATAATTCGTTCTTGAGGGCCCTGAGACCTAGGGTTTAATGGCCTCCCCCTTTTTTTTCACTTGTTTGGCTGGTTGTTTAGTTGGTTAACTGGCTAGTTAGATAGTTGCTTGGTTGAATTGTTGGCTGGATGGTTGAAAAGTTGATTGGTTGACTGATAAGTTATTTTATTAGTTGACTGGTTGGTAAGTTCATTAATTGGGTGGTTGGTTAGTTGATGGGAGGGATGGGTGGATGGACAGATGGAGAGTTGTTTCATTAGTTAGCTGATTAGTTAATTCCTTGATTAGTTATCTGGTTGGGTGGGTGGGTAGCTGATTGATTGTGTCTTCCTCGGCACAGTCCTCACGCCTCCCCCATCACTGTTGGCCCAAGCTGGCCCTGCTTTTGGTTTTCCTGTTCCCAGTTTCATCAGGCCTAATGCCCTTTCTTCCTGTCTTTCCACAGGCACTTGTCCGGCTGCCACCCCATATTTCACAGTGTGATGAAGTCTTTCGGTTCTTTGAGGCCCGACCGGAGGATGTCAACCCCCCGAAAGAGTAAGTGGTAGCTCAAGCCTCTCCCGTGTGCTTGTGGGGAGAGCTGGCAAGGCCAACGAGGCTAAGCAAAGATGGACCAAAGGAAGGCGGACCATCTTCCCCAGACTCCTGTTGCCAAGGCTTGTTCCTCATTTCTCTTGACCCCAGAGCTGGCAAGGGGAGGGTATCTTTGCATCTGCGGAGCAGGTTTTCCTGCAAACTCTTTATAGTTCACAGGTTATCGTCAGGAGCAGATGAGATAACAGAAAATATAATGGTCATGCAGTTCAGATGCCCAGGGTTAGCAGTCATTGCTCTTAATCGTTGACGCTACCAAGCTCCCAGCTGAAACGCAGAACCAGGAGGGCACGTGCTGCCCAGGTGAACCTCACCTGCTGAATAACCCAGTGGTCCTGGGCTGCTGCAACAGATCTTATAATCCTCATCAAAAACAACTATGAGTGTGCACAGAGCGTTTACTAAATGGCTTTTACCTGTAGCATTTTACTGGGTTGACCAAAAAAGTTCATTCGGGTTTTTCCATAACATCTTACAGAAAAACCCGAATGAACTTTTTGGCCAACCCAATCCAATAGACTAATGTAGCCCGGTTTACAGAGGAGGAAACTGAGGGGCGTGAAGTTAGGTGAATTTTCCCGAAGTCATGCAGCTGGTTGGGTATGTGACAGGCATGTGACTTGAATGAACCCAAATCTTGACCCCATAAGACCTGAACCCAGGGCTGGCTGATTTTCCATGTTGGGGAGAAATGGGGAGCCAAGCATGTCTTTTTTCCTCTCTGGAAGCAGGATACTCTGGGCCTGGTGGTCAAGACGACCTACCCGGTCTTGCTGGTCTCTCACACACATGCCCAATCCTCATGGCTACCTTCTCTTGCTCAGAACACTACCCTCGCCCACACTCCCCAGAGTAGCTTCTCAATGGAGAGGAAAATCCAGGGGCTGATGAGCAGAAGAAGGCAGCCAGGGAAGAGGGTCGAGTAGGGGAGAGGGTTGGGGGAGAGGACTGAAGGGGATGCAAATTGATTACCTCACCCCATACATCTGTTCCCCTGAAATCTTAAAGTGCCAGAGTGGGCAAGAGAGAGGCAGATGGGATGGGTACTACAGAGGGAAGGGAAAGAATAGTACAGAGGAATTGTCTGGGACAGGTGGGGAGAGGCAGGAGGCCATTTGGTGATGGGGAGGAGAAAGCCTACAGACAAGGGTGTGTTGCACAGCTCCAGGGGCGCCGTTGTAAACGGTGCACTCTCTGTGAACGGTGCCCATAGAGGTAGTAGAGTGCACAACCTGCACGCCCATACATGGCAGTCCTGCCTAAACGAGCCCTTCTCTTTTCACCCGTGCTGTAAGACTAAGAGCCTAAAGTGGCCTAGGCCCTCTGGCGGAGGAAAGCATTACTCAGCTCAAGGCTCACCTGGCCCAACAAAAGCCATCTCCTTTACTGGCTACCAAAGGATTAAGAAACAAGCAAATGCTGTGAACCATCAGAAACTCATCACAGTGTGGTTCACAGTGTGGAGCAATTGAAAGCCACAGGGAGCGGGAGGTGTGGTGTTGAGCTCACACCCCAACTCTGCTGCTTACTAGGCACACGACTGGCTACACTCAGGTACCTTCCCCTTCTCTTTCTCATCTGTAAAAAAGGGAAGAGTGATTAATCCGTGATCTTGCTAGGATTGTCTTGGAAACTTAGATGACACGTGGGCTGGGCAAGAGCTTTGTAAACAACAAAATGAGATACAAATGTGTGTTCTCACCAGCGGGAAAAACATCGCTCTCACTGTACCTACTATGCGTCAGGCTTGTGAGAGAGGTTTGCACCGGGAGTTACATGTTCTTGTCCCCATGTCACAGATGAGGAAACAGGTTCACAGCTGGAGCCAGGACTTGAACCCAGATTTTTCTGGTTCCAGAGGCCGGTACCCTTTCCACATCTCCTGCCCACCCTCCCTGGTTTGGGGAGGAATCGGGGGACCAGGACTGTGGTCCTGACACCTCTCAGTGCATCCTCTCTGTCCCCTCTCCTCTGTGTTCCCGCCCCAGCCTTCCTCACTCTCCCAAGGCAGAGGAAGGCTCTTGAGACCAGCAGCAGTGTACCGGGTCCACCTGGCCCTGCCACTCCCCAGCTGTGATGGCCTCTCAGAGCCTCTTGTTCTCCTTCCTTCCACGGGGAGAGAGGAGATGCCCCTCCCCAGGCGGGTTGTCGTTGGAGTCACACATGATCGTGTGCCCAGAGGAGGGGAGAAGAATTGCTGCTGGTGGGTGAAATAGCAGGTGCATCGCCACAAAATCAACTGACCCTGCCTTTGGTTCGTGCCTCTAAACCAGCTCTCTGCCAGGCAGCTAAATAAGTTGGTCCTATTTCACCTGTTGACCTGGGCGCCGGTAGCAGTAGGTTAGCCTCTTGCCCGTCCCTGGAAGGCCCTCGAGGACGGTGGAAACCAGGCTCGGGGAGACAGTTGTGTGTTGGTGAGGCAGCAGGCATGGCTTTGTGGGACTGGCTCTGGGGTCCAGGCCCACCACTCAAGGCTCTGTGATCTCTGACCATTTGCCCAGCCTCTCTGCCTTTCTGTGTCCCCACGCCTGAAAAGAGAGAATGCAGGACTCCTGGCGTGGTCCAGAGGGCTTACGGAGATGACATGCGCTCTGAGATAACCCGGCTGGTGCTACTGGCCCATTGGACGCACACAGCAGTTTTGTTCGTGGGAGGTTGTGGAACGGAATGGAATGTGGCCCCATGCGTGCTCCAGCCCTGCAGGTCACAGCCTGCCTTTTGCAGGGAGGAGTCACAAAGCATTTAGCCTCTGAGTCACCATGGCCGCGGGGGTTATCTGCCTCTTTCTTGAGGTGGTACCGCACACCTGGGCCAGTTCACATCTCATCTGGCAAGAGAAGGCCTGAGAATAGGAACCCCTCCAGCATGAGACGGGCCTGAGGCTCAGGAGGTGGGGTCAGCTGTGGCCACACAGTTCCGAAGGGCTCCTCCGCCCTGGCCCCTCTCAGCCTCCAGAACCTGCCACGAGAGACCTGCGTTCCATGCAGAGTGCTCGCCATAGAGCCCAGACCCATGGTGACCTGGGCTGACGGGCTGACCCTCTGTCAGCCAAGTGCCTGCAGCCCCTCCCCCTCAGGGCTCTGTCCCAGGCCACCGAACACCGCCCCCCTCCATCCTGAAACATAAACACAGGATCGAGGAACAGCGTTATTTTGACTCTGGGGCGACTGTGGAGTGGCTTATCAAATTATCAAAGCCTGTGGATTTAACTGGAATTTTGCAGATAACCCTGGCCCCTTTCAAGTGTGCTGCTGCGGGACCCCTGAGTGCTCACGGGGGCTGCGGTGGGGGGACCGTGGCCCTTTCCATCTTGCAGGGAAGACAAGGCCTGCAACAGGCCCGGCCCCTCGGCTTTGATCTCAGGCAGCTCGCTGGCTTCCGTGGGTGGAGAGCGGGGCCCACCTCTGGGCTGCTAGTGGCTGCGCTAGACCACCGCCCCTGCACAGAAAGGATGTTCTTTACAGAGACGTTTGGCGAGCCTGGCACTGCAGCCTTGGTGGTTTCGCCTCCTCAGGCGGCCGCCCCAGGAAGGTTGCTCAAGGGCCCTGCCCTCCCCTCCTTGAACTACTGGCCGACGGGTACTGCTGCTGTGTGGGAGCGGCGCTGAGCTCCCCTGGGGCCCCTGGCTCAGGCCCCAAACCCTGGCATTGTTCTAGATTCACCTCTTTCCTTCACACCCCTCCATGCAGCTCGTCAGCACATCCTGTGTGCACTGCCTTCGGCACATACCCAGACCCTGCCCACAGCTCGCCACCTCCCTGCTATTACCCCAGGGGGGCCGAGCCTCCTCTCGCCCCTGGACTCTGGCCTGACTGGTCTCCCTGCTTCTGCCCTCGCCCGCTATGGTCCCTTTTCAACACAGGGGAAGGAATAATCTTTTAAAAATATAGGTCAGATCATGTCCCTCCTCTGCTCAAAATCCTCCGTGCCTCCCTTGTGGCTCAGAGTCGAGGCCCTTCCGCCTGCCCCTCCCGTCGCCCCTGGTGGCACCTCCTGCCTCTCCCTCCTGGCTCTGCTCCAGCCACTTCTCACACCTTCCAGCCACGTTCTGCCTTGAGGGCTTCGCACTGGCTCTTCCCTCCGCCTGGAACACTTCACCCCTCCCCAGGAGAGCCCCAGCCTGGCCCCTCACCTCCTGGCAGCCTTGACTCAAATAGCTGCCTGTGCCTGGCTGGCCTCCCTGTTTAAAATCCCCAGCACTGGCTCTCCCCGTCCTGGCTTCATCTTCCTTCACGGAACTTATCACCACCTCCCATGTGACCTGTTCCCTCCCCATGTTATTGTCGGTCTGGGAGAGCAGGAACTTGTACGTGTTCTGATCACACCGTAATCCCAGTGCCCAGAGCAGGCACTCAGGAGATTTGCCGGATGGGTGACTAACGTCATTCAGGCTTTCTGTTAGTCCCCCACAGGCGGTAGGCTGTGATGTGACCCTTCGGAGAGATGAAGTGGCTCCCCGGAGGTCACCCAGCTGGCAAGGGGCGGGCAAGAGAAGCTGGGGATGACGCATCCTAGCCTCTCCTGTGTGGATTCTGGGGCAGCCGTGAGGCTGGCTTGGGGTGGAGAGAGCGCTGATCACCAGATCCGGAAGGAGGGGATAAGGACACATCCCTGGAACTCAATGGGATTCAGCGCAGGACGAGTCCTGGGCGGTCCTGAGCGTCAGCTCTGACAAGCGGATGAGACTGGCCTCGTGTAGGCCGCACCCAGCACCGCTGCAGGACCCAAGGCGACCCCCTGGGCTATACGCATGACCTACCCGGTCCTGGGGCCACACCTGCTGGCCCAGCTCTCCCTGGCTTACCCGTGTATGAGCAGCGCTTGAGACCCACATCCTGGACCACTGGACCGGGGAGGCAGGCGTCCCCTGGCCTGGCTTCCGCAAGGAGCCCCCGAGCAGCCGGCCCCTCAGCTCTGATTCCCCCGTGATGAGAGTGATGGAAATGGGAGCTCAGGCTGCCGGGCAGGACGCCAGTCAACCACGTGACCCAGCAAATGCCTCTTTTAGTTCCAGTTTAAATTTGCATCATTGAAACAGTGAACCTAAAGGTTCTCAAAGGGCCCTCCAGGACCCCTGTCCTCAGCACTGCCCCCGCATGATGCACGTTCCTCAGAGAAGGGTTAGGGGAGGTGCAGCCCCATGAGGCCCGAGGGCCTGAGACAGGCCTTCTCACCTCTCCAGCCTCCTGGCCCACGGACACCACCCTCATCCTTAGGTGCCTGCACAGGGCTGCAGCCGGCTGTCGCCAGCTGTTTCCTCCACCTGGAGCGCTCCTGTCCCCTCTCCCCACCCACCCCGGGCGGAGTCCTACTCAGCCCTCAGAGTTTCCAGCAAGCCTCTCCAAAGCCCGTAACCTTGGCCATGGCACCAGCCACACCACACTGTTTATGGTCTCTCCCCACCACTGGGGCCCACATCTCTGGCCCCCCAGGGCCTGGCATCTGATAAGCATTGACTGAACCCAGGTTAGGGCCATTTAACAAGATTAAAAATTGCACTGCCCGCTGTCAGGGTTTCAGAGTGAACAGCACCCTCGACCCCTCTGGAGTTAGGTGGTCTGGGCTCCCTGGCCCCTCTGTGCCTCGATTTCCGTATCTGTAGAGTGTGAATAACGAAAGCGCCTGCCGCCAAGGGCTGTTGGGAGGATGGTGCGTGGACGGCACAGAACAGACTCGGCACGCGGTCAGCACTGCCCGAGGCCAGGCTCGCTGTCGTCATCGTGGTAGTCCTGGGTGGGGGGAGCCGCGGCAAGAGACGCCCCCACGCCGCAACAGCTCTGCCACTTGTGGGCACTGCAGCCTCCTTTCGCCGCCCGACATTGGTGGCCCTCTGCTCTCGGCCCGAGCCCGTGGGCAGGTGGGCACACACGCATTTGGCCCCCATGTCGCAGAGGGGAAAAACAGAGGCCAGGGCTGGCGGGGGTGCCCCCTCCATCACCTCCCACTCGTGGACCTGCCGCTGGCTCACCAGCCTGGGAGCTCGCAGCCAGCAGGGCCCACACACACACCTGCAGCCCGGAGTGGGCTCACATAGCGACTGAGGGTCTCCCACTCCCTGCCGCCCCTCTCGGCTCTAGGCCTGGTCCTGCCCCCTTGGCCCATTTCTTCCCGCTGAAGCCAGCCAGATCCCGGTTAAATTCTCAAAATTGCATGGGAGGAACAGGGCCTTGCTAAACAGGTTTTTGTTCCTCAGCCCCAGGACCACAGAGCCACCCTCTGTTGTGGCCTGAAACAATGGCCCAATGTTCAGAGGGACCATCCATCCCTGCCCCAGCCTGTCCCAATGGCCAGCTTCCATCTGGCCCGGGGTCCACACCCCTGCCACCACCGTGTCCATGCCCGGGCAGGCCAGCGAGAGAGGGAGGCTGTCCTACCTGATCCAGGTGGAGAGCCAGGTTTGGATCTGGGCCTGGGCCTCGTGAAGGTGGCCCAGCGGCTGATGCGGAGGCTTCCAGAGATGGAGGCCCCGGGCAGAGGACAGGCAGCTATTCTGGGGCTGGGATGGCATGAGGTCAGACCCCCCAGAACAGGCGCTCTTTACAAGGTCTCCCAGCCTCCCTCCCCATTGATGCTTCTGAAGGGAGTGGAGGCTGGGGCTGCCCTCCCTGGGGGAAAGCAGAGTCCAGGAGGACAGAGGGGACGTTGCCAGCCCTGCCGCGGGACCCAGCAGGAAGACGGGGTGTGGGCGCGGCCGTGCAGCCAGGATAGCCCCGAGAATTTGGGGAGCCTCCTCCAGGAGCTCCCACGGCCTCGATCTTGGCCAAACTCCAGGTCAGGCCTGCTCGGGAGCCTGACTCTGGATCTCAGGATCCAGGCTTCCGCTGACAGCAGCGTGACCTTCTCCATAAGTCACACCTACCTGCCCGGCGCCGAGGAGAATGAAATAGGGGCTGTGTGTGGAGCACTTAGTAGCTGCTGAGGCAGGTTACTCTCTTCTTCCCTCCCTTCTGCTTCTCTGGGCAGCAAATAGAAGGTCCTGGGAAGAGCCCTGGAGAGCATCTCTGCTTCGGCCTTCACCCAGCAGGTGTTCATGGAGCATCTACTATGTGCCAGGGACCGGCTAGGCTGACAAACTCAGGGCTCAAGGCTACCACTACTAGGTGGAAATTTTGAATTGAATTAAACTCACTCCAGAGACAACAGTCAGAGCACCCAGCTCTGCTTGTGGCCTTGAATGAGTCACTTCACCACTGAAATCTCTGTAAAAGAGGCCAACAGTAGTACCCTCTTGGCAGGATAGTTGTGAGGTTCGAGAACACTGGTGCCTGTAAATGCCTCGAGGGTGCCTAGCCATCACAGATGCTCAGTAAACGGGAACTTTCTCTTCTTCTCCCCCTTTCCTCTTCACCCCTCCTGGGTGCACAGTGGCCACTCAGAAAAGACTAGGGGAATGGAATCGGGTCAAGCTGAAGACAGGAGCTGGGCTGACCTTTCCTGAGCCCCTCTCAGCTCCGGGATTGCTCGCCAGGGTTGGTGCCGACTGGGGGGTGAAGCTGCCCCCTCCACCACCAGGCGCCCCACTGGCTATCAGGACCTCTGAGGCATCCCTGTTCCTGGCACTCCGCAAGGGACAGGTGGCTTGGGAATTGGAGTGGGCAGCCCACCCATCCGCTTCCTGCTTTGCTGAGTCTTGGTCCGACCCTCGTCAGTGGGACGGCTCTCCGCACCCGGCAGGCCCTACCACCACCCGTCTGGCCAGGGACATGGGCCGTACTGTCCTTCCAGCCCCTCTGCCACTGGCAGCTGCACAAATAGCCTCTTTATAATGATGGGTGAGAGAGCCAGCTGGACCTAGGGACTGTGGATTCACAGGAGGCTGGGGGCTGGAACAGCACAGAAGCCCTTGCCCAGCCCCTGCCGTGGCCCCCTTTAACCTGGGTGGGCAGGTGGGAGGAAGGGGGCCACAGGAAGCTGTGTCCAACCCACTTGAAAGGGGCGTCAGCTCCAGGGAACGAGGACTTCCGCGGGCCCAGCTGTTGTGCTGGGTGGGCAAGCCGGCGGCGGGAGGCCGGCTCTAAAGCAGCCGGCCCAGAGCAAGGGCATGTGTGGGCCACATCCAGGTTGGGAGGGTTCCTCTGTGTTCAGTCCTGGCACAGGACTTTCAGCTCTCAAAGCCGGGAGGGAAAGGAAGCGGCAGGGTGGGGAAGGGTATCCTGGTACTGGGAGAGGTGGGGTGAGGTCCCAGTTATTTTCTCAGGCTTGTGCTTTCTGTGTCTCCCTGAAACTTCGGCCCCTGGAGGAGGGTCCTGGTGTGCAGGTGCCCAAGGCCCCACGTGCCCACTCCCTTGCTCCCAGGGCAGTGGCATCCTTTGGAGGCTCCAGCTGGGGGAGTGTGCCCCTGACAGAGCCCCTGAGGCCTGCTCTGCTATTAGGTCCTGTGTGAGGGGGAGTCTTCGTTCCCCTGCCTTGTAATTACTGCTGCTGCATTGTAACCAGTCCCCTGGCTAGCTGCCCCTCCACAGGGAGTCCGTGGCAGAGCTGAACCTCGGACCCAGGTCTTCAGCCCTGTAGACCAGGTCTTCCTCTGGTGGCATCTGGCGGGAAGCATTGGTCCACGCAAGCATTTTTCATCATCTTCCTGGTGTGAGGCACAGGGCCACAGACGTGGGCGAGGCTCAGCCCTGCCCCTGGGGAGCTCGTGGTCTGCGGGGGAGATGGCACAGGCAGGGCCTGGCCCGCTGCTGTGGGAAGCGGCGGAGCAGCCAGGACTGGGGCAGTTTCAAGGAATTGAAAGAAAGTCTGTCTGCCTGGAGAGCGAGAGTGTTGGCTTGAGCTGGGCCAGAGGAGATTGGCCTGGGGCATCCGGTGTCCCGCTGGTGATTTGGGACAGTCGTTAACCCCTTCCACACTTTGGCATCAGGTGAGGGGACAGAATTTGGGGGTCTTTGGTCCAAGCATGTAACAGCCAGGGTCTGGAGTGGGGCCCGAGGGCTATGAGCAGGGAGAACATTCACAGCAAGTCGGATGTGAAAGAGGCAAGCGGTCTGGAGATCACGTGACCCTTCGCCCCTTCACAGGCCCTGGTAAATTGGGTCTTAACGTAGATTGGAGTATAGGCACCAGTCAGTTCAGGCGCCTTAGTTCATGGGATCTGTGTGTGTTTGGCTCACCCTTGTGGCAACATTGGATATTACACCAGCCGGCATTCTGGCAGGCGGTTGCAGACTAGGCTGAAGCTGTGCTGGACACTTGAGTATGATCTATCTTGTTTAACCATCCATATAATCCTGTGAGGTTCATGCCTCCTTTTTGCAGATGAGAAGTCTCAGGCTCAGATTGGTTGAGTTACCTCTCAGCTAGTAAGTGTCAGAGGCTGGATCCAAACCCTTCCCAGCTCCAGGTGTGCACCCGCCTGACGACACAGGGGTGTGTAATGAAGAGCAGCACAGGGGCCACGGCCAGGGGAACTTGCTTCAAATTGCAAGGTGGGACCTTTCATCTGACCATAAGGCTGAATAGAATCAGCACCCCATGGTTGCCCTGGTCACACAGTAGGAAGCAGCTGAAGGTACAGTTGAGGGCACTTTCCACATCTGGGGACTCTTTAAGGGGACTCCAGGCTTTTCACCAGGTGAGAAGGTGCAAGGCTCAGGAGCACCAGGGCCAGTCCAGCCCGTGTTCACTGAGGGCCTCCTGCTGTGGGATCAGACCTCCGAGAAGGGGGCTGCCCAGCTCGCCTTTCAGGACGGACACAGTGAGGCTGGTTCAGAGAGCACCCGAAAAAGCTGGTCTCACTTCCCCCCACCAAACTGAGACCTGACTTTGGCCTTGGGGCAGCTGTGACTCCACCCCCAGACCGAGCCTCTCTAACACGTGGCCCACCTGTCACATGGGCAATCCGAAATCAATGTGAAGCCCCGCCCCCCAACCCAGGACACACAGCCCGAGGCTCTGGCTACCTGAGGCTATTTGGGCGAGGCCTGCCCCATTGCTTAGGACTGGAGGGAGATTTTGTTTTCCAAACAGGCTGATGGGGGTATAATTTACATAATAAGGAATTCACTCATTTTAAGTATACAGTTAATCCAGCGATTATTAGTAAATTTACAGAGTTGTGAAACCATCCGCAATCCAATTTTAGAAAATTTCCATCACCCTGAAAAGATCCCAGAGGGCGGTCTTTAATCCTTCCCAGGCTCCAGGGTTTAGGAGCCCCACTAGCATCCCTTCCCTCTGCTCCTGTCTGGGAAGAGGAAATGCGTGTTCCTGGGGACTGAGTTCTTCCCCTACCCGTGTCCTGCTCTGATTTCTAGACCTTCCCGTAGTTGCAGCTGCTTTGGCCCTTGCACAAACTGCTCAGTAGCCCAGGGGTGAGGCCCGCCTGGCCTTCTTGGTGCAGCTCTGAGGTGGACTGGCCTCTGAGTGGGGGCCCAGGGCAGAGGGGCAAGGGTACCCATTTCAGTGGGCAACTTCCCTGCCTATTGATTCTAGTGGCCCACTGGGTGCCCACCTTAAACTCCATCCCCACCCCCAGGAAGTACATACACAGTGGGCTCCGCCACTCGGAAGGCCAGTGGGCGCAGGCAACAGATCTAGGGGCCAAGCCACAAGATGCCCAACTTTCTACCAGGGCACGTTCCAGGCAGCCCAGGGGTTTAGCGGAAAGCAATGAACATGTTTTAGCTCATTTAATTTTTTGCATCCATCCGTGAGGTGGGTACAGTTATTTTCCCCAGTTTACAGATTGTGCCACTAAGAAACAGAGGGGTCACATGACTGGCAAAGCTGCTAAGTGGCAGAGATGGCTAGAACCCAGGCAGTCCAGAGGGAGAGCCTGGCTCTTACCTGTCCTGCTCCTCAATAAAGCCCGCAAGTGTTTAGATGCTGCATGGCACGAGCTCAGAATAAATGGGACCTATTATCACTAGCGCTACTGTTGAGGGGCTAACGTGCTGGAGAAGAAGCCAGAGGCCTGGCTACCCATGGCCCACCCAACACGCACGGCTCAGCTTGCAGCTGCAGGGGTTTTGCAGCCATCAAACAGCCTCTCCCATCCTGGCTGCATCTACGCAGCCCCAGCCTTCAGAGCCCAGCATTCCCCAGACACCCTCCAGCCCATCCGCCACATTGCATTGTCAGGTTCTGCAGCCCAGAGGAGGAAAGTGATTTGCCCGAGGTCACCCCGAGAAACTGGATTTGCACCAGGTTTTTTGACTCAGAGCTCAGTGCTCTTTCCAGTGCACGGAAGCTCTCCCAGCTGATTTCCAGAGCATCCTGAGTGCTGGTGCGGAGGAGGGCACCTGGAGGCCCTTATGGAGACTTGAATCAGGGCCTGGCTGAGGGGCAGGGAGGAGGGGCCGGCTGCTGGCTGCTGTGAATGGCTGGGGAAGTGGGAGCTGGGCTGGGGTCATGTCTGATTCAATTAGGCAGAGGCAGGCTCCTGATTAGAGAAGGCTGCGCCTGCCAAGCCGAAGAATTCAAGGTTAATAGCCGGGAGTGCCCTGGCTCCCACCCCAAGCAGGAGGGGGCACCCATGAGGCCCACAGAGCCCTGCGACGCCGCAGGCAGGCGCCTCGGGAGCCGGAGTACACGGTTATCCCACGTTGGCCGCCACCCGGCATGTCTGGGTGGCGCCCTCGCTGTGCAGGGTTGTGGCCATGACAATCTTGGTGGGCAGGTGGGGGGCACTTCATACCAGGGACAGGGAGAGATGGTGTCTTGTTTCGGAATCCTCCAGAAGCAGATCTGGGGGAGAGGATTGAGCTCAGGCGGCCTACTGGGGAGAAGATACCAGTGAGGGAGCGAAGGAAGGTGCGGGAGGCAAGGCAGCCAGAAGTGGTGCCTGCTTATCAACCAGCTACCCCGGGGGCGGCCGGGGCTGACCAGGGCCCCATCTCCCAAGGGACCTGTGGGGAGCCTGCGAAGAGCTCTCAGCCATGGGGCGGCCTCACCTGAGGGCAGGGGTGCTGGGACCTCCCCACCCTCCTGTTCCTCCCGCCCCCCTGTTCTTCCTTTGCCCACCTCCAAATAGCAGGGGAGGGAGCTCTCCAAAAAGCCTGTCTGAGCTGACACCCACATGGCTTTCCCCTGTGCTTAGGAGGACTTCCGGGGGCTTCCCTGTGGCCTGCGCCTGGGAAGGCCTGGTCCCTGCCTCAGCCCTGGCCTCTGCCTGTCCATCTGCCCCTCAGGCTCGCCCTTAATCCTCTCCTCCTGAGAGCCCTCCCTTCCCTTCTCCACTTCAGCATCCTGATTCCTTTCTTCACAGCTCTTAACCCTGTTTATCAACTGGCTTTATCCGGTTGTTTGCTGTCCTCCTCCGGGCAGGGGTGGGTCCTGTCTTACTCAGTGCTGTGACCGCAGGGCACGTAATAGGTGCTTGTTAAGGACAGAGGAGCCCCTGGTGGTGCTGCAGGGGATCAGAGCTGGCAGCTGCAGGGAAGGTGGGCCAGCGCTACCCCTCCGCGGCCTGGGGCTCCGGGACTGCGGGCCTTTTGTCACTGAGCACTGAGTTTCTGTAAGCAGAGCGGAGACAACTGTGGTTGAGTCTGCTTCAGGCCTGAGGGCCGCTCTGGCTAAAGCCCTGAGGAGGGCCTGCGTGGAGGGGCCGGTCCCCTGCTGTCCTCTTCCTGGGAGGGTGGGCCCGGCCAGTGCACCAGGGTCAGTCATTGAGTATGAGATGGTCAAGCAGGCCCGGTGGAGATGCTCAGACCAGGAGGGCAGGGGGGCCTTGGAGAGGGAGCCAGACCCCTGGGGGCCGGAGGTGGGCAGGGAAGGCAGCCTGGGGGAGCCAGGCCTCCACCTGGACTTGGATGCTGAGGGAGGGTTCAGAGACAGATAGGGAGGGAGAGGCCTGGACAGACGGAGGCTTCCAAGCAGGGGCATCAGGGCAGGGGCGGGGGTTTTGGGGGGTGGGGCATGAGCAGGCCAGAAGGCCAAGAGCCTGAAAAGATGGTGATGGTTCTCAGCACAGGCTTAGGAGTCAGCTGACACCCACTTTAAATCTGAGCTCTGCCACTGGGCTAGCAACTTAAGCATTTTGTGCCTCGATTTCCCCATCTGAAAAATGGCAATAATGATAGCACCTTCTTTTTGGAGTGGTCAGGAGAATTGCAGTAATATATATGAAGCACATCTCGCTGTGCCCGGCACATAGTCAACACCTCCTGAGCACACACGTGCCCTTGTTCTCAGACTTGGGCCCACAGGGGACACGGGCAAAGGAGGCAGTAAGGCACTGTGGTCCAGCTGGGGGAGCAGAGAGACACACTTGCCAGGGTGATGTCCCAGACAGAGGATGGAGCACAGGAGACCCAGGCCATCCTCACAAATGGACAGGGAATGCACCGAGCCACAAGGGTGGACTCTGCCCATCGAGACTGCTCGAGCCTTCTCATATTTTACACAAATTAGCACCCTCACTTGCTGACCCATCTATAATTATCAGGGAAGACCTCCTGGAGGAAGTGGCATTTCCACTGGGCTTTACTTGGGGGGAAAGGAGGGGAGGGCTGCCTGGGGGACAGCTCAGGATAGTACCGCCGCTCTGGCCAGCCCCTTGGAACCACCTGGCAGCCCTGAGCCTGGTTGCCAGGAGTCAGGGCTTTCGTGTACTCACTCAGCAAACACCAGTGGTGCCCAGCCCTATGCGAGGCCTGGGGAGACATCACAGTTCCGGCCTCACGGAGCCCACAGTGGAGAGGAGGAAGCAGCAAAGACGCAATAGTAAAAGCTATGAAGGAAAAGACAGGGTGCTGTGGCAGGCCCGGTTTGGGGGTGTTGGGGGTCAGCACTGGGCCGGGAGCTGAAGGAAGGGAAGGAGAGAAAGTCAGAGGGAGGCAGAGCCCAGGACAGCATCAACCCAGCGTCACTGTCCCCAGAATTTATGAAAACTCCCCTGGGAGAGACAGCCTCTCTGGAGACTGTAAACCTGCCCCGGACAAAGCCGGGCCGTCCTCGGGCTGCAGACCCATGAAGGGTCACTTCAGCTGCAGAGCATCCGAGAAGCAGCCAGGAGACGCGTCGGCCTCAGCGCTCTGGACGAGAGGCCGTTAGAACCAGAAGCCACAGTGCCTCTAAGTACAGGTGGTCGTGGACGCTTGCCACGTGTCACAGCCAGGCTTCCTCTTCCCCGCAGCTGTGCTCACACCAGAGCTGATGCTGTGGAAAGGAAGTGTCTAGAACTCGGTGTCCTTTTGGTATTTCTGGCCCTGAGTCTTTGCCTTTGTTTTATCTTCCTCTTCCCCACCTACTCCTAATTTAGCTTATCTGTCTGAACTTTACAGGTGTCCTTATCAGCCACAAGATGGTAAATGATTTGAGCGCTAGACTAAGGCAGTTTGGGCTCACATGCTGTGTTACTTTGGGCAAGTGACATGCCCTCTCTGATCCTCTATTGCTCTTCTGTAAAATGGGGAAAATAAGAGAACTTACTACATAGGAATGTTATGAGGATAAAATGAGCTGATATGTGTCAAGGGCTTAGTTTGGTCCCCAGCATAATGTAAATGCTTGAAAAAATACACCATTCTTGTCAGTTATGATATTAGTGATTAATAACAAGAGCAGTAGCAATAATAGTAGCATGCCTTAGTCCCCCCCCCCCCAGCTTTGGAAAAGGAGGGCACAGTCAGAGTGCGGTGGCCTGGCCCACTCCCTCCATCCCCCCGCCCCCAGTTCCCACCATGCTCTGGGGTCCAAGGGCTCACGCCCGCTCCAGGGCCTCTGGGAACTTCTTGGTGACGTCATTACGTGGCGGAGGCTGAAGGCCCAGGGCTGGCCCGCTGGGATCTGTAATGGGTGTCCGGGTAAACAGTGACTTCGCTGTAGCTGGAGCCAGGCTGACCCAGAGGAGAGAGAGAGCAGGTCCAGTAGCTGACAGGAAGGCTGCTTGGAGGAGGGCTGGGGCAGGAAGCTGTTACCCGGAGCTCCCAGGCTGCGCTTCCTGCAGCAGGTAGGACGCAGGCCTACGTGGGGCCTGGAGCTGGAAGCCTCGTTGCAAAAGTCACATGGGGCCCAGTCTCATGCCCTGATTGTTTCAGTCAAGGAAACTGAGGCACAGAGAGGACTGCCATCCCCCAGGTCTCGTGAACCCCACGCTGGGTGGCTCGGTCTTTGAGAACCCCCCCTTAGACCCTGTCTCTCACGCGCTGCTCAGGGAGCCAGCGGGCAGACCCTTGGGAAGCCTCCAGCTCCCCTGGGCCCAGGCTGGCCTGGGAGCACCCCAAGTTCGCCGGCTGCACTGGCCTGGTCAGAGAGCCCCTTTGCCTTGTACTTCCTCCTGCTGCGTGGGGTGCAGTAGCCACTTGCCCCTTCATGCAGCAGCTTCACTCTGTTGGCCGCTTGGTCCGGCAGTGAGGGGGATCCAGGCTTGGCTGTCGCTCCTTCCGCCTGGGATCAATGGGGCCAAGGCCCCCGGGAAGCCTGGCAGCCACGAGGATTCCTGGGGCACATGAAAGGAATACAGCCATTTAGATGGGTCTTGAACCGCTCAGCTCTGCCACCCCTGCACATGGTCTTGGTGAAGTGGCTTTACACCTCTGAGCCTGGGTTTCTTCATCTCTAATCGGATATCCCAAGCCTCGGCCCTCCCCACTGGGGCCAGCCAGGCCAGTCTCCCCACATCCTTCCCGAGCTGCTCCTCCAGAAGGCCCCCCCACCAACCCTCACCAGGGTTAACTGCTGGGCCTGTGCAGAGCCCCATGACTGCAGTGAGGGATGGAGGCGTGAGCTAGAGGCTCACCTTTATCAAGCCTTGCTGTGCACCAGGTACTTACTATGTGTTAACTTGTTTTATCCTCCAGCAATCCAATTAGATGGGTGGAAATGAAGACAGAGAGACCCTAAATCTGTCTGGCAGAGCTGGGATTTTAACCCAGGCAGCTACACACACATCCCCATGTGAGCCAAATAAACCTACCTGCCAGTGCCTGATTCAGGCCATTGGTCTAGGCCGCGCTGCCGAGTACACTGTGGCGATTTACATCACAATTTTAATTAAGATTAAAAATTTAGTTCTTGGGGAGTTCCCTGGTGGCCTAGTGGTTAGGATTCCGGGCTCTCACTGCCGGGGCCTGGGTTCAATCCCTGGTGGGGGTCTTGGATCACACTAGCCATCACTTAAGTACTTGACAGCCACAGTGGCTGGTGGCCACCACACTGGACAGTGCAGATAGAGGCCATTTCCGCCGATGATCACAGAGAATTCTATTGGGCAGCTCCAGGTAGGGCACTACTAGGTGCTGGGGGCCAAACTGGGACACTCAGTGCCATTGGAGGTCAAAATCAGTGGGCTTTCTGGACAAGGTGCCCCTCCTCAGGCCTTAGAATGTTGTGAGACACTAGAGAGGGCGGGAGGGTGCATGTGGTGGCCATAAGCACAGATAACCCTGAGTTTGCAGCCTTGCTTTCTCATTGCTAGCTGTGTGGCACCAGGCAAGTTACTTAACCTGTCTAAGCCTCGTCTGTAAAATGGGCCTAAGGCACCTGCGTCAGAGACAACATAAAGCAGGTGTCAAGGGGCCTGGCATTTCTGGGTGCTCAGTGTTTACGCATTTGTGATGTAGAGTTTGGGAAAATCTGGGAGACAGTTCTCTCTCTGTCACAGGCGACCACACAAGCTCCAAGAGCCCAGGCCCTCCCAGGCAGTGCAAGTGGGCTAGGCGCCTGGGAGAAGCTTGGGGCCATGCTCTGAGCACACTTTCCCACAGAGGCTGAGGTAGGAACAAGCACAGCTGGGCCTTGGACGGGCTCCTGGGCCTCCGTGGGAAGCAGGAAGCCATTGGCCCAAGCTCCCAACTTTCCAACCCCAGCTCAAAATTAGGCCAGGGCTGTGGAGTGTCCGGCCCCCAGCCAAGAAGCAAGCCGGAGGTCTACTCAGCAGTAGGACCCTGGTGTCTGTCATACACATACACACAAACACACACACACACACACACACACACACACACACACACACACAGAGATGAGACACACCTCTGCAGACAGGGCCACTGTAGCTTGGGGAGCAAAGCAGTCTTCTGTCTCCTGAAACAAGTCCCCATCCTGCACCCTGAACAGGGAAAACCAGAACCAGATGGGAACCTGATTCTCAGTCACAGAGCTGGTGTTGCCACTTTCCAGGGGAAAATCTGTAGTTACAAACATCGCCACTGGGTTTCTCCTTCTAAAACCTGAGCCATTTTCCTTTGCTTGCAGTCCAGCCCCAGCTGCATGTCCTGCTCCCCCAGGCATACAGCCTCCTGGAGGCATCTCACACACACACACACACACACACACACACACACACACCATCCCGCATTCGTTCCTGCCCCTGCACCTTTGCTCACATCATCCCTTCCATCCCAACTCTCCTTCCTGCCTCTGCTCTTTCTAAATATCCATCTTTCAAGGGTAGGTCTGCTGCCCCCCCCTTTCCAGGCAGCCCTCTCCAACCGTCCCTGACCACTCTGACCACCCCTTCTGGGGAATGCCTCTACAGCATATCCTTTGGACCAGGCTTTGGGGCACCTGATCACAAGGTGACTTGTATGTTTTCTTCTCCTGGGTGTTTGTCTTGTGTCTCCAACTAGACAGTGTGCTGTGTGAGAGCAGAACTGTGTTTCCCACCACTTCTGCCCAGACACAAGGCTGGTTCTACAGCAGACCCTTAGTTAAGATACGGATGGATGCATGGATGCATGGACGGACGGACAGACAAATGCACTTGGAGAGAGACAGGGAAGGCCTCCAAACCTGGAACACCCTCCTTGCCCTTCTCTCCGGGGATTCCATGGTGGAACCCCATCACAGCACTTTGTCACTCCCCCTTCCACGGTTCCCCACCTTCCCTCTCCTCCGTGGACGGCCTGTCAGTCACATCTGGGTAGGATGCCTTGGAGCACGCAGGTGGGAACCCAGGCCTGAGCTGGCACCCCGGGCGAGAGAGCCAGGGATTTATGAAGCCATGCTGGTGGGGGGCCAGTCAACACTCCCCCCACTCTGGCCGCCGTCCACGCTCCAAACCTAGCCCCTCTTGGGAACCCAGGCTGTTGGCCAGGGAGCCTCTCTCCACGTGCCCGATGCCATTCTAAGAGCTTCGCGCGTTATCCCAGGTAAACCCCACAACAACGGCAAAGGTAGGAACTAATTTTATCCCTTTGACAAATGAAGGTACAGAGAGGTTAAGAAACTTGCCTCTGTCACAAAGCAGTAAGTGGCTGAAGCAGGCTCGGCCCCGCTCTTAACCCTCTGCCGGAGGCCTGGACACGGTGGAGCCGTCCCCAGGCTGGAGACACGCTCAGGACCTTTGCCATGGTGGTGAGTCCAGTCATGGTGAGGAGACAGACAGACAGACGGAGCTTTGTCCTTTTGCTGTGGACGGAGCAGCAGCAGAGACCCTCTGGGATGTTCAGGAGACCAGCACGAGGCCTGGGAGGTTTCTGGGTCTGTGATCACCCTGGCTTGGGCCTCTCTGGGACACAGCTTGGGGGGTGCGCGGGAGGCGGGAGGAAACTCTTTCCTCCCCAGGAATTCAGCTTTTTCGCCCCGGGGCAGGAATTTTGGCCTCTCTGGACTGTCCACATGGTCACAATGGGGCCCATTCTCAGAACCCTGGAGAAAACAGCCCCTACGGAGAAAGGACGGATTCTTGTTGGACACAAGGGCCCTCAGTGCCACAATTTAGATCAGGGCACAAATGGGGGCAAAGAACAGATTCATGCCCCCTCTGTCTGTCTTCCCTAGCGGTTGCTGCCCCTTGAGACCATTCCGTGCAAAGGCTCTCAAAAGCCAGAACAAAAACACAGGGGTTGGGGGGGTGGAAAACTGCTCCAGATCCTCCCGCCCTCAGCCCACCTGAAGCCCCTGCCCTCAGAGCCTCCCTGCTCGGCTTCTGGAGCGACATGCTGTCTCACTGTTTTGGTTTCACAGAGAGTGAACAGCCCATGAGGACACTCAGAGGGCCCCCCTTATAGGGATGGGGAAACTGAGGGCTCGAGAATTTGTTGGTGTTTCTAAACCTTTTGCTGCCATGGTGAGAAATTTCACATCACAACCCAATACAGACAGACAGGTAGATAAGTAGATAGACATCAGAAACCCAAGTTTCGCAAAACAGTATTTAAACTTAACTATGGGTGACTCGATCATTTTGTTCCTTCTACCTGTTAAAAATGCTTGTCGGAACCCACCAAGTTGATTTCAGAACTCACTAATGGGTCACAACCTGGCATTCAGAAAGTAGTAGTTTGAAGTTACTTGCGCAGGTCCACGGGCCACTGCAGGGCAGAGCCAGGCCCAGAACCCTGGTGGCTCTGTTGACATTTCAGGCTCAGAGTTGTCACAGCCTCTCTCCTGCCCTGCCCCCCTAGCTGTCCATCTCACCTCTTAACAAAAAACCTTTCTCCAGCCAGGCTCTGACCCCATCACTCCCTAATTCTGAAAACTTCCAGATTTCACAGCAGGACATCAAAGCCCTCCCCTTCCCCCCTCCCCTCCCCCAGCCTGGCCTTTCCCTGCCTGTCCCTGTGCTCACCAACGCTCCCCAGTAGTTCAACTCCTCCTCTTTGGAGCTACTTGTTCCTGCTTCTAGAACTTTCCCCTCTCTACCCTCTCCATGGACCCAAACCCCTTTGATCCTTCAAGGCTCAGCTCAAGGCTTCCTCCTCTAGGAAGTCACCTTGCATGTCCTACAGCCCTGGGATCTCTCTTTTCTCTGCACCTGGAGTGTAACCTCTCCTGTGACTCTCAGCATAGATTATCTCAGAATGTTACCTTTCTCACTGTGCTATATAGTTTCATTCCCCTAATTTAACCCCAAACTTGCAGGCCTTCTGCATGTCACATATTTCTCCCATGCCTGCACAGGCCCTCACGAGGCAGCCTCCAGCAAGAGCTAGGAAGTGCTTATTGATTAATAACAGCAGTCAAAACCATCACTACATCACTATGTGAAGGGCTCCACATCACTCTCTCGGCCAAGGTTGCATACCATCGCCCCCAGCCCCCATATTTTAGGTACCGCCCATGTACCCAAGACCACTTGGCTCTCAAGGTCACCCACAGCCATCTGGCAACCCATGGTTCCCAGCGGCCACAGCCCTGCAGACAGGCATCCCGGGCCAAGCAGCCAATGTCAGCCAGCAGACAAGAGGGTGAGAACATCAAGCTGGCAGTGCGTGCCTGTCCTCTTCTGCCAGGACACTCACTGATGGGAATGACAGTGGGAGGGGGAGAGGGACGGCAGGCAGTGGAGGGCATGGCCCTGTAGCACTCAGAATTCCACCTGGTGGGGACTCAGCCTCCTTCCACAGAGCAGCCCGGCCAGACTGGGCTTCCTTTCCTGGTCTCTCCCCTACCTCAGGGGGTCTCTCCCCTACCTCGGGGGGTCTTCCTGGCTTTCCTCTCACTCCGGGAACCGTGACCGGCAGGATGGCCACCTCCTTTCCCCAGTGAGAGCCTGCTTCTCCAGCCTGTGTGTCCTCTCCTTGCAGCCCATTCCCAAGTGGACCTCGGCGTGGGGAGCCCTCTGGGTCAGGATGTCAGTGGAGCTTCACAAGCCTGGAAAAGCCACTTAAGCCCTCAGGACCTCAGTCTCCTCATCCATAAAATGGGTTAACACCACCTCTGCCTACTTCAGAGCACTGAAGGGCAAATGTCTGTTCAAGAAAGGGCAGAGGGAGGGGAAGCATGTGTAAAAACAGGTGGTCCAGACACAGGAACTGTTAAATGCCTTTCCTGCCCCCTCCCTCCAGCCTCTCCCTCTTTTCTGTCTCCAGCACCAGCCCCTTCGCTGGAATGTCCGGGTAAGGAGCACAGCATGTCTCACCGAGAGAAAAGAAAGGGAAAAAAATAAAAAAGAAAAGAAAAGGGAAGCTGACCCTTCTGGGTGCCATTAGCATGAACATCTCTTGGTTCGGGGCTCTGAGCATTTGCCGCTCCTTGGAGGTTAA
Organism: Balaenoptera physalus; assembly: GCF_965194825.1. NCBI lineage: Eukaryota > Metazoa > Chordata > Mammalia > Artiodactyla > Balaenopteridae > Balaenoptera > Balaenoptera physalus. The sequence continues at coordinate 48,137,544 of NC_138893.1, forward strand.
AACGAATCCCAATAAATGAGTCCAGAGCTTGCCAGTTCCTGTGGGTCAGTGTCACCCTGAAAACATGATTGTTTCCAGATGAGCCCTGTTCTAACATTGTGTGTACAAACAGGCTTTCCCTGGGTGGACGGCACTAGACAGAGACCAATGCTGGTTTGGTGTGTGAAAGCCCAAAACTCTGCATAGGGGGGCTGGACCTCGCCCCCGTGTGGCACTCTGCTGCCAGCATCATGGTGGGGTCCTTAAGAAGAAGCCCCTTCCTTTGGTTTTAGGGGGTTCTGCAGGGTCCAAGTTCAAACGGGCCTTTGGCATCTGGGTAACAGCAGAGATGGGGTCTGGTCCAGGCGTGAAAGAATAATCATTTCTATAGCATTTTCCGTGCTGGGCGCTCTGTGAACCCCTGTATGAGTGCTGTGTGTTTCATCTTCCCCAAATCCTAATGGGTTGGTAGAGTTATTATGCTCTTTCTACAGACAGCGAAATAGAGGCTCGAGAGGTAAAGGAAGCAGCTCAAGATGACCAGCCAGCCAGCAAGTAGCGGAGAGTCCTCACCCCGCAGACAGCATCATCCTAAGAGGAAGGGCCAAGAGACGAGCTGTTTATATCACGTGGGGGAGGGGGCGGCCTCAGGAGTCCCTGTTTAAATGGGGGAAGGGTGTGATGCTGGGTTGGAGGAACCCCGTCCCTTCCCCCCAGCCAGGCCTGACCTGTGGACCATCTGCTGACCAACTATCCTGGTTTGTCTGCGACCTTGCCAGTTTGAGCCCTGAAAGTCCCATGTCCCAGTTTGCCCAGGATGGTTGGTCACTGTGGTCTTGGTCACCCCCGGACCAGTTGCAGAGAAGGCTGAGTGGCCTGATGGAGCTGTGTCAGGACAGCCTGGGAGGCCTTTTCAATTACATTAGCTTCTGGTAGCGCTAGAGGGAGATGCTAGCCCTTGCCTCCCTTTCTCCTTCCTGTGACTCCCTGGGAGATAGTGATTCAGCAGCAAGTCGGAAGCAGGCTACACTGTGACCTACCAGGAGTGGAATCACCGGCAGTATAGGGGCTGTCAGCACCACCTCCAGGCAAGAACTGAGCAAGGAGGGGAGGTGGGAAGGGGGTCTTGAGTGGTTCAGGAACTGGACTCTGACAGAGGGCCTGCTGTCCTGCCCAGGCCAGGACTGATTGCAGGGCAGCGGGAGGTGGGCATGCCAGAAGGGAGAGCCCTGCCTTTCCCCCTCACCATGCCCTGGTATGTGAGGGATGGGGGAGTCCCAGCCACTGGATACCTAAGCTGCTTCTCATATTCAGCGGCTAAAAATACGCAATGGCTTTGCTAAAAGGTGCCCAGTGGAAACCTACAAGAGGTTTCCTATTAGGGCCGCGCCTGCTTGGGCTGGAGGCCAGATGCTGTGTGAAGGATTCCTATGCCTGCCATTCCGACCATCCAGTCCCAGCCTGGCACCCCCCCTACCAGGACCTCAGCCTCCACTCCATTAACCCATGTGCTTCTCAGGCCCCCAGGGCCTTGCGTTGCCCTCCCTCCCCTGCACCCACTGGTGGCAGCATTTGGGGTTTGGTCTTGAACCCCAGAGCAAGGCCCGGGTCCTCGGCCACCCAATCACAGCCTCACCTACTCACTGTGTGACCTTGAACAGGTTGTCTAGCTTCTCTAAGCTTCGCTGTCCTCACCTGCAAAACAAGGAGAACACAGGATCCAGAAGTCCTTGGTGGGAAGGGCTCGCGCTCTGGTTGAAGAAGAGGCCGGCCAGGAGATTTGTCTGGAAGCTCAAGCTCATTGTGCTTACTGAGCGTAAATGTTTCTTAGGGGTGGCTGGGGTCCTGCTGGAGATTATGGTACAGTGACTGCAGTGCCCCTTGGTACAACTCCTGCCTACCTGTCAGGGTTGTAGTGACTGGGTAGAGACTCTGCTGGGCCCCAGGTTCTCACCCAACACTGGCCCAGCCTCGGAACCCCCAGCGGGTAGATGCAGACACTGTGTTAGGTCAGGTCGCGATGGGGCCCCACGTGGGAATTTGTAACTGGCGCCCCAGGTGATCCTGTTGAATGACCAGGTTGAGGGTCGCTGACGGGGCCTGGCACAGAGCGGGCCCTCGGCCCCTGTGAACTATGTCCCTCTCCTACTCCTGAGCCTCAGCGGGCTTCCCTGTCACACGGTAATGACCTGCCTGTCTCCCCTCTGGGGCTGTTGACAAGCTCAAAGAGAATCCTGGGCAGCTGCAGCTGCACAAACGGGGAGAAGATGGCCATCACCGCGAGGAAGCCACCCCCCGTCTGACTGCTGGCAGCCAGGGGTTGGGCAGTGAGGCTTTGTGGTCCCCGGCCCTGAGGCTTCTCCTGCAAGACCAGAAGGAAAATGGTGGGGCAGGGGAGGGCAGTTCCCCCTTGCCCTCCACTCTCTGCCCTTCCCCAGGCCCCACTCTGCAAAAAAGCCTGAGAAACAAATTCTCTCCTTGGGAGATGCAAGTCTGCTAGGCAGGACGTAGCCTCCATATAATGTTCTCCTCCTCCTCACTGGGAATTCTCCCCACCATAGAGCTTCAACCGGCTCAGCCAGGCACTCTGGACGGTCTCTCCCCGTCTCCCTTCTGCCCCAGGGAGGTGACCCTGGCTCAGGCTTTCCTGGACTGCCAGGTCGAGGTTGGGGGCAAATGGGAACTCTCCCACCTGCCTTTTGGAGGCAACAGATTGAACAGGTTCCCCTTTCCCCCCATCCTTGTTACAGTATCATTCGGGCAGGTGGGCTTATAAACCACAGCCCTTGCCCAGCTTGGATGACCTTGGGCAGTGGCTGAACCTCTGTTTCCTCATCCGTAAAACGGGGATGATAGGAGCTCCATAGTGTGGATGTGAGGATTGAAAGAGGCTTGCAATACCAAGGAGGGTCTCAAACAGGAGGGCTGGTAAGGGGAAGGTACCAGAAATGCACGTTCCGGGCCTCAGCCCCAGCATTCCAACTCACTGGTTTCTGAGTCCAAACTGGGAAACATAGAAGCCTCGAAGAGGGGGATCCCCTCATCCTTGGCTGTGGAGGCAGATCACCCTGGAGCTTAACAAATGCCCCCAAAGCCCAGGCCACCCCCCAGATTCATAGGGTCGGAATCTCGGTGAGTGTCCATGAGGGTGACTCCCTTCCCTGTGAACCTGCTGTCCTTTCCTCCAAGAGACACCCTCTTTCCAGCCGGCAGACCTAGCTGGCCAGTTGGCATATTTTCTTTGATCCCAGGGGAAATGGAAGGCATTTCCTCTAGTCTCCACATTGATCACCAGCCAGCCCCACCTGAGCACTTAACAGACCTCCAGCGTTGTAGAGGCTCCCCTGAGGATTGGTGGATGAAGGGGTGCTGAGAGGGGCCAAAGGCAGGAGCAAGGGCAGGAGGGCAGTGGGGGCAGGGTTTGGGAAGTAGCCTGCTGCTGAGTCTGGGTTAAATCCTTGCTGCAGGGCAGGGAAGGCTCCAGGCTGGGGCAGTTCAGGGCAGGTAAAGCTGTCAAGTGCCTCAGGTCACCAAACAGTTATTGTCAGTGACAGGATTTGAATCCAGCGCTCACTTATTCAGAAGCTCAACCATTGTTCCTGGCCATGCAGTATGCTCTGCCTCACCCCTACTGAATCCCAGGTTCTCAGCCTGAGCTTTTCTGGTCAACATTCAACCTACAGCCCCTATTTATCCATCACTTATGCCAGGCCAAGGGATGCAGTGGGAGGGAACAAGCCACAGTGTGACCTCAGGGAGCCTTGGGTCTAGGATGGGGGCAGACTTTAATCAAAGGGTCACACAAATCAGTAATTACACAGAGGCCAGCAGGGAAGACAGGTTGAGGAGGTGACATTTCAGTCTTGACTTTAAAGGCTGAGTGGGCAAGAGCAGGCAACGTAAAGAACTGGGAGGGGAAGCGCTGCAGGGGAGGGGAGCGGGCTCCCAGCGCGGGGCAGGGCCTGGGTTCTAGCGACCACCCCCGGGGCCTCAGTTTCCCTATTAACGAAGTGGGTGGGAACGTGCCTCACCCTCCCCCATCGGAGGACGGACGGGGGAAGGTGCCTGGGAAAGGGCACGAGCGGCCCACCGAGCCCGTCCTGTTGGGCCGGGGCGGGGCGGGGCAGGGGCGCTCGCTGCGGGCGGCGGGGAGGGGCTTGGAGGGGCAGGCGGACCGCGCCTGGAGGCCGGACTGGCTGGGACCCGCGGGCAGGCGCGGCGCGCAGTGCGTGCGGCTGCAGAGCGCGCGGCTCGCCGGCAGCCGGGATCACATGAGCATCCGGCCCGTGGGTGCCCGGCAGCCGCAGCCCTGCAGCCCAGCGGCCGCGCGCCTCCGCACGACCCTAACCATGTCTGTCTGTTGTTGCTTCTTTTTCAGGGACTATGGCAGTTCCAAGAGGAAATCAGGTAAGGGAACCTCCGGGCGTTCTTCCCTCCAACCTCCCCTCCCGCTTCGTGCACGCGCCGCTCCGACCCTGCGGAGGACTTTCTGGGGGCTTGTCCTCGCCCGCCTGCCCTGTGGTCCTGTGTTGCCCCCCTCCTCAGTTCACGCCCCCTAAGACCTCTGGTACTCGCGCCTCCTCCTCCCCCCGCGTCCCTCGGGCTCTCCCGGTGGGGATGGGAGCGGGTGCAGGGGAGTGTGGGGATGCCTTGAGAAGGGCCCAAGCCCCCGCGACGTGTGCAGCCGGATCTTCCTGGGTCTGCGGGGCCAACTTCTGGGCACCGCTGTGGTTTCTCCCTCGGTCCTTCCCGCGGTGCGGCAGCGATGGAAGGGTTAATAGAGATGAGATGCTGGGTTTTCGCCGTGGGAAGGTGAGATCCAGGACCCAAAAGGGGCGGGGGGGGGGAAGGGAGGGGAATTGTGCTGGAGAGACTGGGTTTTTAACGGCTGCAGCGCAGACCTTCCCCTCCTTCCCCAACTCTGAGCGCGTTCTCCACGCTGCCGGGTTGGAGGCTCTGCGTGGTGGTCCTCAGAGACACCCGATGGTAAGGCACCGACCCACCCTGGCATTGGCCCGGCAGGTGCCGGGCTCACTCCGAGTTTGCGAAGGGGGTGGAGACAGGGAGCGTCGGGGCAGGTCCTTGGACGCTGGACGCTGTGTGCTGGGCGCAGTCGGCTGGGGTCAGAGAAGGATTCCCTCCGGGTGGGGGAGGAGGGACTAGGCAAATGCCAGCACGTGGGCGGGGGTGCAGTTAATTGGGAGAGGGTGGTCCCTTGTACTTAGGGCTGTGTGTACTGGGAGTTGGGGCGGGCAAGGGAATGCAGCGATCTGTGTGGGCTTGTGTGTTGTCCGTACTTATGGGGGTGGTGAGTTATGGGGGTGCGCAACCATCTGGGGCTCTGGCCTTGGGGATGTGGGAAGTGCGTATGAACACGTGGCTTACATTAATGGCTCACGTTGTAGGGAGATACTTGTGTCCAGGTGCTTTGAACTGTGGATCAGAAGAGGTATGTGTGCCAGTGTGTGATGGATGGGCTGTGAATTGGGATAGTTGTGATTGCATGGTGCGTTTCTGAGTGTGGGTTCATATGTTTTGTGTGTATAAGTGCTTGCTTATATATTCACTGGGATGAGGAAAGATGTGTCCTGGTTTACATATGGGGGGGTATGTGTGTACGTGGGGTTGTGTGTGTTCATGTGGGGCTTCATAGTTGTGTGCTCTTGAGGGTATGTTTACTTGTTTGGGTGTGTGTGCCAGTGTGTTGGGATGTGTCCAGTTGTGGGTTGGCGTGTGTTTGTGTCTAGCTGTGGGATGAGACTGCATGTGCACCCATGCCTGTCACCAGGGGAGGGGTGCTTCAGGTATGCCCACCCCTGGTGCAGAACAGCATTTCCTCCATGAACAGGGGGGTGAGGCTGCCTCATGAACTTGACGAATTGCAGCATCTCCTCAGCTGTCACTTGCAGCCAGAGCCATAGGTGGGGAAACCTGGAAGGAGGGGCAAACATGGGATTGCGTTCTGTCACACCCCTCTCCCCGAGAAACTTGCCCTGGGCCTCAGAGATGTAGTGGCTGGTTGAGCCTGGGCTCAGATTCTTTTTTTTATAAATTTATTTATTTTTGGCTGCGTTGGGTCTTCGCTGCTGCGTTCAGGCTTTCTCTAGTTGCAGCGAGGGGGGCTATTCTTCGTTGCGGTGCGCGGGCTTCTCATTGCAGTGGCTTCTCTTGTTGCGGAGCACGGGCTCTAGGCACGCCGGCTTCAGTAGTTGCGGCGCACAGTCTCAGTAGTTGTGGCTCGCGGGCTCTAGAGCACAGGCTCAGTAGTTGTGGCGCATGGGCTTAGTTGCTCCGCGGCACATGGGATCTTCCCGGACCAGGGCTCGAACCCGTGTCCCCTGCATTGACAGGCAGATTCTTAACCACTGTACCACCAAGGAAGCCCTGGGCTCAGATTCTGGCTCTGTGTGACCTCAGGCAATTTTCATAACCTCTCTGCCTCGGTTTTCTCTTCCTAAAAAAACACAGATAATGATGGTCTCTACCTCACATGTAGAAAATTCAATAAGTTAATGTGGAAAAGTCCCTAGGACCCAATAACTGCTTTAGAAGTGTCAGTTTATTATCATCAGCATTACTTTCTGAAGCCCTGGGACCCTGGGTGAGTCCCTTCTCTACTCTAGGCCTCAGTTTCCAACTGTAAAGTCAAGGGCTGGGCCTCATAACCTCCCAGCTGCCCCACCCTCAATCTCTAAGGCTCAGGTTCTGTGCTGCTTCCTAAGCAAGACAGGGCCCCACCCAGGGAAAGCTTCCCTGGTTTCTCTGACTTCCACTCTCCGGCCAGGAAAGGGATGGATGGAAAAATTTAATTTACGCTGGTGTGCTTATGATAATGGCCACTTAGTGTCATGGTTAAGAGTGCCAGCTCTGGAGTCAGACTGCAGGAGTTCAGAGTCTGGCTTTTCAGACCTTGGGCAGGCTTCCAACCCTCTCTGTGCCTGTCCTCTCTTCTGTAAATTGGGGATAATATTCTTACCCATCTGGTAAGGTTAATTTTATGTGTCGACTTGGCTGTGCCCAGATACTTTGTCAAGCATTTTTCTGGATGTTTCTGTGAAGGCATTTTTTTTTTAAATGAGATTAACTTTTAAATCAGTGGACTTTGAGTAAAGCAGATTACCCTCCCTAATGTGGGTTGGCCTCATCCGATCAGTTGAAGACCTTAAGAGAAAGACTGACCTCCCCCAAGCAAGAAGGAATTCTGCCAGCACCTTTGGACTTGAACTGCAACTCTTCCTTGCGTCTCCAGCCTGTCAGCCTACGCCGTCAGATTGTGGGCTCACCAAGCCCCCAGAATCACGTGAGCCAGTTCCTCTCTCTTTCTCTCTCCCTCCCTCCCTCTCTCTCTCGCTCTCTCTCTCAATATTGTGTTCTGTTTCTCTGGAGAACCCTGACTAATACACACCTCATATGATTATAATGAAATTACATAAACTTCTATATGTAAGTGTGCTTAGACCACTGCCTACAACCTGGACAGTTCTCCCAAAGTGCTAGCTACTGTTATTATTTAGTGAGCATCTACTATGTGCTGGCAACTTTACATATATTTCTTCATTTGCTGCCCAGAGCCATGTTGCATGGTGGCTGGTGGGATTCGCATTTCACAAATGAGAAGCTGTGTCTCCGAGGGTGGCTGCCCGGAGTCTGTGGCAAAGTGAGGGTTTGAGTTCATGTTTTGGGCTTCACTCTACTCTGTGATGAAGCACCTGAAGCTTCCCAAGGTCGCTCCAGTCAGGGATGCTTGCATGGAGAACATGAATGCTTGTTCCCTGGTCATTTCTTGTCACATTTTAGTCCCCGAAGCCCCAGCTCATCCTTGGAGGATCTCTTGGAAGGATCTCCTATTGAGCACAGAGCCAAGACTACAAGGCAGGCCTGGGGAGGATGGAGTCAACAGGAAGAAAGTTCTCAGGCGGCTGACAGCCTCACAGAGGAGGCAGGACTGGCGACCTTGAGACCCCAAAGACAGTGTAGCCTCAAATTTACTTCTGCTCCTTCCCTCCACAGAACCTGCTCCTTCCCGCATCTTCCTTCTCGCTCCATCCACCCCGTTACTCAAGCCCAGCATCGAGAGGTCATCCTTGACTCCTCCCTTCCTCTCACTTGCCCACCTGACCTCCAGATCCATCCCCTTCTCCCACCTCCACCGTCACACCTGTTGGAAGCTCCCTTCGTCTCTCAGGAGGACCCCAGCTTCCTCCTCAGCCTGTCTGCTCCCACCCCAGCCCCTCCACACCGCAGCTAGAGTGAGCTCTTCCACACATGGATCAAATAATGTGCCTTTCTGCCTAAATTCCAAGATTTCCCATCCCACCCAGAAAAACTCCTTATCCCGGGCTTGCAGAGCCGTGTCTGCTTTGGCCCCTGCCTGCCATCCTGCCCCAGGCTCTGCCCTCATCCCCGTCCCCCATTCCCACCCCAGCACTCCGCTCAGCTGTGCCCATTACCTTCCATTCCTTAAACACTTGAGGTTCGTTCTCTCCACACAGTCTTTGCATTTGCTGTTCCCTCTGCCTGAATACTGTTCCCCATTCTTCCACATGGCTAGCTCCTTAAGATTTCTGCTTGTCACCTCAGAGAAGCTTCCCCCACCTCCACCGTCTAGCTGCCCCTTTAGGTCTCCCTGCTTCTTGCACATCACTAACCGCACTCTAATTACCTTGTGGGTTTTCTTGTTTGTTATCTGTGTCCCACCACCTTGAAAGCAGAGACCTTGCGGCAGGGCTCGCACCGGTAACAGGGTCCCCTGGTGCTTGTTGAATGGGAGGGTGGATGGAAGAAGGCGTGGGTGCGTGAATGACGCTGCAGGTCAGGAAAGAGGTCACTGCAGCCTCAAGTCAGGAGCATTATCTGGGAAAAGGAGGAGTTTTTCTGATTGGGGGTGGAGAGCGGGGGCTTTGCTAATCAAGAGACAGCACTTGCGCAAAGGTGGGGGAGCAGGACCAAGTGCAGCTTGTTTGGAGACCAGATACTGCAGCTGACCTTATTGAGCACCAGCTGTATGCCGGTACTGTGTAAAGTGTTGAGGTTATAGGAATGTGCCTTTCTGCCCTCGAGGGGTTTGCAGTCCGCTCTGGGTGATGAACTGTGCAGACAAGAATGTACTGTTGGACAGGGAAGCAAGGAAGTGGCATGGTTACCTGAGGAAGAGCAGTCCAGACCAAGGACACAGCCAGTACAAGGGCCCAGGGGTGGGAGGTCTGTGGCTGGGTGGAACGTAGGGGAGGTCAAGGTGTTAGGAGGGGAGAGCAGCGATGTAGTGGGGATGGGGCAGCAGCAAAGACCGTGTCGGGCCTTGCCAGCCATTTTAAGGGTTTTGGCTTTCACTGTGAGTGAGATGAAGAGCCCCTGCGGGGTTCTGAGGAGAGGGGGACATAATCTGACTTAGATCCCAGAAGGATTTTTCTGACCGGTGAGTGGAGATGGTTAAGGGGAGGAGACGGGTGATGAGAGGGTGCGGACTCTGGCAGCAATGGAGGGACGAGATGGATTTCCATGATCGGGTGTGGGCCGTAGGGGGTAGTTTACGTCAGATTGCCTGGGCTCCCATTCTCAGCCGCACGACCTTGGGCAGATCACCTGAGCTCCGCGACCTCACTTGTTCTGTTGTATCAGTCAGGTTCAACTAGAGAAACAGAACCAGCAGGAGCTATCAAATTTCTGGCAAGGAACTGGCTGATGTGATTGGGGGCAGGCGAGGCAAGTCTGAAACCCAGGAGCCGACTGGGGTTGTGGTCCACAGGTGAAATTTCTCCTGCAGGGAAGCCTCAGCTCTGCCCTTAAAGCGTTTCAGCTGATGGACCCAGGGCCCCCCTCGGAGTATCAAGTATAATCTCACTGAAAGTCAACTAATTATGAACCTGATCCCACCTGCAGAATACCTCCCCAGCAATGCCTGGATTAGTGTGTGGTTGAATAACTGGGGATTGTAGCCTAGCCAAGGTGACGCATAAAAGTGATGGACACGCCCATGAAAATGGAGTAGCAGCCACCTGCAGGAAGGTGCAGATGATTCAAGGATGTGATGCAGTTAGAGGGCTTTGTGCCGGGCCTGACAGTAGCAAGAGCCTGTTGCTGTTAGCTGTGATTGGCCGCCCCCCCGGTGAGCACTGCTGCGGGAGCTCAGAGGTGGGCTGGAGGAGGCCCCCCCAGAGCAGGGGCTTCTCTTCAAACCTGAAAAGATGGGCTGGGGCGCCCAGAGTTCTGGGAAGCTGCCTGCCTCCTGCGCTGGTGGCTGGGGAGTTCTGACTTGCACCACGAGGGGGCGCAGGTGGCCACGGATCCTGTGAGGTCATCCTGGCCCTGGGATTGTGTCTGAGGCCCCATCCCACCCAGCAGTCCTGTGGTGAGCTGTAGCTCGTTTAAATGCAAATGAAGTTGCTCAAGAGTGTTGCAAGTTTGTTCTTTCGGGCCAGTGTTGATGTTCCTCGTGAAATCCTGTTTACTTTATACTTTTCCTTGGAAACTTGGTGAGTTCTGCCTGCTTCCATTTTAGTACCATACAGTCTGCATCATTGGATGGAGTTAATGAGATCAGCATTACTGTAGTTTCACTGCGGAGAAGCATGCTGCTTGGAGTTCAGAGTTTAGGTTTTGGCATCAGACAGGGTTTGAACTCCTTCCCTGCCATGTGTTTGCTCTATGACCGGCAGCTGCTTAACCTCTGACCTTCATGCCCCCATATGGAAAACAGAGGTAAAAATAGTGCCTGCCTCTATTAAAGGTAAGGATTGAATTAGCAGGGGGCCCAGCACATAGCAACTCCCAATGATAGCAGCTGCCCTTGTTGTTATTTTAAGTATTGATAGGTTCGGAAAGGAGGGGAGAAGTTGGTCCTACCTTGGATTTGAGAGTAAAAAGACATGCTTGAAGCATTATTTTCATTCTTTGAGCCCAGGGCCTGGCCCCAGAGGAGACAGAACCTAGACTCAGAATATTCTGTAGAGTTAAGAACATAGGCTCTGGAGCCAGAATGCCTAGTTTTGTGTCCCAGCTCTGCCAGCTGTGTGGTCTTGGGCAAGTCCTTACCTTCCCTGTGCCTCAGTTTCCTCATCTGTGAAATGGGTATAATGATAGCACTTCACCAGGTTGCTTGAGGCTTGAATATGTGTTAATACGTGTGAAGTGTCTGGTGCAGGAAACACTAAGGGTTAAGCCTCTTCTATTATGAGTAGGAGGCAGCACCGTGGATGTCTAGCAGAGGTCCACCGTGGAGGTCCCCCAGCAGAAGGGACCACTGGCTTTGGCATTTGCCCTCCTGCAGGAGAGACTCCTCTCAACCAGAGGGGGAAGGCAGAGTGCACCATCTCATAGTTGCCAGTCAGCCTCCCAATAACCTGGGCAGGTGGTCTTGTCCCCCCTTTTATAGACCAGAAGAGGTAGGTTCAGGAACCTGCCCGAGGTCGCCTAGCCAGGTAGATGCAGGATTCGAATCTGGTCCTTCTGATCCAAACCTCTTTCCACTGAAGTCTGTTCCCTCCTAAGCTAAGACCCAAGGGATCCACAGGTGAACAGGACTGGGCTCTGGAGACCTCTAGCAGGAGGTTCCACAGACTGAGAGAGGGACTGGCCCAGGAGAGCCCCCCACTGCGGTTTCTAGAAGGAACCCATTGGTCACGAGGGATTCTTAGTTAGGTAAAGGGTCCCTTTATAGGGTGTGACTAATATCCCCTTAATTTCTCTTTGTATGAATTTGGTCTTTAATAAAGTGTATTTGTTTTAAAGCAAAACGTGCCCATAGGTTCTGGTTACTATAAGAAGTTAGTGTACCCTCCTCGTTTTATAGAGGAAGTAACTAAGAGAGGGCCTGCCACCTGCCCAAGGTGAGGGGGTGGGCAGAACCTGGCTTCCTGCTCATCACACTCCCACCAAACCCTGGAATGAGGCGGAGGTGTGAGGAGGGCCATGGTGAAGCAGAGAGAGCAGGTCTGTAAAGCCTCTGGTGCCTCGTCTTCCCACAGGATGAATGCCCCAGTAGGGCAGAGAGCAGGGCCAGGCTCTCTCTTGACCCCCGGCCTGCCCTGCTCACCAGCCACAGAGGGAGAAGGGCAGAGACAAAGCAGACGGCAGCAGCCTGAAAGCAGGAGGCTTTCATTTCTCTTAAGCGATTGCTGGTCTCCGGTCTCCGGCCCCACGGAGGTCACAGCTCAATTGAGAAAGCAGGACGCTCTCAGTGATTCATTGATGAATGCAGTGCAGGATGGTTTGTGATCCGCAAGCAGCGGGAGTCAAATAGAAGGGGCTGGGTGGGGGGGGTGGGTGGTGGGTACTAGCCAAGATGGGAGGGGCTGGAGATGCGTCCTGGAGGATGGAAGGGGTTGGGATGAGCAGAGGGGTGGGCGGACGCCCCTGGTAGAAGGGCCGGGCCTGAGCAAGGACTTGGAGTCTGGGATGTGATTGAGAAGTTTGAGGGGAGATGTCTAGCCTGGCAGAAGTGAAGGGCTAGGGAAGGGGAGGGCAGGAGATGTGTCTGGAAAGGAAACCTGGGAGAGTGTATCAGCAAGACTTTTCTTTTCTTTTTTTTTTTTTTAATAAATTTATTTTATTTTATTTTTGGCTGCATTGGGTCTTCGTTGCTGCGTGGGCTTTCTCTAGTTGCGGCGAGTGGGGGGGGCTACTCCTCGTTGTGGTACATGGGCTTCTCATTGCGGTGGCTTCTCTTGTTGCGGAGCACGGGCTCTAGGTGCACGGTCTTTAGTAGTTGCGGCACGCGGGCTCAGTAGCTGTGGCTTGCAGGCTCAGTAGTTGCCACGCAAGGGCTCAAGAGCGCAGGCTCAGTAGTTGTGACGCACGGGCTTAGTTGCTCTGCGGCATGTGGGATCTTCCCGGACCAGGGCTCGAACCCGTGTCCCCTGCATCGGCAGGCGGATTCTTAACCACTGCTCCACCAGGGAAGTCCCAGCAAGACTTTTTCAGAGCTTTCTTTTCTGCCCGAGCCATCCATCCTCAGGGAGAAAGGCCCAGGCTGCTTAGAGAACACGGCCGAGACATTACTGGCACCCTCCAACGGCCTGTTCCAAAAGTGAACGTGTCCTGTGAAGGCATTGTCTTCTGGCACATCTCACCCGGGTTGGTGTTTTTAAATAATTTTTGTTTTCATGGCTCTGGGTCCTCAGCCTGATGTCACCCCTGGAGTTCAAAGCCAACTAATTGGAAGTGAAAGGAGGCTGATTGATTTGGCAGCTCCGCAGCCAGCCAATGTGGCAGCAATGTGATGGAGAAAGTGTGTGTCTGTGCCACGACTCCCCTGGCACTGACCTACTGGCCTGGACACACAAAGCAGGGGGCGAGGGAGGTGAGGGCTCCCCAAATCCTAGAATCACATATCTCACTCCCGGGAAGGAGGCAGCTAGCTGGTATGTAGCCTTGATTGCCTCTGCCCTGCTTGCTTAGCTTCTTTCTGCTCCCTCATTCCTATCACCTGACCTCTCCTGCTGGGGTAATGGGAAGATGGTGTGGAAGGGGACAGCATGGGCAAAGGCCCGGAGGTATGCTGAGAGTCCTGAGTCTGCTTGTTGAAATGCAGATTCCCAGGCCTTGCCCAGACCTACTGAATGAGCATCTCTGGGGGTGGCGGCCAGGAACACCAGGCAGTTTTGATGGGCTCCCCAGGGATCCTGAGATAGAGGCGGGGTTGAATGTGGGATGGGTCGTCCACGTGGGGTGATGGCAGTGTTCAGGGTAGGCAGGCAGTGAGGAGGCAGCAGGATCGGACCCCCAGCAGGACGGGGCTGCTCCTGGAGGGTGCATTTAGTTGTGTCCCAAGTTGGGGGTGGGGGGCAGAACCAATATGGGAAGGGGAGGGCAGTTAGAGGACAGAGAACACTGGCCCGGCATTCGGGGCCTTGGAGAACGGCTATCCACTGGGCCTGTCCAGCCACTAGCTTCCCTTCCGCCCTCATCGGGAGGCTGTGACGAGACCCCCGTCTGCCTTTTATTTCCACAAGGTTTTCTTCTTCAGAGGAGAAGACACCCACACTGTGGTCCAGCAAAGAAATGCTTCCCACCACGGCCCTCAGCCAGAAAATAACTTGTTCCCCACTTGGGCTTTTTGGTTTATAAACATGTGACAAAAGAGGCAACATTTCCAGTAATAACAAAGCCAATGGAAAAACAAAGATTGGGGGGAAATGTGCATTATTTATTGTTTTAGCACCTTTTTCTGATCTAAAATGACTTTGTTTAGAAATAGAAATGTGGCGTGTGTAACTCAGTTGGCTTGTGACGTTTTTATGATTGGTCAGTTTTGAAATATGACGGCAAAGAAAAATTTTCCAAAGTTTCAATGAAACTTAGAAGTTTGCAGGGAAAAAAGTGTTTTTCCCCAACTCTTTCTGCTTTGCCCTCGGGATCTTGTCATTGCCACACGTGACCCAAGCAGCTGGTATGAAGATGGATTTTCTTAATGTTAGAACTGGATTCTTGTACCAAGAAAACTGGGCCGTGTTAGAAAGTCCCTTCACTTCCCTGTGCTCAGAAGGAAGAGCCACCACCTCTTCGAGATGCTTCCTCCCAATGTTGCATCTGGCCAGTGGATGCCGTGTTGTAGAAAAAGGGCCCCCACAGGTGTCTGGGAGCTGCCTTTCCTGTTAGCCAGGGTCTCCCCCTGGGCCCTGGACCACCTTAGGCTCCCTGAGTGTTGGGTCAGGGTCAGAGCTGGGTACATAACTGTTCCCGGAAGGAAGGTGAGGTCCTTGCAAAGCTGTGACGACAGGCTAGTGATAAGAGGCCAAATTAGGACTATCTTTGTTGGCAATAGCCCCCCAGGGAAACCTTGCAAACATGGCAGATTTTAACATCTCTTGTCCCAGATCTGTCTGGGTGGGGCAGTTTCTCCTGGTCTGTCACCTCTTGGCCATATACCGTCCCTCCCTGGAGCCTAGTGGCTCTGAGAGCCCTCTGTCAGTTCCTCATTTGCATTTGGTCACAGGGTTCTGAGTAAGAGGGCCCTTTCCCCACCTTCTTCAGTGACCTCGGTTTCTCTCTCTCCTCTAAGCCCGGGGCTCAGTTGATACTAGTGGCAGCTCTCCCAGGGGTGAGGGTATGGCCAAACTGATAAGAAGCAAGTTTCCGAATGGATGCTGGTACCAGACTCTGCTAGGATTAGGTGATTCCTGCCAGACCTAGAGCTGACTCACTGGCACTGGCCATGGCTGTCATGTAGATTTGTTCAGTGAACATCTGAGTACCTCCTCTGTGCCAGGCCCTATGGTCCAAGCCCAGGGATACCAAGGTGGATACAGTGAGGTCCATGTCCTCAGGACTCTCAGTTGGGTCGGGGAGGTAGGAAAGTAAACAGCAGTTATGATGTGATGTCCAAGTGCTACCATGGCGGAGGCGCAGCGGGCGGGATGTGAGGGAGCCTCCCCAGGGGAGGCATAGATCTGCCTGTGGGTGGGGTGCCGAGTGAGACCTTCTACCCCCGGTTCCCTAAGGTTTTAAATGAGTCAGCCCAGAGAAGAGGGAGAGCAGCCTGCAGAGGCATCTGGTCAGTCTTAGCGTTGGCTGTGCAAGCGTGTCACATCCTCTAAACCGGGCTGGGGCACATCCTTCGCATCCCCCAGGTACCTGCTGGGCAGTGCTGTTTGAGAGATACCACTGCAGATGGTCACTCGTTCACTAAAGTTGTTGAAGCTTAAAAAGGTCTAATTATAAAATTAATACACGTGCCTGGGTTGGAGAGAACTTGCCCCAAAGGTCGCCTCTGACCTGTTCCTTATTGTTAGGAGGACTCTGGCTTCCACTGGTCTCCTAGGGGACACATGCCCTGCCTGTGACAGGAGGGCATGAATCCTGATTCCATACAGCTGCAGGGCCGTGGCCCGCCCAGCCAGGTGCCTGGCACTCGGAAGTGTTCATTAAGTATCTGACAGCAGACGGGTCTCCATTGGGGAAATCTTCATCCAGTGGGTCTCCCTCGTGGTTGATGATTGACCGGGATTGACAGGACAGAGAGAGAGCAGCCCTTTCAAGGTACAGGTAAAGACCAGGGGGACCCAGAAAAGTGGTCCCAGCTTCTCACACTTGTGCAGCGAGCCAGGACAGGGCCCTCTGAGCACCGGTCTCCTTCCTGGCTTCTCCCCAGGGTGGAAGCTCAGTATTAGCCAGAGTCCCTGAGCTGTGGTGCCAAAGGGTTAACTTCATGCTCCCCAGAGAGCTCGCACACTCCTGACCCTCCCCTGTCCTCCAGGCCCTCCCAGCTGCGGCCTCCTGGGCATAGCTCAGTCACGTGAGAGCCAGATGTGGGGATTTCCCAAGCAGTGATATATGTGTGTGTGTGTGTGTGTGTGAGCGTGCATGCACACACACACACACACACACACTCACACTGCTCTGTTTACGTGGCATCCGAGAGCTCAGGGGATTGGTCCAAACACACGCAGAGCAGGAGCGGGATGGGGGTGATGAGAGGCCCCAGGCTCCAGCCACACACTCTGGGAGGCTGCACCGAGCCCTGCTGAGCCCTGCTCCCACCAGACATCATAGATAAGCCAGTTGTTTTTGCTCAGACTCCCATTTCCTGCAGCATCCATCTTGCCATAGACCATATTGCTTATGGATAAAATTTTTTTTAATCTCTTTGAAGGGCTTTACCGCAGATGCTGGAAGCCCGCAGCCTTCCAGGGATGTTCTGCCGGGCTTGGGGGCCTGCCTATGAGTTACTCTGCACAGCACCAGCTGGGCTCAGGGCCTTTCCTGGCCTGAGGATGCCCGTATGTACCTCAGGCCACCCCAGCCAAAACCTAGACTATAGGAAGTGCAGGGCCCTGGGGGCCAAGAAGGCCCTGGAGCAGTGGTATCAGCTGGACCTCAGTTTTCCCGTGAAACCCTTGGGACTGAGGGCATTGCGTGTGTGTCCTTCCATCAGCCACCATGGACTTTCTGGGTACCACCTACTGTGTTCGGTGTGCCGTGAGGATGCTGACAGGGTTAAGACCCTGAAGGAACTTCAGATCTGATTGGAGAGACTCATAACAAATTTTGATTAAGTGCCTACTATGTGCCAGACACTTGCTAGGACTACAACACTATCCAGACATTCTGGAGCCAGTTGACACAGAGACCAGTTGAACAATACAGAGACCCTGCCCAGGGCAAGATAAGGGCAGCCTGCAAACCTTGAAAAGGGGGTCACCCTCAACCTCAGTTCACAAGTGAACTCTGCCCCTGGCCCCTGCCCCCTCATCCCCACCCCCATCCTCCTCTGGCAGTGTCCAGCCAGATGTCAGCTGAAGTATTGTGAGCCCTGCTCCAAAGGTGGGGTCCAGTTACAGATGCGAGGCCTCCAGGTCTCAGCCCTGCTGCATCCTCCGTTCCCCCCATGAGCCCGCGCCCGGGGCCCTGCCTGCTATGTTTGGCTCCAGCCTGCTTTCCGGTAGGGTCTGGGCAGCCTGGGGCAATGAGGACACACTTGAGTGGCAGCCCTGACGGCACCAGGCAGGTGGATGAGGGAGCCACGCAGCCTCCCCCAAACCTACACGACCCCCGAAGCAGTCAGGAGTGCCTGGGAGCGTGTCTTTGATTGTAAATATCTGTGCCCCGTCCCTGAGGCTGGAGAGTCAGTTGGTCATAGCCAGGAGCCTCCAGCTGTGCATGTGGTAGATGCTCATTAGATAACTGGCGGTTGATTATTGATAATCTGTTAGTGAAAGTACAGTCCGGGGAAAATAAAACATTGCTTTTTTTGTGGCCCTGGGGTGGGATTGTCAGTCCTGGGTCCATTGCTGTTGACTCCATCTCTCAGGGCTCTTGTGGAGACTGAGCTGGGGGGGGTGGGGGTAGACTGTCGGGCTGGGGGCTGGAGACCCAGCGGCTGCTTACTTCGTCCTGCACCACTGGCCTCTGTTTCTGCTGCTGCCGCTGCCTCATCCTCACGGGCTTTGGCTGGGGGAGCTGGTGGGTGGGGGAATGGGAGGGGGGATACCCCAGTAAGTGGGGGAGGACCACCAAGGCAGCCACCCCAGGGAGGGGGGTGGCTGGGATCCAGGAACTCTGAACAGCGTTGAGTTTGTCTCTTCTGTGCACACCAGCACCCCGGCATGGGGAGAGGTGAGAGCCCGAGAGCGGAGGGGGAGGCCGCCACCCAAGGGGCTACTGTGGGGTCAGGCAGCAGCTGCAGGAGCAGAGGCTCAGAACCCTGCTGGCCTCCCCACACAGCGCCTCTCTGTCCGCCCACTGCACCTGTGTTTAACCAGAAGCTGAGGGTTTTTGAGCAGGGTGGGAGAAGGAGGTAGACCTGCCTGCCAGGGCAGCCCCCCTGGGCAGCTGCGGTGCTCCCGGGGGCAGCCTGGGCCTCTCTGCCCACACCCACTTGGGCTGGGCTGTCTCTGCTGGCCCGCCTTGGCCTAGGTGGGTGTCCTTGGACTTAGTCCCTAAGGGGCTGTGGAGTGGCTCCAGCCCTCAGCCACCCCGTTCCCCACCTGAGCCGGGAGACTGGCTGTGCTCTGACTGCATTGTCTCAGCGGTCAGAGGGTCAGCGGTGCATTCCTGCCCCGGGTTGGGCTGCCCCGACATGGACTCTGGATTCTGGGAAAGGCAGCTCCTGGAGAAGGAGGCAGGCCCCTTCCTACTGGGAGTAAAATGAAAGGAGTATGGCTGCATTTACAAAGGCAAGCCCAACAGAAATAAGTGAGCCTCCCTTGGCCAATGGCTGGGAGGACCCAGAGGATGAAGTCCCCCGGTTTTAGGCCCCTTTGTCCCCATTCCCAACCAGCTTGCCTGGGCTCAAGTCTGACCCATCGCTCCCTTGCTGTGGGGCCTTGGGAAAAAGCTTAACTTTCCTGAGCCTTACTTTCTGCCTCTGTAAAATACAGATTGTTATGACGATTAAACGTTTAGTCACATGTTTAACCCAGTACCTAGCATGCACGTTAAGAAAGTGGGAACTGGGGGCTTCCCTGGTGGCGCAGTGGTTAAGAATTCGCCTGCCGGACTTCCCTGGTGGCGCAGTGGTTAGGAATCCGCCTGCCAATGCAGGGGACTCGGGTTCGAGCCCTGGTCTGGGAAGATCCCACATGCCGTGGAGCAACTAAGCCCGTGCGCCACAACTGCTCAGCCTGCACTCTAGAGCCCGTGAGCCACAACTACTGAAGCCCTTGCGCCTAGAGCCCGTGCTCCACAACAAGAGAAGCCACCACAATGAGAAGCCCGCGCACCACAACAAAGAGTAGCCCCCGCTCGCCGCAACTAGAGAAAGCCCGTGCGCAGCAACGAAGACCCAACGCAGCCAAAAATAATTAATTAATTAATTAAAAGAAAGTGGGAACTGGTATGCTTGTTCTAGCCTCAGCCCTGCCACTAACTTGCTGTGTGATCTTAGGCAAACTTCTCCTCTCTGGTCCTAAGTCCCCACATGCTCCTTCCAGCCTTTATTTAGCTCAGAATCCTGTGGCCCAGAACCCTCAGGCCTTGGGCAGGACCAGCTACATGATTTACGGGACCTCTTGTTCATAAATGATTAAAGATTTCAAATTGGGGACAGAGGGTATTAAAACAAGAGCAGGGCCCTGCTCAGTATGGGTCCCTGTGCGCCCGCGCAGATCACACAGCCTGAAGCCAACCCTGCCTTGGAGGCTGTGAGCGTAGGAGGCAGGGCCAGGGGTCTGGGCTGCTGGTGTAGCAGCCCTGACCCCTCACCTCCCCAGTCCAAGGGCATGATTTTTTCATGCCGTAGGTATTGATGATGAGCTGGAGGCAGCTGCTCACCCTGGAGCAGGCTGCAGAGAGCTGCCCCTGTGGGTAGGTAGCAGCTCACACACCTTACAGCAGGACGCACCCCAACTTCCACCCGTGTGACTGTGGACTGGAAGTCGTGTTTGAGTTATTGCTTGTTCTCTGTCTTGACCATCTTAATTCACGCCATGCTTTTTCCGGATGCCATTCATATCACTTTCACTGTTGTGCCACTGTTTCTGCTGCTCTGAGCATGATGACCTATTTCAGGCCCTACATATCATGTAGGTCAAGCTGCTCCTTCTTTGTGAAGCACTGTTAGCCTTCGAGGGCTCTGGTAAAGATTTGAGCTACTTCATGCCTATGACAGTACAGTGCCTACCACAAGGGATGTGCTCTCGTGAAAAAGTAGCTCCTTCTCCTTCTACTGTTAAATAAAATAACAGGGCTAGCAGCTGTCAAGCCCTAATTAGCTGATGACCTGAAAGCAGTGGCTGAGTTCCCGGGTGGCCTAGTCAAAAAGGAAAAGAAACATGTGGAGTCTAGGAAATTTAAGAAATCTAGTCCTATGTAAGGTTCAGTTGTACAAAAGGAGAGAAAAGACTAGAATACAACAGATATTTAGAAACCAGTTCAAGGCTGCAGCGAGGTAAGAACAATAGAATTCCCAAAGAGAGAGAGGTCTTGAGTGTTCAAGTACGCTGAGATATTGAAGAATGGAAGGACACAGAGACAACAGGGGGGTATTCATTCCTGGCAGGGGCCCTGCTCTTCCTCCCCTCCCAGGAGCCCAGGGCGGGGGCTGTGTAAGCCGATAAGGCGGGTGACCCTGCCCTGGTCCCCCTGAGCCCTTGGTTTGCTTTCATTCTCCGAGGAATTTATGCTGTTGGCTGTTCTCCTGTCTCTCCCACCTGGGCTTTCAGCCCACTCTGGATTTATTAGTTTGGATGGGTGGAACTTGCTTTACACCAGGGGAGAATTTCTGGAAGCATGGTTTGAGACTAGATTTGGGTAAATTGAACCCAATTCTCACTGCTCTGGAGTTACTCAACATGAAAAGAAACATTACAGAGCAATAGGAGTCCCTCTCCTAACTTAAGTCTATCCAGTTGTTTGTTACGTAGTCCTTGGGTGTATATGTGTTTGGGGGGAACGTCCTTAAAGTCAGGGGCCCCTGTAATATTGTTCTTTGATTTCTCATAATCACCTGGACCCGACAAGAGTCAGGTTCAGCACCTAAGTGTCATCAGGACTTGCAGGCACCTGGTTTTCTCTGGGCCTGGATTCTTGCTGGTCCAGCAAGCCAGGAGAAGTGGCTGTAGCGGGAACATGAGTCCTGTGGGATGGCCATGGGAGGGACCCTGTCTCCATGCCTCCCGTCTCCCAGGCACACACTGCTTTAGTCATCAGCTTTGTCCCTGTCACCCGCTCCCCTTCTGTGTTCCAGGGGCCTAACTCCTACCCCTCCAAAACCTTTCACAGGCACTAGGCCATTTCACTCTTAAAGCAGACCTACAACAAAAAAGACGTGGTAGATATTTTTATCCCCATTTCACAGAAGGAAAAGGGGCTCAGAGATTTGCTAAATGCCCCAGAATCAGTGAGCTAAGTGAGAGAGTAAGCGCAAGAACCAAGATTTTAAAACAATTCTGGCTCCAGTTCCTCTCTGTCTTATGTGCCTCCCGAACTGTTGGACTTCTTCACTTGAGTTTCCTATATTGAGTGTGTGTTCAAGTGGTTTTCCCTGGAAAGGTGGTCTGTTTCTCTGGAAAGATTTGTTTCAGCTGTGGTGTACTTGCGTTATGGAGACTAGCAGGTTACTGCTGGAAGAGTCTAGAACATGAAACAAGTATCCTGGAGATCAGTGGGCCCAAAATGCTTGATTTTACAGATGTGGCCCAGAGAAGTCAAGCCATTTGCCCAAGGTCACACAGCCAGTTCTCAGCAAAACCAGTTGTGCAGATTCCCAGTCTCACGCCCCTTGCTTTCCACCAGGTTCCGTGACTCTGCTCTGTAGGACCCTTGGTTCTGTCACCAGAGAGAGGGGGGTAGAGACAGCAGGGAGGGCAGGAAGCAGTTGGTTTGTGTCACTCACAGCTGCTCATTTGGCTGCGCCTGCCTTTTGCTCCTTTGCCCCGTCTCTCCTTCTCACCATTTTCCCAGCCCTGAGCCAGCAGCCATGTCTGCCTCCTGGCTGGGGGGCCAGGGTTTGTGAGCCAGGGGGCCACTCCTCTGTTCATTGCAATGAGGCGGAGGGGGGTCCTTCCCGCCCTGGGAGAGGGCTTGCTCGGGTGGGCTGGAGAGAAGGCACTCCAAAGGGGGGAAATTTGGGGTGGGAGCCATGGAACTGGATTAATTCTGCGGATCCAGGGGACTGGGAAATAAATCATGTTTTAAAAAGGCCTTTTTTTAAAGACAGGCTCGTTTCTGGTCCGCTTCCCATTTTCCTTTGGAAAGAGGGAAGGCCTGCTTATTGGGGGGGAAGGGGGTGGGCATGAGTTCAGGTTGTTCCACATTTAGGAGTGGGGGCTCGGTTTCCAGAGGCTGAGGGATCTTTTCCTGTCTGCCCTCGCTGGCCTGCCCAAATGCCCACACCCCAAAGGCCCAGAAGGGCATCTGACCCTTCAAGATGACTGTTGAAAAAACCAACCAAGCAGCAAAGGCCTCGGGAGCATTTAGTCCACATGGGCCAACAGCCTCCACTTCTCTCCCCTGGGGATTTGGAGCAGCTCCCCTTCTCTGAGAACCTCATCTCCCAGCCTTGGGTCTGGCAGACCACTGCCCACAGGCCAAGCCCAGCCCACCATGTGGTTTTTTAAAAAATTTATTTAATTAATTCATTTATTTTGGCTGCGTTGGGTCTCCGTTGCTGCGCGCGGGCTTTCTCTAGTTGCGGCGAGTGGCGGCTACTCTTCGTTGGGGTGCGCGGGCTTCTCATTGCGGTGGCTTCTCTTGTTGAGGAGCACGAGTGCATGGGCTTCAGTAGTTGTAGCACGCAGGCTCAGTAGTTGTGGTGCACGGGCTTAGTTGCTCCACGGCATGTGGGATCTTCCCAGACCAGGGCTTGAACCCGTGTCCCCTGCATTGGCAGGCGGATTCTTAACCACTGCGCCACCAGGGAAGCCCCCCACCATGTGGTTTTGTAAGTAAAGTTTTATTGGCACACAGCTCGTTCATTCCTCTACGGATTGTAACAGCGGAGGTAAGTAGTCTCGACAGAGGCCACGTGGCCCACAAAGCCTAAAATATTGACTCTCTGGCCCTTCACAGAAAGTCCGTCGACCCCTGTTTTAGCAGAACACATCTTCCTGGGTCCTCCAGGCCCAGGCCAAATGAATTCCCTTGGCTCACTGACGGACATTAGCACTTCCCAAAACATTTCCTTCCGAAGAACCCGAAGCAAAGTGTACAAAGTAACGAAGCCAGCAGAGATGGAGAGAGGTGTGGGCGACCTCTTAAGTTGGCTCAGCCCAGGGCTGGGTGGGGCCAGATGGTGTTGGGATGGGTCTGGCGTTGGGCCTGCCCAGGGGCGTTAGGATGGCCTTGCTGGGTGGCAGCCACTTGGCCGCATTTGGGGCACAGCATCAAGAAGTCATAACCCCAGCAAGATCTGGCACCAGACAATGAAGCCCCACATTCTGAACTGAGACCCCCTCAACCACAGCAGTTGAAAGCCTCAGAGTGTGTCTGCTTTGTCTCGGCCCTGCCAGGGCATGAAAGCTGGGCCAGCATGGCTCCTGCTGTCCCAGGAGGCTTCTGGCTGCTAGGCCTGGGCAGAGACTCTGGCCACAGGATGCTTGTCTGTGGGTGTAGTCCCCCAGAGTCCCTTTACCCCCAATTCCAGCTGACCCAGTGTCTGTGGGAAGCATCTCTGTGTGCCAGCATTTTCTTGATGCATCTAGTATTGAAATGCCATCTGGTTCTCGTCCCTGCAACTCCAGGAGCCTGATTTTCCTGCTGCCCCACAGAGCTGATTGAACCAAGCTCATGGGATATGCCCAGGGAAGAGGTTCAGAGAGGTTAAGTAACTTTATCAAAGGGGCAGAGCCTGGATTTGAATCCAGACAGACTCCAGAGGCCGCGCCACACCTCTCCAGCGGATCCCCACTCTGTTGGTTTACAGTGAGCACTGGAAGGGCCAGGCTTCCCAGGTCTACATAGTGAGACAGCCTGCAATTGGAAGGTGGCTTGCTGAGTGAGGGACAGTTAGGTGCTTTAAATGGTGAGCGGCATCAGACTGAGGCCTGAAGCCTGTGTCACCACAAGAGATGAACACTGTACTAGCTGGACCAAGTTACTTAACCTCTGGTTCATAGTCTTCACCTGCAAAATGGAGGGAGTTCCTTATTGCTGTAGGTTTATTATGAAAAACAGATGAGTTACTATATGTAAGTGCTCAGTACAATGCTTGGTGTACAGTAGATGCTGTATAAATGTTGCTGCTGTGATGATTACCATTACTATCTATCGGGCCGCTCTCCTGGCCAACACCAGGCAAGCAGCCCAAGGGTTTGCCTCTCAGACTTGCATCTCCACGTTTCCTTCTCGCTGTAGCCACTGTAGCCAACGCTGTTCTCCTTTGGAGGCAGTGAGCAGTTCAGCAGAGGAAGCACCAGTTGGGGTGTCCCAGACCTGGTTCCATTTCTGGCTCTGCTACTCTGGCCTCTTGGGAACTTGGGCCTGTTCCTTCCCCTGTCTAAGCTCAGCTTCCACCCCTGTAAAATGGGGCAAAAGGTGTGTACCCAGCTCAAGGACCTGGGTGTAAATGAGCCACTGTTCACTGTAGGTAAACTGTCAGCATTACGTGTTGACCCTCTGATATTCTAGAAATGTCCACACCATTGATTAGTCTAAGAACTTTTTGCCTCATAATGTTACTATATCACATCTCATGATCTTAAGTTGTCTTAGGTGCTTTGACGTTGTTCCTCCCTCTCGGCAGGAAGGCACCCTCATTTCACAGATGAGGAAGCTGAGGCCCAGATCACACATGGCTGTCTGAGCCTGGACGAGAGCCCTCGTTTCTTCTGGTCACTAAAGGTCCCCGTTCTTCTGGCTTGGAGTTGGGGTGTGAGACTTTTTAAAATGAGGCTTCCTTCCATTTTGCCAGGGCCTGTCTGTCTGCCTCAATGCTTAGGGCTGGGGTAAGGGCTGGACGAGACATTGAGGCCCAGTGGTGCGGTGGCTGGAGACTGGCCTTGGGCTCTCCAACCTGACGTTTAAGGTTCCAGGCCCAGGCTGCTGAGTGTTCTGGCCTGGTGAGGATCAGGGCCAGCCACCCACGTGGCCAGAGAGGAAGGTCCAGGCTGCCTTCTCCAGGGCAGCGATAACCCACGGGCCCTGTTCCAGGCCCGGATCGTGTAGGATTCTCTGTGCTCCAGAGGATTCCTGCGTTTTGCAGACACCTCATTATCCCCGTCCTGGCCAGCAGTGTCCCAGCTCCTCTGTAATCACTCAGGCCCACGCCCAGCAGCACTTCCAGGGCCAGGAAATCACTCGCCTCGCCTCCCCTCCCTTCCCCTCCCCTCCCCTCCCCTCCCCCGCCTTCCGCCCCGGCGGCCCGACTCAGAGCCCTGCCGGCAACCACTCGGCCTGTGGATCTCCTGCCTGCCTAACGGTTCTCTCTTCTCCTCTGATTCTCTTCTCTCCTGCTGCTGCTTGCTCTCGGGGGACTCGGAAGTGTGGCTCTCCAGCTGGGCTGAGTCTCCTAAGAAGAACGTGACAGGTACTGCCTGGTGTGCATGTGAGTGCATGTGTGTGAACATGTGTGTCCCTGGCATGCAGGCCCACGGAGCCGGTGCCCTGTGATGTGTAGCAGCTCTTTGTCAGCATGTTGGCGTCTTCTCAGCCGTCCCCTCTGCCTTCCTTTCAACCCTTTTTAGGTCCCACATCCAGCCTTGGAGCCCTTTGATGGGTGATGACCACATAGCACAGTGTGTCAGCAAATGCACCCTGGACCCGGAATGTGTGGGTTTAAATCCCGGCTGTGCCACGTCCTGGTCTCGGGTTACGTAACCTCTCTAGCCTCCCTAAGCGGATGCGGTAGCATCTCACCGGGAGCCTGGCGCACAGAAAGTGCCCAGGTGGTGGGGAGGCTCCCATCACCTTCCACCCCTGTGAGATGGGCCAGCTGAAGATGATAGTCTCCCTTCAGGCTGCTAATCCGAGGCAGAGAGCTGAAGTCTCCAACACCCCAGCTGAGGCAGTGGCCGGTAGGGGGGTGGGGAGTCTTGTAACTGCGATGAAGTCACAGCCCCCATGCCCCAGGGATCCAGAGCTTGGACCTGCCTCTGGTCTCGGGGCTTCTGGACCTTGGGCTGCCTGGGCACCCATAGCCCTCAGGGACTTGGGCTTGTGCTCTGTGTCTGGGCAGAGCTGGGACAGAGGTCAGAGGCTTACCTTTAGCCTTGGTTTTACTGGACAATGGTAGAAAAATCTGGATAGCAGTGTTCTCAGCTGTTAGATGGAGGTGGTGTCAGGTAGAGGGAAGGGATTTCCAGAAGGGTCTTCTAGAAGCCCCTCCATTTTTGCGAGTGCCACCTGGCCCTCCTTCCCCAGCCCAAACCTGAGAGCAGAGGTGAGGGTCGGGGTTGGGGGACAAAACAGAAAGGTCAGAGGTTGAGGGGAGGGGGTTGGACCAGCCCCTCCCCTCACAGCCGTAGGCAGGGAACGGGAGGTGAACAGCCTGGGCGGGCGGGCAGAGGAGAAGGCCGCAGGCAGAGGACCTCTTGCCTGTCCCAAGCCCCTCGCAGTCATCCTTCTCGTGTTGCCTGTGACGAGGGCCTCGGCCTGAGCTAATCACTGGGCTCCCGTCCCTTTTTTCCCTCTCTCGAGACAGTGAGCCAGAGCCCACTTGGCCCACAACAATACATTTTATTCACCAAACGTATAGCCTGGCTGCCCGAGGGCCTATGGAGAGGCCGGCAGGCTGAGGCTGGCCTGGGAGGAATCAGTTGTGAGAGACTGAAGGGACCTTGGTGGGACACCCAGGGTTTGGGGGGTCATGGAGAGCATGGGGAGCCTGGGATGGGGGCCACCGTAGGGCTTGGCTTCTCAGGATGAGCCCAGCCGTTTGGAGAGAGAGGCTGAGGGGAGGCCATGTGGGCTGGGGGAAACCGCCAGACCAGGGCCGGAGTCTTGGGCAAGTCGCCACGTCTCTCTGGGCCGGCCTTGGTTTCCCCATCTGGAATGTTGGCAAGTTCAGTGAGACTGGAAACTCAGAGGTAAGGGGCTGATGCTGGGGATCCTTGCAGATAAGGGGCCTCAGGCTGCTTGGGCTGGCGTCCATCCATAAGTGGGCCCTGGGGGTTCTCATATGGCTCTCCAGCTGGCAAATGCTCGCTGCCTGCCCGGAGGTGGCGTCTGAGAAAGGCATGAGAAGGAACAGAGCCATGGCCGCTTCTCCTGGTGACTGTGGCCCTTGCCCTGACCTGCGTGCTGGTTTTTTTGGTTTGTTTTGTTTTTTATAAATTTATTTATTTATTTTGGCTGCATTGGGTCTTCGTTGCTGCACGCGGGCTTCCTCTAGTTGCGGCAAGTGGGGGCTACTCTTTGTTGCGGTGCGCGGGCTTCTCATTGCGGTGGCTTCTCTTGTCGTGGAGCACGGGCTCTAGGCGCGCGGGCTTCCGTAGTTGTAGCATGCAGCGTCAGTAGCACAGCTTCCGTAGTCGTAGCATGCAGCCTCAGCCTCTCGCGGGCTCTAGAGCACAGGCTCAGTAGTTGGGGTGCAGGGGCTTAGTTGCTCCGCAGCATGTGGGATCTTCCCGGACCAGGGCTTGAACCCGTGTTCCCTGCACTGGCAGGCAGATTCTTAACCACTGCGCCACCAGGGAAGCCCCTGCATGCTGGTTTTGAGGCTTCAGAGGAACCTAAGCCCTTCCTCTCCTCCCCAAATCTCCCATTTCCTGTTTGCTTTATAAACAGTCTACAGTTTACATAGGGCATTAACCCCATCACCTTATACCATGCTCAAACAACCCCACAAAGTAGGTACTGTTATTGTTCCTGTTTATGGATGAGGAAGCTAAAGCTCAGAGAGATTAAGTGTCCTCTGCAGGGTCACAGAGCTAATAAGGACAAGGCAGGACTGGACTTCAGACCCTCAGACTCCAGTTTGATGCTTTCGCATCACGACTCTCAGGTAATTGTTGTGTCCAGTGCCATGTCCTATGGCACCAGTCCTGAGGCGTCTGTCTTTCCTCATCAGGGAGACTCTTGTCTAAAGCACATGATCTGGTTGGAGAGCAGTGCCCCACAAGAAAATCCAGTGCATGACAGGAGCAAGCACTATAGCTGAGTGATTGGATGGTTCCTGGAGAGGCAGAGATGGTTGGGTAGAATTGGGGTTGGTAAAGGGGAAGGCATTCCAAGCAGGGGAAACAGCTAAAGCAGAGGCTTGGACATAAGAACCAGCATAGAAGAGTGTGACTGGCACACAGTGGGTGCTTGATATATGTGTGTTGGATAAATGAATGTTGCCTGCATCAGAGTTGTGCGTCAGGGAACTTGGGGAGCTCAGGTTGTCAAGAAAGACTGAGCTTGAATTTGGCCTTTCTTCTTTAGGCAGCAGGGACCCAGTGAAGGTGCTGGAGCAGTGGAATGACTTAGCAAAAGCCTCATTTAGAAGCCTAAGTTGGCAGCCAGATCAGGCAGGAGCCAGGGGTCCATCCACTTGGTAGCTAGAAGAATGCAGGTGTGAGGCAAGCATGGGGCAGGGCTCTGGGGCACTGCCAGAGCCCCAGCAGATCCAGCCACGGGCTCTGAGAAAGGCACAAGGATGAGATGGATGAGACCCTGACAAGAAGTCCCCTTCCAATCTGGGAGAGACTCTTCTCTCTATAAGGAGTACTCACCTTCTCCATGCCACTGCCAAACGCTTCCTATCTGAAGACAGGAGGCTCGCTCCACTTCATCTCCCCCTCCCTCGGGCTGACTCCTTCAGCCCCCAATTTTCCAGGCCTTGGCTGGGAGGGGAATCAGAGCAGCCTCTGTGGGATGACATCACCCACCGGCCTGCCTGACGAGTGGTTTCTCATCTGGATACCTGCTCCCAGCTCACACCCATCCGAGCAGCCCTGGGCAGGCAACACCCTAAGAGGTAGATGCCAGAGAGCGTGAGCTTGTGCTGGGGGAGGGGAGGGCAGTGACAAAGACAGAGTGTCTGTCTGTGTGTCCATCTGTCCGTCCCCTAGGCTGTGTGCTACTGCCTGTCTTCTGTGCTCTGGAATGCCTGGAGAACATTTTCTTAACTTTTCTACCTGTGTCCCAGAGTGTCAGTCTTCAGAAAGCTCAGGCCAATTTCCAAGGGGTGGCGTGGAGGTGGGAGCAGTATGTGGGTTTTTCCCCTTTAAAATCTTGCCTCAGATTTCCTTGGCTTGGATTAAAATGAGCTGATGTCTCTCCATTCCCCAGCACCCTGCTTATCCTCTCGAGCAGCTTTTGGCCACAAATCCATCACTCCTTGTTTCTCCCTGCCTCTGTTTCCCCATCTCCCCTTTCTCCCTTCCAGAATTTAGTTGTCTAGTTTTCCCAGATTTCGGAGGTGAGGCCCTGCCTGGTGTATCCATATTGGCTCAAAGCAAGCCGTTAAATCACTGTTCATCTATCTGTCCATTCATTCATTCATTTCACCAACAGTTGCAGAGTGCACACCCCCAGTGGGCACTGTGGTCTGGTCAACAGATGCTACAAGATTCGAGAAGAAACCCACGCTCCAGTCTTTATTAAGCAGCAACTATTTGCCAGATGTGGGGTGGGTAGGATGAGGCAGGGCCCATCCTCGGGATCAGTGGCTCTCTATAGGCCACATACAGGGCACAAGTCAGGACACAAGCAGTGGTGTCAGGCGGACATGGGTTCAATCCCAGCTGTGTGACCTTAGGAAAATTGCCTCATGAGCCTTACTTAGTCTGCCTGTGTGTGAAATGGGGCTATAACAAGGGCCTGCACCTGGGTTGTTCTGAGGATCAGATATGGTCTGCATTAGGTAGTGCTGTCCCGAGTGAGCACTAATGAAAGCTTGCTATTAATTGTCAGCATCATCTGGGCTCTCAGGATTTGGAAGCTCTCTAACCAGCTGGAGAACTCCTGTCTTCTGTTTGTATCTTGAGTTTTCCTTTCCCACAAACTGGAAAGGGAGCCCCTGTGTCCCACAAGGGCAGGGGCTGGCCCTTTTTGTGCTGGGTGCACTCACTGCCAGCCCCCCAGGGACACAGTGGGAGGTAGCCTCTGTCAGCTCCGTGCCCAGCGCTGCCTCTGTGCGGCTAGCAGGGGTAGGCACGGAAGCTGGCCCAATCTGAGTGCAGAGCCAGGCCCGCCCTGCTGCCTAGGTATTGGTTGCATTTTGGCCTGAAATACAATCTTGGCTTCGGATGGGCTGCCTGGGGCAGTGCATGTGCACATCCATGTGGCAGGCCTCAGCTGGGACAGGGTCCCTCCTCGGCTTCCAAAGGACTGAGCTGGGGCTGCAGGGTCCACAGCTCATGGGAGAAAACTGCCAGGGGCAGTGGGTTTCTTTCCCTTCCATCGCCCCCGCCCTAGGTTGGATGGAGCCTCTCACACAGAAAGACCCAAAGATCTAAGCAGCGTTTCTCACCCTGGCTGTGTATGAGAACCATGGGAGAGGAGGGGGTGTCTAAAAAATACCTGAGACCAATTCAGTCTGCATCTCTGTGTGTGGGGCTCAGGCATCAGTGTACTTTAGAAGCTCCCCACATCTTGTGGGACCAAGTTGAAGATCATCGTGCTAGGAGAATGGGATGTCTGGAAACAGAAGTCAGAGGCAGTTCTGTAATGGAAAGAGAGATGGACTTGAACCTAAAACACTGAGTGAATTTGGTTCTCTCCATAGCAACTGTGTGAGCTGGGGCAAGCCTCTTGTCTTCTCTGGGTCTCTGAGGTGTCTTTTGTGAAGTGGGAAGGTAACAAGGTTGTTGTGGGGATAAAATGGGAGAGTGTATGAGCCTGGCATAGAACATTTGCCAAGTTAGACTCAGGCATGTGGGGAATGTAGCTGCAGGCTGAAGCACCAAGGGGGCCATGTGGAGCCTGGGGACCCTCTCAACCATTTCTATAGCCAGGCTGGTGGTGTGAAGCCCCCAGCCTTTCAGGAGACTGGTAGATGTATAGGGTGATAGACACAGAGTTTAAGAAGTATGCTAGGAATTCCTTTTGCTGGGGAGATGGAGAGGGGGGTCTGGGAAGGCTTCCTGTAGGAGGTGACCAGTGGGTCTCTGGTTCATGGATCCTTTCAGCTCCTAGCCGGCCATGTGTTATCTTAGGTGCTCTGTCCCCACTGCACCCTAGTGATGGTAATAGTGAGGCGCAGAGAGCTTTCAGCAGCACATTCAATGCTGCACAGCCAGTAAGCCGAGATGGGCACCCAATCTGTCTACCTTCCAGCCTGGCGTTTGCTTAATAAATGTTGCACTGGTCCAGTGGCTAAAGAGGACAGAGAGGCTGCTCGCTCCCTGCCCTCTTCCTGCTTAGCCCCACCTTTTGACCCCTCAAGCTCCTGAAACTGCCAGGAGAGGGCAGCTGGTGGCTTCCGGGAGCCTGACCACAAGCCCCAGCAGAGCTTAAAGGCAGAGGGAGGCTGAGTCGGTCTCCATGTGGCCGGAGGGCGGCAGCCAGGCCGGACGATGCCCCGTCGGGAAGCGGGCCTGGGGGCACGGGCCTGAGGCTGGTCTCCCGGGGGACCAGGCCCATGGGCTCAGTGGCCGCGCCTAGGTGAGCCCGAGGGGCAGCAATGGAGCCGAACTTGAGGAAAAGTTGGCGGGGGGCGGGCTGGGCTCTCCAGCGCTGGCGCTGGGACTTTCTTCTTGGGTTTCAAGTAAACAGTCTCGGCCCTCCTCCCCCTCCCCTGCCTCCACCCCCGGCTCCTCATTCGATGGGTCTCATGTGTTTCTATTTAAGGGCTGCGAGTAAACCCCAGTGATTGGCGGCCTCAAACCCTCTTGACTTCTCGCCTGGGCCCAGCCTGCCGTGGAGCCGTCCTCTCCCGCTCTCTCCCTCTCCCGCCCAAGGGGAGGACTGCTGACTCTCTTTCTCTGGGTTTACAGGGGTTGGGGAGAGGCCTGAGCCCTCCTCCTCGCCTGGCCTTTCCTCTCTCCTCTGCTCCGGCCTCAGCCCCCATGGGCCGCCCGCCCACCCGCCTGCGGCCCTCCCCTCGCACCCCTGCGGCCGAGGGGTCCGGAGAGACCACGTCCGCCCCAGGCCTCTCCTCCGACTCCCTCTCCCTCGTGCCGGGCTGTGATTAATTCATCGCGGCCGCAGGCTTTTTCCTCTGAGTCCCCTCGGCCTCTGTCTCGTCTCTGTCTCTCCCTCCGCGCCCCCCACCGCTGGCCCCCGGCTCCCCATGTCCCCCGGTCCCCGCGGCACAGCGGGCCGGTGTGGGGCCCTGCTATATGGCCTGTCCTTGGGGCCCGGCGAGCTGCGAGCCCTGGCTGCGGGCGGCCCCTCCGAGCGGCGCTGGCGACCGAGCAGCCTCCCCCGAGGCCGATGGACAGGGGGCGCCCCGGCCGCGGGGCCATGGCTGGCCGCTGGCTCACCGCATGCTTTCTGCCCTCGCCAGGTGCCGACACCCACGCCGAGCCCATGATCCTGGAACAGTACGTGGTGGTGTCCAACTATAAGAAGCAGGAGAACTCGGAGCTGAGCCTCCAGGCCGGGGAGGTGGTGGATGTCATCGAGAAGAACGAGAGCGGTGAGTGCCCAGCTGGCTGGCCGGCCGCTCGGGCGAGGAGCCCGGCTGGTTTTTGTTCCCCTCCTCCTCCCCCACCTCTGCAGCTATACGTTATTTCCATCTGGCGGGGAGAGGGCCGAGGAGGCTGAAGTTTCCCCTGTTGGTTTGGGCTGCAGGCCAGCAGTTTGCCTGATGGTGGAAGAATGTCTCCACCACTCGGGGTAATTAACTGGCTTGTGTTAATGCAAGGCCAGGGTGGCAGCATGGGCACGACTGTCCAGCCCACGTTCAGGGTCCCTGTGCCCTCTGAGGCCCGGGGGAGGTTGCTCCCAGCTCAGGGACATCCTACAGCGGCTTCCCCCTTGGGGCCAGATTCCAAGCTGGGGACGAGGCAGGGGTGGGAGGACCCGGCTGGCTGGTGGGGAAGGCAGGCCATGACGTGACTGTGGGGTCCCGGGTCCTCAGGCGGGTTGTCTGAGGAAAGGCCAGGCCTGTGGAGGTTGGCTAGTGTCTGGGCGGTGAGTTGACTGCCCCCTGCTGAGCTGAAGGCTGCCAGGCCCTGGGAAGAGGGCCCAGACAGGGGGATGAAGTCAGGTCCTGGGGCCAGGGAGGGTCCTGCAGCAGCCGCCCTGTCATTGGGAACTGAGGCTTTGTCTTGGCTGTCCAGGGAACTGCCAGTTCCAAGGTTCTCACCGAGTAGGCCTCAGTGCCCTTGGCAGCAGGGGTCTCTCAGGTGGAGAGAGGAGGGCCCGAGTCCGTCAGTCTGAGGTGCAGGCGTGTGTGACCCCTGCAGAGCCAGGGATGAACTCTGGCCCAGGACATCCATCATCAGTTCGCTCATGACCTGCTGGCGCTTGAATTGGTTCCTGGGGTGTTCTGTTTTGGTTTCGGTTTGCTGTGGGGGAAGGCCCCCGTGCGGGAGCGTTGGAGCCTCTCTGAGCTGTGTTTGGAGGACACTCCCAGAGGGGAGGGGCCTGTTCTTCTTTTCCTGTTCCACTCTCTTCCCCTCCAGTATTTTAAGCTCTGACAGGAAGACAGATCAAAGGCTGTCTGTGCCCATTCTATAGATAGAATAACTGAGGCACAGAAAAATTGAGGGGACGTGAGTCACCTGAAGTCAACAACACGACAGAACAGTTCTTGAGCCCCTGATTCCTATGCCTGTGGGCAGCAAGTAGCTGTAGAGATACTGAGGAAATCCCAGTGGGCCTCCTGGGGGAGGTGAGATGAGGTTCCTGCTGCAGGAGTCTCAGGAGCTGTGTTCTCTGAGAACAGGGCTGTGATGCCAACATAGACCTGACTCATGGTCCTCTTGGGTCTGGAGTCTTCAAAGCGTGTTCCCCTCAGGGGTGTCAGGCTCTGCCCTTGTGCCTGGTTGGCAGTGGCTGTCGCTAGCATAAAGGCCTGGGCCCTTCACCCCAGGTGCCCACACTGGTCTCCTTCCTGCACCGCTTGGCTTTCAGCCTTTGTCACAGTACCAGCCCCACCTCCCCGCCCCCACCCAAGCTGCATTGTCAAAGGGGCCTGGCCCTAGGAACCCTAAGCACCTCAAGACCCAAAGGAAGGGCTCTCTAATGGTGGGATTGGAGACACCCACTGAGGAGAGAGAGAGATGTTTGTTTTGGGGCTTGCTCCAAAGGAAGGCGTGTCGGCTTTTCCATATAAGGTCAGGGCTGCTCAGAAGTAGACTTCTGGCTTAGGGACCCTCTGCCTTGTGTCACCAGCACAGCTATATAGCCCTAAAGCAGCAGGAGGAGTGAGCCCCCATGTCTCTGGGTACCAGCCACTGACCAGGATGGCTGAAGAGGAGACCCCACACAAAAGGCAGTCAGCCTGTTATAAGACTCCCTGCTTCCCTTTGCCTCCCACCCCACATCCACGACCCTGCCTAGGAGTGGAGGAGGGAGAGCCTTGACAAAGTGGGGCCTTTGTGGCAGGCCTCGAAAGTATTAGGCACCTCCTTCTCCTGAGGAGTCCCCGATGGCTGTTTGAGGGGGCTCAGGTAGCCTGAATCCCCAGAGCAGCCCAGTCTGGTACACTGATCCTCTGAGGGAGCTGCTGTCTCTAGAAGCAGGATTCTGCCCACTACCATGTACTGGCTGGGTGACTTCAAGTCCCTTGCTCCCTCTGGGCCTCAGCTCTCCTTTCTGTAAAATGGCGACAGTCTCGTGTCTGCTTGGAAACAGGGCCTGGAGTAGATGACCTCCCCAAGCCCCCTCCCAGATCTGGGCTCCGTGGCTGGGAGACTCCTTAGGGCCCTGGGTGTTGGGTAGACAGAGCCCTGAATGTGGCCTTCCCACTTCTCTGGGCTTTGTGTCTCTCCCCTTGATGGAAGCAGCTGCTCAGCAGCAGATATGTACACGGGGACCTTGGAGTGCTGTGTCCACGGTGCAAACCCACACCGTCTGTTGCTGTCAGAAACAAGGAGGCCTCCTAGAGTGTACAACCCTCGTAACCAGAGAAACTAAGTGGGTGGAGGGGAGCAAGGAAGAGGGCCAACTGCAGATCCTTGGGAGGGCGGTTTCCCAGTTCAAGGAAGCTGGATGGCTGACGGCGGGGGAGGGGAAGTGTGTTGGGCATCCTGCAAAGCCGGCTTTGGAAGGAGTGGTGAGTGAGGCTTTTGAACTCTGGAACAAAGACCCAATTGTGCTGCCTTTGACCTTAGGACTTGGTGGGCGTGTTGAGGCACTTCCACTTAAATTGTTGGGGCAGTAGCCCCAGTTAGCACCACCCTGCCCCCTGGGGCCTTGCCTTGCCCGCTGGGAGCCAGGACTCTGCCTGTGTCCCCTTCTCGCTTGGCTGAAAGTCCCTCGAGTAGAATGTTCGAAGAGGGACCCAGCCATCTCTGGCTCTGCTTGCTCATCAGAGCCCTCTAGTAGGGACCACAGCCCCTGAGGGGTTTGGAAGTGTGCTTGTGCCAATGCTCTGTAATCTCATTGGTCTAAAGAGAGATGTGTCTGATGAAAGGCAATTCAGAGTCAGTAAACAGTAAACACCAGGTCCAGGCCATGCACTTCACATGCATCATCTTACTGGCATCATGGAACGACCCCATGTGGTAGAAGGCACTCTAATCATTTTGTGGCTGAAGTAACAGGCCAAGAGGTTAAGTCATTTCCCTAAAGTCCCAACAGCTGAGCTCTCTCCCTTCTACAGAGGAAGTGTGGGGAGGGCGAGAATGCGCTCATCCTGGGAGGGATCGTCACTGAGCTGGTGAGGCTGTGGGTCAGGGACAGACATGGGCTACCTGAGGGTGGTGTATACCCAACGCCAAGGACAAGCCTATTCTAGGGAATGTAAGTGGATAGACGTCAAAGACACCCACAGTGTCGGGACCTGAGTGGCTTCAGGGAAAGCATTTTTGATCAAACAGTGGGCCTGGGGCCCAGCCAGAAAAGGACTCTTTTCCTTCATTGATCAGGGACAAATCTAGCAGAAAGATTAGCAACTCTGTTAGCTTTGCCAACCATTTTTGTCTTGTCCTTGAAAACCCCTCCACCCTGACATAAACAACAATGCCTGAGATACCACCTTTGTAGGACATTCTTACACCTCAAAGACCACATTGGCTTTACCTTCCAGGAGGCAAAATCTGGTCTAACTTCTGGCAGAATGGTGATGGCAGGGTCCCAGTTGCTCTGATTTCTGTGTTAAGCAAAGCTGCTTCCAACTTTCCAGGATGGTTTCCTTCTCTCAGGGTTAGGAGCCAGGGGAGGATGTGGGGATATGAGTCAGCAGATGCTCATTCTTTTCCTGCCCCAGCTTTCCTTCTCTGAGTCTTTGCGTCTTTCCTGGTACTAGTGTGGTAACCCTGGGAGATCTTATACTTCCTTGGAGGCACATAGCTATCGGACTAAGGTAAAAGCACTGTGTTGGCAAGAAGTTTTGAGCTCCTGGTCCATCCAGGTGAGAAATTGTACAGGTGAGAA
Source organism: Balaenoptera physalus (assembly GCF_965194825.1). NCBI lineage: Eukaryota > Metazoa > Chordata > Mammalia > Artiodactyla > Balaenopteridae > Balaenoptera > Balaenoptera physalus. The sequence goes on from NC_138893.1 coordinate 48,173,808, forward strand.
AACTAAGCCTTGGGGAGTTTGAGAATCTTTAAGTCCCCTCCAAATTCAATGCTTTAGTCCCAATTGAGTTGTGAGCAGAGGACAGATACCCACTTAGACTTGCTCAAGAGTTTACTGAAAGGATTCAGGAAAATCTCACCAGAATCCCAAGGGTGGGAAGTACATCAGCCGCACAAGGACTGGGAACCAGAAAGCTGGCAGGAGACAAAGCAGCTACTCTTCTTGGGTACCATGTGGATTTAAAGTCCAGCTGTCATCTTCTCCTAACTGCAGACCAACCTTCCTTGTCTTCCTGTTCACTTGTAACAGTGGCCTGTTCACCTGCTGTTGGTATGTTGAGATAACTGCCACCAACTGACAATGGTCTCTGGTTCTCTGAGTTCAAAATTTGAAGTTTGAATCTGATTAGTTTCTGGCCAGCCAATGGATGGGCAGGCCTTAGATCAGGTGTCCAACCCTGGGCCAATCAGCTGTGTCCGGGAGAAGGGTCATGGGGTATAAACATGGCTACCTTGCCAACCTCTTCAGCAGTGGCTGCTGGAGCAGGTTTTAAAGAGAGGAGGTATGGGGGGTAAGCTACCCCAAAACATGTTGGCTGCATCTGTTTTACTTATTTAGCAGCTGTGTGTAGTGAAGAGAACAAAGAATCAGGAGTCTATTAGGTTTAAGATCTAATGCTACCCTAACTGTGTGATATAAGCAGGAATCCATTTCCTCATGAGTCTTAAGAGAGTAGTGATATATCCTACATGGGCTTTTTTTTTCCTTCAATGAAATGTAGCTATTTATTATTTGACGAATATCTTTATCAAGAAGACAAACTAATAAGCTTTCCCCTCAGACTTGTGTGTCATAATGATTATTTTGTGTTGTCAGAGATGACGCATTCTTCAGCCATGTATTTTGTGAGTTGGAATCTTCTTAACACTGAAGATGTATCTATTCTGTTAAGCATTTCTTCATGAACATTGTTATAACTGGTTCTACACGGACTTTTTGTAAGTGAGAAATACACTGTATATACTCATCGTTTATTCACTCTTTCATTTATTTCTCAAGCCTTGAATACCTCTTTTGTCCCAGGCTCTATGCTGATTGGGTGCATACCCATACGATTCCTGCCTTTATGGAGTTTAAACTCTAATTAATGTGAGCATGCTGGGTACTTAATGGGTGGACTGTATTGTGAGACTGGGATAGCTCTGCAGATTTTCTGCTGTCTTTTTTTTTTTTTTTTTATAAATACATACCTATCAATAATTACTTTAAATTTATTTATTTTTGGCTGTGTTGGGTCTTCGTTTTCTGTGCGAGGGCTTTCTCTAGTTGCGGCAAGCGGGGGCCACTCTTCATCGCGGTGCGCGGGCCTCTCACTATCGTGGCCTCTCTTGTTGCGGAGCACAGGCTCCAGACGCACAGGCTCAGTAGTTGTGGCTCACGGGCCTAGTTGCTCCGCGGCATGTGGGATCTTCCCAGACCAGGGCTCGAACCGGTGTCCCCTGCATTAGCAGGCAGATTCTCAACCACTGCGCCACCAGGGAAGCCCCTCTGCTGTCTTAAATGGACTTCTCCTATATATCTTCTATGTCTTTTACTTAGATTCTGTGCTTACTAAGGAACCTGCTGATTGGTAATTCAGATTGCCAATCTGCTCTTGAAAAGACATGTCCCAACAAAGATAAGATAGGCTCTTTCTAGAAGGGCAGGTTTGTTGCAGTCTGCATTACAGATAAGTGAACTAACACTCTTAACTCTGTAACAGCTTTTTAAGTGTTTGGTTCCAGTGAGCCAGCCCCATTTAGATGTGGTGACTGGTCCCCGGGAGGTCCTGTCCCAACTGACAGAAAGCCTTGATCTGACACCCTTCTCTCTCTAAGTACAGCACATGTCTGGTCCTGCTGTGTCAGGCTAATCAGCAATTCCAAAGTCCATTCTGGTCCAAGACTGTCTCTGGTGTGCGGTTGTTGCCCACTTCATGAAGCTGCCTGGAAGGGAAGGGGCCATCGAGTATAAATCTAGGAACAGAAGTGAGCATCCAAATCCAGCCTTGGGCCCCTCAGCCCAGCTTTAGTCACCTGGGCTGGAGATGGTTTTGAGAATGAGATTGCACGATAGCCTAGCAATTAAAAATATGGGTTCAACTTAGATAAGCCTGGTTTTAATATTGATTTGGCACTTACTAGTGGTGACCCTGGGAAGTTACTTGAATCCTCTAAGCATCAGTTTCCTTACCTGCAAAAAGGAGATAACTGTACCCACAGCTGTAGGGTTAGTATCAATATATGGTGGTTCAACAGGAATTCAATGCTCAGTATGTGATAGTTGCTAGTAAGACCGCTGGACTGGGGCAGCTCTACCACAAACTGACTTTGGAACTCACCTCTGGTTAGATGCCCTCTTGTGTCCTCAGTTTCCCCATCTGGCTGGAAAATGGATTGCACTTCATGGTGTCTGAAGATCCTCTCAGCCCTGATGGTTTGTGAGGTGGGTAGGGCATGGAGGGAGCTTACTCCAGGGTAGTGACAGCAGGAGACCATGCTGGGGACCAGAGTCGCCCCCCTGGAGCCTTTGCTTGGCAGCTATCCTTGGCCCAGCCTGTGACAGAAAGAAGAGTTGGAGTCAGATTCCCCTTGGTGACCCAGGAGTAGACCTCGTGGGATCAGGAGCTTCATGCAAGGCCGGGAAGAGGAGAGGCCCACCTGTGATACCCTCATGCTGGCTGTCACTCAGTGGCTCTGTTGCATGGCACAAAACTGAAGTGCTGGGGGCAAGGGGACTAGCATAGTTGGGAAAGGCTGCCTGGAGGAGTTGGAGAGATTGAGCTCGGCCTTGGAGAGAGGGGGGTTAGATAGGAGAGAGGGGAAGGAATTCCAGTTCCATGTGAGTGGAGTGCCAGGCGGAAGGCTGGGCCCAATGAGGCTAAGACAGGAAGTCAGGTGTGTGGTTGGTTGCCTCAGGAGGTGTGTCCTGGTGAAGAAAGCAGAAGTTGGGCAGCAGTGGATGGAGAGGAAGAATGGGGCCGTGGAAAATAGGTGAGCAGGAGAGGGATCTGAGAATAGTAGTATTTGAAGCAAGTGATCCTGGCTGTGGGGAGGAAGATGTCAGGGGAAGGTGTGTCCGGGACTGGCAATAGCTCTTCCCTCGAGCTAGATCTGCACGGACAGTTGTCAGGAAGACATCCAAGGGCTTGTCAGCACTGAGTGCCGCCAGCCACCTGCCTGGAGCCAGCTGCCAGGCGGCCGGGTGGGGCAGTGGGCCCCCAGGTGCTCCCTCTGTCTCACCTCCACCTGTTCAGGTGGGGCGAGTGGAGTGGCCTGTCACACTGACCTCACATTGGCTGTATGGACCTATCGTGTCCCACGGCCTTTCCTTGAATAGACATTTCTGAACAAAAGATGTGGTTCCATGGTGACCTAGGAAATCCATCCAGCTGAAGTGCCAGAGTGACACCAGCTCATCCCAGCCTCAGCCCTGGAGCAAACGTGGCTGCCTCCCCTGTTTTGGGGGAGGAGGGCAAGCAAGATTGCACTGAGTCCTTTCACAAGCATCTCAAATGCTGCTTTTCTGGGTTCGAATGCCAGGGGACCAGTTGAACCACACACTGCCCAGACCCCAGCAAGGCCAATCTTCAGGTGATCAGTCGTCACTAAGTCCATATTACTTGACTAAGTGCCAGGCTGATGCCCAGAGGTGACAGAAGCCAACAAAGTCCTACACTTATGGGGCTCACATGTGGTAGAGAAACAGCCGTATGTAAACAAGGAAGATAAGTCTGGATTTTGAAAAGTGCAATGCAGGAAATAAACGGGCACTATGATAGAGATTAAGCAGAGGAAGGAGGTGATAGAGTGTGGCCGGGAAAGGCCTCTCTGGAGAGGTGCCAGTGAAGCTGAGAATGCTTGGAGCTTGGTGAATAGAGCAAGAACCAGAGGCTAGTTGCTCTGGGGGAGAGGTGGTGAGGACAGAGAAGTAGGAGAGGCCACGTGGTGCCAGCCCAGGGCGTGCTGTTCTAGGGGTAATGACCACCGCACACCAGGTGGGAGTCTTATAGTGTAACGAACTGGTGACCCCACTCCCCTCCCCAGACATATCCTGGCCCAGGTGCCCCGGGAATGGGCAACACCAGAGACCCCTCCACCTGCCCCCAACACACACACACACACACACGCACGCACGCACGCACGCACGCACGCTTTGCCCCCAGGAAAAGTGACAGACCTGCTGAAGTGCAGGGAAAAGATCTCTCCGCACATTTCCTGCACTCTTACATAACAGATTTCACCCTGGGACTGTAGCACTTTCTGGGATATAATTTGTCAGGACCTCGGGGAATTTGGGTTGAAAAATTGCTACCCCTTGTTCTTTCCCCAGATCATCCCGCAGCTGTGTGATATTACACCCCTCAGCAGTTGGGTTTTCAGTAATCGCTCTGGTGGATATGGGGTTTGCCCCGGGTGACCGCCCTCATCTCTATCAGCATCTTTTCAGATTCCGTAACCTCATCCTCTGGGTTCCCGGGGCTGACCTGGACTCGCTGGCCTCATTGTGGGGGAACAGCCAGCGTGACTCAGTCGTGAAGCCTGGTGTTCACTGGGGTCTCCATCCTGGGAGCTGAGCTGTCGAATCCCAGGAAGTGGAGGGAAGCTTCTGGCTCATGTAACCCCGAACTTCATTTCTATCTATGTTTGGAATATGCTGCTTGGGATTATTGGGGGGGGGGGGAGGGGTTGTTATTTCATTTAATTGTCTCAGCCCCAGCTCTACATTCCCTTCTAAGTCAGGGACCTCTCAGTCTCATGCTAAAATGCATCTGCCTGTGTAAGCTTTTATTGGACTGGATTGTGGGGAAGTGGCCCAGGCACCATGGGAGGTGATAGAAAGCCAGACTCAGAGAAGGAGTCAGCCAGGGACTGGCCACAAAGTGAGTGAACCATGAGTGGGTTTCTGAGCCTGGTGTGCTGTGATAGCGGGGCCCTCTCTCCTGTTGTATCTGGCCCATTGGCATTGCCACTGGCCACCCTTGGATCACTGTGTCCCAGAACCCTGTGTTTTAAGGGATGTTCTAAGCCCAGTGGCCTGAAGCCTGCATGTCTATTCTCTGAAGACTCGTGCTAGGGGGATTATTGGGGAGGTCAAAGCCACCGGGGGAGCAAGTGCCTGCTTATGCCAGCTAGTAGGGGATTTGGCACATTTTTCAAGGTGACCTGTTTCTGAATCAGAATAGTTTGTTTTACAAGATATAAAACCATGTGGTTTCTACAACATCTTGGTAAGAGGAACGGCAGATGTTGGCATTCTCTCCTTTCCAGGCAGAAATTGAAACCCAGAGTGGTTAAGTGACCTGCCCAGAGGTTGCACAGCTGGGAGATGGGGCATGGGCTTCCACACTATTTATCCAGTGCTGTTTGTACAGTGTTTGGAAATCTGTAATGCAATCAGTGTTTGCATTTCTCTTCCTTGTGGATTTTACTTCTTTGAAAAGCCAAACCCCAGAGCGCTCTGCTGTGTGAATTCTCCAGGCCACAGAGAGCAGGAGAGCAGAGGTCAGTCCCGCTGAAGCCCCAGCTGGGGTAGGAGCAAGGCCAAGGGGTAGGGCAGAGGGAATATGAAAGGGAAGGGGAGTTCGCTAGCTCAGTTTCCTGCAGAAGAGTTGTGAGTGTTCCAGTGTTTGGCTCAGCCAGGTCCACGGGGCAGGGCTGCACTGGATGGGTGGATGGGTCAAGGGCACTTGGGATCTCACCAGAGATCCGCTCACCAGGACTGAGGGTGTGAGAGCAGAGCCTGGGCTGTGCCTGGGTCATGCCGGTCAGGACGCCTTCCCCTTTGTCCAAATAAATAAGGCCTGTCCTGGACCCGCCGCAAACCCCACAGGACCCAATGAAGAACTCCATTGAAGTAATCGCCCCTATCTTCCCATTGCTGGAGGTGACGATATTCTAGGGCTCTCTCTTACCTGCAGGGTAAAGGCCCAGATGCAGTGAGTCCATCCCATTCACAGCACACCTACCATGCGCAAGGCAGAAAGCACAGTGCTGCTGGGGCCAGATGGTATTACTGAGGGGGCGGGAGGGCAGGACCAGAAGACACAGTCTGCTCCCGGTGCCTTGGGCTTTCATGAATACTGTCAGGTCCAGAGATGGGGCAGTGGCTGGGTTGGGTGGTCAGGGAAGTCTTCTGGAGAAAGTAGGCCTTGAACAAGGATCTGAAGGAGGAAAGTGCTCCAAGCTAAGTGAATGACATGTGCAAAGGTGTGGCATGGCACAGATGAGGGGGATCCAGCCAGGTGCCAGGGCTGCCCGAGAGGAGACGTTCCCCTAGCGATAAACAGGCCGGAGGGGCGCCTTGAGCGCCTCAAATGTCAGGGGCAGGAGACAAGCTGCAGGAGACATTTCTGACCATCTGCCAGAACCCCCCTTTGATACAGGAGGAATGGGGGCCTGAAGTCACTTGCCCAGTGTCCCACAGAGTTTGTGGCAGGGCTGCCACATGGCTGGGGACCATTGGTGCAGAGGTGCCGTCTCTGAGGCATGCTGGTATCTCCTTTGAGGCCGCACTGCCCGCCCAGGTCTGGGTGCACCCCATCTCCCCTGACTGACTGAGGCCCAGTCCCCCAGGTGAGGGGTGGAGGTGAGCTGGCTCTTCAGCTCCCCACCTTGGGCCCCTCAGCCTGCTGCTACAGCTGGAGCCTGGACGCAGAGAGCAGAGGCAGACCCAAGAGAGAGCCGCTCCCTGTGTGTCCTCCCCCATCCCCTGTGCTCAAACAGGCTCGTTTTTCAGACAAGGTGCCTTCCCCCACAGTGAGGTCATCTTCAGACACCCCAACTTGAACGCAGACTCCCCCTTTCAGCAACGCCACTTCTCAGGGCTTAAGTGGGGCTATCCCACTGGCTAGCTGTCCCCGCACCAGTCCAAAGCACTGCCTTCTCCACCTCTTACGTTCCTCCCTCCCCCCGAGGAAGGCGGTGGGGTCGCTGTGGAGGTTGGCCAGGCCTCCAGGCCTGGTGTTTCTGGACACTCTGTCTTCTCTTGTTTGTTTTCTGTACTTCTAACTGGTGCCCTCGCAAAGCCCTGGCCTCCTCTCCGCTCAGCGTGCTCACCGTCTTTTGAATGAGGCAGAATTCTGTGCTGCTGCCATCAGGATGCACCCGCAGCAAGGCCTGGGATCTTGGCCCTGCCCCAGTGCCTGCAGTGTTGGCTATAGGCGCTTCTCCATAGCCTGGCCAAGTGACCTCCTTGTGCCCTTTCTGCCAGTTCCAGCCACCTACTTCTTGCTCAAGGCATTGGGTCAATGGGTTGCCACTTGGCACCGTGCTCGGGGTGTCATCTGAATGGGCAGAGTGGCCGTGTGCCCTCGTGGGAGGAATGACAAGCTTTGCATGAGAGGATCTCAGTCAATCTAGGTTCCAAGCTCAGCCACCCACTAACCAGTGGAGGCTTGATCTCAGGCAAGTCTCCTTACCTCCTGAGCTTCAACCTTTCTCACCTGTAGAAGGGAGGTGTGATTTCGGAGTGAAGACAGTGGCCATGGCTGCTTTCCAGATACCAAGCTCTGCCATTCCCCTGACCATCATGCTTTTATCAAGCCAGGCAAGAAGCAGGCCTTTCATCTCCATAGTTCCAGAACTCCTAAGATCCCCTCTAACCCCTGGGGCTCCAAGAAAAAGCCAGTTTCAGCTTAGAGGGAGCAGACAAGGGGAATCTGACCATGCTGACTACTTTCAGCCAGCTCTCCAAGCAGCCAAATGGGTCACTGGCTACAGACATCCCTAGGTTTGTAATGATCACAGGGCCTGTGGGCTCCTGGACACCTTTGGAATGGGCTTTGTGAGGCCAGATGCTCCACAGATTAAATTTCCAGGGAGGGAACAGCTGAGAAATAGTCTTGAGCTTTGCTAAGCCACTTCTGTGCTATGACAGCAAAAGGGGTGTGTGTGTGTGTGTGTGTGTGTGTGTGTGTGTGTGTGTGTGTGTGTGTGTGTGTGTGTGTGTGTGTGTGTGTGTGTGTGTGTGTGTGTGTGTGTGTGTGTGTGTGTGTGTGTGCGCGCGCGCTCCACTAATAAAAGGGAGGGGATAGGCAAAAGTGGGCGATTGTCCAATCCTGAGCCTTCCTCTCTCCTTCAATTTGCATCAGCCAATGGGACAGCTGGTGCTGCTGTGTTTTCCAGGATGGTGCTGGTAACAGAAGGAATATGATTAGTGTTGTGGAATTTTATGGTAGGGATTGGGGGTGGCTTTTTTTTTCCCTCCCTTTAAAATAAAGTGATGTTTTGAAGAGTTGCCCTGGAGAACTGCTGAAAGCAGAGAGGCTGACAGATGTTTTTTGGTCATGTCAGACGAGGACAAGATTATTCAAGTGAGCGAGGGGTGTCTCTCCCCGTCAGCCGTGCTGTGGGGTTCCAGGGCTGTTCTGCCAGAAAGCGAGCAAGGGGCCGTAATCACAAACAGGCAAGGATCAGTTACAACCAGAAGTATTACTTTGGACTCTTGGCTTTGATGGGGAAGAATGCAGTTTTCCTTGCCCCTCCTCCCCCGTCCTTCTCAAGTTAAACAAGGTCTGTGAAAGCAATCACTCTGGGACTTAAAGAAAGGCTAAAATTCAAGCCAGCGCAGGGTCCCGAAGGCCCAGCATAGGAGAGTTCCACCAACATCCACTCATTTGGGGGCAGGGGTTTGCCCGGCCCGTTTGCTGTTCCTCCTTGAAGTGAACTGGAGAAGCCCATTTTCCCTGAGTCTTTTTCGTCTACCTGGGGCATCCTCACCTCCGTCTTGCCCGCCAACCAAGCGTCTTGACCCTTCTGCATATTTAAGCTGGCATTTTCTGCATGTCTGCCATGTACTTAGCACAGTGGGGTGGGGATATAATGAAAATGGCTTAGCATATTGGAGCAGACCCTGACCAGCCTGTAAAGATAACAAAATAATGGGACTCTCACCCCTCCTAGCCCCAACCCAGCCCTGGGAGGCCTGCTTCTTATCCCCTTCCCCTTGCCTCGACCAGCACCTCCTCAGCAAGCATCAGATCAACTCCTTCACACTTGGGTGTACATAATACTGCTCCTGGAGTATTGACACTGTGAGGGGCATGCTTCCCCCTAGCCTTGGTAATGGGAGCAAAACCAGAGGTGGTGAATGCCTGGACCTCCTTGCCCAACAGAGCCAGATTGTGACTGACTGTTCTTTGGAGGACGGAGAGGAAGCTGACCTCTTCATCGGGGCTTTGCACAGGGGGATGGAGCATCCAGGGCTCCTGCCGCAGTGCCTCCCTGATGAGTGCTTCACCCCGTTCTTCTGCTTCCACGCCAGCCCTGTGTCCCAGTCCTCACTGCACAGCTGACACAAACTCGCCTCCTTGGACTTAAAAAGCCTCCACTTTTGGTGGGGCCAGAGCGTCTTGTTGGTGCTGATGTGGCAGCTGGGAGGAGGATTCTAGCCTGCCCTCCATGCCCTGATCTCTTAGCTCCTTTGGGGCTGTCCCCCCACCTCAGGGGCCTAGATGGTGTCAGAGCCAGGTTTGGTAGGAACTCTGATCCAGAGACCAGGACAGAGAGAGGGGATGGAGACATCCACATCCTAGGCTAAGGGGCAGGCCAGGGCCGGGGAACAGGAGCTGATGACCATATTGCTCACTTCCTGGGAAGTGAAGTTAGAGCCTGCCATCGCTGAGGGCTGGGACTCAGCTGCGGTGTGTTGGGCCTGTCACTGCAAAGGCATATTTAAAGGGGGGGACTCTTCAAGGCCCACCTCGATCCCCAGACATCTGTTATCTTATTCCACCCAGGCCTCCCCACCTTAGAACCACTTCTAGAACAGAGTCTCTCCTCCAAGGGCCCTGTGGTGGTGGGATGACCCCATGGAGGCCAGGAGATGGGGTTCTGGAGGGCAGGCTAGGTCAGTGACTTTCCAGCTTCCTACCCTCTGTCTCTGCCATCCGGTACCAGGATCTTCCTGCTGACCCTGGTGTGGTGTTGATCACAGGCTGGCTCTCATTCAGAGTGAAGAAAACCAAACCATGCGATTAAGTGAGTGTGTAGTCAGGGGCTAGAAATGAGGCACTCATTCATTCCCCAACTTTTATCTCCTGCTGTGCGCCAGACATCGAGGCACAGGGATGAGCAAGGATGGCTTGATCCCCATGTCATGGAGCCTTCAGTCTCATGGGGAAGGAGGGGACTGCGATTGCTGGTGTGCCAGAAGGCGGGGTGATGACTCTGCAGACCCTTCCCCTTTGAGTGTTGGGGGCAGGGTCACCAGAGATCAACAGGGCAAAGGTGGAAGGAGCTCCTTGATTGGTGTCCATGGGTGTCAGTCACTCCTGCCTGACCAATCACTGTAACTGTGGTGAGACTAGAATGAGACACCTGGCCACAGGCAGTCTCTGGGGCAACTGGACCAGGGGTGTGACCTTTCCTCCTTGGATTGGGGTAGGAGCTGTATTAGACCACATCTTAGGAACTAAGAAGACAAGATGTTGCCCAGAGGCAGGAGAAGCCCAGGGAGAGAACCTTCCTAAATCATACAAACCCAGCTGGGCTCCAGGATGGTCATCCCAGGCCCAGGGTATTCCGGCCTCAACTTAACCCATTTGCTGCTTTCTGGATACCACTGATAGCAGAAACTCTGGGAAAGGCAAGAAAGGGATTGTTGAAGCCCCTCCTATATATCACACGGTGAGCCAGACACCTCTGTGCTGTGATCACCGCCCCTGCCCTGTAAAGCACAGGTAGCATGACTTCCATTTTACAGGTGGGAAGTTGGGGCCCAGAGAGTTAAGGTAGTTTGCCAGCGTCTTCCCCGCACACTCTGCTGCCTCTTGGTGAATCCTCTTTGGTTCCCTAGGACAGAAGCACCATGGTGGGAGAAGCTGTTTCTTCTGTGTAGCTTTTTCCCCACCCACCCTCTGGGGCTTGGAGGCAGCAGGGCTCTGGGGCTGCTCTTTCCGGAGGTCCCTCCATGAGTTGCACGCACCATGGAGGAGGGCTTCGTGTTCCCTGTATGAGACACCGTGGCTCCAAGAGTCCCAGTGGAGGTCTGCAGCCGGCCCACGAGGCTGCTTTGAGTGGGCTTGGGGAGGGGCCGCTAGTGCATAGAATCCCTCTGCATTCTTCCAGAAGCCTCACCCAGGGCATGGGCTTGTCCCTGGCACTTGGCCTGTGGGACCTCCCTGAGCTTTGCTTTTCCATTCCTGTGAGGGGAGAGGCCCAAATGAAAATCACCCAGTCAGGTGTGAGCAGACTGTGAGAGCTCACGGGTGGAACCATTAGCTTACTGGGTGATCTTGGGCGAGTTAGGCAACAAGCAACAGAAATCTCCCGGTCTCAGGTTCCTGTGGGCAAATCCCTCCAGGTGAGCTGAGGGTGCTGTGAATCAGAGCTACCTCCCCAATTTAGGGGACCGGAGGAGGGAACACTGCCCAGGGGCTGAAGAGCTGTGCTGGACTCTAGCCCAGCAGAAGGCCCCGGGGCCAGAGGAATGGGAGCTGTAGAGCAGGTGCCCAGCGCTGACCCCAGGGGCTGGACTCAGAGATAACTGAGGCCAAGGGAAGCAGGAGGGACTGTGGTGTGGATGGAGAAGCCAGGCAAGGTGGAGGAAGCCTTGTGCCCATCTGTCATTGCATTTCGTGTTCAACAGCTGCTCATTGAGTCTTCTTTGTCAAACACTGAGCCGGGCGGGAGCTCAACAGGATACCAAGATGAGCAAGACTTGGCCTTTGTCCTCAAAGAGCTCTTGGTCTAGCTGGGGTGACAGCCAACCCAAACCTAAGGTCAGGGTGTCAGGGGAACATAAGGGCACGAGAGCAGAAGGGCAGGGGCAGTTCATGGGGAGACACAGGAACTTCGCAAAGGTGATGGTTTTGAAAGATGAGGCCCGGGCACAGTGATGGATCAGAAAGACCAACATATTTGGGGCTTCTGAGCTCTGCTGGGTGTGCACAAAAAAGCAAGATAGAGGGCATGTTTGTTTGTTTGTTCTTTAAAGAAAACACTAGTACAGGTGCTACTCAGACTGTTTAATTGCATGCCTGCTGCTTTATAATGCCTGAGGTTTGGGAAACACAGTTACAGGACCCCAGGCGGGACACTCCCGGGTACCATTCTTCTCCCACAGTCTCCTAGGGTGACACCAATGGCTCCCAAATCCCAACTGGGAAGGAAGCCTGGAAAACCATCAGCATTCATGGTGGCTGCTCCCCACGCCACGCGGAGGAATCCACGTTGTCAGAGAGCTGTTGACGTCGGGCGGTGCAGGTTTTTACAAGACCTCTATTTAAAATTCCCCAGAAATTAAAGGAGGAGGGTTTGGAGGGAGGAATGCCCTAGACAAATTGCGGAGTGGGTTTGTCTTGTTTATGGACATGGTCTTTAAAGTTGCAATTGCCCCTGTTTATTTTTGTGCCAATTGAAGAGGGGCTGAACTCAGCTAGAAGGGAGGGGACGGTTGTCAGTCTAAGGCTTTTAGTTGAAACCACCTCAATTCTGGGACCAAGAAGCCTCCGTTTTTAGCAAAGAGAGAAAAGGGGAAAAGTATACAAACTCATCCATGTGTACTTCTTAGGCACTGGAGTAAGCTAGTTAAAAGGATAAGGATAACCCCTTATATTTCAAATGACTGGTAACAGCTACAGAGGGTTCCCTCAGCTCTTTTCTCCAGACTGGATATACTCATATAAGACACCAGAAACGTTGCTAGGGGGCCCTCATTCTTTTCTTTTCTTTTTTTTTTTTTTTTAAATCAATTAATTAATTAATTAATTTATGGCTGTGTTGGGTCTTCGTTTCTGTGCGAGGGCTTTCTCTAGTTGTGGCAAGCGGGGGCCACTCTTCATCGCGGTGCGCGGGCCTATCACTATCACGGCCTCTCTTGTTGCGGAGCACAGGCTCCAGACGTGCAGGCTCAGTAGTTGTGGCTCACGGGCTCAGTTGCTCCGCGGCATGTGGGATCTTCCCAGACCAGGGCTCGAACCCGTGTCCCCTGCATTGGCAGGCAGACTCTCAACCACTGCGCCACCAGGGAAGCCCCCCCATTCTTTTCTTTTTGATTTCTCAGCACAACCCTGGTAAGTACATGCTACTTAATTTCCTCATCTCACTAGGGAGGATACTTCATCCTCTTTTGTCAGCCATTTTGGATGACCAAGTATTGTTCTAGCTCAAAATCGGTTTCCTAAAAAGGTCACTCGCGCAACACTGTGGTACACGGGGTGCTTTTAGATGGTACAGAGAGGCAGTATTAAACATTTCCGCAACACACGGTGAAAAAAAACTTTGTCCTGTCCTGTTTCAGTTCTCTTCCAAGCCTGATTTATCTCCGCCTGATGGTCGACTCTCTCTGACCGCTCTCTAATAAATCTCCCTCTGTAACAAAAAGGAAGCAGGCTACAGACGTAGCCTCTTCGGTCACAGCACAGCTCGAATTTACTCTGTTGCTTTGTTCTCTGTAATTTTATGGTTGGGGCTGGTGGTCCTAATTGTTTATTCATGATGGCGATCCGAAGTTTCCTAAACAAATTATTTTCTTGAAGTTAAAAAACAAAGGGAGATTGCTTTAAACATATATTTACTATGTGAACCACAGTATATGTAGTTCAAGGATATGGCAAAAGTCATCCATGGTGTGGAAATATCTGAGGTTTCAGAAATGCTGATCCAAAGTCACTCTCTCTCGGCAGAGCCCTCGGGTGAGATCTCGTGCCAGAAAACTCTGTCAGCCAGGGTGCCCCTGCCTCGCCCTGCTATGTGGGCTCGGAGAGGGTGAGGGAGAGGCTACCTAGAGACGGGGGGCAGAAATCACCCGTTAGCCCCTTCCTGAGGGAGCATGGCAAGAGGGGGAAAGGCCATGCCCACGACCCTCCTAAGAACTGGGTCTGCTTTGTGGACACTGGCCGAGTGGAGGAGAGGCAGGTGAGGGACTGGTTCCCCGGCTCACTGGTCAGATGGAAATTCAGGGAACCTAACAGAGAGTAGGCGGTGCTGGTGTCTTTCTGCGAAGGTAGCAACAGCTGGAGTCGTTTTTAAGCTGAGCCGAGTGGCTGCTGTACTGGGAGCCAGACACGGGTGCCCGTCCCGGCCCTGCTCTGTTTTAGCCAGCACCTGGGTAAGTCACCCAGTCCAGGTGCTTCCTAACGCAGCCTAAGATTTCGCCAGCTTATGGTCCACCCCCCCAAACTCCAGGAACTTTCTCATCCTTGCTGCCAAGTAGGGTGACCCATGCAACCCAAATGCCTGAGACACTCCCAGCTGGCACCTAGTATTTTGGCATAAATATGAATAACGCCCCCATAGACTCCAAAAAGTTTAGACAGTGAAGTATAACACCGCTGTCCTGAGCCATGTCCTTTTGTCTCTCTGTTTACTCCTTTTCTCTTGTCAGATTTGACCTGTCATTACCATCTGTTCAGATCTTTTTTTTTTTTTTTGGCTCCTGATCCTGGCACAGCTTTTACTAAATGAGATGGTGCGGCCAACACAGCTTCCGTCCTTGTACTATGTCTGATTAAAACATCCAACGGCACAGGTTCCCAGTGGGTGTAACCAGTGAGTTGTCACGCCCTCTTTGGATGTGACCTCTGTGGTCGGCCATCAGCTGCGAATCTATTGCTGCAGCCCTGCAGCCCCCAGAAGGATCATGAGAGCCCCAAGGTCCAGGTGGCTCAGCCGTGACACATCCCAGACCCGCCGGGCCAGCAGTTCCTGTCTTACCAGAATCCCACATGGTCTGGCCCCCTTCCTTCCTGTTGTCTCTCCTCAGGGCTGCCTTGGTCATGCTCAGAACCGATTTCCAGGCTCTCCAGCCACCCCTCAGGGAACCCAGGTTTCCCTTCATCAGGACCCATACTGAGGTCACCTCTACTCTGGAATCTACCTTCTGCTTTGAAAGTTGGGACTGTGGCCCATTCTGCATCCTCTGGCCTCGCTCCCACCTCCGCGTCTTTCAGGGCTGCTCACGGTGGCCTGGCAGGCTCTCGGTCAAGTGCTCTCTGGCCTTTTCTCACGCCAGCTAGTGAGAGCTCGCGGAGGGCAGCTGTCTGTGCCACCTCCATCTCCGCCTTGCGGCCATTTGCCCACCACCCTCTCGGTCATTGCCTTCCAGTGTGAGCCCCTGACTCCAGAGGGGAAACGCCGAGCTTCGGACAGGTGCCCCGCAGGCCCCCTTCCCCATAGAGCCACACAGTCTGCGCCCGCACTCAGTCTCTTCCAACTTCCCTCTTTCTTACTCTCCCTCTTGCCTGGAACACCAGGGGAAACACCCTTTTGTTGCCCTGAACATTTTTTCAGGGATCCACATGTGAGACTTTAACCTTCCTGTGATTCTGAGAGGTCCACACCTCCCTTCTCTGTTTTTCTCGCTGCCGCCCCTCCCTCTGTCTGAATGCCTCACTCACCCTGCAGAGCCACATCTCACCCACCGTTTGCATCCTTTACAATCATGGCAGAAAATACCTTTTTGCAATCCTACCCTCCTGAGCCACCTTCTGTTCAGGGTAGTTGGAGGACAGTGACATTGAAGGTGATTGCCCCTCTCACCGTCATCAGGAAGAATCCCCACCGTGAAGCATGGTGAGCATTACTGGTTAGGGCTGCATGTACTTCCATCACCTGCCCATCCTGTACCTCCCGCCAGATTGCCGTCTCCCCTCCTTCCTTCCCTCCAGATTTAATCTGAGGTTCAGTTCAGGTCTCCTCTCTTCTAAGAGTTCTTCCCTGACTACTCAGTTTCATCTCTGATGTCTGCAGTTTCCTCAAATGTTGCATCAACAATCACTGTGTCTATGGCATGAGGCTGCCTGGGTCGCCCTGTCCCTGCCCCCAACCTGTACCAGGCACAGAACCAGATCTTCAGTAGAGACCTTCTAAGGTCAAGGCCAAGTAACAGTGACACCAAGAGGCTTTCTCTCCAAGAAACTCCAGACACCTAAGACCACCTGCCTCCCTGCCCAGCCCTGACACCAGTCATTGAGAGGCATTGAGGTCTTGGTTCCTTCTTTAAAATTCGCTGTGGTTTGCACTTAAACTTTAGTGATAGCTCTTTGGTGCGCCTTGCTAGGAACCAGGCACTATTCCGAACCCTTTTCATAGATTTACTCATCCACCAATACAGTGAGATGTAGGCATACTATAGGTCCGTTTTACAGTCGAGGAAATTGAGGCGATTGCTCAAAATCATGCAGCTCTAGTAAGCAGCAGAGCTGGGATTTAAACCCAGGCAACCTCACTCTAGAGCCCTTGCTTAAAGACATGATTCTCCTCTACCCATCGTTTTCGCATGTGCCCCCTCTCTGCCTTCTGCTGGGTGCCTCGCTCATGACCTTGGCCTGCCCAGACCCAGCACTGGACTTCTGGGCTCGTCCAGTGCGGTGGGCAGGCTAGAGCAGGGTTGGGGGAGGAGTGGCAGCGGCCCAGTTCTTGCTGTCTTCTTGCCACGGATCTACAGAGCCTTCCAAACTGTGACGTAACAGCCTGTGCTAATGGTCTTGGAATTCAGGCCTCAGGCGCCCAGGGAAGGTTCTGGGGCCCTGGTGGCCTGAGAGCCCCATCTGGGGGAAGGGGAGGCTGTGGGCAACAGAGAGGAGGGTAGGGGCCAGAGGTGGGACCAGAGGAATGGGTCAGGCAGGAAGGCAGGGGCTGTGGAGGTACTTCGAGAGGGGCTAGGGGAGCCTCTCCGAGGAGGCGGGTGACTAGGAGGGACTGTCACCCGCTCCTGTTTGCTTTGGACTGTAGAGGCCACGTGCTGTGAGCTGGAGTGTGTCTTGGCAAGAGGCCGCAGTGACAGAGCCTTCTGACCAGGGGAGGCCTGGCCCAGGGTGGCCTCCTTTCATTGTTCTTAAAGGCACAGCATGCCGTGGACGGCCTGCATTTCCCACATCTCTGGCCGCTCTCAGGTAGAAGCCTCAGATCTGCCCCAAGGTTATGGGAAGGGGATCAGGGCAGAAGCGGTCCCTTAAGGCACAGCCTTGTGCCAGGTGTAGTGTGGCCAGGTGGGCAGGGCTGGTGACATGTGCCTGGCCAGGCCCCCTTCAGCCCCCTTCGTCCTCAGCATCTCCCCTCCGTCCACCATTCAGTGCCCCCAGATTCTTCATCCCCTTCTCCAAACCACTCCAAGGAAAGGACACGAGAATGCCTGGACATTTCACTCTCAGGAAGAGGCCAAAGCCTGAGCCAAGCGTACACGGAGAATGGGGGCAGGTATTCGAGGCCTGGGACTGTGCCTCTGCTCCTGGCTCCATCACCCCTTGCCCGCCCGCACACGGAAGCCCTCACATAGGCCTGGGCATACAGTAGCACTGCACACACAGATACCCTGGGTCAGACCATGTGAAGGACCAGGCGGGGAAGAAAAGGCAGGCTCGGAGGTTACCTCAAGGCTGCTGTGTTCCAAACTCCGCCCAGTCTGTCTCATCCTGCCCGATATCCTCTGGGTGGGCGCCCAGGGCTAGTGGGAGGCAGCCCCGCCTTCTCGCTGGCCCCAGCGCCAGTGCACAGGTTGTGTCTGCGCCCATCTTGGGTGCCGTGCAGGGGGAGATAGAGGAGGAGAGCCTGCGTCCTGACTGTGGGTTGTTCTCTGCAGCATCCCGATGCCTAGAACAGGGCTTGGCACATGCCAGGTGCTCAGTAAAGGCTGGTTGTTGAGTACACCATGTGTCTTCAATGCACCAGCCCAAGTGCACCACAGGATGCCAGGCAACCCTATGGGCAGCTCATACTATTTTTTTAATTAATTAATTTATTTATTTATTTATTTATTTATGGCTGAGTTGGGTTTTCGTTTCTGCGTGAGGGCTTTCTCTAGTTGCGGCGAGCGGGGGCCACTCTTCATCGCAGTGTGCGGGCCTCTCACTATTGCGGCCTCTCTTGTTGCGGAGCACAGGCTCCAGACGTGCAGGCTCAGTAGTTGTGGCTCACGGGCCTAGTTGCTCCGCGGCATGTGAGATCTTCCTGGACCAGGGCTCGAACCCGTGTCCCCTGCATTGGCAGGCGGATTCTCAACCACTGCGCCACCAGGGAAGCCCCCAGCTTATGCTATTGTGCTAGGGAGGTCAGACCTGTTCCCGGTCACCAGTGAGCACGTGGTGAAGCCAGGATCCAAACTGAGGTCTATCTTGGAAGAGGGGCTAAGAGGTGCCTGCGGGCTGAGTCCTGGGGTGAGCAGGGTGGGGAGACCTCATGGAGGACAGCACCGCGAAGGACAGGGGGAGTTTCAGAGGGAGAGGGAGCAGCAGGGTCCCCCTCCCCCACCAGCTGTCTTGTTCTAGTCTGAGCCGTGACCTCAGAAGACTTTATTAACATGCTGATTGCATGCAGCTGGCCTCCTCTGGCCCTAATGAGCTCATTATCCACTCTCATTAAGGAGGCCATTGTGGCCTGGTCACCCTGGGGACAGCAGTGGCCTGGGAGTGCCCCTCGCTTCCTGCCACCCTTGGCCAGGCTCAGCCCCCTTCTAGAGAGGCTAAGGCCCCCAGTCCCTCTCCCAAGTCCTCCCATCCCCTCCGTCTCCATCTCTGACTCCCTCCGTGCGCGCGCGCGTGTGTCCTTGCCTCACTCTGTTTCTAGCTCCACCCTTTCCACCCCAGTGTCAGCACTGGGAAGCCCCAATTAGAGTCAGTTTGAAAGGGCTTTGAAGTTGGCCAAACAGCTAAAGACTGTGCTCAGCCTGGACAGAGGGAGAGCCTGCCTTCTGGGCCCGAGCGTTTGCCTGCTGTGGCTGAGGGGCTCCCTGCCCCACCTGGAGTGGGTAGTCCTCCAGCGCTGCCCTGAGCTGGAGGTGCCGGCCAGGCCACCCGGTGCTGCCTTCTCCCACCCTCGGCGCCTGAGCCATCATGAAGTGGGTTTTAGTGAGTCCCACTGAGCGGGTCAGATGCTATGACAGGTGACCTTGCTGTTCTTTCTGGGCCTTTGCCTCCTGGAGAGGGCTGGGCCCTGGCCTATAGGCCAGCCTCGCTGAATTCTGTTCTTCCCTGGCACTGTGGACACGCGGTCCTCACAGAAGGAGAGGCCAGGGTGAGGCGGCTCTCGGACGCTTGGCCAGTTTAGCTCCCAGACGACGTCCCCGGCCTGGGGGCTTAGCCTGGAGCCGCCAGAAGGAAGCCTTCTCCTGTACGTCCAGCATCTGAGTGCTCCTGGACATCAGCTTGCAGTTTCCCATTCAAAAGAATGGACATGGTAGCCCTCTCGTGCCCCGTCTGGGGGGCATCTCAGCATAAGGCACTCCAGCTGGGAAGACCTACCTGAGCAGTGGCCTGGCTGGCGCTGGTAGAGCATGGCTGCCGGGCTGGGGTGCCGGGGTGTGTAAGGGGCCTCCCAGCTAGCCCAGGCCCCTTGGGGGCTCCCCACCAACTCCTGTTCCACTAAGTCCTCTGCCCCCACAACAAAAAAGAGCCTGCTCCCCTCTTGCCTGGGAACCAGGGTTGACTTCTTGGGGAAAGGCCAAGTCTGACAGCCTGTCGGGGAACAACTGCCCCCAACTGGGCACAGGTGTGGCCACTTCATCAGTCCAAAGCTCAGTCCTTTAGTAAAACCTTGCTGAATTTCCTTTCCCAAGAATGGAGGCTAGGAGGATAGAAGAGGAAGGCTAGCAGAGGCCAGCTTGGAGTTTGGATCCATCTTCCAAGGACATGAGACATTGTGAGACATTGTGGCTCAGGCCGGTCCCTGGGCATCCACAAGTGCTGGCCACCTTACCTCCCACGTCCTATGGCTTTAGCCCTTCGTTGAGTAAAGCTCATGGCTTCCATTTAATGGGCGCCTGCTGGTGTGCCAGGCCCCACGCGATGTTCTTTATCTCATCCTCACGCTAGCCTGCGTGGTAGTTTTACCATTTTACAGATGAAGAAACCAAGGCTCAGAAAGGTTAAGTCACTTTCTTGAGGCCACAGAGCATGGAAGTGGCAAAGATGGGATTCAGAGTCAGATCTTTGGCTCCAGCACTTAGGCTCTGTGCCTCAGTTTCCTCATCTGCTGTTGTGCTTGCTGCAAGCTCAGCTCTGCCCTAGAGACAAAATAGACACGACAGAGTCCCAACAAGACTTATTCTCAGAGTGCACAGGCTGCTGTGAATTGTGGGGGTGATGCTTTGGACGCTATTGGGACTTGGGGGTCAGTCAGGGAGGGCTTCCTAAAGGAGAAAGGAGGCTGCAGGACCTCTGTGCTGGGGAGCTGTGTGAGCTGAAGGACAGGAGCCAGGCCGAGGGGGCCCTGAGACATGTAGGGCAAGGAGGAAAACCCCAAGGACATCTCCCCCCGGCCCCATTTCTCACCATGCTTGCTATCATGCATTGCATCAGCTGAGAAAAGAGCAAGCCATATTGCAAAAGATAGCGCCTTCCATTCTTCTGAAACCCCTGAAGGCAGCCCCCAAATTCCATAGATAGCAGTAAACACACACACACATCAGTTAACCAAGCTGTATTGAGTACCTCCTGACACACTCCTTGGGCACACACACCACCTGGCCACCCATGGGTGCTGACTCTGTTAGTCTAGAATACCAAATACCCACCACCACCCTGATCAGAGCTCAGGGTTTTCAGCTCCTACTCTGTGCCAGGCCCCAAGCTAAGCTACTTATGTCTCATCTGTTCATTTCAACAACCTTGGGAGGTGGGCTCAACTTACTACTCCCATATCAGAGAGGGGAGACTGAGGCTCAGAAAGGTTTAGTAATTTTCCCCAAATCACACAGCTAGGAAGTTGCATGCCAGGACCTGAATTTGAGTCTTTCTGACCCTAGATTCCTAATTACTACCCTCTACCCCCAGAGGATCCTCACCTGTAGACATAGACTCTCAAACCTGCGACTCGGCTCATGGTGTACGCACAGAAAGCAAACAGCGACGTGGACATACCCACTCACAGGTGGCACATATATATAGCACCAGTATTCAGGGACACTCGTTCTCAGGGAGTCACCCCTGCGCACTTGCATACCACAGATGTGCACCTAATCCACTTCTGTGGTGGTTAAGAATATGGGTCGTGAAGCTGGACTGCTTGGTTTTGAGTCCAGCTCTGCGTCTTCCTAATTGTGATCTATTCTGCCTCAGTTTCCACATCTGTCAAGTGGGGATGATGACGATAGTAAAACATAAGGTTCTTGAAGATTAAATCAAGTAATATGTGTAACGTTAGCTCCTGACAGAGTGCCCTTCTCAGCGTCTGACCGTAATCATCATCATGTGATGCATGTACAGACACACCTCTGTTCCAGGTGCACAGGCAGCCATCCACGCGTGTGTGTGTGGCCATAACCTACCTCCCACTATGTGCCTCTGCAGGAACGAGGACACGGTGTGTGCTGGAGGGGAGCCTGGGAGCCCCGAGGTCTGGCTGACGCCTGAGTCCTCTTGGACAGCTGGGCTGCCCCCACGGTGGTTCAGGCTCTAATTGCTCCTTGGTGGAGCGGCAGTGGCCTTGGTCAGGAGCCCCAGTTGCAGCATTTGACGTCTGAGCTGCTGGCATCTGGGAGAGGCCTGTCAGCAGCTGTGGGTGGGTTCAGGCCCCGGGAGCCTCCCCCAGAGGCCCAACTGTGTGACTCGTGCCAGGGCTCCCAGGAGGTCTGCGTGTAGCTGGGTAGGCACCTCTGCCCCTGTTCAGCCACGCCTGCCTGGGCGGTGACTGAGCCTGTCTACCTTTGCTTCGCGGAGGTGCCTACAGCCCAGCCAGTGGCAAGCTCTTCTCTGCAGGGTCTGGTGCAGGAGGGACCTGAGACTTGAAGCCACACAGCCCAGCTCTGCGTGTGTCAGGGCTGGAGTGGAAGTCCAGGCCAGTGTTCTCAGGCACGGTCGGCAGGTCCACAAAGCCGTGAGGATGGTGAGAGTCTCAGCCCCAAGTCTTGGGAGTGCAGCAGGAGAATAGGATCCTAAGTTGCTTCTCTGAGGTGCGATGATCACAGTCAGCCAGTAATGTGACCCACGCTCCATAGAAACTTGTGGTGCAACAGAGATTTTGAGGTGGGAAGGACTCAGAGACGGCCCTGGCACCTCCAAGGGGCACCTCCAAGGGGCACCCAGGTGGTGTGAGGCGCAGACCACCGTACCGCCCTGTCCATTGGGCACCTCGGCCACACTCTCGGCCCCTCGGCAAGTCCCTGCCCAGCTCACCCTGAGTGCCAGGCCTATGCAGCAGAGGTAGGAGGAGGGCCAGCCCTGCCCTGCCCCTGGGAGATTCTCTGCACAGACAAGTCCAGATCCATCCCTCCATCACTGATCTCTGGCTCCTGGGGGGAGGGAGGGAGCAGAAAGTACCTGGAAGGTTCCCAAAGGGTGAAGTTAGGAGGGAGGGGAAACGATGCCACCAGCAGAAAAGAGCCCTAAATCCTGGGATTATGAGGCCCTTGGAGCCAAGGAGAAAGGTCCATGCAGGGCCCTGGTCTGGAGATGGCCATGGGAAGAGGTCAGGAGAGGGGACAGCAAGAGGTCAGCAGGCTGGTGGTCTTGCTTCACATATGTGAGGACACAGACAAGCTTGGATGGGACTGATGGAGAAATCCCCTGCAAGCCCTCCTGGTACCCACGGAGGGGCTTACTTCGTTCACCTCTGCTGAGGATGACTTTGGAGCCCAGATTCCAGAAGTAGAGAGAGGGCTTAGGAGACAGTCAGCCCAGCCATCCAGGAGATCACCAAGTCGCCTTCTTTCCTGGGAAGCCATGGGGTCACACAAGGAAAGGAGAGACTGTGCTCCCACTGAGACAGCAAGTACGTTGTTTCAGAGGATGGAGTTGGCGGTGGACACACCTTGGTGTAGAAAGAGAGGCTGAGAGGGGCTGGGCGTGGGAGAGATCTTGGCAAATCCTCCACGAGACACATGCATCCAAGCTCCGCTGTTTCTCCAGGCACATCCCTGTTCTGTCTGATGACAATAAGGTCCCTGGCCCCAGCCCGGGCCCATCCTGGGGAAACCCTCTGCTGGGAAGAAGAGCTTCCCTTTGAGACTAGGCCTTCAGGGCACTTCCTTGGCCTACTGGGACTTGGCTTGGCTTTGGAGGCTGGAACTGGTCTTTCATCTCCCCGGACACAGTTTGGTGAGGGTCTGGAGGATGTGGTAACCAAAACCTTTGAGCTTTTGGCATTGGGACCTGGACCTGGGCAGGCATGTGAGAGCCTCAGCCTTCCAGACCCTCCCAAAAGTGACTCCAAGTTGGGAATTGTGGTGCCTGCTGTTTGGAGCTCTTGGAGCTTATCCTGTGAGCGGGAGGTCGGGGAGGGACCGCTTACCCAGAGTGGCTCGGAGGGCTTCATCCTTACATGCCAAAATCTGTGGTGGCAGGTGCCCAGTGGGCTTGGGTTTTGTTCTCCAGACTTGACTCATGATGGTGGACCTTTGATTATGAACCTTGCTGATTGCTGGGTAGGGATGGCATTAGTGAGTGAGTGAAACCCACTCTGGCTCAGTTGAACAGCCCAGGAAGGTCACTGGCTCACTGTAATTAGCAAGTCCAACAGGGCGGTCTAGCTTTAGCGCACCTGCACCCCAGGGTCAAGTGATGGTCATCAGGACTGACTTTCTCCATCTCCTGACTTTGTTTTATTGACTTAACTCTCAGGACATCTCTTCCCACACACCTCTGCGATTCTTGGGTAACGTGGGATTTAGGGTTCAGGTCGCCAGAGCACCCATGTCAGTTCCTGGAAAAGCCCCTGAACCGTTACAGTGTCCGGGGAAGCGGCCGACCAGTCAGAGCGACGTCTGTGGCCTAGGAGGCAGGGCCGCAGGGCAGGAGCCTCTATGAGGTCGGGAGCTCTGTCCCGTGACCTCCAGTCGGGCTCTGTGGAAGAACACTGGGCCCGGGGCCTCTTGGCAGAGACTGTTGGGGTTCCTGAGAGTGTTCCCCCAGAGCCTGCGAGAAGGGGAGGGGACATCCCAGGCAGAGACCCCTCTGGCTTCTTTGGGGTCTCTCAGCCACAGCCTCCTGAGCAGCTGCGGTGCTGTGGCCTGGGCATCAGGGAGGATGGCGGTGCTGCCCCAGGCAGGTAGGCCCAGAGGGTGCACGTGGCCGTGGGTGTTGTGAAGGTGGCCCACACCCATCCCACTTGGGGGAAGGACAAGGGAATTGACCTGAATCTGGCAGAGGGAGGGAAAGACGGCATCTATCCCAGGTTCCGGAGGGGCAGTGACCCAGCTAAGGGCTGGACCGCAGAAGTCCAGACGGTTGTCTGAGACTTTAACTTTTTTTTTTTTTTTTAAAGACTTTGGTTTTTTTAGAGCAGTTTATAAGTTCCCAGGAAAATTGAGTGGAGGGTACCAAGGTGTCTCATATACACCTGCCCCCGCGCATGCACAGCCTGCCCCATCCTCAACCTCCCGCACCAGAGTGGTGCATTTGTTACAACTGATGAACCTGCACTGACACATCCTAGTCACCCAGAGTCCCTAGTTTACATTAGGGTTCGCTCTTGGTGCTAGACGTTCTGTGGGTGTGGACAAACGTATAAGGACATGTATCCAACATTATGGTATCATACAGCTGTCATGGTGTTTCATAGGTTTTGCAGAGCTGCACGCAGAGTGTTGTGGAACTTCCTGGAAAGGGTGGGGTGCAGTGGGCATTCAAGACTAGACCACAGGCTGTTTGCTCTCCCAGGCCTGTGACATGGAGCATCGGAAGTTGAAGACCTAGGTGCTGACCCTGGGTGCTGAGGTCCTGTGCAGTGGTGGGACTTCTGTCCTCCGTCCCTCTCCACTGCTGTCACAGCAGCCCCCAGGCAGCCTCCTCCACCTCCCAGGGCTAAGCCCAGCTGGGAGCGCCTGGAGGTCCCCTTGTGCCCCCTCCTCGGGCAGCCGCTCACTGCTGTGGCCACGTGGTGATGGGGCCTCAGTGCTGACCAGGGAGGAACCCTGGGGTCTCCTGACAGGCTACAGTCCAGGTTTGGAAATGCTGAGCTCTGTCACGGACAGAAAAGAGAACTGGTGCCAAAATGGCTTTGGAGGCAAGTAGTGGAGTCCCAAGGCTCCCAAGTTTGGAGTACTTTGCTCAGCGTTTGTTTGAATGATGAATGAACGAGCCAACAAAGGGGAAAGAAAATGAATGAGCCGTTATCACTTGGCAACAACCCTCAAGGGTCACTCAAGGGTGCAGTGCCCACTTACTGTGATTGAGTTGTCAACATACTGAAGGGCAGCTGTGAGTAGCACCGATGTGAAAATACCACTGACCCGAGGTGGGAAGCAGGAGCAGTGACCATTAGAACGTATCTGTGAGGCCTTTACCCCCAGGTGCCTTTAAAAGCAGAGAAAGTGGTCCCAACTCCAGGTCACACCGGTGGTCCTAGTGGGCTTGAAAGACCCTACACCATCTCTGTGTTTGGTCGGAGCTCCCTTGACCTTTCCTGCAAGGTAACTTTCACGTGTTGGGCATGTCATTGTGTCAATTTCATTTTCCATTTTTTTTTTGTTATCAAATGTCTGTGTGAGTGGATTGCGGTCCATCAGGCCCTCTTCTCAGGGAGCGTGTTGGTTTCTTCTTTCTCAACGAGGAGCCTGGGCTCCAGGAGTCTGGACGTGGGCAAGACGTTTGCCAGGCACCCAGGCTGTGTGGCTCTGTGCCCTCCCCTCCACGCTGCTCCTTCCCTCCTCGTCCTGGCCCCATCCACCTCTGCCATCTGCTGGGCTCTCATGGCTGCTCTCTCGTCCCCACTGCAGGCTGGTGGTTCGTGAGCACCTCTGAGGAACAGGGCTGGGTCCCCGCCACCTACCTGGAGGCCCAGAATGGTACTCGGGACGACTCAGATATCAACACCTCCAAGACTGGGGAAGGTAAGCGCCTGCGGGTTCAAGGGGTCGGGGAGATGACGCAGCTTTCCCACCCTTCTCCCTAAAACCATCAGAAACTCTAAAATGATATGCATCATGTTTCCCCCCTGCTTCTCCCAGGATCCCATGTCACTGAGGCCAACCCACAAGCTCACCTCCTATGCCAGGTCTGTCCTTACTGGTCCCACATGGGGCTAAAATTAGAGGGGAGATTCCCTTGGGGTGTGGATCTCAGGCTTTGGCAACTTTGGGGCAGAGATTGGGGAGAACGGTCTTAGGGCTGGTCCCTCTCCCCACCAACAGGCCTGGGTTCCTCTGGGGGTCCCCACAGAGATCTACCTTTGCCCCCCTCGCCCCACACTGTGCTCTCTGCGACAGGGACGACCCCAAAGGAACTGTGTGCACACAACTTCCTGCCGTGCACAGTCTGTTCAGAGGCCTCTCTTCCAGGTGCCTGTTATCCCGGTCAGGGGTGCAGACATGGAAGGCAGGTCTGTGAATCATTTCTCAGTGTTGCAGGAACCCAGGGATGGCTCCAGCCCCTGCACCGTCAGCCTCTCTCATTAGCTCTGACCTGGTGAGGTTTTTCTGGGGTTTTCTCCAATGCATTTCAAGGAGCCTGCCCCTCCTCCCAACCCCAGCCAGCACTGGCCTGGTCAGCCTATCCGTGGACTTGGGTATTCCCCAGAGCAGGCTGCCAGAGCCCAGCGAGTCTGAGCCACCCCGTTCCCGGCTGCCCACTCCTAGTGACTTCCAAACCTCCCTTATTCTGGCAGCAGGAACGCTTGCCCTAACGGTCAGTGGGGACCGTCCAAATGGGCACATCTGAGAGCCAGGGGGATGCATGCCTGCCACCCAGGGCTCAGGCCACCTCCAGGCCTGCCCCTGCCCCACGCCCCATTCCACACTGCCCAGGCCAAAATAAGCGGCCTGCCAAGCCCCAGCTCCGTATTCATCCTTCCCCCAAATGTCGGTTACTCGGCAGGCAGTTGGAGCCCCGCCCTTCCTCCCATGTAAATGCTGTATTTCAGTCCCTTGACCAGTACTGCAGCCCCTGCAGTGCATGTCTGCCTTGTGACAGGTTTCCAGAGACCAGGCCCCATTGAGAAGGGCTGGCATGTTCAGGCCAGGTACTCGGTCTTTCCCGGCTGCTCCCCGAGCCCAGGGGCTGAGCCTGTCCCCCATCTCATCTCTGGTTCCCTCGCACCTCTGCAGCGGTGCAGGGTTGTAGCCCCTGAGCTGGGGCCGGTCTGTTTTGCCTGCAGTCACCAGGCCTCACCTCCTATCCAGTTCCACATTCCGGGGGGTATCCCAGGGCTTTTCAGAAATAACAATCCCTAGAGTGTACTGAGGTCTCACTCACTCCTAGGTGTCTGCCCTGGTCCTTGAAATGCCCTCACCACCCTGGGAGGGCTCTGTCACCATCTCCATCTTCCAGATGCAGGAACTGAGGCTGCAAATATTTAGATATGTATTTGTCCTCATAAGGCTTGAGCCCTGGTCGGCCTCCTCTGCCAGTGGTCTTTCCACCGTGCCGCATGCCCCTCCGTGAAGCATTTTCTTGTGAGCAATTCTAGGAGGGTGTATGTGTGTCTGTGTGTGGGGAATTGGAGCCCCACCTGAAAAGGTGACGCCAAGAGAGTCAGAGTGGAGACGTCAGGTAGATGCTGGAGGACCAGGACACCAAGTGGGCAGGAAGGAGCCTGAGAGGTGCGTGGGCACTGATGCCACCAGGCTGGTTTGAAGAGAGATTGGGTGCTTTGCACAGAACAAGCAGTAACAGGTTATAGAGAATTTTGACCTCGATGGAGTAAGAACCAGGCGGCCAGTGGAGGTTCCGCATTCAAGCAGGGGCGGGGACGGGTGTGTATGTGCGCGTGCGTGTGTACGCTCAGGGCGAACCTCCTGATAATAGGTTCCTCTGCACATTTTGATAGGACCTGTGTGCCAGCACCCCTGGCAACATTTGGGCAGCTGTGAGTTCCATCATCACATCGTGGGCATCTCCCCGCAGCTGTACGGAAGGGCTCAGGACTCAGTACCCCAGCCCAAGGCCCAACAGCTGTGCTGTGTCCGCCAGTCTCTGCACTGGCAGCCATGTGGCTAAGAGATCAGCCCACCCTGGTCCCCTCTCTGGCCATCTCTACCCCAGCCCCGTTGCCATCGCATTGTAGGTCCCCTGAGCTCTATAGGCAGAAATTGGAAGCCTTCATCCCATCAGAGCTTCCCTAACAGCTCATGTTCCATTGCTTCAGAAAGAAAAGAGACCATTGGCTGTTTCGGTTTATTCCTATTATCAGATATTCTGGCATATGTTCATGTTTCTCCTGAAGCCAGGTGTGCTGTGGAGAATGCAGAAATGTTTCAGTAGGGGGCAGGAGGGCCGAGGTGGAGGCTGAGACCCTCTCGTCCACTGCTGATCAGGAGGGTCCAGGCCCGACGCTGGCAGGGTGCTTCAGTGAGGCGCATCACCTCAGAGGTGAGGAAGTGGAGGCCTAGAGGGGTGTCACCTCCACAGAGTCCCCAGATCAGTTAGTGGCAGAGCCAAGACCTGAACCTGGGTTTCTGCCTGTGCCCTGCAGCCACTGGCAATGACCTGCCTTTCTCCCTGGGCTGGCACTGGCCCCAGGGTCCAGGCCTTCTCCACTGTTGGCGCCTAAAGGGCGCAGGGTCTAGAGTCCAGGCTCCAGAGCCAGACTGCGTGGATTTGTGTGCCGCCTTGACGCTCAGGTGTGTGACTCAGAGGGTTCCTGAACATCCCTGTGCCTCTGGCCTCCCATTTCTAGAATGGGGAGACTGCCCGCTACGTGGGGCTTTTGTGAGGCTCCAGTGAGATGGTCTTGGTACCTGGTTTAAACCGGGTAAATGTCACTTACTGCTAAGGTGGCCCCAGGCTGGGCATCAGCTGAAGTGAAGTTCCTCTGCCCACAGAGAAACCAGGGGGACACACCCCCAGGAGGTCAGCTGTCCAGGTTCCTCCCGGTCTGACCTCACACAGGACCTCATCTCCATTCCACAGAGCCCGTCCCGTCCCTGTCTTATTTCACGCCGGGGCAGGTGGTGTCAACCCCAAAGACAGATGAGGAAACAGGTTTAGGGAGGGATGGCAGCCTGCCAGGGTGACACAGTAACCTGGCAGTGCAGCCTGGACTGAACCCATACCCCTAACCTTTTCTCCAGGCCTCCTGCTTACAAGAAGCAGGTCAAACAGGCTACTCTTCTCCCTCTGGAAAAATAAGTACTTCCCAGGAGGCCCTGGTGGGGTGTGGCTCGGGTGTGTCTGGACAGTTTGACTCTAAAGTGCTGGCCTCCCTCCCCCAGACCTGGGCAGCCTGGCACCCTCCTTCTGCAGTGCCAGGAGGTGGGGGCCCCTGATCCACCTGGGCGTCCCATAGGAAGGCGGGGGGCATGTGGAGCTGGTCCATAGCAGCCAGAGGACCTGTGCAGATGAAAGGAGTGTGGAGCAGTGAAAAGCTGGGAGGCAGGTCCTCCGTTGTCAGAAATCCAGTGGGTAGCATGTGGGGAAGGAACAGACCAAGGCCTGTGGCATCCTACTGTGTGTGTGCTTCACTCGGCAACATTTCTGAGGGATCAGCCCCGTGCCAGGCCCTGGGGACGCAGAGATGCAGAGTCTTAGCCCTCAACAGACTTGATCCATTGGGGGTGACTGAAAAAGCAAAGACATAAACCAACCCAGGATGGTGAGAGTTATAAGCCCCCCAAGGAAGAGACCCCAAGTCTCTGCTGGGCACATTTGTTCTTCCACCCGCAGTGCCTGGCTCGTGGTGGCAGGTTCACAAGCAGGACTTGCTGAGTGAGTGGGGGCAGGGGAACAGGTGGATGTGAGCCCTGGTGGAGAGTGGGGCACAGCCTCCTGGGAACCATCCCTGCCCAGCAATGGTGGGAGCCGTGTCCTCCCCCTAGGGCCGCAACCAGGGGTCGTCCTTGCACTGGGCTGGAGCCAAGGCTCCTCTTGCCCTCTCAGGTGCTGGGATTCTAAATTCCTAGCCCCTCCCAGGCTCGGGGGCATAACCCATGCAGTTTGGCTTTGGTTGAGTTATTCCCCACCTTCCAGTGCCGCCACTGGTCAGATCCGCGCCCCTCCAGCAGGCATGTGCCACCAGGACTCAGTCCAGGCGGTGAAGCCCTGGGAGTGCGAACCTTCCCTCCCTCCATCCCTTCCCCACCCATCCCATCTCATCCTCATGTCCATTCTCTCCGCCGGTTCCCGTCGGCCGCGTGTTCCATCGCCATCTCCCACACCAGTGTCCAAGAGACGCAAGGCCCATCTGCGGCGCCTGGATCGCCGGTGGACCCTGGGCGGGATGGTCAACAGGCAGCACAGCCGAGGTGACGATGGGAGCCAGCTTCTCCTCACCCACAGCTGCTGTCTCTCTTTCACTAACACTTCTCCTCCTTCCTGGGCTCTGCTGCTCTCTGCCCTGTGGCCTCCTTACCCAGATTCACCAGCCAGACTTTCCTCTCACCTACTCTAGCTGGCGGGGGGGAGGCGGGAGGGAGGCGCAGGGGCCGCTTGGGAATCGGGGTGACAATGGGGGCGGCTCTGTCTTTGGCCAGCATCCTGGGGGCAGGGGTCATGGGACTTAGGACAGGATTATTTGGGCAGCTGGACTCTAAGAAAGGCCACATTTACCCTGAAGCTTCAGATTGAGAGAACTGAGCGTGTATGGGTCTCTGCCTGGGCCGTGCCCCTCACCCCTGCCGTTCATTGCCTCCTTCCTCTGAGAAAGGGTTCCCTTGGCCAGAGCTATTCTAGCAATTACTTAGGGACAGAGTAGGAAGAAGGAGCCGCTCACAATCTCCTCATTCAGCCAGCTCCAGGGAAACTAGAGGAGGAGCAAACTCCAGACACAGCCTGGCCCCAGGGCACAGCCTCAACAAGTTCTGATGGTGGGGTCAGGTCCAGCTGGGGGCTCCAGCAGCCCCAGCACTAGCTGTTGGGCTTGAGCCTGATCAAGACTATTCCAGGGAAGCCCCTGGCCTGCCATACAGGCTGATTAGGAACCAAGACGTTTGCCAGTCCAGGGCCTTTCCAACATCCAAGAGCTTGTGAGGCAGGGAAATTAGGGGCAGGCCTCTGAACAAACCTCTAAACACCTCCGGAGCCCCAAGGCCAGTGGGTGGCCCATTTCTCCTGCCTCAAGGAGAGTGGAGGGTATGTGTTCCGGACGGTGACGGCACAGCCGGAAGGGTGTGTAATAAGCATTGGCTGTTCCAGAATTAGCAGGGATGCCCCCTGACTCGCACCCTACCCCCAAAGCTTGTTCCTGAACGACTGTGAGACCCTGTTTTGGTATCTGCCCCAAGCCCCAGGCAGCAGCAAGCCTGGACTCAGGGGTGGCCACCACCCGTGGCTGGCTCAGCATCAGGCTCCAGAGCACTGGCTGTGAGGAGCCCGGCTTGTCCTGAGGGTGGAGTGTGGGTTGGACCCTGGGTGCTGGCGCAGGACAGGGGGCCAAGTCGTGGAAGCAGAGAGAACAGGCTGAATGTGAAGCAACGGCACCCTAGAGGTAGGATGGGTGGGGCAGCATAGCTGGGGGGCCAGGCGGGGAAGCAGTCCTGAGCCTTGGCAGCAAAGGAGAGTGGGACACTGGCCTGGAAAAAGAGCAGGGTGGAAGGTTTGGCCTGTCCCCATCCCCTCCCACAGCTGCTCCAAACACCATCACACACTGAACCCCAAACACACCTCTGTCTCCACAACCACATGAACTCTCGGACACTTCAGTCGGTGAAGCATGACCGCCGGCACACAACCCCGAGAGCCACGGGCGTGGCCACAGTACACTGTCCCATCCAGGCCCTACACAGCTGCACATCTGCGGTCCCGTGCACACAGCCACTCACAGTACACACTTATGCAACCTCACGTAGACCATTCCACGTTTGCATTATTTACACAGTCACAGATGCATTATCCACACAACCACATCATAGGTACACCTCTGCAGCTACCCCCCAAGTACACGTATAGCTTCATATGCAGTCTCGTATACATAACTCCTATACCACGTGTATATCGGCAACAGTATTTACAATTATAACACGATGTAAGTAGACACAGATACGCAACTAAATGCATAATTCTATGGCCAGCCACACATATGCAAATATGTAAGCAAATGCAGGCCCACGACTTCTCTCTTTTGAATAAGAGACCTAAACAACATCATTTCCCAGTCTTAGCTCTAAGTTAAATTAGGGCTAAGTTAAATCAGGCAGCCAAGAAAGACTTGCAGGAAGTTGGCTGGGAGAAACTTCGCTGCAAACAGCCGAGCTGACGAGGGGGGAACAGGCAGTGGGTCCTATATAACTAGACAAGAGAAAAGCAGTGCTTCCCCGGGGCCTCCACTCCCCCAGTCCCAGAGCCAACCAGGCCTTTGGAATCAAAAGGCCTCTTGCATCGGGGTTGGGTAAGTTGTAGGGACTGGGAGGGGAGCCAGGGAGACTGCTGACGGAGAGGAAAGTGTTTGGAAAGAGGAGGCGTCTGTGGTTTGGAAACTGCAGGGCTCTCCAGCCCCTGCTTCCAAAACCAGAACAGGCCCATCCACCTCCCCCCAGCCACCTACCCACCCCGTGGGCAGCCTGGCCAGCCCTCCCTGGGGTGAGGTGGCAACCATCCTTCAAGGGCATATCGGAGTGACCATGGTGTCAGCGCCTCCCAGAAGCCCAGAGGTGCCCCCCAGAGCTCCAAGGCCCCTTCCCTCAACTTGATTCCTAAGGGGCATCTTTTCTAGAGACCCCAAGCAACGCAAATGACTCAGCCCCTCCCCCCCACCAAGGTCATTTCCATCAGTCTCGCCATCCTCCTGTCTGGCCCCCTAAGGTGGGGTTTGTGGCCCCTCTTCAGTGGAGGGACTGCCTCTGCTTTCCCCCAGGGAAACCTGTGAGGAGGGAGCTGAGACCCACAGGGCACGCGGCCACACAGAGGTAACCCACACCTTCGTCATCCAAGCCAAACGTGGCAGAAAACCGAGCCCCCAAACAGACCAATTGGAAGAGTTGCCCTGCCTGGGACCAGGGCTCTGAATTCTCACCTCCTGGAACCTACAGTGCCAGGGTAGGACGAGCCTCCAAGCCAGCCAGGTCTCTTCCTGGGAGCGTAAACTCCCAGACATCTGTGTTCACATCAGTCCCAGGGCCACCATGAAGAGGGCTTTGTGCAGGAGCAACTCAGCTTTCCTGAGTAAAACGGACGTCTCTGGTTCTGCCCACCAGGAGGGGCAGGGGAAAGCAGGACGCTTACATGGCCCTCGGGGCTCTGTCCTCAGCACGCACACTGGGGACTGGGGAGGCTGGTGCTGGGGCCTGGCCCCCATGATGCAGTCTAGGCCCTGGCTTCTGCCGTGAGGCAGAGAAGGGCTCCTCTGATCTGCCCAAGGGAAAGGCTGTAATTTTTCTCTGCAAAAGTAACTTTGCCTAGGGAAACTTTAATGATGGCTTCCTGCACGAACCACAGGCTTTTAAAAATAGCCCAACTGAGCAAAGGCAAAATGTGGAGCCCAGGCCTCGGCTCACCCGAGCCTCAGGACCCTGGGTCCCTGGGGCCTGGCGCTGCCGCTCCGGCCACCGCCCGGGCCAGGATTTACAGTGTCCCACTGGAAAATGGAGCGAGACCAGGAACAGGCGGGAGCGCAGGGGGCTGGACTATAAAACACGGACCTTCTCAAAGGCCCGAGTCAGAATCTGGCAGGGCCAGGTTCTCAGGCGGTCTTGGCGGCTCTCCCCAGCATGGCTGGATTGGAATCTGAAAGCTTCCAGGAGCGAGTTGACGCTGAGAAAGGCTTGCATTTGAGAAGAGCGTGCTGAACTGTGGAGGCTCCCGTGGGGCATCACCTACCTTTTGCCCTTTGACAGCCTTTCAGATTCGGCCAGCGGCCTGCCAGCTCTGTCCTTGCGGCCTGGCAGGGCAGCTGCCTCCATCCCACAGGGAGCTGCTATCTCCGCCAGGCACAGGGCCGCAGACAGGGCCCTGATAATCTAGGGAAGAATGAACAGATGGCCCTCCTGAGCAGGAGGTTAGGGTGGCAGCTGCCCTCTCCCCCACTACTGCCAGGGGCTCAGGCAGGCTGCCTGGCAGGGTCCAGCTGAGGGGGTGGGGAGCGCCTGTCTCAGAGCCAGCTGTTCTGTGCCAGCATCCTGCTATTTTGAGCTCAGAGAGTCTCCCACTCGGTGCCCCAGCTCAACACACCTTTGTCCTCATCAATGTACTCCATAGTCCCTTTGCAGCGCCTACTGTGTGCCAGGCACTGTCTCAGCCCCCAGGGAGAATCCAGGTCGGAGAGGACAGCACAGGTTCGGGGTGACCCTCCCAGAGTGTGTGCCAATCTCTGCCGCTCGTCCTCCTCTGAGGGGATGGGTGGGGTTGGGTGTTCCTTCCCAAGCCGTTCCTCTGGGGAGACTCTCCCCCCAGGAGGCAGGGTGTCTGTGGCTGGCCAGCTGTGCGTCTGCCGGTCCCCAGCAGACAGGAGGCCTGAGCAGGGACTCCTGTGGAGGTACAGGGTCCCTGCCAGGAGAGAGGCCCAAGGGATCCAGGAAGACACAAACTGCCCAGCACACCCCCCCCAACACTTGCCCCCATGCTCCTGCTCAGCTCCCCACGGTGCCTGGGGAGCACAGAATAGGGTGTGCAGTCCTACCGTGAGACCAGAGTAGGCAGCTCCCAGAGGGGCTTCACCGAGCTGTGTGGTCAACTCAGCCCCCTCAGGGCTCCTGCCTGACTGTGCCGCACTCGTTTGGCCCCTGGACCCTTAACAGGGCACATAACCATGCCCATAGCATCCTCTCGGGGAAATTATGTGATCAGGTGATCAGATGAGTGGTCAGGGGAGGCTGAGGTGTCCCTGGAGCTGTCAGAAGGTTGGACAGAGGAGGGGTTTAAGGGTTTGAGGTGGGAGACAGGCTGGGAGAGCAGGTCTGGGGCATAGATGGACGCATGGCATGTTCAGGAAGGAGAGGGCTTGCCTTGAGGCCTCCAGACACTGAGGGGACACCTGGGTTTTTTCTCGGACTCCCTGACTCAGGCCCCAGGAGGGCCAGGTTCCTCGTGGCCCTGCCCTCAGCCCAGGGAGTTTCTGGGACCCTGAGGACTCCAGGCCCCGGCAGCTTGGCTGCAGTTATGGGACTGGGAGGCTGGGAGAGCCAGCTCTATGCTGCCTGGGGCTTGCAAGGCCACCTGGGGCCCTGGCCAGCTTTGGCACATGCAGGGCACAGCTGTGAGGCCTGATCCCTTCTCTTCCCTTTCCTGGAAAAGCCAGAGGCTGATGCAGTACACCTTGGCCACCAACTAAGTGAGGGCAGGCCAGGGGGAGAAGGAGGCAGGACAGAGGACCTGTACTCTGTCCTCAAATCGTTGTGCTTTCTTGCTTCACCCACCACCCACAGAGGAGAAGTATGTCACTGTGCAGCCTTACACCAGCCAAAGCAAGGACGAGATTGGCTTTGAGAAGGGCGTCACCGTGGAGGTGATCCGGAAGAATCTGGAGGGCTGGTGGTACATCAGGTAAGAGCCCCAGCGGAGGAGCAAGGTGCCTCTCTGCCACCCTGGCCCCCAGGCTGGCCCTGGGCAGCAGAGTGGCTGAGGGCACCAGCTGGCAGGTAAATCCTGACAGCAGCTTTGCACCCACGGCCTGGCTTGACTGCTTCAGCACCACGAGGCTGAATGGCCGTAACAGAGAGTGCTCATCTTGCACAAACCCTCCCGGGACACATAAAGCAGGGCCTGAGCCACAGCCAGCGGGGCACAGGGGCCCCGGCTCGGCTTGCAGGCAATGGTGCAATCCCTTCCCATGCATCCGCCAAGAGGGTCCAGCACATCTGAATTTGGTTTTCTGTGTCCAGCTTGGGCTGCTTGGCGTGCTGTGCAGCTCAGGCCACCTGCAGTGCTGGCGTCCACGGGCCTTGCCGAGGTCCCAGCAGGCAGCCCCTGCTGCCCACAGATGCAGGCTCGGGCCTGGCTGTTCCGCTCCGCAGGGCTGGCTCCCGTGGTTGAGAGAGCTGGGGCGGAAGTGAGGCCTGAGCCCAGGCCTAGTTCAGAGGCCTCTTGCTCTGCCCTTCCCTCTCCTTGGGCCTGATCACACTTCCCAGCTGAGAAACCCATTCGGGGGTGTGAGTAGGGGAGTGGGGAGCTTCCTGACGCTCCTGGAAGCGAACTAAACCCTGTGGGTTTCACTCACCTCTCCCCTACCAAGTCCTGCCCCCCAGGCCCCTCTGCCCTGGGGCTCCCAGGCCAGCTAGCACCCCCCGCAAGGAGGGGCTTGTTCCCAGGAAATGTTCCTGGGTCCTTTAGAAGTAGCTCCGCTGTGATGATTTTACCCAGTTTCTCTTCTCTGCCTGTAACCCGGATGACAGAGAGAGTGCCTGTCATGGGCTCTGGGGACCGCCTCTCCAGCCCACCACACCTGGGAACCCCAGACCCACTGTGGGTAGGATGCGTGTTCTGAGCTGTCCCCCACCGAGGGCACAGATGGCCGAGGCGGCAGGGGCACTCACAAGACAGTTGCTCAGAACACAGCACGCCGCGTGGTGTTCAGATTGGTCTGTGCTGACGGGTAGGATGAAGGTCGTTGGCCACATGGGATTGAACCTTAGTGTGACCTGCCAGGACATAGTCACCCCTGCCCCCAGCCCTGTGCACAGCAGTCAGCGGGCTGAGGTGTCCCTTTCTGTCCCGATAGGTGGGACAGGACTGTGTGCCTGGACGTGTTTGCCCAAATCCTCTGCCCCTAGACTTTGATGTTCTCTAAACAATGGAAACTAGAGCCAAGCCCACAATCCAGCCACCACGAGTCTGCGTGGGAAGGCCAGTGAACATTCTGGCAGGCTGCTAACCTAAACCACTCACCCAGAGGTTTTCTACAAGGCTGCTGGGTGTTTTAGTTTTCTAAAATGACCAATAAAATCACTCTGAGTTGGTTCATTTAGTCAGCTCTTGTCCCCATGGCCTGGCCATTCAGCCAGTGGGAGCTGCAACCGAGAAAACCCTGCTGAAAAGGTTCCACCTTAAGAAGGCTGCCAGACACCCCCTTAAATATGCCATTTCCCAGCATCCCAGGCTCTGTGTTGATCCTTACTTCCCGTCTTTCTTCTCCAACCACCACCCCCACCAAACCCAAACACACACACACACACACACACACACACACACACACACACACACACACACACACACACACACACACACACACACACACACACACACACACACACACACACACACACACACACACACACACACACACACACACACACGCCCTCCCTCTCTCCCCCCCATCCTCCTTTTCCAGTTTGCTTCCCTCTGGAGTCATTCCGTGCTCCAGAGCTGGAAAGCAGATGTGAGCAGAGTTGGACCCAAACACACACAGCCTCTCCTGATTCACTTGCATCTCCCTGTCTGGAATCTAATTTTATCCATGTAACACCGAAGGAGCACATCAAGGTTTAGAATGGGAGCCCTCAGGACAATGAGCATTCCTGACCATCACTCCCAGGAGACCTCGCTCCCCGTCTCCGCACAGGTGCTCCCAGTGGCTGACAGGTTCATCATCTTTCTTCCAAGATGAAGGGCACCAAGTTCTGGGCCAGAGGCTGCCAAAAGCTAGCTGTGTGACCCTCTGCTACTTGCTTTGCTTTTCTGAGCCTTGGTTGTTGATATATGTAAGATTAGGTATCTTTACTAGTTGCTTCCATCCACCCCTGAAATTCTGTGCTCTGTCTGCCAGCTCCCTGACTGCCATCCATTTGTTCACTGATGTCTGCCTTCCAAGCCCCAAAACAGGGATAGACGGGTGAGCTTGGGTCAGCCTGCCTGCTCATTCATGTGACGTGAACATAAGAAGCCGCCTCCTACCTGAACTTTCCAGCAAAGCTCAAACACGTTAGAAACTTGAACTTTCACATTTCCTTTCCTCCTACCTAATGAGTCCCCAAGAACAAGGTCAGATCAGGGAGGCAGGGGGGCCGGGGATTATCAGACATCTGGCATGGAGGAGCCATTCCAGAGAGCCAGATGTGTGCCAGGGAGCAGGCGGGGACATTGCACCCCAGACTGCAGGGCATTGGCCAGGAATTGCTGGACCAGGAAGTAAGTTCTCAGTGGGTTTGGGTAGAAGCTCAACACCATGAGGGAAAAAGGGAAAAACTTGTTTTCAGAAGTCAGCAAATCCCCTAAAATTAAGTCGGCCCTGTCATTTGCCTTTTGCTCTGTTTATGGGTTTTTGGTTTTGTTTCGTTTTGTTTTGTTTCATTTTGTTTTTGTTTTGCCATACCAAAGGCTTTAATTTTATCCAGTCACGTGCTTTATTTAATCTTTTCATTTATGGTTTCTGCTTTTGGAGTTCCACTTAGAAAGATTTTCTCAGCCCCCAAGATTAAGCAAATATTCACGACTTGCATTTTTAAGTTTGCTATACGGTTGTAAGGCCAGAGTCTCACTTGTTTTTCCTAACTGGATCATCAGTCATCCCCCAATCACTCATTGAATAATCCATCCTTACCCCACTACGTTGAAACGCCACCTTTAGCGTTGGTCTGTCTGTGGACTTGTTCTGTGAACTTGATCTGTCTGCTCCTCCTGCAGTGATGCCAGTACTTTTCCCACTTGGTCACTCACTCTTTATACACGTCTTCCTAGTTGGTCTCAATATGTCTATCCTTCTGGATAAATGTTTGCAGCTACTCTATCCCAGCATTTTGCAGAAGAGAAAAAATTGAGCTCCAGGGCAGGGACTTGTCCGAAGTACCATAGACCAGAACTCGGGTTTCCTAACTCTCACCTATGCTGCCTCTTCACCTCTCTGATCATACTTCCCTTTCTGACTGGGCATTTAACTCTATACACCTTCTCATTTCTTATCTCTAGAATTGCCCTCTGCTGTGGTGAGGTAGTAGGCCATTGCAAAGTCTACCTTTTAGGCAACCCCACATCTGAGGAATCTTCTCATCTCAATGTCCCATGTTTGCCTGATGTTGCAAACAATGAGGGCCCACACCAAGAGCGATCAGGCAAAGAGCTAGGAGACAGAGAGGAAGAAGTGGTGTTCCCGATGTCTTTCCACTGGCCCTCGTTCCAGTTCTCTCCAGAGTAGTGGCTTTGCCAAGTGTCTTACAGAGTGCAGCAGAGAAAGCTCACCTGGGCAAGGCCTGATGGAGCCTGGGGCCTGGACAGGGTGCTCTCATGATGCCATGTCCCACTCCTCCCTGCAGATACCTGGGCAAAGAGGGCTGGGCACCAGCATCCTACCTGAAGAAAGCCAAGGATGACCTGCCAGCACGGAAGAAGAATCTGGCAGGCCCGGTGGAGATCATCGGGAACATCATGGAGATCAGCAACCTGCTGAACAAAAAGGCGTCCGGGGACAAGGAGACCACCCCAGCTGAAGGCGAGGGCCCAGAGGCCCCCATCACCAAGAAGGAGATCAGCCTGCCCATCCTCTGCAACGCTTCCAACGGCAGCGCCCTGGGTGTCCCCGAGAGGACCGTCTCCAAGCTGGCCCAGGGCTCCCCAGCCGTGGCCAGGATTGCCCCTCAGAGGGCCCAGATCAGTAAGAGCCTCGCTGATCCCTGGGTCCTTGCCACACAGCTCTTTAGAGAAGGGGCGTGAGGTGCAAGGAAAGCCTGGGGCGGGGGTGTGTGTGTGCATGATCCCCGTATTATTCTCTTCCTGAGATGTAGGCTGACCCCTGACCCCAGGCTCGCTTTGCCAGCTTGTCTTATGCTAATCACAAGCATGGACAAGGCAATTCCTTCCAACTCCTCCACCGAAGATAAATTGCATGCATATATAAGCTGGTAGCGTCCCCTCCTCCTCTAGTGGGGAGCCATGAATGGTCACTCTGCAGATAAGTCACCTGGGCTGTGAAATGGGTCCCTCGATGCAAGGCTGCTCTATGAGTGACAGCCGATAGAAGATCATCTTGCTGAGCCTTACGCCTTCTTCCTCCAGTTACCGGAAGTCTAAGACACTTGGAAGGGTGATTGTACCTCCCTCCACAAGCACTTTTAAGCAGCATTCTTCCGGAATCTCCTCCTTTCGTACAGGAGAAACCCAGCTGCTGGCCCCTCCAAATCTCTAGCATCTCTGGGGCAAGGATGCCTGTGGTTGAGGGTTAAACTGTTCTGTATTATGAGACCAGCTTCTGTTTGTGTCCAGCCATTCTTAAAATCTGGAGGAAAGCTGTTTTTTAGTTTAGTTCTGAACTTGGTTACATTCGCTTTATGCCTGAAGCCTTCTGAGCAGTCAGTCGGGAGCTGTTTTGGGGGTACTTCCTCTTGCCTAGCACTGTGCTAGCTTCCAAGGATTTGGTAGTGAGCAAAAAATAGACATGGTCTCTTCTCCTAACTTTGGAAATCTGATAAAGCTATCTACCCTTTCCCCTGAAAAAAGCCCCTATGTCTGTACATTTTGAAATGTGCACATCATTTTAGGGGGTTCACGGATCCCCTTGAAACACAGCTAAGGAAGCTTAAAGATCTCTCACTTCCACTGAAGAAGCCCAGCTATCGTGCCTGTGGTGACCGAGAGCATGGGTTCGTCATAAATGCGGGAGAAGAGCAGGAACTTCCCAGCATCAGGAGGTCACACCCAAGGAAGGCAGGGAAGGCACTGTGTCTGGCTGCGATTTCTGAAGCCCTGTTTCTTCTTCTAGGCTCCCCGAACCTCAGGACAAGGCCTCCACCTCGCAGAGAGTCCAGCTTGGTATGTGTGCTCAGTTTTTTCTCTCTTTCTCATTCCCTTTCCTGGGTGCACTGTAGCAGCTCCCAGTAATTGGCTGTCTCAGTGCAGAGTCTGTTGGTCCAGAGCTTCCCCAGGGCCATGCTGGAGCTTCCAGCTTTGTGGGGCTGGAGGCAGGGAGGGAAGCCTGGGGAACCCAGCCTTCCTGGGGCCTAGCTGGACAGTTTTTAATCGAAAACACACTGCACTCCAAAGCTAAATAAATCCATCCCAGCCACGGCACTGGCAGACATAAACATTTAGACTGGCTGGCGAGAGTGTCCAGCCGGGCATTGCCAGGGGCGGGAAATAGGGCTGCTGTCCAGGTGAGCCTGGAAGACTTTCAGCTTTGCCTTCCTTGCCCGGAAGTGCCCAGTGGATGCCAGAACCTGGGCGGGCACAGGGCAGACCAGTGAGCATCCTCTCTGGGGAGGAGGGTGGTAAATGGCAGGGACTGGTTTATGCTGAAGCTCAAAGAGGCTCAATGCTGCTGGGGTCTGTGGCGCTTGTAGGTGGGGTTTCCTGGCATCCAGACTGCCACGGAGGTGGATGTGCACTCAGGGTGCTGGGGCTTTGGGTGAGAGGTGGCAGACCGAGAGCCCTAGAACCAAGAACTGTCATCTGGGGCAGTGGGATGCAGTGGAAAGAATGGGGCTTCAGGCCTGCCAAGCATGGATGCATACTCCATTTCTGACACTGAGAAACAGCGAGCCCCTGGCCAGGTTGCTTACCCTCCACAGGCCTCAGTTTCCTTATTTATAAGAGGGGGACAGTGCCAGCCATCTCCTAGGGCTGTTGTAAGGATGGGATGAGATGGTGTATGCGGAGGGTTGGCCGTCGACTTTCCACCTCCTCTGTCAGCTCTCTGTGCACCGTGTGTGGACAAGGATTCTGAAGTCACATCTGGGCTTAGGAGCAAGATTTACTGTGGTCAGTGACATGCGCCCCAGGGGGGCGGACAGCAGCAGTCACTGGAAGAGTTGGCCTTCCGTAAACAGGATTTTTGAAGACTTGGCCCCTGGAGATGGGACCATCCTGGCCCTGGCCATCAGCCCCAGTGGAGTTTCTATCTTGTTTCCCCTCCCATTTTACACAACTGAACGAGTTCTCCCCTCCCTCCCATCTCTCTCAGCCCCAGCTGATTATTTTCAGGCAGACTTGATTTTGGCAAGAATGGGGTAATTCTTTCCGCACCTGCCAAAAGCAGGGCTTGCTAGGACAGAGCTGCTCCTTCCAGCTAGGTCCGTCCGACTCCCACCTGGCCGCGGGGGTCCAGGCAGGGCTGGGACCTGGGCCACATCTGTGCACATGCACTGCTGCAGAGCCAGCCACCAGGGCAGGGAAAGTTGACCTGGCCCCTCAAAACCAGCCTCCCCCCACCCTTCACTCACTCTGACCTGAGGCAGCTCAGCTGTGAGTGGCAGGATTAGAACATGCTGAGCCTTGAAGGACGAGGCAGGTTAAGAGGAATAGGATGGCGTTTCAGGAAGAGCGTTCGGCTTCAGCTTATGTTTACAGAGCTTTTCCTGTGCCGTTGGCTGGACCAGAAGCTATGTTCATTATCTCATGACCCTGTTATTAGTTCCATTTTACAGATGAGGGAACTGAGGCTCAGAGAGGGCAAGGGCCTTGCCCAGGGCCACACAACTGGTGAATTGCTGAGCTGGGATTGGAGCCCACATGCGTCCACCTGCAGGCAGAGATCTTTTGAGGTCTTCCTGCTACACTGTAGCTGCTTCCCCCTCTAGCCTCCCAAACACATGTACCTTTTTTATAAGATTGTTTTATTTTAACTCCTTTGTTTGATACCAGGCCATACTGGGAGTGATGGGGAGGCACCAAGGCCATGTTGGCTGGAGTAGAGACTGGCTGAAGCTGGAATGTCCTCTCCACGAGGGCAAGGGGGTTGTCCTGTCCCTTTGGTTCACTCTTGGATGCCTGGTGCCTTGGACCAGAGTCTGGCACCCAGTAGACACACAACAAACATTTGCCAAGTGAATGAATGAGGCTCACAACTCATGGGCTGTGGCCATATTCTAAATTTCCTTGCATGTCAGCCTTAGTTATCGACGTGCCAGCATCTAGGAAGCATTTGCTGCCCAGCGTGTTCTACCCAACCCCAGAGCAAAGGATCCTGAGTTTATTCCGTGCTTGCCTAACCATTTGGCATCATCATGATGACCGACCAAGAGGTTTTCTGACCAACCGCACACCCCCTTACACCCACCCCACCTCTGCAGTCAGGTGTCACCCCGGTGGCCCTTCACCTGAGACTCAAGGGCATGGCTCTCCTCTCCCAGGGGGCAGTGTGCACGGGCTTTGTTACAACAATTTCTCTGCTTTTTGACTTTCATTTTGGGACCTGGCTGTTGAGGCTTCTGAAAACTGGATTCCAAAGATGTAAGGGTGGAAATTTACTTAGATGATCATTTTCATAGCTCAGACAAGTCTCAAGCGAATCCTAGGTATTCTTAGAGAGCCTGGTCAGGAGAGTGGTCTCTTGGTGAGATACCCTGAGACTCAGGTGATTGATACATCCTCAAGTCAGCTGCTCTCCACCTGGTGTAACTGCCACACTCACCTCAGTTATGGTTCTGATCTGGTGGGTCTTGCTGACTGAGTCCTTCTCTGCCTCAGGGGTTCCAGCTGCCTAAGCCGCCAGAGCCCCCTTCTGTTGAGGTGGAGTACTACACCATTGCCGAATTCCAGTCGTGCATTTCTGATGGGATCAGTTTTCGAGGCGGACAGAAAGCAGAGGTGAGCCTTGGGCCATGGGGCTAAG
Organism: Balaenoptera physalus; assembly: GCF_965194825.1. Lineage (NCBI taxonomy): Eukaryota > Metazoa > Chordata > Mammalia > Artiodactyla > Balaenopteridae > Balaenoptera > Balaenoptera physalus. The sequence goes on from NC_138893.1 coordinate 48,217,058, forward strand.
GGTTATAATTCGTGATGGTCAGATACCTCCCGTGTTTCCCATTTATGTCTTGCTGGCGACATTCCTGAGGGGCGGGCAGGAAAGGTGCAGAAACAGGACCCACAGGGATTAGAATTTGCCTAAAGCCAGTAGGTGCCACAGCCAGGACTAGAACCCACGGCTCATGTCTCCACCCAGCTCCCGTCACAGCAGCGTTTCCCAAAGCATATTGTAGGAGCTTGTGATGGGGGCACTTTGAAGCAAGGGGCCTCTGGGGTTGAATGAGTTTGGAGGACAGTGAGTTAAACAAAACCCAACCAGCTTTGTTGTTTTAATTGCAGAACTTCTCAGAGCCTAGATATGGGGGTGTCACTGTGTGTCTCTAAGAGGGGACTGCAATAGGCAGTATCACCTAGATTCCTCTCCCAGGAGCTCCTGGGGGCCAGGGTTCCACAAGACCCATATTAGGAAGTGCTGCTGTTGGGAGAATGCGGTCCAGGCAGCTGGAGTAAAGCACTGAGGACCCCAATTCTGGCCATGTCCACACCACAGACACCTCTGACATTTGATGCAGTCACTTCTCCCCCAGGTTTTGATGATTTCTCTCTGCAAATGGGTAGTAGACCCTCTCCTGCTCCCTCCCAGCCGGTCTCCTAGCATTTATGAAACCCCACTTTGTGGCCAGCGCTGAACATGGCATTCCAGGGGCCAGAGAAGATCTGTGACTCAGATCTTTCTCTTGAGTGGCTCTGTGTAGTAATGGAGTTAAGTCCAATTAATACCTGTAAAACCATCAGAAGAGTAATTGGGCAGTCTCTGCCCGTTGAAGAGGTGATATCCCCAATGTGAATGTTTGAAACCACATGCCTGGAACTTAGAACTAAATTTCTAAGAGAAATCATTCTCTCAGTGGTGCTTATGCTTCCACAAGAGCTTACGAAGCTCATAATGTAAGAGAACTGACATACTTAGGATCTACCCACGCATGCATTTTGAGTATGGAGTGGGCAGAGTGAAGGATGGAATATAGCACCCAAGGCAGGGCGGGGGCTGCAGAGGGCTGGCCTCAGGCAGACCTTGCCTTTGGTGGTCTCTATCCTCCCTTCCTTCCTTGCCCCTCTTCCCCCAGTGCCAGTGCTTTCAAGCTTCCCTTCGCCTCCCTGGGACCTCTTCCTCCAGCAGTGTTCCACAATTCAAAATTACAGTTGTTCCTCAGGATCCGTGGGGGATTGGTTCCATGACCCCCAATGGACACCCAAATCCTGGGATGTCAAGGCCCTTATATAAAATCATAGTGCAGTTGGCCCTCCATATCCAGGGATGCAGAACCTGCGCACATGGAAGGACAACTGCCTCTTCCATTTGTACTCCCCGATCCAAACGGACCTCAGTACAGCCAGCAACCACACTCCTGGGCTCTCTCCAGTCTCAAGTAGCAGTTAAGAAAGAAGCTCCTTGAACGAGTTTATACTAACAGGGAAATGACTGAGAGGCCCTAGCCTTCCCCCAGGAAGCCATTCAACTCAAAGAAATCTCCTCAGCTGGTAGGATTTCAGTGGGATTCCACATGTAGTGAAATGACCATGAGCAATGGGGAAACCAGGGAGGTCCGGCCTCAGCCTTACCTCCAGGTTCCACTCACCTACACCCTCCTATTCTCTTCTGCCCTGAGAGACCCTTTCCAGGGTCACCGAGGGGAGGGCCTAGCAGTATGGGGGTGAGAGGATGGAAGTGGTGGAATGGCAGTCTTTTGTACGTATGGGTCCGTGGTGAGTGGGGTTTTGTAGGGACTGGGAACAGTGCATCTTCCAAGTGTAGTAGCTCAGTGGGAGGAGAAGTGAGGGTCTGGAGAGGAGGCCAGCTCGACCAGGGTGTTGGAGGAGACTTGGAAGAGCAGGAGAGGGGGCCTTGGAGAGTGGGAGCCCCCCCCATCCAGGAGATGATAGAGACCTGGGTTTGAATGCCAGCCCATCACTTCCTACGCTGGGTCCTGGGCCACTTACTCAGTGGCTCAGTTCACTTATCTGGGAAATGGAGATAATGTCTCCTAGAGCCAAAGTGTGAAGCTCCCACCCTGGCACATGGTAGGGCCCCAGCGATCCTCCCAGCTCACTGGCCTGTCTGCCCCTTCCCCCAGGTCATCGACAAGAACTCGGGTGGCTGGTGGTATGTGCAGATCGGTGAGAAGGAGGGCTGGGCCCCCGCATCGTACATCGATAAGCGCAAGAAGCCCAACCTGAGCCGCCGCACAAGCACTCTGACGCGGCCCAAGGTGCCCCCACCGGCACCACCCAGCAAGCCCAAGGAGGCCGAGGAGGGTCTGGCGGGCGCTGGTGAGAGCCAGGACTCCCCGCTGAGGCTCAAGTACGAGGAGCCCGAGTATGACATCCCTGCCTTTGGCTTCGACTCAGAGCCAGAGCTGAGTGAGGAGCCCGCAGAGGACGGCGGCTCGGGGGACAGGCGGCCCGGCCAGCCCCGCAGGCCCTCGCCCGCCTTCTCGCTGCAGCGCGCCCGCTTCAAGGTGGGCGGATCTGCAGAGGACGTGGCCCTGGAGGAGGAGACCATCTATGAGAACGAGGGCTTCCGGGCGTGTGCAGAGGACGCCCTGTCGGCCAGGCGCTCCTCCCGGGACAGTGACTCCCCAGGCGGCTCCCCGCTGTCCCTTGCCAGGAAAAACTCCCCCAAATCGGGCTCCCCCAAATCGTCGTCGCTCCTGAAGCTCAAGGCAGAGAAGAACGCCCAGGCGGAATTGGGGAAGAACCACTCCTCGGCCTCCTTTTCCTCGTCCATCACCATCAACACCACCTGCTCTTCCTCTTCCTCCTCTTCCTCCTCATCCTTGTCCAAGAACAGTGGGGACCTGAAGCCCCGTTCTGCCTCGGACGCAGGCATCCGCGGCACTCCCAAGGTCGGAGCGAGGAAGGATGCCGACCTGAAGACTGGGCTGACCTCCTGTGCCCGGGCCAAGCCATCAGTCCGGCCCAAGCCGTTCCTGAACCGCACAGAGTCCCAGAGCCAAGAGAAGATGGACATCAGCACTTTACGGCGCCAGCTGAGGCCCACTGGCCAGCTCCGGGGTGGCCTCAAGGGCTCCAAGAGCGAGGATTCGGAGCTGCCCCCACAGATGGCCTTCGAGGGTCCCAGTGAGGGGTCCAGGAGAGGCTCGGCCGACCTCATCACCCTCCCTGCTGCCACGCCCCCGTGTCCCACCAAGAAGGGGTGGGAAGGGCAGGCCACCTCCTACACGACATGTAGTGCCTACCAAAAGGTCCAGGACTCGGAGATCAGCTTCCCGGCAGGCGTGGAGGTGCAGGTGCTTGAGAAGCTGGAAAGTGGCTGGTGGTACGTGAGATTTGGGGAGCTGGAGGGCTGGGCCCCCTCCCACTATTTGGTGCTCGGTGAGAACGAGCAATTCGACCCCCCTGGCAAAGAGCTGGACACAGTGGCCACCAAGAGCAAGCAGAATGAGGGCAAGTCAGACAGCCTGGAAAAGATCGAGAAGCGGGTCCAAGCGCTCAACACTGTCAACCAGAGCAAGAGGGCCACGCCGCCCATCCCCTCCAAGCCTCCCGGGGGCTTCATCAAGACCTCGGGTGCCGGGGCGGTGAAGATGAGGAATGGCGTGCGGCAGGTGGCCGTGAGGCCCCAGTCAGTGTTCGTGTCCCCACCGCCCAAGGACAGCAACCTGTCCTGTGCCCTGAGGAGGAATGAGTCGCTGACGGCCACCGACGGCCTCCGAGGCGTCCGCCGGAACTCCTCCTTCAGCACCGCCCGCTCGGCAGCCGCAGAAGCCAAGGGCCGCCTGGTTGAACGGGCCGCCAGCCAGGGCTCGGACCCTCCTCTGCTGCCCACTCAGCGCAATGGCATCCCGGTGTCCCCTGTGCGCCCCAAGCCCATTGAGAAGTCCCAGTTCATCCACAACAACCTCAAAGATGTGTACGTCTCGATTGCGGACTACGAGGGGGACGAGGAGACAGCGGGCTTCCAGGAGGGCGTGTCCATGGAGGTCCTGGAGAGGAACCCCAACGGCTGGTGGTACTGCCAGATTCTGGACGGGGTGAAGCCCTTCAAAGGCTGGGTGCCCTCCAACTACCTGGAGAAAAAGAACTAATGAGGGGTAGTGGGGGGCGTCAGTCCTTCCAGCCTCAGTATGGGTGAGCTGTGAGATAAGACAAAGGGGAAAGGGAAAATGGGAGGGGGTGGGGAGGACAACGTTAAACCTGCAGAATGTGTGACCTCGAAGATACTCCCCTCCAGGCTGTCCCCCAGCTGGAAGGTAGGGTCTGGCGGGGGCCCACATTGAGCAGGGAGTGGAAGGGGTAGGGGTGTCCTGGGCCTGGGACCGGAGGCAAGAAAGCTGAGCCTCACATGTGCACCTTGGGGACTTTGCTGATGGACTCGGCACCATTTGGGACAGGCCATGTAGGAAACCCCAATTTGTGCCTTGGCTGCAAATCTGGAAAAGGTGTGGTTGTGCGGGCCTCCTGTGCCCTGCCCCTGCCTAGCCTGGTTTCCGTTGCTGGCATCTTGTACCCCAGAAGTAGCCCTTGTATAATCCTAATCTAGGTTTGTGAGTTATGCTGGTTTCCCAGGAATCGCTGCCGCCTGCCGTGGGTGAGTATGGCAGGAGATACCACTGGCTCTGGGGCTTGGAGGCATCTGCTGTGAGCTCAGGCTGTCCCTGGGCCAGGCCACTGTGTCTTGTTAGTTGAAGAAAAAGCAGTTCCCCAGCTGCCAGCAAGGACCGCCATTCTTAGCCGTCACTGCTGCTGGCCTTGAGAAGAGATCCTGCCCTGCCTGGGGCACCCCCGTGGAGGACCACCAGCCCCAGTGTTTACAGAGAGGGCAGGCAGAGCCGTCGGTCTTTTCACAGTCTGCACAGACTTTATTTTGGATATTTCTGGGTGGGCAGTTCTTTGCAAGTTTTGGGAGAGGTGTATTGCTTTGGGCCTTCTATGTCAGGCCTTGGGTTTTGGTCTTATTTTAGGAGTTGTTTGGGGACCCAGGGGCGGTCAGCCTCACGGGACGGGATGGGTAGTGGATGGCCTTTCTATCATACTCTTGTGGGGAGGTTGTTTGGTTTGTGTTTTGCATTCTTCCCTCCACAAGCCGAAGTCGCTTCATTTGGTTTCCACTGTGTGGACAGTACCGGTGTTTGCCAGAGGGATCTCAGGCTGGAGGAGCCCTGGTCCCAGCCATGGCAAAGCGGAGACGCTGTTCTCCTGCTTCTGGCGCAACCTCAGCAGGGCAGAACCCTCAGCAGGGAGGAGGGTGGTGTTCAGGAGAGGGGCAGCGTACGTTCTCCTGCCTGGGCAGGGCCCGAAGCCTTATGTGAAGGCTGTGGAGAAGCAACCGTCGCCCTCACCCTGGGCCAAGGGGAACCTGCTGGGCGGACACCACCAGCCACCCCCTGGCCTACAAGCAATGCCGCAGGTGCCCGAGGAGACAAAGATCCCTGGGCCAGGAGCCAGCCTGGTCTTTCCGAGGGGCGGTGCCCCTGCAAAGAGTGAAGGGAGAGAATGACGTCCCCGTCAACTCTGGGTGGTGTCTTTCAGTCGACACTTCAGAGGCCAAACTGGCTTCCCCAAGGACTCACTCTTCACTGGGAGTGGATTTCCACACGTGCCTTTGATTGTGGACAGATCAGGCTTCACAGCCCCCGATTCAGCTGCCAGATCCTGGACTAAGGAGGAAAGGCCCTCCCTCCGCCCACACTCCCCACCCAGGCAGCGTATGATGCCTGAAGAACAGCAGGGGACCCGCGCCTCGTGCCCTCAGCCCCCAGCCGCCCCACCCTCCTCCTTCGCCGTACACTGATGCCTGGCAGCTCTAGCAAACTGCTCCCGTTCTATGTTGCAAGGGCCGTGGTGAGATTTTGCTTCCTTTTGTTTTGTTTGTTTAAAATTAAAATTAGTTATTATTTTCTTCTGCTGGACAGTATTAAATAGAGCAGGATGTTGAGTTATCTGCTAGATTGCAGTACTAATGGTAGTGTTGTAGTGTCTTCATATTAATATTATTTGGACTTATTTGAACAATAATGATAAAGAAGTGGTTCATTATTTTTTAATTAATGCACTTTAATACGGTGGAATGGAAAGAAACCCAGAGAGCAAAGTGCATTACTTAAAGATGCAGTATATACTTTTCTCATTTTTAAGCAGCACATATTTATTAAAAGAAAAAAAAGTAATTTATGATTATTTAAAATAAAATTTAAAAGTAGAGTGATTGTCGGGTTAAAGGACCTTCCACGTAGCTATCTTCCAGGGGGAAGGCCCCAGCGGCCTCACTCCTCAGTGTCTGCACTGAGCCAGTTCAATCAGTAACACGCCAGCCAGGCCAGGAAGGAGTGCAGGACGCATCTGCCAAGCACAGAGCATCTCAGTCGGACTGGACCACAGTGCTCCCCAGAGCCTGCCTTTCCCTGCCCTTCCTCACTGCACTGCCTTGTGGGACTCTCCACCACCCACAAGGCAGATGTTCTCCCAGCCCCCCAAGGACCCTCTCTCCTTAATCCCCAGTGCTCTTAAGTGATAGAGTCATTATAAGTGACCTTCAGGGTCACTCCATCCCATACCCTCCTGTTACTGCAGCCCAAAGACAGGAATTAGCTTTCCCCAAATCACATAGCTAGTTAACAGCAGACCTCCCCATTGCATCCACCCCTGCACTCCTCCCCACCCCCGCTAGAGTTTATAGTGTGGTCATCATGTTTACATTGTGACATCCAGCCCTAAGGATGGCTGGGGGTTGCTCAGGCATCCAGGAAAAGTAGAGAATGCTGCCACCTGGTGACAGCATGTAGCTTTGGGCAGTGAACAGGGATTGCCATGCCCCGTCTTCGCCCCTTGCCCCTCACCATTCACCCCCTTACTCACAGCACAGCACAAACCCTGCAAACCCAAAGAGAATATTAATACTTGAAGCAAGAAGGGTGCATGCCAGTCCCTCTCAGACATGGCCAGGGGATGCCAGGCCTTGTGCCCCTGGACTCCTAGCCCTGCCCAGGGCAAGAGGGCTTTTCCCTAGAGCTACTGAGCTGCTTTGTGATGTTGGAGGGTACTTCTGGCAGCAGGTAGAGGAGGGAGGGGTCTGTGGCTCTGACCCATCTGGAGGAAAACCAGATCGGACTTAAAAAGATTAAAAAAAAAAAAAAAAAAAATCTCAGCAGTGTCCAAACCTAGTTTTCCATTAGTTGCGATTGAAAATGTGAAATGACGTTGTATTGCTGTATACTGCAACTTTAATCAAAATGAGCCCTTCTGAGGTCATTATTGAGGTTTATATAATGCCCGAAGATGCATCATTTGGTGCTTTTTCTTTCAGTTTAAAGACTTTTTTTTTTTATTACAAGGGAAAAAGATGTCTTCATCTCTCTCCCACTTTGTAACAGGGGCCTGGCTGGGCTCCCTGGCCCCAACATGCTGTTCCCACTAGGCCAAGGGACCCCGAGGATGGCAAGAGGGAGCTGGAGGGGGCAGCCTGAACAGCAGGTGTGCCATCTGCCCCAGCTGTGGCTGGGCCCTCTGGCCAGCCCTCAGCCCCATTCACCCCCAGCCTAGCCCCACAGGGTCCTCTTTCTTCCTCCTCCATTCTCCATCTTGACGAAGGCATTATATAGAATCGTTTTAATCACTTTCAGATGTTAGAGCAGCATATTTTACTGGCATTTATATCCATTGCTTTCCTCAGCAAGGCATGTTACTATTATCATCTAAGGAAAAAAGACAAGGGAATTTCGGTCAAGCATTATTTTCATATTACTAGTATTTGCAGAATAGGTGTAGAACTATTTAAGTTTAGACCTTGGTTTGGTAGTTTGTTTTGTTTTTATGGAAAAAAAGATAAAAGTAACCCCTACTTTTCCTGTTTTTGTATTTAACTAATATATTATTTCTTTAAGGTTACTCACTTCCCCTACCCGCTCCAAATACTTTGCATTCTCAATCGAAAATGAAAACAATCTGAGAGACAGGAAAAGTGCAATATTATCAAGAGGGATGCCAGGGCTTGTTGGGGCAGTGGCGGGAGAGCCAGCAACCCCGTCTCTCGCTAGGGGAGGTGGGGCTCCTGGAAGGAGTCGTAGCTGTGGAGCCTATAGATGACCTGGGTATTGATTTCTTGTTACCCCTCCTCCCCTTCCCCCTTCCCTGGCAAGATGGTAGGGTCCCCAGAGGGCATCCCCTTCTGCTGGGTGTTGCCCACCCAGAAGAGAGGGATTCAGGGAAGTGGCATGGGGCACTTGGCCTCCCCGGGGCGCCCCAGCCCTAGGCACAGAGCAAGGACCTCCAGGAACCGCTCCTTGTTTTCATTTCCGTTGTTTTTCAGCCAGCTGCTCAGAAAGACCTGTCCCAAAAATAACCCTCAGCAGCCTTCTCACCCCAATCTCTTGATGTTTGGGCCGTGATCCTTTTGATGTATGTTTGAGTCTTTCTAAAACTACGTAACCTCAAGTTCAGTTTATGGGCAGGAACCCTCGATGTAATCAAACCCTTTTGGAGGGATGTGGGTGCCTTGAGCCCAGCATCCCCCAGTGATGCACCGATTCCCACAAGCCTGCAGCTGGGCCTGGTGCTGAGCCAGGGCCACCCATTCATCTCAATGACTTCAGCCCGAGCGAGGCGTGAGCCCTGCCTCTGCTCAACACCCCGACAGTCCCCAGAAGGTCTTGGAGAAGCGTCGGAGGAGCCTGCTGAGGTCCCTGCAGACAGAACTTCCCACAACAGGTACCAAGCCGCCACCTCCTACCTGGGTGCCAGTAGAGAGGGGACAGGACGGGAAGTCTCTGGGTTCAAGCCCTGGGAGCTCTGCCCCTCAGGGAGACAGGGACATCCTTGCGGGCTCATCCCCTCCACCTCCAGTACTGTACGCTTGCTGCTCCATCCCGTTCGGTGAATTTCTGTACAAATAGGAACCTGGCGCCCAGAGTGGGACCGTGCCCCCGTGTGGGGGTGGCTCTCCTTGGAGTGTATACGTCTATAGGTCCAATCTTCAAGAATCCCGATGCAGAGCTCTCTGGAAAGAGAACCATCCACAGTGCTGAAGAAGTAAGATTCCCTCACTTTTTTTGAGGGCTGTGTGTTGTTGAGGAAGTGTGTGTGTGTGTGTGCATTTGAGTGCGTATGTGAGCGTGTTGGTCATTTCCCACTTGAACTAAAGAACATGGGGTTAGAGGAAAAAAAATACTGGGCAAGCTGTCTCCATTGAACAAGTCCTTGGCATTGGGCAGGCCCCAAAGGACTCGCAGCTTCTGGCAGCAAGTGTATGTGTTATTCACACGTGTAATTCTGGCTGGAGAGTGCAATGTGTCTTTTTTTTTTTTTTTTTTGGTAATTATTTTATTAAGTATTTAGTTGGAAACTTCACACTGGCATTAACAGATCTAGCAGAAGCAGCCTAGGCCATCGTCCCGGGCTCCAAAATGAAGATGTGGAAAGGTGCCGCCACTGGGTGTGGAAGTGCCGAGGCGGTCAGCTGGGGCTGCCACCTGCACAGTGTCTCTAGTAGGCTGACTCCCAGCCTTTGCCATGCGTGTCGCCACTGTGGGAATCCCCATGTCATGAGAGCAGGTGGCCCTCAGTTCTTATGTTGCTGAGGGTGGATCAGGCTGGTCGGGGCAAGAAATTGCTCACAGCGAGCTCAGTGGACCTACCCGTGCGTGTATATCAGCACCCCTGGTCTAGACTGCAGGCCTGACTAAAGGCTTCATGGGAATCATGTGGAGGGCTCCCCTTTGACATTACTGAGCTTTTTGTCTAAATCATGATCTCTGGTTGGGGCAGGCCCTGGTTCTCAAGCTCTGTGATCAGAGCCAGTGACAGAACAGGGTCAGTGACCTATAGCTGCACTTGAGGAAGAACAGCCCCACTGATATTAGCATCCCTCCTGTTTTGTCCTGCGCACCTGGGTCCTCAGGCCAGAAGTTGGGCACACTGGTGCATATAGACTGGGTAGAGGACTCTGTCTTCCTGGCCCTTGGTCCCAAGCTGCCTATAATGTTGGTTTTACCATGCCATCCCCCTTTCCGGAGCCTATCTTTTTAACATTGAGTTTGCACTTGACCTTGACAATCAGCCCCCTCTCCCACCCCAGAACTTAGTGGCCTTAGAGAATGGGTCCCTACGATGAAGGTCCCTCCTTTGCTCCCATTTCCATCCTAGCTAGTGGGCTGGACCTCAGGAGGCAAGAGAGAAAGGAAGAATTATCGTTTTAAAGCAAAAGTATGGATCGAGCACGTTGGAGGTGAGTGAGAGGCACGTCGGCAAGATGAGTGTGCGTGTTTGGGGTGGCTGGGGCTTACCGCCCCTTCCCCAAGAAGGAGGCTTCTGGAAGAGGAGGTCTGCTAGGCAGAAAGGGAAGAGTATGAGAAGGTTGAGAGAGGGTTTGGAGTCTGGAGTTTTGTCTTTATTAGAAAGGAGGAGGAAGTCTATTCTGAGTGTTTCAGGAAGAAGAGAGCAGGTAGGGAGGGAATTTAGTGATTCAGCACCCAAGGGTCCAGCCAGAACAGGTTGGGAAAGCCCCAAGATTTGGCTGTAGAAGCAGCTGGCCTCAGGAAACAGCTACTTGCTGGGCCACAAGCTGGGTCCCCCGTGGGTTCTTAATGGTCATTGATTTACTTAGTGGAAAGCGGAAGTTGCCAGCAACAAACCAGTCTTTGAGTTTGAGGCCCTGGCTCCGGAACATTCATCCATCTCTCAGGTTCCAGGCTGGGTTTGCCCACCTCCCTTTGTCCAATCCAGAGCTAGCCTCTCAAATTGCTTGAATCAGAGACCAGTGGCCATAATGGGTCATGTAGTAGGGACCCACCACCCCCAAACTGGAACCTTGGGGTCCACACACCATCAAGCATATCTGGGAGGAAGACAACTTCGTTTGCTCTTCTGTTGACACCAGTTATTCTTGAGTATCTCTAATGATGCCTGTGGCGGTTCAGTTTGCTGAGCCTGCCTCAGTGGTGTGACTTAGAAGAGGGAGTGCAATGCACTCATCATGTTTAGTGGCCTGTGACCAAGGCATACTGCTCTTAAGCAGTTCAGAGAAAGAACGGTAAATAGAGCCACCATTCTTGAATCTACAGCTTGTTCTCTGCAACAGGTTTTCTTTAAATTCAGGACACAGGATGGCAAAAGGGTTTCAGGGCCAGTTTACAGGAGGTCTGCATGAAGGTGACTTCTGAACAAGGCAGCTGTTAGTGGCAGGTTCGTGAAGCGTGGGTTTGTGGACTGCATGTTGCATGTGAACTGCTGGATGTCTCTGGGGCACTCCTCACGGTGTCCACTCAACCCCTCCCAGCTCCTAGTGGGATCTGTGGGGTCTGAAGGAGGTTGTTCCCTCTTCCCCCTCAGCAGAGAAATTTAAGAAAAGGACAGTGAATCCAGTGCTGTCAATTTGAGTGCTAAAAAATTTCCAGGATCAATGGTGGTGCTAAACTCTCTCCATGTTTCTAATATTTTTAATAGTGGGTGTTTTTTTTTGAACTGTTCTCATCACAAAAATGCAGCGTCCTTGGGGAAGGGACCCAGCCCCTTGACCTGCCGCTTTCCAGGTGTCCTTTATCATTTTGACGGGATTCTTTGGTCTGCAGAAAATACTCTGTCTTGGCATGCTTCTAGACTGTAAGATTTGGGTTGTTTTGTATTTTGTTTATGTTTACATGCATCTTGTATTTCCCTGAAAACTAAATAAAGTTTTTGCCTTTTTAACTGAACAGAATCACCTCCTGATTCTCCCTGCCACAAGAAAACATACCCAGCTGAGTGGCAAAGGCCACATCACCCCAAATGAAACATGAACTGCAGGGTCCGGGCCCTCTGAGGACACTGGAGGGGTGGGGTAAGTTCCCACTGTTCCCACTGTTGCTGGTGAGAAGCGTGCTCAAGCCCCTCACCCCTCCCCCGCCTGTGGGAGGCTTTCTGGGCAGTGGCCAAGGCTTTCAGAGAGAGAGATACAGATCTTGGGGCCAAAGAGCCACATTCAGTGGGCCTACATGGCCCCTCAGCTTAGAGCCCCTGACCCTCCCCTACTTTTGCTGGACGCCAGTAAGCAGGGCTGGGCAGTCCTGGTGTGGGGAGTAGCCCGTGGCTGGTCAAGGCCAAGCAGAGGCTGGGCAGCTAGCGCATCCTCCCGGGAGAGAGGGAGGCAAGCATCCCATGTCCCTCTGAGGCCCAGCCTGCGAAATGAGTTCAACTCCCACATTGCACCCGGACCCCATCCAGCACTCCAGCTTCTACAGCCACCCAGAGGTACTCAGCCCATCTAGAAAGTTTTTCCGAAGGTCCCTGACCGAGGCCTCCCTTTTCTGCCTAGCTGTGCCACTCATTTGGCATAGGCCTCCGCACCGGCCAGTGGGAGCGGCAGCTGAGCTTCCAGGTCTGGGCTTCGGGTGAGAGACGGGCAGGCCCTGTTCTGGGGAGCTCAGCACAGCGCCTGCCATCCTTTAGCCCCTAGGTGGCGCTGCCCCTCCACAAAGGTCGCACACCAGATTTAGACCCGGCTCGGCCTTAGGAGCGTCATGGACTCCTGCTGCTCCTCACAGATCCAGGGACCTGAGGCCGGCGAGGGGCAGTAGCTTCTCCCTTTCAGCGTACGGTGAGGCTCACCTGGCATTCTGGCCCCTGCCATCCAAGCCCCAGGTCACGCTCCAGCCACCTCCCCCTCCCCTGCTCTCTCCAGGGAGCCTTTCCTGATTGTTGACTCCCCTCCTCCCCTCCGCTCCTGCACACCCACCAGCCCGCCTGCCCTCCGTCCCCAGCCCTCCAGACTGCACAGCACAGCCCTCAGGCTGGTATGAAATCACCTTTATTCACAATCAATCACGGTGACCCAAGTTCACAGAGGAGGCAGCAGCTACCTCCAGGCTAGCAGAGACAACAGGACGGTGGCTTCCTCTCCCTGACGCTCAGGCTGCACAGCCCCTGCATGTAAGAACTCTCCTTGCCTGAGAGGGGACCCCTGACTGGATGGGGCCCCACCAGCCCCACCTCACCCCACTCCCACAGAAGGGGTCTACAGGGTCAGTGGGGAGGGGAGACCCACGGTAGAACTGTGGCTTCCCTGCAAGGCAGGTACAGACAGGGCCCGCCTGGCATCCTGTGCTGTCCCACCACACCACCCCATAGCAGCCCCCACCAGAGAACCCCTGAGAGTCACAAGGAAAGTCTCTCCCCGACCCCAAAAATCACTTTACAGAGGTGGCAGCTGAGGCTCAGAGAGGCTTCGACCTGGTCAGGGCCACACAACTGGTCAGTGGCCAGGTCCAGAATCCCACGCTCTGCCAGCCATATGGCAAAGCAGTCTCCGACAGGCGTAAAAAACTATCTGAGGGGGCCGAGGGCTGGGAGGCTCAGGGGAGACTAGGCCAGGACTCAGAGCTGGCCCCAGCCATGGCCTATCAGGACAGGGTGTGCAGGGCTGAGATGACTATAACCTAAGAGCAGCTGCGGGGGCACTCCCTCACCCCAGAATCAGGACTAAGAACCCAGAGGGGCTGGGACCCATCCTCTTCCCTTCTCCTCTTTCCTGGGACCGGAGAGCCTAAGAACAGGCTCCCTACCCCTACAATGATGAGGCCAGCTGGCCTTCCCTCCCTCAGCCTGCCCAGAACTTTTTATGTCCTTATGGAGGAGGGAACTGCTGGGCCTCATGATGTATAATGAGCCAATTATGATAACCCTGCTCCAGCCCAAGACGAAGGGCATTTTGTGGCTCTGGGGTGATGCCCTAGTCCCAGGGCGCTGCAGAGGCTCTGCTGCCCTCTCTATAAAATGGATACAATTTGTCAGAAGGCCTCCCACTTCAGCCCCTTTGGAGTTCTACTTCGTGGTAAGCAGAGCTGGCTATGGACTTTTGGGCTGCAGTCTGGGGAAGATTTTGAGTGATGACCACCTCTGCTGGCCCCTCTAACCAGGCACCCCGCCCACCAGGACAGCATTTCTAGGGGTCTGGGGGATGGGAGTTCAGTCCCCCCCCCCCAAATAACCCCTACAAACCCAATAAATAAATAAATTAAAATACGGAAAAAGCCTGTTCTTACTCCAGGGAACCCCCTACTCCCAACCCAGGGCCCTGCCCTCTCCTGGGGACGCTACAGCCTCTCTGAGTATCAGCCCGGCCCAGAATAGCACTGAAATGGGGGAGGAGAGGTCACAGAGGGTAGCTGCAAACCTGTTCTTCAGAGAGCCTGACAGAAGACAGACCCTGCTCTCCAGCCCACACCGAGGGGCTGCCCCTGGGCAGCAGCATCCAGCAAGATGACTGGGGCAGACAGGCTATGACCAGAAAGGGGCCCTCCACATCTCAACCAGGCCAGGGGTCTAGGGACCCAGAGCCTGGAGGCTTCTGTAGCCTGTCTGTCCACCCATCCAGGGTGAGTGGGAGATGGACATGGCATGGAGGCTGCAGCCTGCCCAGGATGAGAGGTATCCACTGGCCTCCTTACCCCTGGCTTCCAGGCCCAAGGGGCAGGGAAGAAAGGACGGAGAAGGTAGGTGTAGGTCAGAGAGTAAGGCAGCAGCTCAGGAGCTGCCTGCCTAGGGCTGCTGTTGCACAGGTTGTGCACTGCTCAAGGGCAGTTGGCTGAGGGAGAAAATGGAGGCTGAAGTCCAAGTCCACACTCCACTAGCCAAGCCACATGTCTGGGCTCAGGGCCACATCCGCCCAGAGGAAGGGACACACTTTCTAATTAATTCTCACAAAGGTGCCACACGGGCTAGAAGGACCTCCTGGGAATCTACCCCGGATGGGGAAGGATCAGGAGAAGCTGAGACCCCAGTTTAGCCCCTCAGCGTGCAGGGAAGAGCAGGCGATTTGCTTCTGCCCCCACCTCCCTGCCTGATAACCCCTTCCTCCCCAAAACTTTTGGGGCTGTTTCCCATGTTTAATGATAAGGGAAAAGAATTTCCAAAATGAGGAAGAAGAGAAGGGCCCCTGTTGACTTGCCCCTCAGGTGGAGCTGGGCCGGAGTCTGAGGAGGTCGGCGTGAGGGGTAGGGCACCACGACGGGCTAGGAGCTGCGGTAGGTCTTGATGATGTCCTTGATGGGGCGGCGGCAGATGGGGCAGCAGGCGTGTAGAGCCTTCTTGAGGCGCAGGCCACAGGCATAGCAGAGGCACATGTGGCCGCACGTGTAGATGACCGTGTCCACTGCGTGCTCATAGCAAATGGTGCACTCATCGCTCCACGGGCCCCCGCCTGGAGTCACTGGCGACTCTGGCAGGCTCACCGGTGAGTTGGGGGCCGTCCCTGGGGGCAAGCGGACACCAGTCAGGAGGAGACATGGCCCAGCCTGGTCCCAGGTTCATGAAGAGAGCCCCCTGGCCTCTCCCCCTCCATTTATCAGGATCGGCCTGTCTAACCTACCACCCAACTTCCTGGGCGCAAGAGAGGAGAGGATACACTCTGGACAGCCCCACTTCTGGCCCCTCAGTGCCCAGACCAGGGGCCAGGGTGTCCATGAGGCATTGAGAGGAGGAGGGAGGGATGGAGGAAGGAAGGGGGCCCAAAACCATTTGAGGAAGACCCCTCCTTACCCTTTGGTGTTCTTTGTGCTAAAGAAGTCCTTTGGAGAAAGCTGCCCAGCTGGGGGACAGGATGGGGTACACCCCGGAAATCACCACTCAACCAGGGTTCACTGGGCCCATCTCCAGCTCCTCCAGGGCCCAGTCCTGATACAGAGGCTGCATGCCTGCCTCAGCCAGGGTGAGGGGGGGATGGGGTCCTCAGGGTGGGAGGTCTGGCATGGTCACCATGGAACTGGAGGGGCCAGCCTACTTACCGCCAGCAGAGTTCCCCAGAGGTCCAGAGCTGCATGTGCTGAGCAAGGGGTCAGAGAGGCGGATGCCCAGGGCGCTGGGCGAGGTTGGTGTGGAGGCAGGGGAGCAGGGGAGTGATGGGATGCCCCGCTCTGCCAGGATGGTGGAGCCTGCAGAAAGGGTGGGAAGGAGGGAGGGACACACTAGCCACTCAGAGGCCCACTGGGAGAAAGCTCGAATCTCCACCCCTCTATTAGGTTCCCAGGAGAGAAATGGGTGGTACAGCCTGACCACACGGCCCAGCCATAAGGCTCAGGGTGGGACTCCACCGACTGGCTCGCACCCTGCCCCAGCTCTCTGTTCCCGCCTACAAATTGGAGGGCCACACGCATCATGCTCTGGTGTTACTCCATCTGCCATCTCCAAACAAGCCCCCTGCCTAGAATCCCACCTCCACCCTTCCCCATGCTTCCTTCACCTTCAAGGTTTCCCATGCCAGAGAACAAAGTCGCCTTCCTCCCACCCAGCATGGCCCTTCAAGCCCTGGCCTCACCATCCTAGTCAGAGCCCCGTGCCATCACCCCCCTTCTCCTCTGCATTGGCACCTTCAAAATACTCCACACCATCTCCCACACTTGTTCTGCCCAACCTTCTTTCCTTTCTTCCCTCGCTTTCCTCTTCCCTTCCATCCCTCCCTCCCTCCTCCCTTCAACAAGTACTTGCTGAGAGCCTACCAGGTACCAGACACTGTGTATATATAAAACTGGGAATGAGACAGACAGAGCCTTTACCTTCAAAGAGCTAACTGTCCAGGGAGTCTCTTGGGGCTATCCTCGACCCCCTCGTCTGGACAGCCTTGACCCCACCCCCCGACAACCACATATCTCTATCTAGCACTGACCAGCCACACACGCCATGCACAGAAATAAAAAACCACAGAGGATAGGAAATTATTTGTTCTTTGCCCAGGAACGTAACTTTGTTTCCCTACTTAAACCTTGCGCTTCCTGAAAGCAGGAAGTCTGATTCACCTGTAAGTCTCCCACAGGCCCTAACATAATGCCCTACACATAAATAAGTGCTCAGTGAGATATTTTTTATTACTAGTTATTCATTCTAATTCATTTACTAGTCACTGTTTCTAAGAATATTCATTAGCTGTCCATAGGATTTCTCTTATTAGTGTTAACCAGGTTTCAAGTTAATTATCATCTCCTTTCAGAAATTCATACCTCCTATTTGCTTTTCTTGCTTTATTGCACCGGTTAGCATTTTCAGAACAATACTATAAGGCATCTCTATCATATTCCAGACTTTAATAAGAATATTTCTAATGTTTCACCATTAAGCATGAAATTGACTGTAGTTTTGGAGTGAAGGAAATATCTTTCCACTCTTAGTTCACTTAGGCCTTCAACAAAGCAAAGCATTCCTCTATAAGGTAAATAATTATCCTTCATACATTGCTACTGGTTTTTCCTTTAGAGTCAGTCAGGATCCCCTAACACCAGTTTGTTAATTGAGATGCCCAATTCTCCAAACAGCTCAGGAGCACTCTGTTTAGCCTATATTAAATTCTGAATGATTATTCTTCAACACCCACTTTGACCTACTTCCCTTTGGGGACATTTAAGTCCTGGGTTGTTTTTGCTTGTCTGTTTTTAAGCTTCTCCTTGGCTCCAGTCTAGTAAGCCTCTTTGGGCAACAGAAGCTTCACTGGAAAGCTACTTATCTATTATTGCATGGTGCTGAGGCAAGAGGGTACCCTGTCGTTATGTTATTTCCTTCATCTGAGGAGAACAGTGTCTTCTGGTGAATGTAGCCAAATATCTTTGTACCTCAACCTGATTTTTTTTTTTCTGCACCCCAGTCCGGTTTGTTTTTATTCCATCCTGAATTTTCACCCCAATTTCTTTCCTTACTGATTGATGGCTTTTCATCTAGCCTGATTTCTTTTCACCTCCTTCCTGACTTATTTTCCCCCAATCCTAACTTCTTAGCACCCCAGCCCCATTTCTTTTCATTCCTTTGTAAATTTATTTTACACTCCATCTTCATTTGGTCTCTCTCCAGAGGAGGAAGTCTCCACTGATTTTATCTGATTTCACAAAACTCTCACACACTATCACAATCACCAACAGCATTACATACACAAATACGCACCCATTTAGTTACTCACGTGTGCCTAGACACAGTATGCCAATCTTATAGCGTAAACTCATGCTCACTCACATACACACATTATCTTGTCTATGAAGCCTCTTGGGGTGAGGTCTAGGTCAGGGGCTGTGAGACCCAGGGGTCTCCAAATGTGTCTAAGCAAACTTGCTGAGGGAAAAAAAAAAAAAATCAGATGCCCAGGACCTAATCCGAGATCTACAGAATCAAAATCTCTGGAGGTGGAATTCAAGAATCTGCACTGTAGTAGGTTCTCCGAGTGAGTCGAATGCTGCTGCAGAGCAGACCAGCACTTGGAAAGCATGAACACCTGCTCACTCTGGGGTAACAGAGGTTCCAGAAGATACACGTTAAAAAAAAAAAAAAAGATTTCTGGTCAAACGAGCTTGGAAAAGCTGGACACCATAACCACCACCACCCTCTCCTAAAGGTTCACATTGTATATTAAAGGCTCTGAGAAGTTCTACAGTAAAGAATCGCCTGCTTTTTAAAAACTCAGTATTTCCCAAACATTCTGGACCCAAGGACCCGTTTTCAATGGACACCTATCCTGCAGAACACTCTGGGAACATGGCTTACACAAGTCCGCATCACCCAGTCCTTTCAAACTCTGTCCATTCAAACCCAGGAAGGCCCAGACATCTGCAACCCCATTTCCTCCAAGGCCCTCTGCTCGGAGATTCCCCACAGACCCCCAATCTAAGCACCACCCTGCAGAGATACCTGGCTACTGACATACCAACCTCTTTTTCTTATTTAGACACAAAATCACCCTTAGAGGCAGAGACCTTTATTCCCATTTTAGGAGAAATGGAAACTGAGCCTCAAAAAGTTCGCTGCTGGTGGAAACAATTTTCTTTTTTCCCATTTTTAAATGGCCACTGGGCAATGTGTAAGAGAACCGTTTACGTATCTGTGGGAATGTGGGTGAATCAGATTCTGAGCGTGAAACTCAATGTTCCCCGCTTTTCTCCCCCTCTCCAGGGTTTATCTGGTGAGATCTGATAACTATGGACTAGATAATTGAGTCCCACCCAGAACTCATCTTTGGGGTCTGTGACTCTTTGACTAGACCCCATGAAGGGCGGGGTGGGCGCTCTTTCCCCCTACCCAGACACGCCCCTCCTCCAGGGAAGGCTGGGTCTGGAGGCGCCAGCCTCCAGGTGCACCTGGGGGGAGGCGGACACGTGGCCGGGGGCACTCACCGAGGATGCGGATCTGCGTGATGGCCCCGTGCAGGCCGAAGAGCATCCAGAGCGGCTGCGAGGCGTCCACGCACAGCTGCATGCCCGCCGCGGCGCCATTGTGGCTAAGGTGCAGCTCACCGTCGGGGTTGACCACCAGGCCCAGGATGTCACCGCTGTGCAGGGGCCCGGGCACGCGGCACACGGCCCAGAACTCCTTACGGTCCACCAGTGCCTCGGGGCTGAAAGGCAGGTCTGCTGGCCGCAGCGTGCCGGGGTCGCACGTGGTGACTCCGAAGGAGAGCGCGCCAGGCCGCGCGCCGCCCGAGCGCGTGACCTTGACGAAGATGGTCTCGGCCACGCGCACGGGCCGGCTGGTGAAGACGAGCGCGCGCTCGTCGCGCCCGTGCTCCAGGCGCGCCACCGTCTGCTCGTCCAGGATGCGGACGTGTGCGCCGGCGCGCAGCGCGTGGAAGCGCAGGTCGCCGTCGAGCTGCGCTGGCAGAGCGCGGCTGTGCTGGGAGTTGAGCGAGTTCTGCGGGATGGGGCAGCCGGCGGCCGGCGCGGTCTCGTCGCCGTCGGCGCCCGGCACGTTGAGGTCGCACAGGCTCACGGAGAGGCGCGCTTCCTCGGCCTCACGTCGCAGCGACGGCCGCCGCAGGGCGGTGAAGGAGCGCGGCCGCAGGCAGTCCGGGAGCACCAGCTCGCTGTCTGCGGCGGGGAGGGAGACAGGGCGACCATCACGCGGGCCACAGCGCCCAGTCCCCATCGCCTGCGCACCTCCTCCCACTGGTCTTTAAAGCGCGCACCAGTAAGACGCACCGGGTTTCTAATGGCACAGAAAATGCTAGGACATAACGTTGTGCAGGACTTCTGACTACGTATTTGTTTAAGCAAAGGATCAAGGCCGGCAGGAAGGACACACCAAAACTAAAAACATGATTACTTCTAAATAATATGCTTATTAAATTGGATTTTTTTTTCTAACTCCTGGGGCCCTCCCTTTTTAATCCCAGCAGCCAGAAGAGCACCCAGCACTTAGAAGGCAGCAGTAAATAATATTTGTTGAATGCATGCTGACATCCTACCCGTCTGGGAGGCCAGAGGGAACCAACCCCCCCCCACCCTAGAACGCCTCTCTGCACAAATTGCAGAGAGACGTTCTTACCCCAACAATTACCTTGCGAAGTTATTGCCACGGAAGGACATTGAGGCTGAGAAGTTAAGTGAATTTATCCAAGCTATCCTTTCAAAACTGACAACTGGAAATCAAACCCTTTCTCTTTTTAATCATACAAGTAATACAGACTGTATTTTGTAGAAAAGACAGTTCAGCAAAAAGAAAAAGTAATCTCCTGTCAGCCCACCATCCAGAGGAAAATACTATTAATATTTGGATGTATGAGTTTCCAGCCTTTTTTCAATATATTTTAGTTATTTCTTTTTTTAAAACAAAAATTGAATCACGCTATATAAATGCCAGTAGTTTTAAACTAACGAGTAACAAATCTTTTTGAAAATGTGGCAACTTTTATCTATCTTCTCAGAAAAATGCACGTTCTCCCTAAATTCCGTGGATAATTTCGGGGCATTGACTCCAGGCAAAGAACTCTGCTATACAAATTTTCTTTTCAAAACTAGCTTTTCGGGCTTCCCTGGTGGCGCAGTGGTTGAGAATCCGCCTGCCAATGCAGGGGACACGGGTTCGAGCCCTGGTCTGGGAAGATCCCACATGCCACGGAGCAACTAGGCCCGTGAGCCACAACTACTGAGCCTGCGCGTCTGGAGCCTGTGCTCCACAACAAGAGAAGCCGCGATAGTGAGAGGCCCGCGCACCGCGATGAAGAGTGGCCCCCACTTGCCACAACTAGAGAAAGCCCTCGCACAGAAACGAAGACCCAACACAGCCAAAAATAAATAAAGTCAGAAAACATCTTAAAAAAACCCCAAAAAACTAGCTTTTCCATTTACTGTGTTCTGAATACCTTTCTACACTAATAACCATGTTTTTGATACCATACTTTTTTAATGGCTGGTTATCTCTGCTTTATGGAGTCCTATAATTTGTAATAAAAGTCATCAGGTGCGATGAATTACCCCTGCATTTCATCCTTAAAGCATCCCATGAAGTTGTTCCCATTGTACAGATAAAGCTCAGAGATGTTATGTGACAGCCACGAAGTGGCAGATCCAGGATTAAAGCAAGATCTGTCCAACTCCCAACGCCACATTCTCCACTTTCGGGCCCTCCTCGTTTACTGAACCCTTTCTGTGGGAGTCCCTAAATTTGGCTAGTACCACCGCAGCTCACATCATGGGCCAATTCCTTCTCAGGAGGCTTTTCTCTGAGCCTCCCCCAGGGAGAATCTGTGCTTTCTCTCCAGGAACTGAGTAAGGGCTGCTGGAGTGCTTGGTGTGAGAGCAAAGCTTGGGGGACTGGACTGGTAGGGGCCGCAGAGGCCAGAATTCAGCTCCAGCTGAATCTAGAGACGCTCTCTAAAGCCTCTCTATCTTTGTTCTCCCCCAGCTCCCCTGCCCCTTCCAGGAACAGTGTTGTTTGGACCCCAGC
This sequence comes from Balaenoptera physalus, assembly GCF_965194825.1. Taxonomy (NCBI): domain Eukaryota; kingdom Metazoa; phylum Chordata; class Mammalia; order Artiodactyla; family Balaenopteridae; genus Balaenoptera; species Balaenoptera physalus. Next base: position 48,238,720 of record NC_138893.1, read on the forward strand.
AAGGAGAGGGTGCTGGGCCGGCCCTCCCCCCAAGGCTCCTGCTTCTCTGGAGAAGCCTCTTGGGGCCTGGCTAGTCAGGATTCCCAGCATCGTGTTTGGCAAGGAGGAGGGAGCCGACCAGAAAATGTGATTATTCCAGGGAATTGACTCTGTGACAGTAATGGTGCAGAGAGGCTGGGGGGCTGCGGAGAGGCAGAGGCGAGGAGGGCAAGACACGGGAGACAATAGTGGGGGGCTGAGGAGGGCTGTGGGCTGACCTGGACCCCAGGGAACAGCCCCTTCTCCCCTACCCCTTAGGGATTCCGGGCAGCGGCCCTTGAGGAGTCCAGAGGGTTGGGGACAGAGAGGAGAAGGGATGGGGAAACAGGGTGAGGAGGAAACAAGTGGCTCAGAGATGCCCAGCCGGGCCTATGGGAACAAGGCTGTCATGGGGGCCCACACACACACCCCACACACACTCCTCTCTCCAGCCCACCCCACACGCTCAGGACAATCAGGCCAGAGCCCATGGAGCTGGGCAGACCCTCAGAACAGATTCCTGAATGGGGCTGGAATGTGAGCTCTCCTGCTCTGCCCCTTCAGGAGTCCTCTTCTGCTTGAATATACCCACTACCTCCCAGTAGTGCCACGGCTGAGCTACTCTGTCTTTAGGAAAATGTTTCCTACTCTTAAACTGAAATCTACCTCCCTGTATTTTTTTTTTTCTGAACTCTTCATTTTATTGATCCTTTACCATACAAAATTTATTCAAATTACACCCATTTGAAGTGGTAAGATCACAGCTAGAAAACAGGTTACCCTGTAACAAATTTACAAAATCCACCATAAAAGCTTTTTTTTTTTTTTTTTTACATTCTATTACATATTATCTTTTTTAAACTAGCATACACACAAAGCTTAACTGATTGGTAGTTTGCCTACTCCCTATTTTGGGAGAAATACTTCCTTTTGACAAAATCACATACCCCATAGGAAAAGAAATTCCCACAACTGACAACTGCCACCCAACTCACTCTTCACACCATCTTCCTTGAAATCCCTCCTCTCATACACACAAGGTGTCATGCTGAAGCTTTAAATACTGCAATTGAATTTACAGATCTACACTTACAATAAAAATCAACACAAGAACCGCCACCACTACAACAAACACAAACAAAGTAACTCTTAAAAAATTACAAACCAGCTAGAAAATATTCTGGCAGTGTTTACAAATTACTTGCTATTTTTATACAAAATTGCTAGATAATGAAAATGAGCAGCCTGCGTATCAACCTAAATAAAACGATCACTCCACACAAATCTGTACATATAAACACACACCTATCATGTGTTGCTCTTTATACAGTTTACTTTCTAGGGCTCGCTCATAACCTCCCTGTATTTATACCTACTACCTCTGGGGCTGCCTCTCAGCCCCACACTGAGGACAGCTTTCCTCAGGGAATACTCAGACTCCCCACACACCTTCCCACCTCTTAGACAATGAACACAACCAGACTCAGTATTCCAGATGTGCCCTGACCAGCTCAAGGCACAATGTGGCCATCACACCTCCCCTGATAAGTACACTATACTTCTAATAATGCAACCTAAAAGTATTTTAGGTTTTTTGGTTAACAAAATCCATATACTGGTAGGCAAGACAGGAGCATAGTTAAGTGCAAGGACTCTGAAGTCATCAGCTTGGGTTCAAATCCTAGCTCTGCCATTTCCTGGCTCTATGACCTTGGACAAATAGCTTAACCCCTCTGGGACTCTCTTCTTCAGCAGTGAAATCAGCATTTACTTACTGGTATAAAATACGGACTCTTAATACTCCCCTCGGAAGGGATGCTGAGAAGATGAGGTGGAATACAGTACCTAGGGCACCTAGTAGAGTACCTGGCACATAATAATCGTGAGGTTAATATGAGCCATTGTTATTGTTTTCCTGCTACATGGTTCAGAAGAATATGCATGGGCTTTGGGTTTAAATGTCTGATCCAGCACTTGGCTGGTGGCCTGTGGGTAAGCAACTGTCCTCCAGCCCCCGATCACTCACCATGAGAACAGGGGTACTAATACCTGCTTTGCGATGTTGTCGCGGGGATCAGAGGTAGATTGAGAAGCCCCTGGCACCTGCATACTTGATAACTTCAGTTATTACCATTTGCTCAGGTTGAGTTTATCAACCAAAGTCAGGTCCACCTGCACTCAGACAACTAACTTTTTGAACCTAGGACTTTCCATCAGTCATGCTAAGCACCCAGGACAAAATCATGGAATGACATTACTGACTAAAGACCAGGAAGGAGAAGCTACAAATGGTGATTAGAGATGAAAGAAGAGAAAGAAGGAGAAACAGTGGGCGAAGAGAGAGAGAGAGGGGAAGGGGTAGGAAAGAGATCCCTTTGGCCTTTGTTGAAATATCACAGGAGTTAGGAGAGGAGGTACAGGAGATGCTGGGAAACAGCTAAAAATGGAATCTCTGGGGCCAGTGCCCAGCCCAAGTATGTCTTCTCTCCCATCCCCTCCACCCCTCGGGGTCAGGAGCAGCTGCAGGCCACCAGCAAGCTCCAAAATAACCATCCCATCAGTGTGCCCGGCTGCGTGGGGCCCTGAAATAGATGAAACCTGAGACGGAGGAACTGGTCACAGCACCCTCCACAGAGGGGACGGCAAAGGTCACATCACCTTGATGCGAGTCCACATCAAGCTGGAGGTCAGGGAAGGGTCCGGGCCCCCGAAGCCAGGGGAGAACAACCAAGGGCCGAACCTCAGCCCAGGACTGCGCCCTGGGGTACAGCTTGGAAAACCCAGAGGGCCAGCCTGTGACCCCCAAGCAGTGGGGTGGCGCCATGTTTGAAGCAACAAGTTATTTAATCCGTGCCTGGGACACACAGCTGCCCACTTGGAGGTGTTTATGATAGGGGAGGGGTGGCACAGGGCCATGGGAGGAGCTGCAAAGCTGGCTCCCCTCTCGTGTCCCATCTTTCAGGAGAGAACTTGCCAGTCTTCAGCTCCTGCCTAATCTGGTGCCTGGCGCTGGCTTTGCAGATCCCCTGGGCCCGGGCAGAAAGAGCCAGACCCTGCAAAGGGCAGGGAGGCCTGGGCCAGGGTTTCCTCCCCTCAGGGTGGCACTCAGGGCACCCACTCATTGACCCCCTGTGTGCCCAGCCCTGGGCAGGGGTTAAGGAGAGGGAGAGCCAGGACCTGGGCCCTGGAGAGCCAGTAGCCCTTGGGAGACTTGAAGCTTGGAGGCATGAAAATATTTGAGTACAATTTTGTTACAAAATTCTCAGTGTCTCAGGTAAGACAGGACCTCAGAGGAGAATGAGGAAATCTGTTTATCTCTGCCAAGTTCTCACCAGCCTTGGCTAGAATGCCCCTGGGGACAAGAAGCTCACCACTTCTCAAGGCCATCTGTCCTCTACTTTGACTCACTCTGAAACAGAAGTCCTTAGCCTCAGTTGGACAGCATTATCCTAAAAGGGAGATTTATCCTAAAGAAGAGAAGGCTCAGAGGGGGCCCCAAGGAGTGGGTACAGGACACTTGATCCATGCAAGGAAAGTTTTTCTAACAGTCACAGTTGTTCAGAGACGGCATCTCAGGAAAAACAAGATTTGACCCAGGCCCTGAAGGACAAGAGGGTCTGGATTGACAGAAGTGAGAGCCACTCGGGTGGGAAAACTGCATTAGCAAATGCCTGGGGAGAACAGTCTGAGCAAAACCAGTGAGGAGAAAGGAAAGGAGTGGAGGAAGAGGCGCCAGGCGGAGGGCACCAGGGCCAGCTCCCGCCCAGAGACCCACTCAGCCCCCCATGCCGCCGGCCAGTGCGGGGTAACCAAGGCAGGGCCTGGGAACTGGAGCAGAGGCTCCTTTGAAGCAGGGCCTGCCATCAGCCCAAGACTTGTTTGTTTAGATTCGCACATCCGCAGCGCTGGATAATCTTTAACCACGGGTCAGCCTGCAGCCGCCCAGCTGGCTGGCAGATCTCTGCCGGCCCCTGTTTGGAAGGCGCGCCAACCCATTTACTGTGTCCATAAACATCTTCCTGCCGGTCTGCAGCTGGCACGGAGCAGGAGAAGGAGCCAGGAGGACAGGTACATGGCTTGGATGGGCGAGGGGTTTCTCCACCCTTCTGGGCAGTGCCCTGAGCTCACACCACCCCCACCCTCTCCATGTAAACCCGACCACGGGAAAGCTAGGAGAAACAAACACACTTTCTGAGGCTCACGGAGGGAAGGGCAGAATGTCCCAGAATCACTCAGAGTCATAGACTCTTAGAGTTATAGAATCTTCAAGCCACAGGATCTTAGATGTATAGATTCTCAGAATCATCTGGTCTGGTGGTTCTCAAACTTTTTTTTCAAGCAGTGGAATCACTCATCCAATGGAACGGAAAACTCTGCTTAAAGTCTAAGTGGTGGCCACAGAGCCCTGCCACTCAGCTGCCTCAGAGGTGCCTCTGTGGAATCCCAGTGCTCCAAGGAACCCAGCTGGAGAACCATAGATCTCGTTCCAAGAAACAGTCTAGATAGCATGGTTTGACTTTCATCCAGACACAGGGACTTGGTTTTAAGGCTCCCTCTTCCAATGAGAGGACTGGCAGGGGATTGTCTATTTTGGTGGTGTTTTTAGATATTCCTTTTTAACCTAAAAAGACAGCCCTTCCCATTTGTATAAACACTTTTACATATGTGAGCCTCACAGAATATCTGTGAGGTACATGGTGCATGTATAATTATGTCCAAATAACAGACAAGGCGGTTGAGGCATAGAGACGCTGAGAGACATGCCCAAAGCTAGTGAATGGCCAAGTGGAGTCGATTCAGTCAGGTCTCCTGCTTCTGAAATGACAGCTTTGTCCCCAATACTACAAGGCCCCAGCTCCTCCCCTAAACACACCCCACTCTGGGCCACCAGGTCTCTCCAAGGTCCCCAGAACTATATCTTGGGCCAAAGAGATACTAGATGGAAACACATAAAATTGCCATTTCTGGACATTACAAACAGTCAAATATTGGCAATTATATATGGTTGCATTTTATATATATTCATTCTGGTAGAAAACTAGAGCACACTGTGAACAACAGAATCAAACAAAACCCTCAAGAGCCTTCAGGGAACTACAAGGCAGGCAGACCTACCCTCACCACTGAAACGGGATGCTGGGCTCCCACTGCCCCTCTTCGACTCTGCCGGGGCCCTGGTGGCCTATCTGTGCCCAACACATATGGCTGATCCCTGATGCCTGAAGCTCTCACAAGCTCTATTCTGGAAGACATAAGGGGGCCAAAATCCCCACCCTTGAGGGGGTATCTAGACATTATAGGGAGACCAGAGAGACTCATATTTAGAGAAGCTGGGAATTAATGTAGCCCACACTTCTGGGCTCAAGTCCCAGCTTCACCAAGCTGTGTGACCATGGACAAGTTATCAGACCTCTCTGAGCCTCTGTTTCCTTATCTGCAAAATAGGTACAGTAATAACTTTCTTTATAATATAGACAAAGAGGATTTCTACTGTATTCTTGAAGAGGACAATATATGATGTAGAACTGCTGACACTGCTTAGACCTCCACTCGCTTCAGGAAGAGGAAGGGTCACGAAGAACACGGGAGGTCAGGGAAGGCTCCCTGGTGGAGGGGAGGGTTTGGTACTGGGCCTTGATATAACTGGCAGAATTTGAGGTGAGCAAAAAAGAAGCACCTGGAAGAGTCTCCGAAGCAGAAAGAACAGCAAGATTTTTTTTTTTTTAACTAAGAAGAAAATGAAGGGCTTCCCTGGTGGTGCAGTGGTTAAGAATCCACCTGCTAATGCAGGGAACACGGGTTCGAGCCCTGGTCCGGGAAGATCCCGCACGCTGCAGAGCAACTAAGCCTGTGAGCCACAACTCCTGAGCCTGCGCTCTATAGCCCGCGAACCACAACTACTGAAACCTGCGTGCCTAGAGCCCGTGCTCCGCAACAAGAGAAGCCACCGCAATGAGAAGCCCACGCACCACAACAAAGAGTAGCCCCCGCTTGCCGCAACTAGAGAAAAGCCCGCGCGCAGCAATGAAGACCCAACGCAGCCAAAAATAAATAAATAAATAAAATTTAAAAAAAAAAAAAGAAATGAAAACCATCAAAAAGGAAGAAATCACTATCAGCATCCTCAGCTCTTTCTCCATCCCAAGAGCTTGGCTCGGGCTCCTTAAGCCAATATTTGCCTCTCGGCCCCTGGCAGCCACAGCTGAAGGTAAATATTGGTTTAGCCTGGGAAGCGGAAGCCCCAGATGGCAGTGTGGTCCTCAGCCGGCCAGGATGCCTCACACTCTGTACCACAAGCTGAGGCACACCCGGGACAGAGACCTGACCCCAGGCCTTATCTACGGAGAGGCCCAGGCCTCTCAATGCTGAGCCGCCACGCTGGCCCACCACCCCAGAAACTGGTGCAGCAGCAGCCTGGCCCCCAGAAAGCTACCCTGAGAGTCTCTGTACATCTTTCTCCTCAGTAGGCAGGTGGGGTCTTTTACCAAGACCTAGGATGACACCATGAGTCCTTGGGAGCCCCCCTAATGGCCTCCTAACACCCTCCTGGGCTCAGCCACAGACATCTTGATGTGGCAATAAGTCTTCTCACACTGACCTTGTGCCCACATCAGCTGGGAGGTCTGAATTCCAGGCCCAGCCTGGCTTCTGACTAGTTGGGAGAATTTGGGTAGGTCCCTCCCCATCTCTGGGCCACATTTCCTCTTACTGAAAAACTTGACAGCAAGAAGCTGCTGGAAACTCTCTACTCTCTTGGCTCTCTCCTCTGTGATGCATGAGCATACCCACACCCATACACACCTGCTCTCCGCAAGTCATCCACTATCTTCCCACTTCATCCCATGCCCTGAAGGATATGCTCCCCGACTGACCACCAATTCCCCACCTCTGTGCCAATGCACACCCCTCCTGTCTGGCCTAAATTGTTCCTCCTCAACCAGTCCATTCTTTTCACCTCCCCTGGTTTCTGACTTGAAACTCATCTCCTACAGGAAGTCCTTCTGGATTGCTCCCCAGCTGCACCCCTCACCGCCCCCCCCCGCCCAGTTTTATTCTTCAGCCACACTTTTTTGCAGTATTGGATTTAGGTCACCTCAGAGCAGTCATATGGCATGTCCCCCAATATAAACACTCTTTAAGGAGAGGGGCTGGGTTTCCAATTCTAGTGTCTCCTCCAACCCCTGCACAGCACCTAGGCTGTGGTGGGCACAGCGAGGTGCGCAGGAACACCCTACAAATGGATTCCTGGCTCACCAGCTTTCTGCCAGGATCCACAGCTGCTCTTCCTGAACCAACACTTCTGAGAGGAGGAGGGAGACCTTGAAAACTGGGATAGGAACTTATCTCTCCAAGTATTAATCACCCCATAAAACTTGTATTTATTTAGTTGCTGGCAGGTCCTTCTTCCTGGAGGTAGGAAGCTGTTATTCTTGGAGATACCAGCCTGGGCTTGGGCCAGGGTGCCCAGAGGGAAGAGCGTGATCTGCTGTGAACTCCAGCGTAACAGGGAGCCTGGAAGTCCTGAAGCAGGTCTACTGGGGCCATGGCACAGGCATCAGGGGGCCAAGGTGATGGTTAGGGCAGTGGGGGGTGGGGATGGGGACCCCACCTGGAGGTGTCAATCAGGGAGACACACCAGCCCTTGCCTCCACTCTGTGGTGGGAAGACGGCCAATCTGTCCATGGCCTGACTTGTGGACTTACTATGTGCCAGGGAGCCCAGGATGTTTCTGGGCTGAGGAGCTTGGAGGGCTTTGGCCACAGGTTCCAGGTGGAGGCAAGAGGGGAGGGGGCAGGCCTGGCAGGTAATCTCTAAAGATGAGCCATGGTTTTGGGGGACAATCACCCCAGGAAAGACAGGCCCACCCTCAGAGCCCCCAAGACAGAGAGTGACTTCTTCAGAGGAGAAACTCAGCTGAGGAGGAAGACGAGGGAAAGCAGAGGAGCCGGCGGGATCTGGGTAGAGGGAGAGAGAGGCCCAGAAAGACACAGGTGCAGTGAAGTGGCAGGTGAGGAGAGAGGGGGAGATGAGAAGTGGGGAGGAGAGGGAGGGAAATGGACCCTGAGACTATACAGGGCAGCAGGTGTGTCCCGGGGGCAGGGGCACGGAATGAGGGCATAGAGCAGCAGGCCCACCTCCGAAGATAACTTGGGTGGGTCTCTCCTTCCTTCACAAAAAAAATCAATTTAGGAAGAACAAATCGAGGAGCTATTTTAATCTGCTAATTCATTTTAGGGGCCATAATCAGTGTTTTAAAATGCCCAGGGATTATAGTGATTTACAGCTGTGACGGGAATCAGCTGGGGCCTTGGCCTTATTGGGTATACAGAGAGGAGGCTGACAGGAAATCCAAATGCAACTGAAAATACTGCGTGAAAACCCATTTATAGTCAAAGAGGCTGGGCCAGGTCAGTGCCTGGGCTCTGCCCCAGGGTGGGGCCCTTCAAGATTACTCTCCAAGCCCCTCCCTCAGCCCCTGAGATTTGGAAGCCCCATCTCACCCAGTATGTCCCCTTCATCCTCACCCCCATCCCAACCCTCCTGGATCTTGTAGGCCCAGCCTAAGCCTCCCCCACCAAGAAGCCTTCCTAGACTCCATCCTCCCACACCGACTTCAGCCTCCTCTGACTTCCTGCTTAAACCCACCACTGCGGCTGGGGGTGGGTGGGTGCGGATGGGGAGGGGACAGGTAATGCGAAAGGTACTACTTTTGGCATCAGAACAGCCAGTTCAAGTCCCAGCTCTGCCACACCCATACACGAACAGGACAGGCCTTCCATGGGCCTCAATTTTCTCCCTGACAAATGGGGATAATAATCACTCCCTCCAGGGCCAGCTGCTGAGAGGTTAAAGGTTAAATGAGATAACTGGATGGAAACCATCTTGGCAAATGGATGAGATCCTATGACCACAGTGTTCAGCGATTTACTGTTGTCTCTTGGGCTATGCCCTGATTGTTCTGGAGTGTTTGCTTTGTCTCCCAGTGAGCCTGTGGCTGTCTGTGAGCAGGGCTGGGTCTACCTCAGCCATGCCCCCAACCCTTTCCTTCATCTAACAAGTCATCCATCCATCCCACCACTCTCCCCTACCCACCCCTGCAAATATTCCTCAGGGTCCTGTACACACCAGGCACAAGATTCCACCCTGGAGAGGAAACTAGCTGGGTAAGACATGGATCCCTCCTTCACACAGAAAGACTTCTAACGATTACTCATTTCTTTGTTTTTACTTTCACTGTCTTTTTTTCTTTCTATCTATCTTTTTTACTCAAATAAAAGTGTTTTGAAAAAAAAGAGCTTCACTGTTCCTAGGCTCTGAAGTCAGAAAGGACAAAAAGAAAAAACATTTTTCCACCACCTCCATGGCAGTTTTCTCTGCAGGGACAGGGGGCAGGGATGGGAGATGGGAAGAGCAAGCATTGGCTTGAGCATCGACTTGGTACCCAGGACTATGCTGGGTACTTTACTCATAGCCTCTTTAGTTGGATTTAATTTTCCTACCAACCCATTTTACAGATGGAAAAGCTGAGGTTCATCCAGGATCCTCCTGGAGACACAGCCAATTTGCCAATGGGTTGACCTGTACCCAGTCTATGTGTGCACATGCACATGCACACACACTTGCCTACACATGCTCAAGTGCAGCAAAGTGGGATTCCTGGACTGGGAGTCAGGTGACCTGGATTCCAGCCCCACCTCAGCCACCAACTCACTGTGAGACCCAAGGAAGTCTGAGACTCTGAGGCCCCTTCCAGCCCTGGCATTTTAGGGTCTGTGTGTGCCCTTGCCAGGAAGCCTGGTACTTTAGCAGCCCTAGAATACTTTCTAATGCCCCTCCTCCTCACCTCCCACAGGATGTCTGCCCTCTCACTCCCCTGAAGTAGCCTTACTCACACTGGGGGCCCAGAAGCAGCCAGAAGAGTCTTAGCCCCCCTAGTGCCTTCTGCTGTCCCCTCCTACCCCTTTCACCCATATCCCTGCAAAAAGGACTAAGGTGGGATTGGACCTCCTGGAAGGCTGCAGAGCCCAGGGGCCAGGGCTCACCTGGGGCTGAGCCTTGCAGCACCTCCTAGGGCCAATGACAACTTCCCTGAGCTTGAGGCTCACCTCCACGGGCCCAGTGAGGGAGTGTGCCTCCCAGGGTTGCTACGAGAACGGCAATAACAACGTGCCTGGCACGCAGTAAGTGCTCTGTAAACTATAGTTACGATGATTAATATTAATTACTTCCTGGGGGTGAGGGGGTCTTTGAGGCTGCCATACATGATCATGAAGGTCGCACACTGCTCAAAGGCACAACCTGAGGGACCACAGAGGGCAGCAATCTCGCCAGGCTCCACTTGCCACAGCTGTGGGCCTGGAAGAAGCGATGCTCTGCAGTTCACATCAAGGCTCCCAGCGCTGTCCCAGTGCCCACTCGGCCCCAGGGCTGCTACCAGTGGGGGAGGGAGCCCTATGCCTGATAGAACCAAGCCGAGTCAGACCACAGCACCAGAAGTGTGCCCTGCACCTAAGGGGCCAGAGGGAGTGGGCACTCACCGAGTAGCTGGACGCCCCGCGTGAGGCCGTAGACGTCCACCAGGGCCCAGAGCGGGTCGGCTGTGCGAACCCCATTGAAGAAGAGCATGGCGGCCGAGTCGTTGATGCGGTAGAAAACACGGCCCTTCTTGTCCACCCAGAAGGCGATGATGTTGCCCTCGTTGGCAAACTCCTCAGGCAGCGCCTTGGCCCAGAAGCCGCTCTGGGACACCAGGTCGGGGCAGGCGTACTTGGGCAGTGAGTCAGGGTGGATACGGGACGGGTCCTTGCTCGTGAAGCCTAGCCGCAGCGCCCCGCTCCAGCAACACTGCTTCTTGGTGATCTGGGTGGCAGGGGGTTGGCCTCAGACAGCCCCCAGCCCAGCCTCTCCCCCACCGTCAGTGAGCCCAAGGGGAAGGGGCTGTGCCCTTCTCTGCAGACCACCCCCAGACAGACTCCCATGGGGAGTCACACCGCCCAGCTCACCCGCTATTTGGGCTCCTCTCCCTCCCCCAGGAGCCCCCACCAGTCAAGTGAGAGCTAGTTCTCACCTCCCACCATCATCTCCCATCACCTCACCATGGCCACTCCCCTCTCCCGTTCCTTCTCTGTCACGCAGGGAAGGTTGAGAAAGGAGTAAGGAGGAGGAGAGAGAAAGAGGAGGGATGAGGAAGAGTAGAAGCGCGGTAGAGAGGAAAGAGAAGGGGCAGGGGGTAGTGATGGCCGTTAGCAGAAGGCAGTGCCTGGCAGGAAAGTCCAGAGGCCCCAGGGGGACGCAGTGACGGGAACAGGGAGGGAGGTCCCACCTTCAGCCTGACTTGCTCATAGATGAGGACCGGGCGGTTACTGAAGGTGATGGCGTTGCAGAAGCTGGCCTGCCTCTTGACGGCCTTGTGGCTGAGGTCCATGAGGATCTGGGAGCCCTTGGTATGTGGGTGGAAGAGCAGTGGCGTGGCCGGGAGCCCCCCGCCAGGCAGCACCGGCGGGCAGTACTTCTGCTTGTGGTGGCATCGGTGAGAGGTGACAGGGAAGGGGCCCCCGATGGAGTCTGCAAAGGAACAAGCCACAGCGTCAGAGAATTTGACAGTCCAAGAGCTGGACCAGGGTCCCCTAGGCAAGGGCAGAGGGCTGGGGCATAAGCAGAAGTCGCCACTGCCCAGGATTTCCACCATCATTGCCCCTTAGCACCACTACCACTTTTTGCCACCTTCCTTCTCCTGCTACCATCTACTGCTATTTCCCACTTCACCACCTACCACCATTTACTATCCACCACCATCTACTCTCACCCTTCAGCCGTCACCTCCCACCACCATCTGTCCCCACCCTTCACCCGTCACCTCCCACCACCTGCCCCCACCCTTCACCCATCACCTCCCACCACCATCTACTCCCACCCTTCACCCGTCACCTCCCACCATCTGCCCCTACCCTTCACCCATCACCTCCCACCACCATCTACTCCCACTCTTCACCCGTCACCTCCCACCATCTGCCCCTACCCTTCACCCATCACCTCCCACCACCATCTACTCCCACCCTTCACCCGTCACCTCCCCACGTCCCACCATCATCTACTCCCACCCTTCACCCGTCACCTTCTACCATCTGCCCCTACCCTTCACTCATCATCTCCCACCATCGTCTGCCCCACCCTTCACCCATCACCTTCCACCACCACCATCTACCCCCATCTGTCACAGACCACCACCACCACCAACTACCATCTACTGCTCCTCACCAGTATTTACCACCATTCACTTTCCGCCCTCCAGCATTGTGATAAGCCACCATTTACAACCAACATCCACCACCATTCACTGTCACTCACTACCACCACCATTTATCTTACTCAACAAATATTCATTATGTATCTGCTGAATACCAAGCCCTGTCCTAGGCACTGAAGATAAGGCGTGAAACATACATGGATCCTGTCCTCAAGCAGCCAACAGTCCAGGAAGGGAGGTAAGACAGGGACAGAAACTGCAATACAAGTGGCAGACAGTGATAAGCACCGAAAGGTAGGTCACTTCCCAGGAAGGCCTCCTGGAGGAGGGGAGGAGGAGGAGAAGGCTTTGGAGCTGGACTGACAAGGCTGGGCTGCAGTGAACACATGACCACGGGGCTGCCATTGGAGACCAGGAAGGTGGGTGAGGCCGCCTCTGCAGCGTCAGCCCCAGGAGCATGCCCATCTCTTCCCTCCTCCGGGGCCACCTCCCTCCTCCCTCCTCCCTCCTCCCCAGGCTGCCTTCCTGCTTTACACTGCCCATGCCCACAACATCTTGGACACAGGCAGGCCTCTTCTCCCAGGCTTCCTAGGAACTCGGATCTGCTTCAAGAACCCCTAGCCAGGGAGGCACTGTGCTTTCTTCCATAAACAGGGCTTGGTTCATAAGGTACTTTACAAACATGCGAGGTTGGCATCCAGGAGACAGGGCAGAGAGAGGAAAGAACATGGGATGTGGTGCCAGGTGGCTTGTGTCTGTCACTAACTGGACATGTGACCTTGGGGAAGCCACTTCCCGTCTCTGGCACAATAAGTGGCCTCCACTCCGTGACTCTAAGCCATGCATCAGCAGCACTGGTAGCATTAACGCACAGCCTTGGCAGCTGGGGGCTCGGAGTGGGGGGTTCATTTCTTCCCCAAGATCTGTGTCTCATCCATCAGGAAGGGCAGCTCCTGCCCATCCGGTCATCTTGAGAAGAGACACAGAGGATGGGGAAGATGGCGTGGGGAAGTAGAAAACCACAGAATGTGACTGAGGCCATCTGGGATGTTTCAAATTTTGGTCCCTCCAAGGCAAGAATTTAATAATACAGAAAGCTTGGTTAGCCCAGAGGCCTTCCCCTCCCTAAAGGGAGGGGAGGGGTTTCCAGGAAGGGGTTGGAAGACAGGCAGAGAGGAGAGAAGGAGGGGAGAATCCCAGGAGGCAGGAAGGCCAGACTTTGGTCCAGTATTTGCACTGGTTTGCATCACTTTGCATCTTTACTTCCTCCTTCCCAAAGGGCCCAGCATCCAGACACCAGCATCCACAGTCCAGAGCCAGCCAGATACCCTGAGCATCAGCCTCCTGGCCTCTCTGGAGTTGCTTCCTGCATGCCAGGCCCACGAGTTGAGGGCAGCACAAGGCAGGGCTCACCTTGCTCTCACTAAAGAACCAAGAATGGTGCTCAAGGGCTCTGAAAGCCATCAAGCAGTGAAGGCTAGAATTGCTCAGAGGAGACCCAGACAGTCTGGGAAGGCCACCCGAAGAAGCTGAGTGACCCCTGAATAGCACAGAGCAGGGGAGGTCATTCCACGGAAGGGGACAGTTGAGGTGAGAGCAAAGTGTGGCACTGGATATAGGTGCCCCACCTAGAAGAGGTACCCACTGGGCTCAGGCCAGCCTCAGAAAGAGCTTGCCTCTTGCTTTCAAAAAATACCACTGGTGAAAGGTAACATCACACACTGTCTAGGGCTGTGTACATACGCAGAAATGAAAGCATAAAAGAAGAAATACCTGCTGGGTGAATGGATAACAAATGTGGTACGTCTATACAACAGAATACTACTCAGCAGTGAAAAAGGAATGAACTACTGACAGTAGCAGCAGCACAGATGAATTACAAAATCATGACGCTGAGCGAAGCCAGTTTTTTAAAAAAATGCAGACACAGTCCACGGAGCAACTGCAGGGCCTCCACCCCTTTTAAAACCCTTCCTCTCCTTCCACCCTGTCCCACTGGTACCAATTCTATGAAACAGAAACTAAGCTAGAGTGATAATAAGCAGACTGGTGGACACCTGGGGATGGTGGGGGCAGGAGGGAATACTTGGGGTGAGAGGTGACAGATGTGTTCACCATCTTGATTGTGGTGATGGCTTCATGGGTATGTGCATATGTCAAAACCTGTCCAGTCATACACCTTAAACACCTGTGGTTTAGTGTGTGTCAATTATATTTCAATAAAGCAGTTTTTAAACCTGCTGAGCCCGGCAGCTGATGAGAGCCTCTCCTATGGGGCCCCCGCTGCAGCCTCTGCTCAGAAGCCATGGACGAACTGCAGGGCCTCAACTTCCTTCAGAACACTTCCTCTCCTTCCTGACTATCCCAGTTGGGATCTCGGGGCCCTGGATAAAGTTCCAGGAAACACTGGTTCAGGGCAAATATGGTGAAGACACCCAGGGACCAGAGACCCTGGAAGGGCCATTCCCCAGGGCCTCCCACCCACAGGGAGGGTACTGCGTGGGCGAGGGCAGCACAGGCCCAGCCTCCCTGGCTGACAGCCCAACAGATGGAGAATGGGAATGGGGGAACCTTGGTCCCTGGGGGTACAGTGTGCACCCAGATGTGTGACCTCAAAAAAAGGCACGCTCACGGGTACACACATACACCTGTGAGCACGTGAGGGTAACCCAGAACCTAGGAGACAGAGGAGGGAAAGAGACTTATTCCTGCCCTCACCCGTTAGACCAGGAATCGCACATTTACACATGTAGTGCGTGCACACACATGTAGTCATATACACATGGATGCACAAGGCAGTCCACACAGAACACACATCTACTACATATGGGCCATACATCTAATAATAATGGCAGCCATTCACCAAGTGCTAACACGTGCCAGGCTCTGAACTGAGAGTTTTACATATACTTACTGGTTTCACTCTCACAGCAAACTGATGAGGTAAGAGGGACAGTATAAGCCCATTTACCTGATGATGAATCAGCCTCAGAGAGATTGAGTGGCTTGCCCAAGGTCACACGGCCAGCAGGATGGGGCTTTCGGAGCCAAACCCAGGCAATCTGACTGCAGGGCCAGGGTCTTAGCTATTCAGCATTAATAGCCAACAAAGCATGGGTTTGGATACATTTTTTAAATGCACTTTTAAATATGGTCATAACTGATAAAATATGAAAAAAATATTCATCCGTGTCCCACCTAAAATCATCTCATGTAGCACACAGGGGGATATCTGGCATTCTATTATGTTGCCTCCACAATACATGTGTGTATGCCGCCAGACAAGGAAATGCAAACTGTGTTTTCATACACGGCCCTCATCCATCACTGATAGGATGCAGAATGGTGCAGCCAATGTGGAAGATGGCTTGGCAGTTTCTTATAAGTTAAACACCTACCATATGACCCAGCAATCACACTCGTGGGCACTTACCCAAGAGAAATGAAGACATCTGTACGATGACCTGTACGCAAATGGACAGCAACTTTATTCATAATAACCCAAAACTGGAAACAACTCAAATGCCCTCCAACTGATGAATGGATAAATAAAACATGGTACATCCACACAATCAATACTACTCTGCAGTAAAAATGAACAGAACTATGATACAACAAGAAGGAACCTCAAAAGCATGTTAAGTGAAGGAAGCCAGACTCAAAAGGCTACATACAGTCTGATTCCATTTGTATGACAGTCTGGAAAAGGCAGAAGTGCAGACGTAGAAAGATCAGTGGGTATCGGAGTTTGGGGAAGAGGAAAGCAACACAAAGATGTTTTTATGGCGACAGAAATGTTCTATACCGTCATCGTGGTAGTGGTTATACAAATTATACATTTATCAAAACTCACCAAAATATACACTTGAAAAGGGTGAATGTTAGTGTCCATAAATTATACCTCAAAAGCAACAACAATGACTAACAAACCAGGTCTTTATGAAGATGGGAGGAAAGGGAGGCTGGAATCTCTGACCCACAGCCCCCAGCATCCCACCACAGGCAGATCCTAGGATTGGACCATCTGACAGGAGACCCCAAAGCCTGGTCGGGCCTGCCACTCTCAGCCTTAAGTTCCTTCCACTTCTGTGAAGTGGCGGTGCTGTTTCCTGTCCCCTGTGGGTCTGGAGAGAGCACTTTGGCAGCTGCAAAGCACCTTCACCGATTCCTGGGCCTGCTAAGTCCTGTGCCGGCCTCTTCCTGCCCACAGTGTGGTCTCTGCCCACTGAGCCCACCTCTGTGGGAGCGACGTGAAAACCCTTTCTGACTTGCTGGGCATCTCCTGCCCATGGACCATGGTCACTTGCTGCTCAGCAGGCCCCC
The DNA here is from genome assembly GCF_965194825.1 of Balaenoptera physalus. Taxonomy (NCBI): domain Eukaryota; kingdom Metazoa; phylum Chordata; class Mammalia; order Artiodactyla; family Balaenopteridae; genus Balaenoptera; species Balaenoptera physalus. Next base: position 48,255,308 of record NC_138893.1, read on the forward strand.
CGTTGAATTCCTGACCCTAACCCGCCAGCCCCACCATGTTCCCAGGCCCCAGTGGAGTCCAAGCACCCCACATCCAACCTGCCAATCCCACCTCAGAAATAAACATCCCTGGGCCCCGCACCTTCCTCTCCTCCCCACCGCCGTGGCCCTAGCCCAGCCCTCATCACTCCTCTCTGAACAAGGGCCAGGGCCGCCACGTACAGCCACGTAGGCTCTGCCCTGCATGCCTCCAGGGGGCGCCATTCTCGTGGGCTACAATAAGAAATACAACCCTCACAGGTGTCCAACGTGGCAGCCCTGACCAGGGTGATGACCCCTCCCCAACCCCTGCTGTCCCTGCTTCTGCTACCTCCCTCCTCCATCTCAGCTGGTATTATGATCCTGGGTGGGGAAGGAGGGAAAGCAAAATGAGAATTAATCCTGAGCACAGCTCTGATGCCAAGGGCCAGAGGGACAGCTGGGGGCAGGGCTCCCTCCCTATACTTTAACATACACTATGACCCCTCAAAATCCCCATTCTATGGATGAATGAGTTGCAATTCAGACTGGTTAACCAACTTGCCTGAGGTCACACAGCAATTAAGTGGCAGAGCTGGGACCTGAACCCTGATCTTCCAAAGCCACATCCAGGGTCCTTTGCCCTACTCAGCAGCTAACACTAGAGCTCATTTTCCCCAGGAGCCCAAGATGGCAGGCACAGTGGGGAAAGGCTGTGTGGAGGAGGTGCTGGCCACTTCCAGCCAGGGGAGCAGCCACAGCAAAGGGCCTGAGGATGCTGGGCCTGTGAGCTGCACAACTGCTCTCCCAGTGGCCAGCGGTCCTGGGCAGAGCCCCAGTCTCGCCATGTGCTCCCAGCAGAGCTCCCAGGGAGGCTCCCCTTAGTGACAGCTTTACAAGCGTTTCGGGAGCCACAGCGGGAGCATCCCGTCAGGCGAGGCTGCTACTGACACAATGGAAGCTCCCCCACCCCACCCCGGCAGCCCATTCCTCCTGGGCATTTATGAGCTGCCAGACACAAGCCTGGTCAGCCCTCCGGGTGACCCTCAGCCAGCTCCCGACCACATTTCTGCCTCTCGGTGGGGTCCCAGGCAGAGATACCAAGATACATTGTAGCCTCAGGAGTGACCTTCCTACTGCCCCCGCCCACACTCTGCCCCAGAACCATCCTGGCAGAGCCCCGGGTGTCCAGGCTGCGTTGAGCTGGGCTGCCAAGGAGAGAGGGAGGGAGCAATGGCAGTTGACAATAACCAACCTCTATGTGGCTTAACAGGTAGTGTCTTCATTACACCCCCAATGACACAGGTCCTCAGAAGTGAAGTTACTCACCAAGGTCACCCAGCCGGAGTAAAGAGCCCAGATGTGAACCCAGGCCTGCTGCCTCCAAACCCAACTCTGAGACCCCATTTTTCTCATCTGTAAAATAGGGACCATGGCAGACCTTCCTGGTATTCTTGCAAGGATTAAAGAGATGCTGTATTTAAAACTAATCTAGTAAGTAGCAGCTATAATACTAGTTATTAATAATTCTATTAATAATTATTAATAATAGTTGCTAATAATTATATTATTATTGTTGCAATTGACAGCAATCTGTGCTCTCCTACACCTTTGCTCAAGCTATTTCCCCTGCCCCGCATATCTTCTCTCCCTGCCCCACCCACACCTCTCCAAATCCCACCCATCTTTCAAGGCCCAGCTGGATCCCACTATGTTCTGAGCCTGTGGACCTGAATACCAGTGCTGACATGATCATTTGCATCTCCAATGAGGGAGGCTTACCTCACTTTCTGGACAGTACAGGACAGGGCAAAGAGCACGAGCCCTGGAGGCAGGAGACCGTGGTTTCAAAACCTGGCCATGCCACAGACTTGCTGTGTGACTCTGGGCAAGGTGCTTCACCTCTCTGGACCTTAATTTCCTTCTCTGTAAAACAGGGTCATCATAGCTGCCCTGCCCACCTCTCCAGGCCATTGTGAGAACCCAGTGAGTTCACAGATGTGAAAGAATGTTTCAGACTTTAACACCTGATTCCAACATAAGGTCTTATTATTTCTTATAAAAGCAACAACCACCACCACAGGAAATGATCTGTTCATTTACGCCCAGTGGGAGGCCAGACACTTCTATTTTAATTTATCCCAAACACCCTAATCCCGGATTGCCAGGGTGGTCCTGACTTGGGGCTAGTTTACACACAGTCACTGAACAGGGCTCCCTCTGGGGGAAAAACTTGGGAGATGCGGGAGAGCAGGTGGGGGAGGGCCCTGAGTGAGAGAGATGAATGTAAAACTACACAGATGTGAATTTCTCTGGGTTCCCTCAAGGGGCCCACCTCCCTCACCTGCCTCTAGCCTCAAGGGCTGGCCCAAGCCCCTTTCTCTGCTGGGAACCATTCCTTCCTCCTTCCTGCCTATAAACCTGCCTTTCTCTCATTCTTCCTTCAGACCTTGATTTTAAAGCCCACTTTCTCCCAGAAGTCTCTCTGATCCCCAGACCAGGTCCAAGGATCCCATATGCCCCTAAGAGAGCATCCATCACCCAAGCAACCTTTTCTCAACTCTGGATCCTCCACAGAATTAAGCCCAAATGCCTTGAAGCACACACTGTATGTAATGCACTGACTTGTCTTCTTCACACCCAGAATGGTTCTGGGCATGTGCCATCCTTGGTAGAGGTCGAGTCACTCAGACCATTTTCTGTGTTCTGTGGTGCAGCTCTGTGGCTAGGAAAGTCTTCAGGGTTATTTGCTTGTCTCCCTGATGGGCTGTGAGCCTCCCGAGGGCAGAGACCACTGTCTTTTTTTTTTTTACTGCTGTTTCCCCAGGGCCTAGCTCAGAGCACACAGCAGGTGCTCAATAAAAGCCACTGACTGAACTGCTACTGTTCAGTTCTTCAATCCACTGATAACTGGCAAGTGTCCAAGGAGCACCTACTTGGTGCCTTGCCCTTTCTGGTGTCCTGTGGAGAAATTAGAGAAAGAGGGGACCAAAGGGACAGCTTCCTTCACTGCCCAGCACCAAGATCCCACACTCCATGTCTGACTACAGCCCTGCCTGCTCCAGAACCTTCCAGCACTCCCCACTTGCCTGCAGGAAGAAGGAGAAAAATCGCGAGGGTTGGGGTTTTTATTCTATATCAGGCACCAGATTCCTTTCTTGTACAACCTTGTCTCATTCTCCCAAGCCCTGAAAGTTAGGGATCTGTGGGAAGCAGCCTCAAAGATGGCCCCAGTGATCCCCACCTCCATCTCCTGGCAGTCCCCTTGTAATCCTGTAAGCCCATCTGTAATCCTCTCCCCTTGGGTGTGGAGTGGACCTAGCAACTAGCTTCTAACAGCTGAAGTAATGGGACGGGACTCCCAAGACTGGGTTATAAAAAACCTTTGGCCTGGGCTTCCCTGGTGGCGCAGTGGTTAAGAATCCGCCTACCAATGCAGGGGACACGGGTTCGAGCCCTGGTCCAGGAAGATCCCACATGCCGCGGAGCAACTAACCCCGTGCGCCACAACTACTGAGCCTGAGCTCTAGAGCCCGCGAGCCACAACTACTGAAGCCCGCGCGCCTAGAGCCCGTGCTTTGCAACAAGAGAAGCCACGACAATGAGAAGCCCGCACACCGCGACGAAGAGTAGCCCCTGCTCACCGCAACTAGAGAAAGCCCGTGCACAGCAATGAAGACCCAACACAGACAAAAATAAATAAATTAAATTAATTAATTAATCAAAAAAAAAATCCTTTGGCCTCTCTCTTGGTTACTTTCTCTTACCTCTCTCGGGTCGCTCCCTCTGGGGAAGCCAGCCATGTAAGGTAGCCCTGTGGAGAGGCCCACGTGGGAGGGACCGGGGACCACCAGTCACCATGTGAGTAAGCCTAGATGTGGCTCCGCCTCCAGGCAAGCCTTCAGGTGAGCCTGCAGCCCCAGCCAACAACTTGACCGTAACTTCACAAGGGACGTTAAGCTGGAGGCACCTAACTAAACCGTGTCAAGATTCCTGACCCACAGAAAATGTGAGATAATTAAATGTTTGTCTGTTTGCTGTTTTAAGCCACTAACTTTTGGGGTAATTTGTTATGCAGCAGTACAGATCACTTAGTTCCGTTTTATAGATGAGGACACAGAGGCTCTGAGAGGTAATAACTTGCCCAGGGTCACACAGTTAGTAAGTGGTGGAGCTGGGCTCTGAACGCAGATCTGTCTGGCTGTGCAGCCATCCTCACTGGGCCACAGCTAGCTGGCCAGTATGCTCGGTCCCCTCTGCCCTACATGAACGCTCCACTCCACCCTGGTCAGTTTCTCCATGACCTCTGCAGCCCCCACGAACACGCCTTTGTCATTTAGGGTTAGGGGCCACGTCAGCACCCGGTCATCTGTCCCAGAGAGCTCGGCTACGCGTACAGCAGGTCCTGCTGCTCCCTGGAAGACCGAATGAATCCACAGTGGCGAGGTGGGCAAAGGAGAGCGGCAGGGAGTGGGCAGGATGGGCACCCTCACGGCCGAGTTAATCTCCACATGGAGCCTCCTGCCCTCATTCACTCTACGGCATCCCAGTCTCTGACGTTTCCAGCCACCAGATGCGCATAGAGATGGGTCTCCCAACATCCTCACTTCACGGAGGGAACCAGCCCTCCTCCTCCCCCTCCCCTATCCCACCCCAAGATTCCAGAAGGGGATTCCAGATGATAACCATTCTGAGTTCAGCTCCTGGTCCCTCTATTCCCAACGCCCCCCTCAAAGCCCCCAAGCCAGTCCTGAGAGAATGAGGGGGAGCATGGCTGAGTCACATAAATCCACACACCACGCAGACCATCATCCTCAGTTCCCCTGACACAAATCCACACTCACTCGCGTGCACATGTGTGCATATACACACAGTGGGTGTGCGCCTAATGTGGACACAGCACCCAGGGAACGCTCTGTCCCGGGGGCCTGCCAGGGCTGGAGGAGACAGAAGATGCAGTCTTGGTCCTTAAAGGCAGACAGACGATTGTGTGTACACACTTACGAGCACACACGGGCCTGGAGGAACCTTCGGGAAAACCTTCACATCCGTTTACAGAGTGCTTGCTGTGTACCCGGCAGGCTGCCCTTTATGCCAGTTAGCTCACTTACTCTTTCTACAGCCCTTCCAGGTAAACCTTCCCACCCCTAATTTATGAAAGTGGACACTGAGACTCAGACAAATAACGGCACTGACCCAAAGTCACACAGCCAGTAAGAGCAGAACAGGATTCAGACTCTCACCAAGAACACGCGTCCCACTCCCTCTCCAGCCCTACCTGGCCTGTCACCCAGCTCAGGGCTCACATCTTCCACCCCATCTGCCCCCCGCCCAGGCCACCTGCAGCTCCAACTGTGATGTGGTCCAGCAGCCCGGGGCCTGTACCCCACACTCTTCCCTCTTACTCAGTGACCAAGCATCTGCTGGGTGCCACTGGGTGCCAGACACTGGGCTGGGTGAAGAGAACACAGAGATGGATCAACCTGATTCCTCCCCCCACCCCACTGCCCCTGGAGCCTACAGGCACAAGTGGGGTGTGGGTGTCACATATGTTCAAGACACACCTGCCAGGCTCTGGGGAGCTCACCTTGGCCTAAAACTCCAGAGCTGCTGCCGGGAGAGAGGTGCCTCCTTCTGTGCTAATCCCAGATCTCCTAAGTCCATGTGATGGCCTGTCCCCTGCTGCCTGAGTGAGAATTAGGAACCCAAGGAGGGGGAGCAGGGAGTTAGCTGCGGAAGGGATGAGGTCTGGATTCCCTCTGAGCCGCTAACTATGCGACCTCAGTCAGCCATTTCCCTTTCTGAGCCACGGCATCCCCTTCTGTAAAAGGACAGCGGGAACCAATCTCTCAGGTCCCTATACCCCAGCGTCTAGGATTTGTTGGTCCAGAGACCTGGGGGTGACATGTATGTCTGGGCGCATGTGTGTGTGTCATCCGCATATCAGCCCCTCAGCAAAGGGCCCATCCCTTGCCCTGAGGCGGGGGGAGGAGCATTAAAGAAAGTAAAGGAGGAGGGGAGGGAAGAGGAGGGCAGGGGTGGAAGGAGAGGGGAGGGGGGCTTCCCAGGATCAGGGCTGCCTCCCTCTGTGCTCTCCCCACCCCCATCCTACCCTAAAGACGGGGAGCAGCTCTGGAAATCTGCCTGATGAAAAAGATCAAGCATGTAACTGCTGAAACCATTTTCCAAATGAGAATTAATCTCTCCCAAGGGTCTCCTGCCAGGCTGGTCCCAGAGGAGCCGGACTCCTCACCACCAGCGCATGCACAGCGCGCACACACGCACGCACACACACACACACACACGACTTGCGCAGAAACACTGACCTCTACAGAATAACAGAGTTTCACAAATGTGAAACTGTGTGGCTGCTCACACATGAAACGCAGACGCAAAATATTCAGTGTCTTAAATACGGCACAGATAGTTACACATTACGCAGGTATACACAGAAAAGACCTGAAACACAGATACACATGATCTGCAGTCACCAGAAACGTAAACAGCCAGGACACGCCCACAAACACACGACTAGATATGCACACACAACCCCTCACCTCTCACTGTAACCCAGCAACCCAAAATCTTCAGCTCGAACCAAATCAAACCCCCAAGGCTCACGTGAAAATACCATCAGGAGCCATGTAACTATGTCCTCAGGAGTCAGGCTGCTGACAGCACCCCTAAGCAGTGAACCCCCTGCATCTCCCACTTCCCCCAACTCACCTCCCAGAAGGGGGTGAGACCAAAGCCACCGGGGCAGCCAGTGAACAGGTGTGGGGACACGTAGGTACGGACATGGGTGTGGACACGCATGCAGGGTCCTGGCTAAGGGGCCATGTGGGCACAGGCAAACACCCCCTCGCCACAACGCCCAACTCCCATCGCCTATTCGTGTTGATGGCGGGCTGAGGCCGGGGCCAGGGCCAGCTTACAGGGGACCCAGGCTGAGGAAGGTGGTCCAGGTAAGCGGGTGGAGGCCAAGGCAGATGGGGCATTTGATTAGCACTCACCCAATGGCCCAACTCCTGGAGTTCTCAGTGCACCCCAGGCTATCCTCCTGTCCCCATTGGGAGAGGAAGGAATAGGACCCTGGCCTCAGAATGCCTCTCCGCTTTGGCTTTCCCCTGTGTTAAGTCCTTATTCACAGGGTCTCCTGTAGTCCTCACAATACTCCTATGAGGACGCTACTATCATTAGCCCCATTGACAGACGAGAAAACCAAGGCTCAGGGAGACACTTGCCCTTGCTACCACCCATGTGTATCTACTCCAGAGCATGAGCTCTTGACGGCCATAGGCCATCCCGGGTCCTGGGGTCCTCAATCTCCTCTGAATCCTGCATTCTAAGGCAGCTGGAGGATAGTGTGCTGCGTCCTGAGCCTGTTCTGAGGGCCTCTCTGTCCTTCCCAGGCCACTGGCCTGCCCAAGTCTGACTCCAGTGGAAAATGCCAGTCGGCTCTAGACCCTCTGCCAACAGGCTCCACTGGAGCCAATGAGCCCAAAGAGGTGCCCCCACCCCACAGACGGGCAGGGCCAGGCCCAGGTCAGCCCAGTCCGAGTCTCAGGCCAAGGCCCAGGCCACTGGCACTGCCTCTGGCCAGCTCCGGATTATGTGTCTTCCAGGGCCTTCCATCTGTCACTTGGCCCTCTGGGCCCAGGATGAAATTCATTGCCTTTTAAGAGAGACAATGATTTGCTTTTCCCATGTCTCCTTCCCTGCCTTTTTCTCTTTTAATTAGAAATTACTCTTTCAAAGTCCAGGGCCTGGAAAGGGGAAGTCACCTGGTCACCAGTCCTGGCCACAGCTTCCCATTCACTCCTGCCACCACCCTTCTTCCTTCCCGGCCCTTTCCCAGTTCCTCGGTGCCCACTGAACCCAGCAGACGCAGACTGCCCCACCTCCTAATGCCCTGCCTGAGGAGGGGAGGAGGGCACACAGGGGAGTGTGGCAGGGACCCCCCAGGGTCAGCCCACACTGTCCTGGCGCCAGCCAGTTTGCACAGGAACCCCAACTACGGGGCCCAGCGATGACAAAACAAGTCCCTGGGAAGGCCTTCCCTTCTGGGTCTGGTGCCACATCGGCCATGTTACTCCCAAGACCACAGTACTGGGGCCAGGCCGATGAGGGCACAGGAGCAGGCGCAAGCAGGAGCCACCCAGCGCTCCTGCCTTTCACCGCTTCATCTGCCTGCCTGTCGGTCTGTCTGAGCACAGATGTGAACCCCAGGAGTCAGAAGTTCATTGATCTCCTCGGCAGAGCACACGCTTTGAGAACTGAGGTCAGGCAATGTGGTTTGCACCCCTGTGTGCTTAGGCACAAGCCAGCACAGGTACCTACCCACAGACACCTCCAATGCACACTCATGAACACAGACACACACACAAACACACACTCTTGCATATACGCGTGTACCCACACATCTCTCCATGGCTCCGTCATGGAGCACAGCACTGACCTCCACGGCCCGCATCCCAGAACCCACAAACAGGTCCCCCCAGCTGCCTAACTGTGGTTTGCCTCAGTTCGAGGAGAGGGGAGTATGGACACTGGGACCTCACATCCCACCTGGAGGCTAATCAGTACCCTGGGGAGGCAGGAGGACAAGGAGACTTTGTGGGGAGACTCAGCTGTCTGACCTCCTGCTGTCTGCCAGGGAAGGACCTCTCTTCCTGCTCGTCCCGGCCCCCCTTGCCTTCCCCCCGACCCCAGTACCTGTCACCCAAAGGCACCCCCTCCCACAGCCCCGGAGCCCACCAAGGAGTGAAGAGGCAGGCGGAATGGCCATGCCCTCAGCCCCAGTGCCCTTTGGGCCCAGCCTCCCCAGGTGGTCCCCAGGCTGTGGATGGGCAGACCCTCAGGCATCAGCTAGGGTCTTACCGTGGAAGGTGCTCCGGGTGATCTGTCCCCCCATCGTGGGCAGCGGGTAGCACGGCCACCTCCGTTTGGCTGGCTGGCCTCGTCACCGAGCCGCCCTGGCGGCCAGCTCCCCTCCTCCTGCCCCCCACCCTCCTCCGTGGCCAGCAGCAGCCGGCATGGCAGGGCCGAGCCCGCCCCTCCCGCACGCAGCCCGCCGCCCGCAAGGCTGGCCACACACGCACACACGCCCCTCTGGCCCTGCTCACGGCTGCCTCCCAGCTCCCACCCACTCCCGGAGCCTCCCCCACCTCCCTGCGCTGGTACAGGCGATGGGATCTGTCATGTTTATTTACATAAGGAGGAGGAGACTGGAGGCTTCCTGAAATAGCTGAGCTCCAGAAAGCACTGGAGATGCCCCAGCCAGAGCAGGCAGACACACACACGGACACACACACACGGACACACACATTCACATTCCCTATCACACACCTCATCACACACACACACACATGCACACAAACTCACCATTCACCCAGGCTACAGTCATTCACATGCCATTATGTACCTACTACATGCAGACACTGGGGGAGACGACAGGATGCCATGGTAAGCAAGACAGACCTTGTCTCTGCCCTCAAGGGGCTTACAATCTGGCTAGTGCAGCTTAATAACAAAGAGCTGACATCACTCCTATCTTCTTCCAGGCTCTACTGCAAGTGCTTTACGAGTATTAACCCCTTTGGTCCTCACAGGCTGAACGATGAGGTCAGCATATGGTTATTATCAATAGGTACCATTATTATTACTATCTGAGAAATGAGATGAGAAAACTGAGACAAAGAGGTTACCTACCTAGAAGGTGGCAGGGCCGGGCTGCAAACCCAGGCAGTCTGGTACTGGAATCTACACTTTTACCTCCACACTAAACCATTCCTTTAATCACAGACATACAAAACACACACCAATATACACAGACCACACTACCCGTCTATACTACATCACAGGTATATGCACAAACACAGGCTCATGAGCATTTGAAAGCATTCACCACTGTGCACACAGCCACCTATTGCCCACCAGCACACATACACACCTCACAATGTACACCCACAGCACATGCTCACCCCCACAGACTCACAAAGCCTCTGGAGAAATCCTGAGGTGCAGAACCCGGCACCTCACACTCGGCGGAGAGGGAGAGGTGCAGAGAGGGCAGAGGGCGGTGGGAGGGCAGGCCCCTCTAGCCCTAGGCAAGCACGCTGGGATCCCAAGGCATCACCAAGAGAGCGGCCGCCACGTATTGAGCGCTCAGCGTGCAGCACGCACTGCGTGCACTGTCTGATTTTTATTCCAGGTGGCAGGGGCTTCTGTTATGTCCATTTTACAGACAAGAAAGTGGAGGTTCTGAGATGCTCAGGTTACCCAGCAGGTCAGAGGCAGAGCCAGGACTCAAGCAGACAATCTCCCAGACGTCACCCATCAGAGTCTCTCCCAGAACAGGACAGCTCCCTCCTCCCAGGCCCTGGTCAGCCCCAGCTCCTGTCCCCAGGGCCAGGGATCTAGTTTCCCAAGGAAAGATCTGGGTGGGACAAGATGAATTTGGAGAGATGGGCAAGAACCAGATAATAAGAATCTTGTAGGTCATGGTAGGAAGCTTAGATTTTGTCTAAGTGCAATAGAAGTAACTAATGAGAAAAGAGGAGAGTGATATGATAGACGTTTTTTTTTTAAAAATCAGTCTTACTCCTTTCGTAGAAAATAGGTTGTGGGAGGGTTTAAGAGTGAAATAGGGATATCTGTGGAGGGAAGGCTAGTGGGCAAAGGGGTGGGGCTGGGGAAGGAGCCGTGGGAAAGGCAGGGGCTGTCCTGTACCAGATGGAACTCAGAGACCTGCACACTGTGAAGGGTTGTGCTGGGCCCCACACCCTCAGCTCAGGACCCTGCTGCTGCTGTCATCCTGAGTGGGTCTGGGGGAGGGGCAGAGAGGGGGGAGGGGCATTCGGGACTGACCTAGGGTCACCAGCCAGAGGGCTGGGCAGGTCTGGGGTGGGAGAGTCCCCAAGCCCACACTGCCACACCCCCTCAGACCAGAGGCCTGCCTGAGACTCCTCTCTGGGAGAAGCTTCGACACCCGATTCCACACAGGGCGGTTCCTTTCTACAGGCACATGCTTACTCATGGCTGTGTGCGGCCACACGTACACACACGTACACACTCAGTGGCACATGTACCCAGTTCCTCCGGGAGAGGGAGGCTAAGTCAAAACCTGACCGAGAGGAAATAACCCAAACGCTTTTTCTGGGGTAAATAATCACAGAAATGGCAAACACAAGGCCTTATCATGTGCCAGACAGTTCTAAGCATGTTACACATATTAACTTGTTCAATCCCCACAACAACCCTAAGAGATCAATTGCATTCTTATGCCCATTTTACGGATGAGGAAACTTGAGGCAAAGAGGCTGCTCTGGAGGCTGTTTCTACAGCAGCAGAGTCAACCCCCCTCAACCTGTCTGCTTTTAAATGCACCAGCTAGGCCCTTCCTCACCAACCCCTCCCACTTGGCCAGCCTGGTCATCCCACCTACACCCAGCACTGGGAACTCCTCTTCTGGGAAGTCCCGCTAGGGCCCCCAGTGCAGACTGAGTCCCCCTTCTTGGAGCCTGTCTCTCCTCTGAGCCCGAGCTACGCCTCTCCCAACCCCCTGTCTTACTCTACCTTACACAGGGACAGCCATAGCCTAGCTGTGGGCTTATCTGCTTGCCCTGGCTTTTTGGATACATCTCAGCAATTCAACATGACCAACATTTATTGAGCACCTACTGTGTGCCAGACACTAAGCTATGCACTAGGGACACCATGGTGATCGACAGTAGACAGGCCCTGGCTCTCGTGGACTTACAGCCCAGAAAGAAACAGACATTTATCAAGTAGTAGTGAGGAAGATACAATCACAATTCTAGAAAAGTGCTCTGAAAGAAAGCGGGGCTCGGGGCAGGCTTTCCTGAAAAGCAACAGTGAAGGGTAAGTAGGCACGTCCCTGTGTTGCGGAGGTAGGTTAGGGGAGAGGGTGCTCTGGGGAGTGAACATAACATGTGCAAAGGCCCTGTGGCTGGAGGGAGCCCAGCCCATTCAAGAAGCAAGGTTCATATGTCTGGAGCAGAGACAGCAGCAGGAGCCTGAGGAAATTTTCTGGGGGCAAGCCAAGGGGGCAAGGGACAAACCAGGAGGGCCTCAAAGAGCAGGGTGAAGAATCTGGCCTTTTTTCTGAGGGCAATAGGGAACCCCTGACAGGTTTCATCAGGGGGGCAACAAGACCAGGCCTACATTGCTGAAAGGTCACTCTGCCATCCAGCGTGCAGAATGCACGGGAGGGGGCAGAAGGCACCAGGCGAGAAAACAGCAGCAGTCACAGGGTCAGGCCTGTCCCTGACTCACCCTGGCTCCTCGGGCCTAGCGTCATGCCTGTACAGCGCTGCCTCTCAGAAAATACCTCATCCATGGAACTGAATCTGCGTAATGCTCTGGAGACAGGAGAAGGGGAAAGTAACCCAGCAGGGATGGATGGGGGCAGGGTGAGTCCTTCAGGTGAGCGGTGGTCCTCACTCTGGTCACATGAGTGAGAATGGAGAAGAGAATTGAGACACGGCCTGGGCGGCCCCTGAGCCTTCATGGCACCATTGTCCGAGGGGTTTTCTAGCAGATTTCCCTGGGTCCTGTTTCCTACAAATCCACTTCCGCAATTTAAGTGGGAAGTGGCAATGTCCTGTGTCTGAGGGTTTCCCCCTGCTGTCTCCCCAGGGCAGTGTCCAGGCCTTTACAGATGACGTGGCAGCCAGCACTGCACCTCTTCTCTGTTTTATTCATTGGTACATCACAAATTTTCATTTGGCCAAAGCATTCTGTCACTAAAAGGGGCGAGAGAACCATTGACCTATATCACTCATTCATTCATCTCGCATTCACTGAGTGCCAACTATGGACCCACTAGTGAGCGAGACCCAACTTCTGCCCTTCAGAAGCCAAGCAGGAGCTACGCTGGGATCAAGGAATGAGGTTCCTTTGGCTGAATGTTTGCAGTGCTTTGTTCTGTAGCCAGAAAGGATGTTAAAAGGGGATGTGAAAGGGAAATCTACAAGCAAATCTATGGAAGTGACTACAAATGCCACCATTTATTGAACAGTTACTGTGTGCCAAGCACTGTGCTAAGTATTTCACACACATAATCACACCTACCCCCCACTACATCCCCACAGGATTATAATCATCCCCATCTTGCAGGCTACAAAACTGAGACAGAGAGGTTACACTGACATGGAGTTCGAAGTCTACTTGAAGTGGAGTTCAGCTGGGTAACACTCAAGGCAGAATTTAAACCCAGATCTGCCTGACCTCAAAATTCATGCTTTATCCAGAACAGGTCAAAGGGCAGGGGCTCTTCTTGCTTAGGGAAGAGAAGATAAGGGGACAATGACCTCCTTGAGGAATCAGAAGGGTTCTAGGTGGAGGCAGAACCTAGGAATTTTCCAGTAGACAGAGGGTGACCTCCCAGGAATGGAGCTTAAATGAAGGCAAGGGAGACTGTGGACTCGCACAAGACTGGACTTCCCACCTGCTAACAGGAGAACCCAGCCTGGAAACCTTGGAGAAAGTAGACCCATCTGTGACCTGGGCGGCTGTAGTCCCTCAAAGTGCACAGGCCGAAGGCAGGCCTGGGTGTGCCCTTGGGGAGCAACCTGGTCTGACAGAAACCCTGCCCAGGCTTCGGAGAGAACCCCTCCCTCTCTGGCTAGCCCCCGCTGCCTCTGCCCTCTGGCCCCATCCAGGGAACCCTCACCCCCCTTGGCTCTCTGGGCCCATGCAGCTCCTGAGACCCTACCGTCCTTAGGAACCCCCTCCCCTCCCTGCCATCTCCTGTCTCCTGAGCCCTTTCTGCCTGCTCCTCTTCCCTCCCGGGTCCCATCATGGTCTCCGTGGTGAGCTCCCCACCTCAACCCTCCCCTCACCACATCCTTTCTCATCGACATCTCCCAAGGCCCAGCACCTCTCAGAACGTAAAATCTAGTACAGACCCAGCAACTGCAGAATAAAACCTGGGGGAATTCCTTGGAGGTCCAGTGGTTAGGACTCCACGTTTTCACAGCCAGAGGCCCGGGTTCCATCCCTAGTCGGGGAACTAAGATCCCACAAGCCTCGCAACGCGACCATAAATAAATACATAAACAAACATACAAACACAATAAAACCTGGAACAAGTTCCCTGGACAATAGAAACCATCCAAATCGCAGACTCCAAGCTCTCTGGTGGGGAGGAGCCTTGAGAGTGTTGGGTCCAGCCACTGCCTTCGGGTGCAGCAAAGGAGGCCTAGGAAGTTGCGGATTTTCCCGTGGTCGCATAGCGGATGGAGGGTAGGAGGACTGAACTCAGGTTTAATGTCTTCTGGTGTTTAACGTGACATACGGGTCAGGGCATCGGAAGGCACGGAAGACTGGACAAGGAGAGGGGATAACTTCTCTTTATGAGGGGGGCAGAGGGGCCTGATAGAAAGAGAGGTCAGGGAGGGGAGGCACCCCTGCTGGGAGGAGCTGGGAGAGGAGGAGCTGGGAGACCCCCCTGGTTGCTATAGTGTCTTCTTTTTTTTTTTTTTTTTTTTTTTTAATCAAGAACAAGGGATAATTTGATTGAGCTGATGAGTCACCTGGCATATGGGGCTTAAGGCCATTGTCCCTGCCTGATTAGACTGGGCTTGGTGCTGGAGAATGGGGAGCAGGGAACCCACACACACACAAGCTTCCTGCCACGCCCAGAACCAGGATGAGAGTGGAGACCGCTGCCTAGAGCCCGGGAGAGCGAGAGCGCGCACGGAGACGAGGACAAAGCCGCACAGGGACAGACAGCAGAGCGGGAGCTGTGGCTGCAGGGAAACCGGAGCCAGGGCGCTCACGGGGCATCCTCGGGGGCTGGGTCAGGTGCCCCAGCAGTGACAGCTGCCAGCTGCCCAGGATGATGGGAACACAACAGGTGCAGAGGCGGGGGCTGGGGACTGAAAGGGAATATGAGCAAACAGCCTGGAGCTGGGCGCCCCTCCCAGGCCCCAGGCCCAGCGCCAAGCAGCCCTTTCTCAGATCCTCCGAGACTCGTCTTGGGCCCCAGGTCTTAGGCCAGCCTGGACTAGACAGAGCGGTCACCGTCCATGCCAGGCAGAAAGGACAGAACAAGGAAGAACAAGGTTTCGATTCCCAGGACAGGGTGTGCCAGATGGAGCCCACACCCACAGAAACCCCAGCTGGAAACAAACATTTGCCTGTGATAAGATCTATGTCCCCGGCCAGATAGGGTAGGTGATGTGCCACCCACCTGTGTGGAGGCTGGGAGCTCTGGTCTGGAGGTCAGTCAGGCAAGCTCCACTGCCATGTGACTGGGCAAGCTACAGAGCTTTTCTGAGGCTTGGTGCTTGGCTCAACAAATAATAGTAACTATGGCTGTTGATGTGTTGTTCAGAGACCCAGAGAACTCAGGAATCCAAGTAGAACCTGGAGGAGCTAAGATCTTCACCCCAACCTCAGAGAGGAGTGACCTAGGATACAGAATGTGAATACAGCACCGAGTATATATGTTACACCAAGGAGAAGAAAGGGAGGACCTGCCTCCATAGGTAATGACCTTCATCATCGCCGTCATATACCATTTACTTAGCACTACTCCCCTTGCCCCAGTCACCGTTCTAAGCTTTGCATGTTATTGCACGCATGCCTTTCACACAAATGTCATCAGAGTGCTAGGTAAGAGTGGGTTCTTCTAAGTAAGCAGAATAAACATCGTCCTTTGTCACGCGGTTAGCGCTCTATTTTTGTTCGGGTGGAATAAATTTCAAATTTGAAGCCATCCCAGTGATCACAAGTGATAAATTAGCAGGGTCTGAACTCATAAGATTTGCTCCCTAAATTATAACCTTGCTGAGGAAGGTGGGAAGGGCAGACAATGAGACATTGAAGGGGGAGGTGAGGCAGAGAGATGGGGAGACCCAAGGTGACGCAGGAGACGGGACACATGCGCCGGAGCAAGACAAGAGCCTCGTCCGCCGGAGACGCGTAAACACACTCGACTGATCTGCTGCGCCTGCTGGATTATGAGGAAAGCTGGCAGCTAATAGCAGGAGGTTAAATCCCTCCTCCGCAGTCAGAGACCACCCTCCCCCACCCCAGCCACCTCCCTCCCCACCCCCTTCCCCTGCCACACACACTCACACACACACCTCCAGGGCTCATGGTTCAGCCAGGTCTCCGGGTGCCCACCCCTTCTGGTCTCAGCACCCGGACAGCTGAAGCCACCCCAAGGCAGGGAGGCCCCCCTCCCCCGGCCTCCTTCGGCCCACGCTCCTGCCTCTGAGAGTCTACTTCCTCAGGCTCTCTCCTGCTTCCTTCCCCTCCCAGATCCGGTCTACTGAGGGATGGCAGAGTCCAGGACCAGCCGACTTGGCCCCCAGCTCTACTCCTGTGCCTTGACCCTGCCTCCTGCCCACTGCCAGGGCCTCTCCCTCCAGCACTCGGGCTTAGCCATCAGGCACTAGTGGGCATGAGAGAGTGATGGTGCAGGACCCCACAGGGGCCAGGCTCTGGGGCGCTGCCAGAAAGGCCACTGGCAGCCAGAACCCCTAGGATCTGACAACACCAAATACTATTCATTGCCGCCACTTACATGTGTCTACACCAGGTGCTTCACAGGCGATGGTGAAGAGCGGGCTCCGGAGTCAGACGACCTGGGTTCAAATCCCAGATCTAACACCTACTTGGTGCCTGTTTTCTCAATTGAAAATTGGGTTGACAATAATAGTGCCTACCTCATAGGGCTACTGGGGTATGAACCGAGTTCCCATGTGTGGTGTGCTCAGAACAGAGTGGATGCACAGGAAGTACCATGGCCGTGGGAGTGCTACTGATGAGACACTTACACACCTGAAGTCGATACAAAGGCACTACCATTGCCCCACCTTATGGATAAGAAACTGGGACATGGAAAGGGGAGAGTTGGGATCTGACCTCAGGTCAGTTGGCCTCCAGAGCCTGCACTCAGGCAGTGCATGGTGCCCCTCCCAGGAGGGCAGGCGGTGGATACTGGCCAAGCGAATGATCATGGGTACAGCCTTGGTGAGGACCAGTGACCATACAGGGCCCAGGCCAGATCAGGGTTCAGGGGAGGGGCTGGTACTCAGGAAGCCTCAGCAAAGCAGAGAGGCTGAGCTGTGAGTCCCAGGGGCTGTCGGAGGGCAGGTGGGCCCTGAAGTCCCGGAATCCCCAGTCCAAGGAAGAGGCCTCTGCCCAGAGCTGCTCTGCCAGCCGCCTGAGGGCTTCTGCCTCTCAGAAGTCCTTAGTCCCACTGGGCCTGGCTGCCTCTCCCTCGTCACCATGGCCTCTGACCTGGTTCCCCATCACCCATCAGTGGGAGTCCCAGCACCTCCTCCTCCTCCTGCAAAAACTAGGCAGAAACTAAAACAAATAAGTAGCCAGATCAATCAAGAAAATTACATTTGCTGCCGGCACCTTGAAACACCTGCTCTGGGTCCACAGAAAGAAAGGGTAGCACTGGGAACTCAGCACCTAGATGAGGAAATGGAGGCTCGGGAAGTGGAATACTGCATCCAGGTCACACGCAGCTAAGCTGGGATTTGGACACACATCTACCAGATATCAGAGCACAAGCGCCGGCCTCTCTGCTGTGTGGCCTCTTGGAATAACAACCCAGCTCTTAAAAGCTACAGAACACTTTCACAAAAATCTTATGGGATTTACAGAAGCCCCTGTTAGGTATACCACAGGGCAGGTGTTCATCCCTTTCAACGGATGAGAGAAACAGAAGCTCACGGAGATAGAAATGAATTGCAAAAGCTATATAGTGCCAGAGCGGGTCCAGAACCCAGATCTCAGACTCAGGAGTCCAAGGTCCTGGGCTTTGTCTACTACACAATGCTGCCCTGAGAAAAGCCACTTTCAATGAAATAAACACAGCATCAGTCAGAGGGGCCCAGGGTTGCCGCAGGTGCAAATGTAAACCTTGCCGATCCCGGTATTAGCTGGCTCTGGACTTCGGCTGTGTTGTACCCACAGTCATTGTCTTGCCCTGCCTGGGTCCCTGCACCACCCACAGACCTCGCCCCAGCCGAGCTCTGGGCCCACTCCCATGCTGGGGGGTGAACAGGGGCTCTGAGTTCCGGGGACCAGATCTTTACACCATGCCCATGTGCAAAGGGGAAGTGGGGATTAATGCAGAGGGGCACCTGCCCTCACAGGCCTGAGACACAAACCTGAAAATGCTCTCAAAAGAGAAAGGGGGTGTCAGGTCCTTTTTGGGAACAGGGGGCTCAGATTGGCTCTGAAACAGGGGCTTCTGTTCACACAGAGCCAAAGTGAGTGGCTGACCTGTGGTCCAGCCACTGAACTATGCCAGCTCTGCGCCCACCTCTCAGGGGCCGTGACTGGAACACACTGGACCTTGGCCACGCTGGCTGCAGAGCCGAGGGCAGGACGCCCAGGCACAGAGGCACCTGTGAGTACTTGGGTCTATTCAAGGCCTGTCAAGAGAGGCCTGTGGCTTTCACGCCCACTGAGCCCACAAAGGGACTCAATTTCCTGCCACTACACCTCCAGCCCTACACCCTCACTCCAAACCCAGACAATCTCACATCACATCATCGGTCAGCCCCACAAACAGGGGCTCTTGTCCCTAAAGGCCTGGGGAGACCACGAGCACGCGGCTGGCTCAGTGCTGGCTGCTCCCCCCTCTGGAACCAGAGCTCAGGTGTTGCTGATGGAAGGCGACTGTCGGGACTGTGGTCTTCCTGCCTAAAGGACTGCCCAAAAAGGGTGGCCACCGCAGGGTGCATGCAATGACAGAAAACCCATTTTCCTCCCTGCAGCTGTTTCCTGCAGCTGACCCATCTCCCAGTTTGTACCTTCATCCGTTGCTCCACCTTCCTTTCCTCTGTCTCCGGTAACATCTTCAGGCTCCTCCTCCAAGATGCCACACCCTCCCTCCCTCCTTCCAGCTGCTGGAGCCCCAGGTCAGACAATCCACCAGCGACCCCAGCAATGCACAGGGCGGACTCTCCAGCATCCAAGTTTAGAGGACAAAGCTTTCCCTGGGAGCCAGGACTCCTGGGTTCCAGGACTCCTGTGGCCCATGCTAAAACTTGACCAAGGCTTAGGAAGGTCTGCAGAAGCCTGCGTGGGTTTGGGGAGACTCAGGGAGGGCAGCCTCTTTTAATGTCTGCACAGGTTCCTTCCTCCTGCTGGGGGTGAGGGCTCCAGGAGGTGGGTTAATGCTGCTCCTGAGTTGGGTCCCACTACTAGGCGAATAGGAGCAAGGATCTCTCCCCAGAAAGCCCCCTTCCCTCTCTAAAACAATGCCCCACCCATCACAGCCTCAACCCTGCTTAGCTGAACCCACTTCTGCCCAGAGAACAGGTGTTCTCAGCACCAATTAAGGGAGGTGGGCTGCATTAGCCTTTGTTTGGAGGTCTGTTTTTACTAGTCATAACACCACCTCCATAGTTGCTGTGTGACCTGGAACAAACCAATCTCCTCTATGGGCCACAGTTTTCACATCTGTAAAATGGATGCATTCGACTTACGTATCTTTAACTCTAAACCAGGAGTTCCCTGAAACAGGGATGTGGGAGGGGAATCATTTGGGGAAAGGCAATCAAGAATTCCCCCCGCCTCACCCCTCACCCCTGCTTTCCACCAGGGTCTGGTGGAAAACCAAGGATGGGCCAGCATGCTCTAACTTACTGCTTCTCAGTCCCCTTCCTGACCCCACCCAACACAGGTACCTCCCCAAGTTTCCGTGGCCTGGTTTACCCCTTGAGTTCTACTAGCCAGGCCACAAGTCTGATATCAGCCTCAATTCCCCCATCGGGGAAGTCACGGTGCCCTTCTATAATCCATGCCCTGGCTATTCCCACAGTTCAGGCCACCAGCATCATCCTGATCTGGACAATTCTTCCAATAGCCTTTCCCCTCCTCAGGGCTGCCAGGCTGACCTTTCTGCCTGACTGATCAGCTGAGTCACTGCCCAGCTCAGAGCCCACAGTGGATAAGTTCAACCCTCCTTTGGGGAGCAGTCAAGGTCCTCTGTGAACCGACCCCAGCCCATGCACCTGGTCTCACCTCAGGCTGTGACGTCCCCCAGCCTCGAGGACCCACACTCTGTACACTCGAACCATGTGTGTCCCAGAACGTAGCTGCATCACACAGGTCCATGGCTCTTTGAACACAGTTCCTCTACCTGGAACGCCCCACACCACACCGATCACTCAGAAACTCCTACCCTGCCTTCATGTCTCAGCTGGGAGGGCTCCTTCCTCTGAGGTCATCCGACGCCCCGGGGCAGACTAGGCCTTCCACCTCCAAGGCATACCCGTGCGTTTGTGCAGCCCGGGCCCTGCAGTGATGCCGAGGGTCCCCTTCCCATACTGGGAGCAACCTGAGAGCAGACAGGTGTCTTTTTAGCTCTGGATCCCCAGCACCTAACATGGTGGGCACTGGGTATGCTCAAACTATATTTTATGAAGGAAGCAAGAAAAGGAGAGGAATTGGAATAGGGAAGGAAGAGAGGCCAGGGCTAATGGTGAGTGGTTCTACTTGGCCCCATCTGACCCTTCTCCAGGCTCCAGGCCTGAGGCCACCCTCCCAGCCACAATGCCCTAGGTGGACCCAGTGGTACCAGAAGGCAACAAACTACCTGCCCCATGACCTCACAGCCCCCCGGGTGGCCCTCTTTGTTCCCTGAGTTCTACTGACAGCATGAGCCGGTGTTCACTTCGGTAGAAACAACCAAGAAGCCAAGCAGCCAAGTGTGTCCTGGAACACTGAGGAACCAGAGCCTTATCTGACCATCTTCCCTGGAGGCAGGGGGAGAGTATCCACCAGCCCCTAACCGCCCACTGCAGGACTGCACGGAGAAGACGCTGAAATCCACGCACCTGACTCCTTCCCAGCCTCTCCCGGATTAAGGCAGCATGGGGATGAGCCCCTCCAGGTCGTTTGCATAAACCATTTATAGCAGCGCATTCAAAACCCACGCCATCCAAGAAGGAAAAAAGCCCGCAGCAATTGCCCGTGGCTCCCCAGTCTGTCGTTTTCCCTTCTCTTTTGTTTTCTACTTTAATGGCAGGAAGCTGTGCTCCGGAGCAATCTTACCCTGGCTGCTCCTGGCAGCAGAGGAGCTGAATTTTCCTTTCAAATTGAAGGAAGGCGATGAGCAAACATCCCTCAGCTGTCAGTGACTTACAGTTTGCAGTTACGAGCATCCATGAGCTCATTCAGTCTTCTCAGTAAACGCAGGAGGCAGTTCTTGCCAGGCCCCACTTTACAGATGAGGAAACTAAGGTTCAGAGAGGTTGACTTGCCCAAGCCACACAAAACTACTAAGTGACTGGAATGGACATTGTGGCTGATTCCCCAGCATCTATTCTACTCCAAGATGACAGGGGTTCTCCACCCTGGCTATACATTAGCATCACCTACGGAGGTTATAAAACTACTGATGCCCAACTCCTGATTCCAGACCAATCAATACAGAAACTCTGAGGGTGGGACCCAGGCATGCGTGTTTCTAAAAGCTCTCCAGGTGGTTCTAATGTGAAGCCAGAGCTGAAATCCGCTGGTATAAACCAATCACAATGGTTCCATCCCCCTTGCCAGTGATTGGGTCAAGTATGGCCAGGTGACCCACTTCTGGCCCATGAAGCATACTGGGAAATCTGCAAAACCCCTCCGAGAAGGGTTTGCTTGCTCCTCAGAAAGACACACAAGAGGGGTCGTTCTTCCTCCTTTAGATATTGTGTCTGCTTGTGATTCCTGGGACTGCTATGGCCATGCTGCTACCAGCCCAAAAGGATGCCAACCCACGGACGGCAGAGCAGAGAGATGGAAAGTCCATCATCCGTGACCTCATCTTAGAGCCCAGGCTCCACCAACCCTGACACCCACCCACCTCTGAGCCTCCTGTGATCTGAGATAGTACAGCTCCTCATTGTTTAAGCCAGTCCAGGTCCACATTTGTTACTAGCAACCACGGCCCCGAGACAGCAGCAGTCACCTTCCCCGTACCCCCCATCGCCGTCATCCCCTCTCAGACCATCCACCACAGGAAGCATAACTGACTGAGGGCCCCAGCTCTGGAGCTCTGAAATCCATCCCAGAGTTTGCTCCAAGGCCTTGCTTCCCACAGTGGCTCCCAGCCAGTGAGTGAGTGGCGCAGGGAAAGTAAGGCAGGCCCATTCCTGGGGAACATGGGATTCCTCTGACCAGTGACTATGGCTCGGGCTTGAGGACTCCCCACGGGCCTTGAAGAACTTTCCTTAGACTTGCACTGTCACCTAAAATGCTTCCACCAAACTGTCTTCATTACCTCTCTCCTTCACGCAGGCTTACTTGCACTGAGGTCTAATGGCTCATCCAGCCTCTCATTTCCTCCCTACTTTTCCTCACACAGGCATTTCCTCTATTTTAAAAATTATTTTTGCATGTTTACTCCTCTCTTGTTGTCCACTTAATAATACCTGACCTGCGTAACAATGGACCTTCACCACTTCATGCCTGGACCACCGTGAGAGCCTCCTAAGTGGCCAACCCACCTTTGAGTCCCCTCCAGCCCATCCCCAATCCTTCCTACACAAACCATGCTACTCCCCTACTCAAAACACTTCAATCATTTGGGAGTTCCCTGGTGGGAGTCTAGTGGTTAGGATTCTGCACTTTCATTGCCATGGTCCGGGTTCAATCCCTGGTCAGGGAACTGAGATCCCGCAAGCCATGCAGCGCAGCCAAGAAAAAAGAAAACCTTCAATCATTTCTCATTTCTTACACCATCAAGTTTAATATCCTCTGCCTTTCTTTACAGGTAACTGCTGACTCAGACCTGCCCCACCAGACAATCCTGTTGTTTCATTTACACACCTGGAGGGCTTCCCCATGTGGGAGCAATGCTGGCCATTTGCAGGGCAGAAATGATTGACACAGCCCATTCCCAATGAACACCGAAGCTGCCCAAGATCTGAGTACCAATTCTACCTATTTCCACAGATGTTCTCAATGGCAAAGTCTCCCTCAGACTCCCTCCCATTTCTTTACCGCCCCCCCCACCCATGGGATATTTAACAAGAGAAACACATTTTACACACAGTCCTCCATCAACAAGAAGCAAATCCTCTCAAAGACTGTTACAATAATGAAAATGACTATTATTCAAAATAATAACAATATGAAGAGGAGGATGATAAAGCTGAAGATGGTTGTGATGATGAAGAAAACAGTAGTAATGATAATGTATGAAAAGCAGGGATAAAAAGTATTCTAACAATATGATCTCGATGATATAAATATATATGCAGTAGAACTGACTTCCCCTTGACCCCTTGCCATATTAACCAAATTCCTTTAGAAACTGGATTTGCTAGTAACAAAAAACAGAGATAACATAGACTTTTTTTTTAATTTTTTATTTCTTTTATTTATTTATTTATGGCTGTGTTGGGTCTTTCATTTCTGTGCGAGGGCTTTCTCCAGTTGTGGCAAGCGGGGGCCATTCTTCATCGCGGTGCGTGGGCCTCTCACTATCGCGGCCTCTCACTAATCGCGGCCTCTCTTGTTGCGGAGCACAGGCTCCAGACGCGCAGGCTCAGTAGTTGTGGCTCACGGGCCTAGTTGCTCCGCGGCGACCAGGGCTCGAACCCGTGTCCCCTGCATTGGCAGGCAGATTCTCAACCACTGCACCACCAGGGAAGCCCAACATAGACTTTTAAACACATAAGGTGTTTCCTCTCACATAAGAGTCTGCACGCATGCAGCCCAAGGCTAGTGTGGCAGCTCTGCAGTCATCAGGGACGAGGCTTCTTCTATCTTTCTACCCCACCATTCCACATGACACTTCAAGGTTGCCTCATGGTCCAAGTTAGCTGCTGAAGCTCCAGCCACCTTGTCCATATTCCAGGTAGGAAGCAGGAGTAACACAGAAAGCCAAAATCAAAGGACCTACACCAGCTATCTGTCCCTCTTTAAAGGAGCCTTACTCAAAGTCCACCCAACAATTCTAATTTACATTTCATTAACCAGAATGTAGTCACATGGCTAAACCAAGCTGTAAGGGAAGGTGGAACATTTAGTCTTTTCACTGGACACATTGCCACCCCAAATAAAAACTGGGACCTCAGCTGTAATGGTGAGCTCCATTCCCTCTGGAACACATGACTGATGCCACAGCACATAGACTTCAAAACTGGTGAGGTCTTCCCTGGTGTCGCTGTGCACCTGCTGCTCCCTCCAGCTGAACTGTATGCTCAATACAGGAAGTTGTTATGAACTTGCTTATGACAGGTTGAGATGCCAGAAACCTATGTAATTTATTTAAATATTACATAAAACGTATCAAAAGTCTCTTTTAAGAGAATGAAAAGAATGAATGAAAAGAAAAGCCACAGGGAAAAAATTACTACAAAGTACATATCTAATGTAGAATCTA
This sequence comes from Balaenoptera physalus, assembly GCF_965194825.1. Classification (NCBI taxonomy): domain Eukaryota; kingdom Metazoa; phylum Chordata; class Mammalia; order Artiodactyla; family Balaenopteridae; genus Balaenoptera; species Balaenoptera physalus. The sequence continues at coordinate 48,279,684 of NC_138893.1, forward strand.
GAATATATAAAGAACTCTCAAAACTCAAAAATAAGAAGACAATCCAATAAAAAATAATAGGCCAATGAGAAAGAAGGAAATCCTGCTGTTTGTGACAAGTTGGATGAACCTTGAAGGCATTATCCTAAGTGAAAGAAGTCAGAGAGAGAAAGACAAATACTGTATGATCCCACTTAAATGTGGAATCTAAAATAGTCAAACTCAGAGAAACAGAGAAGAGAGTGGTGGTTACCAGGCGTTGGGGGTGGGGGAAATGGGGAGATGTCAGTCACAGGGTACAAACTTCCGTTATGAGATTAACAAGTTTGGGGATCTAATAAACAGCATGGTGATTATAGCTAAAAATACTGCATGATATACTTGAATGTTGCTAAGAGGGTAGATCTTAAATGTTCTCACCACAGAAAAGAAATGGCACCTGTGTGACCACCACAAAAACAATATGGTAACTATATGTTGGGATAGAGGTCACAGCTAATGCTATGGAGGCAATCAATTTTCAGTATATAAATGTATCAAATCAACACGATGAATACCTTAAACTACACAATATTATGTGTCAATTATATTTCAAAAGCTGGAAAAAATAGTGGGCAAAAATTTCAATAGACACTTCACCAAAGTAGATATACAGATGGTAAATAAGCATATGAAAAAAAAATGTTCAATATTATCAGTCACTAGGGAAATGCAAATTAAAACCCTGGTGAGGTACCACTACACACCTATTAGAATGGCCCAAACTAAAATGACTGAGCATACCAAATGTTGGTGAGAAGGTGGAGAAATTAGACCTCTCAAAATCTGCTGGTGAAAATATAAATGGTACAACCATTTTAGAGAACAGTTTGACAGTTTCTTTTAAGTTAAACATACACGTATCATATGATCAACCCATTCCACTTCTAGTCGTTTACCCAAAAGATCAGGAAATATATGTCCATACATAGATCTGTACACAAATGTTCTTAGCAACATTATTTGTAATGGCATAAAATTGAAAAGAGGCCAAATGCCCATCAACGGGTATACAGATAAACAAATTGTACGTCCATACCATGGAATACCACTAAGCTATAAAAAGGAATGAACTATGAATACACATCACAACATGGATGAATCTCAAAATAAGTATACTGAGTGGAAGAAGCCAGAGGAAAAGCAGGTACGTTCTATATCATTCCATTTACACTGAACTCTCAAAAAATGCAAACTAATCTTTAATGACAGAAAGCAGATCATGGTTACTTGAGTATGGGGGCAAGGGGCAGGGAGGAGTAGAAGAGAGGGATTACTAAAGGCACAGGAAACTTATGAGGGTGATGGAGATGTTCATTAACTTGATGGTGCTAATGAATATATACGTATGTCAAAACACATCAAATTATACATTATAAACATGTGCAGTATGCATATTGTAGTCAATTATGTTTCGATAAAGCTGCTTTTTACAATCCATTAAATATGGAAGTGAGAGGAGGGGAGGGGAAAAAAATTGTTGTTTCTGTTAAAAATAAGTTGAATCAGTTCCTCAAAAAATGAAAAACAGAATTACCATATGATCCAACAATTCCACTTCTGGGTTCATACGCAAAAGAATTAAAAGTGAGGTCTCAAATGGATACTTGTACACCTATGTTCACAGCAGCATTTTTCACAATAGCTAAAAGATAGAAACAATGCAACAGATGAATGAATGAACAAAATAATAATTGAAATATTATTCAGCTTTCAAAAGGAAGAAAATTCTGACATAATGCTACAACATGGATGAACTTTGCAGACATTATGCTAAGTGAAATGAACCAGTCACAAAAGGACAAATACTGTATGATTCCAATTATATGAGGCACCTGAAGTAGTCAAATCCATAGAGACAGAAAGTAGAATGGTGATTGCCGGGGCCTGGGGGCAAGAGGGAATGAGGAATTATTGTTTAATGAGTATAGAGTTTCAGTTGGAGAAGATGAAAAAGTTCTGGAGACGACTGGTGGTAATAGTTGCAAAACAATGTGAATGTACTTAATGCCACTGAACTGTACACCTAAAAATGGTTAAGATGGCAAATTTTACCTTATGTGTATTTTACTACAATTATTTTAAAAATATAAACAAAAAACAAATAAGTTGAATGCTTTGAAAGGGTTCTCTAAATGCTGGACCCCGCACACACAAAAAATGCTTTAAAATTATATATAGGCAAGACAACTGCGAGATACTATCTGAAAAAGAAATTAAGAAAGTAATCCCATTTACAATGGCATCAAAAAGAACAAAATACTCAGGGGTATATTTAACCAAGGAGGTGAAAAATCTGTACACTGCAAACTGTAAAACAATGATGAAAGAAATTAAATAAGACACAAAAAAATGGAAAGATATCTAGTGCTCATGAATTGGAAGAATTAATATTGTTAAAACGTCCATACCTCCCAAAGCAATCCTTATCAAAATTCCAATGGAGGGACTTCCCTGGTGGTGCAGTGGTTAAGAATCCGCCTGCCAATGTAGGCGACACAGGTTCGAGCCCTGGTCCGGGGAGATCCCACATGCCGCGGAGCAACTAAGCCTGTGTGCCACAACTGCTGAGCCCGCGTGCCACAACTACTGAAGCCCGCGCACCTAGAGCCCGTGCTCTTCAACAAGAGAAGCCACTGCAATGAGAAGCCCGCACACTGCAACGAAGAGTAGCCCCTGCTTGCCGCAACTAGAGAAAGCCCGCATGCAGCAACAAAGACCCAATGCAGCCAAAAATAAATAAATAAAAATAAATAAATTTAAAATTCCAATGGAATTTTTCACAAAAATAGAAAAACAGTCCTAAAATTCATGTGGAACCACAAAAGACCCCGAAGAGCTAAAGCAGTCTTGAGCAAGAAGAGCAAAGCTAGAGGCATCACACTTCCCTGATTTCAAACCATAACAAAGCTAAAGTAATCAAAACAGTATGATACTGGCATAAAAACAGACATACAGACCAGCGGAACAGAATAGAGAGCCAACAAATAAATCCAAGCACTTACAGCCAACTGATCTTCAACAAGGGTGACAAGAACACAAGATGGAGAAAGGATAGTCTCTAAATAAATAGTATTGGGAAAACCGGATGTCCATGTGCAGAATTATGAAATTGGACCCCTATCTCACACCATATACAAAAATCAACTCAAAATGGATTAAAGACTTAAACATAAGATCTGAAACTGTAACGCTCCTGTAAGAAAACACAGGGGAAAAGCTTGACATTGGTCTTGACAATGTTTTTTGGGGTATGATCCAAAAGCACTGGCAACAAAAGCAAAAATAAATAAGTGGGATTGTATCAAACTAAAAAGCTTCTGCACAGCAAAGGAAGGAATCAACAGAGTGCAGAGACAACCTACAGAATGGGAGAAAATACTTGCAAGCCACACATCTGATAAGAGGTTAATATCTAAAATATATAAGGAACTCAAATAACTCAGTAACAAAAAACAACCCAATTTTTTAAAAATGGGCAAAGGACCTGAATAGACACTTTTCCAAAGAAGACATACTAATGGCCAGCAGGTACACAAAAAGGTGCTCAACATCACTAATCATCAGGGACATGCAAATCAAAACCATGAGATATCACCCCACACCTGTTAGAATGGCTGTCATCGAAAGACAAGAAACAGCAGGAATTCCCTGGAGGTCCAGTGGTTAGGACTTGGCGCTCTCACTGTGGGGCCCTGGGTTCGCTCCCTGGTCAGGGAACTAGGATCCCTCAGGTCACACAGTGAGTCCCCCCACAAAAAAAGACAAGAAACAGCAAATATTGATGAAGATGTGGAGAAAAGGGAACCCTTGTATACTGTCGGTGGGAATGTAAATTGATACAACCTCTACAGAAAACAGCAAGGAGGTTCCTCGAAAAACTAAAAATAGAACCACGATATGATCCAGTAATCCCACTTCTGCGTACATATCCAAAGGAAATAAAATCAGTATATTAAAGAGTTATCTGCACCCCCATGTTCATTGCAGCACTATTCACAATAGCCAAGATATGGAAACAACCGAAGTGTCCATCTACAGATGAATCAATAAAGAAAATGTGGTACATATACACAATGGAATATTACTCCATTATATTACACTCCTTTTTTAAGAATATTGTCCTGCCATTTGGGACAACATACAAGAATCTAGAGGACATTATGTTAAATAAAATAAGCCAGACAAAGACAAGTCCTGCATGATCTCACTTACATGTGAAATCTAAAAAAGTCAAACTCATAAAAGCAGAGAGTAGAATGGTGGTTGCCAGAGACTGAGGGGTGGGAGAACCAAGGAGATGTTAGTCAAACAGTATTACACTTTTTTTTTTTTTTAATTTATTTATTTTAGTTATTTATTTTTGGCTGCATTGGCTCTTCGTTGCCGCGCACGGACTTTCTCTAGTTGTGGCGAGCAGGGGCCACTCTTCATTGCGGTGCGCGGGCTTCTCATTGCCGGGGCTTGTCTTGTTGCAGAGCACAGGCTCTAGGCATGCGGGCCTCAGAAGATGCGGCACGTGGGCTCAGTAGTTGTGGCTCACGGGCTCTAGAGCGCAGGCTCAGTAGTTGTGGCGCACGGGCTTAGTTGCTCCGTGGCATGTGGGATCTTCCCGGACCAGGGCTCGAACCCGTGTCCCCTGCACTGACAGGCAGATTCTTAACCACTGCGTCACCAGGGAAGCCCCAAACGGTATTACTCTTATAACTTAAGCAATAAACTGTTTTTAAAGCATCTGTTCCTGGTGATGGTGGTAGAGTTTAAAACGGTGACAAAAATGATGAGGAGGATGCAGTGTGATGTCTGCAACAGGGGGGTCCAAGACCACACACAGGTTCAGGAGGAGGATTGGGGGTCTTCTAGAGAAGTCCTTAAGGGATTCCTTAATTTCTATGGAGGGTAACCAGACCCAAACAGCCCCCAGAGGTATGAGAGGCGCCATCATTGATTCAACCCACTCCCTCCTTCTTGAAACGCCGTATGGGCAGTAAGTAGAGAGGAGGCCACAATGAGGTGGCCCCCATGGCACTTGGCAATAAGCTTTCCCCAAGTTTTAGTCTAAGAAATTGATTGGTCATGGATCAGAGCACGCAAAGTTACCCTCAAGAGACAAAACAGCCCCAGACCTGGTGGGACTTACAGGAGACTTGACCAGAGGTATTAATAAACCCAAAGCAAAGACATATTCATTGGCTGCCGAGGAGTCAGGAGAAAGGGGGTGTCACCGAGGCAAACCGTGATGGGGGCCATGGAGCACAGCCAGGGAGATGATGTCCTGCCAAACTGGTCCAAGTGTTGGGTCCACCTGGCAGGCATTTCTCTGTTGGTGAAGTGGCCTGGGCAGGGTTCAGAGCCCAAGGGCATTCAATCCTCAGATTGTGTCCCCAGCTCTCTGTCGGATGCCAGGTTCACCCAGCACTAGCGTAGCTTCCTGCAAGGGGAAAAGGTGCCGATAGTCGACACACTGTCCAGTCCATCTGACAGTCCATTTCTCACTGGGAAGTAGTAAATTGACATCTGATTTGATTCATGAGTTTTTGTGAACTTGATGAGATGAGCCAGGAGCCCCCAGTCCTATCAACTCAGGCAAGACACAATGGAGATGGAAATTGGGGTCAGCTCAACCAAGAGGCAGACTCTGGGCAGGGGAGTACTCCCCTGGGACTGACCCATCTGTGTGGTCAGCAGCCTGCCCTGCCCAATTGCTCACCATCTTCAAACTTCTAGTAATAAACAAGAAATGCCTACTCCTTACTGAGCTCTTCCTAGGCACCAGGTCCTTAGCCACATGACCTACAGCTATGACTTCATTTAATTCACACGATAGCCCTGCGAGGTGGGAACTAGTACGCCTACTAACTGACAAAGAAATCCAGGTTTGGAAGATCAAGAGATTTGTCCAAAGTCAAGACCCAAGAGTCAACATTTGAACCCAGATCTGACTGACCCCCAGACGAGTGTTTCACAACGGATGGTCCATGGATCCTTCACACTAGTATTGCCTGATTTTCTTGTTTTAAGAAGCAGATCCCATGGACTTCCCTAGTGGCACAGTGGTTAAGAATCCACCTGCCAATGCAAGGCACACAGGTTCGATCCCTTGTCCAGGGAGACCCCACATGCCGCAGAGCAACTAAGCCCGTGCGCGACAACTACTAAGCTTGCACTCTAGAGCCTGTGAGCTACAACTACTGAGCCCACGTGCCACAACTACTGAAGCCCGTGCGCCTAGAGCCCGTGCTCTGCAACAAGAAAAGCCACCTCAATGAGAAGCCTGTGCACCGCAACGAAGAGTAGCCCCCGCTCGCTGCAACTAGAGAAAGGCCGCGCGCAGCAACGAAGACCCAGTGCAGTCAAAAATAAATAAATAAAATAAATAAATTTATTTTTAAAAAAAGAAAAAAAGCAGCAGTAGATTCCAGGAACGCTCCCCTCTCCGCCAGATTTACTAAACCAGATTAACTGGAGTGGGGGCCCAGGAACCTGTAGTTTTTCAAGCTTCCAGGCAATCCATAGGCCGATTAAGGTCTGAGAACCACGGCGTTATGCCATATCACAACGTCTAAACCCCCACTGCCACGACCTCCCTCAGCCTCTCTGGCCCTCTGCCCTTTCTTGGCTCTCCTCCCACTGCAGCCACAAACTCTCCCCTGAGCTTCAAGCTCACACGTGGAGCTGCCGACCCAACGACTCCCCCAGAATGCCTCAGGGCTCCTCTGACACATCCCCACCATCTTCCCCTCCAATCCTCCTCTCCTGCCCAGTGTACTGTGGAATCACCATCCTCCCAGCTACCTGAAAACCTGGGCACCGTCATGGATTCTTTTTTTTTTTTTTTTTTAAAGACTCCAATTGTACTTGAACATTTGTTACTTTTTTTTTTTTAAATTAATTAATTTATTTATTTTTGGCTCTGTTGGGTCTTCGTTTCTGTGCGAGGGCTTTCTCTAGTTGTGGCAAGTGGGGGCCACTCTTCATCGCGGTGTGTGGGCCTCTCACTATCGCGGCCTCTCTTGTTGAGGAGCACAGGCTCCAGACGCGCAGGCTCAGTAGTTGTGGCTCACGGGCCCAGTTGCTCCGCGGCATGTGGGATCTTCCCTGACCAGGGCTCGAACCCGTGTCCCCTGCATTAGCAGGCAGATTCTCAACCACTGTGCCACCAGGGAAGCCCCCGTCTTGGATTCTTCCCTCTTCCTTACCCCCCCACCCTGCCCCCATTCATGTACCAGTGATGCCAAGCACACCTCCTAAATGTGTCTCAAACGTGTCCCTTCCTCTCTTTCACCAAAACTGCAGTTCAGGTTTTGGCATCCTTCCCCCATAACAGCTACACTCCCATCATAACTGGTCTCCCTGCTCCCATTGTGTCCCTCTTAAATCCACCCTCCACAGGGCAACTAGACTGAGCTATCTAGAAAGTGAATCTAAAACCTTCACTGGCTCCCACTGCCCAGAGATGCCCCAGGCCTGTGCGGACATTGGTCCATACATCATCTCCTTTTACTTTTAATGCTGAGTTAATGTTTGACTCGGTGACGGTTTGCTCTTGGCAACGAGATGATCTTTTGTAAATGAGTGCCTCACTAACCACGCAGAAGCAGATGTTCAACGTACCTTTATAAACAGCCTTGGATACTAGCACTAGCGTCACTGCTAAGAGAGCAGTGAACGGAATGCTCATAGTAAACAATACAAGGTCTCTCACCCTTTGTTCCCCGGCACCAGGGGCTTCTGGTTAGGATTTCTCAGGCCTGCACTTTCTAACATCTCTCTTTCCTCCTCCAGTCTCGGGAATTCCTACACTGGTCAGTCACAGCTCCCTATGTCCCAGCTGTGTGTTCTCTGTGAAAAGAATCAGTGAATAAATGAGAAGTTCTTTTTCAAGGATGTCAAATGGGGTTGGGGGGAGCTTCCTGTAGAAAGAATATCTAAACATGCACTTGCTGGTTTTGAGTAGGGACCTGGGATTGAGCAAAGGAAGCAGGGCCACAGAGCCCCAAGGCTGGCCTGGGTGCACTGTGCAGCTCGGAGGTCAATGGCTCGCCCCCACTCTGGTTACTGGGCACTCGGTATAGACATATGATATACATGAGTTCATGTCATCCTTGCAAAGACCCTCACTGCTCCCTCTAGAGCCCTGGGTTTTGAAATCTCTGTCCATAATTAGTAGCCCAGCCAGTAAGCATCAGAGTCAAGAATGGAACCCAAGTTCTGGCTCTAAAGCTCATGCTCTTGCAGAGGAATCATAAAGAGGCCGCACCCCTCTTACATGGAGGGGCCCCCGGGCATAGGGAGGGACAGTAACCCGCCCGATGAGCTGGCTCCCACGGCCCATCACAGGTAAGGAACGCCCCCTGACCTCTGTCCATCCAAGGCACACCCTGGGAGATGCACACAGCAAGGCTGAGTCCCCAGGACAGGTGGGAGCCCAAAGTCACAGTGACGACAGCAGAGTCGCGACCAGAGCCCAGCTCTCCGAGACCCCTCAGCCACCGCTCCCTTTCCTCTCACCACCCCTCCTTTTCTTCCCCTGCCGCCTCTCCATGCCCCCTCCCCTCGGCTCACTGCCCCGGCCTCTGCAGTTAGCTGCTTCCCCAGAAGCCTTGGGAGATCCCCAGACCGTAGGCCACCTCCAGCCACATTCATCAGCCCTCACCCCAGCTCGCAGCCCCACCTCCACCAGCTCCTAGGCCCAAGGCGCCCCGGCACAGCAGAGCGATCTGAGAGCCGGGGAGCCAGGAGCCTGCATGCTACACCTCCAGCTGCTTCGATCCGCCCTGTGGCTCTGGGCAGGTGCCCTCTCCTATCCGAGCCTCAGTTCCTTCCCGTAAAAGGGCAGGATTGAACAATACGACTCCAAACCGTCTCCATCCCTGAGGCACTGGGTGTGGCTGGTGTCCTAGGGCCAACCTCTGTGCCACAGACACCTTGGTGACCTTTGGAGGGGCCACTCAGGCCACACCCTGGGGAGGGGGTACAGCGGGGCCTCCCCAAAACCCCACTGCCTCCCAGTGAAAAACAATGAATTTCATTCCAAATAAGGGAACTTAGAGCAAAGTTCCCTGCCACGGCCCAGTTCCGGCTGGTTTATGTTAGCTGGACAAGACTAAACAGACCTTCACAGTCTCAGTATTAAGCACTAAAAATGAAAAAACGACTGTTTGTCTCTGTACCATGGGGTGAGGGAGAGGTCGGTGCTCCCCTAAGGCCCCCGAGAGGCTCGGCAGACTTGGGGGTGCCGGCCTCCTGGAGGTGTGGGTGTTTGAGGAGAGGCCCTGGGGAGGACAAGGGTTTCAACAGGCAGCAATGTGCAGCAGGCGCAGGGGGACGGCGCCGAGGGGCCTGGGGTAGAGGGGGCGCGAGGCCCTGCGTTTCTGCAGAGGTGGGACTGTAGAGGGGAACCAGACAATGAGAACGTGCAGAGGGGGAAGAGAGAGAGAGAGAAATGAGGAGAAGGAGTGATGCGGTCAGCGACAAGAAGACCCTGGAAGACTCCTCCTTACCCCCACGTCCCCTGCCATGACCAGGAGACCGGGGCGGGAGGGGGGGGCGAGGGGGAACTCCACCACTTTCTGGATAACGCAGCACCTGATCCCAGAGGCTCCACCTGCGTCCTGCAGTGTGGACACCACAAACCTGAGATAAGAATTTAATTATTTACCAAACAGAGAAGCCTGAAGCAGGACTGCCTTCCTGTTTTCCCACAGGCTCCCTCCAGACACACATGCCTTTTAGTCTAACTCGGCAGGGCCTGCCCCTCCATCCCTCCATTACTGGGGCCAGCTCCTTTTACAAAGTGCCTTGCCACTGTGGTCTGACAACCCCGGGTGGCCGGCATCACAGTTCCCAT